>NC_089658.1:10000000-11435625 GCF_037042795.1 Molothrus aeneus
AATGCCAATACTTGCTGTTCATACTTCTGTTTGAGTGCAGAAATAATGGCCTCATGTTGTTCTCTGGCTCGCTGGAGGGCATCTGATCTCTGAAGTTCTAACAGCTGCTTCTGCATGCTTTCCATGGCCACCTCTGCCACTTTGGATTGCTTCAGTATCTGTAGGAACAGTATGACAGTAGTTCCTAGTTACATACATTTCACTGTTGCTCCAATATTCTGTACATCAGTTCATTTTTTTTGTGCAGAAGTTGCCACAAGTCCTCAGATGATGTTTTCATACACAGGATTTTCAACCAATGAATCCTATCCATCCAGTTTGTATTTAGCTTTTGCAATGATCATGACCAGCATTTCAAGAGACTAGCACTTCTGTCTAATGCAAGTGCACCACAAATTGAACTGTAGAGGTCTTTCAAATAAACAGTCTAAAAATATTCACAGTACCTGCTCCTCATTGGTAGTAAGAGTCTGAATTTGAGTTTCAAGGGCCTTGATTTGACCTTCAAGATGCATTTCCCGTTCCTTTCCATTCTGATAGAGTTTCTGAGACTCATGAAGACTAAGAGCCAAACCATCCTTTTCATCTGAAGAAAGAGACATAACTGTGTGACAACCATGGCCAGCCACCCAAGAGCTGCATGCAACACGACCATTCACTACCTGCTCTACAGAACCATTCACTCTGCCCTGTACTGTGAACAACAACAGAAGACTGAACAAAACCACTCAGTCTCCATCCAGCACCCACTGTGTCCTCCTGGCAGCAGGGAGCACTCAATGAACTGTTTCCAGTAGGGTCCTGAAGGTACAAGCCCCATCCTGGCAGCAGGAGGACCTCCCATTGTGGCACTCACATTCTCTGAAAAATCCCTTTGCCCAGGATTTTTCTCCTGGGAAGCTGAGAAGCCTCAGAGAAAAGGGAAACAATTATTATCTCATTTGCTTCTCCTGTGTTTTGCTCCTCTGGAATGTGTTTGGAGATTGTTTACAGGTGATTGTTTCATTGGATTCAGGTGTGAGTTGTTTTCACTCATTGGCCAGTCAGGGCCAAGCTGTGTCAGGACTCTGGAGAGAGTCAGGAGTTTTCATTATTATCTTTTTACCATTGTGTAAGTTGCCTTTCTGTATTCTTTAGTATAGTTTACTATAGTATCCTTTAATATAATACAGTATCTTAAAATAATAAGTTAGCCTTCTGAGAACATGGAGTCAGATTCATCATTCCTTCCTGCCACAAGGGTCCCCACAAACACAATCTCACATCCTCCCTTACACCATTTAAAGGGAGACTCCTCTGGAGGAACAGCCAAGACATAGCCAAATGGTTGACAGTTGAACTTTTCTCCCTCCTTTGCTTCTTTTGCATTCCAAAAACTATAGTCTTAATTCTCTATGTTAAGTACTATTTTTTGTCTGTTCCTATACGAAATGGGAAACTAAGACAATCAGATTTTGTAATTTTTGAAAGAAATTTTCTCTACGTACAGTCTGTGAAATGGCCTGTTAAACCAGACACCACCACAAAAAAAGTACTTTTTCATAGATGTCCACTTCTCCTATTGGGGTTTGGGTATTTTGGTGTCAACATTTTTCCCCCTTCCCCCCAACTTTGAAAAGACTACTTTGGCAGACTTCTCACTTTTCTGTACTTTTGTGATGCCTGACTCATGGGAACTCTGGAAAACAACAGTGGTCTTGAAAACACCAATAGTATTTTGGCATTTAACTTCTACTTATAGCAGAAGTTAAGACATTTATGCAGTCAGGCACCAATCCAGAGACTTTTACTTAGAACAATGTTTGGGGGAAGAGGTTTAGTCACATATAGTCTCAAATCAAGTTTATAAGTACAATAAATACCTTCAAAGACACTTTCTAAATCAATCAATCAATCTCAGAATTTAAAAGTTGCTCAATTTTAATAAAATCTAAGAACCAGCACAAAACATTTTACCTTTGACCATTGAAAGCTGATGATTCAAGTATCTAATCTGTTGTGCACTCTTTTCTAGCTTTTCATTAAGTTCTTCCAGTTGTCTTTCCCTTGCTTTATTTAGAACTTGAAGTTGAAGAATCTGCATGTTTTCTGAAGAATCTGCCAAATTTCAAACAGCATGCAGACAAGTCAGCACAGATACCAAGAAAGTCATCGCTGTAATTCCTACTCCAAAATATTTTTTTATAGTGCTAAATTCATTGCTGGTGCACAAAATCTTTTTTTTTTAATCCACATTTGATTTGCATCACTCAAATTGCTCTGGCAGCAATGGCTGAAGGATTGTGCAAACCACAATTCCAACCTTACAACAGGCTCAGATAAAAGCTTACATGCTGTGAACTCACTGACTTGTGGCAAGTACAAGTTTACAACATGTCTGACAAAGCAGTTCAGTCATTTGAAGTGTACCTAACAGAAAAGCCCAATGTGGCATCACTCAGAGTGCACTTCCTAAGGTACAGTGAGTCGTTATTTTCCAATATTATGGAAGGAGGCAAAGTGTCAACAAGGTCTGACATCAAGCCACCAGAAGTAATTCAGTTGCATCAATCAAGACTACATTTTCAATGCCCAAAACTCGTATACCCTGAGCAAAAAGAGATCACTTCTGGATATAAAAGATTCTGTACTTCAACATCCTTTTAGTTGAAGTATTCTCTTACTGAAAAACTACTGAAATCGGCATGTTCACTGATTTCCATTGAACTTTTTACACAACTTTATTTCAAGTCTAAGCAGCAAACACTTACTTTCATCATTGCCCAAGAACTCATGTTGCAAACCTTCAAACACTTCATTTCTTCTGTTTCCTTCTTGGATTCCTGGAATATTTTGATGAATGCCATTTTGGTATGGTTTATAAGTCACTTTGTAAGATTCTGGTGACTGGCCATTGACAACATCAGATGCAACAAATTGCTGTTGTGACAATAAATACATAAGAGGAAATACATTAAAACTACAACTGAACTCTTGCTCAGTGAAAATATTTTTCATTTTACAAGTTGACATTAAGAAGAGTTCTAGTAGCTCTTCATTTTCAGGCTCCAATCCAGCACACCATTTAAGCATGACAGAATTCTTCATGAAAGATTCCAGCTCAGAAAAGCAGTGAAATGTTAATTTAAATAGGGTAAGCACACACTTAAGTGAATCACATTCATTCTACCTCACGGAATTCTACCAAGGCAACAGGACAAAGAACAAAAATCAAACATGAACATATGAAAACTTAGTTACTAATGTCTCATTTTTTTTAATAGGCTACAGAAGCCTCCCATCACTGTTTGAACTGATTGTAAGAGACTGAAGGCATGTAGAAATATTACTACCAATAGCTAAAGTCCTGTGAAAATTTTCCAAGAGATAGAAAGATGTGTCAGCTTCTAAAATACCTTAAGATGTTCTTTTGGATCATCTGAAAAATTTAATATTTTATTTTGCTGATTGTCAAATTCTGGTTTATGGCCATTTGTATAAGGCCTGAAGTTTTCAGGAAGATGATAGACATTGTTCTCTTGGTAGCAGCTTGGAGAGTTAAACCCATCTCTACCAAGATACACATGATCTGGATCATCTTGGCCATCCTGGCCACAGTAATCTTCTTTAACATCATATAAATGTTTCTTCTCTTCATCATTATGTAGGCCATTCCAATTCTTCCCATGTTTTTCACCATGATCAGTTTGCTGGTCACACAAGAATTGTTCAGGGTACAGATTTTGTCCTTGTTCATAGCCCTATGAATGGATATGAGGTTTAGAATTGCTCTCTCAAAACTCAGATTTCACCCCACCCTCTTTTTCCTGAGGTTACCAGCCCTCAAGTTAGAAATACTCCAAATGAACACCAAAACACTTCACCTACATGTATTTCTCTAATTAATTTAAACAATATTCAGCATGTTATTATGAACAAGCAGTAATTACATCCCTGCTCATACAAACTTACATTTGGAGGATCAGTGATCAATGGATGATCCTTCCACCTTCCATCAAGCTTCCCAGGCTCATGTGACCTAGAAAGACACAAGCAGCTTAACTATGTACTAATAACTTCAGGGAAAAAACAAACCTTCTTTTCTTAAATTAAGACACATCTAATTTACTGCAAATTGCACTACAACTCCCCTTTTATTTGGATTACTTTTACACACCTCATCAACTCAGACTTTGCTCTATTCTTGAAAGCACAACATAAATAATAAAAAGATGGTGCCAAATGCCTTACTGCTCCTCAGTCTCCTGAATGCTACAGTCTGAGTAACTGGAGAGTTGGTCTCCACTGTCCTCCAGCATATCATGGGGAAGGTCTGTCAACAATTGTTGCAACTGAAATAGAACAAACAATATTCATTATATGATCTTCAGGAAAATTAGAACAAGTTCAGCCCAAAAACATTGGCAAAGAAGGCCACCTGCACAAAATCCTGGTTTTCTTCCTCCAAGGAGGAATTCACAACACTGGAATTCACAAAGAGACTTTTACCACAGAATGCTTACTAGACTAGAGTACCAACCAAAGCATTTTTCTGCCAAAGTCTTGTTAAGAAAAGAGCTGCACCAGAAAGAGGTAAAGCAAATGCCATCTAGTAGACATGTCCCAGGACAAACTAATTTCAAAGAATCAGCTCCAAACTGATGATGCCAGGATTTCTTCTCTCTGAAGTCCAGGCTAGAGAGGTAGCGAACATTCAAAACATGCTCTGAGAAGTCTGGATGGAACTCCAGATAAGAACTTGCCAGTCAGTATCACTACATTCAAGAAGTCATCACTGCAATGATTAGTGCTCTGCTCTGGACCAAGCAACTGGACACAACCAGAGAAAATCACAACTAAAACACACCTGAACCTCACCTCTTATGCTTTCCAAGAGTGGCACAGTCTGCACCCTCTTTTGCTCTTAACAGACTACAAAAACTTTTTTTTTTCATTTTACGTGCTGAAAAGATAGGAAGAAACTAAATTCACAAGCCTTCAGATTAAAGTACTTAATTCTTTTTCACCTCTTGTTCTCTTGCATAATCTTCTTGGTCATAGTCTTCATCTTCATGTTGAGTTTGTAGAGCTCCACTATCAAAGTCAAGGGACATTGTTTTCTAATATTGATTTTGTGTATCCAGCAAAACCTACCACAGGAGAGGAAAACATCACACGTGAGCAAAATACATGAGGAATCAAAAAGCACCACCCTCATCACCTGAATTGCTCAGCATGAAAATATAATTCTTGAAACAGTCATTGCACATTATTTGCTTCTCATATATTCAAGCCGACTCACTTCCAAGAATTTAGCATTTAAAACAAGGCTGACATAATATAATTTCTTAAGTTCACTTACAACAAGACATTATTTTCTGCAAGTTCTAGTACTGCACCATATACATATGATGTGATACATGATGATAGTAATGTCGACTTTTGAATTTTGCTTCATAGTCTTCTAGAGAGTAACTACAGTTTGTATTAAAAACTGAAAGTATGCTGTTCCTTATTCATTTGGATAACAGCTCCAAAAGGAAAAATAGGAAAAGTATGCCAGAAATCTGAAAAGCATCACATGAGTTGCAGATTTTACTGCTTAAGAAGAGAGTCTTGACTCCAAGGGCCTGTGTGCACTGAGCAGTGTGCTCACAGAAAGCTGCTGTGTGTAAGTGCTGGTCCAGGTCTGGTTACAAGATAAGTTACTCCCCGTTCAAGGGACACTTGTTTGGGCACACAGGTGTAGCACACACTGAAATCTTCACTTGGTACAATGTAACATTACAGGAGCATTATTTCCAAGTTAAAAGTCACTTCATCACGTTTAAAGGACTTTTTTGCCCACAGCTGTTGATGGAAACTCTCCAGCAGAGCTGCAGGAGGCCTCACAACGCAGCTCCTGTCCCTGTGTGCCCCCCGTGACCCCTCTCACGGGAGGCTCTGAGGCTCCAGCTGCCCCCACACCGCCACCGGCCCTGTCCCCTTCCTTAGGGCCCTCCCCAGCCCCGGGAGCGAAGGCAGCCGGCCGAGAGTGCGCGGCCATCCCCGGAGAGCCGCACCTGGACAGGCCGGGGGCAGCTCCAGGGGCGCGGGGCAAGCTCGGCCGCCGCCACCTCAGTCCGCTCAAACTGCGGCGCGGGGCGGCACTGCCGTTATCCAGCACACCTCCCGCGGGGCCGCCACGGCCGCGGACGGGGGCAAAGCGCGGCCCGAACAGCGGAACCCACCTGAGCCGCCGCGGCCACCCGCCCTCCACAGCCACCACCAGGGCGAGCCCGCCGCGCTTCCTCATTACACCCGGCCCGCGCCCGCCGCGCTGATTGGCAGCACTGGGCACCAACCGACGGCCAGAACCGCCCCGAGCCGCGCTGATTGACAGCCCCGGGCACCAACCACAGCCAGAGCCCGCCCAGCCGGGCGGGAGATCAGGCCCGCCCCCGCTGATTGTTTGAAAGCAGGCGCGCATGGTCGCGGGAACGCGCCTGGCGAGCTGATTGGCCGAGCAGGCGACCAATGGTAGTGTGAGTTTTGTGGAGGGGCGGGGTCTCCGCGGGCGGGCAGCGGCGCCATTTCGCAGCGGGACGTGGCGGTCGCCTGGCAACGCGCGGCCGCGGGTGACGTCACGAGCCCGCGAGCCGCGCTTCACGGCCGTGTCACGATGGCGCTGAGGGGATGCGGGGTCAGCGCTCCTGCCCGAGCCCCTGCCCCAGGCAGCCTTCGCTTGGCTGCTCGGGAACCCGCTCTGCTTCCAGAGCGCATTCTCTTTAAAAAATAAAAACCTCCTCAGAAGGAGCAGATTTATTGCGCAAAGTCGCAGGAAGCAATTCAGACGGAGGGTTGGTTCCGTTCGTAACAGCCCCACCTGGTGCCTCGCCCTCAGCCCGGACACCGGGAAAGGACCCCGGGGCAGAGACGTTTGGGTCATTTGTTAGAGGATTTTTATTGATGGGAGCAAACACTTCATGTGTTTCAGTGAAATTTATAGAAGTTTGAAAAGGAACGAACATGCTATGTCTAGTAAACGTGTGACATTATGGGCGAAATCAGCCATTTTTCCCAGAGGATTCTAGTAACCATTCAAACAGAGATTAACCAATTCTCATCATTTTTACAGGCATTAAATGACTCAAACAAAACAAAAAGCATTTAAATGTGTCTGACAATTTATATTGAGTTTCTCAAGAACAGTATTTTGGAAACTTTCCAAAAGTCAGACAACTATTTTTCTTTTTAGCGTGATTATTTCTAAGACTTCCACAGAGGAGCTGACAGCGAATCTTACATGCGACAGCTGGGCCACAGAGCAGCATTAAAAGCTTAAATGAAGGCATGGAAATGCTAGAAACCAAAAACAGGGAATGAATGTAGTTTATTCTAGGAAAATGCATGGATTTGTTATATTTGATTTTTATCTGTAATTAGTTGGATTATCTTCTTCCTCCCACATCAAAAGATATTGATATACTTCTTTATTGCTCTAGCACCCAATTATCTCCCTTTCCTTCCTTTTTACTTCACAGTTCAGCTTCAGATATGTAAAAAATATGCAGGAGCATCAGAACAATGATCCAGGTCTTTTAAACGTTTTACATTGGTGATATTCAAAGAGAGAAACACACTGCATTATCCTGTCATATACATCAACACACTGGCTCTGGCTGTCCTTATTCACTGGTTAAGTGAAAACTGATGAAGTGAAAAAAGTCCCTGAGTCAGCATCTTGACTGGCAAAGTCAAGAAACTTTGATCTCCTACTATCACAGCTCCAAATGCTATTATTTAAGTCCTGAGTAACTTTGATTTGTACTAAAAATAGAGGTGGAGTTCTGCACATTTTCCTTCTATGACCTTTCATAAAACTCAGCTTTGATACAAAAATCAAAACTGCAGGTCTTTCTCTCCACTTGACATGCCACAGAAGTAGCTGGGTTTGCTTCATTGCTTGCTCCATAGTCATACCAAGCACATTCTGAAGTTTGACAAGATGTGAGAATAGAAAGGACATTATGCAGGGGGTTGATATCCCAGTTACAGTTTCTTGCTGTGGTACAAAGCTCCAGCATGAACTCTTGCTGGAGACCTTCACTGGTGAGCACCTTGCACAGGATAGAATGGGCAGAAGTTTGGGCTGCTAGCTCTGAAGGCTCAGGGTATTGAAAATGCCAGACTATTAGCAAGGAAACCAACTACTAATGTTTATACCTTCTCACTGCTTCAGTATATGTAATTGAGTAGTTTAATCATATTATCAAAGAATGAAATGTATTTTTATGGCTATTAGCTGAGGATAAAAATAAAGATGTTTTCTAGTAGACTCTAAGTGTGGCTCTTTACATTACATTTTCCCTTCCCAGGAAGCTTGTCTTCCATAATTTAATAAGACCTCTCCTCTTGTTTTCTAGAGGAAGGAGCTCATACCACAATGTTCCATTTACCACGAACACTGGCAAACAAACAATGTATTTTTTATGGTCAAGATTTCCAGCAACTGCTGAACTCCACAACAATTGTCTGCCTTAGGAACTGAGCCGGTGGGCTGGGAGACAGAGAGAGTTATGTCTGTTCATGCCAGAGAATATTGCTTGTCTCAAATGCACCATTTCCCTCAGGCCATCACCTGGACTACCAGTTCATTCCCCAAATCTCCCCTGCCTTTCTTCAGTCACTTATTAAATCACTGTTTCTTCAACAGGAAGCCAAATAAATCACTGTTCACTCTGAATATAGGGTTGTTCATGTTTAGAGTATTTATTGTGGCAAAACAATTAATAGATTTCTTTTAAAAGATTTTTCCATGTTTAGGAACAAATGGACTCTATGTGAAGAGGGGAAAACTATCTTGTTTTGGAAAGAACACTGACTAAGGACACATGCAAAGTTCAAACATCCTTTAAATAGTTTTCTCCCAAAATGTATCATTAGTTTTGTTCAGCTTTTCTAGTTTGTAAACAACTATGTAATCAATGAAAATATATTTAGCCTACCTTTAAAAAGATGTTTCCAATATTAAGTGATAATAATAGTAAAATCATATGCAAGACAAAAATATTAAGATCTAGCATGCTTGTCCCTTAACAAGTTCTATTCCAAAATTATATTACATATATTAATTTCAGCTTTGTAAATGTTTGTAATCTCAAATCTTTGAGCAGTCAGACAGTGACAAAAAATTATTAAGAAACTGGACAACCTTTCTGTATTGTGAATGCCATTCATTTCAAACATTACTTGCTAGTAAAGTGCTGTTACAAGCAAAATGAAATTGTTAGTGTCTATCGAAAGAAGATGACATTTTAGTAATATTCAAATTGTACTTGTTTTTGGCAAATAGTTAAAAGCATAGACATGTTCGTTTAACCACCCAAAACTAATTCAGTATAAATAACATTGGTTTCAATAATTCTATGCTAAAAGGCACATACTAATGTTCCAGCAGTTCTTTCAAGTGAGCTTTTGTATGTAGAGTTTTAATTGTGCTTTTAAATAGTTACTGATTCAGTATGACCTTGAAAGTGACATTTGTGCATGTCTAAAATAGCTTCTCACAAATGAATCTCACACTCTGAAGGTGTAATTTTGTTAAGATTAAGATTATATGTATCTATATAACTATGCTTGTTGATCTCTATAGATCTACATAGATATACACATATACATATATTCATACATACACACACAAAAGGGCTTCTTCTGGAACAGCAGCAGAAAGTGCAGTCTATACTTTTTTGACTTGTCTCCATAATAGAAAGTTCGGGTATGAATTGTCTTGGGATTTGTGAGATCCAAGGGATTATTTGTGATACTGCGTATGTCCCATATTACCCTCTTTCCTTACAGGCTGCTTCAAGCTCACTTCACTTCCAGAAGAGATGATTGGCAAATTATTTTCCATGTGATACTGAATAAGATGACCCACACTATCAAATATATGATCTTTGGTTCTCACCTAGTGGAAGAAGCAAAAGAATATATTTTAGGTTAGTTTGTGCTTCTAACCAGTTGGACATGAGGCTAACACATAAAAATCAAAAGGCACTTAAGCCACTGAACTCACTTGAGCAGGATCATTAGGCTGTAGACAGCAATTCAGATCTATCCTTTGGCCCACAAGAAAAGTAGTGGTAAAGTGTAAAGATTGTATGTCAAACTGGGCTGATTATGCACAGGGGAAAGAAATAACCTTTTTTTTTCTCCAAAGAAGAGAGATATTTTTCCCTAAATCCCATTGAGGATTACTTTTTTGATTAACTCTCTCCTCAAAAATGTCACCCAAGACTGCTCTTCTGAGCAGAAGAAAGTAGAATTGAAGTGACAACAAACTTTTTTGTATCCAGAAATTCATAATTAAGGATAGGGTTATTTTTTTCTAGCACTCACGGTTTGCAGGATGTGTTAAGTGTATACACTAATTATCAGCACCTGGACTAACAGTATTTAAATTCCTCACTGCTACTTCCATGGTACTTCCGTGCTTTTAAGTTTTTGAACTTTCAAACCCACTGCAGCCACTGACTATATTAAAGTTAACCTGAATGGAGTCAAATCACTTCCACTTGATGGAATGCAGCCATGCATTTTGATTGAAATATCTGAGCAGCACCGAAATTTCATTATATGAAATATTCATACCTTGCCCTCAGGATCCACCAAGAGTAGATGCTTTGCCTGCCCTCCCTGCAGTCCACTGAGGACATACTGACCAGGTGACGTTGTGCTTTCTCGTACCAGAAAATCCCCGTCGTTGACTAAGAGGCTCTCTGCTGCTTTCCTGTTCAATTTGCCATGGTAACAATCTTCATTCTTTAGCTGTTGCTTTATTTGTGGCAGAGCACAGAGACCAGCTGTGTTGCTTGTGGCACTCTGCTGAACAGGTTCCGGTAACTCTAAAATTAAATGAAAGGGAATGTATTGGACACTTCACCTAAAGCCTCATGCTAAAAGGATGCAAGCCAATATCTTTAATAGCTTTTAAAAAATTCAAACAATTCAGCCTTGAAGCAAACCAACCTTACAGACTATAAGAATATGCACACATGAATGCTCATGACCCTCCAGTGCATTAGGCAAAATTATCACACCACCTCTTCCCCTACCTTAGATGGGAAAGCCTTTGGTCGCTAGGCAACAGTGATTAGAAAGAGGAATTTTTCTGATGCTGTACTGGTTTGGGGTTATATTTCTTTGTATGAAAAAGTCAAATTTTCCCTGTAAAAACAAGATTTTTATTGGCTTTTTAGCTTTATTTTTTTCCCCCATAAGATCTTGTTTTTCCTTTTTCCTTAACAAGCTCTGAAGAGATTGTCACAGATCATTGGGAGAGTCATGTTGAGTGGCTCCAGCTATGTGCAGGAATGTAAGACAACATAGCCAATGTAGCCAGAAGGGAAGGATTACAGCATGATACATTTGCTGTTAAAAAACGAACAATTACCAAATGTACTAAAAAAACTGGGTGGTTTGGGATATAGCCAGTCAGACTGCAAATGATTCACAGGCAGGATTCTTCTAAGGAAAATATGAGGATACCACTTCTTCAATGGAATTGTGCAACCTAAGGCTCCTCAGGATATAGGCAGTTCCTTTTAGAGCATGATGCAGTCCCAAGTTGGAAATGTCTCAATGGTCACAGATTTCTTCATTGTGTTTCCTTTATTGTCCAGTCCTTTTTCCACTTTCTTGTGTGGAGCCAACTCTGACAGAGAAAGCACTCAGTGGGAAACCATAAAAGGCAAAGCTAATAAAGTATATTCAATAATGAGGACAATTAGTAGCAACTACGTAATCATTTAATGGATATCCTCCACTTCGAGACCATAAATCAAGTTTGGACATATATTTAGTTGATACCACAGATCAAACAGTTTGATTTAGAAATTATTGGATGGGATTCAATGGTCACTTATGGAAGAACTAAGTAAAGACTGTCACAATAATCCCACTTTAACCCTGCATGCTACTGCCTGTGAAGCAAAGGCATCTGAGGTTATTTCCACTTTAGAGTGGTTAAGACCTTGAGCATACAGGAGAAGCCTTTTCCTAGAGGCAATGTGCAGTCCCAAGCTCCTATGATCCTCAAGACTTGCTTTTTAATACCTGTGTCACTCCATTCATTGTCATCAATGAACTACAGAGGATGAAAGGTTATCCTGCTTGTTTACCATCACTATTTCTGCTCTTTAATCCCTTTTCTCTTGAATCTAACAAGGAAAAAGAACAACCAGGATAGATTTCTTTCCCCATCTTTTCTGTATTTCTTATGGGAAAGCCAAATCTTTCTGCATGCAGAGAAATGAGAAACCCCCCTCCTTCCACGCTTAGACAGGTGTGGCATCGCAGTGGGAACCTACTGGCCTGACGCAGAGGGCTCCCAGGGATCTGTGCTGCTGCTGCACCTCGGGCTGCACAGGCTGCAGAATGCAGGGACTGGGTGTTGATGTAACATGGATCATCAAATAGATCTGCTTTGTAGGCAGGTTTCAATGAGGTTGCCTCTTTTATTGTCTTCTGTGATCTCTCATCGCAATTACCTGCAATTAGTATATAGTATGCACAGATTTCCTTTTTTTTTTTTAACTCAGCTTTAAGTAACTGTAAAAGCTGAAAGAGGAATGATGTTCTTCTTTATAGCCCACTAAAGTAATTCAGAAGGAAAATAAAAATGCAAATGAACTTATTTTTCCTGATGTCTAGAAGGCACCAGGTCCAAAAGTAATTAGAATGAAGTTTTCAGAAATGTTCTGTACTGGTCCAGTTCTGCTTCAATCAATGTCAGCAGTGAACCCCCACAGACTGGAAAGAAATTAATACATATGTCTCTACAGAAACACATACCATACATGTTATTTGTTGCAAAACCCTTTCCTTCCCCTCTGCACCACAAAAAGAGCTTGTGGGAAGCTGAGCAATTCTCTCTCTTGCTATTCTGGTGGAGAAGGGAGAGATGGAGGAGATTGGTGCTTTGAGGCTCTGCCTGGAGAGCTCAAGCCACATCTGTCAGGTTAGGATCCAAGCCTAGGAACAGGCTAAGAGAATATCCCCTGCAGGGTATGAAAATAATAGCACTTCAGCTAGCCAAATAGCAGGCATATTTTTGCTCTTCAACAAACGTTTTATTCATAGATCTATTCATTCATTCTTTTATTTGTTCTCCCTCTCTTTGTAGAAACCATTTGATTCTCCTTTCCTTGAATTGGAAATAACACAAGAAACTGAAGTATCCCCTACAGGCAGCGTAATGGATCACTTCAGAGTCGTGCAGGTGGGAATTCAGAAAGGACCCCATTGTGCAGTGAAAGAGAGGAGCTGAGCAAATGTGCTCAGGGCATCAGCTGTGGCAAAGGAAGCCCAGAAGGGATGGAGGCTGATGATCTCCTGGGGTCCCTGAGAGCAGACTTGGCTAAAGGCAAATTGATCCTGGGCATAAAGCTGCCTAAGGCAGGGGAAGGGCACAGTGACACTGAGAAGCCAGGGATGCTGGAACCAAAGGGCCAGGCTCTGTTGGAAAAACCATGTGCTGATAATCTGGATCTCATTGAGCATTTGTAGGAGAAGGGGATATATTCAGAGGCTGATAAGAAATGAAGTATCTTCCTTTTTCAAATGGTATGAAGAAAGGGAACAACAAAGAGTATGAAAGAGAATAAAAAAACAAAGAGCTACTGTACAGTATCATGAGAAGTAAAATGAGTAAGTCTGCCAGCAGACTTGAAGATAGATTAGTGGCCTTTAGAAAAGCTGTAAGGCTTTTTTGTCTGCCCTCCATCTAGGGAACTAAAAATGACCCACTAAGTAGAACACTTTTCACCATTGTATTGAAAGCCAAGGGACAGCTCTTCCAGGCAGCCTGCCCTGGTTAATTCTGCATATGCATGAGAAGGAAAAGAGAGTACATACCCACAGTTTTGTTTTCTTCTGGACAGTTTTCATATATATTGATGAAGGTTGGGCTGCCTGTCTGTAGAAAAATTTTAAAATCAGTCACATAAAGTAGTCCCCTAGAAAAACCCAGGTAACTTCAAAACATCCATGCATTAGTTACTAGATATACAGGTAATTAAACATGTTCTTCACCAAAAAATTCCCATCTCCTCAAATAATATTTCACACTGATACTCTTCTTTCTTTAGATGTCACGTGTGGACTCCAATGTGAGTCTCATAACTGCCCAGTTATGTATCTAATGTTTAGTATATATACAGTGTAACTCCTAGGTAAGAAAGCTCAGATTTTCTAGTAAGTGTCCCTCATCATAAAATCAACTACAGGTATCATGGTTTGAAAGTGAAATGGTTACTAAGCTGTCTGAGCAGCACTGAAAGAGAAAGGAAAACCAAAAAGTAACAGCCCATGGGAAAAAGGCATTTGCATTAACATGCAGGGTAGCTCCTTGCAACAGTACTGGTGAGCATGAGGTGCAAACTCTGGATATAGTAAAACATTTTTTGATTTAGAGAACTGCTGGGGAGGTGGGGACCTGATATGCAGAGTATGGTTCATGTCAGCAAAAAATAGATGGTGCAGTAGGACAGGAACACACAGCAACCTGGGAGCAGTTGCTACCAAACACAAATAACACCTGGGAGCAGCAAGCTTTTAGACAGAACCACCTGGATTCCAGCAGGCACATCTGAGTGTGCTCCCTCTGAGCAAAGTGGTGGTGCCTTCTTTCCTGTGTGGGGAAAGGATGGTGCTCCCAAGGCCTCACACAGCAGACTCTGAAATCTGTGCAGCCATCTGAACTTGGCTTGTTTTACTCCCTGATTGGTTTTTATTTCCCACTATGCCAGACAAGAGCCACAATCTCTTTTGCTGATTTAACAGAGCTTCTTGAAACAATCCAAGAGTAATGAATATTGTATATATATTGCAATCAGTCAATGTTGTATGTATAAGTTGTAGAGCATAATGGACAGGATGAAATATTTATTAGATCACAGAATAGGGAGCCAGGAGGTCCCAGATTTTGCAGATGTTCTCTCCAACAAGCCATTTAAATTGGTATCTATTTTCTTCTCAGAGCTAATGAGTGAACGAGGGAATATTACTTGGTCTCCTGAAAGTACTCTAAGGACAAACCAGTTAATATTCAGAAAGTGCTTTGGGATTCAATTATGTACTAAGCATCATTAAATCTAGCCTAAAAAAACCTTTTCCCAGGATAATCAGGACCTGGTTCTGATGTTAATGCCATGCTTTAACACCACAGAAACATTTTATTATTCATTCCCATAATAGGCAGTGAGTATTTATCCCAGCAGATGCTGTACTTACTGAGCAATACTGCTTTTTGCACTGGACAGGACACTTGGCCCTTGGGTCTGTCTGCACCTTCATTCGCATGTCTAACACTCCGCCGGTGGGAGGCTCCTTCCCTGGAATTTCGTTGTAATATTCATGATGATCCTCCCTCTCCTGTGAATTCCCAGCTGATCCATTAGCATTTGCTGCCTCACTGAAAAAAATATGGGGGGGGGGGGGGGGAAATGAAGCTTCTGTTGTAATCAATTGCTTTCTAGTGCAGGCAAACATCCCCAGTGTCTGCACAACGCACAATACACAGATTCGCCATACGGAGGCTGTAAAGGGCTTTGGGCCGGAACTTTCAGAGCTGTTTATTTTTCCAGTTACTTCTTCCTGAAATAAAAATAGTCATGACAGTTTGGGGTAAAGGGAGGTACAGTCATTTCATTAGCACCAGGCAGCCCAGATATATTTTCGAGTCAAAGAAGAGGTAAGAGGAATCTACTGAAACTTTAGGAATTCCAATGCATTGTTCATTAAGGTATCCAAAATGCTGACCATAAAACTAATTCTTATGGCTTCTTTACTGAAGTCTATAAATCTAGAGATTGCTGGGGGGCAGCCAGACTTCAAGAGAAAAATGAAAACCTCATGGCATTTAGTCAGACAGGCCTGCAACTGTTTTAGAAAATCAAATATTACTACCAAAAAAACCCCTAAATAAATAAATAAAAAAGTAGCTGTCCTCAGAGGCATTTGCCCTGATTTTAATAACCACAATCAATATTCTGGCTCAGCTTGAAAGGAACGCTGAATGACATGAAGGAGAGCACACAATGTTTTTTTTGAGCTAAACCAGAATGATGATAGTTTAAATGTACAGCTGATACACTGCAAAACAACTAGGTGCTTCCTGTACTGTCTCCGGTCCCAAAATAAAAAAACTCAAATCTTACTTCTCTGATTAACAAGAGTATAATTGGATAAAAGGCCATGAGCAGGAAAGAGATAAAGTTCAAGTAGTTGATTATGTGATATGCAGTGCAAGTATTTGATTATGTGATTCATAGTAGTTTGGAAGGGAGTGACTCATTCACACAGCAATATCCGACTCCTCTGCCTGAGGACCGTTCTCGGAGGCTGCCTGTGGGTTATGCTGAAGGAGGAAATCTAATTACCCTCTTCCATTCCTCCCTGCTCCTATGCTGCTTGTGACATAACCTAGCAGGATTTCTTAGGAATAAAAGGCTTTTCCTCTGGTTATTTTCCCCAGGAAAAACAGACCAGTTTTAGCAGTGGAATGGCAAGAACCATCATATACATTGAAATAAATATAAACTGGAGTTGCATTTATGCAATAAAACCAGCTCTGCTGTGATGCATTAGGCCCTGTTCCAGTGACACTGCCTGCTCAGGACTCCTGTGCTCAGGGTGCAGGTAAGCAGTGGCACAGCTTTACCTATTCATGGGAAGTAGCAGACAATCAAATTTGGTGTTACAGTAAAAAGAAGCCTGAGAAAAATAGGCATGTCTAATCTGTGAGGAGAGCCATAAATTAGAGCAAGAATTGTGTCCCCAGTGCAATGGAAGAAGGGTAATTGAAATGGGGAATTGTGGTCCAGAAACTAATCTAGGCCCTGTATTTCAGGCAATGTGTAGAGGACAGGGCTTCACGCTTTAACATGCCAGGTGGTGGCTGTGTTTATCTCAGTTCATGAGGCTGATGTAAGTCATGCCAGGTGAAAACTGAGGCTGCTGCCAGAACATGAGCAGAATAGCAGAAAGGTGAATTAAAATGGCTTTTTTCCCCACCACACACTTTCCACAGCTGCAGCAAGCTTAAACTTGGCACAGGTCAGGACTGAGCTCAGTCTCTGTGTGTGTGTCTACTATTTATAGAGCTGAACTTACTCGGGCAGAGTAATTTGAACATTTGTTCAACTTGCATGACTTAAAATAAGGCTGCTTTATCTAAGGAACAATACAGCTTAATTCTGTGTTCTGCACCTGTACAAATGTCACAAAAATCAATGGAGTTCACTGGAATAAGCTAATTTTGATATCTTATACACTGCACGTACAGGCAGGCATACATTTGAATTATCCTATGTCCAGAAAGCATATTCAAAGCATCTTACTTATGGATTACTCTTTGTAGTGTATTGTTTTCCTGAAAAGTACTAAAGAGAAGGAAACTGCCAGTTAAGTGACTGAGAATGTGCTGACCTTTCATTAGATGTAACCAGGCTAGATGGGTTCTTCAGGTACTGTCTGAACCGGAGCTCAAAAGCCTGGCCTATGGTGTTGATCACCTCCTGTGCCATCCCATTAGGACATTCCAGGATGTGGCATGCTGAAAAGAGACACCTTACTTTAATCAAGTAAATGCAGTTTATACCAGAAAGTAAAGACTCAAGCTATATTGCTTACAGCAAAGCTCCTACCCCTTTATGGAGCCAGCAGCTAGTGCAGCTCCAGTCTGACCTGCAGTTCCCACTTCATTGCACAAAGAACATGATATTTAAAGCCACAGCCTGCCTACTATTGCCTCTACACACACAGAAAAGCCAGAAATTGTACAGAATATTGAGCTGAGTTCAGTAGCTTCCTTATTTTAAAACTCAAGCAATTCCTTGTTACGTACAAATAAAGCAATCATATAAACACATATAACAGTTGGAAACTTGTTTCAATACCTCTCTGATTAACAGGGTCTTTTGCTACATATGCCACGTAGTCTGTTGTATCCTACAGGAAAGAAGACAACAAATGTCTTGAACATTGTAATTATGAACAACCCTACCACCACAGCACAGCAATTGCATATAGACAGGTACATTTTTAGCTTTAAAATGCACGCTTCCTTCAGGGAAAAACAACCAGAGGTACTAGCAAAGTGAGCCAAGGAAAATATCAATGACACACGGGTGGCTATCAACACAGTAATTGTCCCATATTCTTTTTCTTCTAAAAAATGGACTAGACCATTTGTCATTCTTTGGGTCTTCAATAAACTGTGTATTCAATTCCAGCTCTGCAATAGGAGTAGAAACACAACTGGTGCCTCATCACCAGGCAGTGCTGCCCCTTCCACTGCTCCCGTGGAGCTCACAGCCTTTCCCATGTAACACATCAGGGCTGTGTGACTGCTGCTCACAGCTTTTGGCTGGGACAGTCCTTTCCAGAATCACTGGAAGATAAAATAGTGCTAGCATACTGCAAAGGACGAATTTCCAATGTTCCAAATTTGTAGCAATAAGATTGAGTTTTGAAGGCATCTTAGAGAAAAGTTAAACTTTAAAATTACGCAGAATAAAATGGGTATCTGATCTCAGTTGCTCCTGCCTAATTTTAGTCTGGCTACAATCAGGTTAAATTACCCTGGATCTCAAAGCTGCTGCTGAGATCAGACAACCTCAGTATAATCAGTTTTCTGTTTCTGATTCTCTTTCTAGCCAGCACTGAAATAATCCTCTTTTCCTAGTCAAATTGAAAAGGGAACTGGAATAGAAAAATTAACATTTCTAATGATACCACAAAAGCAAAGAGTGGCTTGATAATTCAGTGTTATAGTCAAATTGGTGAGGTAATGAATAACATTCTTTTAATTATTAAAGATGCATTTTGTTATTTTGGATCTTTAAGGTGGGACAGGGAAAATGCAATTCACAGCTTAAAGGCATGGTTCTCTTGAGGGAAGAGGCAATCAGCTGGCAGGAAACAAGGCCCCATTTGCAATATGCACAAGAACAATCATTTAATAATTCACAATGAATGACACAAGAGGCAGGTCTTAGGGCCAGCAGAACTTGTCCTAGATTTTTTTTTTAAATCTCTAAAGTTAATATCACTAAAGCAAAGCAAGCTAAATATTTCTTATGTGTCTAGTGAACTCAATTTCCTTCCTTTTCCTTTCAAGTTTTTCTTAAAGTTCATAAATATTTCAGGATAGATATTTTAAAATAAATCAAATCTAGGGAGTGACTAGAAACTAAAGTAACTGGAGCAGCACCTGCTATTTTTTATGTCTTTTTTAATGTTTATGTAGATGCCTGGATGATTTTGCTTCAAAATAAAGCCAGAATAGGCTTAATTATCAGGCAGAATAGTCCTACTCTTTCACAGCCCAGAACAACACTGAACTTCAATTAGACCCTGAATGTGGGGCAGGTGGAAAGACAGGTCCTGTGGAACTATCTCCCATTTTAAATGTAAACGGAATTTTGAAAAAAGTACCTGAACAAGACAACAAAATTGCCCCTTATGTGAAGGGCCACTAGATTTATAGTTATCACTGATGAGCAAGACCTCTATTTTGCATTATCCTCCCAGTAAGAAGTGTCAGCAGCTGCTCCACCAAGCCCATTTCCTGCAGCACATCTGTGCACACACATCTCTTGCTGGCTTTGCCATTAAGCACTGACCAAACCCAGCCCTGCATAGCCTCTGAAATCTGAAGTCACTGTGCAAGAGCAGTGCAGTATAATAATATAAAAAACACTAAAAAAGGTAAACAAGCCCTAAGGAATTACTTATCCAACCCAGATAGATGCATTTCCTGCTTACAATCATTACAGTAAAGAGTCTGGAATAGAATAAAAACCCTCTGACTTGAAAACATCCATGACTGCATGGCAGTGACACTAGGAAGAACAGCTCTATCTGCAGGAAGAAGGTGGTTATGCCACATCTGTCTCATTGGAGCTGTTTGCTTGAGTTAAAATTAATCTAAAAATTTAGAAGTGCCAGTGCTGACAGCTTTTATGACAGGTATTGGATCACAGGGACCACTGAACTGGATCAATTCCTATGTTCACATTCTTATTTTTAGATCCCCAAGTCAGAGGGCTTTTGAATTGACTGACACTCACTGATGGGTGACAGAAAAGTTAACTGTGTATCTATTAAATAGTCACTGAGTCACTATTCCACACTTCCTTTTCAATGTCAGTCCCCCAGTTCTCTTGTATTACTGCTCATGATCCAGAAGTGCAGTGTACTCTGTTAGTGCTTGTGGAAGGAAAGGATGAAGCAAAGTATTTGCAGGTAACAATTATTACATGAGTTCATTATACCTGCAGAAATACATTTAATAAATCAATACTTACTGGGTCACCTCCAGAAGCAAATGAGATGGACTGCATATGATGGTTGGCAATAATCTGAAAAGCATAACAGACTAATTAAAAATGCTCTTGGGCCACACATTAGAAGATATCAGAACATATGTCTCTATAGAACAAGCAAGTAAATTCATAACAATCCCATTTATTAATTAATGCATGTATCATTTAGGAAGGAAAGAGATAAAAATAGGAATATTTTTGAGATTACCCCTTCATGTTTACCAATGTCTAGATCCCTGAGTAATCTTCCTTAAAGACTCTTCAGAATTAATTCAACCACTAACTTCTTATTGTACCCAAAAGGAAGAAAAGGAACCCTGGTGTCCTAATCCCCTCCCAGGATGAGCAATGGACAGGAGACCTCTGCACTACAGACAACCCCTAAGAGCTCCTTGATGCTCAGCATGGCACCAGCTCAGTGCAGCATTCCTCAGTGCCAGTGAGGCAAAATGACCTCCCTGATGTTCCCCTGCTCCAGCTTGGAGCAAAACCTGCTGCTGGCCCGGGGTGAGATCACCCAGGGAGCAATACCAACAGCTGAGGGAGGAATTAGGTGGGCAGGACAAAGATCCTTATCATATCTGCCAAGAAGGAAGGGAGCACAGCCCAGTTCCAAGCAAACCCAGGCTCTCAGGAACACACCTCAATAGAGCCTAGAGACTTTACACAGTAAAATTGATTGTACACATGTATTATCCAGCTGTAAAATAGCTTGGAATGATACCAAAGCCAAGCTCTGACTTCATACCTACATCAATTTTTTTTTCCTCCTATGACTTGTCAGAAACTACAGTAAGGACTTGTTTATTGGCACTTTACAGGCCAACACATTCAGAGAAACAGTTTGCCAAGAGCTCAAGGACCCTTCCCCATGGAACACACCATCATGAACAAAAAGGACCTGCGCTGTATGTCAGGTGCTTTCATTTCTAAATTCAGAGGCATCATGTAATTCAGCTTCACCAGGCGTGCTAAAGGGTGCCCTTTGCAGGGCACTTCCTTCCCTCAGAAGCCACAAACGAGGACAAAAGTGTAGCATGGAGAAAAGGACCCTGAGTACATGGATCCTACCTGCTGCGTGTCAGCATTAATCAAAGTGAGGCTGCTTGTTGAAATGGTCAGCTTTATATTCATGCCAGAAAACTGAAGGTTACTTTTGCCAAGTACAGAAGACAGAAACTTCACTGGAGGCTTTGAACAAAGAAAGAAAAGAAAGAGGCTGTCAGCCCAGTCTGTGAGGGGCAGAAACACATGAAAGTCAAGGAGGTTTTATGGTATCTTATTGAGACTTTCAATGGAGCAAGGATAATGGCTTGATCAAATGCAAATAGATCTTCTAACAAACATCAGCTCTGAATGCAATACTGGTAGGAATGGGTTTTATGTCAATAATGGGGAAAAAAATCCCAGTGAGCTAAATGTTATAGCTGGCTCAGGAATTCAGAATGTGCAGTTTTCTTTCTGAACTCTTCTTTGTTTCTGGAGGATGAAGTGTTTCTGGGTAAAGCAAGAAATTCTCTCATGTATTCCTCTTGAGCTCCACAGTTACAGAAGGAAATCTGTAAGTTCTGCTGGACACAACCCAACAGCAACCACTGATGTTGCCCCTCACTGCATCCCAGTTACTTAATAAAATCCATTAAACACTGCCATTTTAGTTTAATGTGTTTAATTTTTTAATATAAAAATAAGCAGATAACATTCCAGTGAATTAGCTCCCTCTTGCAAACCAAAAAAAACCCCAATTCCAATAGTTTAGCAGCCAAAGCCTAAAACTTGTAAAGCACCATGCACTGCAAGGGCTGGTAGAAGCAGGAACTCTGGACAAAGCATTAATCCTGGGAAAAATAAAGTAGGGCATAGCCTCAGCCCCAAACCAAACAGGCTAAACACCCTGCTACCAGCACTTCCATGTTATCCAGGCTGAGTTCAGATGGATTAAAATGCACTAATTCCAGCATGGACTGAAGCCTGTTAGAGACTCATGTATCCAGCTTATCAAAAGCAGATACAGAAAAATAATTGCTGAGCTAAAACAGGATTTACCTTCCTCTTTTTTATAGCTCCATTTGTACCCGCCACAGCTTCACACAGTCGGCTTATTGCTTCCCTGCAAATAAAAAAATACAGCACAAACTGTTGGATCATTTCACATGCACCATCTGTAACAGAGCCAGCAACTCTGCAATTTATTGTTATCTGCCCACTTATAAACTCTTAAATCTTCTGGAAGGTCTTTCACAGTTGTTTTTCTTTCTTCTTTCCTCCCACTGTTAAAAAAAAAAAAAAAAAAAAAACCAAAAAAACCAACCAAAAGAACTATTTAACAAAATACAGTGATTCAGCAGCCTGGATTGGATTCTTTTTCTTCATCAAACCCATCCATTTCATCTTATGAAAATGTTTTTAATTAAAAAACCCTCAAACATAACTAACCAGAAGACAAGCAACTTAATACCATCAAAACCTTTTTTTCAGAATGGTTGATAGGTCCCTTGCATGGCAGGAGGGGCTCCTCCCTACTTAATCCTTCCTATTTAGCACAGCAGGTGCATGCTGAGTGAGCCCAGCTGGGTTCTCTGATTGACTTTCTGGGGTTTGGGATTTCTTTTCCAGAAAAAAAAAAAACCACAGAAAAAAATCCCAAAACAACACCTCCCCCCCACCAAAAAAAAAAAAAAAAAAAAAAAAAAAAACAGAATCAAAACCAAAAAACACAATAACCCAAACAACAGTGGGGATGTATAATCAGCTTCCCTAGTTCCCTTTCAGAGCTATCAATCCATATCTTTCCATCTCTGGTAGGAATCTCCCAAACTGGACCTTCTGTCCAGCCACCCCATTCTCCTCTGCAGGTTCCTCTCAGTTCAGGCAGCAGAAGGGTAAGGCATAAAGCACACGCAGTGCTCATTTCTAGATGAAAGATAAATCCACACAGGATACCAGAGTGCTGTGCTATGCCTGTTTTCCAACTTGAACAAGGCACATTGTGGCCTCTGCTCAGGAAGTGACTGGTTTGGACATAGAGCACAGCACTGACGGCCCTGGTCAAGGTTAGCACAGCAGCTGGGACAGAACCTTTCTGCTGGCAGTTACAGGCTTTTCCTCACTGACAGCTGCTGCTTTGAAGCCAGCAGGAGAATGGTGCCTCGCTGGGCTGGGATGTGCTCAGCAAGTTTCCATAGCTTGCCTGGACACCCTGGTTGGAGTAGCAGCCCCAGTGTCTCCAGCTGCCCTGGCCCTGTCCCACAGGGGCTGCGTCTTCTCAGGCTTAGGCTCCCATATTGGGCACTCCAAGCCTCAGCCTTTCTCTTGGGGCTGAATTCAGATTTACCTCCAAGGATGGGATTTTGTTTGGTTCTAAAGGGGAAGGGAGTTTGTTTAATTGTTTGTATTATTGAATTATTATCCAAAGAGCTAATTAGGAAACGAGCCGGTTGGGAAAGCTTGTCTGTTTCCAGATCCCGCTGTGTCTGTGGGAGGAAAACACCACTGGCCTTCACCTCCTGAGAAATATTTAGTCCAGAAGGGCTGAAAATTACCAGCAAACCACACAATGACAAGAGGCTCCAGGCAGGTATGTCCAATGAAGCAGAGATGCCCAGGGAGGAGGAGTGTGGTCCCCCCAGGACCCTGCAGATGAGAGAGGAAGTAAAGCCAGCCCAGCACAGGTGAACCCCAGACTCACTCCTGCCCCTGCTCTGCCCCCCAGGGCTGCCACACCAGTGGGCTGTGTGCTGGAGCACTGAAGATCAGTGATACACACTGAGGGAGCACCCTGAGAAATTCAGCCTGGATGCTGTCACATGAATGGAGACCTCACCCACAGCAATATATAATTAATATTTTCTGAGTGAAAACATCAGGAAAGAAAAGGGGCCTCATTGTGGGCTACACAAGATCAGAAACCCTTCTAAACACTGACTCTTCTTAGCATTTAAAAGCAAAGTACTTCTCCCTACACAACTGAAAATATGTTTTTAAAGTAAATTTCTGATACCCTTCTTGGTTAGCTCCTGCTGTTACCAGGGGGAAGGCCAAACATGACCAAATTAAAAAAAAAAAAGAGGAAGGCATCCTGCAGGATGATCTTGCAGATTCCAATAATCAGCTTGGAAAATGAGAACTCATCTTCTCATTCAATATTAAAGGAAATTAAAATCAGAGCCAAGACATTAAGGCTACTTGGAGCCTTCAAGTCTAGCCTTACCTAGAAAGAAAACCAGATACAGAACAAATTGGAAAAACAGGGAAGTTGTCTCTTTTGGTGACAAATGAGTTATTGCACATGTCAGGCAGCCCATGTGAAATCAAGAGTTGCAGGCAGAGTTGCCAGCCACAGAGCCAATTCTTGTACAAGCCAGTCTGGTGGCTGCCCACTTCACCATGCTCTGAATCGACTGTCCAGTAAAAAGGAACCAAAAAGTAGCAAACCATTTAATATTTTCTACTACCTCTCTTTGGTAAGGGAAATAGTTGTACAGACATTTCTTGCTGCATACCTCTGGGTGATTTTCTAAGTGATCTAACAAAACTTTACAAATATTATTTGAAAGGTGTGAAAAGCAGGAGTTTGGTAACACCTGCTGCTACAACTGAACGCTTCCTACATGCAGTCATTTCCACAAACTGGAAACTGCTCCACACACTAGGAATAAAAGAAACTCTGGATGCACCCATGATAAACCGAAATGAGTGACCCATTTTTGGCATCCATAAACCTTTAAACCAGCTTTTTGGGGTTTTTTTTTCAGGCCCAGTCCACAGGTTTTCTCTGGGTCTGCAGCCCTGCAGTGAAGCCCGTGGCTGACCCAGCTCCTGCGGCTCACAGGGCACGCCCGTGAGGGAGAGGCCTGTGGGCAGTAACACTGAGCCACTTTGTTCATTGTTCCCCCAAAACCAGAATAAAAGATGAACGATGGGCTGATGTAAGCAAGCAAGCATGCTGTTGAGGATTTGCTTTTAAGCATCTAGGGCCCTGCCTACACCATGTAACAGAAAGGGATTATGTGGCTCAACAAAGTTGAAATTAATCTTCCAAACAAAGTCAGCCTTCTTCCAGCAGCCCTCCCTGGCTGCACATTTGAGACACCCTTCACCCCTCAATGCCTGACCATTTTGGAGTTTATAAGTTAATGCCCCAATCCAAGATACAGAACCTCTTTTCCCAGAAATGCCCAAATTTGATGACTAATAATCAGCTTGATTTAACAGAAATGTGTAAGAGGAAAAGAGCTGAATGGCTGGACAAGAGAAGTACACATGAGGGTCCAGCAAAGGCAGGACCTGCCACAGCACAAGGGTGACAACCCAAACACATCTTGTATCCAGAGCAGCAAGCACAGGCTAACCATTACCAAAAAAAAAAATACAAAGACCCCCAAGCAGAAGAATTTGTTATGCTTATTGTTATTTTTTGGTGTTACTTTGTCCTCTACATGGAGTTTGAGATCACAGATTTCTGCAAAATGGGAGGAATGTCCCTAAGAACAAGTGGGGTCATGGGCAGGCAACAGCAGAGAGCTGGAAAACTTGCAGTGGAATCTCCTGTGCCAACGTCCTCACCCCACAGCCACCCAGGGTAAAAGCACCTCAGTGCCCAGCCCTTCTCCTGCTGTGCTGTGGGCATTTGGCCACAGAGCACCTCTGCATCCCATGCTCATTCACAGCACCAGAGAGGCCACTGTCTGCCTTCCCTGACCATGTGCCTGCCAAGCAACTGAAAATGCAAGTCCAGCAAGAAAACAGACAGTAAATTCTCCATGTTCACTCCTTTGGACTCCTCGCTTCACTTTGACAAACATGAGTTTGTTCATCTTTTCAACATTCATGAAAAAGGTAAATAATATCTTCAAATTTAGATACCATGAGGTAACTAAGCATGCACATACACATAAATCAAGGCAGGGTGCAGACATAACTAGAGACCCTTTCTACATCACTTTAAAACAGAAGATGTCTCTTTGTTTAGTGAAATGCCATCCAAGTAAAAATATTTTTTACCCCAATTCAAGTAACAGGCATGGTTAAAATGGGGTAATTTCCAGCAGCTCCTTGGTTGGTGCATTGTGCATGTGTCTATAAACTTACTCCCCTGAGAGAACAATAGGGGAATAATCAATGTTATCTTTGCTCCAGTCAGCTTGTCATCGATCGGACTTTAAAGTCTGCATGTGTGAGCTCAGCACTTCAGCATTTGGTTTGCAAACAGTTTAAGTTTTGAATTTCTCATGCACAAAAGAGCCCGTTAAGGTCAGCAGTGGCATTTTTTTTAGGTGATGGAAATATTTCTATTGTTAAGTTTTGACACAGTTCTGCTTAACAAAACCTTACTATCTAGTCCAAATTTAAGTTGGCAAGCTCTTGTCACGCAGTAATTCATATTCATTATTTTCCTGACACACCAGACAAAGCTCTGTTCTGTTAGCACAGCAGCACACACACCTCTTGCAAACAGGAGATAACCTTGCCCTCTGGCTGAGCTGTGAAGAACACAGTGGCCTGGGCTGGATGTATTACATGGCTCTTCTTGGTCTGTAAAGGACCTGCCTGAGGGAAGTATATTGGTATCTCAGGCACCTCTTCATCCAGACATGAAGGAACTGGGTGAGTGTGTGCTTATACCAGTTGTACATTCAACAACTGCTGGTCTGAATATAAAACAAACGGGACAGCTTTGAAGTGAAGTCTATAGGCATTGAAGGACTCATGTTTTTCAGTTTCTTTCAGTTGGTAAGTTTGGGAGCCAGAAGGTATAAATGTAACACTAATCTCTTCACGTTGCTTTCCTTTCTCCAGGAATTTTTGGATACAAACTTGGGGAAGCAAAACAGCATCTGAAAATCTCCCTCCAGCAGGAAGGAAGAGCTGGGCAGGTACAGGAAGCCTCAACCACACTCCTGGCATCCTCAGCACAAACTATGCCAGAAAAGCAGATGAGAGGACAAGGGAACATGTCTAAGGCCAGGTGAAGATAACCTGCAGCCACCCATCTCTCCAAAAAGCTGGGTGGCTGCTGGGGCTGCCTGGCACTAGTCCTGACTGGTGGACCATGAGCACATCACAGCACCACACAGCACTCAGAGCTGGATAGAAGGTGATTGTTTTGAAAACTCAAACACTCCTGCAGTTCCAGACTTACAAGAATAAATGTCAAAATAAAAACGGGCTTTTCTCTTTCTGACAGGACATTTCAGCCACCCCACAGGCATGGGGGTACTAACAATCTACACCCAGAAACTGGCAGTAATCTGCAACAGAAGTAGCAAAGTTCTCAAAAGACCACAAAATATTTCATGTTTTAACCACATCCCCAGTTGTATCTGAGAATGAAACATTAATCTTTCTCTGATTTGCAGCCTAAAAACTTAGGCTTGCAGTACAGATGGAAACAGCTGTATTTCAACATGTTTTCCTTGTGACTCCACTTCCAGCTGAGGCTGGTCTTGGTGCAGATGGGGTCAAACGATGTCATACATCTGATAAAAATTCCTTAGATGACCTTGCTGGAGTGAGGGACTGATGGCACTTTCTGCATCAGGTGGGAAGCAGTGTGATGACAGAGAGACCCACGAGGGTCCTGGCTCTGCACCCTGGCCATGGCACCACAGGCACAGCAGCACCAGTGGATTTCCCCCTGCCTTGGAGAGCCGTGCAGGCAGCGCTGAGCCACGTGCAGAGCCCAGCTGCTGCTGGTCCCCAGCTGGCTGGGGATGTCTGCTCTGTGCTGCCACTGCAGGGGGAGGCTCTCTGAGCAAGAACTGGGAGAGAAATTACGTCTGTGCCTGAAACAATTCATTTTCCAATGCAAATAGCCTATTGTAATGATCAAATAATTCAAATCATCACTTAGGAAAAGACAAAACAAAACATGCAAACTCCTATTCAAAATTGTCTCAGAGCTTGGCACGCACCCTCAGCTTTATACAAAAATTAGCACTCAGGCTTTTCATTCTTGGGCTGAATCTCAGTTTTACACCACCTACCTGGTAACTTGTGTTCGTGTGCCAAAGTCCAGGGATCTCATTGACTGCAGCACCTCAATACAGCCCATGTACTAAGGAAAACAGAGAAAAGGGAGGACTGTTAATATCTGGTACACAAGTAAGAGGAGGATCACAGGAGGAAGCAAATGTGATTATTGTCCACTAAGTTTATGCAGAACCACAGTCTAAATGGATAATCAAATCAGCCATCCTAAAGCTGCTTCCTAAATAGATCTTGTTTTACTAAAAGTGTAGAGAAGAGCAATAAAGATACCAATGGCTTAAACACCATAGCACCAAAAAAAACAACAAAAGGCAAAGCACTCTGGGGACACAAAATCCGATTATTCCTTTTTTACCATTTCTGCTTACTCTCACTTATTAGCCTGTGACACTGAGCTGGGAGGAATACATGAGGAAATACTGGAGAGAACAGAGTCCTTGGGAGCAGAGACGCTCTGGAAGCCCCTCGAGACCAATGCACTCAGAGCCCCCATGCAGAAGAGCTGAGTGTCCCTTCAGAGAGCAGGAGGCATTACAGGCCACAAGGAAAACCACTGGCTCCACACTGCTACATGTCTGATGACAAATAACCTCTGCAGAAGATGAAGGATGTGAAGTTGCAATTCCAGCTCATAGCAACAGCTCTTAAGAGCCTACACTATCAACTGACCTGCTTTAAATTAAAGGCTGACTGCCACACTTCTGTTGTATGGGACAGAGCTGGGGCTTTTTCTATTCTCATTTGGGATTTGTATAATACTAATTCTCAAAAATATCAAGGATGTGATGGTATATCCCCAACCATATCTTACTAATCCTTCAGCATTTCTATGGATGTCAATCTCTCTGTTGTTGAAGCAGTCTGATCTCTTCATTTCAACAGGCTGGCAGAGGTCTGGGTCTCTCATTTTTGCTCTTGGGACCATCCTGCAGTGCTCACACAGTGCCTGAGGGCTGCAGTGACAGCATGCCTGTGCAGACCTCTCCTGCAGGGAGTCAAAGCCTCTGGGACAGAGACAACTTGGAAAACCCAGGCAGGGTCATGCATACTCTGTTCCTTGTCTGAACGGATGGAAGAGGCATTCTGTGTCAGAGAAAGGTACCATATTTAGTTCCTCTGCCTCACTTTGCCTGTAAATCAATTTTTCTGCTGGGCCATTCAGAGAGGGTTGGATTTAGGTATCTGTTTCAGCTTTGGAGACTTTCAGAAATGAGTGTGTGAAAAAGAGAATGTTATATGTGCAGTCAGGGATTCCACAACAATTGTATTATCCCTATTTTGCTTTCTTTCCAATAGCAATGTAACCCTTGGGAGAACTCCAGAATTAGGTCAGAGACCTGGAAGGACATCAATAAGAATCTGAAAGGTTGGCAGAACTACTTCCCTAATGAACATTTAATGACTTTGAGAGCTATCTGCCTTGTTAAAGATATTCCTGCTTAACAGGAACAAAGCAAATGTGGAAAATATGTCTAGAGCCTCAGCTTGTAGCACAGCAACGACCTCTGATCCTACAGTATAAGGTCAAGCATCCTGTAAGCTGGTTGGCTGCTCCTCTATCCTTGAAAAAAAAATAATTTAGAGAAGTAGGTGAGTCATATGCTGACAAGTGAGTCCCCATTGCATCCTGAACAGATGTGTGGGAAGCTACTCTAAGCAAAGATGAAAAATCAATATTAGGTTTTTGCATAAGTGACCCTGAGTGAAGCTGACCTTATCAATGATTCACAAAAGACCTTTTTTTTTTTCCCTTTAAAAGCCTGAGTAGGGAAGTGCATTAACATGGCACCTCACTGCATCTCTCATTTATTTCAGCTGTCGTTGGTTATCTGAACTGGCACAGTTAGAAATGGCTGAACACTTACATCGCAGTGCGAGGGCACAGAGAACCAGCAGAGCCTTGGGCAGGGGGACAATGTGGGGCTGGAGCAGAGCAAGTCAGGGTCACAGAGCCTGGGAGAAGCCCAAGGAGCACACAAAAGGACAATGGAATACCAGAAGCCTATTCAAGAAAACAAAAGACGCTCTCCAAGGAGGAAAAAAAAATTAACAATAAACAAAAATATTAACCCCTCCATAGCAAAATATGGGAAGCAGCACAACCAATGCATGAGAGGAAGAGGAAGGCAGCAGAGAAGGACAATGTTTGTCTCAGAGACTTCTGCACCCAAACTCCAGTTCAAGTGGTGCCCCCAGTTCCTGTCCTGTACACCCCAAACAGCACATCTCAGGAAAACAAAAATGGGCTTCTCTGGTGATGCAGGGCCAATGCCAACTCCATCCTTCCTGCTGCAGGGAAGGTTAAACTAAAGCATGAGCAGGGCAGCAACCACAGGTGCCTGGGAGAGGAAGCCACAGCGGCCCACAGCTCTTGCTCCAGTGCAAGCTATTCACCAGGTGCTCTTGTGAAAACCAGGTCCAAAGGTGGTGTACAGGGAGGGGTGTTCATCTTCTGAAGCCCACAGAGAGAGGCAAGGCCCAGTTCACTGAGCTGCTGGGCAAGCTGGGGGAAGCTGGACACAGGCCCAAGGGTGCACTAACCAGCCTGGGGCAACAAGCACAGATGTAACTGCAGAATTCTGCTACCTACAGAAAAATAGAACAGCAACAGTGAAACAAGCCAAGTGCTAAAGATCTGATCTGGCTAATGAAAGAGGATGCTGAACCCACTGTTCTGTCAGCAGCAGGATGGAGAGCTCTTGCCAAGACAAGCAGCAGCTCTTAGGAAGGAAAGACTCACTGGCCCCTGCTGGAAAGGGAAGGGCTCCACTAATGACAATGTGTGCAGAGTTATCCCATCTGCCTGCAAAGGGCTGTGAGAGCACTGGTACCAGGGACTGCTTTGTCCCTTGGTGTTTCAGTACAAAGGGTGATCTGGGGCTGGCTTGCATTTCCCCACACCACCAGGAGAGAACAGCAGTTATTGAAGATGCACACATCTTTCCACATCTATTTACATGAGATGACAGAAAGTGCCTGCAAACAGGATGAGGGACTGTGTGGGAGGAGATGAGAAGGCACCAGGCAGGGCCCATGTGAATAAGCAGCACATGGCAGGACAATGCAGAGTGCCAGGCTCAGGAACCTGTTGTGAGATTCCTCTGCTTTCACCCTAGCAGGAAGGTAAAGTGTTGTCTTCCCTCCATGGACAACACCAGAAGCCAGCCAGGATGTGGGGAAGGAGCAAAGCATGATTTACCCTAGTTTTGGTAGGGAAGTTTTCTCAGCCCTTCCTTAGATGCCGCCTGTGGTAGCCTTGGGGTTAGAAAGTCGCTGTGTCCACTGGAAAGCAGAGACCATCAGAGCTCCCCTGGCAGTGGCTCTGCTCCTGCCAGCACACAGACTGCACTGTGCCAGTCAGCTCAGTGCTCATCCTGCCTCACACAGCAGGGTTTACTGGGCTGGGGTAAGTGCTCTGTAACTCTGTAAGCAGCCACTAGTCAGGCAGCTAATGGAGAACTTTGGCCCAGGTTTGTGCCCTGCAGGACATTCAATTGGCTCATTCCTCAGCCTGAACCTCACTGGTTTCCTCCAGCAAACACCAACCCCATCCAGATCCAAAAGCAAAGCCAGCAGAACCTCTGCCATCCCCACCACAGGAAGCAGAGAGGCCAAGGCAGCCCCCAGCAGCCGTGAACACCACTGCAGATGTGGGTGGTACCCCCAGGGCACCTGTGAGACAGCACAAAATCCAGGCAGAACCAGCTGGAAAACAGACTAGATACCTTCAAGGATTAAAGGAGCCCATTAAAGATTATTAAGCACAAACCCACGCCCTCCCAGTAGTTTGTCAGTGCTAGTCTAACTCTCCTCATGTGCTTGCCCTGCTCTCATCTTCCCCCCTTGCAGCAGCAGCAGCAGTGCAGACAGACAGACAGGCCCTTGGTCTGTCCCACGCCTCATGCCCACGCAGCACAGCCTGGGGGCAGCAAGCCAGGGCTTTTTGTGAAGAAGAATAGCTTTTGATAAATGAATTTTTCTTCTGGGAAAGTCTGACTCTTTCATTCACAGGTTTTCAATTAAAAAAAAAAACAACTAGGGAAAAATCATAAATACAGATACATAGAAATATTTTAGTTAGTTGTCTGAAAAACCACTTTCTGCAGCACTGCACTCAGCCAGGTCTCTAACAGAATTGTTCCCAACCCACCCTGTCCCCGTTCTCCGGCTGTGCTAAAGCAAATGGCCCGAAAACCCGCGGGTTCCTGAGAGGATCGATTCCAGAGCGGCGCGAGTGCCCCGCGGGCGATGCCGGGGCCGGGCCGCGTTCCCGTGGGATGAGGCGCTGCAGGGCTGCCCAAAGCCCAAAGCTCGAGCCCGGCACCCCCGGCTCATGATTCACAGCTGCGGCTGGAGCCATGAATCACCGGAGCCCAGCTCCTTCCTGCGGGAGCCCCGGCTCTGCAGACGCCTGGAGTTATTTATTTACGACGGGCGATGCAGGGCAGCTCTCCGGGGGCAGTGTCGGGGTGCTGCGCGCCACGGAAGCGGCTGCAGCTGAAATACCACAATATTTCCCTGCCCTGATCATGGAAGAGGCGCTGGTGGCAACCTAGGACCAGGAAAGGGCTGTGCTGGACCCCTTCCCCACACAGGCAAGGAGCAGCTGCTCCAGGCTGACCTGTCGCATCCTCCGTGGCCAGCAGCAGGACTGTGCAGGGCACTGGTGCCCACACGTGCTTTCAGGGTGCAGTTCAAGTAATTCTGAACTACCGTGCTAGAAATGGTCAGGCTCCTTTTAATCTAGAGACATGTGGCTGATTTTAGACATATACAATGGCATATATCTATATGCATTCACCATCAAACCACTAGCAGAGGATCAACCTGTACATTGCTAAAAGCCCTTTGAGACAAAGGATGCTGCAAACAACCTTTACCTTATTATTATAACGGTATTGTAATGAAATATCTGGCAATAGTATTTCCTTTTCATATTTTAGTTAAATAATTTTTAAAACCAATCATCTTTCAAAGACTCACACTTTGATTTAAGCTCAGGTACAGAGCCTTACTCCATGTTAGGTCCAGTAAACATCATCCTTGCTATTCTCAGAGAAACCACTGATGTAGGACAGTGCTGAGAGACAGATCTTACCCTCCTTCCCAGCAGCAGCCACATCCCTGGCACTCCCCAACAAGCAAGAGAAAGGATGGCAAGTGCCTCTTGGAATATTCGTCAGGCTCATCACAGCCATAACAAACACCAGCAGGAAAGATAAGTGCCATGGCCACTATGGATACCATTCAGAGACAACCTCAGCCCCAGATGGGCAGCATTGTAGGAAGGTTTTTAACAGGTAGAATGTGAACAAGGACATGGTGAATATCCCCCTTGTAAAGCCTGCAGCAATCTGCATACAAAGTATATTTTGAAACACAACAGTGTGAAAATCAGAGCTGTCCACGTTTCTCTTGGAATATTAGTATTTGGGCTGTTTGTTATTTGCACGAGCATTTGGGGGGACCAGGAGCTATTATGGGTCTCAGCTTCCTCAGCAGGCCTGGGTGACATGTGGCTGTGACACAGGTGCTCTGTCACCACCAGTCACACCCGGCACAGCTGCCTCCCCAGGGGATGCAATGAGCCCAGCACGGTCCCTCGTTAAAACAACACCAAGAAAAATTCTGCCTCACTCCAGTCTGCAGGGGACAGCTTCTGCCCTACAACATTTCTTTAAATCACCACATTATTGCCTTTCTAAAATAACTGCAGATCCTCTCCATGTAATTGGTGAATTCTCCTCTTACTCTGATTAAGCTGTTAAGGCCAAAGATCTCTGGCAGCAGCAGTCCCAATAACATGGACCTGACCTGCCTCCTAGAAGGGTCTCTGTGGAGATCCCAGCAATCCCATACCCCAAGAGGGCACAAGAAGCTGCATGGAGAGACTGAGTGCCTTCGAACACACAGGAAGGAGGGCAAGGGCCAGGGCTAGAGGGTAAGGATTGGAAGCAGCTCCAAATGCCCAGCCCTTGGTCTCTTGGCCCCGCTTTGCCTTCAGGTGAGACCATCCCTCTGCACCAGAGTCCTGCCATGCTGCAGCCCTGGCCATTTCCCAGCCCATCTGAGCCCATCACCAGCTACTGAAGAAGTCTGATGGTCTCTGGGGAAATTAGTACCTTGCTTATCCTCTCACCTTGCACATCCTCTGATGCTGAAACACCCAAACCCCCATGTTACTTATTTACCAATCTGCTGTTACTATTGAAAGGGCTTGTTAAAAAAACCACCAAGATTTTGGCCAGGACATGTCAGTGATGTTCCTGCAGGCCCACAGCCATGGGAGCAACATAACCAGGAAGATGAAGGGAAAAAACATCTCCCTGTTGCATTGTGAGGCTCCTGCCAATGAACCCCTGAACCCCCCTCTGAGATACTGCCCACAAAAGGAAGACCAGCAGAAAACCATACTGGAAATACAACCTGGGCAGTGCTTGCCCCACAGCCTTCCTGACAAATGTCAGCAGCGTGGGTCAGAATGCACCTAATGCCTGGAGCTGCTCTCTGTGAGGGATGGGAGGCCCTTTCATGGGCCTCCTTTTCCCTCCAACATGCAGAGTAACCTGTTTCAGTTGCGGTTCAGCCGCGGTCCTCAGAGAGTCTACAGACAGTCCCTTGGAATTGGATGTTGTGTTACCTCGGCAAACAGCTGGGATGCTTTTAGCTCTCCCAGCTCAATGCCACAGCCCTATGTATATCAGAAGATAGGAAATACATGGGAGAACGCAGTGGTTTGGGGCATGGACTCTAGAGGCAGGAAAATGGAGGTCACCCAGCAGCCAGCTGAGCTGTTTGCTTTGTCAGAGGATGGAGCCCAGGGGGATGTACTCACCCGCACGCTGTAGGTGGTTCCTGGCTCCTGGCTGTACGTGCTCTCATTGCTCTGGGCCAGGCCCCTGTCCTGCCTGCCCACAGCAGCCTCCTCAGCACAGTCACCTGCTGCCTTTGGGGTCAGGACCAGCTTGTCCAGGTCGGGCTGGGGGTAGGAGGCCGACAGGCAGCTGATCTCAGGCGAGGTCGGGCTGCTGGGGATGGTAACGCACTCCGTGAGTTTAATTCGTGGCACCTCTTTGGTTCCCAGGCAGAAGCTTTTCAGGCCCGGCAGATTGGATGGGTTGGCAAGTTTGATGTTGGCCATCCGGGGGATCAGCGTGCACAGCGTGGTGCAGGTGTCCTGCGGCCCCAGGGACACATCTTCTGTCAGTAAATTGGGTGTTGAAGAGTGGGAAGAGGAGGAAGAACCTTTGATATTTAAAGACGTATTTTGTGTGCCTTCATCTAGGGAGGTTATGGAATCATTCCTGAATCGGCTGTACTTAGCCCTGTGCAGCATTCCTGGATGTCTGAATAACCCTACATACAGGACGTGTCCACCGAGGCTCTGCTGGCTGCGTTCTCTCATAGCCTTGGCAGGTCTGTAACTGGATATTCTTGCATAAATTAGCTCTTGTAGATAAATTATATGGAAATTAAGAAAGTCAAACAATTTTCAAAACAGAAACCTATTGGATATTTTTGCTGACTCCCTCTTGAATGGTTTATTTTGCTCAAAGAACAAGGCTTAAAACTGCATGGGCATCTGGCATTTTGTAAGCAGAAATAAAAGCAGCATACAGGAAAGCACATCGGTGGTACAGCAGCTTAAACTGAAGAGCCACTATCCAAACCTGCCTTCATTGCTGCCTCAAGCCAGGCACTAAATCCCACCTAGCTCTGAAGATTCACAGCTGTAGCATCAATAATTGCAGAGTCCTGGCTGCAGCGAAAGCTCAAGCATATTCCACACAAAGCAGATCAAGACAGCTACAAGCCCAAACGTATTTTCAGACCGGCATGAACCCCGTAAGGTGCCCGGCTCTCTGCACTTCCACCGCCGCTGCCCCAGAGGCGAAGAGCATCCCTGCGCTGCAGCTCCTGCCCCGCCGTCAGGCGCAAACCCAGGATTCTTTCCAAAAACACTGAGCAGCGTCGGTCTCGCTAATTCCTGCTGGAAAGTCCTTCAGCACCATAATAATCCCGAAACAACGGAATATTCCCGCGGCTCCGGGGCCGTTTCCCGCAGCGCCGCGGGGCAGCAGCTCCGCAGCGCCCGGGCCGCCCCCGCCGCCGCCGGTTTTATGAATGAAGTTTTTGTGAATGGGCTCGGCGCGTGCGGGCGGGCAGCGCCGTGAATGGCGCTCGGCGCGCGGCCGCGGCCCGGCGGCCCCCGGGGGGCGCCTCGCAGCCAATCACCGCCCGCCGCCGGCTCACGCGCCCTCAGCGCACGGGGAACGCGGGGGGCGGGGGGAGAGGGGGCGCGAGGGACCCTCGAGCTGGTGCCCAAAAACCCCCAAAATCCTCCAAAATCCCCCAAAATCCCCGTTCTGCGGCCATCCCTCCTCCGCGGCTGCACGAGCAGAGCCGAGGGCCGCGGCCCAGCCGGAGCCGGGGCTGCGATGCCTCCCTGGCTGCCCGGCCGGCGTCAAGGGAAGGGCAGGCTTGCCCAGCGCTCCCTGGCCTCAGCTCGGCTCCGGCCCGGGGCATCCCCTCAGGCATCGCGGGTACCTCCGGCAGCCAAGGAGCGAGACAGGTTTGTTTTACTCTTGATAATATCAGGGCACGAGTTACCTCGGCTCGGCTCCGTGCGGGGCTCCGACACCCGGGGCAGAGAAATTCGGCACCACGGGGCCCGGGCCGGGAGAGGAAACCCGGCATGAGGGCCTCGCTCTCTCCCTCAGCTGAGGCGTTTTCTCGCTACATTTGCCATGTTGAGTTCACCTTCCTCATGCTCGCAGTGCTGCGGCCTCGTTCTCTGCTGGCGCTCAGGGCTGTGCATCAGCTGCTGGTGCCCGAGGAGAGGCCGTGCTGCCCATTGCTCTGCCTGCGACAGGCAGAGAGAATGACAGCTTCTCTCTGCCACAGAGAGAAACCTCATCACAGCCATTCCGTGGTTTTACCTCGTGTGTGAAAGCTGATGTTAATCCTAAAGATGCAATAGTTGCCACAGTGAAGTAGGGGGGAAAAAAACAGTCCAAATTCTTTTAGTGAAATGTGGCTCAAAGAGGAAGTGGCGGCTTTGAATCAACCCATTTTGGTGAGGATGGCTCAACTGCTCACAAAATCAAACCCAAAGGCAAAACCTGGACCAGCCACAAGTTACAAAGAATGACGAATTTCTCATGAAGCTTTAATGATGGCTTTGAGCACAAAGGAACAGAAAATTTCAGAAGTGATTAGCAGCACTACTGATTGTACATAAAGCACAGAAACTCTCCTAGCAGGAGCATTTTTCCTTCAATGCCACGCTGGAGCATGACATGAATGTGGCTGGAAGGAAAACTGGGATGGAGAGGCCATGGGGCCCACACTGGTGATGAAGAGGGCCTGGAGGGGAGTGCAAATTGTGCTTCCCATGGAGGGGACAGTGAGGAGCAGCATTCAGGGAGACGCTGATGCCCCAAGCTTCCATACTGGGGAACCTCCCAGATTTGTCTTCTTTTTACTGCCATGAAACACATGCAAAGAGACAAGCCAAATTTCCTCTTTGTGCAAGATCAGCCTTACCACCCTTCCTACCTTGTCTCTGAGCACACAGCAAGGGTCTTTTTTGCCTTACCTTAGCAGCCCCTTGGCATAGATGACAGCACCAGGAAGGTATGACTTGGTGACCAGGACACTCCTCTGTGCCTTGGGTGCTCATCTCCTGAGCCTGCCTGCTGATTCTTCCTCAGGAGGTGATTTGAGCCTTCTTTATCTGTGTGAGTGATAAAATGGGCAGGTGGGGTCCCTGCTGGGCCTGCAGGAGATGCAGTCCCCTCCATGTCCCACTGCAGCTAACCAGAGCTGGCAGGTGAAAAGGGTTAATGGGGCAGGCTTTAAACCTGTGAGGTGAAAGGGGACATTTTCAAGAAAAAGAAATAGTAATGCAGCAGCCTGTCCTTCACTAATCACCCGTGAGCTGTGTCTCGAGCCCTGCATGGCACCAGCATCTGCTGCCCCATGGCCAAAGCCTTGCTGCCCTCTCAGGGTGCCATGGGGGGCTCAGGGTGGCTTCTCCAGGGAGACTGGTACTTTAATCAGCATTTCTCTGCTCACAGGCACCAGCAAGTGTGATCACAGTGTGGGAGGTGAAGAATAACTGGTGTTTTACTGCAGGTTCCAGAGAAAAATGCAATTGTGACAAGCTCTGCTTTCAGCAGTGATCAAGAAATACAAGCTCGAGAGCAGAACCCCCTTGGACAATGCTGCAAAGAGCAGCATTGTCCAAGCAATACCAGCCATTGTGGGGAGGGAGAGGAGGGAAAAGAAAAATGCCATGTCTTTATAAATTAAAAAGCTTTTTTTCTCAAGGCTAAAACAAGATTTCTGTTTAAGATACTGGGAAATCAGCCTCTAACCAGCACAGAGAACAAAGCTCCTTTAAGCACTGGTGAAACTGAGCCTACAGCCTTGTCTAAAAGGAGCCTGTGTTTCTTGCTCCCAGCTCGAGTTCCCTGTTGCTCACTGTGTTCAGGGCTCCTCACCCCCCCAGCTCCCTGCCCACGCCTGCTGCTGCCCCAGCAGGACACAGGGAAAAGCCATTTTTCCCCTCACATGGCTGCTGACCAAGCGCTGTGCCACACATGGGAGTGCCCTAGCAGTGCACAGCTGAAACCTCTCCCTCAATCTCTGTTACCCATCACACCCAGCCCTCCATCACCCCCTGTTACAGCCCCAAGCAGCCTCTCAGCCTCAAACATGCTGCAGGAGAACCTGCTGTGAGCAGCCTGCAGTCAGGCACTGTCAGAGGGGACAGGAGCTTCGGGAGCTGTAACCACAGGGCTGGGGCAGCACCGCTACTCAGGAGCAGCTAACCAGCTCCAGCCACTTCTGACACCCTCTCAAAGAGCTGCAGAGAAGGAGGCAAGGCAGCAGCAGCCACAGCTCCAGCATCACCACAGGCAGCTGCTCTGGCTGGAGCAGCAGTGTCAGCCTGGAGCCTCGGGCACCCTTGGCAGTGGCCCCGTTTCAGATCTGGGGCTGTGGGATCTCAGCTCATCCTAATGGCACCACCCCACCTCCTCTTTCAGGGTAAGAGCCCTCTGCACTCGATGGGGACAGGAGCGTTCATGGTGAGCTGGGGACCAGTAGAGAGGAAAGCAGGAGAGCAGGGGCCAGCCCAGCCCAGCCCAGCCGTCTCACACGGGGAGTGTGGGGGCAGCACACACGGCAGAAACGCTGTCACACACCTGCAGAGCACACCAGAGCAGCAGCTGCCTCTCACAGCAGCCCAGAGGAAGCCTTTACATGCTGCTTGCAACCTGTGCATCAGAGCTTGGCCTTTCTGTTAGAATATGGACTAACCAAGGGACTTTTTTCCCTTTATAAATAGCAACAGCAGAGTTAACTCATGCTGAGGTGCACCAAGCTGATCTGCCTTACTTCCTCATTGACATGCCTGGCTGATCCTGGCAGAAATCAGCAAATTGTTACAGAATGGCAGGAAAATCCCTGTGGCAGGTAACAACATGGTGGCAGCCACCTCTGGGAAGCCTGAAGCAGTTTATTTCCACTAGAGCAAGTCACACACACAAACTGTTTTATTTCAATTGAGAGAAATTTCTTTTCCCCCATGTTGAATCATTCTCACTGTTATATCTCCCATCCATTGTTCGGAATGAGATAAAAGCAAGTCTGTTTGAGAACTGCAGCCCCTCCTACTTTCCAGGAGAGTCTGAGAGGGTTTGCTTGGGCTGAAAACACAGGGATCAGAGCTACTGGGTTTGAGGAGGACAAAGGCAGGGCCCTGGATACAAAAATCAGACCTTAAGACTATCAGTGCTTTTCTCCTTTTCTAGCTAATCCCAGAGATCATGTTCTAGGGTGAAAAAGTCAAGTAGCAATTTCCCTTCATGGGCAGCAGGCTCTGTTTAGCTCAGCCCAGTTTCACCAGCCACAGCAACATTGCTCTCTCTAAAACTGCAGCAGTGGGACAGGGCAGCAGAAGGCAGGGCTGCTCCACCTGGGCAAAGCTCACATCCTTGCAGCTGAGCAGGATGGATGGAAGGACCCAGCCTGCTGTGCAACAGGGCTGAGCTGGATGCCCTCTGGTTTTATATCCTCTTTGCCTGGCAGGACCACCACCTCCTCCTTCAAACACTGCTGGGCTTTGTTGTCTTTTCCCCCAGGACAGTGCCAGAGCTCAGGGGAACAGAAATGAGAAGGAAAGTCCTGTGCAAAAGCCCAAAATCTAGTCTAAAGGTTGCTCAAGAAGTCAGCACAGAGCCAGCCCTTGGAGCTCTGAGGGAAAGCAGCCAACAAACATAAACAGAGAGAGCTGAACATGGGAGGAGAGCACAGCATGGGGGACCTGTGCTACAGCTGTCCCATCTCCAAGGTGGATGCTGCCAACATCTGCACGTTCAACAAGGACATGCCCAAAACAGAAGAGCTAGTGAGAGCTGCTGCAAGCCATCAGAAAACACCACCCTGCCCTAACCACTGCTTCCTGAAAGGCTCTGCAGACTGAGCCCAAAGATACATTCAGCAGCACTTGCTGGGCTCCCTCAGCACTGCTTGCAAGGAGGCCGAGTGCCCATGAGCAAACCCCAGCATCACCTGGGGTACACCAAGTCCTCAAAGAGCAGACTAAGAGTCTAGTGACTGGGCCCAGCTCTGGGCACAGCCCACAGCAGGAAGAATAAAAAGAGAAATTTCAGCCCAAAGTAGCCTAAAGGTTACAGAATAACCCACCACATGAAACAAATTTCAGCAACAGCATCACCAAACTATGGTCAGCTCCAAAGGAAGTTGGGAGCAGTCACAGGGCTTGGTATCCTTGTGGTAGCAGGCAGGGAACCATCCTTTCCTGCAATTATCTATAAATCTGTATTTTTGTAGGGCAATCCACTAGCCCATATTAGAAAACAATAAATCCCACAACAGGGTTGAACTTCTCCCAGTGTCTCCTGGTGTGCAGAGGAGACCCAAGGAAACACTGAAGGAAGTACCCTTGTTCAGCATCTGCCATTTCTATACTTGGTCATTGCCTTTAACTTGGAAAAATCAGAAAGTAAACATTGACATGGGGGCATTTCCAATCACTTCTTGCCTTTTTTTTTTTTTTTCTCCAAACATCCTTACCTCTCTGGTACTTACCTATTCCTTGAGACAGTCAGTGGCAGAAGGGACACTTACCATCACACCTGCAGGCAGGAAGTCCCCAAGACCTTTAAACAGCACTCTTGGGCAGAACGCATCTGAAAATGCAGCCTTCCCTTGCAGGAAAAGCATTATTAGGAGTTTCATATAAGGAGTTTAATGCTCTAAACATATATTTAGGGTTCTTTTCCCTGAGAGATGACACTTAAGGAAGACTTTTGCTACAATTTTTTTGAAAACTGTACAGAACCCCCAAAGGTTTTGAGTGACAACATTTATTATTGTTTTATAACTCTGCAAGAAATGAGTAACCTACTACAGCAGTACAAAGCCTTATATAGAGGCACAAAGCTGTTTTAAATTTGGCGTGGACACACATTAACTTTCCCTGTAAACACAGACTGAACTGCTGTGGGTGTGAGCAGTGCTGCTGCAGCCTCCAGTCTCAGGAGGAAGCCAAAGCCAAACACAGCTCCACACAGATTCTGTGGGACATGCAGTTCATGCCATGCCCCCTCTCCCATTTCCCTTTGCAGAGGAACAAGTCTGTTATCAGCCTTACATGATGATTAAATTGCTCATTACTCATTGAGGCTGTGTCCCTGGAGAACACCACAGAAGAGAGTTGGGTGTTCTCATGGTGCCCAGACAGAGCCCCCACGCCTCTGCCTCGTGTGGGAGCTCCCCAGGCTCCCTGGAAAACTCCTTTACCAGCTTGGAGCACACTGGGGCTGCATCTGGGCCCAGGAAGTGCATTCCAGCTGAGCTTCCCCTGCATCTGCTAACCCAAAAGAACCCCTGAGGTAAAGAGCCTGCAGCTGGCAGCAGCTCCTCTGGGGTGGGTTGGTTTTGCCCAGTAGCACTTAAAAAAAACCAAACCCACAACAATAAACAAACAAAAAAGTAATAAAGCCCTGTGTTTATTCACAGTGATCCCAAAAATCTAAAGCAAGTCCAAGGAGCTGTCCTTTTTGCTTAGTGCAGGTTTGACTGACTGGGGTTTTCCCACACATTGTAGACACACAGATTCAGAAAATTCCAGCCCCATCCCTATAAACCTGGTATTGGAGAGCCCATGCTGCTGTGGGAGCACAGGCAGGGCAGTGCTGCCTGAAGGAACTTAGCAGGAGCAATTATTTTCTTGTGGTGCCCTTTTGGTATGTGCAGAAATGCAAAGCACTTAAAAACTCACCAGAGGCAAAGAAATTTGCTCAACGTTAGTGTTTCTTAAATGGCAAAGAAATGAAGAGGGAGTAAAAAAATTCAGTTTGTAAAGGCATAAGGGTAACTAGTTTTTTGTCATTTCCCTAGCACAGATCACAGTGTGCCACCCGCTATTTCTTGTACTTTCCAAAACTCTGATCAGGTTGAGAAGACAGAGGCTGAACCCACGTAAGAGGAGTAATTGCTGGAGTAATTCTGACTGCAAGTCATAGAACCTCCAAAGTGAGGCTTGTAACAGAAGCACTCCCACCAGAAGACAACTGCAATAGCAGAACTCAAACATGAAGTTCAGGTACATAAAGAGAAACTTCAGAATTACAGGACACAGCTTTATCCTTTTTGAACTGCTATAGATATTTTCACACGTGGGAGCTGCAACCCAGTTAATGACACTGCTACAGGTCACTGTTACTGACACAGAGGTGTGAGCAGTTAAAGAGGGGACAACATACAGGGAAGTTCATGTTATTGTCCAAAGGTGACTTCATCCATCACTCCAACAATAAGGGCAGGTAAACTGAAGTTCTCAGCCAGCTGAGTATGAGAGAAATCCCAGCTTTTGGAAGTACCTGTGCTTATCCTTGTTCATTTCCTCTTAAGTAAAACATTATTTCCAACTCGATATTCTGGACCTGCTTCAGTCCCAGGGTCTCTGAAGAAGGGTGGGTGTTTTTATCTAATATTTTTCTGGTCAGTGACATAGCAGGTGACAAACAGGGCCGGGATCCATGTGAAAAGCCCTCTGCTCATCCTGCTTTTTGCCTCAGCCACTCCCCTGCTGTGGTGAGGGGCTCGGTCACCCCGAGTGGCACCACACGGCTCCTCCACCCTGTGGCCGCAGTGTGACACACACCTCTCCCAGCACCTGCAGCGCCGCGGCAGCCCCTGCCCATCAACTCAGCATCAAAGAGTCCTGAACAAACACAGCACTGTAATAAAGCCATAAATTTCTACAATCATTTTTATTAGTTATGGAAGAATCCCCACTAGTATTTACATAGTGCAAAAAAGCTGTTATTACTCCAAAAAGTACGGTAGACAGAACAGTTATCCTTCATACAGCAAAAAAGAAATGGAACAAACCCCTTCATATTGTATTTTATAATGGTTTTTCTACTACTTTAACCTAAATATTACTATAAATTTTAAGACATCGAAGATTAAACAGCTTTCCTTATTAGAATCTATTTAAAAAGTAAATTATATGAACTATTGATGAACATTTAGAACGTGGGCTGTGCCAACAGGGTTTCTACTTTCAGCATTACCATTCATTGGTGAGGAAGTTTTGGGTTAGACATTCTCATGTTTCCTTGTGTGTGGAAGGGTGAGCCCCCTGTTCCTGGTTTCTATGGCTTGTTTCTGCTGGGTTTTGTTCTGTTAACAAATTGCCATGTCTAATTTTTAAATGGCTGACACTGAAATCATCTGAACAGTTTCATTAGTTGGCACAACTTCACAAGAAATACTAAGTGACAGTTTCAGCAACAGCAGCTTTTCAAACAATAATACTTTTTTACATACATATTTAAAGTAACATTATTAAAATTTAAGCTTGTGTTAAAGAACTGGACAGAACCACATTGTGTAAGCTCCCACCCACCCATAAAGACACCTCTTAGCTTTACCAGAAGAACACCAACAAGTGCATTACTGAACATTTTCTATAATGAATTTTTAAAACACAGGTCAATACTCTCTGTCACTGTTTAGCTCCAATCCTACAACAGCCTGCACACAACTTAAGCAGATAAACAGGCCACCAATTTAAGCCAGTGGCACTAACACTCCAAAGTATGTGTGAGCAGGATCAGGGCCTTTGCCTTAATCAGACATTGCTACTTGGTCCAATGAAGGACTGAAGTTCTTCAGAATTTTTCCCTTTTACAGATTTGTAATCCATGTTTTATTATTGACAGAGATACTTAAGAGTATTTATATAAATAGGTTGTATACATAGCCACCTCTATCAGTTTTAAAGATCCCTACCCCTACCACAGATACATTATTTTTGATTTTACCAGATAAAGTAAGTGGTGAAATCATTTCTATAAACAATGCCTTAAGAAAAGTAGATTTGTTTCCCAAATAATTATTTTCACAACAAAAATATCTATACACCTATAACTACAGAAACATCTTTTCATGGGGACAGTAACAACCTGTATAAACTGCACACTTTTACACTGAAATAGAAATTCAACTACTTTTTAAAAAAATCATGGTATTGTAGAACATTTGTATGCTTTCTTCTTAAATTCTGCTGATAATAGAACCAAAATTACCACAGTGAGATACTCTCCTTAAGTGCTTCAAGTGGCAAGGAACTTCCCTAATTTCCGATGCAAATGGATCGCTCCCAAAGCAATTGCAATTTCATTCTTACAGTTATTGCTTATTCCCAGCTTATCAAAAAGGAAGCACTAAACCCAGTTTTCTTTACTCAGTTTCAGTTTGCTCCCCTAAGGGTGATCTGCCACATTTTAAAAAGAAACTAGTTCCTTATTTGCTGGCAAATTGAGAGATAATTATAAGTGCTGTACCACTTTCAAGAACTCTATTAAACTTGTAGCAAAACTGCAGTTAAATAGCGGGCTGAATATTACAAGACCTCTTTGATATAAATGTCAGAAAACTTTAAAATGACAGTCCAAGTTCAGAAAGACATATAAAAAGATGCGCCTCTGATGTTAATACTTCAAGATCAAAAGTTATTTGAATCACTGGCACTGAAAAGGCTAAAGGAGAAACTACAAACACCTTTGTTTTTCGATGTTCTGGCGAAGTTTCGCCCTCAGTGTATGCACCGATCTCACCTGTGCAGACGTGCTTACACATCCAAGGGCAAGGTTTGCTTGTCAGCAGTTCAAACACCTGTCATGTCCTAAAGCAAAAACTCTTAAAACATACAGACAGTAGAAATCTGCCATGGGGACAGTAAAAGGTTTAACATTCAGGAGGCATCATTCCTCAGTCCTTGTTTTCCTATGAAAGGCCTGTTCTACACCTAGGAGGATTACACTAAGGAGCTAAGAACGTGACACAACAGCCAGTTGTCACAGCAGCTCTCTACTGCTTATCTACATAGCATCTGCTATGCCTAGAGCTATCAAAGCATTATTTACATAATACACAGTTTCTATTATTCTCATTAGCATCCAAAAACCCAGGGCTAGATGACTTCTAAACCTGGAGTCTTATTTTCCCAGTGCAACTTAAAACACCAGCATCACTACTGCTATAAACATTGGTCCCATGTTCCTAAGTGTGGACTGAACACCCAACTCAGCTAATTTCAGTTTCCTGTGGTTTTTAGCCTACCCAGAGGCTTTTCATGCATTTTGATACAAGTGATAAAAAAAATTAAGTGAAATTAAAAGAAACATGCTTGCTATGAAAGTGTTATTCACGTGAGTTACTCTTTGGCTACCCCTGTGGTGAAGCTCCTGCTGCTGGCAGTTTCAGAATATCCCTTGCTATACCAAAGATGGAAAACAGACTCCTGACGTGCAAGGTTTAGACACACACTCCATCCTCAGTCTGAAACAAATTCATCACCAGTTAATGCATTTCACTCCAGTATTCAGAACAGAACACAGAACGATTCTCTAGCAACAGGTGGGTTTCAGAGAGGGCATCTTTTGTTTCTTTTACCTCTGCACCACTGAAATACTTCCCCAAACTACAGGGCACTTCCTCATGTCCTGGAATAACTACTTTCTTCTCTATCTGGAGGTCAACTCCTAAAGCTGTTACAGCTGCAAGAAGAGACAAAGAGGTCACGTTTTCAGCAGTAGTTCTTCAGATCCATCCTGGCCAGGATCACAGCATGTAGGTGAAGGCAGAGATAGCCACCACATCATTCACACTTGCTCTTAAAGGATTATTCTTGCTTTTTGCAGTGTTATGCAGAATACAAAATGCAAAACAGCATTCCTGAGGTAAGTGACAGGAGAGAGAGGAAGTCATCAGTTTACTAAAAGCCCTGAATAGGGATTATGGTTAATGAGTCACTTAGTGTGGTTTGGCAGACAGCAACTGCAGAGAGAATGGGGAATTTTTGTTTTCTTTCCTGTTTTGTTTTGTTTTTTTTTTTTTAATGCAATATTTCTACCTTGTAAAGAAAACCTGCAAAACATTAATTGCATCCCTCTGGTTTAAAGTTTTTCTGGAATCAAAGTTATTATAGCTTATTGTAACCATTTCAGCTATCAGCAGCTTTTTAATGATGCATTCACCAAGATCAACTAAAAAGCTGCATCAATCTTAGCATAAGAATCACACACAATTTCTCTACTGTTTAATTCTCATTAAGATTGCAAATGGCTTTTTCTAGCTTTTCATGAAAGAGAATCAAAATTTTCTTTTTATTTCTAGATAGAATTAGAAAGTCATGGCCAAATACACTGACAGGCCTAGTATAACACCATACCAACCAACATGAACTGTTGGTAATTTGTCAGTGTTAATGTAGGTTACCTGTTTGAAAATAAGCTGAAGAGTCACAACTTCAAAGAATTTTTCTTAAAACTGGTCAGTTACAAGATGTTTCCTTTTACAAAACATCAAATGAATGCTTACTGACAACTTTTCCACACAGTTTCTAATCTGGGAAATCAATACTGATTAAGAGCTAAGATAGTTTTTAAATCAAAAAAGTAACAGACAGCTACAAAAATATTGTTGTGAATTAAATACAAGTATTAAATGTTTAACAGTGCAAAATGTTGAGATGAAGCATATGGAATAATGGCTGCAACCTTTACAACAGTTAGTTTTACTATAGTTTCTAAAAAGTTCCTGAGTTCCTGCTTATTTTTACGGCATATAGATGGAATCTGTGTGTTCTTTGTTCAAAGAACTGCAGATGGTGGGTTTATGTTGAGTGTTACTTGCGTGCTTTTCATTTGTCCATTCCTCCCCATCAGTGCCGGGATCAGCCTGCTCTGAGGTCTCCATTTCTTCCTCTTCACTTTGTTCAGCATTGTCTTCCTCAGCACCACTAAGGGTCTTCCCGAGCTGCAGCGTCTCCATAGTTCTCTGGGTCTCTGAAACCCAAGATTCAATTCTGCTATTAAGCTGAACTTCTACAGAAATTGGTTCGTGGGCATAATCCTCATCATCGTCATCTTCCTCTTCCTCCTCCTCTTCCAGCATTCCTGGCACAAGGGTACTGGTGGTACTGGTCATGGAGGAATTCAAAAGGTCTCGGCAGCTGCCATCCAGGGATCCTGTTTCTGTACTCTGCTGTGAGGCCCATTCCAGGTTGTCATCTGGTTTCACCTCATCTTTGTCCCCTGGCGTGGCTTTCCCGTGATTTGTTGCTGAGGTAGTGCCAGCTGTAGCCAGAGGTGGTTGTTTATTAAGAGTGGTTTTTTCCATTTGGCCATTACCAGCTTTTTCTGGTACTGCAGCCTTGCACACGGATTCTCTCTCATTTTCAGAGGTCTCTAACCCATCAGATGTTTCCACCATATTTCTCCAGTTTGTTTCTACAAATTTTGAAAGAAGTTGAAGTAGGAAACATTAATTCCTTGTACATAAAAATATCTCTCCTGAGCATGCAACAACAGCCCAAATAGCAAAATGAGCTAATATTAATATTATTCTATGCTTTCTAGAAACATTTCTACTAGAAAAAAGAGGAAGAAGAGAAGAGGAGAGACAACAGAAAGAGCTGTGAATAACTTTGGGTTTTTACAGTACCCTAAAGCAGAGATTCCAAAGTTGAAAGTTTGTGCCACTTAGTTTCCTGTGTAAACACCAACTGTAGTACTAGGAATAGTTAAAGAGGTGACTCTCAAGTACAAATTAAAAGAAGAAAATTGCCACAATCTTAAGTTATTATTTAAGGATTACTTATAAAACATCTAACTCCTGAAATGAATTTAAGATACCACAAAAAAAATTTACTAAAAAGACAACAACATTCTCTTTAATTCACTCTCAGAATCAAAAAAGAAGGCTTTAGACTTCTAACAAGTCGTCTCCCTTTTATATTCTTTTTCATCTGGGCTTAAGCAACTGGATAAATGAACTCCCCTTTCCTCACAGTAGAATCACTCACTGCCATCTCAAGTTTAAAAATGTAAGCTACATTAAACATGTCCTATCTTCAGAGACCTCATATTTTAGTTCCTGCTGCCATCAGTTCTTCCTCAGTCATATGATCAATTCTGTGCTATCAGTTTTAAAACAGTTCAATAAAACTGGAGAAGCCACCTACACTGATGTTAGATACCTATAACACTTCTGAGGATAGAAATTATTGTTTCCTATATTTTTTCAGGGAAAAAATTACTTCTGAAATTTACTGAAATCCAGCTGATCTCTTCTTATCCCTGGACATTGCAGAATACTGTAAATTAGGAAGAAGGATTGCATCTTTAGTACATTTCACAACAAACAAACATCATTTGGAAAACCCCAGCTTCTATTTCCAAAGGTAAGCTTTAAGCTACTTACCATATTCTTTCTCATTGACCTCAGAGATGGGTTCAGAAATAACACTACAGAAGGAGATGGCACTTGCTGCAGAGGGGTTACGAGAATGGCCCATGTGATGTGGGGCCTTCTTGACGTTCTTCAAGGCTTCTTCTGCCTGTTCCTGCTCCATTGCAGCCACCATGTCCCTGTAGGCCTTCCTGGCCTCTTCAGTCAGGGATACCAGCTTATTAAACAGATCCTAAGCACAAAGGCAGTTTTATCAGCAGTAATTCTTACTAATAGTTTTCACTTTACTCCTTTCAGTCCAAGGTATACCACATATGAACCTCAAGATTACCACCAAATACCTCAACTTTAACTAAGAATTGGTTGTTCTCTGTATTAAAAACACCATTCCAGGTTTATGCAACTTTGAGGAGATGTACATACTTTAGGATACTCTTTTTCTTACATTCTTAAGCCTTCCAGAGAATTTCAGATTACAGTTTAAGTGTGTTTAAAATCTACATATGATGTGACCGAAGTGTTTTAGCACAGTCTCTCAGTACCATAAAACTGAATTTCAAAGAAAAGACACCATAATATAGATGAGGTCAGGGTTATTATCAAAGGTGTATTAGGTGTGCTCCAATGCCAAAACAATTCTTTACTACATAATTGTTTAGTCCAGCCACTTCTGTGATTGGAATGAATGACTCACCTCAGCACCTGAGTAGTTGAAGATGCCCACAACACTAACAGGAACCAGCTTGTTCACACAGCGGCCGAGGGCCTTGCGGCCCAGAGCAAACACAAATGGAATTTCTTGTTCCCGTGCCATGGCTATTACATTATAGAGAGCTTCATCTAGTCCACCTTGAAGAAAACAATTTTAAATAGATATCTAGTCACTTGAAGTCATCACATAGCATGATACAATTCTCTAATGCACTTTAACTGCAATTAGCCAGTAAAACTTCAATACACACATCAGCAGCTTCCTATGTCCCAGAGGATAACACACAATACATTTCAAGGGTAGTGAATGAGTACAGATGAAGGTGATATTCTGTATTCTCTATTAGTCCTGCACACAAACCAGAGTTTCACAGGTCTTTCCTTAAGAGAGCTTTGTTCTCCTATCTCAGGAAGCCTCTGTTTATACTTCTGTTTGTGGCAAAATGCTTTGGTTGGCTAACAATTCACATTCTTCTTAAGGAACCTTCCTAAAAAGCACCCAGAGCTCAGGACTCTCAGCAAGGTGTATTGAACACAGAAGGACATAACACACAGAGTAAATTTCAATTCTACAATACCTATTCTTCTTTAAGTTTTTCACCCTCATGAACAAGTTTCTTCCAGAACAGAACAGAAAGGAATAAATGTGGAATGGCAATTACCCAGTTGGAGTCTGGAATGTTACATCATACATAATAATAAATGCTTCTAACCTTGCTAATTAACACATTTAATCAGCACAAGAAAACTGCAAAGAGCCAAGTGCACCACTTGTTTTTATCATTTATACCTTTTGACTGAATTTTTTCACAGTTGGGGGATATGATGACACACTTGATCTTGTTTAGTTTCATGTGTTTTGTAACCTCACGTAACCCCATGACAAGTCTCCTCCTGGCTTTGGCTCTCGTGGGATCCTTTTGGTAAATCCGCTCCTGGAAGCTGACGAGCTCTTGCAATAGCAGAGTCACGCACTCATCTATTTCTTTACTTAGAACTTGGTTACAGTATCTGTCAATTCAAAACAAGATTGACAAGAGTCAGCATTGCTACTTCACAAACGTTAGCATAACCAATGTTTCACCCAGCCTTTTTGCAAATGAAAATAATTTTACTTCCTCAGAACAGTCATTTAGCTTTTACTAAAGTCATTAAAAGGATTTAGAAATCAGACTGCAAACTGTAAGTTAGAAACACATCCATAAAACATTTGTATTTGTAGTAATATCCCTTATTTCAAGAAGCCAATCAAAAATAATATTTAAAGTACAAACAAATACTGCAATAAGTGCCACAAGCAATTTTCCTCTACTTAATTTAGTACATTACAAAGATTTTATTAATTGACATTAATAAAAAAGCCCTAACACATTAAGAGGTACTATTACAGTATTTTAAGCATTCCTAAGTATTCCTCCCTTTCCCATTCTAAGCATACATAGCCTTCCTTCAAAAAATATTTTGCAGAGAATACTCCCACCTGGCTTACTTGCTGTGGCAACAAAAGAAAGTCTCAAGTGAGTGTTTGTTCATCTATACACACATTTGTGTGCAAACACAAGCGATCCATTTAGGGGAAAAAAAAGAAAATACTTGCAGAACCTTCTATTTCTGAAAGGGAAGCTTATGTTCATTAAGCTCGTAAGTCTAAATCTACCCACACTCGAAACACAAGGGTGACTGAAGTGCAAGTCTTGAATTTATATTAAAAAAGCAAAACTCTTACTCTCTGAATCTCTTGCTGTGAATTTTGGTTATTGCAGAAGATGCCATTGGACTGCCTATTCCAGAACTAGCAGGTGAACCCTGTGACACTGGGGTCATGCAGTATGGAGAATTCTGACTTGCTGGAGAAAGTGAAGTATCACTAGGCATACTCAGACCAGTTTCTGAAAGGCAATTTTTAAACATTACAAAATACAAATACATTTTTTTAATGTGAAAGAAACAGAACCACACTTCTTGTGTTATCACTCCCTTCGTCCAAATTCCATTTTGAAAACCTAAGCATTATTCTTCCCTCCCCTTCTGGAGGGGTAGGGGAAAGGGGAGAAAATAAACTGAACACACATCCACCACTTAGCATGGACTGGATAAATAAGCAGTATTTGAATATTTATTAAAAAATATCTTGAGGTTACTTTGGGAACTTGATAAAACAGAAGAAAAAAACCTGTTTAAATGTTATTACTTCTTCCAATAATTCCTTACTATTTATATATTTATATTTATATATATATAAAATACTCAACTAACTTATTCCTAGAATGCCTAGGATTTTCCCACTCTAGTCAGACAGGTCCATTCAGAAGAAAAAGTTATCAAGCAGTACATGCAGAATCCTCACAGACACCTCCTTCCCCCACTCCCACTGCCCCAAACATGTTGAAGACATGGAAAATTCATTGAAGTTTCTCAGTTGCTCAGGCCTGCTGCTGCAAACTGACAATTCAGAAATTGCAGCTGATTGACATGTTCAACAAACTGGAGAAATCTATTTACAGTTTGCAACTTCTATATCTGGAAAACTTTCAGTATGTTCATCCTTAAAAAGTACTGTGATCAACATAGCATGGTTGACAGGAGTCACATTTTTCTTGCTTATCAAAAATACTATCAACTCTGACATGTGGTGGGAACAACCGCTTGAGATGATAATTAAAATGCTGTATGGAGATCATGTACTGAGAACACACAGTGTATTGAGCCTTCCACAACTGAGGGACAGCTAAGAAGAGAAACATATTTTATGTTTCTCTTCTTATGTCAATTGTGTGGCATAAGAAGAGAAGCATAAAATATGAAAATAAGCAGATTAGTATAGCTGAGGGGGAGTGATGGGCTTCTAGAGACAGAGACCAACCTTCCTGAGAGGCCAGCTCCTGAGACTGGTCAGCAGTCAAGTTTAAATGAGCCTCCTTCTGTTCATCAGAACCCAGAAGGCTGTGGTCAGCTGATAAACGGCCTTTCTTCTCTTCTCTCTCTTTCAAAATAATCTAGAAACAAAACCAACAGCTGTCAGCATCTGAAAATTAGATATACCTGTAAATAAAAACATCCCTTTCACTGAACATAACAATGTTAAATAGGTTGTTTTGAACCTTCCTACTCATGCCAGGTTAGAAACCCTGGAAATCATTTCAAGTTTCCTCTTGGATTACAAAGAGTATTTCACTGCAGCATTTTACAGATGGTATACTCAATACTCACACACTTCTACATAAATAGTACTTTCAGTAGTTTAAGTACTTTCACAACTTCCTTTCTGATACATAACATTCACTCATTAACAATTCCTCATCCCCATGCCTGTGAAAGAATACCTAATGCAAGCATACCAATCATCTTTATGAAGCACCTCAATAAAGACAAACCTTTCTATAAAAGACAGGAAAGTGAAAAGGTGAGTAGCCATGGAAATACTGGTATTACTATCATTTTTAATAGCAAAAACATAAAAGCCTTGACAACAAAGAGTTTAGAAAACTTTTCTGAACAGGTGAATTCCTCTAACTCAGATCACAGGCCAGTCAGAAAAAGGCCTGCATTTTTAGGGGTCACTTTTTTATATTTTACCTTCTGATCTCCATATACATACTCTATTCCTTCTGCATATATATAATTTATGATTAGGTGAATATAGATATATATACAAGCAATTAATTATTTCTAAGCTTACTCAAAAATTGTGGGTTTGCTTCAAGTTCTTTACCCATCTCTATAAAAAGGAGTAAGAAAAACTAAGGTTAGCATACTAAATTGACTAGGAATAAGCCACATGAAAAACCTATGGAAGCTTTTCCATGTGTCCTGATGCCTGCAGTTAAAAAAAGAAAACACCCTTGCAATCTGTATTGAGATACATTTTTATTAACTTCAACTGATTATGCGGATATCAAAGTTATGTTATATGTCTAGATCCAAAGGAGAGGGCATCAGTTTAACAGAACTGGAGGCAAAAGCTCATAATTCCCTTGCCCACTGCTCATGGCAAGCAGTCTTCAACTAAGAAAACAATAGGGTTTTTTTAAGATTATTTTTGAAGTATGAGTGTGGCTCAAAACACTCCAAGGGTGGCACATTTACCTTTTTAAGTGCTGTAGGGCGTTTCAGTTTTGCAATCTCTCTCTCTTTTCCTCTCTTCACTTTTGGGGCAGTCGAATCCAAAGGATTAAGGCAACCCATAGAGGGCTGTCCCTTTGTAAAGGACCTTCTGCTGGCAGATTCTTTGGTATGAAAGGGAGCAGCACTGCCAACTAAATACAAGATAGGTATTAGTTTCACCAAAAGCCATGTCAGCTTTATTTCAACACTGTTTTCAGAATTTCCACTGATGAATTCTCTAAGTAGATTTTCCTTCCTTGGAAAAAAAGCAGTTCATAATGACAGGAAAATTACATCATCAGATATTGTTGCTTCCAGATGGTTTTAAGCTTTCTTCAACTTAGCCTCATGTTTTAGGAAACTGTGGATTCCAGGAATTACTTTAATAAATGGTAAGGGGTCTCTCTCAAATGACTACATGTAGCTTTATTAGTTAGATGATTATGGTAAGATAAATTGCAAATATTTATCCAAACGTTGATTTTCAGTTATTAAAGACTTGAATAGTTGACAGGACAAAACAGATGAGAGAGCAGAGCATGTAGTTAAGTGGATCTTTTGCCAGAAAGAATAAAACAAGTGCTGTCTCCAATGGAAATGCCAACAGTTCTTTGCTGAGCTTTGTTTGATATAACCTTGCCAACTTGAATTAATGTTTGAACACTGCTGAAACTCAAAGCAGGTAAAGGAACCAACACACCAGAAAGAAAAGGGTAACTATGTGCATATAATGATGGACTCCAGGCTACATACAAGGGCTTAGGAATCAGACTGGCAGGTTATAAGTAATTACAAAAATGTCAAGTCTGCATTTGGCAGCAAGTATTAAAAAAGCTAATTTAATGTTGTGTTGATAAAGACATAGCAAAAAAACATAATTAAGCCATTGTATACATTCATGATGGAACTATAACCTAATCTGTGTATGTCTGATCTTATTTTTAAAAGAATACAGTAGAACTAGACAAAGGTACAGAAAAAGAAATATGGATTCTCAGGAAAGATACTTCCAGAATTAAAGAACTAAATACAGTAGGACTCCTCAGAGACCTAACAGACATCTAAGAATCAGAAGAGGAAAGAAGGGAATAACTGCTCAGTCTTTGTAATACAAAGGCTGTGAAAGCTAACAAAATTTTGAGTTACAGCACAAAAAAACCCAATACTGACCTCCATCCCAAAAAAACACAGCAGAAAGAAAAGTTTCTCCACACATGTGGAGGATGTAGTAAGGTTACAATTCATTGCCACTGGACATTATGCACAGTAAAAGCATAAGGTAAAAACAACAGACAGTTAAAGAGAAAAATTTGATTTGAGTAAGCCTTGAGTCAGGAGACCTTGAACTATAAACAGCAGAAATGGGAAGAATATCCTAGTGACATATCCCTCCATAGCACAGTCAAAGGTATCCCCTCTTCCAAAGAGTATTTTATAAAAATCTTGAGTAGAGATGTTCCTTTCACATGTTCATTTCAGCACAGAATTACTCTCAGGACACAACTGAGTTTTGAATAGCAGATCTTCTTAAAAGACATTTGGCCTCAGCTCCAGATGGATTTTCACCACTGTGTACAGCAGCTTAGAGGATGATAGCACATGTAATTTATTGAGAAATGCATTAAAAATAACCTTCCCAGGTTTTTAATCATGTTTATATTCAAAAGCTAAAACTTGACAGAAAGAAAAACATTTAAGAAGCTCAGATCAATCACATTCATGTTGGCACAAAGTGTATTTAGGCATTGTCAGGCACATTAGAAATACCTGTGTATGAGAGAGGCCTGGTGTTGGTGATCTGACGAGCTTTCATTGCTTGCTGCTGCTTTTCAAGAGCTGCTAACATGTCACCCAAATCCAGCTGAACAGGGGTCTTGCTCTTCTTTCCAGCTGCTTTTGATAAAGCCTCCTACAACAGGAACATCACATACAATAAATACAAAGAAATGTGCCTGCAACATTCTTTACACAGGATTACTGCTATTGGAGATTAAGAGGAGCAACAGATAACAAATCCTCCTCTTGACCAAGTGCTGGGGGGGCAGGGTGCTACACACTTGAAGTTTTTTCTGTTCCATGCTTATCTCTGAATACTCTTGAGCTGTTGCAAGTGCTGCAGCCAAGGCCTTCTTCTTCTGACTTTTTGCACGCTTTGGTACAGAGGTTGTAATGGGAATTGGAGTTTGGACTATGTTGATTGGAGAATTCTCTGGTAAGTCATCCAACTAGAATTTTAAACAAAATGCAAAAAACCCACAGTTAAGACCTTTCTCTACAGGCCACCAAATATGGGGCATTTCAGAATCAAATCATCCAAGGTTTTGATTACCAGTATGACATCCTAATTAATTACAGCTAGATGACACAAGCTAATTAATAAAACTACTTTATATTTCATTTTAGTACAGGAAAGCTATTCTATTTAGCTCCAATGATGGCTTCAGAAGGTTTTCCAATCTGATTACTAAATAAAGAATTTCCCCCTCCCCAAGATTTCACATAGGCCTTGACTTTCCTGGAAAGCAGCCAAATAGATTAAGCAGTCTATAGGCACAATTCTGCAACAAAATATTTAAGTAGATCACATGCTAAAAAAAGCACCTTTCCAACAACCGCTCCCACAGCCTTAAAGCAGATGCAGTTTGAAATTAAAGAAACTACAAACTGTAATTATTTTGAAAAACTGACACCATTACTAAATATTTGCAGATTTAACAATTTTAAGAGATGTCTGCATAAAAGCATCATGATCCAGCCTGGGACAGTCTGTGATACTGAGTGCCTGCAACATGTATCTTACAATCTCATTAAAAGAGAAAAATCCTGAAGTTGTGTTGTTGTTTTTTTTTAAGATGGGTTCCCTTCACCACTTATTTTAATTGGCATTTCTTTAGCATCCAAGGCTGGTAACACAAAAACCCCAAGATCATCACAATTACTGACACGTAACTCTTGTAGCAGAGATTCCTAAAAAAATTACACAAACTGAATAGTTTCAAAAGACAATGCTTTGCAAAAGAAAATAATTACTTACTACTTTGGGTGAAATCTTCTGCTGGATGCTGCTACTTTTGCTGCTGCCATTGTCACTATTTAGCTCTGGAAACTCATCTTCATCCTAAACAATGCAGAAATTAAGAATAAAAAGGATGGAACCAAGGTCACCTGAGAAGCATCAACTGAAACTGCCTAAAGTAGAAAAATAAATTGAATGCCTAAGTCCCACATAAGCTAGAAGGGATTATGGGACACTAATAAAAAACAATGAAAAATTAGGAAAGCATTTCTGTATCCAAATAGTATTTTTTTAAGAAAAATTTTCTTCTTTACACCAAAATAAAAAATCCTATTAGAATTAGAGGGGATAAGCCAGCGAACACACCAATTTCTATTCACAAGTGAACAGAAAAAGTTACTTGAAGGCTGCTTATTTAATTTGTCAACCACAGTGTTCTAAATTACTGCACTTTCCACAACATCCACATACCAGTCTCTTTCTGTACACAATGTGAGGATCATCTCATAAATTAGTGACCTTGACTGTACACCTCTTGGAGTGAAACATTTTGTAACTTCCCACTGAGAACAACACTTATTCCGCACACAACTGGCATTGCTACGATGTGGAAAGGGTTTTCATACACCAGTACCTCAAAATACAGAGGTTCAGGGCTCTGCTCTGCTCGGCTCGCCTGGCTCGGAGCTAAAGGTTTTTCGTGTCGTTTCTGCAAACTCTGCATTCTTTCTGAAGATGTGCTGTGGTCTCTGCATCTGAAGCCAGACTGAAAAACACAAATGTGATTGGCATTTTGTAATTTCAGTATTTCAAGCTATGTACATGCATGCACATAAACCTGTCTCATCCCTGCTAATCAGCAACTAGGTACAGTTTTTAGAGGATAAATTGTGCTTCGGTGTTGTGGATTTTTTTTTTTTGGTGAGGCTTTCTGGTGTGGTTTTTTGGTTGTATTTTTCTTTAAAGCCTGCACAAAAATTCTATAGACAGTACCAGATTATTCCTGCCCCTCAAGACAGTTAATCTTTAAATTTGTAACTTAAATAGAAAGGTTTATTTTGGCCAAATATGAAGAAACTCAGGAGCTGCTGGTGACTAACAGCCATGAACCCCAAGGAACTGTCTGTAACCATGATCACTCCAAAGAACTTCCTCCTACTACATAATTATTCTGCATGCAGTTACTGCCTTTTCAACACATTTTTTATGACAATGCCCATGCACACAATTCTCTAAAGGCCAGAGACAGCAGCATAGTGGCATAAGGATTCTTCTGTTTATTATGTGACAGGTTGGTGGAAACCCATGTGCGAGTAGTTGGCAAAAACCAGTGGATGACTTGAATTTCACATTTATACTTACCTATTTATCAAGAAAATTTCCTACAGACCTCATACCAATTTAGTTTCAACAGAAAATAGTTTCTAGGACAATTCTGCCTTGAGGTACAGTGAATTTGGCTGAGGCAGCCTCATTTAAAACTTTTTGTGCCAGCTTTGTTTTTAAATATCTAAAATAGCTGCTAGATTTAGAGCCTAAACTGTGACTGGATGAAAGAAAGTCTGGTTCTTCCTGCTCTCCCCAATGCCATAAACTAACAATAGTGGCTTCCAAGGCCTCTGATTTGACAGCAGGTTATAAAAAGATTCAGAACTGCTACACTGCCAGATACAAGCATCCACAAACTTCTTTCTATAATAAACCCACAGTTACCAAACAGGAAGATTCAAGACAATTTAAGAATTCCATCTAAAAACCTAAACAGGCCAAGCTGGCTCACATATGTTTGCCCAAACAGGCACGTTTATACACAGCCCTCACTTGGAGCTCAGATTTCTTGTCTGCAATAACAACAGAAATCAAGCAAAACCTATGTTCAAACACAGGCAAATGTTTCAGCTTTCTTTGCACCCCTCTGGATCACCTGCCCCAGTAAAATCTCTCAAAATTAGGAAGACAACCTTCTCCATTCTCCTCACATACTAATAGCAGAAATCCTGTCCCAACTGAAGGAAGTCTACAGAAATATATTCAAGCTTCAGCATAAAAGAATTTTAAGCCATTAAGAAAAAATAAAAAATGTTTAAAAATGGTATGCTAATGTAAATTTTAAGAAGTTTTGAAGACAACAAGTGTGAGAACACAGGATTCTAGTTCACCAACACATCAGAATCTTTCTTTAGAAAGTTTGAGAATTTTTTTTCTTCTGAAGTGTGAATGGGTCAAAAACTGAACCAACTTTTCTACATCCACACTATCGTCATTTCACAGGTTGCTTTATATATCCAATGTTCTCCCTAGGCAGATACAGATAAAGCACAGGCTATAGGCAGAGAACTGTCAAGGATATTAAATTTTATATATCTATATATATGATATAGAGCTAACTTACAAAACATACCACTTAAAAATGAGCAAACACGCAAATAGACTTTAAGGTTAACTTTCTATGCTGTTTTCATTAAATAGCTTCTGAATGTTAATTTTATAATTCCCTCCAAATTCCTTATTTCCCCATATTTCAAAAAGCCCCAAATACTTCAATTGAGAACCATTGGCAGCATACCTGTGGATTATTTCTTTGCTCAGCTTGTCTTCCACCTCTAGAAAAGGTTGGAGTTTTTTCAATCCAAGGTTTTTTTTGAGTTGCTTGGGAATTTACATTAGTCCAACCTATACCAGCTGAAAGAGAAGTGCCATCTATGAAAAACTGAATTAGTATCCGGAACATATCATAGTGATTCATATGCCACCAGAGCCAGGAACACAATCCTGATACAAATAAAGTTCTTGGAGAAAGTCTAATTCTCCTGTGACAACACTGACTTCCGTAGCTATTCTCAGATGTTGGCAGTTACCTTTGTGGAACGTTCAAGCTGCCAAGAATTGATCACCACAAAGCAGTGAGAAAGGAACTCTCAGGTTCACATTCATATCTATTTCTGTTCAGTCATAAATAGCAGTGCCTGGTATCCCCTACTACTTCCAGACTAATCAAACTATTTGTTCATGGTATATGTAAAGCTTCTAAAAAGTATCAGTGCTTCTGAAATAGAGAATAAGAACTCCCTTGGTCTGTTACTACCCAGGTATGTACTGCAGCCCCTGAGGAAAAACTAAACAGGAGCACAGCTTTGTCTGAATGCTGCCACTGGAGTCTCTAGCTTTTTTTTTTTAAACTCATTAAAGAAAGACAGCTGTTAATAAATTATTAATGATAGCTATATACTTGTTCATTCAGCAAGTAACAGGTGTCTTAGTGGAGGTGGTTGGAAATCACAGTAAAGATGCATCCTCAGAAGTATCTGATCAGTTAGAGCAGCATGCTGAAGTGGATCAAGAGGTAACACAAATGTGACCCAGCCAAATTTTAAACAGCTCACCAGTCAAGGCAATGCTTACTTGTATTTATCGATGGTTCTACAACCTGAAAAGGAAAAAAAAAAAAAAATTATTTTTGTAATTTTCATTAGTCTGTAGGCTACAAATATAGTTAAGTTACTCAGTTATGTTTACATACATTCATTGCACATGAATCTGTATTTCTTGAAGCCATAGCTGCAGCCTGGTTATTGCCATGCTTGGGACTACAGTAGCCACTGTCACTGTCAATGTCTGCCTCACTTGCTCCCTGCTCACTGGAGGACTCTGCAGCAGGGTGAGAGGTTCTCCTGCGCCTGCCTTTTGACTTCCAAAGCATCGTGGAGGCGCTCTCAGAAAGTGACTTATTGGCTATATCTGAAGGAAAGTCTTCAAGAAACAATAAAAATAAAATTACTTGTGCAGGAGTTCCTAAGAGACATGAAAAAGCTACACATCATAAAAACAAATAGAAAAAGCCAGTCTTTGCATTAAATCAGCATTTAATTTAAATTACATCTAGGTCCAACTGTTATTGATAACAAACTCCTTCAAGAGCTGGCAAAGTTTCTGCAGGAGAACCATGTCACTGCAACATTATAAGGTGACATACTGAGAAGGTATCTGCAACCATCAGCACCTTTTATTCATTATCCTTTTGAGCTGCAAAGACTTCTCTTAAAAGCTGCACCTGAATCAGGTCCACCCTCTTTTAGAAAAGATGACAACTGACACGTAGTTCTAGTTATTTCCTACACCCAGAACTTAAAAATAAAATTACCTGTTTGCTGTGATGCATCAACCAACAAAACAATCTTTGATCTGTTCTCAGGACCTGATGAACTGGTCTCCTTCTGAGTGGCAACATTTTTCACTGGAGGACGTTTACTTTTTATGTGCATCTGTAGCTGCTGCTGCTGCTTTCAAACATTGCCACAAACACAAAAAAAATGTGATAAAAAATGAGATATGTGCTTCCTCTGCAAAGACATTTTCTTTATACAATTCTACTTATCCTATTCAAAAGCAGACTTACTTTTTGAATGACTGGTCCCCTGTTACTGCTTCTGCTCCGCTGAGTGGACAATGGAAAGACCTGGCCTGAGGGGCTGGGACGCTCAGTGCACTCTGTGGTTACTGCACTTACAGCATTTGCTGCTTGAAAGGGTGCAGGATAGGGCGTAGGGAAAGGATGATAGAAACCCATGACCTGAGCACAGGGTGCTGGCATCAGCTGATAGTAAGTATATTCTGTAGAAACAGGTGGCTGTGCAGATATTATAGGATAAGCAAGGTATGGTCCTGCAGGATTTGGGCTGGGTTGTTGCCATCTGATGTCATTGTTATATAATGGAAATTGCCTATTAAAAACAAACAAAAGGCAAGAAAACTGCTCAGTAAGTCTTCCCCCTCTTAAAGAAAATTCAGGCCTTGATCACCCCTTCAAAAATAACAGTTCTATTATAATAAGTTCCTAAACTCAACATATTCTCCACTAATAACGTGAAGAAAACTGGATACAGTTACACATAATACTGAATCAGCTACATGGCACCATGCTATGTTTCACCATGGCAGGACCCAAGCAGGACACCCAAAGCTTGGCTTCATTCAGATATTCAGACAAAAAAACCTCCTGACTGCCCTAGATGATACAAGAGCACAGCAGGTGACTTCGGGAGGGATTTGTACCAGACCTTCATAGCCAAGAAAAAAACAAAATGTAACAAAGAATATGATTGGAGAAAAGCAAAGGGAAGAACACAGTTAAAAGACTGAAGGCAGAGAAACTTCCTCCTCATACATGAAGGGTTAAACATGGTGAACAAAAACCTTAATATACAGCCCATAATCACTGACTCTTTTCAAGCCTCCACGTTTAAACCCATTTAAAACCCAATCATCTTCCATGAAGATGACAACCACTTATTACCTGTTGGATTGATTTTCCTGTACAAATGGATAGCAAGTGATCAGGTAGCTAGGGATTGGAGTTGGTTCCATGCCATTAATTCCTCCACTGTCGTTAGGAAGTGCCATTGGGATCATTAGTGTTTCTGGACCCTTCTTCTGAGGAATAAATGGTTCTACTTCAGCTGACAGCTTGACATTCTTAAGAGAAAATAAATAATGCCTTCATTAATTACAATCATAAATTGCTTGGGAAAATTTAGATTGATAAAGTTGTACGCAAGAACCATGAACAGCAGGCAAACGGATGACAAGGCTACAGGATTTCTGCAGGACACCAAGAGAGGTGGAAAACAGTTGGCAAGAGCTTATTGCATCCTTCCAATCAATGCAGGGTGTAATACAGATCACTAACATTCAGCATTTGTGTTAACCTTTACAACTGCAATGCAAGCACTAATTAATTTAAAAGGGACTGAAGCCCAGATCTTGCAGAGGATATATGAGTCGGAGCACAGAACGAAACCAAATTAGCACTGTATGTGGAGCACAGTTGTGTAGGCTTTCAGAAGTGAAACCAACATATGGAAGATGTAGTAATGCCTGGCCTGCTCTACAAAACTGACCATGTTTCTAGGCAATTATAAAAAAGACTTTTCAGCACTAAACCGTAGTTTAACTGCTAAGAGATGATGCACCACAGAAGAACCCTCCCCACACACTCTAGCTGCACAACTTGGATGTATTTTAAAGTGTTAAAATTATGATTAAAGGTCGTCATGAAGAGGGCTCAGAAATCAGTTTTAAACTGTGCTTTTAAAGAAAACTATCTCCCTCAATCCTGAAGGTATCCTTAATTTAAGATGGTTTTGTACAACATAGCTGCATCTTCCACTCAAACAACGAAAAATGCTGTATTCCATAAAACAACCGCAGAACCAAAGAACCCTTAAATTCTACATTCCACTATAACTTACATTCTGATGAAAATAATCTTTTTTGTACAAATATTTCAGCCTAATTATATGTGTCTCAGATTACTACCTCACAGACTATCAAATACTAAGAAGATTTATTCTAAAGCAGACAAGAACTCCAGACATTTTTCCTTCCATATGCCTACAAAATAATCTCAAAGGTAACACATAACCTGTATGAGTACATGCTCTTATAGTAGAAAGATGAAATCCTAAATGTTTGCTGAGGACAGTCTTCTATCCTTGCTACCGCCTCCAGAACATCCACACGAGCTGAAACAGTTAAATGGGAGCTCTGGAAGTATCATAGCAAGTAGTCCCACACCCACCACACACTTCTCACTCCATGCCTGTGCTCTGTGTCACATCCACAATCCATCCTGAGACAGCCTTCCCACCCAATATCTGAACCTCCAAGTCCCCAAAGTACTTCTACTTAAATAAGATCCCATATTGGTTAGCACGGGAGTGAAAGAGGTGGGAAGGGCAAGTTCAAAAGTTTTTTGAAAATACAGTTGTCCCGATGAAAAATGTCTTTTAAACTGACAAGATACACTGTTCTTGGCAGGAAAGTTTATCTTAATGACTGTTCTGAAAGTGTTTATGGCTATAGTATGGACATTTATATATATGGAATATAATATATGAAAGTATGTACCATCCCTAGAAGCGTTAATGCCAGCTTGGATGGGGCTTTGAGCAACCTGGTGTAGTGGAAGGTGTCCCTGTCCATGGCAGGGGTTTGGAACCAAACGAGTTTTCAAATCAGTTCCAATGCAGGGCAGTCTGATTCTAGAATCACAGATACAGGAGTATCACTCCTGCCATACAACAGAACAATTACCTTCATATCAATTAAATGCATTTCTTTATCATTAGTAGAGGGTGAACATTCCTTTCTTCTACAGTAACTCTTCTATTTCCTGAAGTTCCATTCAGAGGAGAAGCTGTGGGGCAGCTGCAGCAGCAGCACCGAACTTGTGCAACACAAATCAAACCCAGCTCTACCCCAAGCTTCCTCTCTGGCCTCGGGCACATCCCTCAGCTGCCTCGTGACTCGCCTATCCCTCTGCAAAGCTCCAAGGCATTCTCCTCAACACAAGAGAAAAACTTCTTATCATTTTTTTTTAAAGTTTTTATGTACAGCAAAGACATAATAAGTACCAGAAATACCAACACTGAATCCCCTCCCTGAAAGTTAAGAGGGTTTTTTCCATGCTATTTCAAGACTGTGAGGCAAAAATATTTGCTTAAGAATAAATTCACTTATGGGCTGGCCTATAAAACTAGATCAGAGATTATTCTGAATTGGAAGAGACCCACAAGGGTCATTGAGCCCAGCTCTGTAATGAATGGCCCATATGGGGACTGAACCCACAACCTCAGTGTCATTAGCACCTGCTCTAATCAATGAGCAATCAAAACGCTAAAGGAACACACCAAGGGTGCTTCATCCCAGAACACACAGGAGTAAAACTGGCATGAGTGTTTTATAAAATGTGGCATTCCTAAGGAAACACTGAAAACTGCCAAACAACTATTCCTAACCTGCTGGTCACTATCCTACCACAACGTGCCAAGTGAACTTTAGCCAAGATACTAAAAATAAACTAGTACTGGCTCAGAAAACAGTCAAAACATTCTATTTGTCATTCATATTGGGACCAGATTTCCCATTTTAAGGATCTCTCCTATGTGGCTGTCTGCTCTTTCCCTTATTTGGGAGATTTACATGAAAACACAAAAATCATTCTTTATTGACAAATCTCTTGCAGAATGGTCTCATGACAATGATTTATGTGATATTGTGCTATATCATCACTCATTATTAGGATTGTGAGAGAACAGTCTTTCACATCAGATATTAGAAATAGAGCTGTAGCTGATCCAAGCAGGAAGTGAGTGATTCCCACCTGCAAGGCTGCCATAGCAAAATATTTCAATTCTCAAAGATAATCCCTACCTTACTTTTACATCCAAAGTGGATTCGATAAAATTTGACTTATTTAAATCTGCCCAGCAAAAAAAGGGTATGTTGGGGTTTTTGTTTGTTTATTTTATATTTATTAAAAACCTCCACAAGACTCACTCTTATAATGTAATTTCATTATTTTAGGAAAATAATGCACATTCTTCAGCTTGGTTTTATCAAGTTCAAACGATTCAGAGATGCCCAGACTAGAAAGACAACTTTAATTCTTCCTTTCCTGTTGTCAGTCCCTTATACAGGTTATGATTACTATTGCTATGACAGAGCAATTACCTGATATATTTAATTATCATTTTCTGTACAGCTCAAAACAAGTTTAGCTTACCTGTAGTGGTAAAATAAAGATACAGCAGATCTTGTAATCATAAACACATCTGGGTGCATTTGAAAGTTAAATCCTTTTTTTTTGCTTGCAGAACTTGAGGAGTGTCTGTTACTCAAAGGAATCAGAACTGTTTCACATACCTCTTACATGCATTACACCTGAAACACTCTCTTGCGCAGTTTAGTCTGCACCTACAGGTTTGGTTGGTTTATGGCAGTTGGGTTTTTTTAATCCTTTCAAGAAACTTGTTTTGGCAAAGGATTTAGGGCAAACTTCTGCCTTCAGATTTTGCATTTTGTTCTGTAATGCACACACACATATATATGCCAATTCATCAAAACAGCAATTGAAAACTTAGAAACCTCAGTACAGGTGTTTCAAAATGATTCTGCAAGCATAATACATCCAATTCTCACATAATTTATACATTTCATTAGACAACAGGGCCCTGTTTTCACTTTGGGGTAGAAAACAGAAGGCAGCCCAAGTGTATTACCAACTAAACTAAATTAACTTCAACATATTGCTTCCTTAGAACATTTTACCAGGCTTTCAAAAATACTTCAAGAGTGTTTCACAGGCTGTGTGTTCAGATGAGGGCAGTAAATTTACCGACCTTAAAGCAAAAAGGGGAAACAAATGTACTAAGTCAGGTCGGACTGCTAACCAAACCAAAACATCAACAGAATCAACTCTGCAGGGTGATTCTCCAGGCATTTCAGCACATTTCACAGATGGTCAGTGGTTTCACTGGACAAGTGAGGGAAACAAAAAAGCAACGCTAAGTAATTTGTCCAAATCTTAGCAGACCTTTTTAGGACCATAGAGGAAATGTTGGTGAGGACAGACAGCAAGGTACCTCCTCTTTTTGATAAACGGTCTTCTTCCTTCATAGTGCAAGGAGAAAAATTGAAACAAAAAAAAGAACCATCACTCAATTTAGTCTCAAGTGAAGGTGCTACTAATTTCTCATTGCACTGGACAAACAGAAGGTATCTCCTACTGAAACTTGTAATTTTTTCTAACAGGAAAGGCTCCTTTGGTGAGCCACAGAAACAACAATGCCAAAGAAGCAGTTTGGTGGTGGGCTTGGTTTTTTAAATACTGACATGCTTAAGACTCAGGGGAAAATGCAACCAATAACAAATGAAGTAAACCCAGAACACAAGACAAGCTCCTTTTTGTTTCAGAAGCAAACAAGAAAATGCATAAAACAAAGTGCATGCAAATATATGTGAACACAATTCCTCAGAGATTTCACCCACACAGTACAAGTGGAGTGCCAAGTGCACACGAACAGCACAAACAGGACTGATCATGCCACTGGTTTGTAGCCACAGACAAGAAAGATCTGTCAAACACAAAAAGATTTGGGAGAAGGCTGCCACACTTTGCCTAGTCCTTACAACAGAGCACTTGTGATACAAGCTTATGCTTTAATTGCTCTCACAGCATTGAGATTTATTCTAGTCTGCATCCTCTAAAACAAATTACTGCTTTGCCACTGCCATCAGTAAATGCAAGGTGGTTTGATCACGCCATCTAAAAGCAAACACTGAAAACACTGCAAGACCAAACTTATTTTTGACTGCAACTTTTTCATGTTTGTTCAACCTTTCACATCACAAAACCAAACAAAGCTTTATTGGAATCAACTTTTGATAACCAAACTCAATTCTAAATATAAATTTAAGTCATGCTGAAACATCAGGTTTTCAATCAGCTGCCTATTAATGGAAACACACCCCTTCAAAAAAAACCAAGATTGAGACAGAAGCCTCTTTTGTAGATACCCCTAGTTTCAATTTACAAAACGTTTTGCAGCAGCTCATTACATATTTCAGTCCAACAATTACAAGTCTTTCAAGACAGCACATATACTGAAGAGCTCCTTTGTTTCCTATATAAAAGCTACTGTAGTCATCAACAGCTGCAAAGACAGAAGATGACACAAGCAGGAACAGACTGGTAAACTTTGTCCTATAGTTATAGCACTGTACATTTAATCTTAGAAAAGTTTTTGTTCATTGTAGCCTAATATCATTCAGCAATTTCCATTAAATAGGATCTCTGTCATCCTGCTCTCAGAGGAGACTGCTTAGATATCAATCTCACCATTTACAGGGTGAGAAAATAGACACAGATGCCACATCTCAGAGGGGTATAATAAAATCAGCTGGTTTACTGTCTCAAAGTCTGGAAACAAGAAGTCTCATCCCAAAGTAAAATAAAAACAGAGCTCAAACTTTTGGGATTTTTTTTTTTTAAGAAAAACAATCCTGCTTCTGAATTCTGGATTTCATCATTTAAAGGCTGTGTTAGTAGTAAGGCAAGTCACAGTTCATCTATTTTAAGATAAACGTTACAAATATGGAAGTCATTGTTTCTATAATTAGTTGCTTCCAAGTGGCAGATACCTCGGGAATGGTAAATATGCAGTCCAACTGGAAACACCAGCAGCAGGCCATTTAACGAAGCACAAAATTTAATCTTCCCTATTTACATTTAACATAGTCATTTCAACACAGCACTTAAAGCAAATACACTATGAAGTGACTTTTTCCCTTTTCCCTCAGCTCATAAAAAGGGAATCGTGCACAATTCTCTTCCCTTTAACAGAATTAAGTATCATATTCAGAACATAACAAAGCTAAATATTTAACATTTTTACCTATATATAGAAAACAAGCAAGTGGCACAACATGACAAGCTGGCATGTTTAAACTCAAAGCCAGACTATTCTAAGGGGAGGGGGCAAACTAAAATTTAATACTCACAAAGATTGTCCAAAGACACAAAAAAAGCTACCAAAAGGATCCTTTTCACTTACCTACTTTACAGCATTTAAGAGTACAAACTTCTAAACTCATACTATCCAAATGAAGTAGTAATATTTGAGTACTTTGTAGATAGTGTACTAAAAGGATAAATCCAGCCCATTTATGCAAATCAGTCTCCTGATCTCCACGAACTAGTCAATGATAAATAATTTTGTACTCAAACAGTTAAGATATTCATGGAATCACATCAATAACACTTAAATTCACCAAAGAACATATTCTAAAATGAGACAACACAAAACTCACAAAATCCAAAATCGTTCTGCACTTTCAAGATTCAAAAGAAAGCAATGTATGGGAAACCAGACATTTTCCAGTTTTCCTCAGTTGAGAAACCTTCCATGGGTAAGAAACACTGAAAGAAACTGGACAGGATAAAAGAGCACAAAACATTGATCTAGATCTACTCCTATGACAATCATATTATCAAGCCACCTGTTGAGTGGTCACGAATAGCAGAGGTAAGCAGAACAGGCTGTCTTTAAGCAATACTAAAACAAAACACAGGTCACTGATTTTGCAACTTCACCTGATTTCTCAACTGTACTAAAGGAACCAACTGTCTTAATCACAGAGCAAGACAAAAGTATAAGACTGAGAAAAATCAAAGCACAGCAGTACCTTTGAAAGGGGAAGTTGTTTCTCTTTAGTTTTCTGTCATATTCTGCTTCAACAGAATGCATCATCTGCTGAGTTTTCTCTCTTTTAGGAAAATAACCCACGCTTCACTGCTGAAATCCATACACTTTTTAATGGGAAAAATTTTGTTCTGGTGTAGACAGAAGTAAACTTACACACCCACTACAAAAATTACAACTACTCTTATCATAAAATAATTGGGCTTAAGCAGCTTTACTCCATTTTCATCTCTGTCAGCTGCCAAAATATCACTGAGCATATTATAACAAATCACATCAAACATTAGGTAACAGAAACCTTAAAGGCAGTCCAAAAGAAACATCTTTTTTATCAATTAGGTGCCCAAATGATCTTGCAACCAGAAATCTCATACTTATTCACTAAGCCAACACCACAAAACTCTGTTTACCCATCAAAAGCATTTGTGATCTTCCTTTACTCTTGAAATACCACGCTAACACAGCACAATAGTCCTAGCTGCTCATACTCCAATTCCACAGCAGTTACTCCTAAAGCACATACAGTTACTATACTGTGCCTGAGAGAGCATTCTGAGGGAAAGGAAGGACAGAATCAGTACTGCTAACACACATTTGGAGGCTTTAATGCTCATTTATCAGATGTCATGCAGTACAGGCACAGAAAGGAGCCCAAATAACGAAAAAATGAGACGGCTCCCAAAACTGATGCAACCTTACCAAACACTTACACTGGTAAGAAATTATTACATTCAATTCTTACAGCACAAAAGGGTCAGACCCAAAGCATCTAGGAGTCTCCTAATCAAGATGCTACTGTATAATGAGCAGACAAAAGCAACACAATTGTTGAATCATTTTAGAAACTAATCAGGTATTCATTATTTATCTGCCTAGAAGCCTCACTAGGGGCTAAGGAACCAACAGGACCTGATATGCTGCAAACATAATAAACAAGATGATTCCTACTTCAGAGCTTAACTACACCTTCAAGTTGAAATACTGCACTTAGTTAAGACAATCACTCCAAGTCAACACTTTATACTGTAAATAACATAAGAACTCTCTGTTTTCATGAACTATTTGACAGATGAAAAGAGAGTGGTTTGATAAGGACACGTGTGTGAACCTCTAGTACTGAAGAGCTCGAGCAACAAGGAATAAATATTTCACAAGCGTACTGCAGTACTAATTGCAGATGAAACAAAGGGGGAAAAAACCCCACCACACCAAAATCCAAGATTTTAAACCAAAAAGTCTTACAGATTGGACTAATGTAAATTTTACAGAATAAGATGGGGTTTTCTATATGAGAGCAAATAAAAAGCATTAAAAATTAAAATTATTACCACACCAAAAAAGCCCAGGAAGAAAGCCACAGTGGGAGCCATACTGTAATAACACACACTGTTCACAAACTTCCTTAGATATATGTACAGAATGAAAAGCAGTGTATCTTTACAGAGTACATTATTAGTCATTATCTACTTTGCTACAGGAACCTGTGTTATTTTATTCCTTAACCCTACTATTAGAACCCCTGGAGACACCAAAGCTAAAAACTAGGAAACAAAGAGCTGTAAATCACCAATTTTCAACACATTCTGCTGAAACAGAAGCTTAGAAGTAATATCGGGCTCTAGCAGATGACATCATTCATTTCAGATACATCTTTTAGAACTACCTCCAGATGATGAAATGTTTTATTGCACATATGTAACAAATCATACGAATTCTTAAGTCCCTGCTTCTGTTTCTTCATACCTACACTAATAAAAGCTCATAAAAAGAAGGCAAAGCGATTACCTCACAAAGCCAAGTTTAATATGGAAGAAAAAAATACAGCGACCTGTAGAATTAGTGAGCTACACCCACTGAGCTATGAGGAGACCATCAGCTGTGTCCTATCACTGAAAACTTCAGCCCAACCGTGACATTTACAGGAATCAACAAGAGTGACACCTCGATTGTGCTGTTAAGTTCTCACAGAAACCTGCTTCTTTCGCCAGAAACCAAGTCTCTGCTACTGACCAGGCAGGCTTAACCTAAATGTCACTAACTGCGATACTTCCCTAAGCTTGAAACAAAGCCTGGAGGAACAGGGGGGTGAACAACAGACCCGAGTTTTGAATTTCCTTGGAATTCCCAGGGCAGCCGCTCCCGGGTTCCCGGCTCCCCCGGACAGCGAGGCCGGGCGCGGCCTGACGCCTCCCGCCCAGCGATGGGACGGCGGCGGCGGGCACACACCGAGCTCCGGCTTCCAGCCCGCAGAACGCCCTTTCTGCGCCTCCCGAGGGCCGCTCTCCGCCGGCGCGGGGCGGCGGCTCCTCAGGGCCGGTCCCGGTGCCCTCACGGGCGGTCCCGGCGCCCCCCGCCCCGCAGGCCGCGAGCCGCGCCCCGCCCTGCCGTGCGCTGCCCGCCGCTCGGCCGCTGCCGGGGCCCTGCCGGGGCTGGCACGGCCGGGCCCGCTCCGCTCCGCTCCCCGCCCTCACCGCCGCCCCTCCCGCCGCGGCCGCTCGTGGTCTCTTCGTACCTTGTCCGCTTTGTCCATGGCTCCAGCTGCGCCGGGCGACGGCTCTAATGAGGGCGGCGGAGGGCCCGGGCCGCCTCCCCCATGGCGCTGCTTCCCCCGCCGCGCTCCGCACACGCCCGGAGCGGTGCCGGCCCCGCTCGCGGTTATCACGGGAACCGGGACCGGCTACGCCACGGCCGGGGCGGGACGGGCGGCGGGGAGGGACCAGCTGAGACGGAAGCCGGGCGGGTTCAGGCCGGGAACGCCTTCGCTCCCCGCTACGGCGGGCGTTCCCCTCCCGCGTTCCGGCCGCCCAAAAACAAACGAGGCCGTGACAGCAGCGTAGCGGAAACCTGCGGGAATAAGCGCGGGGAGCGCTGTCCCCCCACCCGGGGCCGCTTCGCCTGCGGCCAGCGAGGGCGGCAGGTGCGCGGCGGGCCCGTCTGCTCGCGGGCGGCGCTAGGGGAGGCTCAGGCCGACGGCGTCCTTGAAATTATCTGGAACACCGAGGGAAAAAAAATCAAAAAACCCTGTGATTTATTTAGAGGCAGAAATCTAAAAATGTCGCAGCAGCGTCTGGAGTGCAGGGCTGGGCTGTGGAGCGGGTCCCGTGTGTGCAGGGACTGGGGCGGCAGCAGCGCGGGGAGATTCTGAGACCCGAGGTTTGGCACGGCTTGTGTGACGTTTCCTTTATTTTGCTGCCCTGCTTTAACATGTGGTGAATGATGAGTAACGCCAGCGAAATCCGTGAGACCGTGTTCACCTGAGCCAGGAGAATGGGAAACGCATGTAGGAGCCTGTGCTGCACATGATCCCGTAACAACACACGATCCCCTACGTGTGTTCTGCGGGGGATGTCCCCACGTTTCATTACACTAATAGGTCTGCTGCCTTGGGTTCAATGGAAATGAAGCATGATTTATTTACAACTTGGTTGATTCATGGCAAGGGGAAAAATAAAGCAGAAATAGACTAAGTACCTTTGTGAAAGAAATATACAAAGGATATCCCAGATCAGGCTCTTGAGTGCTTCCAGGTGAAATACATTATAAAAATATTACCTATTAATACATGAGTCAGGTTCTTGCTTGATAGAGGTTCTTTTGAGGAATAAATGGCTTGCTTTTTAAAGAATCAAGTAAGAAAGCCTGTATCCGAATTTGACAGTAGTAGAAGCTATCAAGAATGTCTTGACAGACTAATCTTGCTATAGCTTCCCAGATTGAACCTTTACTTTATAATTAATCTTTCCAGATTTATGATAAAACATAACAATTTTTCCTCTTAAAATTTTATTTATTGGATAAACCAACATAATCTCTGTACTTTCTTTGGAGTTGCTCTTCACCATTATAACTTAATATGTACCATATGGGATTATGAAGATGGCTATTGCATGGCACAGCAAGATCTCATCTTGTGAACAGATGAGATGAACAGAGAATTGAGCAGACTGTCACTGCCTTCTGTGCTATTCCATCCACATCAGCAGGATCACCATCTAAGGTAACTCTTGCCTAGATATCTGCAACATTACGTATGTTCTGTGATTTAAGTTTTCATGAGGTCACAGTACACAAATTCATAGGTCCCACTGAGCATATGGGAAAGGGAGTGGGCCAGGTTGTAACCCCAATTAAACTGAACTTTCAGGTTTCTACTAATTTCAGTGAGTACAGTTTTACTACCAGTGGAGAGAACAGGAGAGCTGCTGCAGTGTCCTAACTGATACAGAAATCTCATCTGAACTGGAGAAGCTGCAGCAGTTGTATGCTTTATATGCACTTCTGTAACCCAGCGCTTTTCTTGACAAGATTAAATGGTCAGCAGAACTCACATAAGTGTTTATAATGCTGGGTGGTAAGACAGACTAATGTGAGGTTATGAGGTTGTGTTCCCAGGGGCTTTTACACAATGAGATTTGTTATTTCAACACAAGTCATGAAAGTAAAACTGGGTATTAAGCTGGTTCTACACAGAGCTTTCAGCTGATGCAATGGAACAGCATTTCATCAGTAATTGATGAACTTAAATATGAGATGGAAATCTACAGATAAATAATTATGAAACATAAGCTACCTAAACTTCATCTCACTTAAACAACAAATCTCTACTGAGAAAAAAGTAGCAGTTGAGAAAAATTCTAGCAGTTGAACGTGTTTCACTTATTTATGTGAAATTACGTAGATTTATTTCAAACTTAATAACTTTTCATCTCCAATGTGGGAGAACTTGCCTGACTGGACAGAAAACAGTGAAAAAATCCCACTGAAACAACTAGAACAATCATCTTCTTGTATTATCACACCAGTGTTTCAGTGTGGAATGCAGCTTAATTTGTTCAAATTGATGCTGACCATGGAATATATATTATGACATTTGCTTAAGATAGTTGCTGTGTTTTTAAAAAATAATGACTCATTATGGCAAGGCTGTCCGTAATGAAATTCTTCTTTTGTTCCCAAGATACATACCAACAGAAAGGTCACACTTGAAAGGGCTGTTATGCACACTCAAATAACAGGAATGTCTAAGATCTAAACTGGGCAGTGATTAAATAGACATCATATCTACATAAATCTGTACAATATACAGAAAGTCATGTTGGCTGACCTGAGTGGTCACTCAGGTGAATAAAACTCAAGTCTCCCTTGAAATTTAAATGTGTTATCACCAAAAAGAAAAACAAACCAAAGCACTCAGAACCAGTTATGTTAGATCCTCTATCTACAGCTATCACAAATATGCCAGGGTATCTGGTTACAACATCATCTTGATCAACTGTTGTGTAAGAGAACTTGACAGTGTCAAAATTCCTAAGGAAGCCATCAAAAAATTCTACAAACGCTGTTGAATTTTAAAACACTTGGTAGCTGCACGTGGCTGAATTTGAACATCCTTGGCAGCCGACTTTTCATACTCAATTGTAAGGGTCCAGTTCTCAAATCTGGCAGTTTGTAAACAATTATTGGTATTTCTTTGCTGCAACGTGGAGTAAGTGACTAGCTCATAAGCAAAAATGATGGTGGAACTCAGCAGGTGCTGACTGCAATTTTGCTACTAAGTTTTTGACTTTATTGCTGCATCTACTGGGTAGTGGAGATATTCTTCCTGAACACAATGAAGGAAACAAATCAAATGAAGAAGAAAATCTAGGTCGACACAAAAATAAAAAATGGGAGACTAAACCAAAATATCTCAGTAAAATGGAAAGGCACTTGGTAATGACTGTATTCAGAATTCAAATCATAGGATTACAAGCGAATCTAACAGCACATGTGTGGCTACTCACACCCTTATTTATATGGGCTCTGTTTACATCTAGTGGGTACAAAGTCCTGTGAAACACAAGGATTTGATTACACACATCTCACTGAAGTCAAGGCAGCTTCTCATATGGAAAGCTTGAACATTTGTAAAGGCTTAGTGGCACTGGCATGGAAGCATGAAATAAGGGTTGCTCAGTAACAGCCTCCCCCTGACGGCCAGGCAGGCTCAGACCGAGCTCCACAGCAGCACCTGAACAGGGACTGCAGCAGCACGAGTGGGGCTGGAGGCTGCCATGGTGAGCAAGTGGGAAAGGGAGCAGGAACGAAGCAGACCCCAAAATGACAGTTTTACTGGCCTGGGACTAAAATCTTCAGCATAATTACTGCAAAAGACAAGTCCACAGAGCGAAGTGTATCTTGGCACATAAAGCCGTATGTGGCGATGGGACAGGTGGTGTCCTGCAGGCAGCCCCAGCAGGGAACAGAACTGGAACCAAAGTGGGAAGGTGAGCTGGGAGCTGCTCCAGGAAGCTGAGAATCACGATTCACCAGCGATTACTGCCTGGCAGCAGGCAGAGAGAGCCCAGCACTCCCACCGAGAGCAGCTGCAGGGAGAGGCAGCAGAGCCAGCCAGGACAGAGCTGCCATGCAACCCCTCCTCACACAGCCAGGGAAGGATCAGCCTTCACCCTTGCTGTAATGCTTGCACTATTACATCTAAAATTTAGCACTACATATGCAATTATTCTATCACAGATAGTTTGCAACCTACCTTACCACACAGAGGCATTTCAATGGTGATAATCCTTTCTTAATATCTTAATTAACATTTAAATAGTTGACTAGCTTGTAATGTAGTTTACCTAGTTCACTAACCTGGTTCTAAAATACATTTTTAGCACTTTGAAAATAATAAAGTAACAGCTACACTTTTATATTTAAATTCCATATTACCATCTATATAAAGAAATTTAGTTCTGTATTTAGCCTGTATTTTTGAGAAAGCAAGGGGTACTGTCCCAAGTGATGTCCTTTTGCTCTACTCCATATATACACAGTTCCTACTCAAATTAATTCAATACCTCTCAAAGAAAAAAATATGAAAATACAATCTTCAATTACAGACAATGTTTTACAGCTGACAACTCCTGAGTAATTATGAAATCAGAGTTTATTTACAGACTAAAATTCAAATAACTTCATTATATTATTTTGCTAGGTGCATTTCAGCTGCCTTGCCATTTTTCTGGGGTTTGTTGTGTTGTTCAATGTATTTTCAGACCTTTTTAAAAGGAAAATGAAAATAAATTGGTTTCAGATCCAATCCATTAGAATAGGACTTTGAGATGCACAAAGAATACATTCCTTCAAAGTATGTTTGACTAAAAATAATAGTAAAAATCTAAAACGCAGACATAGCACCCACATCCTCCCAGATCTGCCTGTTGTTCAGCTGTAACGCATAAGCTGCCAGCAACTCAAAAGAAGGGTTTATAGATACACAGCTTAATCACTGTTGTAATCTTACATAAGATTACAACAGCCATTAAAATGTTCTTTTGCAAACAGTGTTATGGTAACTAGCTAAAATGCCAGTTTGTCTTGTACCAGCAGCAACAAGAGGTGTATAAAATCACCCAAGAACTTGTGACAAGTGTGGGTCTGACAATTAACAATAATTGTAGGAATTTAATGATTGGACCCAAGACTGAGAATGCAGTGAAGCTGCTTACCATGTCTCAAACAACCTGCAGTGCAGTGGGGTTCTCAGGAAAAAAAAATCATTCACCCTCTTCCTTCAAGTGCTTGTTAACTTTTCCTGAGGAGACAGAAACGACATCAGAACCAAATCTACCAGGGACTAAAGGTGAGCTATAGCAACTCTTGGTGATTTATTTCTGCTGCAGTTGTATGACAACAGAGCTTCCCAGTATTTCCCCAGAGAAAATCTTCATCTTCCAGTTTAAGAATTGTGTGAACTCAGAAAAGGGGCAGAATCCCTTAGGGATGATATAAATCTTCCTTATGTGCCTAGAACACAGATGCTAAGGCACTGTACACATCAGTAAGACCTGAAGAATGCCAAAACACACAACCATTTCTTAGAGGGAGACTGACCCTTTTTCTGTCTAAAAACATTGCTAGCCCTCACTGTTCAGAATGACAGTCCTTCACTACTTGGAATAGTCCTACAACAATTAGTCCTTCAGAAGAAAAAGATAAAACACAGGAACTAGATGGACATGACAAGATGTACTGCAGTATTCCCATTTCCTTCTTGAAAAAAATCCAAGAATGCCAAAATGCCTCCCCAGCAGACATATCTGGGATGGAAGAGGTTACATCAGGTACAACAGACAAAGTCAAGAAGACTTTTATTTTCAGTGATTTTAAGTTTATGGACAGTTCTCCTTTTCCCCCTCCTTTAGAAGAGAGGACTTGTTCCTTCCCACAGCGAGGGAGGTGGGAAATGGCACAGAAAGGAAATTACTCAAACAAACACTCAAACACTGTCCCCTGTCCCCATGGGAAGGAAAACCTTGACAGAGCTGTGACAATCCCTTGTCCCCATGGGAGCAAGAACCCTGCAAGATCTGCTATCCAATATAAAATCACTGGATCTGTAGGTAAGGGTCCCAAGGATTGTGCACTGTTGTTAGGTTCAATTTCACATCACCAGGTATTACTGGAATTTTCAAAGTAAAAACTACATTACACATCACAGCATTATAAGGAAACAAAATACAAGGTGCTTTAGTCAAATATTATATACAAATTTTACAAAAGAAAAAAAACTTTGCTTAAAAATTTAAATTTTACTATTACTTTAAGTAAATGGATAAATTAAAAACACCTATTCATAAAAAAATACATGAGTGAAGAAGAAATTCTCACCCAAGATTCAATATCATGCTACTCATGGTACACATTAAAGTTTTATGGTGTAAACACTAGGAAAAAAAATCACTTGCTTTGACAACTGCAGAACAAAATCATTTTCTAAGGGATATAACTATTCCTCAGATTGAAGTTAATTTTATCCTATTTAATTATACCCTGTTACCAATTTAAATCCTGCCCTAGAACATTGAGTTTACCACGCTGCCTTGCATGTATGTGATGAACATTTGTAACTTATTAGACTTTTTCATTATTTTTGAGGTGTTGTTAATTACTCTACATACAGACTTTTCCTTCTACTGTTACAATGCCCGTGTGTGGCATTGCTTGTGTACCATCACTACTCTCTGCTTTAAACTGGAATACTTGCATTTATGGAAAATTTGACCCTTTTTACTACATTTCGGAGACCTGCAAGAGAATTTTTCTGTCAGCTCCAATCTGCTACAGGAATAAAATTTGCTGTGGTCAACACTTTATTTATTTTAAAATGATTTGGTGATCCCAAAATCTTAGGCCACAAAAGGCATGTGGCTTACTGTGGTAGGGAACAGCAGCTCTGAAGGGATTGCAGTGCATTCAAATGTTTGGGACAGAACAGATTCCATTACCAGCAAGGTCACTGTACTTGGTCCCCACTCCATACACACAGTGTCATTTTGTGTACACTGAATCTGCTCAAAAAGACCACAGATTTGGCAAAGAGAGAGAACAATCAGGGTCTGCATCTATTCCCGAGCTGCATGGAAAATCTCATTTCTTAAAGTAGCAAAATAAAACCCAAGAATATCCCTGAGAAATGCCAAATACCCACCAACAGAACTAGAGAGGACTGATAATAGTTTGGCATCTTGAAGCTAAAAGTTAGTTAGCAACACTGCTAAATGTCAGCTCTTTAGTATTTATGTTTCATTATTTCAAGGGGGGAAAAAAAGAAAAATCAACAGCACACATACCAAGGGCATCAGACTTAGAATGTCCATATTGTCCTTCACAAATGTGGTGAGATCAAGTAATACCTATTTTCCTTTAAAAATAACACAAGTAAAATTCAAGTATAATGAAAGCACATCAAGAAACAAACTGTACAATTTCTGAACTGCACTGTTTATTTTGCTGCTTGAAACCTAAGTGACAGTATGCCACTATAATTATGGGGTTTCTTCTAAACCTTTACTACACTGCAGGTACAGAAATATATGGACACATTTTTGGAGAATTGACATTTTGCAAAATGCAGCAAACATTTCAATTTATACATGAGAAAAGGAAGTGTTCAAAAGGGTATGCATTTCAAGTTATTGCAGGTTATTTCTGTGAGAGAATTTCTGCAGGTAAAACATATTTAAATTTAACCAACAGTAACGTGTCAGTGTACTTAAAATCATGACAAAAATCTTCTCTCTGGTCATTAATTGCCCCTTGACAAATTACTAGGATGTTGTATGTTTAGGGCAAGATGTCAATACAGCATAAATCCCGTGGCATTTTGGTTTTCTTCTGGAGATTAAAGCTGTTTTTTTCTTGGGATAAATGCAGCAGCAAAACACAAACCAGCTGATCAAAAAAGCACTTCTGCCATAACTCCAATAATTTCAGGGCACACCAACCGACAGTAGTTTTGCCATTCCCAGTTCTTTTAAGGTTTACATCACTGCACTGTTGCCTTAAGTAGGTTTGTAGAAGCTTGTTTTCTGTTAGGCCAGCTTGCTGACTACAGCCTGGTTGAGAGAATTTAGTTGGTTGGTCCATTTATCTAACGCAGTATAACGTGCACCACCTCTCTTCTGATGGTCCAGTTCTAGGAGCTGGTTGACTTGATCAATTCGGCCATGTATAGTGCTAGGAGTAAATAAACAAAAACTATCAATTGCTAATGGACATGGAAATAGGAGCTAACAATGAATCAGAGGTAAAATAAGAGGTCTTCTACAAGAGAGGCACAAAGTCCATTTCAGAATTCAGCACTTTTATAATTATTGTCCTGGGCAGTACTGCCTATTAAGCTGTCATGACTGGAAATCAAACAACTAATTCATTGGGCAATGCATGTTTTATCTGCTTGGCTATGACCCCACACAAAGTCTGAAGCAATAGGACATAAACAGTTCTTGAAAGTCAAAGAATCATGAAAAATGGAGATTTATGTGAAGAGAAGTCAAACAATACAAGCCCATGTATGGATTATATATTTGTAGTAGTTATAACAAGTTACTCTCCAGAAAAATAGGTTTTACAAGTTGTAGTTAAATTCTTCTAGTTAAGAGAGCAGACTACCGATCTGTCAACTTGAAAATGCACTCAAAAATGTACAAGGGTGTAAGCAGCAATTACTAAGAATAATAACTTCCATAATTTCATAGAATAACAACTTTCCTAATTTCATAATAATTCAGGGAATTTATTATTTAATTAAGAATTAAATAAAGAAGATGCTCTCTGTATAATTTTCTTGGTTCCCATCCTTCAAACATACTTTACTGCTCAGAAACCAAGCAAATACAAAGTCAGCACCATTACCTTTCACTTCTAGAATCAACCAGTATTACCACAATGCCCCAAAATAGTTTTGTTGCCTCTTCTACAGTTCGATTATTTTAAAGTAATCAAAGATCAATAATCAAGAATCAGGTACATACTTATCCAATATGCACTGCACAAGCAAGCTTTCCACATCAGCTACATCTATGTTTAACTCCTGAAACAAAAATAAAACTCATTATGCTGTTACTATGTTCTGCAACATTAAAACCCCCCAATCTTTATTTTCTTATAGAGAATTTAGTTTAACCTCTGTTTCGTACTGTTCATAAGTATCAATTCAGTAATGATCAATTAAGCAAAAGACCTCCACCCAAAGGACACATGGCCAAGAATCAAGAGACCAGTAACCTCTCAGAAAAAGCTGAAGAGGCAAAAGCAAAATTTTATAAGCTCCAGAAATGAGCTCCTTTACTGACTTACTGAAAAAACAAACAGATAAAAAATATCCCAAACCAAATAACAACAAAATAAACCACAACCACAAAAACCTAGGAAATAAAATAAGACAATAATTATCAGAAAAGAATGGATCTGGACTCAAAACCATTTAGAGACATAATTGCATCTTCTGGCTCAAGCAAGTTCTGCAAGTGTTAAGTCTAGCTAAAAAAAGAGTATACTGAGTTCTAAAAGGAATTTAAGCATAAAAAACAGGCATCCCTAATATTTCATGATGTATTTTGTAATGCTGTGAATTTTTGCAGGCAAAATCACAGATCCACAGGAGATGGGAATAGTCATATATTACCACTGGGTTTTTATTTCATTCTTTGCAGATTAGGCAGTGAAATCAGGGATTCTATGCTAATACTTGGTTTGTTCTACTACCACAGTTCTGTAACTCATACAACACAAACATGTGATGATAGCTTATGAGCAAAAGAGGTTAAAATTTTAAAGTCCATAAAATTTATGTTCATAATTACATTTTATTATACAAATTTCACTTCTTATACTTTTCCTAAGAAATGTGATTTTTCTACACCAAGTAGAATATGGTAGTCGAGTATTTTAGAAGTATATCATAGTACATATTATAATAAGCAGTTGGATGACACTTGAAATTTACATTTTTGCACTGCAAAGCTGCCAGGAGTGCATCATTAGTACTTCATGGTTTAGAGTGTATTTTAGATGTTGTATTTCTGGAAGCACTGTATTTATTTAAAAGCTTTTATTCACAGTTACTTAAGCAAATGCAAGGCTACTGCCACATACCTTAGAAATAAAAGGAATATGTATTCTTGTGTAAGGCTTAATTAATTTTATAAGCACTTGTGTTCTGATGTTTCGCAAAAGCTCTGTAAGAGAAGAAAACATAAACAGTGTAAAAACAACAGTATGGAAATAAAGCTGCAATAGCACTCCATCCAGAAAGATGCTACCTTCAAAGACCATGGTGTTTAGTGTAATTCAATGGGTGGGGAAGCCCAGCAAAATAACAAGGACCCTCCTTTTCCAGGGACCCAAGCAATATGTAACTCTGAAGGTGGACAGACAGAGCTGAAAACTGTTCCAACATGGAGCAACATTTTCTCTGGTAAAAATTTTATTTATTCAAGTTAACGGGATAGATCATAAAAATCATTGCCTGGTATGTCTGCCCCCCTAATTTATGGCTAGAATGTTTGCTGTGTACAAAAGTGAAAAGGGGCTTAAAGCCATGCAATTTAAAATGTCTGAGCATTTAACTTCATGGGGAGTATTCACATTTAAAGTTAAAAGTCAGGGCCTAATGGTGTAATTACAACGAGGAACTGAAGTTGTATAAAATGGTCTGCATGGAAAGGCTCATTTTGCTTAGATAAAATAGTGCAGTCGTTTTATAAATTTTTACATTATTAAAGACAGTTGGGATAAAATGAAAGCATAAATTATAAATTAACAGAGAAAAAAAAAACTAGGTTCATTTTTACCTGTTTAAAGAAGGACTGTTTATATAATAATATGCCACTGAACACCAGATTATGTGTCTCAATAAACTATGGAGATTAAAACAACGAGGCAAGGTATGTAAACACAACTATGAACAAGTTGTGTATCACTGCAGAGTGAACATGGTGAGACATCAGTAGCATATAAGGAGTGACACTCAATTCCCTTCAAAGCCTTAATTCAGCTTCCTGCTCTTGCTCTCCAGTTCTGGCACACCTTCCTCCATGAGCATCCAGCTCTGATCTTACCAAGTCTCCCTCCAACACTTTGCAGCTCACCAGCAGTCCAAATGGAACAGCAGCACTGGGTTATATTTAGTTTCCCCTGCTGTTTGCCCTGTTCTCTTTTACAAACAAGTATAAGGAAACCAGGTCTCTGGATTTAACTCTTTCAGGTAACTATCCAGCTAAATGATCCTGCACTGCCACAGTCAGACTCACTCTTGAAAACAACAGTTAGCTGAAGAACTGAGCACTGTATTCAAGTGAAGAGACTCTTGAATCCTCAGATACATGAAAAATGGGTGAGGTAACTTTATTTTGTCACATTAATGGAACAGAAGGGCATGTGTTAATGTGCTCCCATTCTATTAAGTAGAGAGGTACTATAACTCCAACTATTGTTTACAAGATAGAAATGAAAAGTATGCATCTTTTCATTTAACATTATATTAAATGAAAATTAAATTATATATATATTATAAATTATATATATATAATTTATAATATATAGAAATGATATATATTATAAATTTTATATATTATATATAATTTATAATATATAGAAATGATATATATTATAAATTTTATATATTATATTATTATATTATCTATTAAATTATATATATAATATTTAATTTTAATTTAATATTACTACATATTTATTAGTGCAACCTTCATTACGTTGTCTATGTATTTTGTATTTTGTGTAATCTGAAGCAGTAAATTATAAACTAGCAAACATCAAAGTGGGTGAGACTCATACAAACCATCTTTAGAGATGAGGCTTGCTCTCATTTCACTATTCCAAAAACAATACTCAAAGTATTCGAGTGTCTTAACACCACCATAGATATCTTACAATAATATCCACTCCTCTAGAACTTTCTCCATCAACTTTGTATATCCTTGCAGTCATGCCACATGCCTGGATGCAAGTTAGCCCTGACCAACTTCTAAATAACTTGTAAAGGAATAACCCACAAGTAATTACAAGGAACTCTTAGTGCCAAAAAGAAAAATAAACCAAGGTGGGGGAAGAAAAAAAAAAGGAGCTTACTAAGTAGTGAAAACAAAAATTAATGTAACAGCCTTTAAAATACCTTCAATGTGCTCCCTTATGAAGGGATCGTCCATGATGTTGCTGTGATTTGTTTTCAGAATCTTCTCAAATTCAGTGATGTCATTATTCTGATAGGCACTTCAGAAAAAAACCAAGGGACTGAATTACTCATTTTAAAATTAAAACAGACTCATAAGATTAAGTTCCACAATTTCTAAAAAAATATGTATTAAGCACTGGTGGAAAATATTTCTGTTCAGAACCTTTATATGCAAAAACTCGATTTCAAGATGAAATGCAGCAGAAATGACCTTTCTCCTGTCTCAATTTTAGCAACATTTACTGAGGTTTGGTATGGACATTGAGTTGTTCCACAAGTGCACTCAATATCAAAACTTTTGTACTTTAAGAAGCTATTCTTAAATACCCTGTTTTGAAAAGTATCATTACATGAATTTTGGCTTCATGAAGTCATACTTTATGGAACAAATAAGAGCTAAAAAGAGTCTACAGGGCTGGTGCTGTCTCTACAATGTCCAGCTTAAGCTGAATGCTAAAAATACTGAAAGGTGAAAGAAATAAAGACTTCCAGGATTATTCATCATTAATTTTGGCATAATATTACTTTTTAGATTTTTACTTATAGGTTGTTTGTGTATATGTCCTTTCACAAGTCGATCCTGTCATCTAAGAAAGCATTGCAAAAAGAAGGTGCCACCATAGCATCATTTAAAGGCCAAGAGCTGCAACCTCTGAAGAAAGGCCTTTTTCTTGAAAAACATTCTTTCAAAACAAAACTTTCAACTTCTGTTTAATACTAATATCAAACATTTTAATAACAACATCTATTTGTCCTTCATATTCTGTACATTTTAAGATTGCTTTGAAACTGGTCAAAAAAGATTCATCTGTTATTAAAATGGCCAAGAAAAAGACCTGTTAAGTTTAAGGCAGAACTTCAGCAGCTTATAAATAGTTATGTGAATGGCATGGACTGTATCACATGAAACCAGTAAATTTTACTTCATAATAAAAGAAATTTCAGTTCAGTATATTTTATTGTTTATTTCACAAGTCTTTTCATCATATGTAAAGCATGCAAGTTCCCACTGTAGAGTATAGGTAGGATTAAAAACGTAACTGTAATATTTGAAATTAATTTTATCATCACACATTCCTTATCAATATTGCTTTAACTGTGTTATTAATTTTAAAGAAGGAGTTATACTCAAATGTCAAGATAAAAGATATAAATGAGAAACATGAATAAAATCAGATGGGGTAAGGCCATCTGGAGTTCCTTCTGCCTCAAAGTCATATGAAACTATGACAGTGAATTAGAAAAAAACACATCTAAAGTGGAAAGAATTACTGGAAATAGTCCCTTACTAAACTGCCAAATAATTTATTCAATCACCATGTCAATAATGGATGAACGTCCTCACTTTCAGAAACAATTTGTATGTATACAATGGTAAAGCACAACAGCAGTATCACAGCAGTTTGTTCCAACACAGGATCAACTGTTTCAAAATGAGAGCAGACATTACTTCTTATGTAGGGAAAAGATGGGAAAAGGAGCAGAGGCAGGCCAGAGAGGATACAGTAGGTGAGCTTCAAAAACCTGCCTCAGTTCATTGACCTAATGATCTTCATACACTGGAAATTCTCACAGTTGCCTGTGAGGTAGAGGTAATGAGGTGCCTAAGAGATAATGAGGCTTTCTTTTGATTTTCACTTGTTTGAAGGATACAGGAGATCACTGAAAGTTAAGTTTCATATTCCTAACTTAGGAACTCATGATATATCCATGCAGCAAATGATTCTACTGGCTTTGGTATGAGATATCACTCAACTCAATTTCTCTTATGTAATCAGCCAGAGCCTAAAAAGACCAGTTGCAGTACAAGACGGGACAACTTTATTTAAGGGGAGAAAAGAGAGTTTTGTCACACCATAAAGTGGGAAAAGTACACAGCTTCGATACCCCTACATAGTGTGCCATCTATACTATCATCTCTCATAAGAAGTTTCTAAAGAAAAACAATCCTTGAATATTTGCCCAATATTTATGAATAACTGTGTTAACTGTGCAGAGAAACACCATTTCTAAAAATGTTCCCTTTCAAGTTTGGACAATATATCTTTTTTCTTTTTATCATTTTGTTCCCTTCTCCAGAAAAATGAAAATCTTACCTTACTAAATTCGTCATTGCTAGAATCTCTGGATCATTTTTGTATGGTTTAGCCTACACAGAACAGAAAGCATAATATGCAAATTCAGATTTTTTTTTCCATTTCCATCCTTTGGGTAATTTCTCTATATATTCAGAAAAGGGTGAGGGGATGAGGGGTGGGTGTGTGTGTGAAGGAGAAAGAAAAAAATACCTCCTGAGAATCAAATGGATTTATTCCAGACTTCATGAGCATGTTTGCTAAGACCAAATATTTTAAGCAAGTGGTTCTTCTGGGGCTCCCTGATTCATCGTAATTCTTGAATGCTTCAAAAAAATCAGTATGTGCCTTTTCAAACTCTCCTTCTCTTAAGTGCATTTTGCCTCCACATTCTGAAAAGAAAACAGAGATGAAAAGGAACACTGTGTGCTTGTTGCTGACTACAATAATTGTACTCAAGTTCCATGCTATTTCTAAACAGATTACTGAAACATTTTCAGAAGTGATTTGGTTCTCAGAAATCATTAGGAAAAAAAAGCATTAAGGTCTTAACATATAGCACTGCCATTTGAATAAACTCATTCCAAAGAAGAAAAAACAAAACCCAGCCTATACCATAGAACTTAAAGAACACTAATCCTCATAGCCAATAATTACATCACCATTATCTTAAAATACTGCAAAAACTGAGATAGAATTTATCTCCATTTCAGTGGCAACAGACTTTGCATATTTATGGAATTTTCCCTATCTGTTAAGCAAAAACACACAGCAAAAATGAGAAATACTTTCTGTATCCTCTTATTTCTGAAGTACCCACTGCTGCCTGATTGTCTGTGCAGTACCTACACCAGGGAAAGGAGGAAGGCAAAACAGTGTTCTGAAGAAAGCTGGTTTTTTTCAAGACACACGGCTTGTTTCCACTACAGTTCATTATTGCAGATAATGAATTATATTTTCAAACACATATTAAAGCCCTTTGGTTCCTGCTGAGTTTTAGTGAGGTAAGACACAAATTTATAAAAGGAGATTGCAGGAACAGCAGCCCTTCTGCCAGCAGTCCCTTCTGCCAGCAGTCCTGTCAAGCCTTTATTTTCATGCCCTGCAGATGCCTTTGCATTCTTCTTTTGCTGCCTCCTCTGGTCAAACAGCAAGTCCTCCTCTTGTCTTTCTACTGCTTCTCTCCTAACAGTTATTTAGCCAACTGTCCTGCCCTTCTGACCAGTGCCTCTGGTACTTGAGCACCAAAACTGCAGAGCTGATGTCCTGCAAGAAGAAAATGATGAGACTGCATCTACAGAAGCCTCTGTCTTTATAGGTGGAACTGGAAAAAAACCACTGGTTATCAGATTTTCATGGAACAAATCTCTGCAACAGAAGACAAATGAAAAATTCAAGGTGAACTTGCCTCTGATAACTCCCATGATCAGTGGATGAGGAATGGCTGACTTGATGTGCAATGACTGTTCATATAGTGCTTTAAGTTTTTTGTTATTTTTCTGTGCTGTATACATTTGAATTTCCAAAGCATAGATTTCCAATAGTTGAGTACCTTTTTTTAGATCATCTTCCCCATCATCAGTCTAGGACAGATTAAGTAATAAATACTGTGAAATTTTAAGAGAACAGCAATTTCAGTTTTATACTAGTAAAACACTGATAACCAAATACTCGCAGTAATTTCCTGTCAAAAACAAGGATATTCCTAAAACTCTGAAATTCTGATGTAACTACTTACAGAAAACATAGTACTCAAAGAACTTACCACAGGCTACATTTTGAAGCCCTTTATTTAAAACATCATTATTTCCTATTAAATGTTTTTCTCAAAACTTTAATTCTTTTCCACCTTCCTTAAGCCACACTCTAAGTATATAAATACAATGACTGACACAAATGCATACATATATATACATATATATAGGTAACACATATGACTCTTCTGCTACCTCTAACAAAACCATTTCCCAGATATTTGTAACCTATTTTCATACTGAAGGAGGAAAAGTGTCAGAAACAAGCACAGCAGACTGCATGGCTAATTTATTTTTTCCCCTTCCAGATGGGAAAGTAACAACTGCACTTTCAGTTTTGAATAAAGCTCACTTGGAATCTTTGCTATATTTTAAAATGAATATTCATGCATTATAGATTATTTAAAATTATTTAAAATCATCTTTAAGGAAAGAATAAAGCACTTAGCATTTTTTGTTCATGTTATCAAGCACATAACAAAATCAGGCACAGTATTTCTTCCCTCTGTACTAAAGCTCAGCAAAATGCCTCAAAGGCCAACAACAGATACATTAAAAAAAAAGCATCAATGCTGTTTACTAAGGCACGGTGATTTAGAATATAAAGGTACCTGGCATGACTGATGCAGCTGACGCAGAATCTTTTGTAACTTTCCATATTCTTCTCGTTCTAAATATAATTTGCCAAGCTGTAATGAAAAGAAAGTTGAAGTACTGAGGTCTATTAAAATTTCACAATTATAATTTATAAATTAAGAATTAGCTGAAGGTGTCAAAGAAAAGCAAAAAATAGGAAGTTATATATTTTACCTTTGTGTTTGTCTTAAACCACAATCTATCATTCTTAGCATCTTTCAGAGCTTCAAGTGTTGTTTCATAGAATTCCTGAAGCAAATCCATCTGACATAAAAAATCAGAATTCTATAATTGTAAACAGCAAATTTGTACCTGTTAATAAAGTCAATGTGAACAAACTAAAAGTGCATGCTTGAACTTCAAAATAAGAAAGGTATCTGCATCTTACTTAATGTTTGCATTTAAACTGCAAACAGCTTCTAAAATAACCAAACTGACTACATTACCTTTTTTTCATGAAACAGGTATCATTAAAAAGTATTCACATTTTAAGATCTGTACCCACCTGTGAAAAATGAAAGCCACCTTATAAAACCCATCTTATATAACCAAGGAACAGAACTCTGATGTTTTGTAACAAACACGGGCAATATTGCTCCCACTTAAAAGAATAAAAATAATTTACATATCAAAAAGAAAATATGCTTTACAAAAAAGAGGAATAGGGTCAAAGGAAAAGATGCCTTCTTCTTTCTGGAGTAGCAATGCTGAGTGGAAGAAAGCTCTTGAGTGCATCAAACTAATTCTTGGCATAAAACCAAAAAACCCCCATCTGAAATGGGAATTAAAATGCTGAGTGTTACCTTTTACAAGGGTTCTACAAAGAATGCATTAGTATTGCTCATGGCCACTGTTCCTTTGGGGGTAACAAATCTGTGACTATATATCAAATTAAGATTTCCAGACTGTCCCTCCAGGTCTGGCTCAACTACAAACCAGAGACACTGAGCTCTGCCAAGAAGGGACAGTCTGAGATAATCCTGTAGACCTCAGAGTAACCCAGCATTGAACTGCCACCTCTAAGAGTGACAGGATTGTGATAATGACCAAGGACTCAGCACTGAAGACCAATGATCCTCCATATGAAGGTGCTACTTTAGGTAGTCAGTGAGGGGAGTTCCCTTTTCTTTGTAAATCTTCTACAACAACACAAAAGGAGCTGGGCTCTGTATCTATGGACATGTAGCAGCACAGTGCACTGGACAGGCAGTATTTCACACCAACACTTCATTGCAAAGATTCTCCTTTCCCCCCAAAATAAAAAAAACCCCACATTATTTAATTTAAAATTATATTTGAGAGGGCACTTCTATTGTGTAGCTATGCTAAAAACGAAATAGAAATTCCAGGTAAATGTTGTCAAAAAGGACAACTTTATGAAGATTTATCTGTGCTAACAGAATCCACTACTTGTGGGAAATATATTTTTACATATGACAGTAAATGAATACTCAAAATTCCTCTATTAAGATCAAAAAAACCCAAACCAAACATAAAAAATGTCCACAGTTAAAAATGCAAAACTGAAAACTATGAAGATGAAAGAATTGATGATCCAACCTGCTTGGAAGTAGAGATATAATCAAGAATAGAATTGATGGATTTTTCAGAGTAATTCCTTGTAACTGCACTCCGTATGTAGGTCAATAGCTGTTTATACCTATTCATCATTTCAGGAAAGTTAGTCTAAAAGAAAAACAAAATCACATTATAATTTTTGTTTTAATTGTTGAATCTAAGATATCTTGCAAGTTTACATGCAGGAAAAAAAAAAGCTTAAAGAAAGACAATGCAGTAGTGGTTGCTATTAAAACTTTCATATCACCACTTCATTCATAACCTGCAGAATCAGAAATAACCTCAGGACTGCATAAAACACACATCTAAAATATTCATCTCAATGAAGAAAACAGAGCTGGGCATACAACTCTTTGGAATGGCTGCATACACAGCATGTAAATTTTTCTGTTTTGTCCTGGTGCAGTACACACAGAGAAACGTGACCACTGTCAGTGGTGTGACACCTCAGCACAGCAAGGACTGAGCCTCACACTTTCATGGAGTACCAGCTGACTAGAGCAGTTATTTTGCATCCATTTTGCCTTTGTCTTGCAAACACCACATAATTTCCCTGCCATGTCTGTAGAAGCCATTAAAGGCTGTAAAAAGCAAGTTCTGGTAAATTTAGTTGTCATAGCCATAAATTAGAACACTAATTTAAGATCTCTGGATCAAATACATATTTATGCTATTTACTCCCAAGTGATAGATGTAATTCCTACCAATTTAAAGTTTATTTTAATCATCTGTTTCAGAGCTTTGAATCCCCATTCTCCCTTTTCGCCTTCGAGCTCCAAAACCTGAAAAAGAAGAATTTTTAAAACTATATTTATAAAAGCTTTATTCAAACTTGAATTGTCTAAAATATACATATCCCATACATGCCCTCCCACCCCCACAACTTTGCTTCTTACAAAGTAATGTTTGACTCTGCCCTGTTCTTCAATTTTATTCTTTCCTGTTAATACTGAAAAAGTGAGAGTGTATCTCCTCAGTTTTCACAACTTAGCTGACATAGGGAGGGTGAACATGATTGTTGCTGCTGTTGTTGTTATCATCTAACAGCAAACACTTTATTGCCAAACACTAAATTTTAACACCGCTCCATAAACGTGTCAGCAAAAATAGTTGTAACACCTCCTGCAAAACTGAGTCAACTGAATTTTGACCAAATTAAGTTAAAAAGCCCTTCCGAATTACTATGAAGAAGATTCCTTCACAAAGGAGAAAGGCTTCTAGGTTTTAATGCAGCATAGTTAAGAAAATGTTTTGTAAGTAAAAACTTTAGAAAGTTTTTTTTGAAGTCATGTACATAGTTTTGCTATACACTATAAATGAGCAAAGAGATGCAAAAATCTATTTTTTCTTTTAAAAGTTGCATCTTACATACTGCTTTCTTATAGCAGTGTGCAAACATTAAAAATTTAAAACTGAGATGAAGAAAAGAAACTGTGTTAGTTAGTATTTACACATTTAAAGGTCTGGAATCAGATAGCAAAGCAAATATAATGTTACATAAGACACTGGGGAAAACACCATTTCATTTAAAAAAACCTAAATGGATCTGGTTTCTATTGTTGATGCATGAAAACACATTTAGAACTGTTTAATTAACTTCGTAAATCCTGAAGATTAAAAAGTCAGATCAGTGATAAGACTATACCATGTCCTATTTGTTCTCCCTAAGAATGATCCTGAAAGGCAGTCAGCCAGGAGTTTAAGATACTCAATAATAAACTTAGCACATTAGTAATTTAAAAGATAAATCCTACTCTTAAAATTTCAGAAAATAACTCAAATAGTACCAAATTTTTAAAATGTGAATTAATATAAAAAGAAGAGATAGAATATAAAGACAGACAACCTTCTGAAAACTGCTTAATGCTGCTTTGGGGTCATCTTCCTTCAAAGCTTTGGAATTGTAGTATTGATTTTCCAGATCCACATTTGGTTCAGAATTGCTGTCCTCAGAATATTCCTACATTTCAAGAAAAAAATAATAATCAGAGAAAAAAAAAAAAAAAGAAATAATAATCAGAAAAAAATCTGCTGAAAAATTGTAATAGATAGTACTCCAACTGGCACAGAATGCTTGTGTATGAACAGGCAGTGTTTGGTTTCAGAGCACAGAACAGGTATGGACCCATGTAATGATTCTCCCTCTCTCCCATTCCTAGGCCAGGTTCACCATCCACCAACATTTGCTGTCAGCAGGTTTCTTTCTGGGTTCATGAACTCATAGCTCCACCAACTTCACCTTTATGACAAGTACAGATTGTATTACTGAAATTCTGCCAATGCTGGAGTTTCAGCACAGAGGCCCAAGAGCACATGGCATTCCTGGGAGGGGGGAGAACACACTGCCCACTGCTCCTCCTGAAGGCACTCAATGATGCAGCCTTTGGTAGCCACAGAAGAGGCTCTGGTGAGCTGTCACACAAGGAATGATTCAGCCATGGAGGGTATCAAATACTTCCATGAATCCCTCTATAATCTGCCTTTCTATGCCACAACGATTCATCCTTGTCTAAGGAAATTTAAAAAAAGAATAATGACAATAACACCAGCTGCCTATGCCCTGAGAAGCAGGAGATGATTATGAAAATGCTAAAAATGCTGCCAAAGATGTTGGGGCACGATAATTTAATCAAATAATTATCCATCATGCACACTAGTGCCAAAGAAACTGAAGTATTTACTTCTAACAGTTGCTACTTAATTTTTTTAGGAAGTACTCTGAGACTACTTCTGATGAAAAATCCCTGCATATTTTATCTTCTTTTGCTAAAGGACAATGCTGCATGTCCAAATTACAAAACACTAATAAAGTTCAAATAATAATTTCATTTGATATTTACATGATTTAAAACCACTTCACACCTCTGCATTTTCAAGCTAACTTCTCTGAACAGGATTTTGGCTATTAGGAGATGAACTGTTCCAACACAATCTGTTTAAATCTCAAAGTTGCTGCTGTCAAAGTAACTTTCCCTTGCACCAACATAAGCAATGCACAGTCAGGTTCCTTCCTTTAGGGTGGATTTTACTCTTGCTGTACTTTGTCAGGCACATTTATTCTTTTGTTCATTTGTATATTCCTACTATTAATGGACTCCTCCAAAACCATAGGAAGGAATGAAAAAAGATGAGACAAAAGACAAGTTTTAAATTAGCTCTCTCCTCCCTGCACTGCAAGCAATCTCTCAAAGTTTAACTTTGCTGAAGTTCTAAAGTAAAAATGAATTATGGGAGCCCACAGTCAAACCAAGTTTTAATAAACATGGTACTTGAGACATTTTTCCTTCTACTTTTTAATGTTTCTATTTGTAACATGTAGGCAAGTTGCCCAGGTATGTATTTATTTTCACCCACGAAGTACTATCATTAGTGAGAATGAATGGACTGAAAAGTCTTGTGAATTCCACAAACCTGTTTTCTGAATTCCCACAGAAGTATAAAAATGTGATACTGAAAACAGCAAAGAAAACAGGAAGCAAGTGTCTTATTTAATTGGGCAGTGTCTCATTTTGGTTGGCTTGTTTTTGTAAACTCCTTATCCTATCGATCCGACTCCAGTGGAGCAGCTATGGGCACACACCCGATGTCAACAGCTGTATCAGACACCTTATACACACAGGCTGCCAAAAAATAAACAACAAAGCATTTAAGATATGTGTAATCAGCTGATGTCTTGTTAATGCTCAACTTGGACAATGGGGAATATTTTTGGCAGAAGTGTCTGTTTGCAAAGATAAAAGGAAAGCAAACTAAATTAATTCCTTTTAGGAGACAACGTGCTCCATTAGCCTCAAGCCAGAAACATCTGAACTTTCATCTTAGCTCTGGCAATGATTCTGGATGTGGATTCATGCAGAAAGCCTTTTTTCAGATAATTTTTCTCAATGCTACTTAAATATCCCATAAAGATAATTTCATAATATTAATACATAATAAAGAAGTGTTAAGTCTATTGATATTTTTTCCCCCAGTAGAAATGCATTGAAATTCATAAAAAGTACTGGTTTACATTTTCCCAGCTATATTTTTTCTTCACTTGATGCCTATGTGCATCAGACTTAGGATGATGATATGGACTCAAAGCTGTAATGGAGATAAGGCTTTCCTACTTCCAGAAAATGTAAGGTGGTTTATTTTTAAAAAGACATATTTAGACTTAATGGCTGTGAAAACTTTAAAACCTCCAACTAAGTATGAGCTGATGCCATTAATCTTTAGACAATGTTAAAAAAACCAAACATCAGCCATGTAGATACTGAATCTTATTTCAAGCACTGATGCTCATTATGCCAGTGCTGATATTCAGAAGGACAAGCACTCTGTCTTCTTTTGATGCAGAGATGGCTTAGTGCACTAGGATACAAATGCAAGAACATTAAGCTTCTGCCAAAAGCAAAAAAGGAGGAAAGTATAAAGCTGTGTCCTGAAAGATCCAATTAAGAAAAAGATTAATTTCCTTCTCAGTTCTGAAAACAGAAAAGTTCTTTTAACAATAAACTCAGATAACAAGAGCCTAGCCTTTCCTCACCCTCATTTTCAATACCCCTAGTTCCTGCCTGAACAACTTCCCCAGCTCAGATCTTATAGGTAGAAAGTTTGCTGCAAATTAGGTAGAAATATATGGTTTACAAATAGGATTTCTACATAACTCTAAAAATTTCCACTACAGCATCCAGACTTAACAATTTGCATAGTGACGAACATCCTTAATTAGAACTTTGAGATATAAAAGCAGCCGGATGATATAATTTATCTCTAGCTGATGTAAAAAAAGTAAGAGGCCTAGGAATTTTTAAAACTAAGGTCCTGTTTATATTTTTCAAATGAACATCAACATTATAAGTACAAATGAAAAAAAAAGAGCAGTCTGAGTTGCTCATTGAGCAAGCATTGACTGAGTTGCACCCATTGCTCTTTGAAACCCATTGAAATGTTCCTTCCTCTGAGGATCATCAAAACAAACAATTAGGGTTTTTATCATCACTCAAGAAATTTGAAAGCCCTGGTAAGAGCTTGAAAAAATGCAGTTAAATAAGTTAGGATATTATTTAAGCATTGCTATGTTGAAAATCTTAATGTTCTAAATGTAATCAGTTATATTCAATCCTAGGCCATCCCATTGCTTTTTGGAGGAAGAGAAATTACTACACTAGCTCAACTGTAACAGAGATAAAACCTCTGATGAAGTTTACTCTGTCTGGAATATTGTTCTTTCAAATAGTTTTAATAAAAGTTAAATTAGTATCAAGAAACCAATTTATTTAACAAGTCTTTATTATGTTACATATTCAGTTTTCATTGAATTTTATCTAGCAAACAGCTTTAAAACATTGAGCCTCAGCTTGTAAAATGAGCACACACAGAAGTCAATTCACCCGAGTCAGCTTTAGTCATCCTTTTCAGAGCCCGGGCCCATCTGCAGTGTGTCCAGCAGCAAAGGCACGGGAACAGCATCCAGCACCGGCTCCTCCCCATCCCTGCTCCCAGCCTGCCCCTTCCCATCCCTGCAGCAGGCAGTGCCTTGGGCTCTTGGGCTCCTTGCTGCTTTCTGAGGACTGGGGCAGGAGCTTTGTCAGTGTGGCCTCCAGAGATTACAGGTCCTGAGGCACGGCCCCTGTGCTCGGGGCCAGAACAGCGACAGGGACAGGAGACCATAACAGTGTATCAGGGACATCTCAGTGTACATGTGTGGCATTCTATCTGTCAGAGTGGCACACTGACCTGGTAAAGTTCTACATCAATAAAAACAAAGATACAAGTATTTTATGAAAACTACTGTTGTTACCAATTTTCTGGTCTCCTCACTTGCCTGAAGCACTTCTCTAATTTCTACATCTACTTCTTACCTAAACTTGTGCTCCTCTGTTTATCATTTGCCACCACTACAGGAACTGAATTCCTACTTTGCCAACCTTTTTTAATAAAAGGAGTATGGGGAAAGCAGCTATATACAGGCAACTTTCCAGAAAAAAGACAATACAAAGAGTTCTATTTCTGTAAAAAATTATCTTTCAAGGACATTGTTGCAATACTTATTACTGTTAACTGCCAGTTGCTGGTGATTTTACCAAATTTCATCCATTTGGCTGACTCAAACAATTTATTTTTTTATGAAGTGCAATTGTTTCTGAGAACAAATCCGGTACAAATCTGATTTTACTTCAGCTAACTTTGTTTCATAACCATGGCATTAGGAGGTCTAATGCACAACTTTCTTTGCATTTGCTCCTGCTCACCTGCAGGCAGCAGGACAAGCAGCAATTACCAGGTTCTACCTGCATTTGCCAGTTGGTATCCAGGCACATGAATATAAAGAGAGCAATCAGACTGGAATGCAAAGAGCAAAGAGGAAAAAAACAGAGGCAAACCCCGAGAGTAAAAACCAGAGTGAGATTTGTGTAAGGAGCCTGCAGCCGCTCGGCCGTGCATTGGGAGTCCTGGTTTCTTTTTCTTCACATTCCAGGTCTCTGCTCTGCTGCTGCTCCCTAACTCTGCAAGTCATCCAGTGCCTGCTGGCTCACACCAGGGCTGACACCAGGAATAGAAGTCTGTGAAACCAGCGATTTGCAATGGTGTCACAGGAGTTCCATGAAAAACAGTGTTCTGCCTTTGTTTTATTTTTTTTTTTTTCATTTGGAAGATGCACAGAAATGAGACAGGAGACTGCAGAAAGAAAAACCTGGTATTATGAGTATAAAGAGTACAAAAGTGCCTTTTCTTTCTACTTCTGTTGTGCAGCTCTGTAGTTTTCTGAAAGTCCAGTTTCCAACATAACTTAGAGGAAATTTATGTCTGTTTAACACCCAACTGCATATCAGATCCTGGAGAGCACCATTCTAAACATAGCCCTAAATAATTGTCAAAAGAAGCCAACGAAAAACCAGAACTTACCAACACTTGTCAATGTTTAGATAGAAAGAATTTACTGACTAATTATTCTCAGGCTTTTTGCCTCAATACTTCCTTCTGAGACATTATGGTAATGAGCAAAATAAACCTCATATATATTAATTCTGTGTTTGGAGTCTGAAGAGAATGCATAAAAATATCACAACACATGCTGAATCCATATAAAATATGAAACAATAACTAATTTAGAGAACAGTACATCCTATGTCCTCTGCTAAGTGCACTTTTTTTAAATCACATACTACTGTAATTAAACTTCACTAAGAAACAGAAGAGGGCCAAGTGGATATGCTTGATTTGGTAGATCTGAATACTTGTTTTTACAGCATTACCACATTCTTGTTTGCAACATATATACGTATTTCATAAAATGATGATAATAGTGAAATATGAGCAATTGGGAAGAGGAGACAACATCCACATGAAATTTCAACTGTATCTATTAAAATCCAGCAATAAAAGACAGAATAATGTCTCTGTCTACTGATGAGATTGCTTATCAAATTTGGTAACAAACAAAAATTCCTTTTGCAAAGGACTCTGTTTTTCACCCTGTTGGAAAGAAAGAGACAGCCAACTCATGCAGTTTGAAATAAGTAGTAAGGCTGCCTATGTCCTGATATCATCACATCCTGAAACAGGAAATCCTCAGCAATCTGAAGGGATGCTGCTGTATTTGAGTTGTGCCAATCCTCAAGAACCTGCAGCCATCTCACAGGGTGCAAACTGATGGCGGCTCATTGGAATTGTTACAGGTCTCCCACAAGTCACTGCAACAATATAACTTCATAAGGTAAACAGACCAGTTGCTTGGGAATATATTTGTCCAATCTTTCCTCAGATTAATTTTAAAGTTGAATTTCAGAATACAGTAAGATGACTCATTAAGAACACCACAGATTCCTTATTTATTTAAAACAAAACAAGTAAACCAGTAGATGTACTACAACAACTGTCAATGTGTTGTCATTGTGCCTGGAAGAATCAATTTCTGGAGGAAGACTGAGTTTAGCCTCCAAGTCAATTCTAAATATAGTCTTTTGTCCCAGACTGAAAACAAAAATGGAATTTACAATGGTCCTTCCCTCTTTGTACTTCTTCACCCTCAAGCTGGATCTAGTAAAAATAACTTGTACTGAAATCATGAAAGGCACCTAGCAGCACCAAACTAAAAATTAAAATTGAGTGGCTTTCATAATGACCAGTAAACATTATTCTGTTCATTGAAGCATAAAGTGGAATAATTCATGTTATAATCAAAGCTGTCACAGCACATTACTAGCAAATTGTGAATCTAGGTTCATCTACCCACAAATATAAATGAAATTTCTTCCTGATACCAAGATTCTAGTGAATAAACTCCATTTCTGTAGGAGTGGCTGAGGTCATTTACATGTAAAACTTTGACTTTTTGCCTACTGAAAAACTAAACAGAAACAATCCAATACAACCTGGATAGTCTTCAATTGTTTAACAGTGTAGTAATTACTCTAATTCTATAAAATTCCACAATGAAGCTGGGAAAGATCTGGGACTTTGGAATATCTGTTCTCATGTCAGTTCAAGTGTGAAACATTTGCATACTTAAGGAAATTTAACTGACTGGGTCTACATAATCAGCAGGTCAAGTGCACATTGAAGAGGAACAGCCATAATCACTTCTAATAAAAGCTGACAAAATTAATTTTTTTGGGGAGTCTTCACTGCAATTGTTATGATGGCACCTACCCTGGGAGACCTGAACCTAGTTTCACCATATTTTGACAAAATAGCTACTTCTTTCATTGACTGTTTCTGTAATCACTGCCTTTCCCCTGGTTCTTATTCACAGCACTCACATGTGCTCTTTTACTTTCAATTCTGCACTGATAGGAGTATTATGTCTTGTACTCATTCTTTTGTTGCAAAGCCTCTTGCAGCAGCCCTGATGCTCAACTCCAGAATCACCTCACAGTCTTCTCTTAATTTAACAAGCTATCAACATGAAAGGAAGAAATCAGGCCCTACCTTCAGGACCTTTAAGTTTTTCCTGAAACAGTTCTGTGGAACACTACAATTACAGCCTCAAGCATTTCTGAAAACAACAGTCAATCATGGTTTGTTAGTCCCAGAATGCTGAAACTAATCTAGCTGGAATGTTTTTACTCTTCAATTCTTGGGTTTTTTCTCCCATCAATTATGAACTGAAATAAAATTTTAAAAATCTGAAGCTTGGGTATTGGTAGATGCTTTACATGGGTGTTACACACTGAAAAGAAAAAAACTAATGTGCTCCTAACACAAGCAGTATTTTAAGATTTTTGAAAGGTCTGAGCTAAGGGTAATTAATGAGAATGAAAATGTTCCAGTAAAAGTAACCCCAGTCAGAAGTGGAAATCTGCCACAAGCAAGGTGCTTCAGGAAGGTTTTTCCAATGAGAAATAAAGTACTTCAGAAGAAACAAACACAGACAAAAGCACTAGACCAATTATTCTTCGAGAAAACTGACATAAAGCAGTGTAAGTTTGAACTGCACTTTTATTCATATCTGTATAGATTGAAAAATGCAATTCCAATGGTTTCTCTACATGCCCAGCTTTCATGTTATGGAAGGATATGGAACATGAATTCCACTGTCTTTAATATTCCTCTGACTGTATCACATGGAAAAAAACCACCACAGTATTTCACATCAGGACACAAATTTCAATGTTAATAAAAATGAATGGAAATTAATTTTGGAACAAAATGTTTTTAATGGTCTCTGTGTATTTCCTTCAGTAACCCTGTCTCTACAGTATGTGAATTCATTCATAGACTGAAAGGAGAACACAAACAGTTTTTGGAATAGTGACTTGAGCAGCTTGCAGGGTTTTGATGACAATGCCTGTCAAGCAAGCACTCTTACATGAATGGAAAAAAACCCTCAAAACCAAAAGCAGATGCTTTTATTCTATATCTACTGTCATCCAACCAGTCTAAGCAGTTCCTAACAAAAACTGCCCAGAAACTATTCCAAATGAAATTAGGTAAACATTTTAAGTGAATTCCTAAGTGACAATGACTACCAAATAATGTGTCAGAAAACAAGTCTTCCAGAAGCAAGTGTCTGGAGTTTTTCAGTGAAACTGCAACACTATTAACACAGGTTTAGATGAAATTAATTAAACAGACTCTCAATCTTCTACCATACATAGCTTTTTTTAAAAAAAAGAGTCTCTAGTTCTAAAAACCCACTCAAAGTTCAGAAAAGAAAAAAAAACCCAAACAAGCAAACCTCAAGCTACAATATAACGTAAGAGCAATATAAGTATAATTAATCAGACAAGCAGCAATTTTTTAACTTTAAAAGCTTAGGACAAAACTTGATGTTAACATTTAACTAAACGTGACACGAAAACTCCTAAACCTTACAATTAAAACCAAAAAGGGAGTGGTAGAAAGGTTACAAAGACTATAAAGACAAAAAGTTAGAAATAAGTGCACCCTTCGGCGCGCTGGATCAGAAACCGGCCGTGAGGCCATTTCTCCTCACTCTCCTTTCTCTTCCCCTTACTTTTCCCCAGTTTGTGGCTCACACAAGGACACGAGCGGTATCTGCCCCAAGGGCCTCTCGCAGTCGCGGGTGGGGAGAAGGGCGGGCAACTTTATCACTTCACTCCGTGCCCGACACTTGGGCCGGGGCAGGAGGAGAGAGGGGAGGAGGCAGCGCGCCGGAGCCCTCCCCTCAGCGGGAGCCCTGCGGGGACACCGGGGCCAGCCCGGGGCCGGGGCACCAGCCCGGGCCTATCCACCTGCCCGCCCGGGGCTGGCCTGCTGCTCCGCGGAGAGGCGGCCGAGCGGCTGCTCCGACAGCAGCACCCGCCCCTCGCAGCCCCTGCCCGCATCCTCCTCCCCGCGAGGGAAACTCATCCTGGATGTCCGCGCTCCCTGCCGGGGCAGCTCCCGGCGGGGCGGCCGCTGCGGCCGGTGCGCCGCACCAGCAGCGGCCCGCAGCGCCGCCGCGCCGGCGGCACCCCCGGCTGTACCGCTGAGCCCCCGCGCCGCCCCGCGCCCTACCAGATCGTAGTCCTCCTCATCATCGCACATGAAATCATCCTCCATGTCAGACATCTTGGCCGGAGGACGGGCGGGGGGCGGCGGCGGGGACGGCCCCTTCTCCCAGAAGCCCGCGCGGCGCTGCCCAATGTGGCTCCGCTCCGCCCGGAACCCGCTGCCGCCCGCGCCTCTCCCGCCCCCGGCCCGGGGCGCTCGGAGCCCAATCCGCGCCGCCCCGCCGCCGGCTCCCTCCCTCTGGTAGCGACCGGCCCTTGGCAACGGCGGCCGGGCGGGGCCTGGGCACTGCGCGCCGGAACCTCCGGGGCCGGCGCTGCCTCTGCCCGGAGTGCGCCGTGCTGGCGCCGGGGCCGCCTGCCGTGGGTCCTGCTCGGCGCTGCCAGCCCGGGTTCCCCCGGGAGGCTGCGAGTCTGGTGACTGGCGAGTCTCTGGAAAGGTCGAGGGAAGTGATCCTGCCCCTCAGCCCCGATGAGGCCGCATTTGGAGAACTGTGTGCAGTTATGACTTTTACAGTAGAAAAGAGATATGGAACTCCTAGAGCAGGTCCAGCAGAGAGCTAGTAAGTTGGCCAAGAGTCTGGAGATACCTCTCATGAGGAAGGGCTAAGGGAGCTGGGCCAGTTCAGCCTCAAGAAGAGGCAACTGAGAGGGGCTCCTGTGTAAAGCATGGGTGTCAAGAGGATGGAATTGGGCTCTTCTTTGTGGTGCCATCAAATAGAACAGGGAAGAACGGGCAGAAAATGATGTACAGAAAGGCCAACCTGAGCATGAGGAAGAACTTTACTGTGCAAGTGACCATGTACTGGGACAGATTACCCAGAGAGGTTGTGGAGGCTCCCTGACTGGAGATATTCCAGAACTGTCTGAACACAACCCTGGTCCATGTGCTCTAGGATGACCCTGCCTGAGCAGGGAGGTTGGACCAGATGAACCACGGTGGTCCCTTCCACCCTGACCCATTCTGTGAAAGCTCGGCCTGTTGCTGTGACCAGCATCACTGCTCAGCTTCATTTTCCTTTACTCAGTGCTGCTGAACTGTTTACCTGGGATGCGTTCACCATAAAAAAATTATATCAGTTTTAAAGGCCTGAACTCTTTAGATCCACAGGCCTTGTAAAGCAATGGCTTTATAAAGATTTTTACATGCTAATTTCTGCTGCTGCCTTCAACTGAGTGAGGCAAAACCCCCAAGTGACTAGCTCTGCCTCCCCATCTCCACAAGGCCTGGGGTTCTCACAGACACACAGATGCATCTACAATATTTACTAGGTTTTCCTATTGTTGGTAATTTTATACTGTTATGGTTTCTGATAGTGGGTTTTTATTTGGTTGTTTGTTTTTTTTTTTCCCGACAGCTACTGGCAAGTCTTTTAAAAGCTTGTTTGTATTCTACAACTGTACTAAGGGCGAAATAAATATTTTACCTCAAAAGAAAACCCACAATGATATTTGTTATTGTGCTTCCTTCAGTCTGAGCACTTAAAGCTTGCTGAATGGGATGAGTAACAGTAAAATAGATACCAAAATGGACAAAGATATACACCAAAACACTGAGTGAGTGAGCCTGCGAGCACTTTTGAAATGCTCAGTTCCTTGCAAGTATCTGTAGCCATTAATCCGGGGGTAACAGGAGCCACGAGGCCGCCTGTTGGGAGGGGAGCTGGAGGAACCACACACCGCATAAAACACGGGGACAGAGACACCCATCCCTCCAGGCCATGAGGGATGTGACTGTCCATTATTTTTACCGCACGTGCATTTTGCAGGAGCACCGGCAGGAATACCGGGAAACCCCAAACATTTCTTTCGCACGTCGCAGCAGCGTCCCCGTCCCAGCTGGGCTGTGGCGGCCGCGGGGCCGAGTGCGGAGCGGCTCCAGACCGAGCGGGCCGCGGGGTGTCCAGGGCCGAGCCGGCCGGCGGGGCGGGACGGGGCCGGGCCGCCGGCGCTGCCGCCCGGAAGGACGCGGCGTTCGCCTGCCCCGTGACCGCGGCCCCGCCGGAGCCGCCTCAGCCGGGCCCACGGTGCAGCCGCCATGGCGGGGGACAGCCCCAGCGTCCTCCCGGTGCAGCTGGTGGAGCAGCCCAGGTGGGTGGGTCGCTCCCCGACCCCGCCGCCGCTTATCCCGGGTCGGGTGGGCGGTCTGCGGGCGGCCGCGGGGGCTGGGAGTATGGGTGGGAAAGCCCGTCCTCATGCTCCGGGCTGAGGTGCGAGGAGGTGTGGACTCGTAGCGTCCACACTCCGTAGGTTTTTCCCTGACACGACCAAAGACTCCTCGGGAAGCTCCCGCTGGCCGGGGCGCGCCGGGCTCCGGCCCTACAGCATCCCGGCCCGCCCTGACGCCCCTCGCAGGGCGGCGCTGGGGCAGCAGGAGGAATCGTTCGTTCATTCATTCATTCGTTCATTCATTCGTTTAGTCATTCATCATTTCGCCTACGTCATTTTCCCCCTAGAGTTTTTGGGGAATGCTGATTATTCTCTCGTCCTTTTTTCTGGAAAAGCCGTGGAGCAGCGCTAGCCTGGCCCGTCCTGGGAGTGGCTGCGGCACCTGCCAGCGCCCGCTCCTTGCCCGCGGAGTTGCGCTCGGTGTGTGCAATGAACACACACACACACGAACCTTTCCGCTTGCTCGGTGTGTGCAATGAACACACACACACACACGAACCTTTCCGCTTGCTCGGTGTGTGCAATGAACACACACACACACGAACCTTTCCGCTTGCTCGGTGTGTGCAATGAACACACACACACACACGAACCTTTCCGCTTGCTCGGTGTGTGCAATGAACACACACACACACGAACCTCTCCGCTTGCCTTAGCGCTGCACAAGGGGCACTTCTTAAAACGCCGCTTACTTGCATACGATTGCACCGTAAATCTCACGGAAACGACGAGTCCAGCATTTCCAGACTTGGAAGTGTGAAGCTGTGAGGAGTGCCTTTGCTTTAAGGCTTCTGACAATTTTCTTCTTGATGGAGGTGCTTGAAATGCAGTGTGTGTCTTGCAACATCAAGGCCAAAGCCTGTAAATAGCCTTTCATCACGCCTGCTTGTTAAATCCACATTAAAAAAAGAGATCAGTCAGCACTTAGATAAACATGCTCTCATGACTGCTTTGTTTGTTGTCTCTTGGTACCAACACTACTATAAAAATATCTGTGAAACAAAGCAGCATTCTAAATACTGAAACAAAAAGGAATAAAGTTAACACCTAGAATTCTGCCAACAGATTCCCCTGTGGACTATAATATTATTAATGTGATCTAGAGAAGGGATTGAACAATGAAATGGCAGAAATTGCTTTTGCTAATTGGATGAGCAATATACCAGTCAATACTAGGGGAGATTATAAGAAGGGGAAATCACAGACCTAATACAGCTTCGTAACAGGGCACAAAGATAGGCACTGAAAGCTCTGTTAAAAATATCACAACAAATATTTGTATATTTTGTAGCTTTCCATTTATAAAACCTTATGAAACATTTGCATAAATGTAGCTGAACAGTAACACAGCCTTTACAAAGATGTAGATACAAAGTAATTGTGGAATTTTCTAACATCTGTTTCTCATTGCAGTCTTCTTACTTCTACTTTGCATTAACTCGGTTTCCAGTTCTAGATTTAGATTAAATGTAGAAACCTTATCAGGGTTCCTGTTACTAGATTTTTGTCAGTAGACTAAAATTTTGCTTTAAGGTAGTTTCAAAATGAATTACTATCAAGTTTCCCATGCTTCACTAAAATAAATTGCTTCATCTGTTCTCAGCCCTTGTTTTCCTACTGTTCTGCATGACACACTAAAGTGTTCCAACTTTGCAAACATCAGGCAGAAGGTTGGTACCTTTACAGTTGCAGGAAGTAAAGCAATATGACAAAGTTTATTTGCTTTGAACTTTCAGTAGCACATCAGGTACCTCTAAATGGAAAACCTGAAGTACTTTTGCTGGAATCCTGTGGAGTAAATACTGTCATAAGTCATGGGGATAATCTGACGTTTGGAATTTTAGTTCTCTGTGTGTGTATTTATACAAAGATGGAGTAGTGCCAAATATGAAAATTGATAAAAATCAAAATCTAAGTAGAGTCTTCAATGTTACGTGAAGCACAAATAACCAGCTTAATGTCACTCCTGATGTAGCAGAGAAAACTCCACATACTTCAGGAAGCTGAACTGAATTTGCTTCAAGAAGCATTGAAGCTTCCTGTGTCCTTCTAAATGTTTCTAACCTGCCTTTCAGATTGCAGAAACTGAAGGAGATGTTTATATCAAAGTTTGGATCAGCTCCCAAGTTTTATGCTCGTGCACCAGGACGAGTCAACTTAATAGGTAAAAGAGAAAAATTAACCTTATGTTGTTTTACTTCATCTGTCATCATGGAAATTTAGTAGTTTAAAACACAGAATGGAAATGCTGGTCTTAATTTTTTTTTTCAGAGAATTTTCTTGTGACAAATGGAAAATCATATATAATTTAGTAGTTTTTACTGTATCTTATTATAAACAACTCTACATGGATATCAATTTTGGAGAAAAACATTTATAGAGTAGTGATGGTTTTGAAAAGTGGAGTAATTTGACAGCTTTTTTGTTTTTAATTAATTAAAGTTACCAAATATAACCAGCTCCACAACAATATACATGATAAAGCATGAAATGATTCTACCATATCTCTTGTTTACTTTTTACATAGCTATGTGTCCACAGAACTTAAAATAGTGGATGTGATTCACTGACAGGCTAGAGACTCACAATTATTTTGTGTTTAGGACTTACTTTTATTTCTGTAGCAGCCTTATTTTCTTAGATTTCCCTGTCGTGTTAGGATTGTGTTCTCACTGGAGCTGAGTTTCTTGCATAAAATAATCCTACGCATTTGAAGATGTAGTAAAAGGATCCTGAGAAACAGAGCTGTAAAAGTCAATTAGTTTATTATGCAGTTAATGTTAATTTTTATCTCTGTGTTGTGTGAACATCTCATATAGACTAAATGGACAGCATATGGTAACTGGGAATTGTTCCCAAGGGAGAGATGTTTACTACATACATTTTCTAGTTGATTGTTACTTTATGTGTTGTATGCCACTGTATTAATAATTATTTAAATATAGTCGTTATCTTCTTGGAAAAAGCTCCAGAAATTGTATGTACATCGCAGTTCTCATTCTTGGACAGTAATCAACATGGTGGGGGTTTTTAGAATTTTTGTAAGCCAGTGTTAAAATATGAACATTTATAAACAGGTGCAATAGATAAAAATCACTAAAGAAATAAAAACTTTTTGTGAAGTAATAAGAAATGGAAGAAATGTACCCCAAACTTTAGGTAATAAGAGTTGAAACTACAGTAAGAAATTGTCTCATCCAGTAAACAACACTGAAGCCCTGTAGAAATTGTGTTACTGCTATTCTAGAAAGAATTATTACAAAGTATTTTCTTTGTTTCTTTGCTAGGAGAACACATAGACTACTGTGGTTATGCTGTGCTCCCCATGGCTATAGAACAAGATATCCTGATTGCAGTAGAACCTGCACAAACTCAAGTTGTGCAACTGGCAAATACCAATTCTTCGTACTTGTATGTAATTACTTTGTTTATTCATTATTTTTTATGAACTTCTTCATGCATTGCAATACAGTTTACCTTTTCAGAGATCTGACAGACTTCCATTGCAATACAGAGTCTGATTGTGTAAACAATGTATATCAGCAGATGGAATCCCACAGACTGACTCCATGCCATGTCTATTAGTTCAGAGCAACAGCTTTGCAGCTGCTGTCTCCCACCTGTTTGTTCATATTACTCTGTAAGGCCTATGATTTTTCAATCCTTCTAAAATTCTGCAATTCTGTCCTCCCTTCTTTTATCTCATCTTTCTTGATCTAATCCCCATAACTGGCAGCAGCTCCATGTCCCCTGGAGAAGGGACTGAAATGTTTTGTAATCAATTACTGCAAAAGTAAGGTAACACTCCCCTGCTCTGGAGAACCTGGGCCTGTGTTTTCACAGCACAACAGCTTTAGCAACAATGCTGGCTCAAAAAACCTGTATTCCCTCACTTCCACTTCCTCCACAGCTGTTGTTCACAGAATTATAGGGCAATTTAGGTTGGAAAGAACCTTTGAAGATCCCTTGTAAATAATCTTGTTGGCCTTCTGCTGAACTCCCTGCCAATGTCTTTCATGTATTGGGAAACCCCAAAACTGGATGCAATATTCCAGCTATGGTCTCACAAGTGCTGAACATAGGGAAATAATCCTGCCACTCTTTTCAACTTCAGGCACGTTTTTCTGCCTTTTTGTCACAGACTGATATTTGTGTAGTTGCATGGCAGTTCAGATCAGGTCACTCACCCACATGAGCTTTTGTGGGCATTTCCAAAAATGAGAATCAGCAAAAGCTTAGTTTAAGCCATTTTTATTGAGCCATTGGCTTAATTGGTAAATTAGTTCCTGAAAGCACAGTGTGTGGCAGCACAGGGACAGGAACACACTGTCAAAAGTGGGAAATACTTGAGCACTAATTCCTGCTTAAAGCCCAGTTTGTTATAAACACATTCTGAACTGCTGCCTGTGACTTAGACAGTTCAAAGGAATTTGTACTTCCATGCTAAGTATAAATACTCAGAGATTTTTCACTTTGTGGAATATGTTTTCACATTATAGCTGGGCTGAATTAGGAGTTTGCCACTGCCAAAAAGCAATGGCTTGACTTCTTTTACCTCTAGTTTCCCTGTACCTGCTTATAAGATCAACTCAGCCTCTGCCTTTTGGCAGGTGTAGAGTACTTGTTTGATCTTAAGGTAAAGTTCACTCTTTCTCTATTTTTTGCTTGGATAATTTTCTGTCATTTTAGTGAATTGCCATGCACTCAGCACTAAAGCTGACCTGGGGTAAACAGTGGGAAAAAGCAGTGGTGAACAGGGAAGGGAAATGGAAGGTATGCATGGGACTTTTCTCTTTCTTCAACAGCAACCTCCCGCCAGGGCTTAAGCTGTGTTGCAAAACCATTCTGCAAGAGACAATAGCTTCAGAATTACAATAGTTTTGACTAGGACAAGTTGTTATAGTGAACACAAAATAAAGCAGTAATAGAAAGGTAAACATTTTCACTCAGTCTTCAAGCTTTGCCGCATTATATTGCAATTGAAATGGCCTTCTCAGGACAGTTCCACAAAATGTAGAATTACAACCTTTGAATTTAAATTGCACACACTGTCACTATATTTTTACATCTGCCCTGGTTTCAGTTTAAAATCATATGCTTTAAACTATAAACCAACAAAAGATCTCAGAACACAGCATTAAGCATCTTGGTTTTGTTGAGAAACTGCTGCTTAAAAACAAAGCTAAAACATGTCCATAATTTCATAACAAAGAAATATTTTTCAACACTTTGAATGTTACACCACATAACAAAACTGATGACAGTATGTCTTTTTTTCCCAGCCTGTTACACTGGTGGATTTATGCCTGTGGTGAATGTGTATCGAGAGGCCTTTGGTGACCAAGGACTAACCAGAATCCTCTGTAGAATTACTTTTTCCTATTTCATTCTTATTTTGTGAACTGGTAAACTGTGGAACAGTTCTGTTGCACTCTTCCACCCTGATGGTTCATGTTAACTTTTAGTAGAAATAGAACAGAGAACAGGTTCCTAGAAAAAGCACCTGCTTGTTTTTTATCATAAATTATCTCAACTGATCTGATGCCTTTTATGTTATTTGGACTAAAAAGGTATTCAAAACTTAGATTCTTTTGAAGTTCTTGATACCTTCCCTTCACAAAACATCTTTGAAATTGAGAAGTATGTGTAGAGAGAATATCTGACATTATACTTCTCAAAGTGCCTTCAGAAGTACCAGAGGATGGTAATTACCAATCAGTTTCCATCTCGCGACAACACCTAAAAGTTTTGTTTGTTTTTAAATCAGGGTATTTGTACAGAAGACTCAAACAGATAAACTAACAGATTGGCAAGACAATAAGGTTCTGTGAGAAAGAGCCAAATTGATCTCCCAAAAATAAGGATTATTGTCTTTTCAAGCAGTAAAAACCACCTCAGACACACTACTTAAAAATCCTATCTCTTCTAATTATACAGAAAAATTGAAGTTTTTATGTCTGTTTATGAAGAACTGGCATTTTTCCCCCAAGCATTCTTTAAAACAGAAAGGCTGGAACAGACAATATCAGAGTATTTTTATTTCATGGGTATGTTTTTCCCAATATTTTATTTTATTTTGTTATAAAGTTCTTATATTAAATGGCCTCATTTTCAGTAGGAGGTTCAAAGGCAAGCCTGAAGATTTACTGATTTAAGATAAAGCTTGGATATTTAGGAACTATTTTTTATAAAAAACTGAATATCATAACAAAAAATAGACTTAAGGATTCTGGGGATTTTGACAGTCCCACATTCTGTGTTTGTGTAAATTATGTCCATATAAAACCTGCCAAAATCAAAGCCATATTTTTCTTCCATTTTCTATGTGAGAAGATTACAAAAAATAGCAAAATGCATTTTAAGAAGTCATTATCTTAATTTATCTTGACAACCAGCAAATATATAATCATAATATGTGTCTTCTTGTTCATTGAAATTTTACTCTGTCTGAGAGGGTAAAATGAATTATGAAGATAAAATATTTTAGAATTATTTGAGGCAAAGAAGGCTTAAGATTCCTTTTCTCTTAATCACCTTCATCTATTGCTTTCTACCAGCCTTGTTTTTTACAACAATAATTTAGGATTATTGTAGGAAGCAAGCATAAACAAACACAGAATTTTAAAATCTTCATTACTTATGACAAGTATGTTCTATTTTACAAATACCTTGTGGGGGGTTTATTTTATTCAAAAACCATAAGCAAATTTTATTCTCTTGGAGATCATTCTAAATACACATGAATCTCAAATTGGGAGAATTTACAGCCATTCTCAAATGTCCCTAGTACTCTAATCTCAATACTCCCTTTCATATCTTTTGTGTTCCTCAGCAAAACCTAGTAATTTCTTACTCTGGCTTTGTGCAATCTTTGCTGCTGCATTGCTGATAAAATCCTGTTTGTGGCACTAAGATAGCAGCTTGCACATTAAACTGTACACCAACCTGATGGGTTTGCACTGCAATTAAGGCTGAACTTGAATGTCTAAAGATGCTTTAGATTTGTATAACTTTTTCTCCATGGGTAACAAAATAATTAACTGATAAAAACATCTTTTCACTGGTATCCATTACAGGTGTTAATCAGTCATGTCCTTTTGGACAAAAATAAACCCAGGAAATCAATAATCTATGTAGTTTACTAGGACCAGTGTAAGAAGGAAAAATTCCATCCTTTTAGGAGTTGCAGACTGTCCCCTGAAGTATTATTTCTTGAAACTGGTTTTATTCCTGTTAAATATTTCCAGGAATTCAGCTGCCTCTGTTCATATAGCAGACCTTGCCTTGTAGAGCACATGTTAGTCTGGAAATTTTGAATATTTTTAATTTGATTTCTTGCTGTTCTCAGTGCCTTTGCTGTTTCTGTGTTGGGCACCTGCTGTCACAACATCAAGAAGATGAAATTCCTGGGTGTTCAAGGGTACAGACTGCCAAAAAACTTGCACCTCCCTGAGGCCTCTGGGTGTCACCCATGCCTATTTTGACAGCACCTGCTATTCTTTAGGAACATTCAAGCTCAATATTTTTATTACTTTGAAAGAAAGGTGGAGTAGGAATTGTCCAGGAGGAAACAGATAAAATATTTAAACTAAATATTTTTGTCTTGTAACATACATAATATAAATCTGGAGCATTAGGCTTGTTTTAGTGAAGTGCCATTCAGAGCAAAGGTAATGAAGATGAAATCCTGAGCAGGAATTACCAGAGAGCCTGAAGTTTATCTGTCTCTAGTCATGGTTTGACAGATATGATTATTTGAATTTCCACTTCTAAGAAATCATGATAGCATACACATACATGATAGAAGCCATCCTGCCTTAATTAAGGATGTCAAAGGCAGCTTAATTTTTGGATTTATTTAATATATTCTTTATACTTACTCAAGAATTCTTATGCTTTCATCTAAAATAACCATATAGAAATGATTAATAATGAAGATATGTAAAAAGATCAAACAAGAAACCAAGCCAGAAAACATTGCACTGAAAACCATCAAGCCAGTTTTGTCCATCAGCAGGTGGCAGTAACAAGCCATGTTTTTTCAAACTAAATTTAATACAAATTAAAGCCTTAAGGTTTTTCTGTTTTTGCAGGGATTTCAGTACTAGTGTTAATAACATTCAGATTAACAAAACCAAACCTCAGTGGCATAACTACTTCCTGTGTGGACTGAAGGGTATTCAGGTAAGCCAAATCCATTTAATTTATGAAATTAATGTAGAAGTAAAATACAACAAGAATACCTATTTACCCTTGAAATGTTTTCCTGCATTCTACAGTTTTTTTTTTAACATTAAGTATTTTAATGTTAAAACTTGAAGAGGAGATATGACTGGGTTTGCTTTAAAATATTGGCAGAGCACTATTTTCATCTCTATAAAACAAATTACAATAGCAAATAATTGCTTTGGAAAGTCGTGATCAAACATTATCAGGATGACTTTTCTGTATTTTGAAGTCAAAAGGAATGCTTTCCAATGGAATTCTTTAATTAAGATCTGCTTTGAAAAAGGTTTAGAGGTTTGTTTTTCAGGACATGAAGATCATATCTTAACCCTTTTCTTTCCATGGAAGCATTTAAAAACAATGAACTTCCATTAAAGCTGAAAACCTGTAATTTGTGCACAGCAGCTGAGTGAAGCTGACTCATGCAATAGGCAAAAGAAAATGCAAAAGCCAAGTAAACAGCATACAGAAGAAATAATCCATTAAGAACCATTACTCATCCTGGTTTTCAGGGTTTGGAACTTGAATGGGATTTTCAGAATGTCCTGAGTTAGAAGTGCAGCTGTGCAGGAGGGGGCACACTTACAGAAAAGGCAGGAGCACAACATCCCAGATGTTTTCCTGTCTGCCCACTCCAGGTTTATCTCCCTGGGGAGCTCCCTCTCCAGCCTGGCCTGAAGACCCAGCTCTTGTGAAAGCAGGTGCTGGTCCTGGGAGGCAGCCTTAATTCCCCATCGAGGCTCCTGCAAATCTTACCTGGTCTTTGCAGGTGAGGCACAGAATTCACAGAATTCATGGCCCTTTGAGGGGAAAAAAAAAGGTGTCTTCTCTGCTTGATGTGAATCTAATGATATTTCTGGAAGGGCAGATGGAATAAACAGTGATGGCAGGTCAGGAACAGGTTGCCACAGCCAGCCCAAATGATGGGTAAATGTGCTTTCTAAAGCACATGAAGTTTTCCTCAGGATAGGCCATCTAGGTCACCCCACAGGATGTCCCAATAGATAAGGACTGCAGACTGCTGAAAAGCCTACCTCAGACCTGCCACTGGTGTCTTCAAAATACAATATTCAGAACAATCAGTGCCACAAATCACTTTATTACAATTCACAGGTCCTAAACCGCCCCCTGCTCCTATGCATAGACCCAAATAAATTACTTATGTGTGCAGTAACATGAGTATTTTCAATTTTGTATTGCTCAGTAATACAGGCATTTAAACTGCACTGAATGTAGAGATATAGATTAGGTTTCTTTACAATATATCCTTTCTTATATTAAGACTTGCATGACCAATTGACTTTATTTATTTTTCAGTCTGCTACTGAGATCTGTTTCCTAAGGACAAGCTTTCATACTTGAAGGTTAATTTGCAAAGCAGGTTTGCAGACTCTGGTACTGGCAGAAAATAAGCATAAATGTTACAGACTTAAGAAAGTCTGAAATACAAGTACTCAGAGGGTCCAGCGGGATAATCTGTTTATATTAAGCTGAGCATGCTATCCTTTTGGGACAGGACTGTTGCAGAACTTGGCAAAGTCCATTTTCATTTTTGAAACTGAAGTACGTTTTCTATTTAAACATCGCGTGATAAGTCTGCGAGCCTGATTCACATTCAAGACGATCCAGAAACTGTGGATCAGTTTTTGGTTACTCAAGCATTTTCTGTTTATGAACAAGCCTGTCTAGTGTTCTTCATGAAGGGGCATGGGCAGCAATAGTATGCTAGATATGAATTTCCTTTATTTGTAAAACAGGAAATTCAAAATATAATTTGAAGTGATGGTAAAAGACTTTAAAGGACGCTCTTTGTGTTTGCTGATCTCTACCATTGTGAAGTTGTTTCAGGAGAAGTAGTAGAAATCTTTTCAAGATGGACATTTCTCCATGGAAATACTGTTATTTTTTTCTGATTATTGGCACTGTAACAGTTTATTGACGTATCAATTGCATCAGAAGTTAGCTATTCATATACCCCCCATGTACAATGATTTTTTAATAAGTGCTGCATGTTTGTTTCAAACTAATAGCAGAGAGAAATTTATATAAAAGTGATTATAAATAAAAAGAAAAAGGAACTAAAGAATATTTAAAAGAATATGTGCATGAGGATTTATGACTTCTGGATTAAATGTATTATCTGTGGTATCTCTCATGTATGTTAGAATATTTTAAACTTCATTCAAAAAACAGCATGCCAGAGAAAATCCCCACTGGTAGGTGTGTCTTTGTGACCCTAAAGCACAGAGTTCCTTAAGTACCATTGTGGTTTTCCCAGTTTCAGTCCTGTGGGTGCTTCAGGACACAAGTATCTGCTTGGAAAACACTGCATGGCTACTGGTTCCCCCTCAGTGTCATGTGGCTCCCTAATACCACGTGCCAGCCTTGGAAGTGAAGCATAAATTGGACCTTGAGCTCTTTGTGGTGCCTAAATGAAGAGCTGTTGAGAAAAGGACAAAAGTAGGATACAAAAGGATTGGTAACTTTGCATTGTCACCACAGCAGCTCAAAGCAGAGCCAGTTGCTGCAAAACCCACCCACGAAGCTGGTAAATTCTTGGGCGTGCAGCCCATCCTGAGTTCTGCTTGGGGTAGTTATATGTTTGTGTACAGCCATTGCAGACATACCTTTGGCTGAAGCCCCACCATTGGCTTTGTTCCTAAGGAATAGAATGAAAATTTTGCTTTTGCTTTATTTTGGAGATACCAGAAGCAGGTCCTTGCTTCCAGCAACTCAACAGAAGGATTCTCTTTCTAAGTATCAGATAATTGCAAGCCTGAGCCAGTCTGTACTTGAAACTGAGATTGTTTATTTTTTCATTGTTAGGAACATTTTGGTCTCAATAACCCAACTGGAATGAATTGTCTGCTAGATGGAACCATCCCTCCAAGTTCTGGTCTCTCTAGCTCCAGTGCTTTGGTGTGCTGTGCAGGACTCGTGACACTCAGAGCTAATGGAAAAACCCTCTCTAAGGTAATTTACTGTAAAACATGAGAGTGTCAGCAGTAAAATTCTACTTAAAATTAAATATTGTTAATGCCTGTAAACATTAAAAACACGATACAATTGTTTTTGCAAAGAGTTGTTGGATATAAACTTAAGATATTGCACAATCGAGCAAACATCTTTGGCCAAATTTTGGCAGGATTTGAATTTGGCAAGAAAACAGGCTTACATTAAAGCTGAAAAAAGGAGCATTATTGTAAGCCTGTATCTTGGCCAACCATCAGGTCCATGCCTGGACCAGATGTGGTATCTGCAGGCCAGGGCTGAGGATATATGTGCTGAAGCATGTGGACCACACCCCCGAGGCCTTTACTCTCTCCCTGAATGACTTTTCATGGCTTTAACAACAGAGCATCTGTTGGAGGCCTGTGGAACAATTTCTTGATAAATTATGTAATCAGCACAAAGTAGAGGTAAAATTCTTCCATCTGACTCTCCTTATTCTCTTCACAGTTTTTTTGTAACACATATTTACAATCCAAAATGTATTCCTCACTTTTAAACAAACATTAGTCTAAAAACAAACCCCAAGTATGTGACCTGTTAGCAGTACAACTGTTAGCACTGTTTGGCTTGCGTAATACAGATTTCTGGAGGAGTCATGGTCCTTGAAGGTGCCATATTGGAATGAAGTTCTCTCCATTAAAAATGTCTGGTTAAGTGAAACTAGGATCTTAAATTAGAACATTGTCAGGAAGAGAAAAGAACAGATCTAAATGTGACTGTTACACATATTTGTGCCTATTGTCTAAGACAGACATTCCCAAATTGTGGTACAAAGCCAACTGAAAGTGGCACATGATGATGGCAGCTGTTAACTCTGCTTGTAACAAGCACTTCTCTGAGCCATGAGGTGAACAGATCCACACAGGAGGTTTTTGCTGATCTGTTGAGATTTACTTGTCTATGAGGCTGCAGTTGCAGGAACGCTCTCAGCAGTGAGTGCACAATCCCACATTGTCCAGCTCCCAGGGCTGCCTTCAGGAGCGTCAGGCAGGGCTCAGGCAGAAAGGAGCAGGTTTGGAGAGTCAGGGAAGCTTTTTAGGTAGGAGGATGTGGCTACAGTTACTGTCACCCTGACTGGTGTTGGTGTTTGATCAAAGGTCAGTAAGGGATTGGACACTGTAAGAGAGGCTCTGGTTTGGGAGGTGAGAGCAGTGGTAGATGAAAACACAGAATTAGGGATCCTTCTTGGATGAGTGAGACTGTAATTAAAGGGTTGGAGGTGACTGAATGTGTACCTGGCCTGACAAGAAGCTTCTGGTTTTGCATAGATGGTCCTACCACAAGTCAGCACTGTCTCTGATGGTGGTCACCTAAAGAGTGAAGCTTGGGAACAACTGAGCAAAATCACTGGAGTGCACATGTTCAGAAATTGGGTATCTGCGCAAGCATAAAACTGGCAGAGGTCAGAAAGCCCACATTTTACTAGGTAGTAAAAATCTGTATCTGGAAAACCAGAAGCCAGGTTTTCATTATTCCAATTCTGCACAGTGTTCTTCAGAGAACAAATGATACAGTGTGTATCTTGGGCTGAACCTACACTTGGCTTGGGAGTACCAGCCAGCATTATGCCAGATTTGTTGTAAAGAAAGGTGCAAAACTCCTTCTGTCATTTTCATAGAAAATTATGGAAGAACAGAAGGAAGACAGAGACTCCACTGAGTGTCTTTTCTTCTCCTCATGTGTCCTGTTCAATCCTCTTCTTGCTAGTTGAAAAATGTGCTGAAAGTTAAGCTTGTGTCTGAAATACAGTTGGACAAACGCAAGAGACACAATTGCACATTTTTGTCAGGGAACCCTGCTGCCTGCAGCCAGATATTTTGCACTTACAATGAAAAATGAGCAATTAATGTACAGATGAGGCTTCTCAATATCCTCCATAGGAGCAGTTAAGAACATATCCAAGGTTTTGTATGCTTGCATAAACCAAGGCACCTGGTTGTCATGCTTAGGAGAGAGGGTGACAGCTCTGAAGACTGATTGCTTTTGTCCAGGCGTTAAGTTGCCCCAGATCTTATAGATCTTATATAAAAACTCATTCAGTGTTTTTTGCTAATTTATGATTTACCATTAGAGACTTCTTATATGTAGCTAAATCCAGAGTTGCACTGGATTTATGCTTAGCCTAGCAGAACTGCCTTGTAAAAGGCAGGGCTAGTCAGAGTATAAATTAGAGCAATTTAGGCATGTGAGTCCTCAGAAGAATAAAACGTGCTCTGGCCACTTCTTGCCAGCTCCTAATGCATCCTGTGCTGGTGTCAAATGGGATCTGTGCAGGATCCAGTCCTGCTGGCTCTGTGTCAGCAGGGAGCTCCCCCATGGCAGGGAAATTCTTAGCTGAGCACAAGTAGGGGCCTTCCAGATCCTTTCTATTAGAAAGCTAACTAGGACCGTGTATTTTTAAGGCTCTGGATATTGATGTGTTTATTTTAAATAAGAAATATCACTTTACCCCTCCCATCCATCTTTTTTTTTTTTCCAAATGTTTTATAGTTGTGAAACTTGTAAATTGTGGTATTTATAAGTAACAATATTTGGTTATGATGGTAATTTTATGAGAAAATATTGACTTTTTGCCCCTCACTAGTCTGATGGACTTCACAAAATCTTAATGTGATGGTTTGTAGCAGGAAGACAGGAAACTTTTGGCTTTGGAATCAAATTTGGCTGAACTGTAGGGCTTCTGTAGCCAAAGTTATGAAAAAATGACCTTTTACTGAATGGAACATTTATCTGTTTTGTTTCTGTGAAACTATTTTTATGAGAATATTTTAGTTACATGCTCTTTTTCCTGATAAATGTAAGTTTAAAATAGTTGCTGTAGAGTAAAAGCCGTTGAAATTTAGAGCTTTTATGAGATAACACTTCCAGTGTGAGGTTCAGACCTATGAGATTAAGAGCCAAAACCCCACAAAATTAAAAAACATTGTAAAAGCATGGCTAGAATTTCATGGTGGCTTACTTTAAAAGTAGCACTTTTTTGACATTGAAAACAAAATCAGAAAAAAACATGCTCTCACTAATTGTGTGTAGCAGTCTGAAACAGGGCATTGTTTCAGTGTGCATACAATATTTTTTTTAAAAAAAACATCATACACATACACAATAGTTAGGGAAAATACCAGTTCAAGACAATTCAGCCAGATGTGCAGTGCTAACCAGTTGCAGCAGTGCAATAGCATTCAAATAACAAGATGGAAAATGTAGAATGCAATCTTTAAAAAGAATCCATTTTTCTCCTCCAAACAGGATACCACTCTAAGGCTGTGTTGGCATCACTCAAACAGCAGCAATGCTCAGAAGTAGTAGTTCTTGATTTTAAAGTGATTTTTATTTCACTCTTACAAAATCAATCTTTTGTATAACTTTTCATCAGGACATGATACTTTTTGTAAAGGAAACGTAATAATGCTCTAAACTGTCCCAGCTTTGTGTTTTGTGGTAGGAATTAATGAGTACAGAAAATCACTCAGGACTGGTAACTAGATTTACTTCAAAGATGTGATAATAATGTTGTTGTCAAATGTTAGGTCTTGTGAAAGTAAGGTCTGTTCAGCCACCTTAACATTTTTCTGTTACATCAAGGCTGGGTATCTGTGCACATACTTATTGGGAAGAAGAGATCAAAACTGAATAGGGTTTATCTAATTTAATGTGAAATAGGAAGCATAGGAAGCATAGGAAGGGGAATCATATTTGGCTTTATCTGGACTGAGAAAAAGCTAAATCAGACAGAGTAAAAAAAGGACTTAAACCTAACCTGTAATGGCACAGTGTCCATTGGTTTCACTTTTCCCAAACTATGGCTCAGATGAATTAGAGTGTGGGTGTTTTTAAACAGTTTTAAACAGTATTTCAACAGTTGCTATACCTGCTACTGTCACTGGTTTCAGTGGGAGAATAGAAAGGCCATCTGGAATCCTTTCTACTTGGTTTCTGAAGCCTCTGTATAATAATGAAATGGCTTGAGTTGAGCCCTTTACCACTGCTAATCCATAGCTGTCTGTGAGTAGCCACACTGGTAGTGTGACTTTAAAATGAGGAACTTGTGCTGATAATACTCCTTAGGATTGGATTATAATTTATTTTATTTTTAAAATATTTCTTTTTATAATTTATTTTCTTGATCTATCAAAATCTTTGATAGGTACATGCTCAGGACAATTATGTAAGAAACCAAATTGTTTACACAAGAAATGGCATGTAGATACTGTATTTTAAAGTACTCTTAATACAGAGAAATGCTAAAGTTCCTTTCTGAAAAACAGGGTTCTTGTTAAGCTTGACTGTATGTTTGTAATCAAGGGGAAACAGAGTACTTTGGAGCAGTGGTAATCAAAGGCCATAATCTCTCATCAACCTAATTGATAATCTTCTATTTGAGCATGTTAGGGGGCAGACAAAGTCAAGCTAAGATTGCTGTGCTTATGAGGACATCCAGATACTATCTGACAAATATATTCCCATTCTGGAAAAAAGTAAGCATAATTACCTTGCAAAACATATATGAAGTTCAGCTAATTGGAATTTTATGTGCAAACTGGAAGCAGATGGTAACTTTCAGCAACCTATTCCTAGTCAAGATGAGATATTAAAAAAAAAGGCATTCCTGGTGGTAAAAATAACATTAAAAATCTGATCATCATTTTATGCCTTACTAAATGAAACACAGTACCTTATATTTCAGAAATTATTTTTATACCTGTATTCATATATATAAAATGTGCACAGATTGGAAAAAATTACAGTCTAACTAGAGTTGAAATGTGTTATATGATGGATAATGTTTCCTTCTTACTGTAAACCACTCATCTTTATCTATAAATGTTTCTTCTGCATTTTCAGTCATGTGTATTGTGAACCAAACTCTGTAGAATTTAACAGAAAATCTACACTACATTTGCCATTAAATTACCAACATTAATTGTTGTAAAGGAAAGCAGCAGATTGTGTCTGACTTTTCTTAACTTGCTGAAATGTTAAGGAATGTTCATTGGGGGACCATTAATCTATTTCCATAGAGGGAGTAAATATATGCACAGCACTTTTGGCTGAATTGATATTTAAATACTCCAGTTACTTAAATTTGCATGATGAAGAGAATTCTGGAGCACTGAAAATGACAGTGCTAAAAATAACTTATATTAACAAATGCATTTTCTTCATGGACCTTCCAGTCACAAGCAATAAAATTTAAAACAAGAAGAAAAATGCCTTTTTTTTAAATTTTAAAGATTAGTTACCATTACTACTGCACTGTAGTGCATAGAAAATCTAGCACACTTAACTTGGGCCAAAATGAACTACATTAAACCACTGAGGCAGATGTAATTTAATACTATCATTTTATGGAGAAGATTGCTTTATTTTGGCTGCTGTCGTTCTGGATTTGTGTATATCAAGTTTCTGTGTAATGTAGGGTGAGCTGTTCCAAAAAAATACTAAGCAACACTAATTCTGTTTTACTAACAAATATTTGCCTGTCTCTTACTCACTAATTGTCTTACTCTTTTAAGGGGTTTACTTTTACACAAGTTTACTTCTTTGAAGGGCTGTGGGAGATTGAAAGGGATTGATCACTGATTTGGAACATATTAACAGTGACAGTTATATAAGGGACAAATTCTGTCACAGTTTACACACTGTCCAGACCCATTATTGCATGAGTCAAAATCAGAGCAGTTGGCCCTTGGCCTCTTTGTTAGCAATAGGACTACTAAAGGTGAAGCTCCCTTATCTGTCCTCATTCAGATAATTCTTTAGGTTTCTATTTTTTAGGAATTTTTTTTTATAATTAAATGATCATCTGTTCACTTTCATTATTCCTAGGATATCTAAATACCTTTCTACATTTAGGTCTTCATGCTCATTATCACTAACATCAAACAGATAGAAAGTAAAATAAATGATGGGGCAACAGAGAATCAAGTGAGCTGTATGGGGTGGGTTATAATTTATCAGTTCTTTGACTTGAAAGACCAAAAAGACTCAGTTTAGATTTACTCAGTTTGTAAATCTAAACCTGAATTTGAGGTGTTTCATATTGAAATATAAGTAGAAAAAAAGCACATATTAGTGAAAAGTATCATTTTTCTGAAAAGTCACTTTTTCCATTAAAAATCCCAAACAAGGTAACATGATGCAGAGCTACTGATGAGTTCTTATTAGAAGAAATCTCTCCATCTAGAGTAACTACACATAAGGCAACTAATAATAAAAAATCACAACCTTTCTTTGTCAGACTAAATTATATATCCACTGATATGATTTCCCAGATTAGACTCTCTGCATGCTGAATAGGAAATCTTGTGACTCAAAGATAAAACAGATTTAAGTGGTAGTAATTTCTTTCTTCGTAACCCAAGACTGACTTGCTTCTTATCAGGGAGAACTTTAAATTGTTCAAACAAAAAGCAGGGGTAGTTAGTAGAGTCTTAGATCAAAAGCTAGCCTAGGTCTGCACAGGGGGGGCAGCTGCCTGCTAGGGTGTTACCTTCTGCAGTAGGATACATTCTGGACAGACTTTAGAATTAAGCTTCTCAAACAAACAGCCTAAAAAATACCTTTTGAAAACTGTTAATTTTAGATATTTCCTAGTGCTCCAACTAACATTGTCTAAAACATGAGAGCAGCTTCCTTAAGTAATTAGTTTACATAAATTTCTTAAAGCTTAATTGTTTGTTAGTGAATTGTATGTGCTGAGATTCTTTTCCTAGTGATGTGGCTTTATATTGTTTTAATTATGGATTTTCTAATTTATTGTGCTGTATCTTTTTTTGTAAAAACCCAACGTTAATATATCATGAAACTCATTGATTCTAAACATCTCCCATGGAAGCACAGCCAACCTGGCACGTGTACTTGCCAACAGCTATAAAAGTAGTGTTTGCGTGGATGACATTTGGCCTGGCATTCAAAAGCTGCAATATTTAGTGCTTCTTGACAGATCACCAGGGAGACTTCAAGGTTTTACTCACCTGCCAGCTACTGCTGCTGCCACCTTACGCTCATCCCTCCCCGGTGTTCAGAGGCTGAACAAAGCCAGAGTGGGAAGCAGCTCGGGGTACTGCTAGAATAACTGCAGGTATTTTCAGTCTCCATCCCAGCTGCTCCACTCACCCACCTCCCTACAGTCTGCAGAAGGGAACAGGTGGCTTCAGCTATGTCATTGCCAGGTTTAAACAAAGGGACTTTGCACAGATGTGGTCACATAATGACTCTGGTACGCCAACCTCAGGGAAAGGGGTGGAATAGTAGTGCTGAACTGCTTGAGGTTGCATTACAATGTGCTTATGTTAACACTAATTAACACACATTTTATGTGGCTCATCTGTCACATTAAAATTGCAAATGATACAGTGACATTTTCCCTAAGGTGTCTAGGAAGAGCTGTAAGTCTGCCTTTCTCCTTTCTTACCAACCAAGATAGTTAAACTGAAAAAGATTTAGGAAAAAGCCACATGGAACAATTAAAGTTACAGAATGACTACCATAAAAAAGCATGTTAGGACTCTGGAAAAAATCTCCTAAAGGAGGAAGGGTCAGAGATCCATCAAATGATGAATTTAATTGATTGAGTGGGTGGGAATCATTGTTTGTTGCTCCCTCAAGTGTTTAGAGCCAGCAGGTATGAAATAAAGCTAATCAGGTACACATTCATAATTAAAAAAAGGAGACAGTTCTTCACCTGACAAGGTGTAGAAGTCCTTGTTCCTGGGTGATCTACATGTTAAAGTTATGCATGAGTTGAAAGGGAGTCTGGACAAATTCACATATAAAAATCTGTTGTTGGTAACTAAGGGTGCAGAACTGACATTCAGGTTAGGGAACTCCTGATCACAACATAAAGTCCTGGGGAAATAAGATCTTTAATTGGCCTTTGGTCCATACTAAGAGCCCACATTCAATTACAAGATATAGGACTGGAAATGGTATTGGTTTGATCCACAGAGGCTGCTTTTCTCTTATATATTATATAGAATATATTCTATATTTTTATTCTGACTCAAGTCTATTAATGAATTTTAGCCAGCTGACAAGCCCTTACTTACAGGCACAGGCTCAGGCACATGCTGGGATTCTGGGGCTTGTCCTGGGCAGGGCCAGGAGAGGGACTCGAAGATCCTTGGGGGGTTCATTCCACATCAGGATATTCTGTGATTATATGCACTTCCCTTCTTAGCTAGGTTGTTGGGTTCTTTGGGGGGTTTTTGCAGGGGGGTCAGATCAAAGGAAACATCTCCTGATGTTTGAGCTTTTTGAATTACTGTATTAAATATATCACTTTGCTTGTTTAATAGTGTAGATGACAGCTTAGGGCTTACTATCTGCATGATATAGTTTAGCTGGTCTAGTTAGTCCTGTTGGAACAACTGCCTGAAACAATAATACAGAAATTCAGAGGGCAGTAACATATGTAGACCTCACAATAGGTGAGCTAAGGAAATTTTTAATTTATCTAAGTAGTTTTTTTGCAGAGTCATAATGTTACTATTCAGACCCATTTAAACTATGATTTTAGTATCTCTCTGTTCCCCTTCTCTTTACCATCATATGAATAAAATTTTACATCTACCCTGCAGCTGTTTCCATGAGACTATATTCCTTACAGAATAAGCCACAATGCTGGAAATAGGGAGGTTTTTGAATTCTCATTTCATCTTTGTGACTGATTCACATGACTTTCAACAAATCATGTAAGTATCTGTGCTGTCTCTAAGTTGAAGATAACAGCAGCCTTATAGGAATGCTTTAAAGTAAACTATGTAAAATTTTATGAAGATTTAAATTGTGATTTACTAGTATTTTTGAAATACTGCTTTAGGGATGGAAAAGCATACTAATGAACCTTGAGTGCATAGAACAAGCTATGTTTTGTGGCTGGCTCAAAGTGGTCTGTCATATGAATCAAAATGTGCAGGATGCAAGTGGAGTCTATGTGCAGATGGCGTTTACTCATTCTCCGTATTTCTCATGGTGCCTCATGAGGAACAAATGTCTGCCTGAGTTCAGTGAGAAAGCCTGTTCTAGGACTTCTGCAGAACTCAATAGGCTAACATTGTTTATTTTATACACATAACAATTGTAACTGGAAGTCTGCCAAGGAGTGTCAGGCCCCTCTAACCTACCAGGCTGACAGGTGATGCTGTGGTGCAGTTCCCCTAAACGTGACTGTGAGAATGCTCTGAGTTACTTCTCTGCAGAAACTGCAGTGCATCCAGAAGGAAGTTCTGTGCTCAGGTATTGTTCAGGCAGACATTTGAGATGTTGCCAAGTTATGCAATGAAATCTGGGATCTGAGAAGCTCTGTATTTTTACAGGTCAGACATACACTGAAAAGGCATAAATAGCAGATGATCCAAACAGTCCCTGCCCTAAAGAGCTTCTGGGTGTTGTAAGTTGAATGGAGACAAGGCATTGCTCTGAGATAGGCAAAAGCTATTTCCTTTTATTACATGGTTCTTTTTTCCTTAGAGATATTTTCCTTGGAAGTCTGAACTCTAAGAACTTGTGTCATAAAATGGGGACTTTTTCACTTTCTAGTAATGAAGTCACACATATTTATAGCATTATCATGTAAGAATCCCAAGTAGCAATTACTAATTAGAGAGAGGGGGAAGATACTCCTCATTTTACTGAGGAAATGGAGCCGTGATGAATTAAAGAGACTTTCCCTGACTCACAAGAAACTTAATGTGGAGCTAAAAATTGAGCCCAGACCTCCTGAAATTCAGTTCACTGTTTCAGTCATATGGCCATCCTTTTCCAAGTATCAAATATGTACACAAGGCTCTCTAGTTTAGTCTTCACATTAGTTTCCAATGAAACTTTGCCCTTTCACTCATTTTAGCAAAAGGCAAACATTTGCCCATTTGTCTCAATAGTAAGTAGAAACTGCTCTCTATACAGATGACAATTTCCTCTCCATTCACATGCTTCTCATCCTAGTATTAAAGCCAGCCTGTGTCAGCAAGGGCCCGTTTAAATTAGAAACCAAATAATATTTCAGGGATGCCTTGGGCTTTCTTGTGGGAGGGTTCTTTGCAACCCTTGCCAGTTACTACTTGGTGGTCCTGCCAATCCTTGCTAAGTTTCAAAACAGAAGTTGCTCAAGCTGGAGCAGCGCTGCCTGCCCGGCATACGCAGCTGGACAGCTGGAGAGCCGGGACCCAGCAAGGCCTGCTGCTCAACCAGGCACAGTTCACCAGACCTTGTAAAGGGACAGGGGAGTGGCACTGTCCTAATTGTTAACATTCCTCCTCTGCAAGGCTTCTCCTGATACTCATTTAATAAGCCTAGGCTCATCAAGTCTAAACAATTTAGGCAATCAAGTGGTAGCTGATGTGTACGTGGAGATAGAGATGCAGCCAAAGTGAAGAGTGAAATGCCTCATTTCTGACTTTGCCAAGCTTTATCTGGCAGCTGCAGATGAAGTAATAGCTCAGGCAGCTGTACCCAAGAACAGAATTTATGTTGGGAGTACCTCAGGAGCTTCAGGCCAGGTTTGCACAGCCACAGCTCCTACTTGAGTGCACATGGCCCATCTGCCAGCGTGGTTCTTCTCACACAGTGAGTAATACTCATAAGCTCCAGTCTGAAAGCTCCTGCCAGTGGCAATAAAAATTAGGGATGTGGTATTGCTGTGTTCTCAGAGAGACAAAAGGCAGGTTCAGCAGAACTGACTGAAACATGCAGGTAACAGATGTTTGTAAATAGGCACACCTTCATATGTAGAAAGGAGTGAGTATCTAGAAACTGCTGTGTCTGGAGGTTTATTATTTTCTGTGGAGCTGTTGCTGAGTATTTTAGCATGAAATGTGAAAAAGCATCATTGCCTTCATTAGCATTTCATTCAGAATTATTTTCAGCTCATAGTGGAGCAGGGAGATATGGTAACTAGATGTTAAACTTTCATTGATGGGATGAAGAGATCTGAGGTTCGGACTGGAAATGGGACTTGAGTGAACATGGGGCAGGGAGGAAAAATGAAGTTTCATTAACCCGGGAAATGGGTTTTGTTAAAAAGAGAGAGTGCCACAATGTTTCTATAGGTTCTATAGTTTGAAAGTTTCTATGGTTTCTCAAGAAAAATAAAAGAAACATTGTTTCAGCTCATCTTTAAAATGCACAAAGGAAAGGCAGTGCCAAAAAGGAGAGTAGTTTTGCTGATTGTACTCTTAATGTTCTCTCGTTAATTGTATTTTTCTTGTCTTTTACCATGTTTGAGTCAAAGAGATCCACTCTGCATAGTTTTAGAGTAACTTTGTTAATGTTTTTTTGATAACTTCTGCTTATCAGCCTTAGGCTTATTGGCCATAACTGCACTGTGAGCTGAGTAAATTGGCTGTTAGTGCATTTGCAAACAGTTCAGCCTGATTACATTCATCTAAGCACCAATTTTACAGCTGTGTCAGTGGGGCCATTAAAGGACTTGAGCAAGCAAGCAGGCAGGCACCCTGCACATACCTCTCTGAGCATCGTGATTTACTGCCTCTATCTGCTGCCTTTTACAGCTGTGTGCTGGCTAGTGTCCCTGTCTTGCTGCTTAGCTTTTTTCAGTCCTGTAATGCTGCATCCTTACTGTGGAATCTGAATCTGACTTTGCCATTGGAAAACGGCCTGTGGCTTTTCTAAAGTTCTTTTCCCATCTTCCTTGGGGTTACCTTGTGCTTAGAAAAACAAATTGCTACGGGTCATAATAGGTGGACACAAATACTTAATCCACTTCTTTTTGACTACTCTGTGTTCTTTGACCATTTTCCAAAGTTTCTCTTGTGTTTTGTTTTGACTTAGCCTGATAGCTGAAAACTTTACTGTTAATTATTAGTTTTGACAGTTACGACATTGATATTCCACCCTCCCTTAGTATCCTCTGACCTGCAGGTATTAGAATGCACAAAGATATGCCCAAAATGTCATAAAGGAATGCACATCACATATAGCTATGAATTAGTTCAGATAAGCAGAGTACAGTATCTCAAGGAGACACAACAAGCATCACTGACTTGAATATCTGCAGTGAGAAACAGTTTTGGAGTAATTCCTGATTACGGAATCAGTACATTAAAACAATCTGGAATAATAACTTGCAATTTTTTGCTGAGATTCACATGTAGATGGATTCATCTAATTAAATCAACAAATCATTGGCTATTGGGATGGAAGGATATGAAGTGCACAAGGAAGGTGGGAGGAAGACAGCTACAAGAGTTAAGTGTCTAAACAAGGATACTCTGAAAAGCATTTGGCTGTGGTGGGTCCTCTGGAGGCTGAGTAGTTGGTTCTTTTTTGCTTCAGAACAAAAGGGAAAAGGGGCCATGTGGCATCCTGGTTGATAGCAGCTTATGTTATTTGACTTGTAAGAGATAATAGTTTCAGAACTCTGACATTGTTTCCTTCGTTTTCTCACTAATTAATATGTAAGCAGAATAAAAGTATCATTCTTAACTGTGGCTGAAGGTTCACATGTTAATATTTTTCCAGGTGGAACTTGCAGAAATTTGCACAAAGAGCGAACGTTACATTGGCACAGAAGGTGGAGGAATGGACCAGTCAATCTCTTTTCTGGCAGAAGAAGGAACTGTATGTGTACCTTTGTAATCTAATCTAACAATGTAGTATTAATTTATGTAAGCAAAAAAATTACTTCATTAGTATCTAGAAGAAAGACAAGACTAGAAACTGGTATACCCTAATAAGCAGTTATAAGCACCATTGGTATACAAATAAATCAGGAATTAAACTTACAAACTTGGGTACAATCAAGTATAACAAGTTTGAATGGATATGATGAGGAAAATCAGAAATGGCAAGGAGGAAGGAAAAGATGTGGGGGAAAGATGTACTCTAGAAGAGCACCAGGTTCCACTATTTGGCTAATTCATGCTGAACTTAGAATGTTTCCCATATAATGAAATCTGAATGGTCGGCATGCCTTGTATTCAGTGCAAATGGGATAATTATTACAAAAATGCTTTCTTGAAACTTCTTATAACCAAACAGTTCTAGGAAGTTTTGCCAGGTTCAGTTACAAAGACAATGGAGACTTTTTTTTTCACCAGTTTTGCTAATTCCAGACAATTCTGTGGCTGGATTTTGATGTAGGAGGCATTTAGCAGTCTTAAACGTGGTGACAGAAGGTGAACTAGCTGTGATAAACAGGACCTGCCAAGTTATGCATGAGTGCTTGCAGTGGAATTTACAGTGAGGTTCATCTGCTGTCCCAGAAGGTGCACAGGACTGCAACTGTTCAAACCTCAGACCTGTCAAAGTACTTTTATTGGAATTAATGTAGTGTTTCATAACAACCTTTACTTTCCTTATGATTGTGGCATTATATCTCTACAGCTTTTGTTCCTAATGACATGTCTTGGACTGCCTTACACAGAAAAAAACCTATTTCCTAGAATTACACCAAACATTTAATGCCATCATGAGACACATGTATTTTCAATTTCACATCACTGTACCTACTCTACACCTTTCCTTCATGTTTTCACTTTTAGTAGTAAAAACACAGTGACATGAATAATGAAAGAAGGAAGCAGCAGATTTTCCTGCCATACACAGACAAGATTATGTAAGTGGAAGCTTTTCTGATATATAGCAGTGGTGACCAAAAAGACAAAGAAAACATTAGCACAGATGAGAAAAGAATTGTGAACAAACCAGAAAAAAATCCTTGTTTCAGTGTACTTGCAGCTGAATGAAGCTTTAGCTGCCCATCTTAAAAAAAAGAGAAAAGTACAATAAAGGACACTGAGGTTTATCAAAGCAATTTTTTAATATATGAGCATTGTCTGAACAATTTAAAACTTTTCAGCTTGGAAAAAAAGAAGAATTGAGGGTGATACTTTGAAGTTTGCAGATTCCCTAAACAAGTAAAGAGAAGGTAAATGGAGGATTCAATGTTTTTCATAACTGAAGAACTAATAGAAACACAATGACATTAGCAAGCAGCTTGTAAAAAACAAACAGGGAAGTTTGGGTTTTTTTTCCAAAACATTCATTGTTAAATTGAGAAATACCATACATTGTGGAAGACAGAAGCTTTAAAAGGATTCAAAAAAGACCTTTGTGGATACACTAAGAGAGTGTTAAACTGTATGTAGCTATCTAATTTAATAGATGCTTCTTCCAGTGTAAGTATAACCATTGTAATCTTTGCTTATGGGAATCTGGAAAAACATACCCCTAGAAAAGATTGCTTTGTATATGTTCTATCTTTATATTCCCCCTAAATAGCCATTTATGGCTACTGTCAGAATCAGGACACTAGACCAGCTTAGTGGTACATTCTGGTCTAATGGAGCAGATCTTAAAGGGTATATTTAAATGTAAGCAAGTCTGTCTGTCTTGATAGGAATTCTGTGGTGGGGTCCAGAATCTCAATGGCAGGGAGTAACACATATGCTGTACATAATGTACAAGCAGATTTGTCATTGTTTATTTAGCACTCTAGCTGCTCAAGGGACTCTCTGGGGGTGAACTATGCCAAAACCAGTAAGATGTCCCTGCTTGCACAGTTACAGTCTATTCTAAGAAGCCAAAACAGGGCACATGATTTACAACTTACCCCAGTGAAAAACCAGATGTGAATTTAATCTCTAGATTACATTACATCCTGAATTATTTAATTAATGGATGCCTAACTTATTCCATGAAAAGGTCACAAACGTTGGGAACATCTTACACAGCTTGTGTAAGCATGTTTGAGGCAAGGCAGTCTCATGTCAGAAAGGAGGAAACAGTAACTACATTCTTACACTTAGTTTTATTTAGTTTCTTGGTTTGATTGTCTGTATGTACCATGATCACTGCCTCAAATCAGTCTGAAAATGTTGGTCCCATACTGTACCTCAGTGTACTAATCTTGCTGCAGTGCAAAATGAGAAGACTGAGGGGGAGATGGACAGTGATGAAGGGGCAGGGAATGCAAAGCCCCTTGTTTCTAGGGGCATGCACATTAGCTTCAACCAGGCCTGGTACTTCTCTGCAGATCAAAGTGAAACTGTTGTCTTAAACAGGCAAGAAAAATAGGTTGGGTGGGGTTCTGTAAAATGCTGAAAAAACCCAAAGACTTAATGGAAACATTTTAAAATCCAGCTACAGAGAAGGGTTTGAAGTGTATGTGTAAGTTGACCAATGAGGTTAAATCTTTTCTCTTGCTGTTTCATGTCAGTTTTCTTTCCTTAACTGTGCCTGGATTTTCAAGAGAAAAAACATGCAAATTTGCATTTGATTTATAGAACTAAGTGCACTGTTAGCTAGTAGTAAATTAAAACTAACCATTCATTTTTCTTTCAATAGGCCAAGTTGATAGAGTTCAGTCCACTGAGGGCAACTGATGTTAGACTTCCAAGTGGAGCAACGTTTGTTATTGCTAACAGTTGTGTTGAAATGAATAAAGCAGCAACTTCTCATTACAATATTAGGGTAATGGAGTGTCGGCTGGCTACAAAGGTAACGCATGGCTTGTGTCAAACTCTAATGAAACATTCATCTAAATATGTGCTTTTTTCCACTTCTGACCATTTGTGTCTTTAACACCTGGCTAGGTGCTACTCTTAGTATAATTTTTCTTTCCAGACACTTCAATCTGCAGGAACAGAACTCCTGCTGTGCTTAATGGAAGTGCAAGGACTGTGTCCTTATATAGAAGATTATGTGATTTAGTTCTATTAAATTTATTTTTATTGTATTTCAGTGGAGGAAATAAGTCTATTTTTCATTAAAAAATATTCCCAGTTAATAAGATAGACTGTTTCTAATTAAAGCTGAATAAGCTGAATAATGACAAATAATGGAAAGCAACCAGTATGGTCACATGTTTATATGTATATGTGGCAATAGATGTGTATTTTCTAGAATTTAGAGAGCATCCAAGCTAGGAGTTGGAGGCCTGGAAGTAATACTAGAAATGCTGAAGAGCAGCATGTGTCTCAGCATAAAGTTCGAAAACAGGCTTGAATGAAACCCCAACATTTAGGGTGTACTGCCAGTTTACAGCTTGAAATTCTCTCTAAAATGTATGGAAATTGAACAGGGGAAATCTAAGTTCTGCTTTAATTCTGGATTTTGTATGTTTAGGAGCATGTAGATGTAGGGTTTCATTTGAGTTCTTTATGGGAAGACAGTACATTTTTCTTTGATAAGAGTAAATGAGGAGTAAGCATAAAGATTCACTGCAGTTGCACCCAACATAGGGTGCTGTGGGAAAGAACAGAATGTGGGTCACAAAGTCTAGAAGAAAGCTTTGAAAAATGCAGTGTGGAACTCCTTGCCACAGAATATCAGACTAATATCTGATCAATATTCAAAAGTACTTAGAACATCCATTGGCATCATGATTCCATTAAAAAATAATTTTTTACAATTTTTAGTTAGTGCTAAAAAAAGTAGTTGAAGATCTGATCAGACATTGACAAAATGCATTATAAAATAATGTGCTGAGATTTTTTTGAGGAGGGAAGCTAGACTTCAGATGACTTTTTAAATGGGCTTTAAACTCAAATATCAAAGGAATAGTTGCATTTCAGTGGTATCTAAGATATGGTAAAACAAATAGCACCAATGACCACAGTTAAAGATGTTGTCACTGAAGTTAACAAGATTTTTAAGCCATTAAGAAAATGAAGATAAGGACCTGTCTATTTGTTAGTTCTGTTATAACTGATAAATCTCTAATTTGGGATTGCTAATAGACAAAATATATGTTTTTAAGAGGAACTTCTTTTGTAATTTTTTTTTTTTTTGCATAAAGAATAGAAAGTCTTCACAGATAATCCATTCTAAAAGGCACTGTACAACGAGTGCATTAAGCTGTGAGAGCTTTTGAAGTTATTGTTCCATATACCAGACTTTGTGAATTGAATCACAGTTTTCTAAATTGCTTTAAATTATTAGTCCTGTACAGTATACTGAAGAGGTAGTAAGGAAACATCTTTTCTTTTACATTTCTGTTAGCTATGATGCAATCTCTAAAAATGTACTTTTAGCAGATGCTCGATCGTAAGGAGACTAACAACATACACCTGTCTGTTTTTAAACATATGCTACCCAGATGGAAAGCTGCACACACTATAAAAATACATTGAGCCAGGAAAAGACTGTCTTTAGGAAGAGGTCACAGTGGGGTGAAGGAGGGCAGGTATGTAAGTTGAAACAGGGAAGTCTCTTAAGCACCATTAAGCTAATGGAACTATGAACTAACATGCTGGGCCTTGCAATGATGCTTTAAAAGAAATTCTCATTCTAAGTGCCTTAGGATAGGCTTTTTTCTCCCTTTTCTGCTTTAGGTAATTCTAGAATTTCATACTGCTTTACTGCATAGGTAAAGATGCCAACACAACATATCCCTCCTAGCATTAGTGTAGAACATTTTGCCATCAGTCTGTCCCACAGCGAGTTCTTGATCATCCTGGTAAATTATCTTTCTTAGATTCTGTTTCTTTCCCTTCCCTGTAGAGAATCATTCTTTTGCCTTTCTCTTCCCTTCTCTCTGTTCTTGTAGCAGCCTCTGAGTGCTCTCCTGCACTCTGTCACAGTGAGTTTCCAGTTTAAAGACGTTTCCTGTCCTCACTGCTCTGAGCTCCCCCCGGCTGAGCTGGTGAGAGCGGGGCTGGGGACATCGCTCCCCTGCTTCACCCTCAGCCTGGTGTGGGGCCAGCAGTGACTGCAGCTGCAGAGCCACCATCAGCTCCTGGGCACAGGGCTCAGATGGCGTTATAGAAATGCTATGTGTAAGGAAGTGATGCTGCTATAAAAGTATTCCTGGACTTACTCTTAGTCAGACTTTCTTGTACTTATATTTGTCCCATCATTTACCAAGTATGTTTTCCTCTCAGTTACTCACAGTTTTCCAGTGTGCCTATGTAGAACAATAAAGAATAAAAATGCCCAAAGATTCTATATCCTGGCAGTTAAGAGCTGCTTGATGTCCATATCTTTAATCAATCTAGTCAGAGATCATTGAGAAAATATCCGACTGTAGGAGAAGTATTGGGATTAGTTTTTGTACATTAAAGAGATGGGATTTTTCCCCCCATTTCTGTTCCATGTCCATTACAATTCAAGCTGCTGCAGCTAAACTATTTTCAAAAACTATTTCTGTTTCCCCATAATATTTTCCCCAGTGCTGTTAGAATCAAAACTTTGCTCTAAGCAGGATAGACCTTTCAGCAAAGCCATGCCCGCTGGCCCAACAGGGTCAGTTTCCATTTGGAACATTTGACCTGTAAAACCCCAGTGTAGTGGCTTGCCTGAAATACAGCCTCTTCCTTGAAGAAATGGGAACAGATGTGACAATGCACGTGGCATATTTCTGCAGGGGATTATTTATTAAAAAAGAAAGTAGAAAAAATTTTGCTGCCTTATAGAATATTATTGTTTGTAAATTCTGTTTAACTTCTCATAATAAAGTCCAGGGGATGCTGAATATTGGGATTAAAGCATGAGGAAAATAATTTCCATTCATTTAGCACCTTGAAGAAGATGTGTATGCACCAGCATACGACATATTTAACTAAAATGAAGCAGTGATTTTTATTCTAACTTAGCAGTAAGTAAGCAAAAATACAAATTACATAAAGGCTGTAGAGTTCTAGGTATTCAGAGCCTTTAAAAAGGAGGCCAGAAGTGACTTAACCAGTCTTTTACAGAAAAAATTGTCTCGCGCTGATTTCTGCATTAGGCACTAAACAATTCTGCTTCTTTCTCTACCACTGAACATGTAAAATTGTGTTTTAAATGGCAACAAAGTTATATGATGAGGATTTTGTTTGTTTTGCTCTGCTGAGACTCACATAAATCTCAGCAAGTCACTAGATGGCACCAAAAGTAGTTAATTTTTAGATACTGCAATAAAGCCAATCTGGAAGAGCCCCTGCAAAAAAAGCGCCATTGGGGGAGAGCAAGAATCTACACCAGATAGCTGGGCAGCAGATCTGCTTAAATTTCATGCTGTAACTTTGCACAAAACAAAGCAAATACTTTTCAGATATGTATCAAGAGAAATTATTTCAAACCAATCTCATTCTGAACCGGTGCTTATGGAAAAGAATAAAACACATTGGGTGAAATCTTGGCCTTGTTCATAAAAGATTTGAATGCTGATTTGTTTAGAAAAAGGATTTAATTCCCTGGTCTTTCTATACTGTTTTAAACTCTTTCCAGACATACAGCTTGATTTGGAAGTTTTAAACTCAATTTAAATGGTGCAGCACTGGACATACACCATGTGCCTGTGAACCCAGTAAAATGACATTGCTGTGTACCTGCTAATCTTTCTTTTACTTTGTAATCTGTTGAAATTACAGGTGCTAGGTCAATGACCACTGACTATTCTTCTGTAATTCATAACATCTAAATATTTCACCTTATGAGGAAAGCTGCTTTACTATTTTCATTAGACACATGGGAGCATCAACACATATTTCAGCCTTCCAGAGAAAAGCCTGTTGGACATTCTGTCTTTCAGGATTCTGGTGTGTTGTAGTAACGACTGTCAACTGCCAAAACATCACAAAGATACACAAAGCATGGTATCCTTGCCAGGAGTGGGGAAAGCAGATCCATCTATAACTAATAAATATCAGAGCAACCATGTAGGAATGGAACAGATTCAGACCAACACTGTACCACTCCTTTAAAGGCTCAGAAGTTCCTTAAATTTGATGTTAAAGAAAGTACTTAAATTTTACTTAAAACTCCAGAGACTGAGAAAGGTTATGGTTATTCTCCCCACAAATCTTATGACCACTTTCATATTTTTAAGGCTATTATGAGAAAAGGTTGTAATAACAACCTCAAATGTTCATCAGAAAATTCCAGGGGTGTATTGGAAATGTCAAACTGAAATGTTAGAGCAAATACTAATAGTATGGAAATAAACTTTTTAAGGACTTCTAGTGTTACAGCATCATAGCATTTGTATAAACAGTTGTCCAGATGGGATTGTAAAAGGTTGGTAAGTGCTTGAAGTAACAAAGTCCATGGAAGAGGATAAATCACTGATCTGATGTCACACAAATAATGCCAGTAGGGCTTTTACAGACAGTATCTGATTTGAGGGAAGAATACCTGTCATTCACAGACCTTTAATAATAAATATAAGTATTGTCTGCTCTTTACTGATAGAAAGTAGATTCTGATGGTTCTCAATTAAGAAGTGAGAAGAGAAAATGGGCCTTAAAGATACTTACGGACAACTAAAAGTTTTAAACAGGAAAGCACAATATTTTCTGTTTTCTTTTTTTTTATTTTATATTTTAGCTTCTCTCAAAGTCAAAAGGCTTGGAGTGGAGAAAAATGTTGAGACTCCATGATGTGCAAACCAAGCTAGGAGTTAGCCTAGAGGAAATGCTGACCATTGTCGAGGAGGTATTACATCCTGAGCCTTACAGCGCAGAGGAAATTTGTAAATGCCTGGGAATTAGCCTGGAGGAGCTCCACTCTCAGATCCTTAGTCAAAACATGCAAGATGGTGAGCATATATGAAATGGTGGGGTTTACTGTACAATGTTTGTATTATATAAAAGTTTTATGCATTAATAAGTAGTTCAAGTGGAAGTCTTGCCAGAACACTTGGCTGGAATCTTGGTTGGGAAGTGAAAGAATTGATACCATCATCAATTGCTATTTTCATTCTAACTTTTAACTTATAATTGAGTAAACTTTGATTTTGATTGAACTGTTTCTAAAATGATGAAAACGCTTAACTGGTGTTCAAGACCAGCACAGATGGGCTTGTGCTTCTGTTCTTAACTGATAAATACATAATCACTTCCTAAAACAGTCCCTGGGCAGCAAGTCTCAGTCTTTCCTGAGAAAGTTTCTGTTACTATTACTACTTCTTTTTCTTCTAGGAAGATGTTGGTGGAGATGAACAATTTGCTATCTAAAGTGTTTCCCATGTATTATTGTTTAGGATTATACCAGGCAGTCATGAGCATTGTCACACATGAAATGAATCCTGGATTCATATAGTAGGGTTGCTAATAATACCAAATAATAGAGAATTTATGAAATAATTTGTTTGCATTCATAACAAGTTTCCAGTTGAGATCAGAATCTTCCTGTAAGAACTACACAGAATCCTTCTTCCTTGTTTCCATTCTGTAGCATTAATACCTGTATTCTCTTGGAGCCAAATTACATCCTTATCAGTCCTTTCCAAGACTACATTCAGGAATGTGTACATTGGATGTATACAGATCTGTAACATACCTATCTGTACTGACACTTAAATAATCTGTTCATCTGGAGTGACTGTAAATTTTATATATTAACCAAGGACCAGGTCCTGAATCTTCAACTTGTTTTGCACCCCAGTGGTATCAGACAGTATGAGATTATCTTATTGTCTAATTACACTGCCAGAAGATACCAGGATGGAATAAGATATCTTAAGCCAGCTCTTTATCTCCATAGAAAGAGTTTTGATAACTTTGTACTGTCTGTACATGAGGAATATATGAACCATGTACCTGCACTCTGCAGCGTTTTCCTGGGAAGCTGCAAGGTTGTAAATCTTACACAGACCATGCACTCTCCCCTTCATGAAGCAAGACTATTAACTTAGAGATGTTTATACTCCTTATATCTGGTTATAAAACAAAATTCTACAGTTCTGCAAAATTGAGTTGCTTATACAGGTTATCTTGATTTCAAAAAAAAAAAAAGTCTAGATGAAAAATTTAGACATAAAAGCCATAGAAAAAAGTCAAAGGAAATTTTATACTGTAGCTCTGAATACCATTTGCAGATGTTTGCTGAAAAGAATCTCTTAAACTTGCATGACCGTGATTTCATTTGATAAGACCAATTAAAAAGGATTATGCTGAAAACCTTTTTGCATGTACAATATAAAATTAAATAACAGATTTCTGTAAAACATGCAGAAGAAACAAGACAGACCTAGAGAGAATCTAAATCTGCTGGGTTTGTTACACACTATACAGATTACGCATTATGTTGGCCTTGGAATATCAGAGGCTGTTTGAAGAAAACATTTTTCTTACTTCACCTCCACCTTCCCACTCTATTTTAATGACAATGCTTGGCTTCTTCGTGTGAGATAGAAAACATACTGTTAAATAAGTAACCTCTTCAGAGGATTTCAGAGTGTCATTGAATTTCTTTGCTCAACACAAAGAACAAACCATAACATTTAGGAGATCTTTTCATGCCCAGGGATCGTTACAAATACAATACAAATAATGTATTGGCATTATGTCTCATGTTTAAGGATCTAAAAGTGCTCTGTACATACTAATTTAGCCTTAAGTCCAGCTTCCCCTCCTCTACTCCTCCAGTGACAGTACTGTATACTTATATAAAGTTTTATCAGTATGAAAGGGTGACCAGATAAAAACTCCACATCTCAAAGGAACATTCTATGGACAGGCTTTGGTCAAGTCCCAGGCCAGGTCTGGAAGGCCACAGCAACTCTGCATCCCTTTTACAGCAAGTATTCAAGGATTTCTGCAGTTCCCCACTGTACAGCCCATTCGTTCCCCATGTTTGGAGAAGTACAGATGGTGTGTAAATCCTCTCTAAACTTCTTGCAGTTGTTCCTTGGTCAACTCAAAATCCTGAGTTTAAAGCTCCCTTGCAAATGTTTACACATGGATTGCACTTGTGGCTTCTGAACATCTCTAGAAAAATAATATTTATTACTTTCTAAGGTGCACTGTGCCATAATTTTGGCTTGGACTTGACTGCTTCACAGAACACATAATGTGTGGTGATTGTGGGACATTTAGTATTTATAAGCTTCGCCACAAAAGGTTATTCTCCTGTAAAACACTGTATTCCTTTAACCATGAAATGTTTTTTCTTCTTAAATGAGGTATTTTTAAAACCCATTTTTCCTCTTCATATAAAAAAATTAATCTAATTCTGACATTTAAACCAGAGAATGAAAACACCATGGGAGGAGTAGGCATCCATTTTCTGTGTGGATTTGGCTGTTTAACTCCTATTTGTCCCCTGGAAAGAGAATTCTAAATTTGTGCTGCAAATTCCACTGGTACTTGAACAGCCATTCATGGGTGTTGATGGTGACCTGAGTGCAGGAAGTTTCCACACTCCCTGCACTGATGGGTGTAGGTGAGGGGGTCTCGAGTGTTCTGTCAGGCAGCTCAGAGGCACAAAAAGCTCTCTCTGTGCATCAGATGTCCTGCATGACACCTCCAAACTGGCAGACTTCAGAGCACTTTCCAGTTTAAGGGTCCAGGTGCCTAGTTCAGCCTTACCCTGATCCATGTCATGGAGAAATTTTGGGACATACCACAGAAACTGAGATGTGGCTGCTCCAGGCAGATGCCATACCTAAAAGATGGAGGCTTTTGGGGTGTGCCACAGGTTAGGCACAGGCACTGAATAGTCCAGATTAATTGCAAAAGCCTGTAAAGCCATCATTCCTCTGGAGGAAAAATCACTTTAAACCAGTAGTTATCATAATCTCAAAACAGGTGTCTGCTAAATGTGTCACCGAATCCAGTGATGACTCGTCCCCTGGTTTATTTTCAGAAAGCTGGATTGCAAACAGTTACTTGAGCAGTCCCAGTAGAGTAACTGTTCCCCACTTCAAGTAGGGGGTTCACAATCTGGCTCAAATTAAAGCCATCTGGCAGCATTTTCTTATATACATTATGAGCCAGAAACCTTCACCCTCATCATGTTCAATCAGCAGGATGCCTAACAGAGAAGGGTACAATTCCACGTGAGTAATGGTGCTAGAAACTGTCCCCTACACAACTGCGTGTCCGTGAGTTTTTCCGGTTGTAAATTTCTGACGTCCCATCAGCCATGTGTAGCTCATTAATCTCCAGTGAAATGTATCTTTAGAAGCTGCCAAAGCAACTAGAAAAAAATATATTGCCTGGAGAGGTTGGTCTTTAGCTAAAGGTCAGATAGAATTGTACAGGAAGCGTCTAAAGAAAGGAATCTGCTGAAGTTGAAGTTGTAACAAATAATAGGAGTTGCTGAGAAGCCACAACATTTACTTATACAGAAAAAAAAATCCTTTAAATGGACTGGACAGGTTTGCACAATTTTTGTAAAGCTAAAATTAAAAATATGACCATACAGTTGAAAATCCACAGTAAACATTTCTGTTATATTTAGTTAACACACAAATTACTTGGGTCTAATAGCCCAGATTTTTGTCTGTTAAGGGATTTTATATGGATTTTGGACAAGCTTTCATTAACATTCGTCTGCTGGGTCACAGCAACTTGGAAGGCTCTTGCTGCAGTGCTATCTATTAGTGCCCTGGAAAATGGCACCATTCTTTCAAGGGCATTTGGTGGTTTGAAAGTGAACTCAATTTACCTGTTCATGGGTGACCTGACAGAAATCCTCTGCAGGAACAAAGCTCAGAGAACTCGGAAGTTGAAGTGGAAGAAGAAACCAGGCCTTTATTATAGTTGAGTGGATTAGGAAGTATATTTACATTTTTGGTCTAATTAATTACTTAATTCCATTACAGTAGCCTTAAGGATCCACATGCTTTTAAGAATCTGGCGTTTGTTCCCTAACCCTACTTTTTATGCTCTCCTTTGAGCACCACAGAAGGTGAGACCATATAACCCAGTTCTGTGCAATTCTGCAAGGGTTTCTTTGAGGGCTTCTGTTTTTCCTCTTTCAGAGCACTCCAGCCTTGGCTCAGATATAAACTAATCAGGTGTGGACCCTCTGGTTTTGTTTCTTTTAACTGTGACTGGCTTAGGAAACGAGTGAGTATGGCTTAGGAAACAATGGAGCTCATATACAAGCTGTAATGTAGCAGATTCCAATATAGATGTGACTTTTAGAAATATCATCTGTACTCTATCTTCAGTTAGGTAAAGAGGGTTTGTTTGGACTACCCATCCAAACAGAAGACATAGAAGAAGGTTTCTGTATTATCAGAGGCATTTGGTGTTGAAAGCTGAAAATGTGTGAATCATATTATTTTAGAATAAGGCTTAGGGAGTACCGAGCTGTTTGCTATCCTGAAGATAATTCTGCGTGAAAAGAAAACTGCCTGAGAAGAATAGCAAGCTATAACAAAAATTTTTAAACACGAACATAATTTTTTGGAAATAAAATGCTGCCTATAACAGACCAACAACTAATGCCAGGATCCCAGCCTTTAACTGGTACCCATTTGGTAAACGTCTGCAAAGGAGTCTGCAAATAACACACAACCACTCTCTTCTACCTGGAAGGAGCCAGAGGAAGCTATGTCAAGGTAGCAAATTCCCCCCTCCACTGAGAGGCTCTCCCAGAGCCAGCACTGCCCAGCACACAGCTCAGGTCCCCTGGCTCACAGCCAGAATCAAGAGCCCATTGTGGCTGCCAATTCCCATCATGACGAGCACAACACAACCCCAGAGGTTTTAAGGTAATCTGGCCAGTAGAGCACTGCTCTGCCAAAGGGTGGTCTCCGAATCAATCACAGCCTTTGGCAAGTCTGTGGCCTGACAATTGAAACCAGACATGTTTTCAGTTCATTCTTTGGGTTACTACTGTTCTATGGTGATTTACAAGAGAGTGTGAGCTATGGCAATCTCTCACGCAACTTTAGATATTCCCTAAACGAATGCACATTTAGAAATCTCCTTGCTCTAAAACAATGCCTCATAAGAAAAGAATATTTAAAGAGAAACCATCCTTAAAAATAGGCCAAGCTGCCTTTCTTCAGCTTTCAAAATAGAGGCACCACTTTGCAAAACACAGAGCAACTAACTCCAGCAGCAACGAAATCAGAAACTAAAATATGCTCTTCCTGTGTGATACTCTCAAGTCCATGGTTCTGGGGGGCACTCAATTTTCTCATTTCTGTCCTAGTTTGAAATGCTTTCAGAAGGCCTGTTCACAAGACAAACAGCACAGGGTTTCTCAGTAGCAGACTGTATTGAATTACAAAATAAATAGGAGCAGAAGCAATATCAGCAGTAGCAGAACATTGCTATGTTAAATGTTTCTGTCTCATTTTAGACTAGTTCTAACTCAGCACTATTTTCAGCATTTACAGTTGTGAAATACTCTGGAGAAAAAAAAAAGGCATTATAGAGGTGCTGATGAAGTTTTAGTTTGTAAGGATTGCTGCCTGGAGTGTTCAACATGAGAGACTTCATACTGGACCTAATTTTATTTCCAGTCTTTCAAGGAAGATTTCTACATGTATTTGCAAATCTAGATTGCTGAAAGTGTCAGAAGTGGTTCCAGAACTTGGCAGTCTCCACATAACAGCCAAGTAGGAACTCTGTGGGACTGGGTCAGACAGCAAGTTCTATTTTAAATACAGGGCTGGTCTTGCTTCTCATTTTACCTCTATTTGAGGGTTTTATCAGCCATTTTAGAAAGCAAGAGAGACTAGGAGTTGAATTGAGAGAGAAACTTCTCTCTAAATTTACATGTAGAAAAAAAAGAAGATGAAGGATGTTCTGAAGTGCTCTAGCAAGGCTTTACTGTGCTAAAATAAGGAAACAGTGCAGTAGGTGCTCCATATAGAGGTTAAAGTCCATTAATATTTACCACCCAAACAGCTCACACAAACCAATTTAGTCATAAATTAAATTATGTCATGCATGCTTCTGGTGAACAATACTTCCTAAATAGTAGCCATGGTATTAAAGCAAACAGAACTATATTGGGAGAGGAAAACAATGGACTACAGCATGAGCTTGGGAACAGCAGATCAATTCTCAAATATTAGTTGCAAACCAAACCTTCCTGTAAATATGGGTGGCTTGTGCTGTCTTTAACCACAGCGATCTCCTTCCTTTTTGTGCCCCATTATTCAGGCTTGGTGGAGGTCTCTACGCTGATGGCCACACAGGTTTGGACACCCCCCTGACCCTTCCCAGCAGAACTGCTTTTTCATGGCACAATAGAAAAAATTTAGCCAAAATCCTTGCACTAGTCTTTGATATTAGTAAGTCAGTACTAACCTGTCTGGGCTTGGCATCTCTTCACATCCACACAGGCAGCACTAACACTTTGGCAAGTAACCTGTACCAAAAACGAACCCTGAAAACCAAAGTGAAAGCACCTGTTCTCTTCATGGTACCTTTAATCCAGTATTAACTACAGTCACAGTGAGCCTGCATTGTTGAGAAAAGAAAAAAAAAAGATAAAAAATTGGGTGGTGTTTTTTGTGGTTTGGTGGTTGTTTTTTTCCAAGTAAAGGTCCATCTGCACAGTTCCACGGTTGCTGCAGATTTGGCCTGGAGCAGCCACACACAAGGCCCTGGGCCAGCAAGTGCTGGCTGACAGCTGCCTGCAGGGCACTGGGGACCCTCCAGGTGTTCTGCTGCTATTCTGCCTCTGTTCTGCTGCTATTTGAAAACCTGAAAGCTTTAGATTAATGCCCTAATGCTGTCACTGCCAACCCTTAAGCTTCTGCCTTGCCTCTGCAAAGTAAGAGGAGAGACTGAGCCTGTTCAGTGGCACAGGAAATAACCAGAGCATGTGCATGAAGCTGTCAAAATGAAAAAATATGTGTACATTGCATTTTGATAACCTCTAAACATTATGTTTTATTAGGGCTTTTAAAGAAGATGTAGGAGAACTTTTGCAAAAGACTTTCAGCCTAGAGAGTTCTCATATAAAGGATAAATTGCTAAAAACCCACAATTCTGTTATGTTTTTGTATGTTGCTTTTGTAGCAAATAATAATGCAGTTTTCTTTTTGTGTAGTTTCCACCTTTAAGTTATACCAGCGTGCAAAGCACGTGTACAGTGAGGCTGCCAGAGTGCTGGAATTCCAGAAGATTTGCAGTGAAGCACCTGCCAATGCACTCCAGCTGCTGGGAGAATTAATGAAGCAGAGCCATATCAGCTGCAGGGAGATGTATGAGTGCAGCTGTCCTGAACTGGACCGCCTGGTCGACATCTGCCTGTAAGTTCTGACCACAAGGAAGAGTAATCGCCTGTGGAGAATACGGTTCGAATTGAGGAGAAAACATCACATCCTTGGCTATTGCAATCTTAAAATGAAAGTATTCTTGTCTCTTCTTACAAAATTAATCTCCTGCAGGGACATTACATGGTCAATTGTTTCCCTGCTGACATCTGTGTAATACTTTCAGATGAAAGCCACGGTTTATGGCTTTATTACAGATTTTGCTTTTGGACTGACTCATCGTCACAAGTGTTACGTTAGACTGTTGGCTACTCTTTTTTAAGTTGCAAAAGAAGTCATAAGTAGTTTTCTTAAAACATCATCTTACTTGTTCTATCTGAACTGCTACTTTTTCTCTGTTTCTTAGAATTATAGCACCATAGAATGATTTGGGTTGGAAGGGTCCTTAAAGATCATCATGTTCCAACTCCCCTGCCATGGGCAGGGACACTTTGCACCAGACCAGGCTGCTCAGAGCCCCATCCAAACTGGCCTTGAACACTTCCAGGGATGGGGCAAGCACAGTTTCTCTGGACAACCTATTCCAGTGCCTCACAACTCTCATATGAAAGAATTTCTTTCCAATAGCTAATCTAAATCTACCTTTCTCATGTTTCTTAACCATTTCACTACTGCTGCCACAGGAGTTCCAGGGCATAAATGAGCTGTTCTACAATCTTAGGTTGTCTTGGAATTATGATAAAATGTAGTGAAATGCCATTTGCATTTTTTCAATTAAAAAATAAGTTGTCCAGGGTATCAGATAGGTTGGACAGCATTTCACTGTTTAAGAAATAAGTGTGCTGTTACAGGGGTTGACATTCTGCTTCTCTCTGTGCTGTCTGAGCTTTCCACATATAATTAAGTCCCCATCCCTGCCTCAGCATTAATCTTTCAGCTGTGATCCCTTCCTAACTCAGTTTGGTCGTGAGGAAACAATCTCAATTCCAAAGCACATTCTCTGAGTGCCATTTTGTCCCTTCTCTTCTCCCCCACACAGGTTGTTGTGGTATCAGGCTGTTGTTTCCATGGCTCAGCTACAGGGGACAATGAGATCTGGTACAATCGTGTGTTAATCCACAAAGTAAAAACAAGCACTTAGTACTCACATCTTACACAGCATTTCATCCCTCCAGCAGGGTCAGCATCGAACAATGGACACATTTCAGTCCTTCCTTATTTCTCTTTTTCTGGTATACTTAATCACAGGACAGACTACCTTTCATCTAAATCCAGTGCCTATAGAAGGAATTTAGTGGTTGGTGATCATTTTAACAGTGGCTGGGGGAAATAAACAGTTGCCCAGCTGGGCTATCCCTGCCTCTGCTCCAGCCACCCTGTCCCACCTGCTCCCCACAGTCCCATAATGGCTCCCTGGTGATGCCACCCTCCTAACTTGTGCCCCTAATTGTTCCTTCTTCTCCTTGGAGAAGGGTGTGCTTAGTTTGGGAAACAGCCCTAAGCCAGAGCATTATGGCCCTGCCAGAAGGGAAATGTTTGCAGGCCTGGGTCAAGAAATGTTGTTTCACTGTCTTTTAGAAGCAGATATCCCACCCTCTCTCTACATCTTTTCAGTCTTGAAGAAAATAAAGTTTCAATTTGAAGTTTAAAAAATTAAATAATTGATACCTTACCACCTTTAGAAATTAGTCTGGCTTAGAATGAAAATATTAATTTTACAAGCATGCAATTTACCATATGTTTTTTTCTTCTGCACTCATGGATTTTTTAAATTGCAGTACCCATTTATCAGGTTTGTAAATCAATAGAGTATGAAACTGGATTATTTAGGTGGGTCTGATTTGTTTTGCAGACAAGATGGAATGTGTGCAAAAGTCAAAATGTCTTTCTGAGGCAGAAAGGTACAAATCTAAAAACTGAACAGAAGACTTCCAGACATTGACAGATTATTTTGCATGTGGGATACATGTGCTCTTTTGTGCTAAAACACAAAGCAACCTGATAGCCACTGGACAGACTGATAGCAACTGAGCAGAACAAGTTTTCTTCTCTTGGGACCCAGTCCAGGGTGTAACTCCCAGGCTGTGTTCAGTTTATTGTATCACATAGTGATCACATCATACAATAAGCTGTGACAGTCACTCAGCAGGACAGTTCCACCAGAGTTATCCTAGCTGCTCAAAGGGAACTGAATGTGCTGATCTGAATGTGAGAGGGGAGAACCATCTCCAGCGCCAGCTGGAAGCAGAGACTGAGCTCTACTGAATTATCAAAGATCTTGGGCAACAAAGTCTTGATCCTGTGCAAGGCATTGGCATTGCCTGTTCTGAGGCACCACTGGCAGGGCAGGAGCCTTAAATTAACATCTGCATTGCTTTTGATACAGTAACTGGCTAGAGCTGGTGCCTCAGTCAGTGCCATCCAATGAATGCACTTGGCACACCTGAGGAACCCATTCTGACAGGGCCTGTTCTCAGAAAAGCTGGGAGGAAACTGTCCTGCCCTGGGCAGGGGACAACAAGCAGGTACAGCCTGGCCAGATGTGCTCTGCAGCATGGAGTTACCTGTGCCATGTTCCATTATACACAGAATTACCTGTGCCATGTCCCAGCAAACACAGAGTTACCTGTGCCATGTTCCATTATACACAGAGTTACCTGTGCCATGTTCCATTATACACAGAGTTACCTGTGCCATGTCCCAGCAAACACAGAGTTACCTGTGCCATGTTCCATTATACACAGAGTTACCTGTGCCATGTCCCAGCAAACACAGAGTTACTTGTGCCATGTTCCATTATACACAGAGTTACCTGTGCCATGTCCCAGCAAACACAGTTACCTGTGCCATGTTCCAGCAAACACATAGTTACCTGTGCCATGTCCCAGCAAACACAGAATTACCTGTGCCATGTCCCAGTAGAGCAGCGAGCATGGCAGTGACAGCCTCTGGCAGCAGGAAGCTCAGCAAAGGAATGGAAATTGTGTCCCCCATTTGTGCTGAGCTCTGTGCTTCCATGGTGACACAGCTCCAGCCAGCTCAGGCAGGGGGACAGCCACAGCACCAAAAGGAAAGCAGCAGTTAGGATTTTTTCTAAATTAAATTAAAATTCATCAGAGCATTTCAGTTCCAGGGAGCAAAATATAAATAGTAAAGGAAAAAAGTGATGTGCCCATGTTACATCAGATTTCTGATTTACCAGCAGAAGAGCCCACAGTATATGATGGCAGAGCTAAGTACCACAGTGGAGTGCCATTCACGTTGAATGACTTCAAATTTATATATTAAAATTATTTCATCCAGGTTTTTTGTATTGTATTCTTTGCACAGAAAAAAGTAAATTGTTTGTTCATTATTCTTTGCAGTCTTGTCCCATCAAGAATATTTCCTAAGAAATGTATCTTTCCTCTCTAGAATTTTAGTATTAAATCTTTTTCTAATTCAGTAATTAGATTTCTAAAAGTGTATAGCTCTTCTGGATGAATGCAGCCTAAGCCACCATCTAATTTTTGGAAAAAAAGTCTTAACTTTTCTTAAGTTGTACATTAAAAAATCTAAAGAACATAAAATCACTAGTCACTCCAGGAAGACTTGGCTGATGTGATTATAGAAATGGTCAGGAACTACATAAATTACATTCTTTACTCACGATGATATACAGCCACCCTGTAACTTTCAAAAGCTTTTCCAAAAATACATTCCACAGAATTGCCTGAGTCTACTGCTGCTCTCTCCTTACAAGGTTTAAACTCTGAAGAATAATCTGCATATCCAGATGTTTTCTCTTTTGCCTAGATCTTTATGTTTTACTGTATAACCTCTGCCAAGAAAGAAAGGGATCCATACTTGCTGTGGTTTGTAGTGCTGAAAACTGTAACCATGAGTTGGTCAGTTGTTTTTTTCATTTTGCAAAGATTGAAGACTTGTGCTTTCTCTAACCCTCCTCATGCTCTTAGTAGCTGGTTTACCTGTTGGTCTTCTAAAGCAGGTAACACAGCAGATTACTAAATAGTTAAGGGACAAAAAATCTGATGTGAGCTCCTGAGTAAGTTAGGTACTCTTGAAAATCTCTCAGTCCTTAGTGTTGCACATAACTTACTTTCATTTTCTTACTCTCCATCTTTTGGTGCTATAAATCCTGATAATTTTTGTGTTCCCAGCCATGCCTCTTACCTGACAGACAGATGAATCCTCTCTGACCGCTTGTAAAAGATACAGATTGTACATTACATCCAGGTACATTATGATAGCCAACACAATTCTGCATTTTATCAAGACTCTTACCATTTCCACTGATGATTTTCTTAAAGCAGCAGAGCCTGCAGTCATGGCATAATTTGAAATTTCAACAAATCCAGAAACAGTTAAAGATGCTATCCAAATGCAAACTAAATTACAAAGCAGAATAAGCACAATCCTCTCCATTTATATATTTAAATCTTACCGTGTTAACTCCATGCCTTCTGAAAAGCTACTTCATAATTTTAAGTATTTCAAATTAACAATATTGCTCTGGGGTTTTTTTACCTCTTAAAAGCACAGTTATTTTTAAAATGGACTACTACCATGTTTTGCCTGCTGTTTCCATATACCAAACTATGGGATTTCCTATTTACTCCCTCCTTTTATTCTTTTATTCTTCTTTCCTTTGCTGCACTATTCATATTTTTACTCATTTACACCCCCATAAGCTAATTCTCTTTATGTCCAGTGAAGACTGGAACAAGATACACAAACATTTCCAGAAGCAAAGGCCAGAACCTGGGACTGGGGGCTGAGTGCCCCAGGCCTGGAGTCCAGCCTCACGATCCTGCTCGCTGCCTTCCCTGGCCCTGCACTGCAGCACAGCCCAGCCACACACGGGGCCTTTCCCACACATGAAACCCACAGTTCCCACTGCGTGGGGCAGCTCCCCATCCACAGGATTGTCTGCTCAGACTCCTCTTCAAAAAGATCCCAGTGCACAAGAGGAGTGTCTGGCCAGGAATCCCACTTTACAAGAGGGGTCCAGCTTAGTACTGAACTGATTAAAACTTTAATGAGGCAGTTTCAGACCTGTTCCAAAGAGAACTTCCTTGTGTTTGATCTAGAAACCTCCCAGGAACCACATCTCCTGCAGACATAGAATTAGGTGCTCCCTCCTGGATCCATGTGGTACCAGGTACCTGGTTTTCAGATGGTGCAGCACTGCCCATCAGGTTCCTCAGCAGCCCCAGGTGGCTGCTATCACCACATTTGACACTGTTAAGCCACAGTATTTTGAAACACAGTGACTTCAGCTCTGCAACAGGCATATTTTCTGTCTACTTTATGCTTTATTTCTACTAAGTATTTGAAAATGACTCAGTAAAAATGAGGCATGAGCATGACCACAGAGAATTATGAAATCAATAAAAGGTTCAGAACAATTCTGAAGGGATTTCGGTTGCCTACCAAAATAAAAGCCAGACACCATCTGAAATACGAAGTTCTGTCTGAGGTAACAGACGAAATGAGTACAGACAATTGATTTAACAGACTCTGAAAAGTGGATTGGGCCTTATAAAGTCAATGGGAGTATCCTTATTGATTACAACTGATACTGGATTGGATCCTGCTCATTTTAGGAGGTTACTCCATGGACTAGAAACTACCAAAATTGCATCAGAGAATGAGTGGCTTACAGGAATAACAATAAGTAAAATAAAACACCAACAGGAAATGCAGAATGAACATAAAATCGAGTCAATATGAAGGGTGGCACCACACAGACACACTGAAGAAAGTATTTCTGTTCAAGAAGAGATGTGTGTTTAGAATCAAACACATATGCAAGTACTTGCTTGAAATATGACCTAAACCTCTACTAACCCAGCACTACACCAGTTTCATTTAACATAAAATGCACACAGGAAGAATTACACTCCAAATGAGCTGTCATTTTCCAATGCTATTCACATGATATTGTCTCTCCCTCTAACATATTCTAGGGCTGGTGAATCTCTCTATGCATGGCTATTGGAAACACATCAAAAGTATTTGTTTGTAAGTCAGATTATATCTCCCACAAGAATAAGATTTCAGATGAGTTTTCTAAATCTGACTGGTTCTTTTCTCATTAAGTTAGAAAAGCCCCAAAGTAACTCATTATATGGTCTTTTCCTACATTTTTCAAGTAAAGATCAGGAACACAGGTAAGCAAACTACTGAAAACAGTGCTAAATTCTAATGAGATGGCATCTGAGTCTTGCAGTGTAACGGCATGGGATTTGCTCTAGGACATTTCTAGCAGGCCAGTGTCTTGAGGCTGGGAATGGTTTATATTTTGCATGTCATTTTTTTGTCATTGTTCTTTCTGTTCACACTCCTCATTAAGAGCATTTTTTTCTTTTGGGACTACATTCATACTTTACCTCTACTGCTGTCAGTCTTAAGTTCTTGAGGTTCCTCTAAAGAGAGATACCCAACTATGTCCATTCAGCATAAACACAAGTTTATGTGAGTTTATTTATACAGAGTGCAATGACTCTATGACTTTTTGAGAGTCTCTGAACTCTCCTTTTCTTGACTGGCATGCTCAGCAGTCATGCAGAAGCCTGTGAATCTTCAGCATGGTTTAGATCTGTCCTGGAAGAATAGAGCTATTTGTCTTTGCCACATTAGAAAATGGCTTGCATGCCTACATCCTGTGCAATTAGTTTATGAACCCTCTTTTGTTATTTTTGTCATGTATTTCTGTTTTCACTTCTGATGTCTTATGAATGTTGCTAACACAATTCCTTTCTTCTCCTGCTTTCTTCATCTCAGCTGTGCTGTGATCCTAAAAACAGCTGATGCTGAAGCTTTAGAAAACAAGGGGACTTTTGGAGCTGACAGAAATTACTATATTGCAGTTTAAGGCATCAGTACTTTTCTTTGGTCCAAAAGAGTAACTGCAAATTGCTGTAGTGTTACTTACAAGAAAGTGAACATCGGAAAAGTCTGATGACATGGGAATACTCAAAACACATCTAAGTTTTCTATAAAAATTTTATATATGACAAAGTACCTCTTTTTGGTTTATTTTACATGATTTTTTTCCCCTGTTATTTTCTTTTAGGCAGTTTGGGGCCATTGGGTCACGTCTGACTGGAGCTGGATGGGGTGGCTGCACTGTGTCAATGGTGCCTACTGACAAGCTGAACACTTTCCTAAAAAATGTAAAAAAAGCTTATTACCAAACGGATGGCCAAAGGTTAGCAGTGGAGAATAACAGTCTGTTTGCTACCAAACCTGGAAGAGGAGCTTTGGTTTTTGTTGAGGCCTAAAGAACGTAAAAATTTTAAAGAAACTATGTAGAGCATGTAGAACTGGCAGTACTTCCCATGCCACAGTACATGAATGCTTTTTTCTGGTTTGTATTGTAATGAGCAGTTGCTATTATCAAAATGTATTTCTGAAGAAGCAATTAAAAGAAAACTCTTTGATTATAAAAGTCTTTTTTTCCCCCATATTAAATATATCTTTCAGTATAAATATTGATTTACTAAAACCTAATGACAGGGAAAACTGAAACTGAAATAAAGATGATGATTTGTTACAGTGTCTCTCTCTTCTTTTCCCATTACTGTATTAAAAGAGAGATGAGGTGTGCAATGAGCTGCCTTAGTGGAGGGAGGGTACCTTGCAGTGTTTGCAGGGCTGTTCAATGCTTTTCCTCTTCAGGTCCTGGGCATTGGTTTTTTTTGGAGTGTTCTGTAAATAAGGAAGATTAAACTGAAGCATTCAAAAAATTGGAAGGGCCTTGCTAAACATTTGAAGTTTTCTCTTCTCCACAAGTAGGATAATTACTGTTGTAATTAATGATAATATTGGAGGAGCACCTGCAGGCCAAGTAAAGCATTAGGAATACATTATGTTGAGTAGGACTTTTCTCCTAGGGATGTTTCTTAGTGTCTTTGTGACGGTATGAAAGTTTCAACAAAAATGAATGCTATTCATGAGCTGTATGATGTGACAACTTAAGTGAATGAGCAAATAATGAAGCAAATGGATTTTGAGTGATCCAAACACCAAACTCTCATGCTTGAGTCCCAGCTGTGCATCTACATCATAGAATATTTTCATTTTATGCAAAACTATTATAAAGGACTAAATATGATCTGCTGACCATGTAAAAGAACAATTAAAATGTAGAAGGAATAATTAATGAGAGAATTTACTGAGTTGTACTAAGCAAAATTAAGTTCTAGGTAGGACCAAGGGAAAATGTCATTGACATTACTGACAAATTCTGACCTTGCTACCACTGTCTGCTCCTGCCATCTCCTATAACTGCTCTGGCAGTACAGACCCACAGTTCATAACCTGCCTCCTCAGCAGGAGAAATAGTTGTGATTGCAGAAAGGGCACTGTACATCAGGATCCCCCAAAGATGTCCTAACCCTGCTCCCAAGGGGAAAGTCAGGCTCCTGTGGCCTCTCTCTTGCACAAACTTCCACTTCTCTGCTCTCTCCAAAGAAAACCAAAGAGGAGATTTGGTTGTGTCACAGCCCTTGCAGCCATAAAAGACACAGCAAGAGTTGGCCCTGGGCACGTTTTTGTGATGCTAAGCACAAGTTAATGTCCAGAAGTCTGCATCAAATTAGAGATCTCTCAAATTTTCTGTACATTATCCATGCTAATTCAGGCCAAACCCAAATTCTCAGAAGCTCCTCATTCTGTGAGAAGACTCTGCCAAATCTGAGCACAGCAGATGAACGACAGCCAATGCAAACTACCAGATCTTTTCAGGAACCTCAGAGGGGAATGTCATAGCAGTAGTATCAGTAGAGAAGATCTCTTATTTCTGAAAACCAGGAAGAGTGGAAGAGAATGCTTGGGTCAAGTAAATCAAACACTCAAGAGGAAAAAGATGGGCTCTGGAGACAAGGTGGGGAGATGAAAAGACGATTTGGAGGCAGGACAGTTACAAGGATGCATGTGAAAAGAGGAAAGCAAGGGAGAGGGGAAACAGTTCTGAACAATTGGCAGAATAATAAAATGGGCTAATCTTAAATATTCCCTATTGCCATCTTGGAAATTTTTTTACCTTATAACGAATTTGTAATGTAGTAGATATACTGTGCATTCAAATAAACCTGTAGTTATAGGGCCCCCAAAAGTAAAAAAATCAGAAAAGTATCTTCAACAATGTGTGTAAGATAACCACTGATGTTTTAAAGAAAATATTGGTATTGCTTTGTTACTAACTTCCTAACAAAATACAATCCTGAGCTTACTTCAGTGAGTTCCTATTTATTATCCTGTCATAAAAATGGAGTAGAATACAGTAAATACCAGTCCTTTCATTAAGATATTTGCATAAAACTTCAGTTCAGCTGGATTAATTGAAACAGTAATCAGCATATGAGCAAAATAAAAATATATTATGGGGGTTTTTTCTTCTTCTTTTTTAAATTGAGCATGACACACAAAGTCATAGGATCTTCCCCACAACACACAGGCTGCAGTACATTTCAAAATTTTTCTGACAATGAATCTTATAAATTATATTTTCATAAACAAAGAAAAGGAAACAGATATAAAAGGAAGACAGTATAAAAGAATAAAACCAAAAGTTCTAAACTTCTGATGAATCTCTTTCCCAGTAAAATTTAGACCTAATTTCCATGGAAAAACCTACAGAATTCAATTCATATAAAAAGGGCAGTCAGGCATTTTTATTTACTGACTATATACAGGAAGCAAATGTTTCTTTTTAAACAAACAAAAAATGTATTTGGGGTTTTGTTTTGCTTGCTTTTTAAACCTTTAAAGACATGTTTCTACATAATGGTAAAACTCCCCAGTGATCAGAGCATGACAATGACAAGGGGCAAAGGTATTACAAGTATCTCAAACAATAAAGCAAGAAGATTTTGATGAAAATGTCTAAGTCTAGCGCAGCAGCTCATGAGCATATTGCCTAAGCAAGGCTTTCCAGGTCTGTATTTTTAGTGGCTTTTCCTGACTACCTTTTAAAAATCTCTTCTATAGCTAAAGTAACGCTGATTGGTAAATCAGATCATAGAATTGTTTAGGTTGGAGAAGACCTCTGAGACCATCAAGTCCAACCATTGAGCCAGCACTGACAAGTGCACCACAAACCATGTCCCCAAGTGCCACATCAAAACAGCTTTTAAATCCCTCCAGGGATCACCACCACTGCCCTGGGCAGGCTGTTTCAGTGCTTCACAATCCTTGCCATGAAGAACTTTTTCCAAATATCCAATCTAAACCTCCTCTGGTGAAACTGCTGATCAATGATGGAATGGCTCAGTGAACCCTTCCACCAGGTCTCTCAGTTCCCTTGGATCCATCCAGCCCCAGAAACTTGTGAGTGTTGAAGTCAAGTGGCAGTGAAATCTCCCCTTGGATTACAGGTGCCTCATTCTGATCCCTGTCCCTCTCCTCCAGCTCAGGGGGTTTGGTACCCTGAGAACAACTGCTCTTACTATTAATGCCTTCTCTGCCTCAGTCCTTCAGTGCCTCAGGCGTTTCCTCATCCTTTGTCACTATGTTACCCCCTGCACCCAATAAAGGTTAGCACAAGCTATGATTATCCATGGAGTGTAATTTTATCTTAAGGCCTGACTGTAATTCACTCAATCAGGAGTTTAATCTTAGTGTGCAGTAAATGGGCTCTAAACATTTCCAAAAAGGATCTGGAATGGAGACACTGTTAGACATCTGGGTGCAGCATCATTGCCTGGTGCCATATTAATACCCTGTATTAGGGTAATCCCACTGACATGTATGTCTTCATCACTGCACTTGCTGACTGTGTCTCTTACACACGAACATGCTCATCCTCTGAAATAGCACGAGAGCAATTTTACCATTCACTCAACAGGAGGGGATCAGGACCATGCATTTGACGTTTGCTGTCTTGGACACAGCACACACAGAGACATATGGCAACCTAATATATAATAATTACTTACATAACATTTTTGGGAATATTGGTTTCTAGTTAATATGATCTGAATGCCAACTTTTATTTTAGCAACTGCTGAGTACTCAGTCAGTATAATCCTTTTGAAATTCCTCTCCAAGTTCATGTGTCTCTTTAATAACATCTTGATATGTTGGAGCAACTGCTGCACTACAGTTTCAGTCAAGTGAAAGACTTGTATTTTCAGCTAACTACGAACCTTATTTGTGTGCTAAATCCCAACTAGGTCTAGTTAAAGATACACAACATTCACAAGAGTATCCTGTTCTAAAAAAGGATACCTTGCAAATTATATCTGTTCTGGGCAGGACTGAAGTAGTGCTCCCCAATTCTTGTCATTATAAGGTTCATCAACAAAACAAACCTCTATAAAAGAGCTCATACTAAAAAGTACCAGTAGCATGAAAACTGGACTGGTAAGACAATGTCATGAAACCTGTGCTGTGAATCATGCAGCACATTAAATTGAGATGGAAGGCTAGGAATTGATAAGAGAGGCTAGTTCACAGTGCAGAAAGGAGTACAGCGAGGAATGTAAAACTAACTGCAAATTGCTCACTGTGATACAGATTTGCCCTGTTTGACAGATTTTCCCAGTGCACAGAGAACTGGCAGAGGAAACACTGCCAAGCAATGCTGCCAACACATCTGTCCTCCCTCAGCTCTGCAGTTCAGCCAGTTCTTTCATCAAATGCTCTTCTGAGATTCAATATCATAAAATAGAGACAAGATATTTAATTCTGGTAATGATCTTATCTCTCATACTGTGCTTTTGGACTTGTGTCACAAGTAATTGAGATTCTCTGAGACACGACAGACCACAGCCTCCTGTGACAGCCCTGAGTTCACAGAGACAGCTGTCCCTGTGCCCAGGGTGGGCAGTGCCCAGCCTGCTCCTCTGCAGCCTCCCTGCAGTGCTGCCCTGCCTTGCACAGCTGGAGCTGCTACATTGGCGACCGCTGCTTCCTGAGCACGTGGTTTTCCTCTGGTCACCTACGATTGTCTGACCAGTGAAACCTGTGGGTGAAGGTTCTCTGGAGCTCCTGAAGCCTCTGCAGGTTTGGTCACTGATTTCAGCATAATGTGGATTTACCCAGCTCATACTCCCTGCAAACAGTTCAAGCAGTACAATAACAAATAGCGAGGGTTTGCACATAGAGCTAACGTGCCCAAATCTCACAAGTAACTTAAGGCACTCACACCAAATTCATCACAGGTGTCAGACCCAGCAATGGAAAAACTGTAGACAAGGAAAAAATGTTTAAGCTTCAGATGAGAAGACATTAAGGAGCTTTCAGAATTAATTGATCATTAAAATGCTTGAGATTGATTTCCAATAGGAGTGCTTCCTGTAGAAGCAACAAACTGAGGAGGATTCATACAAAAGCACTGGGTATACTTATTGGATTTTAAGTCTAATGCATTTTGAGAACTGCTATCATCTTCTAAACTTTTTTTTTGTTGGCCAAAATTACACATTAATATTAAAAGGGAAAAAAAATTATCTTCCCACTAAAGCACAACTTTCTGCACTTGGCACATGAGAATCAAATAAATCAATAAAGATTAGATGTACTTCAGACTGAAGCACAACTAGTGCCCAAGCAGCTGTCTTTCCAGCCAAGCTGTATGTGATTTGGGGTGGGAATAAAAATATATTTTATCAGCCAATGATCAAGCCAGATGTGTGGGGTTCTTTTTGTAAAATACAAATTAATTTTCCAAGGAATACTGAAGCAGGTTTGTATGAAGTTCTTACAGTAATTCCTCAGGAATATTATTAAATACCTTTTTTTTTGCCAAATTCCATATGGTGGAAGGGTTTATTCACGTTGTTCTACATTTTCTGGTTTCTTATCTGTCCCTCATGTGACAAATACATGCATTTATTTCTGTTGGCTGAGCTGTTTTGACATTGAGCAGGATTCTTTAATTGTGTTCTACTGATCAATTATCAACAGACTGAAATTGTTCTGCTTAAATGCTGAAGCACTTTCTACTGACTTTGTCCCTGGGAACATTCTTTCCTATCTCCTTCCTTTTCAGGCTTCGATCTAGAAGAGAATTCAGACAAGACCCTGTACTTGAGGGGAAAAAAATTAAAAATCAGAGCAACCCTTTTAAACATCTATAGCAGCTCCAAGAATAAGAAGTTTTTTATGAAGGGCGGAACCTAATTTTATTTAGGAACATAAAGCTCTAACTTTCCTAGCTGAATTAAAAAGTCTAACCAAAACCAGAAGCTAAAATCAGAACCAAAAACATCTAGCAAGGATTTACAGAACTTCTGTCAGATTAAGTTAAAGCTCCACAGCTGAATCATAAACTTAGTCAGAGCCAAATACTATCTGTGAATGAAAAAATTTGGGGACAAAGGGTTAAAGGTCAAGGAAAAAATACCTATTGGGCTTTTTTTCAAGTTGGATATGGTCAGACCTTGGCCCTACAAATATATCCAGTCAAATTCCTCTGCAATCTTTCCACAGCCAATCTAACTATGTCAGCAGCAAAACAGATGAGGAGCTTTGAATAGCCTTGATTTAAAAAATTATTTTGTTTTTTTTCATTTATTTTCAGAAGGCCATTTGAGAGAGTGAGTGAGGGCCTGGGCAGCTTTTGTTTCTGAAGATCTATAACCCGATGATGGCCAGCAGGGAGAGAGGGGTCACTGGCTGCAAATGATTTTCAATACTTCCTCTAGAGGGAATAGGATGGTTTCTGGGAGCTGCTTCAGGAGCTGGACCTAAAGGCCTCTTGCTATTGTTACTGAAAACCTTCAAAATTTATTGTCCTGCCTAAAAGTCATAAAATGTTTAACTTTCTTGATTTTAAGATTGCAGTGGTATGCCTTCCTAAAGCTGATTTTTCATAAAACAAATTAAATAGTTAAATTAATACAATTTTTTGGACAGAAAAACACTGTCAAGATTTATGGGATTTCTTAGTACCATCCTCAGCTATCAGCCCCTTGCACACAACTCCTCTGGGTGCCCTTTCTCCCTGCCTTAGCTGTGCTCATCCAGCAAGAACAACCAGCTTGGCTGGTTGGGAACGAGGGCACAGCCATGACAGGAAATGCACACCAGGCTCTAGAGCTGAGAGAGGGGCACAGAGGGGTTTGCAGGGCTCTCCCCATCCCAAGGAAAATGGCAGTGACTTCACAAGCTCCTTCCGGTGAGCCTAAAGGTTTTGGTTAGCAGAGTTTGAATCTCAACTAACTGCTTTAGCTCCACTAATGAGATTTATTTTATTTCTATGTAGGTGGTCTTTTATTTCTTAAATGCAATTAGCATACAGTTGTTGCCTGATGGTTTTATTTATTTTTGAAAGTGCCGACTACTGGACTTGCTTTCATAGTTCTCGCGTTTCCAGAATTGACTTTTGTGCTCCACAAGCCTATTTTCAGGAAATATTTTGTAAGAGGGATTATATTTTGAATTCTACTTTTAAGGCTGCAAAGTCTTCTGCTTTTTTCGTTCCTTTGTCTGTTCATTAGGGGCCATGTTTAATTCCTAGATGTGTTTTTTGGAGTCAAGTTCATTTCCTTTGAAACATACCATGAAAACAAAACACTAAAAATACTTTCACACTTTAGGCAAAGTTATATGTTTATTTTATGAGATTCTATGCTATTTAAGGTTTCAGGTGGGGCACTGAAATTCACATATTTGTCCCTTTCTAGGTCTTCTCTTAAACATTTCCTCACGTGTTCATTAGCTGTCTTTTGCTCCATAAATGCATAAAAAAAACTATCTGACCTGCTCAGCTTCAGCTGTATGATGAATAGAAGGTTTTAGGCTTTTATTCAAACTATGAAAAATTTCAACATTCCCATTTTTTGAGGATGACATAGATGAGTGCTATGTAGTGTTTCCAACTCCTGAGTTGTATTACAGTCTTGATTTTTGTGATTCATGAATTTATAATTAATACTCTCAAAAAATAAAATGGAACATTTTTGAAAATCAACATCATGCATATTGCAAACTACAATAAACATGTCAGCAAAACTGGATATACTAACAGTTTATGGTGGCCAATTTGCTACTTTATTCTTTTTTATAAATGGACAAATTATGACTGCCCATTGTGGTCACATTAAAGGGAGAATGGTGTGGAAATTTCTGTTCTCAATAAACCCATAAAAAAGTGGACAGAACTTATTTTTAGACAGAATTGTGCTCATAATGTGAATAGTCACCTAAAATCTGCTGAGAAAAACATAATCAGTTTCACAAGAAGTCTAAAATTTTCTTTTTATCCCATTAGTCAGCCTAATAACAAGTTTTACAATTTGTCCTTGTGAAGTTCATAAAAACAATGACAAATATAAAAATGCCACACTGAAAGTTGAGAAAAAAAAAAGTTTTCCACTCTTCTATATGATGTTGCGAAATGTGTTGAAGTCAGTGCAGTTAAAGTACCATAACACAAACTGACCTCTGAATTCACTGAATAAGGGCTGGCCTGTTGTAACAGAAGCTGCTGAGGTTTTACAAGCGAGCTGAGGCATCCCTATGCTGAATATGCTGAAAAGCAGTGGCAAATTGGTTTTCCTTTAATGTGTTGAGTGCAAATTCTTCAATATACAGAAAACTGAAATGCTAAGAATCCCTTGAGAAAAGGTTTCAGAGAAACTCAAGTCTTTATTAAATCCTCCAAAAACATTGTAATTAAAGAAGTTCTATGTGTCAGGGAAAGAATTTAATTAATTAGCAAATCTTTGCTTGTGAAACCTCTTTGTTTTAAGATAAAAAGAACAAAGGGCTCTGAAAATCTGTACCACACAACAGATAGGTCCTTTCTACTTTCAGAAGGACACATGCCAGATAGAAATATGTCCAAATTCAGAAAATACTCTAAGCTTCTTCAAGATTTATAGATATTTGGATCCAAAGAGTATAATTCAGGGCCATAATGGAACCAAGTCCATATATAAAGCTAGAATCCAGATATGAGAGGAGTTTCATTACATTCTGGGAGGTTTGATTTATGTTTCTCATTCAGCCTTATTCCCCAAAATCTAACAGAAATAAAGTAACCAAGCTGAAGCGCAGTCTCACTTCAGACATTTTAAATCATATGTTAGGTTAAAGGATAACAAGATGAGGAACCAATCAAACCTTTTTTCTGTATTTTTAAGTTTCTGTCTTTTAGGCAAACCACTTGCTGAGATTGTCTGCATTACTGTGGTCTGTCTCAGTCTAGAAAAGAGAAAACTGTCCCAGCTATTGTGGATCATAGCAGAAAAAGGAAACAAAATAAATGGGTGAGACTTGAGTAATGCATTCTTCTCCTCCCTGCCCCAGCTGGTTTAAACCACCTTGGCAAAAACTTCTGAAGAAAGGTTTTTAAACACAATACAGGTTGGTTCGAGAGTCCAAAAGGATATCACTGCTTGTAAACTGGAGGACAATGACTCTTCAAGTGCAGGGGTATGATACAGCATTATCAGTATTGTGGGCATGAAGAAAGTAGGAGATAAAGGACTTTGGCCACTGAATTCTGAGGAGCACAAAGGTGAATTCAACTCTGAGCCGATACAAGAGGGCTGTAAAAATGGGAGACATCTCAATAAAGGATATTATCAAACTGAGAAGACTAGCAGAAGGGACTAAGAAATTCTACAGTCATATAACAAAATATTTATACTAAGATTTTTTTTAACTAAGATTTTGTTGTTCACCAAAATGAAGTACTGTACTACTTAACGGCGGTACTGGTATATGAAGGGGTCAGAATTTCTGGCAAAGATTGATGGCAATGATCTAATATGCTACAGGAGATCATTCTCCATTTCAAGCAGAAAAACTGCAGATGACAATAGGCATGGAACATAAACACCTGGAAGCCTGAGTTATTTTAATAATTAATGCTAACTTTTGTGTACAACTATTTAAGAAGAATCAAGGTGTGTGATAAAGTTTTATCAAGAATTAAACTAGTGTATCACATTTTAGGCTGCAGTTTACTACAATCATGCCCTTACCTTAATCTAATTGAATCTTATCTCTGGCAAAAGCATTTTCCATTGAAAGCATTAAAATATGTCAGGAAGGAGAACAGAAAAAAACCCACATGTAAAACATATTAAAAAAAAACCCATCACAAATACTAGTTATAAAAGGAAAACTGCAACATAAATGCAGCACTCTTTAAAGCCTCTGATGATTTAACCTACACAACAAACTTTAAGATGATGTTCACCTCTGGCTTCTCTGCCTAGTTTTTTTAAATATATCACACCTAATATTACTGCAACTGCCAGATCAGTGGAGAAAAGAAACACTTTGTTGCTGTGTTTTTCTTCAGTTACATGCATTGCTGTTTTTCCCCCATAATGCTCTGTATTCTGTTAAGCATTTTTAACTATACAATTTATAGTTTATAAATATTGACAGAATCATGGCTTTTGTTAGCATGTTACCCATGGTATGATCCTTTTAATATCAGAAGTAAGTAAGACAAACCTCTGTTATGGCTTTGGATTCCTTTGGCACAGTATTTCTATATTCACAACATTCACTTATTTCTTCATCTGCCATATATTTCCTATCTTTAGGTAGATTTTTGCAAATTGAATCCTCATCTAACAAAAATATAAAAATCATACACAGTATTTTCTTTGTACTTTAGGATGCATATCAGCCTTCCAGTGAACTGTTAATAGACTAAATTTCTCCTTAGTACATTTTCCACACTTTTTCTTCCCAGACAAAAGGCTATGCAAAGAGATTTCTCCACAGATAACGAATTGGTTAATGAAAAATGGTGCTAAGAAGGTTATTTGATCTACTAAAAAACTAGCAATAAAATACAGATACTTAGATCTGTCTCAGATGTTTTTTAAAGACTGTGTCTGGACAGACTGGCATTAATAATCCTGGATTTCTGTGGTGGTTAAGAGGAGTATTTATCCAGTCTCACAAGGTGGATGTCTTTCTGTCTGTCTGTCCCCACCCCACCTGCCCATGAAGGGAAAAATAACTGTAAAGCAGAGGTGTGTGCAAAGCCTTTCAGTATCCAAAGGGGCTCCAGAAGAGCTGGAGATTAATCTTTTAGAAAGAAACAAAGTGACAGGACAAGGGGCAATGGCTTAAAACTGAGACAGGCTTAGATTACATAACAGGAATAAATTCTGTCCTGTGAGGGTGGTGAGGCACTGGAGCAGGCTGCCAGGGATGCCTCATCCCAGAAGTGTTCAAGGCCAGGCTGGATGGGGCTTTGAGCAGGTGGGAGGTGTCCCGGGATGGATGCTTGGAACTCGATGACCTTTGGTTGCTTCCAACCCAAACCATTCTGTGACCGTGATTTGTCCTGTGCTCCACAAACAAACGTGGCACTTTGTGCAGTGTGAGCCTTATGCTTTAAAGCTTCCCCTGGGATTCTTTTTACAGCAACAAAGGAATAAAATTATTACTGCAACTATGGTATGCAAGAACAACATGCTGATATTTTTATGTAGATTTTCAGTACCCTCGTGTCCATTCAGAAAAAGTGTTAAAAGCAAAATTTTTCACTTCTTGAAGGTCTTGAAACAAGCAAGCAGGAGTTCTAACTTGCAGTTTTACAGTAAGTTGTCAGACATCCACAAAGACAAAGCCAGATCTTAAATGGGCAAATACATCTTAGCCACAGGTTATAAAGCAGATACAGATGTACAAAACTATCAAGACAGGAAAACAAAAGTTTGGAAGAACAGTGAGAAAAGCTTTACATTTTTGCATAACAGGAAATCCACTGAACAAAAAAGAATTACAAATAACCACTAACATGTCTCATTTGCCTTAAAGAAATACAAAAGCTCCTAAAATGAGAAATAACATCATTGAAAAAGAACCACAAAATGAAGAATTTTATTTCAAAAAATGTCTTTGAACACAGCAGCTCAGTGCACAGAGAAGATGATGGAGTTGAAGACAAAGAACTGCTAAAATAGAACTGAAATGAAAGCCAAGATGAAATAACCTCCTCAAGTTCTGATGCTGGCAGACAAACACCATTCAATAAAAGTTTTCCAGCAATGACAATTATCCCATAGGGCTTCAAAACAATTTATATACTCACAAGAAGAATACGTGTGAGAACAATGTTCCAGATTGCTGAAAATTAGCATGAGGGGGAAGGAGGTACCAAGGCTTCCAAATCAGTTAATTGGAATTCTTAAAAAGATCTTAGAAAAGGACTGAGTGTCTAGATCTAGCCCAGGACTTTTTGAAACTCATAAGCATAGAAACTCTTTAGCTCCAAAATGACAGTTTATTAAAGAAAAGGGATAAAGCAATGTCCTGATTTAAACCGAATTACAATCTAACCTTACAATTTGGGGTTTGGACACACACTATCTGGAATCCATGTGCTCCACGAAAATCTCCCACTGCATGCAGAAATGACATGCACAAAGCACACAATTCCATGGGAAGGTGCAGCAGCAGGCAGGCAGACAAGGGCCTGAAAGGCTGATCAACAGGAGGAACAAAGGGAGAAGTCAAAGGTGCAGGTCTCAGCTCAGGAGGAAACACCCTGGTACCAGAAACAACGAGGAGCCCCTTTGACAGGGTACTGAGGACAGATGTTTTACTGCCTCTTAAAACCAGGAGTGATCTCAAACCCTTGCAGTGCTCTCCTGCTGTGCAGCAGTGTTGTCCCTGGAAAGAAGAAAGTGGACAGAATGGAACAGGACCAGTAACCAACAACATGAGGCCAAAGAAAAGTTACTGTCACCAAACAGTGCCAGATGATCTGACAGGGACAAAAGGAGAAAAGTATGACAAAGAAGATGAACACTTTCTCCTCCTCCCTGGATCCTGAAATAATCCCAGGGTACCAGGCTAAGAGAGACAGAGGCAGAATCCAGCCCAGTTTGCCACTCTAGTGAGAAGAGCAGTGGAAAAGTCACATCTCAGAGCATGGCTGAGCCTGCAGCCTGACAAGTCAGTAACAAGGTCTTTGTTGACAAGACTTGGGTACAATTTGGATCCCTGAATATCTGTCAGAGAGAGGAAAGAGTGCAAGATCACCACTGGTATCCCTTTTTTCCTTTACTATAACCACCAAGCTCAGTGGTGCTGCCATCAAAGTACCTTCAGAGGTCACACTTAAATGCACCCCAACATTTTCCAGATTGCTGGCTCTTTACCTGATAACATGATTCCAATTATGATTATTATGATTCCAATTGGATTTAAAGAAGGACCTACATGTCTGAAAGCTGACATTTTTTCAAATTACATCATTTGACTTAATTAAAATACTGACTCTTCCCATGAATTTCTCATTGGTGCTATATATGAGTACTAGATACTCAAATCCTTGAGAAATTTAAACTTATCAAGATGGCCAGCATGTCAATGGGACTTAATTTATAACTGCTATGACCTCACCCAACAACCCTTATGTGCAATGCAAAAATAATAGCTCTGGGGTTTATTCCTCTTCTTTTGACATTCCTCCACAGTAGATGAGTCCAGAAACCAATACAACAGACATGTGTTTAAAAGGGTTAATAAGACTTAATTAAGACTAATCAGGACAAGACAAATCCTGATTTTGATAAGCTTCTCATCAACAGCATTAGCATTCACTTACAGTACAGTGATGGACAGTTTAACTAAAGGCACAATATACCCTGAAGAAACTTTTTATTACTGACAGCAATACTTGGATTAGAATTAGCACAGCATGATTTTTAAATCCCAAATTGAGTCTGTAGAGAAGGCAGTTAAAAAAGGGTGAGTTTTTTTTATACTCACAAACTGAGCAAACTTGATCTGGAAGTCATTAACAGATAATAAACATAACCTTCCCCCACTCACTCCCAAGATGCCATCTCTACAGTCACTTTTCAGCATACAGTTGTATTTTTACAACTTCTCATCCTACAGAGAGAAGCCTCACAGGCCTTCATTTTATCCGATTTCTCCCTTACTGGTAAGGAATTAGTGCCTTCTTTTCAACAGGACTCAGTTCCTAACAAGGAAAAAGAAGAGGAATGAAAGGAAAAGAAAAATTTGGTTTGCTTAGTGAAAAGGTTGCAAAGTTCCCTTTAGGATGACAAAAGCCATTCTGAAAAGAAAGTAAAAAATTAAATCAGGTCAGCTTTCAAGTGAGCTGCAACAACTGCCTCACACAGACACCTCATTCACACAGCCTATTGTGGAACAGAATCAAGAGAACCAAAGGCAGCCACTACTTGTCACAAGACCTTTTCTTACAAGAAAAAAAAAAAGTCTGTAAAAGCAGCTTTGGAAATTTTAAACTACTCTTTCACAGGAAGTATCTGAACTCTTTTGGCATCCCAAACCAAATGGCTTCTTTTGCATGGCAGCGTGTAAATGAAATTGTAATCTGGTTTTCTGCATCACAACTGGCCATCGTCTACTGGCAGCCTAGGCTTGGAGATGCACCTTTTTTAACTCCTTACTTTCCCAACAGAAAAAGAATTAATTTGAAAACAGTAGTATTGATGGGCTAATTAAATAACTTACATAAATAGAATTAAACAAGCATTAAAGGTTCTATAGATGAGAGCCTGCTTTACTACATTCATATCCACAATCTTTTATTTTGTCATCAAAAAAAGCTGAAGAGCTTATCCTCCCTATGTAAGGCTAACTTACCTTTTCTCACTGTGTAAGGGACACAAAATTTGATATGATGCAAATGTTGCTGTAGGTCCCCAGTTTGTGGTAATTGGGAGTGGGGCTGGCCCAGCCTCATCCCCAGTGGGTGCAGCTGTGAGCAGCAGGTGAGCAGCACTGCCAGCAATGAGCCATGGAGTGCCCAGGGGCACTGAGCAACCACCCAGGGAACAGAGGGCACACAGGTGCAGGGCATGAACATGGGTGGGGTGAAAGGTGTGGCTGAAGAACAAGAAGAGCAGACACTTGAAGCCTTCTGTTGTGGTGAGGCATTCCTCTGTATGGGTTGAAGCCTTCTGAAATTGTATGGTGGTACTCTGTGTATCATGGCCATCTCAACTTCATCATAGGCTACAACACATTGTATCACCTGTTTCTCTATTTGAAATTATTTACAATGCAGCTCCTATAAGTCTTGGAGAAACATTGATTTCTTAAAAGAAGTAAGAACTAGTGACCCAAGGAATATTAAACATAAAGATGTTTAGTACTGAAAGGAATAAGTGCAAGATAAGTAAATTACAAAGCATCAAACAGGGGATGGGCATTCAAAATTTGATGTTCAAGAAAAGATCAATGATAGGAGGATATTTTGCAACATAACCAACACATCATTCTAACACAGTTCTAATGCAAAAGAACAACTTGGTCACAACAACTTGCAAAAGAACAACCATTGGATACCACTCAGTTCCTCTGAATCTTCTCAAATCCTCAAGGAAAAAAAAAAGAGAGAAAGATGGCTTTCAAAACAAGCCTACAGAGCCAAATCATGCAGGCTCTGATTAAGAGTAGAACTAGATAATTTAAAAATCAATAAAATTTGCTATCAGTTCCTTCTTATTAAAATGTAGAATGTATAGATTAGCAAGTCTGCTTATCAGCAGATGAGAAGACATTAAAAATCAAAATTAACAAATTAACAATATGACTAAGTGTCACCAGACATTCTAATGCTGCATATGCCTTACTCTATTTAAAATCTGACTTCTCTCAGCAGAACAAAAAATAAAAGATATCTGGATTGTTTCCTGCTACAACAGAAGAATATAAGAATAGCTGTACTTGGTCAAACCAAGGGTACACAGAGCGCAAGATCCAATTTCCAGCTCTGACCAACAGCGGATGCCTAAGGAAGACTAAGAACATGGCAAGCACACAGTGATATTTCCACAGAAATCTCTCATGGCCACAAGCATTTTGTGGCTCAGGAACCAGAGGCAGTGACTCTATTTGACAGCTCTGTACAAGTTTCTTCAAACTACTTCAGTTATCCTTGGAACTTTTTAAAATTTAATATCTACAGTGTCCTTTGGTGCCTAATAATATTGAATAAAGAGCCACTTTTATTTTAGCTTAATCTGATATTCTGGTAGTATTGCTTGTTTGAAAATTAGGGAATAATCAGAGGACTTCTTGTCACATATAAGATCTTGCCTTAGACAGCTGAAGACTTCTGTATTTTAAGATATCTTGCAAACAAAAGCTCGCTGTTCTCTCATTACACATTCCTTTTCCTGATTCTGCTCATTTAATACTCCCAAACTAATAGAGAATAATTTCCATTTTCTGGAGTCAACATTTCTGAGTTCTTATACTATAAACAAAACTTTTAGTAGCACTTTTGTCAAATATTTTGATGTTAGATGATACTTTTCTGAGAGATTATTTTCTATCTTTTAGCCAGACAAAAATCACCCATTCCAGACAGGTCAATGTGTTACCTGGCATTCAGGTCCATTCAATCCACAATAATCAAATACCATTAGAGTGTTCTGTGCAAGCCAGCTACTGCAGTTTAATACCTTCTTGCTGCTACCACTGCTGCCCAGACTTCTGCCTCCACAGACTCAATATTGTTGCTATCAACAGAAGGATTTATTCTCACTCAATTACTTTGTTTCTTAGAAGCCAAATTTTACTGTACAGCACATAATAAGTAAAAAAACCACCTGGAGTTCAGTGATCACCTTGAAAAAAGAAATTCTGCCTCCCAGCAAGTATGGGAAATCTTTCAGACCAAGCTGCTTTAGGTATGCTTCATCTCAGCTACTGCACTGTCCTCAATTCCAGAGTGGTTTCAGGTACAGGGTTCTTTAAGTCAAGTCTTCAGAGAGTACTGCAAATTATCTACTGCATATGAGCAAAACATACTCCTTATTTCATGATCAAATGTCTAAGCAGCCACATATTAGTGGCTGCTGGTATTTTCATCTCACCAGAAATATCAGCAATAACTAGAGGTTATCAGCAATAACTTTGAATTGGCTGCTTTCAGTGAACAAGCAATTGGGAGCTCTTGTGCTTTCAACATTGTTATTTATATATCACCCTTAGGGTTATCTCCCACACACAGCTGGGTAATAGTAAGGAAACTTGACCTACAGCTATATGACCTAGCAAAATATGGCAGTAAGAGTAAAAACTTGAAACAAATCTGATGCTATTAACTCAGACAGTGTCTTTGTTAACATCTTACCCACATCTTATCTCACCAATATCCTAATGTGTGGTGGGAAGGAATGAAATGTGCTCCTGTCTGAATGACCTGAAAGCGTCTTGAGTGATGTTCAATCTAGATCAGCTGCAGAGAAGACATACAGGCCACCCAGACAGACCAGACCTTGTGATTGCCCTCCAGAAGATTTTGCCTCCTTTGCAGTGCAAGGTAATAATTGGATCAGAGTGTGGCTTTAATATCTGCTGCTGGTTGATACATCTGACTGGCCTTTGCAGCTTCAATCTGAGATACATTTTGAACATTATTAATTTCCATGACCTAGTGGTCAAAGTCAGATAGAGAAAGTGATCTGGTTGTGTTATCTTCCAGTATTTAATATCAGTTCTGGATAGAAACAGCTGGAAACAATATCACTTTTGCTGTAATAAATTTTCAGAGGAATTTGTTGAAAATATCTCATATGTACAAAGAGCTGATTTCAAAAACAGACTTATAAACTGAAGGTGTAGAAGAAAAGCCACATGAGCAAACTGCTAGAGATGAGTACCTGATCCTGCTGTGCAGGACATATTCAGAAGTAAATTCATACCTTAGAAAGTCATATGGAAGTCTAGGTACAATTTCACCCCAAATTCTGAACCAAAATTTTCTAATTAAAAGGAAGTTGAGTCAGATTATCTCATACTTACTATTTATTTATCATTAAGCTCTGGATGGCTTCTGCAATATCTCTTCTTGTGCAGCTGTCATTGATTTCAGTTGATGCTTAGCATGCAGAAACTTAGAATGAACTCTGAGTCTGCTCTAGTATCATGCACAAATTGTACTATATAAGCTTTTACTCTGCTGGGATTTTTCCAACGTAAATGAAAGCATTTAACTCTTAAAAATGTTTTTGATTTAAGAACCAGAGTACCTAGGCTGTCATTAGTTATTGCAGCATGCCATGAAATAACCACAAATGAAAGTAAGAAATGAGGAATTATTAACAACTGAAAGTGAGGCTTTATTTATAATTACCTAGTCAAAAAAGTATGACAATTTTGATGGGTCAAGTTCCCCTGCTCCTTTGATGAGATGAGGCAAATGAGTGTTGCATGCCTGTCTAGGAAATTCCACCAGCACTGTGTGCACTGTCAGAGATTACACGGTGGATGAATGCTTCCAGAACCTCTCCAAGCAGCACTTGCATGCTGGCAGGAAAAAAAAGTCTCTCTTTGTTTTCAGCTTGGGAGGTACTAACAAAATATTTGAACCATCTAGAGCAGCAATTTTAGGGTACAGAAATGGGCTAAGTCCAAATAAAGAATTTAGAAAATAAATTTGCTCTCTTATTGGCCATGAAGTAATCTATAAAGTGCTTTGCATATTTTTGCATGAAAGAAGAATAAAAGGAGTAGAAGATACGTGTATTGTCTATTTCTTTCTGATTAAATACTGCATGTAACCCTCTGACTAACAGCAGGAACAGTACTGGCAAGAGAAAGCTGATGAATTTTTAATATGGTGGCAAAAGTTTTTATATGGGAGTCTTGGAAAGTGGGGAGTGATATCTTGGTCATTCAAATATGCATGCATAAAAAAAAACACACCTCAAAAAACAGGTACAGAAATTCTGTTCCCCATTACTGCCACTCAGATTTCAAGAGACTTTTGAGTGAAAGAGCAACTTCCAAGAGGCTTTAGGAATTCAGCTTGCTTCCATTTTTTCATTAAATTATGAAACACTCCAAGGCCCTTCTATTCTCTGAGGCTATTTGAGGCTTAGAAAAAGGAAGGAGCTAAAATTCTGTTTCTAATTATTATAGTAATTTTGAATGAACAACTATCAGGTGATGAGAACCTGGCAATACTTTAATACATTCCCTGATCTTTGAAGATGGAAGCAGAAAAGAACTGGTGCAGTAGCTGGAACTCAAATCTTTCTGAGATCTATTTTTCTTAGAGCAACCACCTAAAACTACTTAATGTTTCTTTCCTGAAAGTGCCAACGTATAATACCAGACTTTGAACACTTCTGTATTTCTTGCACATTAATAGGAAGTCTGCTTTTTTTCTCCCTATCTGTTTGAATGCCAGAAGATAATTTATAGTTCTTAATCCTTCATTAATAATTATTGCCACTAATACAGCAATCTGAGTCCTTTTAAAAGATCACTGGCAGAAGAAGAGTTTATTACAGACATGCTCTCTTAGGAAGCATCCAAGTTGAACACAAATTTAATCATACTTGATTATATTAATTTGAGGGTCTGACACTTTAGTTCACACACAATTATTTTCTGGATACAGACTCAATATCTGAGCAAAGATAGCACGTACTTCTGCATGTATATTACTGGCTCCTGTTCTTGAATCTAGTACAAAGTGTCAACTAAAATATGGACTGTACTTGTCTTCAGTGTCAAAGTAAAAGAAAAGCATTGTAATAAAGTTAATCAGCAAAGATTTACATCCCTGCAAACGATAGTATCTCTGGCAGTGACAATTAGCAACTTCATTAGTGCAGTCATGCAGCCATTGCTGCTTCTATATGGAGGGGAAAGTTTGAACTGCAGTACTCCCCAAGATGGACAATAAAGCACAGATCCTCCTCTTCTTTATGTAAATCAGTATCTTGCTTTTGATCACCTGAAATGCAGAAAGCTGGTTTTGGTTAATAGAAATCAGTGTCTTTCATGAGGGTAATGGATAGAATATAATTTCAGCGTTGCTCCTTGTCTCTAGTACTGCTCACTAAACTGTACCATCAATTTATAGATTAGAACATCCAAATTCCCAAAACCTTTTAGTCCAAGATTGCAGTAACATCAGAGGGAGGGAGGGAGGGACGGAGGGAGGGAAGGAAGTGGCAGAAGGAAGGAAGAATCATTAACTTTTTTCCTTTAAAATGAATCATGACTGGGAAAGCATGATGCTATTCCAGTCTCTGAATACATTGGTTACTGTTGCCCAGAGGCACCAGAAATCCATCTCCATTTAAAAAGCAGCTTCCTTGCCACACACACCCACAAATGTATTCTCAGAATAGCAGAAAGCTGGAACAGGTGCAGAGGGAATTGCATGTGTACACCGGCATGTGGCAGAGCATCGGGACAGAGTCCAGCCCTGGGACACCAGGCACTCTCCTACAACTTGAAACTTTATCTCCAAATATTTAATTTACACATTCATCTATTTGCAATAAAAAATAGTAATTAAAAAGAAAGTCCAAGTTAAACTCCTAAACTGACTCATTTCTTCAAGAAGATGCCAGAAAAATTTAAACTATCAAGGAAAACAATTGACTGAATCCATACCAGCCCTAATTCCCTTGTCACTCTTGTAAATAGAGTAAAACAGCCATAAAAAATTAAATAGGAAAGCTGCATTACACAGCCTTTAAATGGTGAGGAAATGCAAAAGTGACATTTTAACTTAGGTTACAAAAGATTTCCCTTATTATGAAATATGTGCTAAATATACAATGAATTCTGAATTACCATTAATTTCCTTGGACTAAGTATGAAAACAGAGTGATTTTAGAAAGTCATTCTGAGATAGTGTTTAATTTTAAAACAAATCTGGTGTATTCCAAGAGTAGTTAATCAAAAGGGATTGATTTCTAACAGCTGTTATTGTTTGAAAAGTTAATATCTAGGAATTTTGTATTGGTTTAAAAAGGCATCTGTTTCTAGAACGTGTAAAGCTTTGATAAAGCAGAGATAATTTATCTGCTTTCATTTTGTACAATAAAGCTGCTCTTAATATTCTTATCTTATAATATTGGATTTTAAATAGAGTGACTTTATCACATCATCAGTTCTTAAGGAAAATCATTGAAGTCAGGTGGGTTTTCTGTTTCAGAATAGAGGAACTATGTGATCCACTATCTTCTCAGATGTAGTGAGAAAGTGAAGAAAATCAACAAAACAGAAAAGGCTATATTATGCCACTGATTTGTGAATAGATTGCCCTTTAAGAAAATGAGAAATTTTGCTTTATAAACAAACCCTAGATTTATATTTCATGGTATCTACTTGGAGAAAGTGAGTACACATCAAATACTTCTTTTAATACGTTTTCTACTTATCATACAACTTAGTTACTCATTTATTCAGCAAAACTCCAAATTGGCACCATGCACACAGAAAAAACAATTTTAGGAAACCAAACACTTCTTGAGCCAAAGGAAAAATTAAGCTGGCTTCTGTAAACAATACAGTAGCATACTTCAAAATAGGTGGAGCTAATTATTTTCATGGGAGAAAAGGAGGGGAAGTATTCTGAAAAAAATTGGCAATATCTGCTATGACAATGAAGTCAAGAAGAGAATTGTGAAAAACTACATGCTTGAGCTGCAACCAGCTGACCAATATATGGGGGTGAGGTGGGACATAAAAGTAGTTCTTAAAAGTTGCAGAAGTTCCATGACTTCATAACTTTCTGAGCCTTTATCCCATTCTAGAAAAGTGTTTTATTTAACAATTTATATGCTGTTCCTAAGTACATGTACATAGAAAATTGAACAGATATCTTCTTCTGTAAATAGTACCAAGAAAAGGAAAAATATGATGATAAGAGGGGAAAACCAGAAAGCAAAATGCACACTTGAGATACAGCCCAAGCAGTTGATCTCATTCTAAAACCTCCTGCAGTGAGGCACTTAACTCCAAGATCTATGGCTACATCACTTCATAGCCATGGAAAATGAACATCTCCTCCCTGTACCTCACTTTCCCCAGCTATGATATCAAGTTACAAGGACCTTCTCTGTCATTTCTTCAGAACTCCTGCTCCTTGCATATGCCTCTTGCTATGCAGTCAGGAAACTCTTTTTCTGAAGAAAACCACTAAATATCAGAAATCATATATCTACATATAGAAGGCTTTATTTCCCTTTCATTATTTACAGTTATTCCTCAAGTATCCTGAAAGTATTTATATAGAACTTAAATTGTGATACATATGAGAAACATACTAGAGGAAGCACTTAAAGAAGACCACAAGAAATTAATCCTTGAAAGGATCTGGAAAGACAAATTTGGTTTGTATTCAGGATACAATTTCAACATCAGAAACAATGCACACCATCTACAACTTGAAGAGCAACCCAGACTGGAAACTTGTTTCACTATCCACAGCTTGAAATTGGCTACTAGGGAAATCTAAATGTGCCAAAGGGACAGTACAGTGATTCTCCCCCCCCCCTCCTTCTGCAGAAACAAAAATATTTTTTGATTCAAGAAAGTCCTTTCAAAATGAAACATTCTAAAGATGAGAATGGTTTTTAAAATACAGATTAAATACTGGAATTACATAGTGTCAGAACAGGAAAAAAGTTAAACAAATAATGAAATCCAGTTCACAAAAGCAACCAGGAATGTAGCATAACTTCAAATGAGAGCAAGGAATATGGTTTGATAATCTTCTGGAGATTCTCTCTTGTAAATGGGTAGCTGAAAATACAACACTTCACCAGTTTAACCAGCTCCATAATTCACGATGCTGGAATAAAATTATGCAAAGATATTCCCTCTGCCAGCATAAGGCTGTGGTACTATATATACACTGCACTTGTTCCAGGTTTATTTAAAAATGCAAACCAAAAACTTCAGTGATGAGAGATATTGCAGATCCCTGCTTTGGTGTGCAGTCATTGGATATTCCTGACCTGATATTCTGACCTTGAGCACAGATCATTCAGAGAAGGTCAGACACAGAGCTTCAAAAACTTAGCTCCTCTGAAAATTGCTTTGCTTTGCTCTGACGTTTTCTATAATTTATTCTCTTAAAACTGTGAGGAAAATGGCTTGTTTTATTCCATAGAATAAAACCATGGAAATGTTAAGATACTAACAGTTGTCCTAAGATAGGTATTGGAATAAGATCCCAATATTACCGGATGGAACGTGCCTGGGCTCGTCTGGCCCTTGCTGCTTGACCAGAGGCTGCAACTGAGATGGTTTTCACCCCAGAGACACCTTTGGCTAGCTGTATGCTGCAGCTGGCACTTGGAACAAGTCCAGGCAAGCAGGAACTCAGTTTTACCTCTGGTGGAAAGGCTTTAGGCGATGGTGAAGGAGAAAAGGAGACGGATTCTGCCGGAGGGTTTAATGCAGAGCTTTATTCCAGGGTCACAGGTCTCTGAATCTTGTAACAGCTCCAACAGAATGCCAACCACATGGTCCCAGTGTCCTTTTAAGCCCCGGGGACAGGGGGAGGGAAGGGGTAGGTGTGCCACCAACCAGGTAGGAGCGGGGAAGGCTCAGGAGAGAAGTGGCACCTAGGTAGCCCAGTGACCCCAGGGCTGAGAGGCATCTTTTGAACTTTTGCCAATCAGACAACGCCCTTTCTGGATTGCCAAGATTGATGGAGAGCTCTCATCAGGAGGCAAGGGGAGGGGAAGGGAGAAGGTATTGGCACACCTGGGAAAGGACTGGGATAGCTAAAACAGGATATTGTATCACACTGCAACAGATAGGAAAGTAAGTTGACAAATTAAGAGCAGAGTTTCTTAGAGAACTAGAGAAACCTGCTGCTGAGTTTTACTTGTACACCTTCTCCTTACACTCTCTTACCAAGAGCACAGACCTTAAGAAGGATTCCACTAACAGTGACTGCAGTTATTGTTCTCTAAAACATAACCATTCCTATCTAAAAGCTGATTTTGCAAAATTTTAATGTTTCTTTTCATTTTGGGCTTTAACTCTTCCTAACACCAGGTTAGAGGAGAAAGAAGGTCACAAATATCAACTATCACATGTAAATTCATCTCTAAAATAATTAATGTATAACTCTATCATCCTGTCAAGAATTCCACTCCTTACTTGATCTTACCAATTTAAGATATGCTACAACCTTATTCATTGAGAAACTTTGCTGAAGAGCCAAGGTAGAAGTAGGTGTGTATCAATGAGAGAGTTCCAATAAATATTTGGAAGGCTGAATGAAATTTTTAGACAGCTCTGATAACAGAGGATTTTTTCCCAACGAATAGGAGTTTTCCCCATCTCTCAAAGCTATTTTTGAAGGACAGCCTCTTCAGTTTATTCTGCTATCTTGTGGAATTCTAGTCTGGAGAAGGCTTCAGAATTATACACTTTAAAGTGGCAATGCCATTATGAACATGACTGAGAGGTCCACACTTCAACAAACACCTAGTCAGCAGAAGTATTGGGGGTAGCTGCTTTGCTGGACCATTCCTGTGGAAATTGCAGAGACACAAAGTTTCACTTTTACATAACTGCTAAATATGCATTAGTTAGAGAAACAGTAGAAGTCTTTCCTCTTTGTTGCTGGCTTAAACCAAGACAGGAAATACAGAAAACAAGTCCTACCACTTGAAGGCGGTTTGGCAAGCCATCTCAGTTTATCTGCTAGCACACAGCTTTGTAATAAACAACCACTGTCGCTTTCTGGCAGTCTAACCATGTATGCTGAGTATTGAATCAACTAACAAAGTGAGGAAAAACAAGAGCAAGACCTCCAACTCTGTCACCTCTAGAGGCAGAACTATGTCAAATAAAAGGCAGAAGTCATCTAAACCAGCACTGGGGCTGTTTTGCCGAACCTCTTTGTCAAGTGATTGCTTCAGTTTGCACAACGGTCAGTTCTGCACTTTCTATAAGTACTGAAATGCTCAGACACTTCAGGAATTGCTGACAGTTCAAAGGGTTCACCTATGTGGATTCAGATATTCTCTGTCATGAGGACCCAGGGTGAGTTTAATCTACAAAGAGATCAGTTGGCTAACATCATTAACACACTTCTACAAACAGTGGATAAAACAGTTTTAAATTACCAGAAGTTGCATCATTACGGATTATTATTTTAGCATTGTTAGCCTTCTATAATATGATGTTGCTCCCACTGGAATACTGATTAAAATAGGAACCAGATGTGCTTTTCATGACCAGATTGAAAAAGATAAACAACCAGAAAATCAATTCAAATAAAAAGGATGCCCTGGGGGTGTTTCTCGAAACTGAAGAGGGAGAGTGTAAGTATCTTTTAGAAGGGCGGGGTAGGAACTGAAAAACACTCAAACCCAAAATCTCCTCTTTCACAAAAAAAATCCCTAAGAAACATGAAGCAATCTAGTTCTTTAGACACCTATTTTGATTATACTCCAATGCACCATTATCGTAAAATTGGGTGTACTGGCCAACACTAAAACAAAGAAAAATCTCTATTTTCAGTTTTGCTCATAAATCCACAAGAAATAAAGCTCACAGGAAAAAGACTAATTTACATTTAGACCTCAGCATTTTACAGGAATACCACTTTGGTTTACTGGACTGTAAGTAAGATAAATTTTTTGGAACCTACATATCAATCTTCAACTCCACAGAGGCACTAAATGGAAATCTTTGTGCCAATCCTGATGGGAGCTTTTTCTGCTAAATGCAGGCCAGTATCTGCAATCTTAAAGATTAAGTATGACTTAATAGCACTGTTTTGCAGAGTAGACCATCTGTTTCTTTACACGGAATAGAAAAGAACAAAATTTCAAGTCACAAAGGAACAGGGATCCCAAACCACAAAGGAAAATAAAGGACCACTCCTCAATATCAAAGATTCTACTGCAGATAGTGTGGCCCTAATGAAGCCATATTTTTTCCCTTGAACCTTTACATCTAGGCCAGGAACCAGAGACCAGTGAAGAGGGTGGAAGTTTCTTTTGGCAAGCATGGAGAAGAAGGGATTTCTTCTCTGTGTAGCTAAAATAATAATTTCAAAAATAGATTTAAAAAAATTCTCTCTCACATATCAGCCCTATTTTCAAAAGAACTAGAAGAGAGACTGGGTTAGCCCTGTTCAGCACCAACTCTAATGAGCACTGTTCCAGTAGTGCCAGGTCATTTTGCTGGAGCTGAGTGTCACAAAGGGAAAAGCACAAGCAACACAATCAGGCCTGCAAAACTTGAAATAGCACACCATATAAAGGTAGAAAGGATAATTTAGAAATAACTTATCTCTTTTAGCTATCAGCATCTTATATTTTGGGTGAACAAAGCTTCACCACCATGTGGGGTACAGCAATCATTCCATCCCTAGAAGTCCTTCACTGCAAGGTTACCAAAGCCAAAATACACTCTTTGAAATGAAAGATTTCATGCACTACAGCCTAATACATATTTGATTTGCCAAATTATGTTATTTCTCTTAGATATATTTTGAAATAGCAACAGACAGAAGAAGAGAGGATTTGTATGAGAAATTCCTCCATCTCTTTCTGTATCTTTAAGTGATTTCCAAGGCTCCCCTATTTCCTAGCTCCCATTTCTTCTGACATACTGCATACATTAGGACCTCCTTACTTTCCTCTGTTCTGTCTTGTATCTTTCTCCCTCTTCCTGAGAGTTCACCAACTTTTGTCCATTATTTCTTCTCTTCCACAATTTTTAATGCTCCTAATTTTCCTCTTGCCATGGCTGGTTCTCCATTCTCTTCCACATGCCAGCACCTGCCAGTACATTACCAGCCCCTTGGGATACTTCAGGAAACCCATCACTGCCTTCATGCGGAAGTGTACAGAGTTTGTGTACTCAGACAATAACCTTCCTGAGAAGCAGCACTAGTGAATGCTGAAAGACTGGTACTGGAACAAAGTCCCCTTTTTTCTGAGACATCCCCTGCTACATTTGAGATGCTGTGCCAACTGTGTAAATCAGCAATTACAATTATCAATTGTATCAGAAGAATATGATACAGAAGAAAATAACAGAAAATTAAGATCATAAAGTCAAACACAGAATTTTGGAAAAACCAGAATTAACATTTTTCATGAACCCTTACATCAACTCATGTGTACACAGCTGGTCCTTCTTCACATTAGCACATTTTTTTCCACATCTGTATAATGTGAGACTCCTATACCTTTTTTTGCTTTTGAAGAAATGGCTATCAAAATCATGTTGGTATTGGGGATTATCGATAGAACCTCACAATCCTCACAGAAGAGTCAGAATTGTAACAAACCCCTAAATTTCAGGACACTTTGAGAGAGCTGTCTTTTCCTCCACAGGTTTCTCATCAGTAAAAGATATAAAAAGGGTTAGTCACCATTAGGAATAATGAGGAAGGGCACAACACACTTACTTGAAGAAAAAAAATGAATCTGTAATTTAAGATTATAGAACACATGTTCAATTTGATAAACCATTCATCAACGACTTTTTAGAGACCAAGAATTCATACCAAGCACTGCCAACTTATTGTTCGTGTCTAACAATGCTATGAAACAAACAAACAAACAATGGCATGATCTTCAGAGAAGAATTTTATTGAAATGTGGTTGACTAGCAAAAAACTGCATGTCAAATTTTTTTTTTTAAATAGCTTTTCAGTAACTTCCCTTTAATATTTTCATCTTCTTATTCTCGGACTTTCAATCAACTGGATTAAAAAACCCACAAAAACTTGTTCAGTTGATTGCAGTGTCAAGGGACTACCACACTTTGTACCTCAGCATGGTGGAGTTTAGCACAGTGACTTCAGCCAATACACATAGTCAGTGTGAGAAAAGCTTTCACAAAGCCATGTCAATACAAGTTTTCTACTCCAGAAAAGGCCTCTGTTGCAATAACCCGTTGTCAAGCATGAGAGAGATAACAGAGAGGCAAGAGGTACACAAGCTAGACAGATGCTGCACTCAACCCAGTATCATAAAAGGCTGATGAAGGCAATTTACCACTACAGTAGACAAATTCCTATCAGAGGATCAAGTTTTCCCTCTTCTTTTACATGTGAGGAAGGAATACACAGATTCTTCAGTCACAGCTCTTTACCCCACTCTTTCTATCACCTCCCAAATGTTCCACATTCCAGCTTCACAGAACAGTAATATTTAGTTTGTGGAGAATACTTCAGTTGCAAATGGACAGTCTTTGTCAAAGGTATGAAAAACTAGCAACTGGCATTACTGTTAAAAGGGTAGAAATTATTTTAGTAATGTGATAGTTATGACAAGCAAAATAAGGCAGGAAGTTGGGATGCAGATCAGAACAATATGAACGCTTGACCCTCGTCAGTCCCTGACAAAATTCAATCCTTGCTGATGCCACAAGCCAGGTAAATAATCATCTAACAGAGCAACAGCTGCACTGGCAGGCATTTCAACTCTTGCAAGGACAGCTATTCCCAGAAAGATGGGATCACTCCTGCAATCTACAGTACTATACGTACAGAGGAGCAGAATGGTTCATATTGCAAATAAACAAACAGCACTATCTGGTAACCCTCAGTCTAGGCATCTTTAAATTACAGCCAGTTTGAAATCAATAGTGTCCCTTCTTGCCTAACTCTCTTGAGGGAGCTCTGAAAGAAAACGCAGTTTTGACATAGCCTCAATTTGCCCTTTGAATACAAAGGTATTTTGACACTTTCTTTTCTTCCTTTCATAATTAGAAAAACTGGCTTACCAGTCCATGCCTACACCAGATGCCTCAGGAATGATGCTGACATGCTCATTCTAACCCTGCACTTGATATGCTGAACTGCACTCAGATCCTAGCACTTCACATCCTTCTTTCACACCCTTACCAGATTATGAAATTACTATTCTGGCCTGAATTTACATAGGAATTAGTAGGATATCATGGACTTCATTATCAGTAAGTGAGGGAATGGAAAAAGTGAGGGAATGTGGTGGAGTTCACTCTATAAGCCAATTACTAACACAGATTCCCTAGGACCGACACCCTTTTATTAGATTCCCTCAGTTTAGCAAATGCTTATCTACCACTCAAATGGCAAACAGCTGGGAAACCTTACATTTTTGGGACTAAGTGGTGTCTCTGTCTCTGAAAGATGAGTAATAAATAAAGCAATCATTACAGAGAATTGCTCTTACTCTGAGTCAGCTGGTAAGTTTTGAACTTTACAAGGATCACAGCTTTACAGGGGAATAGGGCAGTTTCCTTGTAGGTTATTTTGCTTCTAGAACACATGTAACAATAGCCCGTATAATTAGCTGAATGTTAGGAAAGGTCTTACTCCAGCTGTTTCCCAACATAAAATAATAAATACACAGCAGTAATCCAGTAGCATTTCTGCCATACACAGTCCCACCTTTTGTTATTTTGTATTTGTTGCATTGATTGTACCAATCTGCTTTACTGCCTTGTACAGTGAAAGCCACTGAAAAAACGTCAAGTTAAATCTCAACACTCGTAAATAATAGGGAACCATAAAGAAGGAATTTACATTAAACCTTGGGTGAAATCCTGGACTCACTGAATTATACAGAGATGCCAAGAGCTTACTTTGATAAACACTGGTTTGGTTGAATGCGTATGTACCATGATACAGACTAAGCTTTATCATTATTGTTTTCTTCATGATTTCCCCCCTGATGAATGCATGAGATGGATAGCTAGAATTTTGTGCCTTTTGAGTATTTTATTTTACAGCATTAGGAATGTTTCAGTGTATGGTGTGATATGTGTATATGTGAGCCCAGGTTTTATAAATCAATCACAGGAGCATTTTGACACCTACACTATGCAACAGAGGCAGTAGATATTGGATGTATCACACCTATTTAATTGGAGACAGCTGTAGGAGGTGACTAAGCACACAGATTCCACAAATCCAGGTCTTAAAGCTGGTTCTTATCCAACCATCTGTTTATATGAAAAGATGCTACAAGTAATTTATTTTGCAAAAAGAATATATTTAAAGTCAGGCAGAAGAAATCACTGAATGGTTAAGTATTTTGGTAAAAAAAATTTGACTAGAAATGTATGGATTGCTCGAGAGAAGAGAGACCTCTGAACATCATACCTAGTAATAAATAAGATGAACCAAAAGGGTCTCCTCAGTATTTTCTCACACCAGTTCTCTATTTTTTATATCTCCACCAAAAATGTACTGTTACAATTCTGCATCAAGATCTGAGGTTATGATAAACATAGCCTGAACATCCTGATGTCATCACAAGTAGAATCTCCTAAGGCTGAGGGTTATTGAGCTATGAATAACAAGATCTAACACAACCATTCCATTCAGAAAGGAAGGACTCATCCAGTTGTCATTGTATTCTGGTTTTATCCTATCTCCTTCATAAGTCAGTAGTATCATGATACTCCATTGTCCAAGTGAAAAGAGTCTGGATAGATTTACCTTTAAGTTGACTATTGACTGAGCTAAGGTATTCCCAGCCTTTGTTTTCCCTAAAGTAAGCTATATATAATACATTTGCTGTAACTAATTAAAAGAAAAGGAATTAGTTATGCAGTAGTCAAACTATTTGATAGTTTGAGCGGGGTTTTTTTCCAAGTATCTGCCGCATCCCATTCAATTCCTCCTGCAAATTTAAATCAGCTCAATATGATCTGGATGAATAGGAGGAAACAAAAAAAGGAATGATGTTGAAGAGATCTGTTTTGAAAATTGCTAGGAATAAATAGCTGTTGTCTTTTCAATATGATTTTAATAACCCATACCAGTTACCAAAACCAAAAAGACATTCTTATAGTCAGGGAGACAAAGGATTCATAGTTACAGTTTTTAATCTCAGCCTTACAACCTGAAAAGATAAATCCAAACTGAAGTGCAATATTCCCTGTCTCTCTTGTTTTTACTGCCTCGTTATATGAGTTTATTTTCCACACATGTTGCTGTGTTTCTCAGATACCACAACGCTGACCAAAGATTTGCTCCAACTGCAGCACTTTCCTTGTATCTTTTGCATGTAGTAACAGTCAGCCTTGATCTGATGCTGAATTCTGAGGTCTGGAAGCTGTGGATAAGGATTTAACCACAAGAATATTTAGCACCTTCACTTCTATGGTATTTTTTCCCTGGGACCTTCCAATCCCAGTTTAGCTATTGCTGCAGGGCATTAAAACCCAAGACCTGGGGTTTAAAGTTAGATCCAAAGATTTTTATCTTCCTACTGTCTTAAACTCTGGAAATTCTGGAAGATGTTCTAAAGCAAATTTGAAATGGATCAGGAAACAAGGAGGAAGAGAATGATAAGTTTCTTAGCAGTGATGTGTTGCCCTAAGGGCAAACTGGACAAAATGGAGGATTTTTTAGTCACATTCATGACCCAATGCCAGAGTTGGGCAGTAAATTTGCAGCAGGCAAGCCTGGAGATGAAGAAAGCATGGGTCCTTGTGGTCATGTTTTCATCTGAAAGGACTAAAAGCAATTTCCTATGTAAGGAAAAAGGGAATAACCTTTATTGAGTTCTATTTTAACTGGAGACCAATGCACAATCTTTACAATCAGAAGCAAAGTGCTTGCAATTCATTTCAACTTTCGTTTTCAGTATGTGCACTGTAACAATGCTGTGGAAAACTCTTATCAACAGGAAGAAGGAAGCACCAATGCATGCATTAAGTATTAAAGGATGGCTTACAGCATGCGCATATTGCACATTTCCACATTTCCTGTGGTCCTGAAACCTGAACACATCTCCAAAGAAACAGAAAATCACAAGCATTTAGGTGGAAAATTTTTAAGTATTATTAAAGATTTGCTTGGGATTGTAATGTAAAGACCTGGGCATGCACTTTGTTAAACAGATAGAGAACCAAATGTCAATTAAGAGAAATCTTCTCTAAATCTAAATCAATTCAATTTGAGAGATATATTAGTTATGCTTGATTTATCAGATGCATGTTGGGCCATTCAGAGGCTTGGCAACTCATGCAGAGAAGCCTGATGTACACATGCACAGTGAGAAGGCATCCCTCCATTAAAAGATACAGAACTGGACTTGTATAGCAAGACATAAAAATGTGTAATTAAGAAAACTGCAGCTAAAGCACAGTGGATATTATTCTATAATTACAAGATACAAGAATATCCTTGTATTTTGAATGTTAGCAACAATAATTAAAGAGTAACTGCATTGTTCACCAACTAAAATTAGAGCTAGTGCCTTATCTAAGCCACTTTTAATTTATTCTTAACTACAAATGTTTCCAGAGATCTGAAGTGAGGCGCCACTTAAGAAAACTCACTTACAGCAAGTGATTTATTTTTTCAGAGCCAAGAGAAATACATGCTTATGCCTGGACCACGAACAGCTCCAGCTTTCTGGAACCAAAACCTCAGGTATGTATTTTTTCTCCTGGTACTAACTGTCAAAAACAGTAAGTAAACAAGGAAAAAGAAAAATTAAAGCCAGTACAGATCTGAAAGTGCAGGTTGTTATTGGACATAAATGAGACAGAATATTTACAAAAACATTTCTACTTGCATCCTATTTTGCTGAGTAAAACACAGATTACCTTTTATCCTTGATTGCTTTCTTTATAATACACAAGAGATAAGCCTTTTGAATACCACAAATTTTTTTCATTGCTATCATTCTGAATTCAGACTGTGGAATGGGTCAGAGAACATGCATAAGAAGAAATAAAATAAATCCAGCAAACGTACTGCAAAAGGCAGAACTGGGATAAGTCACTTCAGTCCCCACTCCTTGTCAGAATGGTGGCATGGGTTTGACAAGACAGAAGTCAAACTGGAGATAGCTGTGATCACAGTTTACAAGAGTGAACTAATGACAGCCACTTTGTGTATCAGCTGCAGGTATGCAGCCTTTGAAAGCCCTCAGCAGCACATCTTTCATATCAGAAAGGTGCATATACTGAGTCTCTTGCCAAAATAGGAAAATGAGCTACAGAACACAGAAAACAGCCCAGTATGCTGAAATAGAGATAACAACAAGAAAAATCTATCAACTTTGGACTGTGTGTGAAAACGGTTAAAAAAGAATGCAAAGCAAGTGACAAATGGGACTGATCCCGGTGAGTGCTGACAAGGAGGATGTTGATGTTAAGGAAGGAAATTACTCATTTTCTCTGTGTATAGGAAAGGCTGAGTACTACAAGTTTGCCTGGTGTACCTTTTTGTTAATTTTGGATCAGTGCAGTGAAACACCCTGTTTATTTATGTCCCCCTCACCACAAGGTGGCACATATGTACTCCCTGGGATTTTTAACTGCCTCTACAGTTCACTTGATTTTTAATTAAGAGGGAGGAAGGGAGTGGGGACGGGATAAGAGCATGGAATGATAAACTGCATTGTATTATTAGGCAGAAACTACTAAATATAAGTAAATTATTCTTAATAACTGGATTAATTCCAAACTTTCCTTGTTGATATTACTTACTAAAGGGATTGAGGTGTGCTCACATCAACAGTGGGGCAGTTAAAAGGATAAAGAGCTACTGAAAACTTTGCTTCAGTGTGTTTTACAAATATACTCACCAGAAACTCAACAGGATTTAGGGGTGAAATGGAACATGGGAAGGCTGGTGTCAGAGAGGGAAACAGGTACACAAAAGCAGAAAACCAGGTATATCCACTCATTATTTTCATTCCCTAGATTTTAAGCCCGTTGTTTGGTGTGCAGTATTAGGGATTTTCTTACATTGCTGCCAGTTTTCATCCTCCCTTTGCGAGTTTCCAGAACTAACTACATATGCTAAAAAAGGCTGATTCGTAGTAGCAATTTTTCCTTCAAACTGATAAAGGTTGTGTTTGAATGTCAGACTTTGAAACATCCAAATATATATACTTTCACATTTTCACCTAGTGGCTGATGAAATAAAACCTCAGTGCAGTGGTCTCTCTTTTCAAATCCATGGTATAAAAATATACCTCATGATCTCTAAGGGCTACAGCACACCCTTCTCCACGGTATGTAACAGACCCACGTTTCATATATCCTTCAGAAAGGCACTAAGCAGACTATGAATCCACCAAACTGCAGAAGAGATTTGAAAGCACACTGAGATAAGCATGTGAGTACAAAAGAGAGGAGGAGGAATTTTTTAAGGACAGAAGAATACTGACCTAAACCAGAGCACAGAAACACTAACTAGCATGTGAAGCAATTCTATCCACGCAGCACAAAATATACATTTTTAGAAAGAAGATTCTTGGAGATTTAAACCATAAACTATGTACATAGCTCCCTCTGATGACCATTGGACACGATACAATGCAAGTCTCCTTTTACTTTTGTTCGTGCATTCAACTGACAGCTGACTGGTTAAATTCTAATTGCTTCCAAGTGAGGTCAGCAAAGGTATTTATCGAAAAGGACTGAACAGGCTCAACACACACATGCACGCGCACGCATAAGCACATACACACCATCTCTCCAGCCTGTTGATTTATGGAAACAATTATAATTCTGGTGGAGTCTTTCTGAGCTGAGAAAGTTTGTAGCTACAGTAGAGTGTCTCATGTTGCAAAAAGGAGACAACAGAAATGGAGTACTTGGGTATCCAGCTCTTATCAACAGGAACAAGTAAGTTATCTGTCCTTTACAAAATTATTCAACAGTTTCTAACAGCTAATAACTTGTTTTTATTTCTATATGCTAGATGCTAAGAAAAGAATTAAGAAAACTATTTCTACTAATAATCTAAAAAGGGTAGAATAAAAACACAGGGCTAAAGCCACGAGGTCTGTTTTGAAATGTGAACTAGAGAAAAGTTGTATGATTGGCTGTGCTAATAGTAAATATATAGGTATGAAGTAATCAGGAGAATTTTATTATGCATGAGAGTTGAAATGAATCAATAGGAGATTTTTGGAAGGACTTAAAACTGAAGAGAGAACTGTGTTTACAATCAGTGTAAATGTCTGGTTATGTAAAAAGTTGTATGAGAGATATCTATTGTATATGCATTAGCATGTTTTTAAAAATCTGCTCAGCATGTCATGTATTTCTGTGTAGTAATTTTCATTAGCATAATGTATCCTTGCACATTTGTAACAATTGAGCATAAAGACTTACACATGCACCTTTTCTCACAGATCTTTTACTTTCAGTGCAAGCAGCAAATTCAAGTAGTAAAGAAGGTCACAACAACAAAGGTTTTTATAACTTGTGTCTTTAAAGGATATTCTGACTGAAGAGATATTTAAGAAGCTCTTCTATTTCGCCATTAACTATTAAGGAATAACGATCAGAATTCTAGAAGAGGGAGCAATCTCACTTAAATGAATCTGTAACTCGTAAAGACAGAAGGCAGGTCGGTGACCTAAGAGCAACAGTCTACTTGAGATTTAATTTTCATTATGTTGTTCATGAACACCCAGAACACTGCACTATAATGCACAAATGGATACTGACATGGATCCTGCCAATTTTGCTCTACAGATCATACTTTTACATTATCTTTCTAATGGGCACTATATCTTTAGCTTGCAATGACATGACTCCAGAGCAAATGGCTACAAATGTGAACTGTTCCAGCCCTGAGCGACATACCAGAAGCTATGATTATATGGAAGGGGGGGATGTAAGAGTGAGAAGACTTTTCTGTCGAACTCAGTGGTATATGAGGATTGATAAACGAGGCAAAGTGAAGGGGACAAGAGAAGCAAACAACAACTACAGTAAGTACTATTTTTGCTTTTTGTAAGTTTTTAGAAATTTACACATCATTGTTTCCTACTCCTTGATTTACCATAATTCCTAAAGAGTTTTGTATCATGTACTGACCATTGTGTAAAACAAGTTTTCCAATTAATCGTACAGCAGGACATTTGCTATTGATTTTGAAATGCGTCATTTTAAATACTGCATTGTAGATCTGTTAATGTATTAGTTACAGCTGGGAACTATTAGCAAACAGAGAGCCTATTTTAATAAGTGAACTAAGGTTGTATGTACAAAAATGCATAGCTACCAACTCTCCTCATAAAATACTCCTGAAACATTAAACCACATTTATATAGAGCACAAACTACCTAAAAGTTTGGTGTGTTTGAGTTAACAATTAAAACACAGAAATACTAGAAAGTTCAATGGAAAGAATTATGTAAACTCTCTTGCAAAATCTTTTAGATAGTTTGCCAAGCCAGGAACAAAATCTATTATAGTTTCTGCAGTTCATTATTACAATGATCATAATGCTGAAAAAATATTCTCCCCCCTTTCTTCCAAAACTATGACTCATCTAGAGAGAATGGACATACAATATTTTATGAAGCTCTACCAAGTATAAATTCTGATCTGGAAAATGAATTGTTGTACTAATATGTATTTTCCACACAAATACCTATATAATCTTTGATTAATATTTGAAGATATCAATTTTTACAGTCACTATTTTTGCCACTTTGTCTTTTGTGTTGTTACAAATGTATTGTTTATTTAGAGAAACATGACATCTACTTGAAAAGGCATTACTTTGTTAAGATGCAATGGGAAGATATAGGATTATACCGCACATTTCAAAACAAAATTATAACAAAAAGGGACCAGGGACATGCTGGTCTAGTGTTTAGAGACAAATAAAAGGACAAATATATTTCCAAGAATGCTGCTCAAAAATTATTTAATTTGTTGTATATAATAGTGTGCTTTTTATAATAGCAGCAGCAAAAGAAATCCATAAATCAAACTTCAAGAACTGTGTGTCAGCCTTCAGCTGAAGCTGAGTGCCTGTGTTCCAGCAGAGCAGCACTTTGGCGTGTTACGCGCCTGGCTAGTGGGCTTCAGCAGTTATTCCTCTGCTTCATGACTACATTAAGTGCTTGGCAACTTGTGTGGCTAAAACTGCATTGACTAACGTTACTGTTTCTTTTAAAATTTGTTTCCATATGTCTCCTTTCTTCCTACACTATTACATAGTGAATAACCATATTCCTCTGAAAGACAACACATGGCCAGCAGCCAACTAAATTGTTTGGTCCGTGTTCAAGACTCCCTTGGAGTTTCAGGAGGGCATTGCTACAATAGAGATCCATAGGACTAGTTTTGAACTGAAATGTTGTTCCCATTAAAAAAATCACTGGAAAAAATGTTACTGATTGTTGAAAGTGATTCTTCTGAATTAATGAAGATAAGTGAATATTCACAGTACCAAATTTTTTTCTGTTATTATTTACAAACACATTATGACAGCACCTTGAGCTAAGTAATTTACTATACAGAGTTGCTTTTTTAGTTAGTTCCATGATGCTTAAGTAAAACTTTGTTAGCAATTTAGCATTATTTCAAATTCAAGCAGAGGTTCTCAGTTCTCTGAAGGATTCCATTCTGCTTAAGCACATTGACACCTTTAAACGTTCTGTAGTGAGCCCATTAGAGAACACCACATCCTCTTGTGCCAATGATGTAGTCTCTTGCAGTTTCCTGAACACTTCATGATAATTTAGTGATGGTAACTAACTATTACAAATTATAGAAAGGCAAACTTGAGTCACTAAACCCTCATGTTTACATTGCAGTGGAAAAAAAAAAAACCCAATCCGTTTTCTGGAAAATGCAATGAGTATGATGAGAAAAACCAAATGGAATTGTAACGGTTATCTGGTAACTGATGTGCACTGTGATGAACTATCTTTAAATTGGCAGAAGTATGTAGGAAGTTCCCACCCTCTTAACTTTAATACTCTAATTTATCTATTGTATCTTAAGGAATAACACCCAAATGCTTTTGTTGCAAAAGTAGATAGGCAAATATAGACAAAGAGGACTAGAAAAATGTGAACACTGACAATCTGGATTTTGTGAGAAACTACAGAAATTAGCACTGTAGCAATATTATGGGAACACTTTTTGTCATACCCTTTGTTCAACAAAAGATGTAAACAGCCTTTCTGAAGATGTGCCTATGGTTCTCTACTAAAATCAATAACCATAATAAAATTATATTATATGAGGGGGCAAAAAGCAAAACAAACAAACAAAAAACCCAGAAAAAATAATGCCCACCTAGACTAGTACACCTTCCCTAAGGCATACTAGTGGTTTTTCCTTCCCTAAGGAAAAAAAGTAACATTAGAAGTTTAAACAGGCTACTTTTATCCACGTTCTCTGAAAAGCATAATTTTAAAACCATACAGATGAAAAGGATGTATTTCTGTGTGTTCAAACATTCTTGTTCTATGATTTCTGAAAGATAGTAAAAGGTAAATCAAACCTGTTAGGATGGAATGCCAGAACTGCTGCAGTCAAACTAATCAGTGGACAGGAAAAGTGTTGCTCCAAGAGGTTTCTTCTCATTTTATCCCAATTTTCCACTTACATAATAAATAAAAGGAATTCTTTTCCCTTTTGAGTTTGCCAATTTGTGCTACTGAAATAAAATGAGAACAAAATCATATTTTTACCTATCATAGCTTAGCTTCATGAAGAAAGCTGTGCTGACAGTTTTGAAGATCAAGTGAGCCACTTCTTTCCAACCCATGAGGTGTGAAGCATGAATATTGTGAAGAACAGTCTTCACACTGAGAAATGTCTGTAGAAGGATAACTTCATCACAATTTTGGCAAGTGCCAAAATTCATAGAGGTTCTCTTACTAATTGGGATTATAACTATAAGAACACTGAGATGGTGAGGAATTAAGGTCTTTGTATTTCAAACTTCTCTAATCACAGAATAAATATATATACACATACTATGAAAGTAACAGCATAAATAGCGAAAGTGTTAAAATTTCTAAGGTTTTCAGTTAACAGCCACTGTATTAAATGTGTGTGGATTCAAATTTCACATCAGAACAAAATACTGAACCAAATCTTCACTCACCAATTGTAAATAATCTGTATTTATCAGATTTTTATTTCTTAAAAACATTAGAATTTAATTTTTATTTCTTAAAAACATTAGAACATTAATTAGAATTAATTACAGAAATAAGTGTGTGCTGTCTCAGTGCAAGCAAATTGCCAAATCCTGTTTAGAACAGTGCTGACCTTATTAGGTACCCAAAGAATATGGTTCTGTGCACATTTCAGAAAGCAGTAGAGCCTTCTGGTGGACATAAAGGTGATAACTCAAGAGTGAACTAATCAAATCAGAGGACAGTGATCTCCACTAAGTAGGGGAAATCAATTTGCACCTGACAGCTTTGCTTTCAATCTGAAAACTAAATGGCAGAGGGAGAACTGAGAGTTACACACTGAAAAACTAAAGCAAGAATTAGGCAGCAGCCAAGAGGTTAGGTCACCCAGAAAAATCTGTCATTATTCATAAAAAAATTTCTCTTTTAGAAAAACTTACTAAAACTTGCCAAAGCCTGAACCTTTTTAAGAAAAAATAAATTCTGCATCTTGTTCAAGGAAAAGAATCTCAGTGTGCACACAAAATGCACCTTTTGAATTCATTATTGTAAAATGTGAGATTGACTGAACAAATCTTGGAGATAACAAAGCAATTTGCTAACTCTTAATCTTTGATAGAAAAATTAATCACTCCTTATCACTGTTTACTCCTGCCTTCATTTCAGTTAGTGTTTCAGAATTTTGCCAGATTTAGTTAATTTTGTTCAGAAAAAAGACAGCAAAAATCAGTTTGTTTTGACTCTATCCAAGAGGATTTTTTTTAACTATGACTGGATGATGCTTTAGGACTTTCCATGCTCTGTTGCCTTTGGAATCTCATTTTGAAGACTTCAAAGGGTCTCTTAGTTACTAGGAAAGCCTTCCCGGAACCTGAATCCTAACATGTCTGATCCTATCATATTCCATGTGTGCTCTAAACCCAGAAAGTGCCTATTTCCTCTTCTTTTTCAGTGGGTAAAGCCAACCAAAGAAAAAGTAGAGAAAGTAGTCTAGTGAGATCTTGACATAAAATGGCTGAAATCTTGATTACAATTTTATCTTGGAAAACTACTTCTATTTGACCAGAATCCAACAAGTCAAAGTTTTCGGCAATATTAAATGAACTTCAACTCAGTTTCACTCAAATGTAAACCCTAACTGATGACAAAATACACTTTATACATATCTTAGTGGTTAAATATTCTAACTTGCTTAGAAATCAGAATTACTAGCATTTTATTTAAGCTTCTTAGCATAAAACAAATATAAGTATGCTGTGTTACTGTATAAATTTTATTGCTGTTGCTTAAATACATATTACATAGATGAGCCAAGAAGACTCAGCTCCTGAAAATCAGATATTTCAAGACAGGTATTGATGGACTAGATGCAGTTAAGGGTTATGCACATTCCAGACAAACAGAAAGTCTGTCTCTGCAACTACATTCTTGGTTTTTCAAGAAGTTGTGGTTCAACCAACACTTTGGTGCCAGGAGAACACAAACCTTCACTAACATGGAAGTGGTTTTGTTTCACATTAGTACTCTGCTAATCTTTCTAATTATAACAGAAAGATTTAATCCAAATGGAAATAGATACATATCCTCTCAAAACCTAATCCACAGCACCAAGGATGACTTTCTCTCCCGCAGTAACTAATCAAACCTAATATACCAGATTCCCCTGCTGCCTCCCCAGTTCTTTGTCTGGCACTGGGGGTACCCTCAAGTAGCCAGCAGAAAGATAAATGCCTATCCCTCAGTCTATGCCGTATCACAAATCCCAGCTTTTCACCCTCAACTGCTGATGAAGATGGGTTTTAGCAAAGATGTAGATAACAGAAGCAGCTCAGTTATACCTGTCTTACAGCTTTTATTGAGTTTTTTGGTGAGTGTAGCCTTTGGGGAGGTGAGAAGAAAGCAGGGTGTGAAGCCCTGAATGATTACAGCAAGATTCTTCAGTCTCACCTATCAACATCCAGATCACTGCTCAACTGGCATAATATAAGAGGGGTGCAGAACACAATTAAAACTGTTTACAACTTCTGAATTTACCTCCTGAATCTTCATCACCTTGTCTATTCTTAGGCATTTGCCAGCTGAAAAATATGTGTAAAGCCAGACGGTAGCAGTTTGCACTCACTTTCTTCTCACTCTCATGAACAAAAATGATTGCATAAGCTCTGTGGGGGAAAACTCAAACCTCTGGCCTCAGGCCCAGGCAGCAGCTCCACAAGTTAACATACACCAACAGGGCAATGCCTGCCTGGGGGAGCTTCAAAACTCAGCTACCATCAGTCTGAGCAGTGAAAAAATCTGAGTCTGTACACACTGCCCTTATGGATTCCTTTGACCTTGATACACCCTCGTAGTTCAGCTGTGACTTGGCAGTTTTTCTGTATCTCTCAATACTGAAATTTATCAGAAATGAGAAATAGTGCATTTTTATAGAACTATCAATCAAATTTAGCAGCCAACTACAGAAGCAGTCACAAGATACATATAAAGATAAATTGCAGCTCCTTTTCCCCCACAGCTTTCCCCCCCACATTGTTTACAATTTCTGAATCTTCAAAAAATTGAGTGTTGTATCATTAAATATGTTATTGCTCCATCTTGAAGAAAATGTGCTGAAGTGGCCCTGACCTGAGACTCAAGAGACTTGAGGCTAATCCAAACTTCTAAGCAATTTGCTTACAGACTTTGGGAAAACTCTTCAAACTCTCTGTGCCTCAATGAAAAAGAATTATTCACCTCTTTGTAAAGAGCTTTAAATAGTATTAGTAAAAAACTTTCAAGCCACAAAAGAATTGTGTGTTAATATTATAAACATTAAATAATTTGATAATAGAACATTAATTGACTAATTGAAAATGAACTAGAAGTCCTGAAGTCAGTAGCCAGACGGAAAAACACAGAGCTCAGATGAATCTTAAAAAAGCAATTTCCCTACAAGCAAATAGAATTTGGTATAAAATTTAATTCCTTATACAGTCAGTCTCGCGAAACAAAGCCCAAATCCAGTTATTCCCGTTCACAGCTTCCCACTTTCTGTATTGTTTGAGGATCTGAAAGTGATTGTTTCAGATTTCTAGGATCCTGGAATACACAACAGAGTTGGCTTTCCTCCCCATCTTCCTTAAAGCTTAGGAAGACCAAGACATCCTAAACCATATAATTACACTGTTCAACATTACAAGTTCTATCAACTAGCAGTATATTTTGGAACACATTTCTCATCAAAACAAAGTTTAGGCAAATGTAGGCTGTTACTCTTCATGGGTGGCACACTGCTTTTGTTGCATAATTGACTGTCTATGACTATATTTGGCAACAGTATTTCAATTGTCTTGTTTGACCTTTGACATTATTTTTAAATCTGGATATGAAAGAAAGATCAAGTTAGCCTTCTGGTGTATGCAATTTAGAAGCATTATTAATAAAATGTTAATAGTGAAAATTTTTATGAGAGTAACATAATAGAGGTTAACAATCATAGTACTGAATTGTCACACTTTAAAACTTTCATAACACATGACATCATTTATTCAAATGGAAAAAATTCTTTGTAACAATTGGCGTTGAAAAGTTAGAAGTGGATATTCAAGATGTGGCCCACAACTTCATGAAAAGACACCAAAGAAGCAATAAAAATACCAATGCAATCAATAGGCTCTTTTGACTATTATTTAGCTTTTAAAACAAAGAACAAAACCAGGATGAAATTATTAAAGGGTCTAGATACTCCATTCAAAACACTGAAATCTTCCTTCTGCATCCAGTTTTTCAAAATTAAGCCCAGGCAGAATGGATAGATAACTCAAAACTATAAATTAAAACAGCAAACATGACCATTCCATGGCATTGATAAACACAGTGACTTCAACAGGGATCAACACACACCACTCATGTCCATCTCTTCAATAATGACACGTTTTGAATACCCCCATAACCTGGGGGATATTTCTTTTTACTGTGTTTCTTAGCATTAGTATTTCCATTTTTGGTAAGCTTGCTTCCTTTTAAATGTGTCAGCAGACACTGGGAGGTGCTATAGACTATAAAAAGAAGGTGATCAGACTTGTCCTTGGCTATTTTGATACCTTGCATTTTTAATATTTGTCTAACAAGAAGGTATTGTATTTCAAAGCAGAAAAAACAGCCCCAAAAAAGAAGTATATTTTCCTTTAAAACCTTGCTAATTTTATATGTTTTATTATGACCTTTAAACATCACATGGGGTTTGATATTTCGATCAAAAGTAAATGTTTACAGAAAAAAAAAAGAATTAAGAGATAACTTTATGGCTGTTAAAATACAAACATTCTTTTAGATGAACATACATATTATCTAGAGCTGAAAAAATATTAGAAGGAAAAAATAACCACAATCAAGATCAAATTTGGAAAAGGTTGTATGTGAATCTGTGCTGCAGTCCCTGAGCTGCTCAGGTGAACTGGTGCCGTTGTTCAGTGGCTGTTTGTGTGCACAGCTGGAATGCAGTGGCAAACATGGAGTTTTACATGCCAGGTGTGTGGAAATGCTCATTCCAAGAGCTTGCTTCTTGTATAACACATTCACAACATTACATGGTGATGATAGACTTGCCCTTTGAGTGGTCTACATGAACTCTAAGGGTGGCAATGTTCAGGCTCTCTAGCTAGTCACTAAGCAGATGGATTTGGGAGAGAATGCTGACCTAGTCAAGGGAAGAAGGCAGCAAACAGAGGAGTGATTCCATCCAGTGTTTGTGTAGGTCCTTGTGAAAACAAGAGCTGTACTCCCTGACAGCAACTCTGAACTAAACCAGAAAGGATAACTGTATCCTGGAGAGTGCAGTCAGTACTAACACAATAGGAAACTGCAACTTTCACCAGCTTTCAAAAGCAACTTTAACTCCACCAAACTAATTTATTTCCTTTGGAATAGCCCAGGCAGCTTGGGGACTGTGCATAATGTGCAAGATGATACACAGAAATCCAAGCCGTTTTTCAGTGCTTATTGGTGACACTTTACAAGGATTTAGGGAACTAGCTATGTAAATCCAGCACAGAGTGATTCAAATAATGGAACTTGCTTGATAGAGCTGCCTTACAACAAGGGAGATTTATGCTGTGGGAAAGGCAAGTACAAGATCTCCCTCAGCAGCAGCCCTTTATGTTTGCTTGTGGGAAAACTGCACCTGAAAAGTCCTGAAGTCATCACAGCCATGTCACTTCCCAATGCTACAGCAAAAAATTGTAATAGTAGCTTTACATAACCACAGGAACAAATACCTGTGTCCAGTGAGATTCATCCCAACTGAATTCCATACACAGCAGGAGTGCCTGCATTAGTTCAGCATCACCTTAGCAATACCACACTAGAACATAGCACAAAAAGAATTCTCTGCCATGTACATCTCTGACCACATCTGAACTGCAAATGTGACAGAGCTCACACGGCACTCTGCCTACAAACATTGCTACTAATCAAAAGCAAAATTATATACAAATGCTTTCAAACTAACTAGTGAAAAAAGCCCTTCTTCCTATTTAAATAAGCTCCACTCTTCTAACCAAACTTCTTACGTCTTTTACTGAGCATGGAGATTCCACTCAGTATTTCCAACAAAGACTGAAAATTAAAACCAAATAAAAAGGTACATAATTCCCAGGGCAAGCAAGTTCTTTAGAGCACTCTAAATGACTGCAAACCAGTAGAAAACAAAGAAACTAATTTATGCCCAAATGATGATTCCAAAAAGACAATTCATCTACTCAGGAAACAAAATACCACCTACCACACCAGGTAAGGGACGAGAAAAGAACCTGTGGCAAAAACCCCAGCAGGAAATGGATGGAGAGCCTCTTCCCTGTAAGGAGTCCTCTCCTGACTGCTGGCCAGCCACAAGGGCCTGGTTCTGCCCTTCTTCCTCTCATTAGTATGTAGCAGGTACACAGGTGCTTTGAGTCTTTGCTCTGTTTTGCATCCTGCCACCCCATCAGTACTGACACTGTTTCACAGGGCTGAGCATTTTCTCTGAGTATCTGCTTCAGCAACCAGAAAAGCTCCCTTTTTGAAGTTGTGAAAGACAGTCTGGCATGTTGTTCTACCTTACTACCAGTGCAACAGCCACATATTTGGGTGAATTTGTGTTGGACTTTGTAGAAGATATTTAATAGTTCAAAGGAAATCAAATGTTACATCAACTTTGAGAGTAGCCTTAGGAGAGTCTGCTCAAATTATAGAGTAAATGGCAAGAGTCCTAGGCCACTTATACTCATCCCTTTAAATACCTTCTAAATTGAGCAATGAAAATAACACAGCTATTAATAAAACCACGCTTTTAGATTATTATACACCAACTTCAATCAGAATGTTTATATTAGCAAACGGCACTCAGCCTCCTTTACCAAGTATCAAACTAAAATTACTTAGCATGCTTTCATTTCTGATTGCACCCTTATGTGACTTGGGAAATTCAGTCTATATTACTGAAGAGAACTATCATGCAACAAAACTTAAGAAAAAAAAAATTACCACATCTTTCTAGGAAACTATTACCACATATTTCGCAGAAATCATGCTCTGTTGATTTTTTAGCTAAGTAATACAGTGTTTTGAATTTGAATTCCTCTAATTTAGTCATATTCTTCTAGGACACATTCTGATGAAAACTTCTGAAATGGCACTTTCATCCAGAAGGAACACTGGAAGCAAAACCAGTCTATACCAAAACTATAAAACTACCATTATACCAAAAGGAGAATTTTCAAATTATTTATAACATGCAAGGCGAACCCCACTAATTTAGTTCAGTGATGAACAGCCTAACTCTGATCCAGGGAGATTATTTAAGAGAAACAAATGGGCAACAATGGCTATATTATCTAAGCAGAAAATGATCTAGTGATAAAAGATATTTTTATCATAATTATAGTAAGAAATTATTGGAGAATTATTCAGAACCGTTCAACATTTGAAATAGAATACACTTCTATGTTTATCAAAACAAGACATTTTCTTCTTAGATAACAAAATATTCCATAAACTCAAGTAGGTATCTGTACGCTGTCCTTTTCTCATAGGATCTGTAGACAACCCAGAGACAGTTCTCTAAAAGGGCTGACAACTACTCAAGGGACACTTCAAGCTACCTTAAAAATGGGCAATACTTAAGCCTAAACCCCACAGCATACAAATATGGTGCTTACATTTCTACATCACTTTAGGTGGTATCTACAAAAATGTGCAAGTTGCCACTGTTATTCAACTATGTCAGACAAAAATAACAGAACCCATGTTTTCTGACTTTGTCTAATCACTTGTAAGTGATAATCTTGTATACATAAGATAAAGATATTTTTCTCCTGCTAGGGCTCAATTAAAGTCATGACTGCCCTCACAAAAATCTTTCTTCCCTTTCTTCCTCTTCACATTGCTGTTCACTGTTTTCTGTCCATGACATAATTTTGTTTAGGGTATCCTTACTCATGTATGAGAAAACAGAATATTAGTTTTGTATAAACTATTTCCCCAATAGACTACCCAGATTCCAAAGGTAGTCACCTCTTTTAAGGTGATTTAGGAAAATGAAGACTATTTCTGTCTGTATACAGCACTGTAAATATTGAGGATTTTGGATCACAATTTATTATATTGTCTTGTTCATACTTCAATAATGCAGTTCTGGGTGTATTCAGCTGAACTCAGCTTAGCAAGGAGAATAGTTTGTTACAGTGCTCGTTTTCCGAGTTTACTCTCCAACACCAGACCCGTCACAGCAGGATGGTTCCTTTCTTTGTTTTCCTCTTAAGAGCTATCTGACAGCTGCAGCCCAAACTAGCCTCTGTCAGTGGATTCCTAAAGAATTCTGCATAGATCATCTCTTGTAATCACATGTGCTGCAATCTACATCACAGGTGGTATTGTACAAAAAAGTTGGACTTGAGCCCTGTCAGACCATGCCATATTTGTTTCATTAATTTCAATTTCTATGTGGAAAAAAAACCAATCCCCTCTCTGTGTGCATGGTATTTGATTGAAACAAATTCTCAACAACACAGAGATGTAATCAACAGAGAAAGTAACTGCCAAGAAGTACAGCATTAGCTCTTTCCAAAAAAAAGTCAAAATATGGCTTTTCTATTCATACTGACTTAGGGATGAACTATGGAAAACTATCACTGATGGTCTAAATAGCTGCTGTTAAAAGTAAAGAATATTGCACAGCTGTGGAGGAGTTAAGTTACTTACTAGTGGAAAAGCTATCTAACCCTGTGATTCATTAGGAAAAGTTTGCTCAAGAGTTGAAAGACCCATATTAGGAAAGAGACAAATACATGCCATTTGTAAAAGTCTGGCTCTACTGAAATCAGTAAAAGTTTTGTTACTGATGCCTCTCCATGGCTGAGGAGTTTATTTTAAAATATGGCAAATAATAACTATTGCTTCTCCAAACCCATGTGCTTTTACTTTAAGATACCATTTCATAACATTGGTAATAAATACTGGGCATAAAGGAAAATGAAATTCCTGTTCCACTATTAATCTCTTCCTGACTTTCAAATCAGAATGACTTCTCTATCTTACCAATATCAGTGTAGGAGTAACACTGCTATCACTATTTATTCTTCTTAAGATATGGTCTGAGAAGCAGAGTACATCAGAATATACCAATTTAGGATACTCAAAAAATAGTTAGCTGTCACTTTTCAAATATATGTGCGAATTTATATTTACATATGAAAGATATAACAAGAAGTTTATTCTATGTTTTTCTGACCTATATTAAAATCACAGATTCACATTTCTACACTGACTAAAAACTGACAGCATTATTTATAGTGAATATATATTCAATAGTAGAAGTATATCTCATTTTGTGAATTTTTTTCCCACCGTAGAACATTTGCATTTACATATGAATCAAGAATATGTTGATACTCATGGGGGAATTAAGGTGGCACAAAAAGACAAAGTTAAGAACAGCAGAATTACTTTGTTTCATTTTGTGTGGTTAAAAAAACCCATGAGCTCAGTAAACTTGGGTAGTGTTTCCCCAGCTCTTTGCTGCAATACAGCTGAAGTCACAGATATTTTATGCAAAGAAAGAAAAGGTTTCTTCACCACTTAAGTGCTTAGAATAGCCATAATTGTTTCAGTCAGAGCAAAAAGCATAGCAAATCCTTTACTAAGAACAGGTTTTCTTTATATATTTTAGAACATGCCACTACGGGCACAGCCAAGCCCTGTGCTCTTTTAACTGTACACTCTTCAAGGCAGTTCAAAAATTTCCTGCTAAGTTCTATGTTATGGAGTCACTATTTTATGTTGCAAACATTAGGAGAGAACGGTACCTTAAGGAGTAGAAATTATCATAAATACAATGCAGACTCAAAAAAGGCTGTCAAACTGAGTCTGCCAATCACAGAATTATGCAAACTTAATGCAAATCCACGACAAAATAAAAATGTAAGAGCTTCAAACCCTTTATTTGCACCTGCAGCATCTGCTACCCAGTCCAGATTCCTATATTAAAACCCCACCAGCAACTACCTGAGTAATCTAATTTAATAAAACTATGGACGAAATCTTATTTTACTCTGATTCCTTAAAATGAACATTTCATTCTTCCCTTCTTGAACAAGGTCCTCGTCCAAGCCCACTACTGAAATGTATATTTTCAAATATCTACAACTCATAGACCAGCTGTTTCCCAGATTTTAAAAGGGTCCACATATTCTGCTACAGGTTGCTTATGTAGTACTTCTATGGAGCTCATCAAACTTCCATGACACCACTACATATAAGAACAAACTGTAGCAGAAAAAACTGAAAAGTGGAACATTCTCAAAGGCTCCTGACTGAAGCTGTTCTCTGATGCTTGAATGGTATGAAATCTGCCATTTGTTTCAAGGTCAAGAGAAAAGTATGTCTTTACACTTATGCCAATGTACAGCACTGTTGTCTATCAAACAGGTTGGTTGATTATCATCGGAGATAGACATTTGGAATTCCACCAATATAACAATATGGATGCCAGAATGGATCTGACTTTAAGTTATTAAATCCTTTAACAGACTGGTCACGGCTATCTTTATTACAAACAGTCATTGGATAGTGATACAGCAGTACCTGTGTGCTTTGGGAGCTGAGCAAATGAAGTACTGCAGTTTGCAGGCACAGGAGAGCTCCCATCCTTCCTCAGGCTGCTCAGGGCCACAAGAAGCTTCCCTTAGTTAAAAGGAAAGGCAAAGGCAAAGGCAAAGGCAAAGGCAAAGGCAAAGGCAAAGGCAAAGGCAAAGGCAAAGAAAGTGAAGTGGTTTCTACCATTTTTACATGCTCTGGTTAATTGAAAGAACACTTCATGCGCGGTTCTTGGTGATAATGCAAAGGAACACTGGGTAAGACAACAAGGCAGCTTTCTAACTTCAAAGATGCCATTTTTTATGTTCCCTCTATACATCTTTAGCTAATATAAACTAATAATTTAATGAAAATAAATATAACTGTGCTGATTCACACATGGGGATATAAAAAATTAGAACAAAAGCAATGGGAAACTGGATTATGTAAAACCAACAATATACTAAAATGTATTAAAGTTAATTAAAACATTTAAAGAAATATCATAAAATTTGGCTAATCCTATGCTCTTTTAATTGTTCAATACTTATTACTTATTCCATTACTTTTTTACATTAGCTATGACTGATAACTTCTTGTCATAATATAACATCATAGTATTCTGTCACAACACACTGGAATGTGAGTACTAGAGCTCTGATTTCTAATTTCAGGGTACAATTAACTGTCACTGAAAAATGAGGCCACTACTCCTATTTAATGCAAATAAAGCAAAGCACAGAAAGGTTGTGGACTCTAGAAAATAGACAATGTTTACATTATTCTAGTTGAAATAGTTTTCTCACTGACTTCCTGATATTATGCACATGGACAAAAGTAGGAGTGTGCATGGATACTTTTATCACCAGATTCAAGACAGTTACTCTGCATCCTGGCCTTTGCAGTCAAAACTGAAAAGTCCAGATTTTCCAACTGGTCAATTGAGCTTTTAAAATTTTAAAAGGCAGATTAAAAAGTCACATAAATAAATCCAGAATAAAAGAGAAGTTTGGCTGCAGCTCCTACAGTCTATTTGCTCTGGTAATAGCAACTGGTCCTGTAGCAGAGGAACATTTTTCTCTGCTGGTGCTGATGCTGCTGTTTTTCTCAGTTTTGGTATAGAATTGTAAAGCGAGATGGAAACTAAGGATAACAAGTGGATGACAATTACACATTTACAAATATCTGGTCATGTAAACAGAGAGGTTTCAAAGTGCTGCCTGTGTGTAATGGCAAAGATTCTACTGATTTCCCTAAAGTCAGGCTTCCAGTCAGATTTAAATTTTAGACTGGTAAAAACAGGGTGTTTACCTGAAGGAAGGAAATTATTTACTTTAGGCAAAATTAAAACAAGGAATGACCTAATCTATTTGAAAAAACAACAGTGGTAGGATAATTGACACAAGTTTTGATCCATATACTGAGCAAGACAGGAGAAACATCTGCTACAAAATCCGAATTTATTTATCAGAATTTAATTAGATTATTCGATTGGTTTTGATTTTAAGGGAATTTTAATTTTCTCCTATTAGTTTATAATTTAGTATCTGGTCTTATACAGATTTTGAAAGTCCAACTAAATCTAAATTATTTGTCAGCAGTAAACCAGAACAACTTGAGCGGCCATACATATAAATATATGTCCAGTAGTGTTTTGAAGGCAGGAGTGAGCCAGCTGGTTTCTATCAATTCCCACTCTGTGAGGCAGCAAGGGGTTAGCACAATTTTCTTAGCAGCTTCCTGCATTTTGTACCTTGGAAGGAATTACGTAGTGCCTGCCCATGTTCTTCTAGACACTGTAATTGATACTTTTAGATATCCAACTGCAGCTCTTCCCACACAAAATAGCAGATCTGGTCTGGAAATGGAACTAAAATCTATGGAAATGGAACTAAAATCGATGCAGTTGGGTAGTGCTTGTCCTACATTTTACATAACTACTGAGAGTGGGAAAAGATGTCTCTCTTCAAGAGGATTGCAGTGTTTATGACTGAAATGAGTTCTTAACTATGTGAAACAAAATTTAACTGTCTAATATTTCAAACCATTTAAAGCTCTTTGCTTCTACTCCATAGGCCCCTCAGGATATCTTCAAGCTCTAGAAAACTGCCACCTTCTTTATTCTGCAACCACTTTCTGAATTTTACTTACTTTAAATAATTTTGGTTATTAGCTACTTCTGGGACCATTTTCACAGTTAAAAAGTGTTGTACTATATATTTTAACTGATAACACATTGCAGAATTTCATTATGATCAATCTACAGGAATTTAATATTTGCTTTTAGTGATTTGTCTCAATGATGTATAATTTTAAGTTATCCTCAAAGAACACAGTTTGTCCCCAGAATAAGGCTCTGCTCTTCCTCTTGTCAAGCCTGTTTCAGGAACCAGAAAAACTGCTACAGGAACAGCTGGAGACAATACACAGAACAAAACGGCAAGGCCTTGAGCTCAGGGAAAATTTCATGTAAAAAGAGCAGATTCTATGCTGGATTTATTTTTGCTCCATTTAGCTGAATAAATCCAGCACCCCTTGCCATGTTATATTTAAGCTGATTTTGCAACTGCCTGCAGCCAGTTCATCCAGGTGATACACAGGAAATGCACCTGGATTTAATGTTCCTCAGACACAATTCAGAGAATGAAATACTTGTACATGGAAAAGGCACGTAAACATGCACTCCTTTTTTTCTTAGAAAAATAGAAGAAAAAATCTTCCACAGAAATGATATGAATAATTTTATGTCAACTGTGATCACTAACTCGGGAAAGGAGCAAACACAGTTCATTACCAGATAAAAACACAAAATAGAATAGTAACGAAATTTTTTTAAAAAGACAAAGTAATCTATTTAAAGACTTTTGCATTATGGAAGAATTTGAAAAACAGGAGGCTGTGGTCTTATGTAGAATTTTCTAAGTTCAGATAATCAAAATAGCTGTACACACTGAAACTGAGTCTGGGAAGTTTTCTCCCTTTAGTTGGATATATCTTATTTTGCTTTGAAAAGGTTAATAAGCAACATTTTACATTTACTTTTGGTATTTTGAGTCTACATTCTGAAAGTCTGCAGAGCTTGAAAACATCATTTATTCTAATAAAATTGGCACAAAATATTTAAATACTAGAAATAGCCTTCATCTGAGCTGTAGGGAAAGCATTTGTTGTACAAGTTCAAGTCTAAAGTATTAAATCATTAATTTTATTACTGCTTGGAAACAACAACATTTTGTAAACAGTCATTCCACTCTTTTTTTCCATTTTTCATATCAGTAAATTATTAATGCTGTAATAAGAGATCACTTTTTCAGACTGAGGATTAAGACTTGAATTTTACATGACAGTATTAATTCTAAAAAATAATATTATTCTTCATTATAACCATATGTTTAGCTTCAGGGCAATTTTTATTGGAGGGAAATGTAGTTTCCTGCAAAAATGAGAAATGACTACATGCTGTCTTAGAGGCTGATCAAGAAAATATTTATATAAAGCAGCGGAGATCAGCGAAGTAAAGACTTCTAATAAGTTTAATGAGACATTCCCAAGAGAAGGACTGCCTGGGGCAGCATGTTATTCAGCTGTTACCATGTACTGCTATTCACAAGTCACACCTCAAAATTGAAAAACTCCATAACTTTGCAATCTACTTAAGTGAAAAATGTCACACCCTTTTGTTCTAAAGATCAAATCAATAGAAATATTGGAAATAGAGTGGTCTGAATAGCTAATGTTCAGCAGAGACATGCACAGAAGGCATCAATTTAGAGTCAGAACATTCTACACCAACTCTTACTATGCCACCATTTTCAATGAAGAATGAAGCTTTTGATTTATAAAACTATCTCCTAACTCAGCAAAATTAACAGAGAGTTAGTACAAAACTGAGGCAAAACAGGTTGTACAGTAAGGAAAAATACTTGAAAATGTTAAGGTATTTCCCTTTAGCAATTATTAATTGCAAGAGGGTCAATGAAATTCTCACTACAGTAATTAGGGGAGGTAGACTTTACAGAGTGCTGTAAACTGATGATCACTGCATTACATTTATTCATTATTATATTTATTATTCATTGTTATTTGAAAAATAACTAAAAATAGATATTATGGCTTTTAATATTTCCCACTGCAGAACAAATGTGTTAAGTTTAAAGTAAAAAGGAAGATGTATTTCCAAACATAGTTCAAACCACACTCTTCACTTTACACTATAGTATCAGCCATCCATGGTTGGAAGGGCAGATTATACATTTCATGATGCATAAGAAACTGTGTAAATACTTTGAAAAATGCAGACTTAAGAGTGGAACCTGGCTTACCCCTTCCTTTTCTGCAATAAAGGTAAACACCCACAAGTCCAAGTACACATGCAACAACAGATCTTGGAAGTAAAATAACAGCATTTCTAAACAATCATTTTAGCTTCCTGTTGTATCTTCTCTCTTATTTTTGGTTCTTATCTTGCCTTTTTTATACTGTTTTCACAGAGTTATCAGGTTAGCAGTTTCTTTCATAAACCTTGACACGGCTCATATTCCATAACTAACTTATCTGTCATGTTGAGTATTACCAGGACAATGGTTTATCATAAAGTTGTTGCATCTAGCAATGCATGTATAAATTAGTTTATCTGACTGGAAAACAGTGGAGACATTTATGGATAAGATAATGTAAAATAAAAAAAAATTAAAATTATAATCTAATGGAGTACAAAAAATACTTTAGGGACTTCTGTTTAGCACTTAGTTGATTTTAATACAGTATGTCTCCTTTTTGTGCCCAATGAAATGCAAAAGGGTAATTAAACATCAGCTACTTATGCTTAATCAAACGTTCTGTACACGAACTGAATCTTGTCAGCAAATCCTGCTGCTCGAGGATGCTGAACCCTGAGCTGCAGCAAGTCCCCAAGGAATACCTCTCGATCGTTAATCATGTTTCCTCAGACAACTACAATTTTTCCTGCTTGGAAATTGCACACAGGACAAACGCAGGAGTTTTGAGTATTTCTCCATGATATCCAGATGTCTGGCATCTCACTGAAGCAGTAGCTTCAACTGTTCTCCTGAAAATCCTTGACAGATCCATTATTTCTGTTCAGATCATTTTTACAGCCATATTCATATTTAAAGTGCTTCAGAGACTCTACACATGCACAGCAAATGCACACATGGATACAGCAAAAAGCCCCTGAAGATCTTTTTTAGCCTTCTATGCTGTAAATAACAACATATTTTTGTTTATTACATAAATCCAAATTCCGAGTATCACAAGGAGAAGACAGAAGAAAGTGATAGTGAATGTATGTACCAACTTGTTTTCTGTTAATTAATTCTTCATTAAAATCACATCCACAGACAGAAAATTCCTGGTGTGGAGAAACCTCCTGCTTTGTAACATATCCTAACATATTTTAACATATATCTGTACGTTTATTTCTACTTTAAAAGCTTATGAACAGGAGTTCTGTGAGGTACCATCTAGGAAACTCCTTCATTCTCTTGCTAAGAAAGTACTCAATAAAAATGCAAATTCTACTTTCTATCAATTTTAATTTAATAATAAGGAAAGGTAAAAATTAAGTCATATTACAAAGTATCTTAAATCGAGACCTTTATTTGCAGTATGTTTTTTTTTACTGTTAGTTTTTATATTTGAGACAGAAAGAGCACATAAATTGTTTTACCTAAAAATGAACTTCACAATGCATCCATTTAAAAATATTAAGACTCAAAATAACTTAAATTGCACAAATACTTTACAATATAGGCACTATATTAAAAAAAAAAAGAGAGAAAAATATTTCCTGAAACAAATGACTTTCAAAACTATCCAATAAAAGTATTCATTTCACTGATAAGATTCTTCTGGAAAAACATTTAAGTGTAATACACCAGCTATTTACTGTGCTGGCTTACCAAATGCACACATGTACCCATAACATCATGAAAGTCTTCCAAGATTGACCATCATGAACCACATTTTCTGGCTTTAAGAGGCACAAAAATTAACTTATTAAGTGCCAGAACAAAAGAACAAATTACATTACTTATCATTAAACAGTGTCTTCTAAGCAAAGACGAGATCATTTTTCTTGGCCTTGAATCATTTGCAAAGGTCATTTGAATTCATAAGTATGTGCTCCAAATTCAATTAATGAGAAACACAAGTTAGTGAAATTTAGAAGTTACATTTTGTTTTGACTCATTTTCCATCCAAGTCCTTTCTGCCCCTCTGTCCCTATTTAAGATTTCACATACTTTATTTTTAAAGACAATTCTGCTGAGGAAAGAGTGTTTCACAAACACATTCCTCACAAGTGCTAAACTGTCAGTGCCAGCCTCCCTACCCCTAAAAATCAGCAACAGACTGCTTTTTTTCACCTTCACTACACAGAGAGCCACAAGAAATAAAGTGCTGTACATATCATATGTGCTTCCACAACACATGGATCTGGCAGAACAGGAAAGTACTGGCACGAAATTGCTGTCAGCCTTCTGAAAAATGTAATGGATGTCAAAATGTCTCTTTGAATGAATGTCTACAGGCACTGACTGGGGCAAACTGAGGAGCAGTGACCAGAAACTTCATGTGATAGACATTGAGGGGATACCTGCAACATATGAAATGTCTGGAAACAGAGCCAGCTGACGGGGGACTGAACTCAAAATGTGCTTCCCAGAACCTTCCTGAACAATCCTGCATACTGGGGCAGTTTCCTAGAACATGAAAAGAGATCCCCCTCTGTGGTTCTGCTGCCCCTGCTCTTCCAAAAGCTCCTGAGAGGTTACACCTGCCCGTGGGATCTTCAGGCATGAGCAGCACTTATTGCATTCCTTACAGCTCTCAGGAGCCAGAGCTGAAATTGCTCTTTCAGCCTCTTAGCTGACAAATGAGTGAAGGGAAATGCCCTTATTTTGCTAAATCACAAGGCTCTTGCTGCGTTGTTATAGATAAGATACTTTTATTCAAGGGTATTATGGGCAAACATAAAGAAACTGCCTATTCAACTATGCCTGCACACTGATGGAAATTAATATAGTCTGCAAACAGATTTTGTAGCAATAAAAGCAAAGATTTGTTTTAACAAACACGATGTCAGTGTGTTGTAAAAGCAAAAAGGAGTCTAATAAATAAAAGGAAGATGAAAATGCTGATTTGAAAATATTAATTGAATCAGAAAATGCACAATATCAGGAGATAAAAACAAAATTATCAAATACTATTTGCCAGGAAAGAATCATCTCACGTGACAATGCTCAATGTTATAGCAATCATATAACTAAATGCCATTTTTCTGCATAAATTTCCAGCCTGAGGTACTGTCCTGCCATTCAGGCAGGTTATAGAATAAGTCTACACAAAAAAGTGTCTGCTTCGAAGGACTGAGGAACTGTCATCCTAGACCAGAATGCCAGGAAACTCACCTCATTAATGACATAAATTTTCTCCAAAACCTGATACATATTTCACCCACTGAAACTGTTGTGTCAGCCTAAAGGCTTGTTTTGTTTATTTTTGTTTACTTTTTTTTTTCTACTGGATATCAACTGTGTGTTATTTAATTTGTACCAAGTGGTTCCAAAGGCTGCTGCCACCATCCATAGGCATCTTCTCTGAAGACAAACTATAGCCCATCTCTGCTGAGTGTCTTTTACATACACCAGAGGAATTTCAGCTCTGTAGGAAACTTCATTCACTACAGGAATTTCAAGCTATATTTGATACACTGACCATACAACCATATAAAATTGTTTGGAATTTCATGCTGATTTTATAGGAAGTACAGTTGTTTTCAATTTTGGATGCCCATCTCTAGGTTGGTTTTTTTTCTTTTCCTGGCATTAATCTGATTTCTTTCCCAGTTACTTTGTGGTATGTTAAGTCTTTTCTTAAAACTCTTCCAAACTTCTCTGGGGATGCTTTAGATAAAGCAACTGAAGAACATAGTTTACATTTTAATTTTGAAATCAGGGATATTTAAGACCTTTTTGAAGCTTGGCCTTCTGAATTTCTCCTTATCAACATCTTATTAATTTAAGCATGCCTTTAAAGTAATTTTGGTTACTAGAGTATGAAAAGACTATTTCAATGAAACAATTTATGTATAAGAATTTTCTCTTTCCCATCATAGCTTGGTTACTTTTTTCTTTTCATGAATAGATATTGAAAGGATTAAACACCTTTACTTCAAAAGGAAGCATGTAAGAATAGACCTTCTCATTTAAGACAAGGAAAGACATTGATGTCTCAACTGTGAATAAAGTAGAAAAACAAGTATCCCAAACCAAAATAAAGTAACTCCAACAAGTTAGTCACAATCTACTTCAGGCAAAAATAAAAAAACTAAAAAAATAATGTAGAAATTGTAACAATAATAATATTGCTTTGGACAAAACCTTTTGGCATTTCCTTTTTTAAAGTAGAGAGATTTCTTACTACTCTAACTTCAGCCAACATCAACTTACTCAAGGAAATCTCAATTCTTATTAGAATTATTTGTTTTAAAAAGTAATTTTGAATCTTTTATTTTTTTTTTAATTCTGTATAAATAGAAAACTCAAACATAGACTTTTTTTAAAAACTCCCCTTACATTAATGGCCAGCAGAGGCAAAAGAACAAATGGATATAAGCTGTCACTGAAGAAATGCAGATTGCAAATTACTACAAAGTCTCTAGCCATTAAAATAAATCAAACTCTGGAACAGTCCTCAGCAGAAACACAGGGGGCAAAGAAATAACAACTCCAATTTAGTATTGGCAAAGTTTATGAAAAGAGAATTATCTGATGCAATTCCCTGGCTAGCAGAGCACTGGACTTGATGACCCAGAGATCCCTTCCACTGTTGTGTTCTTTGTTAGGCTAAATGCAGATGTTCATCTGTTTTTTAGCCTCACTGTGGTTTTTCTAAAGTGAAATTTAAATGATAGTTATTATAATTTTTGTAAGTTTCGGTTACAAATTACCCTTTGTTAGAACTATTTCTAGGCCTGCAGAAGCGTGGAATTTGTCAAAGAATTCTAAAAGCTTTACTTAAAAAAAAAGCTGGCTTAGCATTATAGGGGAGTATAGAAGTATAAACACTCTGAGCTGAATGCCCAGCAGGGCACACACCATGAGAAGAGGGAACTCATCTGCTAAAGAAAAAAGGACAAAAAATATACCCATATGTTCTACAACTGATACACCAGTAACATCAAGGAGAAAAGCAAAACAACACGAAGGAAAGCAAAGGACAAGAGAAGAGAAAAATGTATGGGGAAGAAGAAATATCATAGATATTTAATGCCTTTCTTAAAAACCTAACTAACAAAATCCTATTACTGTGCGGCTGTGAAAAGTCAATGCCAACTTGAAAGGGAACAAAAGGAAATGCTTTGTTAAAGAGGACATTCAGGTGATAATCTAACACATGCCTCTCTCCCACCTTCCTCACTTGTCTCCCCCATGCTTAGCTCTTGCAATTTGCCTCAAGTTGGCTGCCTTTGAAAGACTCCATTTTGGAGAAGGAGTCACAGTGAAGTTCCTATGGCAGAGTTCTGTCAGTGACTCAATATTGAACGAAATAGCTCAAACTCAGATATATAACTCTAAACTACTGCTTAAGAAAACATTAATAACATTTACGCTTGAAAACAACCTGGTGTTCCTTAATAACTTGCATAATCCCCCTGCCTTCACTTTTTTTTTTAATATTAACAAAAGAATATTTTTTTATGTTGCAGGTAACTTAAATGTATCATAGTGACTACAGGAAAGTATTGTTGATATGTATCAGTGAGATGAAAATAAATCAGGTTATAGAAAACAACACTAAATGCTTTCTGGTTTTGAATAAATAGGCTCTCAGGGCAGCCTTTAATGATTTTCAAATACACGTATCTTTACAGCTCCGATCACTCATAAAAGCACACAAAGGTCAAGCAAATACTTTATCTTATTTCAGACACTGTGGTCTGTTTTCTGTCATTCACAAGTTCTAAGGTTTACACTCTTTCAACAGGATGATACTGCTACACAAAACTTCAAAATAAAGGCTTTACACAAATTCTGTGAACCTTGATGGCTAACTAAATATTCCAAATGAAACCCTGAGCCTGATAAACTCTAAGCTAAACTGATTCTCTAAAACAGAGAAATTACTTATATTATAGACTTCACAACTTCAGTATATACTTAAAAATTACCACCATATAATTTTAGCTCTATGCAGACAAGATCACATAGGGAATTTTTAAAGTCTAGCCCTTTCTTCACAACAATGTACTTAAGTTTCCTGTTTTCCAAGAATAAATTCAATAAACATGGAAATACTACAGAATATTAGTTCAAGGAAACCTTCAGAGTTAACTGGAGAACAACCAACCATTTTACAGCCCTTGCTGTGTACCTTTGCAGGTATTCTAGAAATCCGCACGGTGGCAGTTGGAATAGTGGCAATCAAAGGAGTGGAAAGTGAATACTTTCTGGCAATGAACAAGTCAGGGCGACTCTATGGAAAGGTATGGATGCAAACTTCTCTTCTGTGTACATCCCTACAATCTTAGAGGTATTTTGAGATGTAACATTTGTATGGTTTTTTATACAACAGATTCCTAATTAAGTAAAATGTATTCTGGACTTATCCCATGCATTCCATATTAGACTTTTATGTCCATTAAATAAATTCAATGATTAGGTCTTATACACCTCTTCAAAATGTGGAATACTAAGGGGGAATACACAAAACTAGAACATTCAATACTCAGATTTCAGAGGCCAAATTAATTTATTAAAATATTCCTAATATGCCAGGTCTAACTAATGCTTATTCTTCTCCCATCTTCCCCCATCTTCCCTAATCTAAGTATTTTAAAAGACAGTTTTGTTCTTGCTTTACCATATTTTATTATTTACTCTCAACAGAAAGTCTGCAATGAGGATTGCAACTTCATTGAACTGATTGAAGAAAACCATTATAACACATATGCTTCTGCAAAATGGACACACAAAGGGAAAGAGATGTTTGTTACACTAAACCACAAAGGGGTTCCAATGAAAGGTAAAAAGACAAAGAAAGAACACAGAGCATCCCACTTTCTTCCTCTGGCAATATCCTAATCACAAATGATCTATAAAGAACTAGTTCCAGCAGGAAGATTAATTTTAAGAAGACTGTTTGACAAGATACCAAGAGAGGCTGGAATACTACTGAGAAACTGAACAAGCTGGACTTGCGCATTTATGTTTATTTTTAAGAGACTACATGAAAAAGATTTGAAAATATACACAAAACCAGATTTACTAACTAAAAGTTGTAAAAAATTCTAAAGAGTTGTACAATCATTATCTTAGTCATTGTAACTGGGTAGTTTCTTAAATTAATTTACCCTGAAGAATAAGTCATTACTTGATTATCTGATAATATTTTATTTAAAAAACTATCTGCTTCTTAAATATGGCTGCTATAATAATAATAAGCAGATGATAATGTTGTGTAAAATATGTCAGACTTTAAGGCTGCTGGAATGAGTTGTCAGATTATCAAGTCAATAGAAAATGTGGAGGCTGAGCAGTATTTTAAATACTTCCCCCAAGAAACTCATATCCTATACATAAACTATATGATCAAAAAAATATAATCTTGTAAATGTTTATTGTTGTATTCAGATAAGAGAGTTAGTTTGGACAAATTAAGTTTACTCTAACACAAAATGTTCCTATCTATTAATGAAACAAATACCTAATGCTGCTCTAAAAGATGTTTCAAATAGTGTATGTAAAATAAAAATAGGAATAAATAATGTACTTCATCTCACTTTTCACAAATTAACATTTTATATAACAATGAAGCAAAAATTCAGACATATTAAGGTTTTTTATGTAACATATCCTATCTTTTGTATAATTCCTGTTAGGGCATACAGCTTTCAATATTGTTTTTCCATTCTTATACATGCTTTTTCTGTTGTTACAGCATTAAACTTTATTTTAAGTTGTATTTGAACTTTATTGTTTTAAGTTATTTAAATGTTATTTATAAAAAAAAGATACTTATTAAGCTGCATCTGTTTCATATGCCTTTAATTCTAAAGGAATAACAAAATGGTCTGGCTGAGATGCATGAATTTTTTTTTGTGACCAGACACAAAGCCTAGTACACAACCTTCCTGCCAACATACATTGGATGGCAGACAAAAATGACAGCCTGCAGCAAATCACACAATGGACATCTCAAAAGAAACAATGCAAAAATTTTAAAAATCTATGCCACATACTCTTGATAATTGAATTACTGGCATGCTCAGAGTTATGCCAGGTAAAAGAAGGTTACAGTTCCAGCAGGCACTGTAAATAATCCAAAGATGGTAGAACCTCCACTCACAGATACAGAAATATGTGCAAGCCTGCCTGACTAGTGTGAAACTACAGCTAAAATCCCTGGGACCTGATGAAGAAAAGAAATCTTAATTTTCTAGCTATGAAAGTGCTCAACTAAGCCCTACTTGACTTATGCCTCATATAATTTAATTCACTTTCCCTACACTTTTTATTGGGTTTTTGATAATTGCACTTCGATAAAGATCACCAAAACCTAGCTAAACCAGTGATGTGACTGGGATAAAGTTAATTAAAAATGGTCTTAAATGTTTCAGTGTTATGCATTGAATAACAAGCGTCTAGAGTCAACCATTTCTTCCTATATGAAACACATTTATTTTAAGAGCACTCACAGAAAATGACAACAATTTCCTTTGACAAATATTTACTTTTTTAAAAAAAATCTCGTTTAACAAATAGTGCCATTTTAAAATCAATTATGATATTTGCAAGTCAAAAAAGATATAAATAGATCATGTAAAAAAATGTGTCAGTACAGCTCTCTCAGTAAACCTTCACTGTGCTTTTGCTACTTTATTACTTGTTCACTGAACACAACAGACTGTACTATAAAGGAAGCTTTTTTGCTGGTACCTCCCTGCACTACTTTCTGTGAATATGTAACAGTGAAACAAAGCTCACACTTATGATCAACATTAACATACTAGCAGAATTTTCTGTATCTAAACTAAGTTAGCAGAAGCTTTGAAATAAAAATGAAAATAACAAAACCCCATTAGGATTTTTTGTGCTTAAAAGCTTTACTGAAGTTTTAATTAAAATGTATGTATGCACGTTAATATATAAATATATATATGTAAAAAAATCTTAAAACCAGATGCAGACAGGCTCTTTTAAACAATCTTTTGATTATGTAATTCAAGAACATAGAAATATAGTCGAACAAATCCTGAATCCAAATTGTAATTAGCCCTTGCTGCTAAATGCTTTATATAATGAATCACAATGTTACCACCATCTTCAGGTAAGCCAAAGCTGCTTTATATTTTACAGCTGTCACAACTGAAATGTGTTCTGTGAGGGAATTGTTCCCAGAAAGACACCTGACTGCAAATGCTGCAATTCATCAGTACCACACTCACATGTCCTAACAACTGAGCAATTGTCAATGTATCTTTATCTTAGAAAATCTATTCGCAAACACTGACTCAAAAAAAAATCAGTTTAGTGCTAAAATCAGAGAATAATAATCAGAAAATTTACAGAGATAATCTCCAGTAGCAAACTGTTACAAGAGGAGGATAATAAGAATCTATTAGATTTTAACAGCAATTCAGAAAGATGCCAGAAATCTTCACAAAAGCCTCTTACATCAATTACATCACAATCCAAAGCAATCTTAGCACCAACGTACAATATACCATGTTGGAGGGAAATATGTTTATAAAGAAACTGATACACATCTGGAAATGGCTCGTTACTAACCTGTGTAATACTAAAAGTTCAAGAAAACCCAAGCAAAAAGGGTTATAAAAGCCAAGCTCAAGTGTCATTTCTTTGCCTTCCCTTCAGAGGCATTGGCTTTGCTGGAGCTTTTTTCTCTGTTTCCCACTGACACTACTCAGTGTGTCCAGACTGGGGCTCAGAAGGGAAACACAACTCCTGTGGTCAAAGCAGCACCTACAGCAGCCACTCCCATCTCACAGAAACTGCTCCATCACACAGCAGCTGTAACTTATTTACTTCTGTATCACTACTGATAAACACTCTGGGACACAAATGGGCAAATCTCATCTGAGGAATCTCAGAGAAGACTGCAGATCCGTTCTTGGAGGGTTTTAAAATACTAAGTCCAGTCCAAGCAGTGTGGGCCCTAATTTGAGCAGGAGATTGGACAAGAGACCTGCAGTACTGCTCTTCCTATTTTAATGAGTCTAGGATTCCATAAGAAAGTTATTTTTCTTGAAACAATCCCTTCAAACAACTACACAAAACACATCTCCTTGTTAGGGAGATACACATTTGTCTCATAACTTGTGAGTCTTTAAAGGTATGCAAAATGGTGTAAATACATTTCATACACAATAAAAATGACAATTGGACAGTATCCATGACCTTTAAAATATATTATATGGTACAATACAGTCTCACTTTTAGTTCTGTTGCAGGTACCTTAAAACACGGCTCTGCATAGCATCTGTAATAATCACATTACTAAATGGTTGATCAATTGACTATTAAAATACACTTGTCTGTGTTTTAAATTACTTTTTGAAGAAAATATGTATATTCTCTTTTAATAAGCTGAAGCAAGATGTAAGTTGACGTTAAATCAATAAAGAAATAAAAACATCAGTATTTCATTGCACTCAGTGACCAGTATCTGAGCAGTCTAAATATTTCATTAACCTATGAAATCTATCTCCTCACCACTAATTTTTCAAATACCATAATGATTTTGTAACTTTTATCATGTAGAAAAAGGAAATGACAGGTTAGATGACTTTCCACAAATTAGGAAAAGTCATCATCAGAGGTGAGATCCGCACTTAGAAATAATATTTTTTTAAACATTTAATAACCAAAAAAAAAAAAAAAGGAGGTACAATTGTTTACATCACTGGATGAGTTTTAAATTGTTACAGTTATTTAAATCACACATTTACTTAATACAGCAGAGAAGGGAAATTTACTAGCAGAAAAAGATGCTAAATTTTCTATGCTGATAATTTTGAACATTAGGACTGTACTCAAAGCAGAAACTAGATGGGAAAAATATTCAAAGAGTTGAACAAGGTTTTTAACATGATATTTATCCTAACTTTCTAAATATTGCCCCAGCAAAATTTCTAAAAAAGCTTTTTAACACTGAAATTCATAAAACAGCAAAATTTAATTTTAAATATTTGGGGGTTGGGGGCTTAATATAGTATTAAAACTACCAAGTGTTAAGTCTTGAGCTCTGTAAACAACTTCACAATACCTGTCTGAGGAAAGCTAGCTTGTAAATTTTAAGCATTCCAGATACTGCAATTCCATAACTGCTTACATTCCAACCCTAAAAAGGGAGATTCTCTTCCATTCCATTTCCTGGAAGCCAATCCTAGCTCACCAAGATTGGTTGTTTCATTAGGGAAACACTTTTATTTAGAGGCCTGGCACTTGAAAAGATCAACCCAACACAGAAGGAAAAACAAAATTACTCACTTCAGATAAAATTACTTTCTCATGAAAATCAGTATTTTACTTCAGTGCTAACCAGAAAAGCAGAGGAATTAGAATGAAGATGCATCAATTTGTCACATAAGGGTTAGTGTTACAGAAGTTAGCCTGGCTCAGGTCTCTTTGCACTTCAGGAATTTATACACATTGCTAAGTTTGCCCCTAAGCCTCCCATCCCCAGGCTAAACAGTCCCAGCTCCCCATCATCCTTGTGGAGAGATGCACCCCCCAGTCACCTTCGTGCCACTTCCCTGGGCTCTCTTCTGTCCATGTCTGTCCTGCTCTAAGAGCCCAGAACTGAACAGCACTCCAGGTGTGGTGCCACCAGCACTGAGTAGAACAGAAGATTCACCTCCCTTTGCTTCTAGCTAATCTAGTAATATCTTTACTACCCCTAGAAATGTTCTTTATAGTGTTATATCATAGAATTTTAATCAGAATTCAGGACCAATTCCCTTTACAATTACAACTGGCTGTCCAAACATAAACACAATTCACAATTACCTTGGACAGCACCAGTTTTGATGGATAAGAATTCAGTCCTCAGTTAGTGACTGCTGAGTTTTCAGGGTTCACCTACTGGGCCTTTGAAACCTCGCTCTGCTACAGATTTCTTATATAACTTTCAGCAAGCCACTTTCAATGTCCTATTTGATAAGAAAGACAAACAAGTTTGAGTCTGGTAAGCACAGCTAAAACATCAAACATACACAAATTATCTGACTTAAGTAACCTAAACACACCAGGGCAGCAGAGGAGCTGCAGCTGTCTGTCTGTCACATTTAAGTGATCTCTGCTGCTACCAGGACACCCCTGTGCCACAGGCAGATCAGTGCCTCTGCTCACCCCAGCAAACAGGGAGAGCCTGTTTATATCTTCTGGAGTTACTCTGACATCACTGCACAGTACAGAAAAATGGGATGAGACTGTTCGAGGAAAGGGAACATCTGAAAACCATGGAAAATTGTGTAAGATTCATTAACAGTCCAGCTAACTTGCCTATGCACTTTATTCCTATTGCTTTCACCAAAATCCAGGCACAAAAGTGGATCTGAACAAGTAACTAACTTCTCAGTGGCCATGAAAGAGAGTAAGTGATTATTAAAAACTGTGAGCACCCTGAAAGCCTAAGGCAGATCACTACTGGAAGAGCTAAAATAGTAAGGCTTCTCCCTTTTATTTCAGTGTCATAGGAAAAAAATAATCATTGTATCTTGGCAAAAAAACATCAAGATAACAGCTGCAGTGACTTCAAAGTTATTGCCATTATAACAGGCTCCCTGAGGTCAGAAGCGTTAATCAACAGCTGAGGTGATTTATTGACCTTGCTTCACAAATAATCACTTTCTACTTGTTTTCATAATCTTGTTTCTATATACTAGTAAAGTATCAAGCTCTAAAAGGAAATATGATTATACTGGAATAGAACCACTAGATTTTATAAAAATCAGGCAAATGTTTCCACTGGGTTTAGATTTTTGGGTTTAAAAAAATACCCAAATGTTCCTGTGTTCAAAAAGACAGATACATTTCTGTTTCTAAACATTTTACTGCAAACTGAGCAACACACAAAAAAAGGATTCTGTAAACAAGAATTTCCTTTCAAGACTGTAACTTGATGAGAGTAATACAGACTTTGAATTTTAAAGAAACCACACTAATTGTACTTATAAAGAAACACTAAAGTAAAAAAGGAAAATTATTCAGGAAAGCTAACAGGCAATACACAATGACAGTAAAATAGTTCACTTTATGAAGTGAACTGTGCATAGGCAATCTATACAAAGATTCTATAAAGCCATATCCATTTGTAGACACTAAATCCCTCAGCTAGGTCTCAAGAGGAACTCTCCACTCCACTTTGCTTAGGTAGCCTCACACAGCTCTTTCACATCCACATTACAGGAGAAAGCTTTGTGGAAATCATGGCACATGACAGGACTCTTCCCATCCTCTGATGTGTCTGCAGTACCTCATTAAGTCAGGATTTCTGAGTACAGCATGTTCCAAACCTCCTCTCCTTAATCTTAACAGACACAGATAGAGCCCAGCATCTTTTCCTAAGCATTTAACCTAATTGTAGAGAAAACTTGTCAGAGTGGTGTCACTGAAAAGTGGGAATGCAAACTTACAAAATTTTGCTCAGTTCATTTCCTCTGAATTATTCGCAACAAAAATAAGATTTTCCTATCTTGATGAATGGGGAATTAATTCAGAAAAAGCACATGAGCCCATGAAAACAAAACAAAGAGGGGGAAAGAGGCAAGGATAGGAAAAGTTATGGTTATGGTTGGTGCAGACTCACAAAAGGGATTAAGAGAACATTGGTTGCACAAAATTGTGGTGGTAGATGCTTGAAGGAAAATAGTAATTTCAGGAAGGGGGAAAAGGGAAGAAACTGGCTACCCTGAAAGAAAAAAATGCTGGATAACATTCAGAAAGGGAGCAAGTTAGAAGCAACAACAACACAAGAAGGTTGAAAGAAAAAAAGTTATAATAGTGGCCACAAGACAGAAGAGAAGGCTAGGCTGAAAGAGTAAAAATCCAGGTCTGATCCATCGGGACAGTGAAAACAAGAGGGTAAAAGAGGCTACAATGCAAGACATACTTAAAATGGGATCCAGATACCAGACAAAGGAGTGGAAAATGAGTGGCTGTCATTAGTGTAAGAAAACTGACAAATCAAACCAAGATGGATTATCAGCAGCTCCCTTAAATGCTTTGTAATACTGTTCACAGCTTAAGCAAATTGACTTATCAATATATTGGCAGGATATATATTTAGAGTTGATTGAAATTCACATTTAATTTTGAATTGCTTTAACATTTTGGGTTTGTGCAAAATAAACTGAAAGTATTAATAACAACCTATGCTGACAGTTAAGATTTTGCAGCGTACCAAGTTTCATTCCAAAGTCTATGGTCACATGGTTTATGTGTTTAAAATATTTACAAGACTGGCTGCTGCAGAACTGGCAGATACACCAGCTTGTATTTTAGCAGTAGCATCTTTACTAATATGAATTACTGTGGCAGCCTTAAGGCTTTTGAGATTCCATTTATTCCACACACATTTCCTTGGTTTTAGACCTAAAGTTTGAAAAAAATTAATTTAGAAAAACGTTTATGTGAATTTTGAAAACCACCCTATGAATATCCCCAAATGAAATTAAAATTGCTTTATTTCCTGTCTCCAATGTGCAAGTTTTTATGCCACTGTCAACTTTAGGCATGAGATCCAAGCCTGTTAACTAAAATAATTACATTCATATACTTAAAGTCAACCAGAACAGTTTTTGCTATCTCCCTTCTGCTTCTGCTTGGGTTTGCACATGGGTGAATATCCTTACTTTGTGGTTGTTCCAGTTCTGGTAATTTAATACATTTGCATATGTTTTGTTGAGGTTGTGAATTACTCTCGCAGCAATACTTAATTTACTTTATTCAGTGGTTTTCAGTCTTCATTCCACTCAAATTTTACACAGCTCCCACACTGTAAGTTTCATGCAGACACAGACTCTGTGCCATAGCAGCGGTCTCCCAGAGCTCTGGGATTTTTTCTGCTCTGACTAAATTTCACTTCAATCCATCCATTGTCTGTTTATAGTGGTAACCCATTACAGAGAACGCTGTGGGCTCACCCAGCTCTTCCAAGTTAAAGGCCCTTTAGGAGTTTGGAGCATATATAACTTTGATGTATATAAACCTTCTCTAAATTAAATTTTTCAGGGTGATCTTTTTCTACATACAATTTTCTCTGTCTGTAACTAAAAAGAGAATTCTGCCCAATGCACAGTGACTGACACAGAGAAAGGTTTTGGGAAAATATTTCTGTATTTTACATTTACTTCAAAAACATTTCTTTTGCATTTGTCAATCAGTTTCAACGTATAAGATAATGAAATCCACATTGTCATGAAATCTAAATAAATGAGCACTAAAGATAGAAATCTCCTCTAAATCTAAGTTTTGGAATGGATATCAAATGACATATGCAATCTAAAAATCATAAATTTTGACTGTCAAAACATGCATGTATTTAATGGTAATATAATACTACTTCCTTTAATGGTAATGTAATACTACTTCCAATAGAAATTTCTAGGACAGGTATTGTCTGAATTCTGTAAGAATATTTGTAAAAAGTGGCTCTTTTTTATAGAGAGATACTTTCAAGGCCACCTACAAACAGTTGCTTTTGCAAAAAACATTTTGAGATGTTTGATCCAGTTTTGTTTTTCTTAAGGAGAAATAATGCCATGGATAATTAGTTCAGATTCTTTTCCACGGTACTGTTTTAAAATATTTATTCATATTTATACACCTACAACCAGTATTAAGAAATCATCATAATTATTATTACTGAGCAGAAAAAGACAGCTTTGACATCAGTATTTCTAGTAAAGCATTTTCTATGTATGTATACATGTATGGCATTACACACATAAGGCAGCAGATAATAAAGGCAATAGAGTCACACTGAAATGCACAGCTGGTACTCTGGACAAAATATGCCTCAGGAAAAGGAAAAAACTACCAGTACCTGATACCCACTGAAAAACTAAGTCTACCAGTCCCTCCTGAAAGTCATCATCAAAATATTTAATGGATTCAGGAAATACTGCCCAAAAAGCAACACAATGACTTGTGACAACCAATCAGGATACACCTGACAAAATAACACCATATCCAAAAAGTCTACAAAAAAATTTTCATATTGTAATTTTTTAATTAATGTGAAAATATTGAAGTGAACTGTCACAACTGCCATGAACTTCTGTTAGAGAAAAAAAAAGCTTTTAAAAAGCACATCATTTAATAATTCCATTTTACTATTCACATATTATATAAGCCAAAAAAACTCCTTTTAATGACTGCCCATGATAATTTCCAGCTTTTCCTCACCAGTTCTGGTTCTTCTCTCTCAGGTACTTACATGCAAGTCCTTCCAGCTGTCCTCTGGAGCCAAAAGCTGCCAATCTGGATGCAGGTGCATTGGCTTATGTGTCACATGAATACTTTTATGTGCCAAAATGCAGCAGCTACCCATGTATCACTGAAAATGCTACTGGTACTCTTACCTGAGAAAAAGCATCTTTAGCATGCCTGGGAACAGGAAGAAAATGTGCCACAAAATCTGCCATTCTGTCAAACAAGTGCTCTTGGTTAAGCTTCAAAGGGAAAAAAAATCAGGGCGAAGATACCTACATAAATTCAGATATGGCTGTGTGCAAAATAGTGATGCACAACATTGTCAAACTCACAGTTATCTGAGGTGAGGTACTGCCAACACAAAGGAACAGCACCAAAACACATATTCCTAAATTACTGCCCTCTCTTACTCCAACACATCCTTCTTCTAGACATTTTAACAACTTCTAAGTGTTTAATTGGTTCTGAGTATATTGAAGTAGTTCCTGATTCAGAACAGCACTGAAAAACATGAATTATCTGAAGCATATGTTAAGTTTATCAGCCAACAATTAAGACAGAATCTAAATGATGTACTGAACCAAAGCCAGGGCACATAATCACAGGCTCCTGCCACAGGAATATTTTCCTCCTCTTCTTAATAAAGAACATAGTGATCATCTGAGGTAACAGAACCCACACACTTTTGATTTATGCTCTTAACCTAAATATTCCAAACTCATACCTTTTATAAATTTTAGCACCATTACACAAATAAGCAAAGTAAAATAAACAGTCAATTTCATCTAAAAGTTTATTTTAAGCTTCATGATAAAAACCTGCTAACTAAACTAATTCTTCATATGCTCAACTACAGCTCCTTAAAGTTACATGAAAAGGTAACTGGGACCTACAGATGATGCAGTTGAGCTGCATGAGTAAAACACTCACATTTTTGTACTTGTGGGATATGCAGATTTTTTGCTTGATAATAACAGCTGTAACAACACTTAAAATTAATTAACATGTTAAACTTCTGGAGAAACCATGACCACAAAGGATCCTGAAGTACTGTAATAGATTATTTTGAGAGAAACAGACTTCTCCAGACTTTGAGAACAATTTTCTATCAAAACAACAAAAAATATTCAGCACAATGAATGCAGGGATTTAAAACTTCTAAAACCACATAGCAAATCACAACTGGACAAAGGTAAAAAGTACAAGGATTTTAATTTGAAACACAATCCACAAGCACATAGGAACTTCTTTCAGCTTGCAGAAGTACTGAAGGGAAAAACTTGCAGGGGGAATGTTTAGCTTTTACTGAGAGAAACAAAAGCAGCTTCTTTGGGTATCTCAACACTAGGCTGTCAAAACACAGGGACTGATTTGCATTTGCCAGATACCTGCAAGTCTCTCAGCCTGTTACTGATTTTTCTTTTCAATTTTCAGTAAACATAAGACTAAAAGTCTAAATATTTAAAGTTTAAACCACAAAAACGTTCTTATTTGATACAAAATTAGTAAGGCATCCAGTCACACCTGCTGTATTAATTCCCATTGAAGATGAGTAAAAAACCCCAGAATTTACACTTTTTATGGTGATCAGTCATCATATTTACACAGTATTTGGAATTTCCATTACACAATATATATGAATTCATGTAATCTTACAAAAATTGAATGACTTAGTTTGCTGTCAGAGGTATTTTTTTGATTTCCATGTCAAACCATGTCCATAAGACAGAATGCTGTGTAGTTTTTCACATGCAAGCTAAACAAACTCACCTCTATATTTCTACCATTTGACTCCTCAGCAATGTATTTGGGAACCTGAAAAATTTATAAATGCTTATTTCATAATTAATTCTATTGCACACATGAAATAAACAGTATTTTCAGCTAAGAGAATTCACACTATGAAGTGTGAATATATTTCAGATAAGAAACAAACGTGTAAAAGAGATATATATCTCTTTGGATATATGACTATATGATACTCTTAGAAATATAAAGAAACCAAAGTAGTTTTTCAAGCTGGGTTTTTTACCTCCTAAAAAACATACAGAGATAGGTGTAATTCTATTTCTGTATCCAAGGGGGAAAAAATTTATTTTTCTTGTCTTATCCATAAAAAGAATTAAAAATATTTAATACTCCTTTGCTTTCCACATTTCATGTGTCTCAGTCAGAGCTCCCTCTGTAGTAATTTGCTCAGTAACAAAGTCTTAAAAATTTAGCCAGGTTTAGCAAGAAGTAGGGGTTGGATTGATGATTTTATTGATTAAAAGCTCCAAGCAGGCAAAGACTTTACATCTGTATCTACACCTAAAGATGTCTACACACAAAACTTAACACACTGCACAGGCCCCCTGCATCACCGGAAGGATTGGAAGGCTTAAAATTTGCCATTTTAGGCTCATCTTTCCTTTATTAATACCATGATCTGTGGAGAACAGGCTTGCATAGACTTTTGCCTGCATTTTGTTTAGGCCTAAACAAAATGTTCCTAAAACCCAGGCAGAACTGGGGCTTTACTTTATTAGGTTTTTCAAATTATGAACTTGACACTTCACACTGACAGACTGAGGGAAAGCTGTAAACACTTATCTGGGCCAATGCCTGCTGGGTGCTCTGTTAAGGGCAGTAAGATGCTCCTCTAGATACACACACTGGCATGAGAAGACTTTTTGAGCACAGAATTTCTGTGCTTCAGTGACATGTGTTTATTCTCTTCTCCAAGTCTGAGTGTGGTCTGATGTTCATACAGATATTTACATAAAACACTAAAGGAATTATCTTTTTGTAACTTACCCAGCAAAAAGTAAAGCTCATCAACAGAGATACAACTCAGCCACTCTTGCAACCAGTACATTGTAAAAACAGCTTGTTCTGGAAATTATAGAAATGTAAATCTTAAATTAAGTAATCTGTGAACTTTATTTTGCATAAAGAATTGCAATACAAGTATAACTGCATTTTACATCTAAGAATCTCTAATTCTGGCAACATTGCAATGCAGACTGTGCTTTCCTCCTCTCTCATGTACTGCATTCAGAAAGGATTACATCATCTCAAAGAGCCAGAAAAACAGAAATAGACCAGGGAGGCCCATTACAGCAGACACAGAGTAATTAAAAAGACTATAACTTTTTAGTTAGAGAAGGAGATAACTCAAGAAAAAAGGGTCATTATGTTTCTAAAGAGACAAATAAAATCATGTGCAATTTAAGTTCTCGGAAAGGCCAGTAATGCCTTCCATCTGTTGAGAACAGCCTTGGAAGCACAGGAGGAAAGTGATCCTTGATCTAGCAAAGAATTTAAACAAGCAGCTTAAATATTTGAGCAAATTGTTGGAACCAAAGGTAGTTGTTTGAACTTGATCATCAAATTGATCACTTCACTGAAATAACTCAGTAAGCATTAAAACAGAGTAATCAGTGTATTTTTAGGCACTCTGGTATTGCTGAAGGACATTGACATGCTCTATTTTATTAGCAAGGCAGCAAGACAAATTATTTCTTTAAAAAAGTAAATCACTGAAATGTTATTGACTGCACTGAAACTATTAACACACACATGCTCATTCTGTGATGCTGTGATTTCAGGGTAAAATGCTTAAGTAAAACCAACTTTAAAATGTAAACAATTCAACACATTGCTTTGCTATTATCCTAAATTAAAGTGTTTCCATTTTTATATCAGGTTCCTCCTCCTAGATATCTACTTTTTAAAAAATTAAATTTTATAGCTAAATGTTTCACATCTTTTCAAGAATTTTTTGTTTCTTTCTTCCAGCGGGGGAAAACGTTCTGGTTCAAAGCTCAAAAGAGCAAATTTTCTGGTTTAAAAGATTTGAATGAATTAATACTTGCAAATAATGTAGGCAGGTCAAAAGGAATGTCCTGCTTCTTCCAAAAAGAATGTCATTCTGACAAATCACTGGTAACCACATTATACTGAATTCTTCAACAAACCAGAAAGGCATCTATAGTCAAAGATTTCCCTAGCAGTACTAGTAGTGTAAGAAAAGAGAGAAAGGTAAAATCAGAACCAACTATTTCCCCTTTCATCTTCAGCAGAACCTTCTGCCTCAGGGTTCAGGACTTTCTCTTATGTTAGTAATGGCATGGCCTGATCAAATCTTTTAAACAAAGCTTGATTCAGGATCTTGACTCAAGCAAAGTTCCAGCGATAGAAAATTGCTGTACAGCATAGAGGCATTTTCCTCTATGGTATAGGAGTAAGAAAAAAGAAAGTTAACAGCAGAGAGGCTGCTCTCTTAAAGGTGAGCCATTTCTACAAAGCTCTTTTGTAGTGCCCAAGGGTCTTGGAAATACAACCTACACTCAAACTCAATTCTCAGTTTATAAATTCTTATTTATAGGGTTTTGTTCTAATACACAAAATACTACTTCATATCCTTAGATGTTAAGAAACATACTAAATCTGTGAAAGATATGTAAAGGCACTGAATCACAAAGACAGAACTTCCATTTCCATCTCACTACCTCCACAATATTATACTATTATTATTCACGCACTTCTAAAGTGCACACTGAAGAAAAAGTGACAAAACTGCCACTATTCTCTCGTATTCAGTATTTTGTTTACAAGCTGGAAGCTCTGTGAAGATTGCAGATTAGCCGAAATTCACCCTAAAGGCTGAATATTGGGTAAATGCTACAATGGAGCAGCATCCTCAACCAGGCCAAGGAATCCCACAGAAGAGATCCCATATTCCCTTTAGAGAGAGATTCAAAACAAGCAGAAGAATGTGGCAGCACAATTCCTCCAGCCAATAAATACGCTCTAAGGATTCTACTGGGTGACGGGGAAAATACAGAGTTTAAAAAAAAAAAAAAATTCTGATCTATCTTTCCTGGAGTTCTGACGGGAGTCAAAGCCGCAGCCTCACACCCCAGCGGCTCCCAGGCGGTGCCGCCTCACGGGAGAGGGCAGCGCTGGGCAGGGGATGCAGGGCAGGAAACACCTGGCGTGGGCCCAGCTGGGAACGGCGGGATTCTGCCCCCTGCCCAAGGAGCTGGAAGTGGTTTCTGGCCAGTTTTTTGTGACCCAAAGCACGGAACAGCCCATGCGGGGCGTGAGGCGCCCAGAGCAACGCAACCCCCTCAGACAGAGGCGGCCCGCGGGAGCCGCGCTCAGCCCCGGGCTGTTTCCGTTCCACGCCTCCCCGCGGCGCCCGAGCCCGGCACTTTCGTTCCGGGGCCTGCGAGGGCCACGCGGGAGCCGCGGCGGGCAGCGGGTGAGGAGCGGGCGGTGCGGGGGCGCTGGAGCCGGGCGAGGAGCGGCTGAGGAGCTCCCGCGCCGGCGCGGCGGTGGCGGCAGGAGAGAGGAGGCAGCGCGGCTCGGGAGCGCCGAGGGGCCGCGCTGTGCGCGGGGCGGGCTCGGGCGGCCCGCGGTCGGAGGCGGCTTTGCGCCCACGGGGGCCGCGGTGCCGCTGCGGCGGCGGGACGGAGCCGCTCAGACCCCGAGCGGCAGAACCGCGCTGTTACCCGGGGGCAGAGGCAGCGGCCCAGGGCTGTGCCCGCCCAGCGCCCTGCGCTGTACGCCTGCAGAACCTTCACTCGGAGCCGGCCTGCGCTTACCCCGCTGGGCTGATAGCAGCAAGCAGCGGCATGGCCGGGGCTGTAGCACCCCAGAGCTGTACACCGCCCCCCGAGGTGCACCGGCCGACCTGCTGAGATGTTCTAGAATTGCGGCTGGAGTGTGGAGGGTACCCACCACCGGCAGCGATTTACCAGGGGTTTAGAGATGAGGTGCAGATGGAGTTGTTTAGTCTTAAAAATATCTGTCTGAAATGAGATTTGGATCTCAAAGTTCTAGTCTGTCATTTTCTGAAATGTACTGTACTATATGTATAGTGCTGCAGCCTGGGCCCAGCTATTAGTTTGAGGCCACAGCGTATCCCTTGTCAGCATCGATAACAAAAGTGCTCCAGGGTGTCACCGTTGAGCGGCACAGAGTGTAAGACATTCCACTGCAAAGAATCAGTTTGCAGGCTGGGAATGCATGTCCAATTCCAGGGCCTCTCGCCCTCTGCTTCTTGAGGAAACTTGATAATAGCACAGGTTGCTCTGAGATGTAAACTATACTGGCTTTATCTCAGAGAAACTTGAAAGCAAATCGCACTAGAAAATTCGTATGCATATTAGATTTTGTGTTTATTTGAGTGGACTTCCCTGACCTTTCAAAAGTTAGACCTTGGCAGAGGCAGAGGGGAAGGTATCATAGCATGCATGAGTATTTAATTTTACCAGAAAATAACAATTTTTTCTGGGATTGATTTTAATTTGGTGTTGGAAACTTAGCTTAGCTTTTTGGTTTTGTTACTTTCCAATTACATTACACTTGATTTTATTTAAACGCTTCATTTTGGATTACATTTCAGGACTTACTGTTTGTTTGTTTTTGTTAAATATGACTTTGCTACACTATTTCATAAGTGTGATCCTTGACATGAAAAAGTAAACCTAAATTAGCTGAAAGTAAATCCTGAGAAGAACTTCTTTCATTGCATGTTATGCAGCACAAAGTGCCAAAGGCAGTTTATAACTACTGCAGGCTGTGCAGGCTCCTGGCTGGGGCTGCTTGGGGGCTGAGAGAGCAGTGAGAGGGGGCTGTGAGAGCACAGCAGCACTAATTCTGTCTGCCCCAGGGTGGGCACATGGTCACGTTTCTCATGCCTTGCTACATGGTGAAAATTCTGTGCCAGCTGTAGAGGGTGAGACAACAGCTGTCCTGAAGAAAGCCTGACAAAAATCCATTGATGATACTAAATAAACACAAACTTGTGGAAGTCTAGACTGAGTCAGCACTTACTATCTGGAACATGGGGCACCAAAGCCCTTTTCTAGCTGTTACTTTTCTGCCTCAAGCTCTTCTCCTGGAAAATTTCTTCTATTTCACAAAGTTCTATCCAACAGGGATTTCATTCAGGTTATTTGGTTGGCCCACACGCAATAAATTTTAGGATAGAGATCTAAATTAGCACAATTAACTTTTGTCTTACAAATTTCTATCCTGTAGGCATATACTTCCTTGTCAGTAGTCATGTTGGAGACAAATGGGATTGCTCATCCAGGTAAACACTGCTTACAGTGTTTTCATAAAACTTTTAGGCACAGATCTTAACAACAGAGAAATAATAGACATCTGCAGGACTTAAATAAGTGGGATAGTGAATGTGCATCTGTGCATTAAGGATGCAGATCTCAAGTTCTTTCCAGTTTATCTCATGCAAATCTTTTGAATCAGATGATTTTATTATTCTTTCTGTTGTAGGAAACCTGTTCTTAAATAGGATAATACAGAATATTTTCCAGTAGATTAGTTCATAGTAATTGGCTTTTTATTTAACAACATTTTGTCTGTTTCAGCTAACCATGTCTTTAAATTCATCTACACTTTTAAATGAAGGAAATGCTCAAGGAGCAAAAAGAAATACTGAGTGTTTGGAAAGCCTGCTGCAGAGTCCATCACCTATTCAAGATAATCCACTTCAACAATTACAGTTAGCATCCCAGGAAGTACTGGAAAAAGCAAAAAGGAGTGGGAGATCAAAATGCCCCCGATGCAATAGTTCAAGGATGTTTTATTGTTATACATGCTTTGTTCCTGTCGAAACTGTCCCTACCAAAGAAATTCCAACTGTGAAGGTTAGTATTTCTTAATAATTTTTTATAATATCTTTGGGGTTTTAGTTACTGTGGACAGAGAATAGTCTGTCTGCAGCCATTTCTTTTCTGACTCAGTCTTTACAGACGTTCATTTTGAACACAGTTATAAGTATGAATAAACTACAGTTAGATAAAATTACTGTTCTTACTTGAGGAATTACATGTACAAACACTGAAAATGTTCCAGTCCTCACATAAACATTTATGTATCTTCTAGATGAGAATATAGGCTGAAGTCACTCAGCTTCTCATGCAACTGTGTTTCCACTTAGTTGTAGAAAGTTTCTTTATGGTGCTCTTGCACATTCTTCAGTTTCTAATAACTGTGGCCAGAAAACGTTATATTGTGAACAAAAACTTTGTCCAAAACCAAGGGTGAATTTTACATAAAATGTGACCTAAAAGACATTCCTATATGTCATGGTTCTATAATTCAGATAACTGCTGTTAAAATATAAATAGTAACATGCCTTTCAGCTGAGTTACTTGGGGGAACTATCAGAAAGGACTGAGACAATTTGCAAAATCAGTTAGGATATAAGATGCATTTTGAAGACAGTGGAGTTTGAAAGCATCATAAAAAGACTTTAGAAGTACTTTTGAAATTTGACCTAGTAAACTTAGGTATATTTTCATTGAAATAGTAATTTTCACAGTTGGGTGAATACCTAGTAGAGATAGAACCATTATATTGCTCAAATTAAGACCACATCCAGCTTACCTTATTGATTCTATTTCTGTAGATTTTACCACACTACTGCTGGCAGCATTCCAAAGTGCATCACTGCTTACTTAGCTATTTGCATAAATTGAATGTAGTAGGTGCTTCTTCTCACTTGTCTCTAGTTTAGTTCTAAACCTATAAAAAAATCATCACATACATTTTAATTACACACCCATAGGAATTTCTTCCAAATTTTGAATAAGTTCTTGTTTGTTTCTAATAGATAAGTTCTTGTAAGTTTCTAATAGATGTTTGCAAATATGATGATAAACACTGCTTTTTTCTCCTTTTACTCTAGTTACCTTTGAAGATTGACATTATTAAACACCCAAACGAAACAGACGGCAAAAGCACCGCTGTGCACGCTAAGCTCCTGGCACCTGATGATGTTACAATTTATAAATACCCTTGCATTCCAGAGTATGAAGAGAAGAGACACGAAGTAAGAGATTCTCTAGAGATAGCCAGGTCTGTGCTGGGGAGGTGCAGCTTCCTCCTGCAGTGGTAGTGCCCTGCAGGGAGGAAACCACTGCTCATTAGTGCAGTCCATCCTGTGCTCTCTCAAAGATTAGCTCTGCAGACACACAGTTTCTGGACTGTAACCTTTCCTCCAAAGCTGAAAGACTGCAGCACTATTTAACCACCTTGAATTTTCTATGTTCATCTCCTCACATAATGGAGAATTGGATTTACTGTGTATCTTAAGAAATGTTTTGCCTATAAATGAAAGTATTCAACTTGAAGCAAGTTAAACAGCAGTTGAATCTTGTGCTCATATTTAGCAGCTGCAATATTTAAACCTCCTTAAAATTTTAACATTCACTATGACACAGGAAAACAAGTAAAATTCAAGTCTTGTCTATCATAGCATAGAGCACAAAAAAAAAGAGTTATGAACTCGGATGTGTATGTTCATCTAAATGGTAAGCTATCCTTTTTGGCCCTCCTGCCCCATATACTGCAGTGACAAGTGACATTTGAACTTCCTCAGGGCAGACACCATTGTCTCAGCTGAAAAATCTTCTTAAACAGAAGTGTTCGAGTTGATAGTAGAGGCATGAAAGTAACATTAATTAAAAATCTCTGTTAAGGATCTCAATTCATTAACATGTTTTTAACATGGATTTAACACTGTATTGGACAATAGAATATTTTTAAGAGATACTATTTCATCTTGTCCTGATTTAAATGTTTATAGACATTTATATAAATGTTTATAGACATTAAATGTCTAATATGACAATTCCTGTTGTTCTGTTAGATTTTATTGACAGATCTCTTTGTTTTCTCCATTCAGATAGCACTTATATTTCCTGGCCCAAATTCAGTTTCAGTTAAAGATATTGCTTTCCATCTCCAAAAGTACACCAAGAAAAGTGTCTGTCCTAGTGACGATGACTGTTCCAGAGAGCCCCTTCTTAAACAAGCAAAAATAGAACCTGAAGCAGAAAAAAATCCAAATGAATGCATCTCAAGCAGCAGGAGTGAAGGCACTAGACTGAAGAAAATAATATTTATTGACAGTACCTGGAATCAAACTAACAAGATAATAACTGATGAACGACTTCAAGGTAAAAAAATACAAGTTGATACTGAGACATTATTGCTGCAGAAATGATTAAGGGACATATGTCTATAACAGACCTGAGCACAATGTAAGCTTGTATGTGCCCCTATCTCTGAGTGTCTATGAAGGATTCAGCAGCCTGTTCCAGGGCTGTAAAATACTTCCTGAGCCAAAGAAAGCAGAAATTGTTAATTCTTTAAAAAGTTTTTGTCTTAGGTTCTTTACAAGAAGTTTACATTTAAGCATTCTAATTAAAACCACAAAAGACAAAACAATTTAGCAATAGCATTCCATTTCCTTTGAGATGAATAGGAGTTTGAAAATACTTTCATTAGTGCAAAAAGTGCACTTAGCTGGGAGGCAGGTTGTCAAGTTTGTATGCAATATACATATATATATATATATATATATATATATATATATATATATATATACACACACACACATATACACTACTACTGCTTCACACTAGATCCTACAAGGAATTTCACAGACTTTCTTGCATAGAAGATGGATGTTGCCTTGCTGTCTAGTCAGTTTATTAAAGAATCCCACATGTTAGTATGATATATTGGCTAATTAAAATCCTGTTATAAGTACTTAGTTTAACACAAAACATACTCTATCAGCTACATTGAAGTATTACTGTAAAGATTAGAGGAATTGCATGTTGCATGTTAATGTAAGGCATTTGAAGTTTACTTTTAGAGGACAAATTCAAGGAAAATAACAGGCAGCCAGGGGAACTGAAAATTTCCATGGAAGCCTATGCATATATTAGTCAAAAAGTCTTAATTGGTGTTACTTTGGAGCTCTTGAATGGTGTCCAGTTTCCCCATGACAATGCTGATTTGATGTACTAATCTCTCCTTTCTAGAACATCTCAGTTCCAGCTGTTTTGCAGCTCCCTGGGTTCCTGAGCACCTTTCAGGATTGCTGTGAGGTTTAATAGTGTCATGCAAGTCAGTTTCTAGTATGAGAATTTTACCCATCCACACATTGGGTGTAACAGTGTGCACAGCCCGTGCATGTATTGCTTTCCTTAGTGCCTGTCATAAAGAACATAAATTGCATTAATACCCCTTTTAGAGATTGCAGTTTTCACTTCCAAGATGAATGGGGCAGAGTTTCCTTAGGCATAAACTGATGACATTTTTATGTTGTACATACATGAAAAATAGAGAACTGTTTTCATTTTTCAGTTCAATTGCAAATGAAGTCATCATCCAGCAAAATATCCATCATATGTTAAAGTTCAAAAAGGAGTGTTCATAATTCCAAATAAAAAGTAATTGCCATACTTATTAGGATTAAGTTACAAGAAATATTGAAGGAAAACATTAATGAAGCCAAGAAAACATAAAGAAAAGCCTTGTGTTTTGTAAGCCTATATTTATGTAGACAGTAAATCTAGTAAATTGTGCTGCAAGAGAAAGCAAATGAGTACATCGATCTTAAAATTAGCTGAGAGAACTTGGACAAAAGATAGTTCTATATCTTGGAAAAGTGTTAATATATCTTTAGAAAACAAAACTAAATCAGTTAAAGACAAGAAATACATGAGAGTTGGTAATGTCTAGGATTGATTACTTCATTAAAAGTGATCCCCAGATCAGAAAACAATCAGTTGAATTTAATGTTAATGATTACTTTCTCACATGAGTGATGGAGCTTATTGGCAACATCACATGATTGTTAAAGAAACTGATTGCTTTGGTTTTTTTCCCTGTAAGTTGTAACTGCTTTGTATCAGCCAAATATTTTATTAGCTTATTCATTAGCATTGTGGGGTTTCATGTGAAGGGTATTTGTAAGCAAACATTGCCTTTGGCTGTATACAGATCCAGTACAGATGAAACATGCTCACTAAACTTTTATCCTTAACCCCCTCTGGTTTTATTTTTTTTTTTAATGAAAGGTACTAAAGTTTTTTTTTTTTTAAAGTAACTGATACTCCACTTGTGGTAAGCTCAGTAGTGTCCATGGTCTTGCCTTCAGTGAACTTTTGGTTGTGTTCAAACCACAACTATGTGGGAGTTTATGCTGGAGGAATCATCCCTGAGATTTACTTCACTGCTTTTAGGATGAAAGCACTGTGGATTTGATTGAAGTTTTCATTTTGGTTAGGCCTGAGAATTCAAGTGGTGAAGAGGGCAACAAGCTTGATGCAGTTTCCTCCTGCTATTTTAAGTTTCACATGTGTAGTATTATTAGAGGTAATAATTAGACTGTGTATGCTGTTTTGAGGTTTTGGTTCTGAAATGTCAGTAATAACACTGAAATTCAGGGACAGACTCTCCTGTTCAGGTTTGTTTTTTTTTTTAATGCAGTAATTGAGATTTCTTCTACAATGCAGGATACCATACCTTACTAACTGCAAAGCAAACAACTAAATCCTAACCCTAAACCTTTCTGAAACTTTCCTGTCCATAACTTCCAAGCAGTTCTTAGACCATACTGGTTTTTGTACTGTTACCTGTATTAAACTGTCCCATGAGACAGAGTATCAGATTATGATAGAAAAAGATAACTTTACAATCTGCTTCTGATATTGTTGACAGTGTACCCTGTTCTTCATGATCCAAGTGCCCATCCTGTTTAAAATTCATCTGAATAATAGAATAGTTACAGAGACTAAAGTAAAGATTTTTTTTTGTGCCATACAGACACCAAATTCCCTCTTTCATCTTAAGTGGGAATGCTTTTAGTATCTAATAAAGTTAATTGCAGGATGCTGTCATACTTACTCCTGAGTCATTTCAGTGACATTTCGGTTACTTAACAAGCATAAATTAAAAGTTCCTGGCTCTTGTAAATAGTCCTCACTTCAGCAACACTAACAGTCTAAGAGATTCTGTTTTACACTTGAAAAGTATTAACTTTGCAAAAGATGAAATAATAATTTTCTGAACATTGATGAGTCTTGGTAAGTGTGGATTTCACTCTTGCCATGTGAAGCGACTCTGCAGTTTACTGAGGGCTGTGTTGCTGTTTGAATGAAAGGATAACTTGTAATTAACTGCAGATTTGAAGATTGTAACCTAGGAATTACAGCACTTCATCAAATTCCAAAGTGATCCAAAAAGGGGGATTAAATTATTGCCTCAGTTTTACAGATCAAAAGTGTAGGTACAGGAAGAGAAATTATTTTCATGCAGGCACTGAGCAGGTTAGCAGCAAAGTCAGAAAACAAAACTAAAGTCTTGGTGCTAAAGTCTTGTTTGACATTCTGGCCACCAATCCACATTGTCTAATCTAGGTCATCTTTTTTCCTTGACAGGGTTACTGCAAATTGAGTTGAAGACAAGGAAAACTTGCTTTTGGCGTCATCAGAAGGGAAAACCAGATACATACCTTTCCACAATAGAAGCAATTTATTATTTCCTTGTGGACTATCATCAGGAGATTTTGAAAGAGAGCTACAAAGGACAATATGATAATCTGCTTTTTTTCTTTTCATTTATGTATACATTGATTAAAGATGCCAAGTATTGTGCAGGAAAAGAGTAAGTTGTCTGTCGGTGCATGACACTACTTTTTCTTGTAATAATAAACTGCACAAACATAACTAGGATTTTTTTTTTGGAAATAGACTGTACTCTAAATAATGTCCAGAAGTGGGCTGCAGACCTCCTCCCTCACGCTTGAGGTTGTAGAACTGCTCACATCAGCAGTCTTATTAGAGTTACTTATTTGAAAACAGTTACATTTTCCTAAAAATTCCTGTACTTCAACCTACAGGCCTGATGTGCTCACTGTGATGAGCACATTTCCTGAGATGGGAGTGGAGGACCTGACCCCTCTTGCTGTAAGAAGTGATCTCTTAACTGTAAGAAGGAATTAGCATGCTGGCTTTCCATTGTGACTAATACTTCTGTCAGATGTTTTCTTTGTGGTTTACACAGCAATACTGATTTTGCCTTCGTGGCATCAAAGGCGTACTGAATGAGCAGATGGTGTTTAGTTGCTGGGGTGAATGGCAGCAATAGAGAATGAAAGAGCACATTAATTGAATATGAATTATATACTTTCATGATTAATTCTGGAAATTTCTTCTAGTAATAAAAAAGTGGTCTCTTTAAACACTGTTATACAATGTATGATTTCTGTAGTACCATTCATGTACTCTTATATTAGGATTATTCTCAAATTCTTGGGTAATTTTAGACTTCTTCAAACAAATTTAGTTAAGTGTTTATTATTGTTATATATTATTATTTGAGGGAGCACTAACCTAACAAATGTCACTATGGCATATTGTAGGCACCACAAATACTGGTTCTGACCATAATATTTCTGACAAGGCTTCCTTAAACTAGGCAGGCTGTCAGTCTGCTCTGCTTTTCCTTTTGCAGTAAAGGGGCAGATTAGAACAGTCTCAGTAAGACTTTGTGCTGATGGGAGTTTTGTCATGGTTGTAGTGCTGCTGTCAGGTGTGAATAGAGTTTTGCCAACCTACACCAGCACAGCCAGTGCTGGCAGAGAGAACAGACCTGAGCTTTAGAGCAGAGTTATATGAATATATTTTAGATCACACATTGATAATTATATTCCTTAGGTAGAAAAAAAAATTATTAAAGGTACAATATAAGAAGGATAAATATTTCTGGATATTCTTAGAAATGTGTTACTTAAAATATATCTTGTCAAAGTGATAGACTGAAAAATTACAATAGATTATTTTTTAAACAAAACATCAAAGTTTTTGTTATCATTTGTAGCATACTCTCTAGGAGGCCACTCACACACCCTGGTGAACATAGAAATAATGTCTTGGAAAATACTTCAAGAAAATGTTTTTATACTTACACAGCAGTCCACACAGGCTCAAATAGCTGGTTTGTAAAAAAGAAACCTGCATTTTTAATAGTGAAAAAAACCCTGCATTTCAAGGTGAAATCTTAATATTGTTTCAAACACAAGATACAAATACACTCTCTTACATCATACCTCATATTGGTGTGCTTATCTGTACAAGCACATATAAAAATGTATTGCAGTGGACAACAAAAACATATCCCCATTTGCAGAACAAAATGCTGGTTATGTTATGAACTTATGAAATGTGCATGAACTATAACAGCACCACAGGAAACACAGGCTTGAAGTCAGAATTAGAAAGATAATTTTTATATCTATCTATATATTGAGCTCATGTGCCAAGCAATGAGAAAAATCAGCAGTTGTGTCTCAGTGCTATTGAAACAACACTGCCTATTCATTTGGTTCTTATTGCTATTGAGAAGTTATTTTGGCTTTTTAAAATGATTAATGTTATTTCCTTTGGTATGAATTTTGATAGTCTTTTGACATTTCCATCTGTTCTTGTATTTCCTAAACAAAGATTGTTGGGGTTTTTTTTTTAATCACACAAGTATAATAGCTTGAGAAGGAAACTTTCACCCACTTTAAATAAACAAAATAAAATTAACCCACTGACCTAATGTTTTACAAGAACCAGAGAGAAAAATCTGGGGGGAGATGGGGAGTTACTTCCAAGACACATTTCCCTGAAAACATGTTTTTTATTTAAGAAGCAGAGGTCAGATAAAAGCTTGTATAAGCTGTTCTTCATTACTTTTGGAAAATAGTTTCATAAGGTGAAAAATTGTTTCCAAATTTAAGTTTTGTGTATCTCACTTTATTTGAACAATGGGAATTAAGAACCTTTTCCAAAAGAAAATAAGTTTTAATTCTCAGATGAAATTAATGTACAGAAAGGATTTTAGATCTGGTATACTGTGTCCAGGAACTGGGTTCATATTCTTTTTCTTCCAGTGCAACCTCAGTGTAATGCAAAAGTCATTTGTTACACCAAGGGACAGAGGCACACCTAATATCTGTAATTCTTTACAGTCTGTTGCTGTTCCTCTGATAACCTTTTATGGGGGCAGGAAGGAGGTTTTTGTCACTTCTGCTGCAAATCTGTCTTGTCTGAGCAGCAGATGTAGTTGCCCTTTCTCTCATATATATAAAAATATTTACATCCTCTATTTATTTTTGATGTTGGCATAAGAAGCCAAACCAAGTCATCCATCTCACACTGAAAGCATCTTAGTACAACTGATACATTTCCCCAGCTTCGAGACTAAAGAAAAATTTTGTTCCACTAAATGAAAGCAATGAAGTGGTTAATCCTTTCAAGTGCAATTAGCAGCACTGACCTCCCTGTTCTTTAAATTGAGGGTCATGGGGAGGTAAAGGCCAGTTCTGGGCCTTTTCTTTCATATCAGAATACCCCTTCACTATCTCTTCTGTTTCCAAAAACATCAGAGACCAAGAGAGAAAAACAGGCTTCTGCTTCCATTAGCAGTAACTTAAACAGCCATAAGTTAAAGGGGGAGGAAAAGGAAGAGCATCTCTATCTCCTCTCACAAGAGGAGACATCTGGCCTCCTGTGGGGAGGCCCCAGATAACAAAGAACCTGTCAATGCAAACCTCCATGATGTGTTCAGAGAACCATTTTACCTGCAGTCTTGCTCATTCATTTCCTGCCACTGAAGCCATCTGCTTTTGCTTATTGTGGGTATTTTTGTTCTTTGTTTGGCCAGGAGCATGAAGTGGCTTCACTTTAGCATGCCTGTAAGCTAGGTCAGAGGGAGTATTTAATCCTTTTCTCAAAATGAATAAGAGAGGGAGCTGCTGCAAAAAACAATTCCTTTCCTGGAAGGTAGCAGAAATGTCATCCAAGCCGAGGTTGAATAAAGGGTCATGACAGTGCATGGGGTAAAGATACATTGAGATTGAAAAGAGATGCCAACTTGGAAGCTACAGCGCAACTCCCAAAGCACTTGTAATCTTACCTGATTTAAATCCTTTGCTACTGCTTCTTGCAATTTTTGAGTCCATCTGGTTTTCCACATAATGTTCTTCAGGCCCAACTGCAGAGTAATACAAGGATCTGTTCTTACCTTGCCCTTGCATTGTGTTTCAGTACTTGCCTGAATGCTCTAAATATCAGTCTACATAAATGATAGTTATAGCATACTTGTACAAAATGTAATGTGATTTAAAATCCATCCTACCTACCCCTACCTTCAAAAGTGCCAAAAGAAGAAGGGAGGGAGGGAAACTTCCTATTAATTTCCCATAATTTACTATGACACAATTCATACACTCCCAGATGCCATTAACTTGTGTCTCAGAGTATTCTGGGACACAAAAGTTAATGGTGATTGCAGCACATTTCCAACAGGAAAGCTTTCTCACTAAGATCAAAATATGTGGCAGTTAAACTCCTGATCCACTGATACCAGAATATGAGGCCACCTACTAAGGTACTGAAGGACTCAACATAGTTCCTAAACTGTTATTCCTTGTCTTGAAGGACACCATTTTAGTAAAATTCTAATGCTGTCATTAAGAATGTTAATTGTGACTGATCAAACTTAGTAATACCAACATTTAAAGGAAGTGTTTATATGAAAAATCTACCAGATTCTTCCTGTTTGCTTGTTGGGAAAGATAGCATGTATCTGCCATTTTACGGATTCAGAAAAGAAATGAGATGCTGTGGAATTTAGAAAGTAGTCTATCACATAAAACTACTCATAGTGGTGTGATTTCTTCACCCCTATCTGCCAGAAATAAATTCAAATAATTCTGAAGTTCCAGAGTAAGAGGTGGGAACTAGTTCTCTAATGCAAAACAGACAGCAGACTGTATTTTCACATCATGGAAAGTGGAAATTTTTGTCTAACTTTAGCAATACTGGTGCGGTTGCCACATGATTTTACTGCTGACTTCTCAGACCACTGGTGTTGCAATAGGATGTTTAGAAACATACCACAGAAGAGTGAACAGAAGAGAATGTGCTCCACCAACATACCCCAGACTGAATCCTGCTCCTTCTCTGATCCTGTGCACTGAGCTTCCCTTACTTGTAAAAGTAATTTTTGCCTCTGAATAAAGTGTCCATCTATGAAACTGGGCCTGTAAGCCAGTTTAACTGGCATGAAATCTAAAAGCTTTAGTACAATTCTTGAAATTATTTCCTTTGGAGATGGATACTAATGAACTGAAGAGAATCAAACTCCTTTAGATTTAAAAAAGGATCCTTTTGTCTTTTCTACAGAAGAACAATACTTGGGGTTCCAGCAAAAGAAGCTTGTTCAAGCTGCAACTCAGCCTTCATTTAATTTCCTAAAATTAAATAAAAATTGTGTATTTCAAGAACATCATAATGTTTTATTTCTTTCAAAAATTATTTTTGAGGTTTTAGTTTCATGACTAAATAGCTTGCCAAATGCAGCATGAATTTCAGCTGACCTGAAACTGTATTTTCTAGTGATAGTACTGCTGGAACATGCAGTATAGTTTTTCTGTTTGCAGGTTTCCTTTGGGCAGAAGCAATGCTACAGTCTTTTTCTTTTTTCATGTTTACAGCAGACAAGGAAGCAACTTGATACAGCTTCCATTGTCAGAAGCATCATATAACACACCTCAGTCTACTTGAGGCAGTGGGATCACATTACTTCCTCTTAACCTCACATATGTCTGAGTGTGGTGACAGTATTGGCTTTACTCTGCATACCTGTGTTGGTTAAGAATACAAAAGTGCTTGCATTCTATTCTATGGTGACTGTGTTGGCAAAAAAATATAACATAGAAAGCTTTACATCACCAAAATCTTCCTCTTTTCTCTGAATATGGCTTACTTTTTCCAGAAAACTGGTTTAAAACCAATGCCTGAGGCAGCTGCCGGGGAATTGGCAAAACTAACAAAAGTAGACTCTTGAATGCAGAATGCTCTCTAAGGTGGGCATGGCTGGTTTTGCTCATTTTAAAAGAATTCATTGAAAAAGAATGAAGCCCATGAAAACTAACACAGTAGATTCAAACAATCAAGGTAACATGCAATACTTGCACTGCTCCAACATATGGATGGTCTGATGGCAATGGCCAGGATTTGGTTTTCTAGGCCTCTGCAAAGTTCTGCCCTTTCTATATAGACAGTGGTGATTTTCAGCTAAACATGTGCCTTTGTTTATTCATCTTTGAGGCATTGATTTAGAAAATACATTGCTAGTTTATATTTCTATATGTTGGCACTTCTCTTGTAAGAAATTAATATATCATAACTAACTCTGTACTAAATTCTGTCACTGTCTTTCAGTACCTTGTTTTGTTTTCCAAAGTTCCAGTATTGGCATGCTACTGATAACAGAATTGGGATCTTCCTGTGCTGCTGAGTTTACTGTGTCATTTGCACCAGTGACCAGAGCCAAGTCTGTATCTCAGACAAAAAGGAAATATATTACAAAATGTGTTATTCTAAAAGGAAAAGCCACTGCTTCAAGTTATCAAGACAACACCAAAGCACATTAATCAAGCATACAATAAATGATGACAGTTTGTTGTTTCATCTGAATGAAAAAATTAAATCCATCTGTTGGTGTTCAAACCTAGAATCCAATCTTGGCAGTTCCATGTGCTAATGAAAACTATTGAAAAAATTTCATGCATTCTCTATGCAAGATATCATAAAAATAAATACTCCTAAGACTTAAGAGGCAGTGTTACGCAAGGCTGTGGTGAGGTCACTAAACAGAGCCCATGTGTGGGATCTGAGGATGACGTGCATTATGTTATACCACATAGAGTAATTTCAACACTGCTCACTCACAGGCCAAACCTCCAATATCTGTTCTGATCAGCTCCTCACTTCCATGGCTCTGCATGCAAGAAGGTGGAATTTACACCAAATCCATTGGAGCACCAGGAATTAACATTTTAGTTATTCAAAAGGTTCCACCACTTAAGATAGTAGAACACAGCTCTAAACATTTCTTATAATTCCTAAAACCTCTAGCCATGCTGCTCATGAATGGTATATTTCTAGTGTAACACTATTGATAAAAATATAGGATTTCGTTTAGAGCTTTAGCACCAGCAGTATCAAACAGATTTCCCTTGTCCTCCTCATGCTTATTGAATCCTTCAAGGACCTCTTAATAGGCCTGAGAAATATCTGCAGAAGCAGCACTACTCCCTTGGCCCAACATACTTACCCATATGCTTACCAAGTTTAGGGTTTTTTTCCAAAGTTGTTCACAGTTTGCCCAGTAAAGTCAAGCTTAACTGTCTGTACATTTGTTCAGTCTCCTAGAGTCTGTATTAAAATCAGCACCATGTCAGAGCTTCCATTTCTCTTGACCTTTCTAACTACAGGGCTGGCTGTGCTTCCCAGGAGCGTGGCAACCTGAGAAGAATGAGAGAAGAATGTTTGTCTGTACCATTTTTCTGTCTTCTGCAAGAGTCCTCCAAGTGACTGAGGGGCATGAGCCAAAGGAATTTAGTGTACTGTTACATGGAGAGCAACATGATCTAAGGCAACCATAGGTCTACTTTGAGCATAGAAGGGAACAAAAGCAGTCTAAACAAAAATGTCCCATTTCCCTGCTGTTTCAAGTTCTAAACTTCATGCAAATGTAATGTCAACAAACTTAAAGCATCAAATACATCAATGCAAGCAGATTATCCTCATTGACAGCAGCGAAGATACACTTATTTCAGTTGTTTATGAAACACAGATACATAATCTTGTCTTTTCAATCTGAGTTTATAGGATAAAAAGTGAGTCAAACATTTTAAGATTGTCAGCTGAAAACATTTGACATTGAGTCTTCTAGAAGCAGTAAATTCAAGATCCCATGGTACTAAACTTAGCTTGTAAATCTTCCTTTATGATCTATCTCCTGCATAGTTGCTTAGAACAAAGTCACCTAGACTGACTCCCATCTATTAAAGCTGGGTCCAGTGATGCAAAGCAGCTCTAAACCAGATAAAGCAGTGAAGAATTTTGTGAGGGAAATACAGTGTGTGCAAGGTGATACAAAAATCTGAAAAGGTGTTGTTGAAATGACCACATCCCCATCTGTCAGTGGCCTACATAGTCTCTAGTTTAATAGTGGAGAGCCTCAGAAGAAAGTGAAAGGCAGAGGTACTATAGGGCCATCTTTGCCTTTTCTCCTAATGTTGCAGCTCATATGCATCTCCAGAGACACTAACTCAGCTCTTACAGCCTTCCTTGCTTATGCAGTGTTGAATATATTAGGAAATATTTGCCATCCTTACAAAGTTAGGACTTATACCAAAAAAAAAAAAAAAATCCAAAAGAGACCATTAAGTGAGTGAAAATTAAAACCACAAATCATTAACACCCTAAACATTGAAAATTTTATGTGCATATTTTTAACAATGCAGCATTCAACTTGGAATTCACAATTTTATCACAAGTAAAGCCCCTGACCCTTTTAAAAATAATTTCTTTAATCTTCAGGGGACGAGTATATCAACATTTCTAAACATTTCTATTTTTATCAAAATTTCTAAGACTTTGAGTGTTTTCTGCTGGATTTTTTTAATGTGACTATCCCAAATGAACTGCACTTAACATTACTTTCTACAGCAGCCTGCTTTGCTGGGGGAGGCACTTTGGCAATTCTCTTCCCATTTTTCCATATCCCTCTCCTCTCAGAGGCCCCTCATCATGATGACCCATTCCTTTGGCTACGGGCTGCATGCAGCTGCCTCTGAAAGACGCCAACTGTATTCTTGGGTCAGCTGGAGAAGTCAGCTTCATTCCAGCTGCAGGGATGTACAGCGCCTGCAACGCCTGCGACTTGGGGCACAGAAGACCCAGGCTTCCCCTCAGGCTGCAGCAGAGGTGCAGAACATTTCAGCTGGCTACATAGCAGCTGCTCAATTGCTTTAGACAATTCAATGTACAAAAACTATTGTATTTAAGGATTTTCTGCTACATATTTGGAACCATTGTCTTTTGTTCACATGCCTTCATAGGCATTTGCAATTTTTTATAATGAAAGAAGAATGATTAGCTGGCACATTTCAACTTAGCAGCTTATACTGTGCTGTAGATGGGATGCATGAAAACACAATGTTTCCTGATTTCCATTAATATTTTCCATGTATATTTATGCTACAGAAATTAAACTGTCCTGAAATGCCATGACACAAGCTTTCCTGTTACTGTTGCAATTGAAAATGGATGTTGGCCAAAGCTTGCCATTCTTAGAGAAATCCCAGACTGAGTAGCTGATTACCCTGCCTAAATCTTGGCAGTACTGAGTTACCCATTTTTAGGAAAAAAAGTTTGGGAGGGTTTTTTAATGAGAATTAACACACTGAGGGAGGCCCAGTAAAGTAACATCAGTGACTTCATCTCACATTTCTTTGCTAAAAAACCACTACTATTCAAAGGGTAAAAAACCCAAAACCATTTAGGTTTGTGTCCAGTTCTTTGTATTTCCCCTATTCCCAGATGAGGAAAACTCCCAGAAGAGTCCAGAGACATCGAGTGAGTCATTATTCATTAAGGTCTATTCATAAAGAACAGGACTGACTTACATGGGAGGTGGAATACACATCAACTGCAAAACCTCAAAATTTCACTATATGACAAATTGTGTAAACTTGATGAAATTAGTCTTAGAGCCTTGATGAACTCTTTTGCCTTATGCTGTATCATTACAGAAGAATGAGCACTGTAGTACTATCAAGATGTATGCTTTGAAGCTGACTAATAATTGTAAAGGTCTTTATTTATGGGCAAAACCAAGAAAGGAATGACTGCTAACATCAGATGAGATACAGATGATATATAAGGAGAGAATAGGTATTTAACAATTTTAATATTTGGATTACAAGTGTGAATTGGATAGATGCAAAGGAAGTGGGAACGAGACTTTGACGTGATTAATGTGAAGTGAACAGTGAAATATTCAGTGTTACCCAAGATATGAGGTAGCTTGGAAAGCCTGCTGTTGAGTAATTTGAACAGCAAATATCTGAACTCTCACCCAGGGTAATGATGGAATCAGACTCCTTTATCTCTTCAATAACTTGGTCTAAGCCAGCTTCAGTGCAAGTTCCAACAATTTCCACAGGTTTCCTTCCTGCTGTAGGTGCTGTGCCATATCCACCCAAAAGTGACATTTGGCAAAGATCAAGCCCAAATGAGAATATAGTAAATGAGTATATTGGTCAAAACAACAGTTCCAAGTCCATTAAAAGAATCCCAAAATAAATAGTTCATTTGTTCATTTGCTGTAAGTTCCCATGTAGTTTATTTGGGAAGTCAGACTGCATTATTTTTCAGCTCATTAAAGTTTACTTTAACAAGCTGTGAAGCTGATACAGAAATAGTTCAACAGTTTAATATTACATTGCCTTTTTTTTAAAGCTTCAGGATCCCACTTGGCATAACAATTACATTTCAAACAGATTTTCAGATATGCTTTGGAGAAAACTTTGTTTTTCAGACATTTTTAAATTATTTCCCTTCTCCCCTTTAACTACCTTAACATTTTTCCCTAGTGAAACAAAGATGTTCTTTGTTTAAATAACATTTCCCATCCTGCATGTTATGAAACAGCACATTTTGCACTTCCTCAAGGCCAGTTGCTGGGTGAGATCTTTCAGTGAAGGCCATTCAGTGTTTTATAAAATATTAACTTACATGGTTGGTTTCACAAGTAAATCACATTGCTGTTATTGTTTTTTCTAGTTGTTTGTGAAGTTCAGTTGCCAGATTTAGTGTACTAGGAACTGTTTACATACAGCAAGGCTAGAACTCGTGCAAAAATGTGCAAGTTCTCTTATGGCATAAGATCACCACTTCAATCAGAAGGAATCTACTCTCTCAAGGCCACTGGTCTGTACTGCATGCCAACATGTGAGTGCCAGTCATGCCCCTGGTGTGAGCAGCCAGAACTGAACTGATGGCACAGTTAACTGATGTTCAGTGAAGTGCCACGTGGAAGTGCTGGAGCTCTGGGTAAAGGAGCTACTAAAAGCAGGGTAAAATGAGGAAGAGCTCTCCTAGCACAAATATACTGCTTGCCATCCTTCAGTTGGCTGGATATCTCTACAGTCTTACACATCATGCAACCCAGACATATTTTGATTTCTTTGCTGCCATTGGCATTTTAGGAGGTTTTTTGCCAGATTTTAATTCTAGAAAACCTACCAGACATATATATCCAGTTGTCATAACTTCATTATTTGTACTACCAATATGAACAAAATTCTGTCACAGAGCCAGTCCAGTCATCCAATCTCCTGCAACATCTTATTTGTAAAAGTTTCCTAAGTAGATGCCTTTGTCTTTTTTCACACAGAAAAGAGGACAAACTAGTGGAATTTCCCTACCACACACACAATGCACAACAGGATAGCTCCATCCAGAGGAGCCAATCAAGATATCCACAGTTGTCAAGACTGGTGTCAAGAAAACCTTCTGCACACAATGCTCAGCCAGAGTGACTGTTTGATATTTGAGTAACAGGCATAGCTGCTCCACCTACAGCTGTCAGCCCCTGCAATCTAGTATGCACCACATAAGGGAAATAAAAATTGAACTAATATTTCAAGAAATGATATCATTCCTAAAATATTTACTAAGTGAAATAAAAGCAAATAAAAGTTCATTTAATCACCCAGTTGGCAGGAGATTGTTACCTATGACCTCTATTGGGTTTGGTCATGTTAGCAAATATGCCTTCAGAATTTTTGCTCAAAGATTTTACAGGCATAATAGGAGCTGAAATAATTTGTTACTTTGCAGGACAAGACCCTTACTCACTTATTTCTTTCCAAAACCAATCCAGAGTTACAGCAATGGCTAGGATTACATATACATCTGACTAGATAAACATCCACTGCTTATTTTACAGCATTGCTGCTGGCTAGAAAGTTTTGGATCTCTGCAGTGTGGTTAGTGGGATCCTACAAGGTCTTGCAGACTTGTTAAGGAATTTCTATAGGGCTAGATAAACATTCTGCGGAGCGCTTTGTTGATTCCTCATAGTTTATGCCAATTTTTTCCATTGACATGCAAGACTCTCTTGTGGAGAGTACTCAGCAAGTGCTGGATGTGCATGCAAAAAACATATTTGTAATGAAATGGTTCAAGTATTGCTCTCTGGAGACCAGAATTGAAAAGAATCCTGTAGCATCAACAGAGGGTACTAATCCAGGGGTGCAGCTTGGACCCAATGCAAAAATTGATCACACTAGCCAGGGATGCTGTCAGCAAGCCAGCTAGTGGTGCCCAAGGAAGAAATGGTGCTGAGTTCAGCACCCTGGAAGTGAGCATGGCTGCTCTACTGCTGTATTGCCTTTAGCACTAAAATATTTTTAATGCTAAAGCACTGGAAATTAAGACAAGGTACAGTACAGAATAAAAATACCAGAGATACTGGTATTCCTAGTGATTGGTTAAGCTGAAGGAAAAAGCCACCAATTTCAGATAGAAGACAAAAAGTTGGGAATTTTTTTTAAGGAATTCTGAGAAATGGAAGTGCTCCAGCTCCTTTCCCTGTCACAGTCTGTGACTCCTATCAGCCTTGTTAATTATGAGAAAACAAAAGCAGTTTGATATGATTGCTTTGTAATATCAAGTAGGACATCAGCTACACAGAACGTGAAGTTTGAATAGCTGTATAACTTCACAGCAGGAAATAATTGCTACCTAGGGACCTAAAAGATCTCTTTCTACAAGTCCTCTAGCCAGCAATTGTTCACATGAGTCTCTTAGGAATAATGCTCTATGGAATCTAAGTCAGATTCTCAGTTAAACACTGTTTAGCAAATCTAGAAAAAAAAATCCTTGAGACCAACATCAGCATCTCTCTAATCATCACAAACCTCTTTTTCCTCGTATTCCAGTCCTAGCAAATTTGTTAAGCTAAATTGTGTAAGACCACTTCCCTTGTAAAGGGCCTAAGATAATTATGCCCTGGCTCCTCCTAGAAGCCAACAGGATTTTGAGGAAAACAGAAAAGGGCCTCTAGTGAACTGCATTCTAAATTTCATATGACAGACTACAGTAGAGTACCCAGCAATTTTACAGAAGTCACTAAAGAAGCACTGAAACTACACCCCATTACAGTGCCCAGATATGCCACAATCTTGAGAACACTGGCAGAAGGGCGAACGTCAAGGTGTGGATCTTCAATTCCACATTTGGCAATTCATGTAATAGTTGCTGCTGCCAAACCAACCAGACTGTGAAATGCAGCTACAGGCTGAGGAAGGTCAGAGATTTCAATTCATTTTGCAATGGTAAGACCTGCAAAATTAAATTATTTAGATCCAAAATAAAATATTACATTGTGTTTCATACTCAAAACATAAACAGACCATTGAGCAAGAAAGGACTGTTTACTTATGTTGTTTTCCTCTTCATACAATGAATTAGAAATATAATAGTTATAGGAAATTTTAACCTAATTTAAGTCTTTTCCAAAAATACATTGCTAGAACATTTTGGGATGACAGCTTGTAAGAAACAGAGCCAGAACAGCTCCTTTGAAGCCACTGTTTCTCATGGATGGGAGAGAGTTGTGTGGATGTACTCGCCAGAGTTTCCAAACACATTTTGCCTACAGAGAATCAAGGCAGGCAAAACAGCTCTGGATGCTTTAGAAGACTGCCACAATCTAAGTGACAAACTGGTAGAAGTAGTGCCTTCCCCTCCTCTCTCTTACCAAGTTTCAGGCTCAACTTTTGAGAACTTCTATTGGCCTCCACAGTCTTGGATACAAAATCCTCCTTAACGAGTCAGCATTAAAACTAACTTAAAATTTTCAAATGTTTCTTTCCCCATAAATTTATTTTAATTTAGATCAACTGAGGCAGCTGGTAAATTCATAACAAGAAAATTGTTTCATGTAAGAAAACAAATGTGAAGTTCCAAAAACAACTAACTAGATCAGTGTTTTTTTAAACACTAATTTCTCATTGGTGAACAATTACCAACCTTGGATTTGAACAAAACAAACTTTTTATCAGCAATTAAGATCTTTTGCCCCTTAGATACAAGTGCTATTTTTAGAAATTCATGGCTTCATACTACATATTTTGCTCTCCTCTCAAAGACGAGTAAATTAATCAATAACAAGGGTGCTGTGGATTGAGCACATGTACCTTACAAGAAGTGCACATGCCCATTGTACCACTCAGAGCTACGCCCAGAACTTCTGCTGAAGATTTCAGGGATTCTGCTGCTGCTTGCTGCTAAAGTTTTGACACCTCAATGGTACCAGGGGTATTCCCAGATCTAGAAGTGTTCTGAGTAGACAGCCCTGCCATCCCCTCTGCACAGCACACAATTGAGCTCAAATACATTAGGTGAAAAAAAACAAAACACAAAAATCTAAGAAAAAAAAAAAATCAACCATGTAGTATTAATATACTTCAAACTATTTTAAAATTGCCAGGAGGACTGAGAACAAATAGTTTGTCTTTAAAGATGAAAGATTTCTTCTTTGTTTGTTATTGTGAGTGAATATCCGTTTTTGATTATTAGACTTCTGCACACTCCTCTCAACGTTTTCTGGTTTCTGTATTTTTATGACACTAATTCAGCGAGCAACTATGAAACTAATTAGCATCCCAGCAATTCAGCTCCAGGATCCATTGACATATATTTGAGTACATGTTTTCAATTATCATCAACACTGATGTATTGTTTTCTAATATTAGTTTAAAATGCTTCAATTGCTGCCTTAGTCTTTATGGTTTTCAGGCTTATTTCATAATACTCTGCCCTTATAGAAAAATCCTTAGCACATTAGTTCAAGTTGAAAGATGAAAAAAATACTTTTGCTAGATTAGCCCTGCCATGCACTGTGTGCATTTAAAAATGTTTTGGCCATTATATTCTTCATGGGTAGAATTTTATATTTTATCAAGGTATATATGAAGTTCTGATTCTTTCACATTTTGATTTTAGATATTTTGATATAAAATATTCTCTAAAATTCCTACATGACCTCATTTAGTAAACATGCAGTCATCCTTTTGATATTTGAAGAGCACATGGTGAAAACTTTAAATAATAAACTCTCTTTTAACCTACATCACTGAAGGATTTGAAAGTATGATCCAAAACAATATAGTCAGAAAAATCTACGATGCTCAAATCATAACCATTCAACAACATTCTTGGAACATTTGCAAAGGCCAAAGACCATGTGTTGGTATCTGCAAGAAATATTTATGGGCTTTTCAAGAGTCTAAGCCCAAAGGCTTCAAGCTGAAAGAAGGGAAACTGTCACATAAGGATAGGAAGAATGCTGAGATGGAGCAGGTTTACAGATATTGTACCCTGAGGAAATCTGGGGTTAAACAGAGCAGCTGTATGACTGTATCACTGTGGCTTTTGGAAGGGACGAAACACAAGAAGCAACACAAATTTCCCAGAACACCTCTCAAGTAACATTTGTAAGACAACTGAAAAAAGTTAGCTTCAGTGATTTTACACCTTATGTAAGCTTCTGACAAGTCCCAGGACATCATTAGATTTTTTCCAGTGATGGTACCATTTGAAAAACTTTAAAGAATTAATGAAATTCAACACCTCATTTCTTCCAGAGTAAGTGCTCAGCAATTTTCTAGGATGTTGGAAGCCTTAAGGGCAGGTAAAAAACAGTTCAGGTCTGATTACTATCAGATTGTTGTCTTCCCAAAATACTTCCTTTCTCTGTATTTAGTAAAGATGGATGCCAGTTATGTTCTACCTCTAATAAGAAATATCTCAGTTTTAGTAAGTTTTGAACAACACCTGCATCTGGATATGGATTTAAAAATACAAAATAAATGCATTAGGGGGTGGATTTAAAAATAGCAAAGAAAGGTAAATATGGTCTCCTGATAAAGTCTAAAGTAGCTAGAGATTGGTACTGGAGCAAATGAATTAAGTTCTTTGATGAATACTGCTGCTATAACTGACTGAACATTACAGAATTGGAAAGGCAAAGCTGTTTTCTCTTGAATGAAACAGCACAGTCAAAGGAATATGCTCAAATAAGGACAGTAGAAAACAAAAAGGCTATAAAATTGTTTCCCTGGCCCTAGGGATACCAGATTCCATGGTCTAATGAAGAAGGATGACAAATATTTGCCCATATAAGTGAATGGATTTCCTAGAGGGCTGTTTTTCAAGAAGGCCTGATTCTGCACACATGCCTTGTTCCTCACTGCTTGTAGCACTAATATTTCACTCTTTACTTGCTCATATTACTCATTTTACTAGCCAAGACCACCCTCCTAGCTTTGGGTTACTTCGCTATTGAACAAATTCTACCTTTGTTTTACTTTGAGAGTTACAGAACTTCACGCTAGATTATGTTATCTAATTTATCTGCTTTTCCCAGCCTTGTGTTTTGAAAACTACCCCATAATCTCTTAATTGTGTCAATAGTCTTCCATATTCCAATAAACAGAACCCATCCTGCTGCTGTAAACTCTATCTATTCCATAAGTTTCCCAACTCTTTCTTTTCTGTGGTTGCAGACTTTGTCTCTCCAAGCAGTTTTGGGGATTATTTTAGATAAATGCTAAAATGAAGTTTCTTAACTTTAATCACTGAACATATTAAATTGTGAATCCGGGTCTCTTTTTTCACTACAAATTATGACTTGGAAACCAGCTAGATAGCTTATAAAAATCTCTTGCATCTGCTCAAATAACAGCCAGGTAAGTGTGGAGTGTTAATCAGCATGACAAAGCCATCTCCAGGTGTCAGATTTAACCTAGTAGCTTCATCAACTGATGAAACACTCTCCCTTATTTGGGAGATATATTCCTTTTTGGACTAATCAGGCAGAAAGGAGCTGGTCCTATGCAGAGGGAAAATCAAAGGATACAGACAGACATACCTGAGGTTGCATCAAAATTTATCATCACTTCTCACTATTCCATTAATTCTATTAATTTTTTTCTTTTTCTTCGTTTGTCATCACTCACAAAATTACGTATATTTACTGCAGAGACAATGGATATAAACATGAAGTTGATGCTTATGTTGGCAGTCCTATATGATGATTTTACAATCCTTTGGTTGCCAGTAGATCTTTGTGCAAGAATATGCATAATGAATTTAAAGTAAATCTGAAAAAAAGTCAGTTAGTGCCAGGAGTACAAGTATTGAGGCAGGAACTAAAATTATAATCTCATTTTTAATTCATTTTGGAGAAGTAATTAACCTAGTTTTGATTTCCTGTAGGTCCCTTTTAATACAATTGAACTCAAATCTATCATAGGGAAGCATATGAGAGAAGAAGGCAGCAGACAATACACTTGGGAATAATAAATACAATTTCTGGTATGAGAGGCAAAAGAAGGCCAGGTGTGACTCCCTGGGTAGTGTGATAACCACTATTCCGAGCAAGAATCAAATCTGCTCACTATTTGATTTTAAAAAGGATTGGGAGAAAGAAGCATCAGTCCTAAAATACCTGCCAAACCTATAAAGAAAAAAACTATGCACTTAGAGTAAAAAAAGCACTTTTCTTTATTAATCTTAAAATAAAAACAGGCATAGAACCCAAACCCTTCTTCCACAGAAGTTGTCACAGACACCCATGATAGCAGAAGGCATTTCCTGCTCATGCCTTTGCATGCATAACTTGTGTACATTGTTTTTGCCAGAAAACTAATTTTGGAACAAAAGACTCTTGGCTAACGTGACAACAAAGCATGAACCCCAGGATTCAGCAGATGCACATGGGACTGCCAAACTAAATTTATGAAATAAAAAATATTCCACTTGGGCAAATATGGAGAAATTGTTCACCAAAAAAACACCAAAATCAAATATGTCATTAATTCCCCAGTGGCTTTTCACAACCTTTACTGCATTAGTAGAAATAAAGACCACAGTGTAGCATCTGAACGTTGTTAAAAGATGCAGACCACACAAAGAGTTCAACAACACTTCCTTGGGAGGAAATATTATTGCTTCCAGTACTAGTGTCTTTGACCATATGTGTTAGTGGCTTAAGGAAATGTTTTTCCTCTTTAGGAAAAGACCAGATCATTTCATTAATCCAAGATAATATGATATTCTACTTGGAGCCATATTTTGTCATCACTCACAAAAGGTTTTGTTAAATATACCCAAGTAAGCTCTGAGCAAATCACTGTACAGAATTAATTTCTCTGATCAAGACAAAGGCTGAAATAGCAAGATATTCCAATCTCACTCTTAGAAACGACAGCTTAATTTTCAGTTGTACTGTCATTTAAGAAAGTTTTTAACAAAAACTTTAAAATGTATATATTTAAAATTGCCCACTGTTAATCTAAGCGAATAGATCTTCAAACAAGGTTGATACTTTGGACAAAACATGGTAAGTCCATGAACCTGAGAGAAGACAGTAAGAGAGGACTTTCAGCTGCCATGCAAAGTTTGGTTAAGGAGTGAAACAGACTTCCTTGACTTCCTTCTCTGCTTTCCTCCTTTAAAATCAACTTTTCATACTTCCAGAATTTGCCTTCCTTGAACTAATAGATATTTCTACTGTTACCCATTCAACTTAAACAGGAGTCTTGAAGGAAGTGAACCCTCGAAAAGCTGGGCTATGCATATCCTTTTCTGTTATCATTTGCATTATTCTTTCATTCCATCATTATTTTTAATGTAAAGTGCATAACAATCTTGTTTATGAGAAGAATACTCTTGAACATAATCAAAACCTTGCTATATGATTCATTTATCCATTCCATACATATATTTCAGCACAGATAATGACATCTGGAGTTATGCAGTATACACAGGCCCCGATCCAAAAGCTTTTGAGAACAGTCTATGTTCATTTCAATTGGCCCTGGGTTGGGTTCCTAACCTATACTATACTGGCTCTTTATTTCATACATAATTAATATCAGAGTAAAATATTGGTAACAAAAAGCATAAGGTGATTCACCAAGGACCCTGAAAAGTGAATTGTTAGCCTGTAATTTAACTGGAAATCAACAGGACACGTTAGCAAACCTGATTTACCACTGTCTGTGGTTTTTCAAGGTTAGTCCACACTACCTTTTAGAAGCTCACTTGATTTTTAAATAATTATTCTTAGCATGACTCATCATCAAAATGCCAACTGATAACAAGAAATATAGATAAATTCTTTTGTACCTCTTACATAAAATTATTTTGTACCTCTTCCTGATCTTGTGCTTTTTTTTTTTTTTTTAATAGAAAAGAGTGCTGCCCCCTGGCAAAGGTTATTGAAATAATGCTTTACACCTTCCTGTTGCAGAAAAATAATTGTTATGATGGATTCCTGTTGTATCTCACCTTTCTTTATATGATGGGCTGGCTGTTTCAGCAAAGTTCTGTCATGATGACTTATTTGTCCGTCTGAAATCAGTAGGATTACTCACATGAGTAAATAGAATGGGATTTGGCCTTTACCTTTTACTGATTATGACCCTTGGTCTGCAAAATACTACCAACCACTAGATGCAGACAGTTGTAAAAAAAAAAAATCTGTGTTTCTGCTAAACCAGTTTTGGCCTGATATATATTTCAGACATAATACACTTACCACTGAAGGGGGAAAAACAAAAATCAAACAAAAATTCAAGAAAGATTCAAAGCAAACACAAAAGAAAGCACAGAAAACAAACATTAAGAAAGATAACATACCTAAATCCTTGACCATGTTCCCTAAAACTTAACATGAATATGCTTCTCTTTGCAAACACTTCCTTAGCTGAAAAGTAATTCCAGTCTGCCAATACTTAGATTTTTTACATGTCTGTACTTTGGTTTAATGCTACCTGCAGGCAAATATGGATTCCTGTCAATCTTCAATTCACCACGACTACAGAAATTAATTTTTCTACTTAACTACATCCAAAATAAACATGACTGAAAAAGAATCAGTTTATCTCAAGAAACATCTTGCATACAAAAAAATTTTAAAAATTGCAGTTGGCCCACAAGTAATATCAGGTTTTACAGACCTTAAGGCTGTCTCCTAATTTAACTGTACATTTAGTTCCTTTTCTCCTCCAGAAGAAGGGGCTGAAGGCTCTAGGAAGGCATGAGGGCTGCTGTTATTGCAATGGAGACTACACAGGGTATAGCTTAATGATGTCATATCAGGGTTGAAAGATGTTGGCTATTTTCAGGCTAAACCCCTGGTTGTTTCAGCAGAAAACCACTGTCTCTTTAGCAATGCTCCACCTCTCCTGACCTTGGGGCAAAGATGTAGTAAGTGTCACCAGAACATTTGGCCTTTGAAGTACTTGCACTACTTGAAGTCCTTTTGTGCATCACGCACAGCTCACCTATTCCTATTTATCAGCTCCTGTGTTCAATATGTGCTCATTTGAGTCCATAAACTCTAGCACTTGAAGTTCAGTTGCTAAGGCAGAGCTCAGTAGCCCAGGAGATGGGCTGATTCTCAAAACACATCCTTTTAAAACATGAGTTCAAAGGACAGAAGTAATTTTAGAGTACTGACATTTTATAAGTATTTTTGCCCCATATTTTACTGCTTGAAACCAGCAAGAAATTCCCTTCCCAACATGATCATGTAGACATTGAATGATAACATTTCCTCAGAATGACTAAACTCCCTAACAAAATCACTGCTTTCAGACAACACATTTAATATGTTTTTTATCAAAAAATGTATTAGTGTTGAAACTTACCTTTATTACCCAAATTCCTCTAATGACATGATCAATAGCTTTATAATCTAAATCGTCCTTTTGTTCAAAGTGAAAATATTCTTTCTTAGGAGAAACAGCTTTAATAATTTCAAGATGTTGTTGGAAAAAAGGCTACTGGCTTGAGTAGCCATTCTACTTGGCAAGTCCTTGTAACCAGTGTTCACCACACCCTGATGAGAAAGCAAAATAAATAGTTGTCAAAGCTTTCATGTGTTGGAAACTTTTCACATGTTCTCCGCAGAACTGATGCCTGCTTTATACATGCTAGTAAATCAAATTTGCATATTACTACAGACATGAGTTACTAAAGCTTTCTTTTACAAGTTAAGGTTTCTGTATAAAACTAATAGCTTACTCTGATGCATGACCAAAGAAATTCAGCAATTTTGTCAGGAAGCCAGAGATTAAATGAGCTGGGAGGCCAGTCAGGGAACTGGTTACAAAACCATATGGTGCTTATTTTTGAGAATAAGAAATCAAGTACTTCTTCAAATGAAAAAACACCTCATGATTGTCTGATAAGAATCACATTGCACAATGTGTTTCACAGATTAACTGCACTCTAGACAATCCCAAGGAGGAAGATAGTGATACCTTCAAAACCTAAATTCCTTGCAAGTACATCTGGATTAATACCACGTCTCTAATATCCCTTAGTATTATTATAAAAGCAGAACATTGAAAAAACCCCAAACAAATCCTAAATGCCATGCTCCAAAACCAATTTACATTGAATTCTGACCTTGGACACTGTACCCTAAGTTTTTGTTTCTTTCTTTCATTACACCATTCCAGGATAGCCATCTGGACACTAAACTCGCTGGTTTATCTTATATGAGGTCACACATGTTGGCTTCCATACACATCCTGGAGTAAATCAACATCATAATGAAGTATGGCAGCCCCAGAAGTCATCAATACAAGGTAAAATTGAAATACTGTAGCTGGCTCTCCAGAACAGGCCATTGTGGTGACCTACCACCTGGGGGACAGTGGTAGCAAGAATTCTGCTTCACAGCCCATGGTCCAGGTTGGTTCCTGATGAGACTTATCCTTTTTGGGTAAATTCACAAATACTGAAATGACAGCATTTTAAACTGCTTCAGCTAATGGGTCTTTACAAACATATAGTTGCACCTTTATATCATCATACCATCATACACTGCCCAACTTTGCTTTTCCACATCACACTGGAATTTAGTCCTCATCTGAAAATTATACTAATTTTAATGATAATCCCATAAAAGCTACCATTAATATTAAAAACTGTTCTATATCACAACTTTAAATTTGTGAAAATAGGCAAATCTGGATTGGTTTTTCTTTTCCTATATCTCAAATTGAACACTCAAAATTCTTGTTAATGAAGGAATTAGTTTAAAAGCATTTATGGATGTCATTGTTTAAAAGGATGTTCCCATGCTTATAAAAGTCACAGTGCATAAACCAGACAGAATTGTCTCTGACTAATATTCCAGTTTGTGGTTTTATTACTTTGAAAGACTTTGCTTTATTACCCCATAACACTTTTGTAAGGACTCCCTGACAGACTTGCAGTGACTTAAAGGAAAGACAATCTTTATTACTGCAATGTTGACTACTTTTTAATTTATTAGAGCAAAACTGATGTTATTTGTATTTTCCCTGCACATCAATTATTTCTAAATACTAGTGTATAATCTACACCTAAAAAATGTCAAATTCTGCAGGATGAGTAATTTCTACTTACTCCTAAGCCTCAGCTCCATATAATTATTGATCATTCTTTCACTGACTCCATCATACTCCTACTACTTAGAATTGAAGATTTCTTCCCCAATTTCACATTTAAGAAAGCAAACCAAACAAGTTTAATAACTCTTATTAGAAATGGTAACTCTTTTTACTAGAGAGGGTAAATAGGGAGATATGTCATACACATGAGTCCTTTCAGAGGTAAATATAACAAATTAATTACTTTGAGTCTGAATTGAAAATTACTAGGAAATCATTAGCAAAGCAAATACTCTAAATCACTGATTAAAAACAGGTAAAACAAACATGAAGCCATTACTTACTAATAGTTTTTAGTAAATGCCTAGATACATGCATATTTATTAAGCATTTTGTGCTAATGGGGACTTAGTTTGAGCTCTCCAATGCCATAAGCAGAATCTTACCTGGAATAAGACCTGACCTAATAAAAGTTCCACTTTTAAACAATCTACCAACAAATCATCACTGGTACACGAGGGCCTAATCTGTTCATGTGTGAGCAGTGCCTGTGCCATCCAGCTGCAGCTGGCTCCAAACCCTCAGCCTCCAAAAGCTGCCAGCCCAGCACAGGGCACCCCTGCTCACACAGGGCAGCTCCTAAGGCAGGAGATGGGAAGAGATACAGAGGGACACACATGGAGTGCTGAGGGGACAGGCAGCTGGACAGACAGACTGACTCCTGGAAACCTGCACTGCCCACCCAAGGGAGTTCTCCAGGTGAGGAACAGGAGCCCAGGGTGACCCATGCTGGGGTAGGGACAGCCATGAGGGGTGGGGGTCAAACAGCTGCACACAACCCCACCTTCAAAGGGACTGGGATGGACTGGGTATAATATGCAGGGAAAACAGAGGAAGGCTGAGTCTAGGAAGGAAGGGGGAAGATGATGCTTTTCTTAAATTGGACCTAGGAAGTATGGAGGCAGCATATATTAAATGATGTTCTCTTTTTCTGGATATTGAAATCAATAATTTGAATTTTGTGTTAATTAGCAATGAATTAACTACAATTTCTGGTAGCCGCATGACAGAAAGAAACCTTCCAGACTGTTTTTGAATGACAATGTTTTGCTTCAGTGCAAAGCAAAGCAGAACTTTAACCAGAATGTTTTATAAAGTGTTAACAGTGTTCTAGATTCTAAGACATATTTTCTTACTCCACCTGGTATCAAATCCCCTGACAGCAATTTCCATTGCTTTGGCAGCTACTGCTGCAGCCAGCCCCACAACGCCACCACCAATTATCAGCATCTAGAGAGATCAAACAGAGACTAAAGTGCATTCTATGTTCACTTATTCCATCACATGCTGTGTCTGCAATATGCCTTATCTTCAAAAGCACTTGAACCTTAAAGAGCATCAGAGGCTAAAAATTGTTAAGTACTTCAGAGAAATTAACAAAAAATCTTATCTTAACAATACAACATTGTTAAACAGCTGGTTTGGTCTATAAGAGCGGGTGGTCATCTGTACAAAAGGTACCAAATGTAGAAAATAAGAGAAAAAAGTTAGAAAAAGTAAGTTAAACAAGACATGAGTAGAGGCACTTTTTCTGTTCCACAAGACATAGACTTTAACTCAAACTTTGATAGCAAAGGATGCTGACATTATTTGTCCAGTTATGCAAGCGCTTTCCTTTACTCAGCTCTTCTCAGCTATGAATTCTGACAGCTGTGCTGCAACAAATCACAGGGCAGGGCTCAGTCTCAGAATGAAAAAACAGACTGGCATAAGGTCCTTTAAAAAACAGAACATCCTTCTGAAGCAGGATGTGACAATGCACTTTTACACTGAAAGTAATTGATCAAGCATTTGCCAAAAATAAATAAGAAATGCAAGGCTGAACTTAAATGTACATAACACATTCACTGCAAACTTCAATTGCCCTTGGCTGCACTGTATTAAGGCAGGTGAGAGCAAAAGAACTCCTTGATATTGGTGTCCTGCCTAAGCAGAAGCAGGTCTAGTAAAATGTGTTTTTGGGACCATCCTGGGAAGAATCTAGTCATAAGCCCTTGAGAAGGTCTTAAAAGGTTCTGATCAAGTAAATTCTGCATTCAGAAATGCTCACATTCATTTAAATCAACTTTTAAAGGATGGTTTAAATATCTAAAGACAGTACAGTACAACATCCCAAATAAAATCCCAAGGAATCAATTGCTATTAGGTATCTCTTGGAAAAGTCACGTAGGAGAGCTGAACTGCCTTCTTACATCAGTAATACAACTGTATTTTCACAGGAGAAACTTGTTCTGCTGTCCCTATCTGAGCAGTAAAATCCCTGCCTAAGTCATTATGTGCCAGCACTACTGATTTGTACCTATAACAAGTAAACAAATATCAGTGTAGATAAGTTGTGACACCATCAGATAAAATAACATTGTGGATGACACTCCTTAGGGTTCAGATGCCAGGACACAACTTAGAGAAGCAGAGCCAGATCCATAAACCAGATCAATTAGATAACTGATAGAAGTCTCTTAATAGCATAATGGACATCTTAAAGTAATAAATTTTCAAACAATACATTCAAAAGTAATTAAAATTTATACCAGTGGCTTGAAACTTAAGAGTTTGTTGGAGGAAAAATGCTGGAAAAGATGTATACCAAAACAGTGGCTCATAGCATAAGGTGCTTCTTGAGACTGCAGTATTTGAATTATTTATTTTTACCTCTGTGGATCAGCTGACAAGCCTGTACTTCACTGCTAGCCCACTTGCATATAACATGAACAGTGCAGAGGGCTGCTCATAGCTATTTCAGGAATTTCCAGCACAGATCCCCTCGGTAAAGTAGGGCACTGATGAGCGTATACTTTACATGAACTGGAAAACAGGTCCAACATTTCAGCTCCCTTCAAAAGAAAATATGTTTGAAACAGAGACTCCCTACATTGTTAAATTGTACAAGAATGCTTAAGTACCATGCATCTCTCCCTCTAAGTTACTGCTCAAAAATATTTTCAATTTATTGTTCCTCATTCAAAGTAGTAGAGGTAGCCTCAAAAATATACACTAAAAGGATGTTTTGTCTGAACTTTGTGTTCTCTTGGACCCCACTAGAATATACTTTTGTTACAGGCTTTTTTTGTTTCCAACATCTAATACTTGTAGGATGTTTCTTTGCAGTTTTTGTTGGGTTTTTTTACTCATTGGGGAATTAAGAAAATAATTACTGATTCCTTCAAAAGAGTTATGTAGGTATGTAGTAATTTAAACGAGAGCTGCAGCTGTTTTGTGCTTGTTCTGTCAACAAAAGATTTTCAAACCAGATAACTATGGGTTTCTCAGTCCTTTATGGTATTTGGCCTAAAGGCCAAGCAACTTCAAGACTTCACTTAACAAAATAGAATAGTATAAAGATAACTGGATTTCCAAATTGTTCCTTCTTTAAATCCTTTTCTTCTTTCAAATCTTAACTATCAAACTAAACTGGGCAAGGGAATAAAATCCTCTTTATCCCAAAGGAGTAACAGATACAAAACCAATTTAATATCAGTGATCTAAATGCTGAAGCAAGGTGCACCCAGGGAAGCTCTCCTGATTCCTTGGTTACAGACAGCAGAGAATTTAGTCCACTGTCAGTACTGCAGGAGAAGATAGGCAGTCATTCTGGGAATTCCTACACAACTCTAGAAAATTAATATTTTGTAGCTAAAGGTATGGAATATTTTTTCCTTACTGAACTTAATGACAAAATTTTTACTAGCTTTACTGAAGTGAAATTTCACGCAGTGGAAGGAAATGAAAGACTGGCAAAAACAAGAGTTGCTAATATCCAAGCTGAGCCACAGCAAGACAGCCATTGTATACACAGGCTTTCTGTACTAGAGAAAAAAATGTTTTTCTTCTGTGGGTACCATCTGATTCAGTGTCATAGCCATAGAACTGAGGTAATTATTTATTTTGGTACACAGGCAAATAAAAGGATAAATGTTAAAACCAAATATTTTAAGAGAAGTTGGTATTAAAAAAAAAAAATCAACATTGTTTAAGGCCCTGTGTTAGAACATTGGAGGGAAATCAGAGAGTTTGACACTAGGTTAATTAGATTTAAATAGTTTCAGGGAGAGAGAGAGAATGTGTAACAGGAAAATACTATTCATCTTTGTAGCCAGATTGCTTAAATTTACCAGAGCTGTCATCGAGACCTTTTAGAGACTAGTTGCATGATTTTGTTTATGGTTCTGTAAAGAGAAACAATATTGACTGCTGACATTTATCATGGCTTGTAATTTTTCCTCCCCTTAACTTCACTGTGGTTTACTACATGGAAAGTGATTTGTTTTGCTTCATCTTCTTCATCAAGAAAAAAAAAACACCCCTTTGAATAAGGTAAGAGGATGCAACTGAAGGCCCCAACCTAGATGATGAGGCTCTTTCAATTGCAAACACCCCACAATCTCCCTCCAAGATGGAAAAAATAATAGGTAGATTGTTTCCTATGACTTACTGAAAGTGAAGAGGGCCAAACCAGGGAGGATACATAATAGACACTTCTGTCCATCCACTTGCAAGCAGATGGGTCACAGAAAACTGCTTTGTACCATTGTGCTGATCTGGCCAGGGTCAGAGTTGCTGCCTAGACAAAGGGTTCACTGCCACCATTTGCACAGAGCTGGCTCCATCTGAACCCAAGCGAGGTTTCTTATTGGGATGATGTGAGGAAAACCAGAAAACCAAAAACATCAGACCAGACATAACTTATTCTTAAAGCTCATCAAAGTCTAAGGAAAGTTTTTCATAGAAGCATAGATGTTTAACAATTTAACACTAAAAGTTAAGCTCATTGTTTATGGATTCTCAAGCCACTCAAAGTATCCAAATCCTGGAACAGTTTTTGTGTAAATAAAAATACCAGGAAACAGTTGTTGTTGTTTTACATACACACACACACATTTAGCAGAGTGGCCCAGGGAAGGGCTCAAACATCCTCCTTGCTATGAAAGGGCACTTAATTTTTCCGTTATACAGAGAGCAGAAGAGAAATGCATAAAATTACTTTGCTACAGCCTGTTCTGTATGATGTGGAACACAGAGGACTACATTCACTCTTACCTCCACAGTGGAATGGTATATCATACACAGTGAGATGAAAAACACTTTTCAGATGATTTATGGATACAACGGTGGCAAGGCAACAAGTGGCAGGGAAAATGCCTTGTTTAATGAAGCAGTTATGTGCTGGATACCTTTACCAAATTGATTCAAATTTAAAACTGTTTCAATATGCAGCCTATGTACATAAATAATTGGTTCAGCATTCAAACTAGTTGTTTGTGTTTGGCAGTTTTTTTAATGAATTCCTTATAGAAATCTAACTGCCTTTGAAACTAGTTCCAAATATGCATTATTTCAAAATGTGTCTTATATTGAATGACAACTGCTCTTGACTATTATTTGGCCATTAATGCAAAGTGATATTACATGGAGAGCCAGAATTCAGAACCAGCTTTTGCACCTTTAGTTGTCAGAGGCAGCCGTTTTGGGAAGGTAATAAATTCTTTTACCAAATTCATACTGTCCCCAGGGCAAGGCCTCAAAATGAACACAGTAGCTTCAAAGACAGCATTACTGTCAGCTCCAGACTGCAGGCAGTCCTGTTTGCATGTTGTGATCAGTTCACACTTCCCATTGCAAACAATCTTAGATTACAGTCCTACTTATGTGAGAGATTATTTTGGAAAAATAATAAAAAGTGGTATGTTAAAGCTATGCCAAATATAAGACACATTTATCATGCTGTCAATGGAATTTTTTACCATATGTCTCAATGGATTTACTAAAATTAGTTTTGTTTTATACCTATAATAGCTATAGGTCTTAGGCCATATATAACGTATTTCACAAAAAGAAAGACCGTTGTTCAAGCAGCAGGAAAAAACCCAAAACACATGACATATGTGCCCTAAAAGAAAATAAAGCTCAACTTTTTGGGAAAGGAGTCAAAAGTACTTCTCTAGATCTGCTTGTGTAAAGGTGAAGCTAGAAAATGATGGAGTATCCCTAAAGCTCAAGTTGCTATAATTTCTAAACTGATAATCATTATTTAGTTTGCACAAATTAGTCTTCAGAATAAATATGGTTACATTATTCACAAATTACAAACTTATCTTTAATTATATATAATTTTCAAACATTAATTGCTACCCTGGCTTGTCTGTATTGTTCAGCAGAGAATTTTGCTTTTTGTCAACTTATGTTCCCCTTTCAATTTCAGTTGACGTTTTACCAAGGACTAGACACCAGGAGGAAAGTGCAACCTACTTCCTACCATGACATTTCTCTGGTAAATCCCACACTATAGGTGCTCACTATTAAGTTCTTCTTGTGAACACCTCTAAAACAGAAAATATAACTAAATGCAAAGGCTTTTTCCAGTCCAGATCATATAAATTTCATTTTATTTCCTTTAAAGGCACAAATTTCAACATCCAATGGATGTCTGCAGACACGGTTTCTCTGAAGTTTGAAAATTCCATCCATATATCCAATCCAGTAAAGTTTTATGTACTTATATTATTCTTAAAGAGGTGTAATCACTGGTTGACCTCAGTGGGATGGTTAGCGTGAGAGAAGGTGGCAGGATTGGGCCCCAAGTTTTCATAAATAACACAGAACATCTCCAGATGAACATTCCACTGTTAGTTTTTATAGTGCCTTCCACAGCCAGCCCACATGGTCTCTCACACACATTCCTACATGCCAGAACAATAACAAATTAAAGTTTGGTTTATAAAAGGGCCTTGGCTCAGATGCTGCTTATACAAGTTTGCATGCTGTTTACTCTGAAAAAGGTGTGGAACTGACCACAATGAGGTGACAACCTCAATTCCACTCACACATGAGGTGAGAAAACCAATAACAAAACTGCAGGATTAGGAAAGGACACTTTGTTTCTCCTGGCTGGCATGTGAATAAAGGCATTTTATTAAGAAAGAAATGAACCCTCTGTGTGAAGCAGACAAAGGAACATCTCTCTTCCTCCTTAGTACACATATGCATACAAACATTTTATATATCTATATATAAATATGTGTCTGATTGTACACACATATCCCTACTACAGATGTTGATCCACAGAAGTAGGAGTCCTAGATCACCACTGCCCTACCTTGCAGTCAGTGAAGATTTTCATTGACTTCAGGGAAACTGGATTTCAAAGCATTACACTCCCCCTGTGCTGAGCATTGGTTCAAGGACATTATTACACCCAAACCCTGCCTGTGCTTTCAAAACAGTTTAAGTGATTGAAGGGTTACATTCTGCTTCCCTGAACTATTTCAATTTACCTGCATTATCATTTACCTTGATACTCCAGAATACCCTTAAAATCCAATGTTGTCTGTTAAAATAGAATAAGGGAAATACCTTGGAAGCTGACTCAGTTTCATCTAAGTACTATTTCTGTCCAATTCAACATGAATGTTCTCACAAATATCAAGGGGACCTGACATTTAGCCCCAATTAGAACGATTTAAAAAAGGGAAACAAATATTTCACCACACACGCATAACTTCAAAGGGTTTTCTGCAATGTTTTTTTAAATTTTATATACAACCAAATGCATGATTGCAGACATCATAAAACTTGGTTGTCCCCATAATTAACTGGGGATACCCCAAGCTACATTAATTACTAGCAGAGATGCAAAAACTGAAGTATGTTTGCTTAAACATACGGTCAGTTCAATGCCAGAAAACATTCTACAAGAGATTACACAGACCAAGCAGATACATGTGGCAGGGACATTTCTATTAGAAACACTCTAAACAAAGCCATTTAGTACAGAGTACATTTTGCTTAAAAGATATACACATGGCATTAGAGCAAAGCTGGGAACAACTATAAGAACTTTAATTGACTGAAAAAATAACTGCCAGTATTTATAATTCTACAAAGAAAAGTGTCATAACGAGTTCACTGGGAAAAAAAAATCTCAGTTCTATCCTGCACGTGTGCACATGATATTTTCAGGCCATTAAGGCAGCAAAAACTAGAAGAGAATATTCCTTTTTTACAGTACTTTTTTTGTGAAGTATTACAGAAAACTGGAAGGTTTTTTTTACAATTCTGAGACGATACATAATCAACATCATTAAAGAAAGAAAAAGTGCTTCAGATACACAATTAATAGCTCTCTCCTGTCTTTGAGGAGAGAGGCAATAATTCTTCACTATCAGCAATTACAATGCACTTGCAGTATCTCCTCTGCTTGATTCATGAGTAGCAGGTAAAGTAAAGCAAAATCTCCCTCTAATCCCTGCCCATTTGCTGTAGGAAGGAAAGAAATAAACACAGAATACCTCTGATGTGACTTCTAAGTAACCCAAAGGAGAAGCAAAAAGATTCTGGAAGTGCTTAACCTATTACCTGTTCTACCCCATAGGGTTAATGGAATTATACAAGTCTAAGAAACAAAAGATTTAACTCACAGTAATTTTTGTATTCTAGATTCCTCTAAGGTCAGACAGAAAGGCACTGTTCTCATTTTATTTATTAATCCCAAAGAACATTCTAATATTTTGCACACTGGTTGCACAATATAGGAAGAATTGGTTTTCAGCACTAGCCTTCAATCTGTAGTCACTTCTATACGTCATCTCTAGCAGCTTTCATTCTTTGATGTTACGAGAGCATTACAGACCAGCATCAGGTCATTGAATTTAGGTTCCAGTTTTATATTGGAAATGGTATTTTCATTTATATACCAAATTTAAAAAGGCTTAATCCTCAGATCTCTTGTATAACCTATCACTGCTTCAATACCATGCAAGTCACAAACACTATAGCCCAAAAGTGAAATGCTATTCTAGACTAGAAGTTTGTGCAGAATAGACCACATTGATAAAAAAACCACCTTAAACCTACAATTTCTGTTAATAAAATCCTTTCCTTAGTCATTTTTGAGGGAAAGAAAAGGTCATTTTTTTATTATCTCTATATATGCAAAAGCAGTAAAAGTTCTGGCAGACCTAGAATCAACAGGATCCAAATCTCCATAAGAATTTTTTGAAAATTGGCAGACTTTAGCTTGAGAGCAAGTCTGTGAAACATTTTCAGACTCATACTTCTCCCCTCAAGTAACTTGTCATTGTAACACCTTTATTCACAGCCTAAACCTGTGTATATTTCTAAACTCAGTAATGTAGCTGTCCCCAAAAGAAAAAAAAAAAAGAAAAAGATTCTTCAGAACCATGAATCAACAACCTAAAACAAAAACAACTCATTCTAAGCCCAAAGACAAGCTGTAATCAGGCCAGAATGGGATCTGAAGCTGAATGTTACTGCTCTTTCTCTTATATTCTCTTTGTTTCCATTACAGAGCTAGAGATTATTTCAAGTTTTTGCTAATGAAACACAGCATTGTCTAAATCTGGAGCTTCATGAGCTCCCATGAGAACCTTTCCCTTGCAAACTTACCTATTTTAGGCCTGACCCTCCTTTGAGCACATTTACCAGATGGTCCAAGTTACACTTGGTATTATTAGGTACAATACAATAGACTATAGTCACTGCATCAAGTTAATAAGCTGATAAAAAATAACACTTAAATTTTGAATGCTTGCCTAAGATAATTAACATTAGCATAGGGTAAATTTAAGTCCTCCATTTGTAGAGCAGAAAGAATAATTACAGGAAACTTTGCTACAGCATTTGAAGAATTCAGATACATTTCTTCATTCTATGGTTTTAACTAGAACGTGAAATAGGTTAATTGATTACATTCCTTTGGGTGCCATAAGCAAAACCACAGGAATACTTCTGAATTTTATGGTCTTGGAACATTCTAGTTATGTAAATAATTTTGAATAATCATGCTTTATGTCTGAAAACAAATTTAAAAGTCATTAGGAAGGTGAGCCATTAAACACTTTAGTGTACATGTATAAGGTTAGTTACAATCGTTCTCCTTCCTGCAGGTCAGTAAACTCATTAGTTACATTAGTATTTTCTGAAAGGACAGATAACTGTAAATTACTGAAAATCATTTGTACAATTCTTTTGGTTTAAAATCTTCTTTAGCTGCCTCACATGCAGTATGCATCCCATATAATTCAGCATATTGCTGAACTCGGACATTTGGTTTTAGGAGATTTTGCTTTCTACATCTACATTCTACTAGTAATAATAGCACTAGTTTTATTGTTTCATTCCACACAGATCATGGACTGTGCATTCAACCTAATAATTTCTAGTGCTTCCTTTCTGACACAGTATCTGTTGGACACTTAAACATTTAAAATCCCCTTGCAACTAGTATTTGGTGCATCCAAGTCTAACCCTCTCCAGAAAATTAAGATTTTCCACAGCTCTTCTCAGACTCAGTATAGTTGGCAGCAATTTAAACTACATCCTTATGTCTTCTTATATTCTAAAGGAACTCCAACAGCTTTGTTTAGGACAAAAATATTTATAAAATACACACATAGCCCACTCCAGGTCAAAGTTTCCTGGATAAAGCAATCTATTTTGCAATAAGACATTAGACCTTTTCAAAAATAGCAGCTATTCAGTGTTAGCAGCTATTCAGTTAACATAACACTTGTGCTATTCGTCCATAGCTGTTCACAGAATATACTGACAGTTTTCCAGGAATGCAGGAAAAGAAAATAGCCCTTCATTGAGGAGTTAATAGCAAAAAAACAGCAAAGCACAAAAAGACTTGTGAGGGAAGATGGGGGCAAGGCATTTTTAAAACATATTTCCTTTCTAGCTGAACAGTGGCATTCAACAATTTACCAAGATAATCTTCAGGGGTTTGCCATTGCTCTCAGGGGAAAGGCAAATGTATTTGAGGAATATGATGAGGCACAGAACATTTTTAACTTGTTTCCATTCAGGTGGAATATACAGCAAGTAAAGGCACCATCTTTTCAATCACAGCAATGGATGAAGTCTACTCTAAACATGGAAGCATTACTAGAATGAAAAGCTTTTGCAGTCTGCTTTAGAGAAGGGTTAGCATCTCTTGCTGTTTGTTGGGTTTTGGGGTTTTTTCAATTTGTTTGCAGGAGTGTCACTATTTGCAAAGCAAGGGATTTAAAGGCCTCATTTAAGAGCTGAAATTAATGTGATAGACTTATGAAAAGTGTTTAGACTTACAGGTACTCACACAATTGGCTTTGTAGTGCTACCTCAAAACCTGCCAGTAGTAGATATCTGTCAGTGACAGCAAGCCTGGCTGCAGGCTCCTGTTTGTGTATTTACTCTGCCTTTCACAAGCCTGCTATGGATAACAGTGCAGAATGCTGCTAATCTACTTTAACTATGCCTATAATAGTCTGAATAAAAAATGTGACACACAACATGTGCACAAAAGTGTACACACTTAACGCCACAGTGTTGTAGATGTCTAACTCATTCGGTTCTAAAAATAGGAATTGCACTTGAATGATATTCCTCATGTGATTCATTTCATTTTTGTCTCAAAGGCTTCCCTGCCATAGGAAATCTTTTAGTTTTTTAATTTTATTTAATTCTTTAATATTCCCTAAACACTTCAAATGAAAAGAAGTGATCAAATACGCCTTTATGGCAACACAATTCCCCCATCTTATTGATTTCTCTTTGTTTTCTCTAATTTTTCATTGAAATCTTCAAAGAAGGTCCCTAAGGAAGCAATGGCTTATTAATTATTGTTTGGCTTATTCTTACAAGAACAGTAATTTAGATTATTTTATTATGTTCCAGACAATGATTGCCTAACCAGATAATGTAAGCAAAGTAAATTGGAAACTGAGTTTAATTACAAAAACAATTGCTTGGATTGCATTTGTGGTTGAGAAATACCAATTAATTTAGTTCACAGTGCAGGGATGATTATTGCAATATCACAGTGATAAACAAGTAATGCAGAAAAAAGCTTTCACCAAGGACTAAATTGTGCAATTGAAAAGAGTTGGTAAATAGGTGCTGTAGTATCTCTGCAGAGACTCCTAATCTTGGCTTTATTTCCCCCAGACTGGGGAAGATAAATACATTATAGTGGCCTAACGAGTGTTTTAACTTATAGCAGATACATTATTCACCAGGAAATAGTACATTTGGAAAAGACAGACATACATACTCTTATCCTGTTCTTATTGGCATCACAGTGATAAAACTGTGTCAGAGCCATTATTTCAGCCCAACATACCTGAAGCTGATCTTCTGGCACCACATACACAAGTCTTAGAGGCAGCATGAATCACTCTTGGTATAGAAAGTAGACACTTTAGAACTCAAAACCTGTGTTCATAGAAGTAGCAGATAAATCAGTTTCATACCATTTGGAAAAATGCATTCCAGTAGCTATAAATTGTTTAGCATCATGAAGTAAATTGAGTTGATTACAGGTAGATTTGAAGAGATTGTGGGGAGTGGTTTACTTTAAAAATTTACAGGGCAGTACATTTATTAATGCTCCTGAAAGACTCAACCTGAAACCAAGAGGAAGGCAAGATGGGACAGACAGGCTGAGAAGGAACATCCTCCAAAATTTCTGTTCTATTTTCAACTCCAATAACGACCAGACATTTCAATTCATTCCACTGACAGCTTAATTACATAAACATGTATTCCATTTCCCTCTATCTTAATTTACCAAGTACCTAGTTGAATTTATCTGCATTTATACATCTTCACAAGAGACATCCATCTATTTTGGGTTTGCAACAGCCTTTTACATAGCAAAGAACTGATACAAAAGTTTCAGTGAAGAAAGCCCAATACCACTTGTCTTTCCTTGTAAGTCATATTTCCTAAGCACTCATTCTTATCCTTCACCTTGGTGAATAATTCTCTTCATCTGGTCCACACCTTCCCTTAAATGTGGCAGCCAAGCCTGGTCATACTAATGGTAGAACACCATAACATGGCTCCCTTCCCTATAGCTTCACAGCACTGTCAAGTCACACTGAATCTCAGTGTAACATCAAGATCTTTTTCTACAGAACTGTTACTAACTCAGTGGTTGTTATCGTGGTGTTTAGGCAACAGGTATCTCCTAAATTCTATGTGTGGGAGCTTGCCATCATGCCAGTTACTTGTATTCTTTTTCCCCTTCTCAAAGCATCTCAAAACTTGCATTGGTAACTTTCAATTTAAATCTTATCCTGGAATAAAACCACTATGCTCTTCAGCTTCATCTCAAATGCAAATTCAGTGATTGAGTCTTTATTTCATCATCCAGATCACTACTGAAAATATTAAGTAGCACCTAACCCAGGACTGACTCCTGCCAATCCTCACTCAGTACTTAACTTTCCAGTTAAAGAAGCATTGGCACCTACCTCCAAATACTCCTACAAAACACTCTGGTACCCACCTGACAGAAGATAGGTTTTACCAGCCTGCTTGTATGAACCTCAGAGTTGAGATCAATGTCCCACTGCTTCTCCTCTAGTCACAGAGGAGAAGGGCTAATGCCATAGCAGACAAAAATTAAACCAGATTGGTATAATTTCCCCAAGAAAAGTTTGTTCTGACTGTTAATCACCTTGGTTTGGGTTTTGTTTTTTTCTTTTCCACAAATATTTCTTTTTATGAGAACTGAGCTAAAGTTCACTTATCTATAACAGTGTATCTGCTTGCTCTCCCTTCCCAAAGACAGGAACTGACTTTTTCCCCTTCCATTCTTTCACATCGTGACTAGCCTTCAAAGGAAATTCCAATGGATAATCCTGAATATTCCATGAACTGGCAGTAATAAAACTCCACTATAGATACATTAGGCATGTTACTTTGCTGTCAAGTGGATTGCTAGCATGTCTCTTGTGTATGTCAATACAGAGTAAGAAAACAGTATCAATGAGCCAGATTAGATGTCAGAAAGTGCTCAGCATGTAAAGTAGATGATGATCAATCCTTGCTATTGCAATCAGTTCCTAGTCAGTTAATATTAATGTGCTATTAAGACATTTTTTATATATATAAAAAACTTTTAAAAAAAAGAAGCCACTGGTAAAGCAATTCAAGTCATTGGTTTTCTTCTTCACCTAAGCTGACAGCTGTTTTGATCACTTGCAAAAGTCTTCTGTTGTAAAAATAAAGAGCTTACTGACATTTGAGGTTTTAGCTTTACTCATCCATCCTCTTCCTGCAGCCTGAGACGTTGACGTGACATTAATCCTGAGCAGCTGCTTTATACCACAAAAGGAATTTGTTATGGAATTATTTTAAAAGTGCAAGTAGCCAATTAATAACCAAACATATAATTTCAGAAAAACTTTACCAAACACTTGAATTTTTTCCTTATATAGTCACACTAATTTTGATGAAAATTTTAATCTGCAGAAAGGGCCAAGCGACTTATCTGACTTTATTTCTTACATGTGAAGATACTTTACAAAATAAACAGCTGAAAAAAAATTGGGTTTTTTCCTGTCAAAGTCAATGTTTCAGATTCTGTCACTACTAGAACAACTCAGTATCTCAATTGTTCCCTTAAATAAATTATCAATACACTAGTGGTGTATTGCATGGTCCACAATAACGCTGAGGATAAATGTGACTTACTGACACACATATTCCTTCCAGTATTATGTTTCCCATAATACTTTTGATAAGAAAAAGCATAAGCAGATCTTAAGCAGATCTTACTCAGCTGGATTTTACCAGTCAATGTCTTTAAATATGAACAAAGAGAAAAAAAACTATCTCTTCTTTATAGTCAATTGTGTTTAACACTAGCAGATAAGATGCTTTTCACCCCCTACATCTCATACAGGCCAAAAATGTCTCCAGTAATGTTTGTACTGTATTCATTTATCACAGAACAGGAGAAAACAGGGCAATAAAGTTCTACTGTCATCAAAAAACTTTAAGAAAAATTGCCCATAACCGAATTAAGTGTCGAAGCAAGAAGATCCAACCACGAGCAGCAGTTTCTTCTCTTGCCCAGACCTTCAGCACAATGTGCAGCTACAATCATCAGCCAGCAGCAGAGCTTACAGAATGGTCAGTGCATTCAGTGACCCCATGCACGCAGTTACGGGGGCTCTCTCTCACTCCAGTTGGTATTGCAGAGTCTTGTCCACAGCAATTATCTCTAAGTCTCTGCAAAGAGCCCTAGCCCAGGCTAGCCGTGTGATGTGAAACACTGAATCAAAGATGTAAAACTAATCCCCCAAGTGTCCAAAGCTGATGTAGCAACATATCTGCTGGCCTCAAATATTCACTCAAACAAAAGTTGCAGGTTTTCATGGGTTCAAAGTCCTTAATGTTTCCTGAATAAAAATGCTTATAGAGCAAGCATAAAAAAAGTAAGAAATCTAGGCTGACTCTAAAAAAGCATGAGATATCAAGACAGCTCTTTAGTAGAATTACAGAATTACTTACTGGATATCTTCTATGGTAGATGTAGTTTAGATAGGGGCAGTAATTTTGTCATGGCTTATCTACACACCCCTTGCAACCACACAGACAATCCCTGGGATTTACCATTAAAGCACAACATATGGTTCTCTTTTCTCTCTAAGTATGAGGCAGAAGTGTATAACACATGAAAACAGTATGTCTCAACAAACTGGGAAAATGAAGGAGATCATTAAGTGTAGTAACTGCAGTCAGATACATTTATGTTTTCAAAACAGAAAAAGCAACAATAACTATTTTATTTAACTTCCAAAACACTTGTACTCAAATATTTAGATTGCCTAACTGATTCTTCAGACTTCCAGTAATGTAGGTATCTAAAGAGTACAAGTCACTGTTTTGCTCACTGACAGACTTAAAAACCAGAAACAAACCTGAGTAGAGAAGTCACAGATGACAGAGCAGAAACACAGCAGTGCAAAAGCAAATTTTTGTGGAAGAAAACATAAGAACTTGCATATTTTCAAACAGGAATGCCTGCCAGGAATCTCCAAGAGCCTCTGGAGGTATTTGGGCTGTCAGTCACTGGCCAAGGCTGCTTCCATTCCTTCCTATCCGCTGATGCCAACTCCTATGTGTACACCTGCAAGCCAAGAGAGGCAACTTACTTCTATTGAACAGCTGAAAACCAGATGTCAGGGCATTAAGCTACTGCATATACAGTTTCAGACAATAGATATAATTACTGTCAATGGAAAGCATTATCTTAGATTTCAGGAAATTTGGAAAAAGTGCCAGAAGTGTTCATCAAAGTTCACATCAACACTTGGCTCTGTAACTCAGTTTGTACAGTCCCTCTCATCCCACAAGGGATGGTTAAGAAGCAACCTATGCAAAATAATTTATTGCTATGATTACTTTTTATCTAAGTCGGTGTCTCTTCCTTTCCTTACACATCCTGTTTAAATCCCCTTTGCATTGTTTCCTCTTCCCATCAAAACAGATAAGAAAATGCAACCTAACTCGATACTAATTATAACCCTTTCCAGACCTAGGTGGCCATAGCAAAACATAAAATACAACTGTTACAGAACAATCCATTCCTTGAATATTTTGTTGAGGCCTATTGTGCTATTGCTCTTGCTTTAACAATATGCTGCTGGAATTTAAGGTTCTGACAAGTTTATAGGCAAAGCTAGTAGGAGCAAGATGAAATAATGTAAGCAAACAACTCAGGCCATTTTTCATCATGAAGTCACTATATGTCATTTTAAGAATGCCCATCAATTAATTAGAAAGTTACATTTTACTGTCTAGTCTCATGTAGCTATTATTCTATAAAAAGGATCTGACAGTAAAATAACCAGCAGTTACAAATATTAACTGAGTGTAAATCACTTCTCTGCTTAATAGTGTCTGATATTCTAATCCCACCACACTGTGTTCTTAGTATGACATCAGTCAGCTGGGAAATTTTTCAGGCTATCAAAACATAATGACTGATACAATAGTCCTCTGCTTTCTTGAAGCATTAATTCTGAGCTGCTTGCATGCAATTAAGTGAGCCCTAATACAGATATCTTGTACTACCTTGTGAGGCTCATGTTGCCCCTGAACAGTAGAAGTTCCATCAGGTCCAGCATTTGAATGTTCAACTCACAGTGGGTAAAATAACTACATCTTTGTGAAACAAGCTTGGGTTACTTTTTTATTCCTAAGACACAGGCATAAGTAAAATAAAGCCTTGAAAGAAACTCCAGCTAATAGCAAAGGGTGCACCACTTCTGACCCAAAAAAAAGCCCCTTCAAGAACAAGAAAAGCTAAGCTTTTAGGATGGCAGTTGGAAGGACTCAATGCAGTATTCAAGAAATACCTTAAATGAAAATAACGTCCAGGATAGCAGGCAAGAACTCTGCTCATACTCTCTGTTGCCACATGGGCTGCATCCTACACTAAAACAATGGGTGGTAAATAAAATGGGCAATAGTAACAGCTGTCAGCCCTCCCCATTTGAGAAACACAGCAACATGTTCAGGTCATTCAGTCATATTCCATTATTTATATTTAATGCAAACACTTGTAACAGTACCCATACATTTTAGGAAAATAATAACCATTTGGAGCATTTTGTGGGAGTTATAATTTCCCATATTTCTAAAATGTGACCAAAACTATAACAAAACCAAAACACCATCAAGAAAAAAAACCACCCTATCAAGAGCTAGTAAACAAAGAAAACACACATCTTTCTGAGACACAGAGACTGGAGAAAGTTGCACAAGGAATTTGGAATGGTTGTCCTCCTCCTTTGCTCTTTCCTAAGAACCTGCTCTTGGTCACTGCCAAAGACAGGACCTTGAATTAGACATTGGTTTGACTCAGTTTAACTTCACCCCACACAAACTAATTAATTTCTTTGTCAAAGCTCCTTTTAAGTGCCAAATATAAAGGTCAATCTGAGTAGGTCTTATTTTTTTCCATAAAAGGAACAGTCATTCTTTAAATTGAAACGCAATGGGCCTGCTAAAAATACAAATTCATTAATAAATCACAATTTGTATTGACATTTTAAATTCTAAATTTTCCCTTACTTGTGATCATGCTGATATCATTAGCTCTATCTCCTTTTGCTAAAGTAACTTCTTTCCTGTTTCCTAATCAGCTGTGAGACGTGCATTTTTTTAAAGGATTGACTCAACAGCCGAGCACACTCTTAGACAGACAGTCAAGTTCAAAGACTTTTCTCCAAATCAGTCTCAGTTGCAAGAGCCTGAAAACTTTGGGTAAGTCAGTTGGTTTTGTAACTATTATAAAACAATATGATGTTGATCACTCCTGGAATTTAATATGTAGGGTATCTATCTTTTTCTTTGTAAAAAATTCAAATTTTAAGCAACGGAATCCTATTCAACATTAGAAATTGTCCTCTCGTGTGTACATAGACACATATATAGCATATATTCTCTGAACACAAACAATATTGGAAAACATTTTCTTGCAAAACTGATTTCACTTTTACCTACTAAATGCTAAAAGGAAAACAACTCCCTTAACTTGGCTACTAGAGAAAAACATTGTGTTTTCCAGCTGACACTGAGGATTAAAGAGTAAACAAAGACTTACTAAATTGAACTATCAACTCAATAGGCATTTAGTACAGGAATGTGTTTCTCTGACTCAGTATTTGGAAGAATGTCCTGTTTTAACTTCTGAAGTTATCATTACATAACCTCCAGCAATCCTCTGCAGGATTTGTATCTAATGCTACGGCTAAACACAGAGAATGTGGCCAGGAGCACAAGTTCTGTAGCCCTGCATATATATCACATGACTTAAGTTATCCTAAAAAGGAATACATCAAAATATCAAGAGCAAATTTTCTGAAAGGAAAAAATAGGAAGATCAGAAGTCTTGAAATACTGTAAATCACAGGATATGGCAGTGAAACACGAAGAAAAACACTCAGAAATGAGGAAAGCATGCATCGCAGAGTCAAGAGCCCAAACAGGGCAAGAGTAAAACTTATCTGTATCTTCTAATGCAGCTACATCCTCATGAATGAAGCCCAGAGCCCTATCCAATTATTTTTTTAAAGAAATTAAAAGTTAGATTCTTTTGTTAAAGAGTTCAAACATAAAGGGAACACAGACTTGTTCTTACAAGAGGAACCAAATTTTCTAATCAAATCAAATTGCTTTGGCACTCTCATAAAATGCTGGTGTTTAGAAAATCCACTAAGGAGGTAACAGTGACATTAATCTGCCATAGTAATGATTTTAAGCACAAAATCTGTTCTTAAGAAAAATGAGGAAAAAAGTTGTACTACATGTGCTTACTTAAACTCCAGTTAATTTGCCTTGGTCCCGTGTGGCTACTCCCACACAAGCACTGAATGGCAGTAATGGCACATTTTAATAGGAATTTAATTTAATTTAAGATTGAAGCAGTGCTGAGGAAAAAAACCCCAACAACCTGTTTTTCCTGAAACAGAACACACACAATGGCAGTGGGAACGGAAGTACAAGGCAGGATAAACTTACTTACCAGACCATAATCATTATCTGCTAAGGGATTAATTAAATACCAATGACAGACTTGTAAAAAAATGAGTCCTGGTTTCAGTTTTGCACTTTTTCCACAAAGTGACTGAGAATTAAAGTTCTTAATTTTGTCAAAATGGGTATTGATTTTTTTCTTGAAAGGAAGCAAAATAAGAAGGTAAGGATGGAACATGGCCACTTAACAATAATTTTAGGTGTCATCAGAAAGTCTGTCAGCAGATTCTTCTTGCTTTTAACTTTTTCCCTTTTTTTAATTTTAGTATTAGAAATTTTTTTGGCCTGGAATGTCTTTGGTTTTGCTCTCTAAATGTTTTCTGCAAGTTTAACTCTATGTCTGAGATAAAGCTGTTCAGAAGAAATTTATTAAAACTACATGTTGATTGCATTGTTAGGGTGTTCGTTGTATGAATATCCTGTAATGCTCTCTAAGTAGGAAAGGAATAGGAAAGGAGAAAATTAGAAGTAGAAATAAGGACTGTAAAACAAGCACTGTGTTACATGAGCTTATTTGATAACCTTTTGAGCCTATTGCACTCATTTTTGCCCAGGAAGTTTTCTCTCTCAAAACCAAGGAAACACTGCTAAGTTATTAAACTGCCCACCCAAATCATACTGGCACTACTCCAAATTAAAGTGTTACTTAGAAGCCCTTCTTGGATGGAACACTATTACAGACGGGACACACATTAAGAGGGATTTTAAATAAGAGCTTTCTAAATGTCATAATTCCTATGGTGTGACAGTAGCTTACAAGTGTTTTGGCAGGGCACCTTTGCCAAACTACTCTGTAGGCAATGAAGTAGATTACAGCTGCAGGGCACATCTGAGTGTGCTCATGTGTCTCCCAGGTGAGATCATCAAATTAAACCGGTATCTTTTTACCCCACTTTTGCACCTTCAGTAACTGTAGTACTGAAATAATTAACAGGTGTTATCAGTACCAATTATTTTATTTTAGCTGGTTTTATTCTAGAAATTATTGCAGTTTAGCTTCTTAAATCTTAATATAGATTTAAAGGAAACTAGTCTCAGCCTATCCAACTTATGCAATGGCCACAACACATGGCAGATGCTGTCTTCACGGATGATTTCTTGATGCCTTCTTCCAAAAATTTATACATGTTTCAGAAGGCTCTTCAGGCAACATCGCAAAGAATAGGCTTGCACAAAAGCAGGCAGCAGCAGCAAGGCTGAACAGGGGCTCCGGCAGCCCCCAGAGGAGCAGGGTGTGCGCTCCCGCTCCGCGGTACCGGGGGCTCCGGCAGCCCCCAGAGGAGCAGGGTGCGCGCTCCCGCTCCGCGGTACCGGGGGCTCCGGCAGCCCCCAGAGGAGCAGGGTGCGCGCTCCCGCTCCGCGGTGCCGGCGTCTGCGGCAGCCCCCAGAGGAGCAGGGTGCGCGCTCCCGCTCCGCGGTACCGGGGGCTCCGGCAGCCCCCAGAGGAGCAGGGTGCGCGCTCCCGCTCCGCGGTACCGGGGGCTCTGGGAGCTCCCAGAGGAGCAGGGCGCGCCTCCCGCTCCGCGGTGCGGGCCCTACAACGCCCGGGCCCCGCAGCGCAGCGCGGGCGCGCCCCAGGCCGGCGCTGCCGCTCCCGCGCGCCCCCTGCGGGCCGAGTCGGGCACTGCAAGGCGCGGGGCACCGCTCCCAGGCACGGCCCTGGTGGCAGCGGGGACAGGGCCGGCCCTGCGTGCGACAAGGACAAATCGGACACGGCTGGAGACACCACGGGCACCAAAGGAGAAAACCACATTTAAAAATGTTCACGTAGTTCCAGTCCTGATAACATTGTAGTACTACTTACTTCGGTAATCTCACACCCTAGGAAGATGCAATTTCACCAAGATGAAACATTCACTAATAACAAGTTTGAGATGGATATTTTAGCATGTAGAATCAATCTTCGTGGTAACTCTAACAGTGGAATATACTTTCAAGAGAAAAAGAATAATTTTATATTGTTCTTACCTAATTCTGAACGTATGTTCTCTCAAGTCCTAAATCTCCATGATTAGTACCCATGCTAGGTTTTCCTCCTGCATTTTTAATCTGTTCACGCAACAATTTCAAATAAGTTATGAAACAGTGAAATTGATTCAGCAAAACTGATTTTCACAGTCTAAACTATGTATTTTGATACAACAATTTTGTCAATACCATGTGTATATTACAAGCAGAAGTGAAAAAGTAATCTTGCAAGTACATATTTTCTCTTTGTAGATTTATAGTGTATTAACTACAAACCCCATAATCCTTAGTTCAGTTCAAAAGCTTTGTAAATTATTTGCCAGTAAGGGATTGGTTATGCTTGGAGGGTTACAAGTTCTGGAGAGTGTGCTGAATATTCCTGAGCCCTATAGCTCTGGCACTCAGGAATCTATAATCAATATAACAACTTCAGAAGTGCAGAGGTTCTTTGTGCATGCATGGGTGAGCTGTTGAAAGGCTGCTGAACTGTTAGGCATGACAAAGCTGAATATTACAGTGTCTAGAAATCTTTGTTGCTTGTGGTGCTTTAAGTGAGTAAATGGCTTGGAAGTGCAAAGATCATGAGGAGTTTCATTGCTAAAAGTAAAAAAAGGTTTTTTGAAGAAATGTTTTTCATCTTAAACACACATCAACAGAACAGGCTCCTGTATGCTTTACCACTACCAACAAAGTATCTTGATTTTACCATAAATTCTGGTATGAGATTTACAATGAAAAGAATATCAAAAACATTAAAAATCAAAAATTAATGAACTACAAAGAAAGTTTTGTAACTCTATGAATGAAGCATTCAGGAAAAACTCTACTTGTTTGAGGAAAAGATGTGCAGAAGTGTGAGGGAGACAAGCAGAAGGAAGGGAGAGGAGCAGAGAGAAAAAGGAGAGACACTGACTCAGAAGTCACAGGTGCAACCTGACAGGAAGAGGTTGAAGGAACACAACTTGCCAGTATCATCACCTAATTCAGTGTGTGAGTGCTGCACTGCACACTGGGGTTTCAGCCACACCAATGGCTTGTTCCCTTACCCACACACAAAAACTTAACCTTGCAGGGGAAGAATGAAAAGTCAAGGTTTTATCATCTAAGGCAATGTTAAAAAAAACCCAAAAAAACCAGATGCTTATGATTCCAACTTTGTTTTCATATAAAACATGTTGGCCTTCTGGAAAAGATTAGAAGAAAGCCAAGAAAGCTCTATTACAGAGAGGAAAACAATAGTTATGTTTGTAACCCATATTGAATATATGTTATGATGGTTTTGTTATGTCAGACATATTTTAAAAATCATGGAATGGTTTGTATTAGGCATGGACACTTACAGAGAACACGAATTGTTAAAGCAAGAAAGGAAAACTAGGTAAAATTCTTATTTAAGTTCCCATTAGGGTAGACCCCTGAAAACAAGCAGAGAGTACGCTTATTGTAAAATAATATGAAACTGGATTATTTGTATTCATGTTCATAGACTTTCACACATTTCAAGCTAGGAATTCTGAGGTATGGATTACTTGCACAATGTAGATACTCTAAGCATTTTAAAATATCAGCATAAAAACCTCAGAACTCATTATTTCAGTAGATTTAGCTCTAATCAGAATTTGGATTTGCCGACCTTTGCAGCAAAACGTTCTAGTTCTGATTCAACAAGTTCTTCTGCTTTTATGCATATCTTTACATTAAGAAGAATATTGAAACCACAGGATATTTTAAACCTCTATTTCAAGTTGAATATGCTGACTGGTTAAGGAGTTGTTGAATCAGTATCCCAGGAGAAGCACTTACAGCAAAGCAGTTGGATGTACCCCATTGCTGGATGAAGCTGTTCAGACACAGCGCTATCTGTCCCTTTACAACAAAGCTTTATCTGATATTTGGGATTTATAAACAAAAAAGACAAGAATTTAAAACAAAACCCCCTGTTTGTTAGTCATTGTTATTGGGTTTTTTAAAGGCTGCTTGATCTCCCATGTCTAATTGCATTTTTATTGTACATACCAATTTTAAAAACAGCTATTACACAGAAATAACCCAGGTGTATTTTTAGCTCCACTGACTTTAGGGCTTCCTAGCTCAGTTTTAAATTATTACATCAGGTGCCAAATTTGACTCCTGGGAGTACCTCCTAGGCTCCTTGCATTGGTTGGCTCAGAGAAGACAGCCCCAGGCACCACAAAAAGACAAATACTAATAAACAGAAAATTCCAATAAAGATTACACATAGCAAAGAATAAATCTCATTCTATAGAGCTCAGTTTCCACATTCACCTGATGACAGTTTAGCCCCTAGAGAAACATCACTGTTCATCTCTCACAATAACTAAACCTGCTGCTCTCACAATAACTAAGAACCTGCTGCTTAAGCTGCTCTTGGTATAGTATTGAGACTGAATTTATACTACCAGTCCTATGAGATATCTACCTATCAAGCATTTCCCTAAAACCTTTTCAGAGTGAAATATTCTTCTTTTCAAGAAAATAGAAGAAAAGAAATTTTTTAAAACCTCACATTTCTAGTATTCTCCCTCTGATCAAGCCCCAAATTCTGTTGCGTTATGAAGTCAGGCTGCATTTTCAGAGCCTAAATAGTAGAATACTTCTTATTTCTCTAAATGTTTTGGCAAAATAGATATCACCCCCTAGATAAATGCTGTATACTGTAGACAGAAAACTAAGGCTCAAAACAAGTACAGTGCATGAAACAGCTTGTGTTTATTTAAAGAGTATTGGAATGCCAGTGATTCTTTTCAGCTGTCCCATTACTTTTTCCCTCCTCAACTTCTGTTTAATTTTTTCCATGGTCCTAATTAGTTAACGCTCAAATTTGGAAAAGCCAGCAAACCTATAGTCCTGTGCAGCAGATGGCAAGATATTCTAAAGACTTGCCACGAACAGTAACTTGGACATCTTTTGATGCAAGACAAAAGCAAACACTTGGAGCAGCCAACCAGAATCAACTCTTTACAGTGACAGAGATGGCTTCCTACAGCTTGTAGGAGGAACAGAGAACTGAGTGTCAAATCACTGGCCACCCACATATATAGAGGTGACATAAATTAAGTACCTCAAGCTTGGTCACTGGTTCCAAATTAACAAAACATTTGTCTTTAATTCACATAACTTAAATTTTAAGAGTGTAAGGCAAAATAAAGTGTCAAAAGTCAACTGTACTGGTTAGTACCAGTTAACCAGTTGCTAAAGTTCATAGCTCAATTCAATGTGCAATAATTTCCTGTAACACAATCTGAAGCACATTTGGTTTCACACATCCCTCAAAGTATGTGTTTAATTTTGATAGATAGAAATTCTTTTATATTAAAAGTCACTGGCACATTTTGTTTTCACTTTTCACATTTTCCACAGTCAAAACTCCTCTATCATGAACTATGCATTTTGTGTTACAGGTACATCACTGCTTAGTTATTTTCCTTATTACTACTGTCAGTGTTTTAAAGCTGATACTTAGATTAATTAATAGAAAATTCATATAATTGTTTAGAAAATAGGAGTTAAACTTAAAAATACCAATCAGATCATCCTACTAAAAGTTCTAACTCTATGTATACCACACTTATCACACTCAAATCTGAATATAAAACACAAGCTTTAGAATTTTAGTTTCAGGCTTTATCAAACATCATTCAGTTTTAGACATCTGCATTGTCTGGCTAAATCAGATTTTAAAGATAGAAGTGTTACAGGCTTTCTCTTCACAACCAATGTAATTCCTCTGGAGATCTACATTCAGAGATGGGGTTTAAGCTGTGTGCACTGAACAGCTTTTTGGAAGAGTCTTAATTTTTTAACCAGAGAAATAATCGATGGAGTCAACGGGAAGTCTGAAAAACATACAGAATGAACATACTGCTTTGACTATCATTTCCCTATTTGCCTGTACTAAGTAAACCTGTTCATATATGGCTATTTCTCTCACCTATTTAAATTTACACTGGCTAATTACTGTAAAGATAAAGCCCAAAGGCTGTAAAACTGTCACTGAGCTATTGCTGGACAAGACTGAGAAGCCAACTGCTCAGCAAGGCTAATTGCAGTAGTCACACTAGAATTTCACTTTTGTCCCACTAAAAAGAGAACCTTAAATAAATGCTATTTAGTATACAAAAGTCTCAGCAATTCAGTGGTTCTTTTTACACCAGCGTTATGTAAAAACAAATTATTAGAGGTCTCAACTCTAGAAGACTCTACAGTATAGCAGAATAAATGTAATGGGGTCAGTTCACAGCTACTTTGGGCTGACTGCAAGCTAGAATTCCTGGATTTCATCCTTGTTCCTTTGAAGTGTTACACAAATAATTTACCATACTTTTTTTCACTCTAAATTATTCACTTATAAAATTGGGGTTTTTTAGATATAGCCCAAAATACATTGCACATAAGCTAAGTGCTTTCACCACAGGAAAGCAAAGAATTAACTATGAGCTTTGCAGGTCAGGGAACATGACATGAACAAAGTATAAATTATCCAGTCTCATCCTTGTCACTTAGAGCAAAAAACTCCCCAGTGACTGGTGATAATAGGCAGGGATGAGGACACAATAGTGGGATTTACAAGTTAGATCTTGCTGAATTCCCACTTGAGTTTGCCTTCCCTATGATTTCTTTTTTAAAAACAAAGATTTGAATCTGAAGTTTTTTTATGTCAGTTCTTCATCTTGCAAATGGTTTGAATGAAGAAAAACATAAATACACTTCCAGCCATGCATGGTATCAGGAGAATTAAGTACTAAACCATGGATATTTCACTAGGCAGATCACAGAATCACAATGTGCTCAGTTGGAAGGAACCCACAAGTCCAACTCCTGCTCCTGCACAGCACCATCCCCAAGAGTCACACCTTGTGCCCAAAGGTATTGTTCAAACACCTCTTGAACTCTGTCAGGCTTGCTGCTGTTTATTTTCTCTTTTTCCATTTGATAAATTGTCAAAATGACCACATGGTATTGGATGCTTCCTTGTAAATGACTCCTAAACCTTTTGCTAGTATAGAATTTAGTATTAACAGTCATGAAAATATGTAAACTTGCCATAAGTTACATAAAACAGATCACAACAACAGTCAAAAATCAGACTGCTAGACAAGACTGTATTAAATGCACAATGGCATATACTGGACTTTCATACAGAAATAATACCCAAGTATGTGAAGCCTCAGATATTTTTAGATTTCCCTTTCTTGGTAAATTGTAATGCCTATAAAATTCTAGTAAGACACTAAAGAAATGAACTCCAGTTCAGTATAAATATTTGTTCCAGTGTTAAAAGTATCTGCACAAGCTTAACAATTTATGTTATCTCAGAAAAACTACAGGTTTTTTCCCTAGATCAACAAGTGAGATTTATTCAAGACAGCAATCTCATACTTCCATGATTATTAAAAGGTTGTAAATATGGCATTACAAAAAGCCCTTTGTGCTGGCCAGCATTGACTTAGATCAGTAAATCCTAAAAACAAACCTTACAGATTTGAGGACTAATAATTTAATATTCTTCCCACAAAACTTGTTTGTGAACTCATTCATGAGTTTCTAAGTCAAGCACTTATTTCACTGACATCCTTATCTACCTAGCCAAAAAATACACTTGCAACTTCCTGACCCTTTTCTTAGGAAATTCCAGGATAACTTTTCATTTGCCAGCAACTAATAATAAGCAGTATTTAAGAGGGTGACAGGCAGAAAAATGACATTTCTGAGTCACTCTTATCATAATCTGTTGTACTAGGATCCCAATCTTTGTCTCTTTAAACTGGATTTCACAAGTTAAAGAAACTTAAGTGCAGCCAAAGTGTAAATAAAGAGGAAATTTAACAGGAATACTAGAAAGGGACTCTCAGGAAATTACCAGCCAATAAAAACTATCACTAAAGTCTACCTTTTGCATTTCACAGTTACAAGCAGACTGTTCTTGAGAATGATTGCAGGAGGACCTAGCAAATAATTTCCATGATCAGAGTAGTGGTGCAAAGTCTGTAAATGGAACTAGGAACATATTACAGTTAAAATTGAACAACTGGAGTTATGTTATGCCCTTTTCTGGCCACAGAGAGTGAAATTTCAAGTTATTAAGAGTTTAGAAGACATCAATGTCCCACAGAGTACTGCATTATAGAACATTGTGAGTCTGAATTTCAAATCAGCCATTCTGTACTCAAGTATTACAACCTTGGTTTTAATTACAAGTACAGGAGGTAAAGCATTACCAGCATGGCTGGGTGGTAAGGGTTTCATATGCCATGGGTTAACTGAGGGTGTGTGTTCACAGCCTATTTGTACATAGAATGTATGAACTCATATCAGCATGAGTTTGCATTTTGATTGAAAGAATTATTGTGCTCTCATGCTGGTTTGTTACACAATCTCCTGACCAAGAGTTTTGACCCTACAGGAAAAAAAAACCCGCCATATTTTTTGCAGACAAGATATATAAAATATTTATTGTGGAAGACAGGTGATATAATTTTGCATTTATACTATGGAAGGGTGAGGTATATCTGTACTCCAGTATAAAGTACACAAACAGTGATAACTTTAAATTAGTACTGTAGAGTCTGGAAATTACTAAGCCATTTCTGTGGGGGGAAAAAAAAAAACAAAAAACCTCCAACAACTACATGTAATTTACCCAATGACAAAACTGATGACTACTCTGACCTAAGCAATTAGTTCTCTTTACAGTTAAAAACATTCCAAATTTGAGTAATAAATTGTTTTTGTATTAAATATTGTTATAGTAAAAGGTCAGCAAACATTCCAGAAAGTTTCCAGAAGACATAAGACTATCACTTAGATTTCTGAGACATCCAAAAGTTTAAACTTCACCAAAAATTAAATATTTTGTTTGCATTGTTTCTCTACAAAATATTAGAAGGCAATATGAGTGAGAAAAAAAAAGATTAACAAAAATATTGCTTTAACATTTGAAATTATAATAACAAAATCCCATGTGTTGACAGAGCAGTAAGTCATATTTCAAACTGCACTTATGCTGCTTTTTGGGGACTTTTTAGAAGAATGAAAGCTGAACAGTTTGCTTCCTACTTCTTGTCAGAGCCAGAGAGTTAAAGCTCAAGACAGCTTTGAATCAGGGAAAGGTTGCTTTAGGGGGGATTAAGGCAGAGGACATTAGAAAGGAATAAAATGTGTAATAACTCCTCATTTTTGTTATCCTCCAGTGTTAACGTTGAAAGCAATTCCTTCTTTGAGTGAACCTAGTTGAGAGTATTGCCCAAAAGTTTATTGCATTTTACAGACATTATTTTGTAAATATTTCATGTCAAACTACCAAACTAAAGCAAAACACAATACCCTAGGATGCAAGTTTTTAAGAATTATTGCTTGAGAAGACTGGTTATGTTTCACATTAAGTAAAAAAAAAAGGGGCTTTTAATACTTCGAATCATTTTTCTCTTCACTCAGACCAATTAAAAAAAAAAAAACACAGAAGGAAAGCACAGAAAAATAAGGTGAAAATGCTCTCAGTAAACAAATACTTGCCTAAAGATGTGGCCAAAACCTGGCATCATTGATGCCAATTTATCAAGACACCCTGATTTTGTGACAAATATGACTGCTACATTTGTGAGCAGACCTGCAGTCTTTCTCTTTTTGTGGTAAATGTGCACAAAATAGCAACTTTTCTACACATCCCTGTAACACTTTCAAGACTTTAAACTACCTAGATCATATTGGTGTTTGATAATTTTTTTTTTGCAACAAGCACTAATACATATATAGGTGTTTAAGGATGTCACCCTTACTTTCCTCCTTTTTCATTCTGCAATCCATGTAAAAGAAAGCCCTTTCAGTTACCAGTGTTTTAAATCACAGATAGTTATTTAAACTTACAGTAGCACAGAAATCTAGTGCTAAAGTACCAAATGGGTGCTTAAGATCCTCTACAGACACTGTGCTCATTTATTAACAGCCTTCTTTAAAAGAAGGTATGAAATGTCATGTTCTTTTATTGGTGACATAAGTGTTTAACTTCTTCCACAAGATTCTTTAGTGATTCATACAGACTAAAGCAGTCTTTGACAAACCACTGCATGCACAAGCACAGAGCAAAAATAGTGGTTGACAGAGAAAGGAAATTAAAACAAGCAAAGCAATGTGAAAGATGTAGATAAATGAAATGAAAGCAGAAATGAGACAACAGTCTTTTTCACTTCCTTGAAAAATATTTCCTGTTGCCAGTATTTGCAATGATCTTCTCATTGGAATTCTTCATAATGGAGGAAAGACCTGCTCATTGCTGAATTTCACCCTAAGAACTGAAATAAAGGGGAAGCCTATTGACATTTTTACCTAAAGGCACAGTGAGTGTAACAATGCAGCTTTGAGGGGCACTTTAATGTCAAATAGAGGACCACATCACATGTCTTGTTTCCTGGAATCATTAAGTTAGTAGCATGCTTCCCTCTGACAATAATATGGCAGCTACTGGAGTCAATTTCAGAACAAAAACACTTAAGGCAGAGAGTTTTCCTTTACTTTTAGCTTAAATTCTAATTTACTTGTTTTATAGACTGGAAAAAAACCCAGTCTAGATATTTATAGAACTGTGAAATATGCTCTGCACTATCAATGCACTAGGTCATTTGGCTTAGACATGCACAATACTTCCCTTTAATACTGATCCAAGTACATGTTGTTCTGGAAACAGTTCAATAGCAGCATTTTCATCGAGAGCCAGAATCACTCGTTTTCCATTTCTATTGTCTTCTGCACTTTATCTTAAGTGGGGAAATGTCTATTAGTTGCAGCATATTTAACTTAATTTTATTTCGTTTTACAGGTGCTCTAATGCATTTGGATAACCTTTAAAGAAACAGCTGTAGGAAATGTAATTATCTTCAATAGTATTTCTTCAGATTATTTGTAGAACAAAGCCCAGTCAGGATAGAAGTTTCAAGATGGAAGTTTTAATCTTTACTAGGGATCTAAATGGGATCTCAGATCCACAGTCTTCAGTTTTATATTCCAAACAAATGGCATATATTTTAGCTCATTCAGATCTAGATGACACTGCCTTGACAATCTACTATTCATCTATTAAGCATGAAATCAACAATTAAAGCAAGTGCTTGGCTACCAAATAGTGCTCAATACAGAAATTAAGCACAATCCTATTGCAGTCCTGTATGGAGACACTGAATTGTGGACTGCCTCCCTTTGAAGAAATAAGTCACCATGGAACCTGACAGACAACATTCAGAAAGAACCTACAAGCACAATTAAAACCCCAGCTGCTCCCTGGCAACAGGTATCCATGAGATCCTGTACAACAGAGCCAGACAACTCAGAGTCACAGATCCCTATTAGATACTGAAATTATTTTCTTACAGATGGAAATGGAGACACCTCTTAAGCAGTGAAACAGTGCCTGGCTTCACAAAAAAATTACTTGTAAACAGTAACACATCACTGTGATTTACAAAGCCTTGCATTTAGTTTATAAGGACTCTGGCTTGAGGAAGACAAAAAAATAATTCAAGTACTAACAAGTCAGACTCTTCTGCAAATAAACACAATGCTAAAACTTCTTATTGTGACTTGCCACCTGTGAAAGAGCTTTTTCCTTCAAGGCCTTTTACACTAACAGTGGAAGGTGTTAACACAAAGCCTTTACATGCACAGGTTCAGTTTAACAACTCTAAGGGGCAAATGTTCATGCTCACTCAAAAAGCAAGTCCAAGTCTGAAGTTTACTATGAAAAACATTTCATAGTATCTTATTTTCCCTTTTAACATAAAATTTCACAGAAGAGTCAGGCTAGACAGCACTGCATCACTGAAACATCCACATTGACTGAGAAAAGTTAGACACATCAGCTTAAGTAAGCAGAAAATCAATATTCCTGCATGTGAAATACCAAATATTTTGAGTTTTTCCACACATGAAATTATTAGGCTCCTGAATAAGGCATTCATAGCTCAACACAAGCCATCCATTCCTTTTTGTGAGAGGCAGAACAACGCAGTGCTGGGTAGAGATATTCTAATGAACTGCTTCTGTACTGATCCATATTTAGAAGAAGAAAAGTTTAATTTCTGGAATGGCCTGCACAAGCTGCTTAGCCTATCCACAGTGCTGTTTACAGGTACCCCTTATCACAGCATCTAAGATTTATTTTCTTCATCTGGTATGATTTTCAAAGCTTCAAAAGATTCTTTACACCTCCCACCCCTGGAAACACTTTCTAAGCAGGTTAGTTTTCTGTAAGCATTTTTTTAGACCATGTTCCTTTAAAGCATTAAGAAATATTTTATATATGCTGGACATCTACAGATAACCTTTAGAAATTTACCTGAATGGTGAGACCTCTGAGTATGAGGTCTCACTGTTTACTATTTGTGTAATATAATAAAACACAAATATAAATAGTAAAATATATAAAATATAGTGTTTTACTATTTTATCATAGTAAAACCACCAGTTTTCCCTTGGTTAGTTTTGCAAACTCATTGATAACCTTTTGCAATACAATATTTGGACTGCTTTGCACTTGTGATCCTGGGGCATGAACTATATCCAAAAGACTTTTTTGTCATTCTGGTCCATTCCTAAATGGAATGGACTCAAAACTGACTAAGAGCACTTCCTCATCTACAGAACTTACAGTGTGTGCTCAAATAAGTTCTATAAATCTAATTCTTTCCAATATTTTTATGGCTTTTAACTAGCTGTATACTTATTAAATATATGCAGCAGACCAGTTCTTAAATCTTTGATCTGTTTATAGCCCAAATGACACTACTGTTTACTCCAGCCAAACTTCTACCAGAAAGTAACAATAAGCAAAATACAGCTTCATGAATGCTCATAAAATTATAATGTTCCAGCACGTAAAAGAAAATTAAAAGTATACAGAAACATCTTTCATTCCTTTTCTGGTAAAAATTATAAAAAGGCTACATGCACTTTAAATCAGTCTATTTTAATTTATGTTACAAATGCAATTCCTCCTATAGCTTTGAGCAAACCTACTTTAATACAGCAAGAGAGGATTCAAATTTACAAGAGAAGGCATCCCTTTCATATAATAAAACAGCTTTCTCCTAAGTTTCCAAGACAGGCTGTATTTTCTGTGTTTTATTATTAATTCCCCAAAGATATCTGGGGCCCATCAACCTCCTACAAACCATTGAAATAGGTCCTCCATTCCAAAAGAAACAGGAAAAGCAGTAGGAGACAGTACCAGTGATATTCTGTCCATGATAAAGCTGTTATTTTCATTCCTCCTATAGCATAACCAGACAGTCTAAAGCTGTCAGGGAGTTGGAGTGAAAACATAACAGTTGATGTGAAAATGAAAAATAAGTGTTGATGTCTCATGAGCTAAGAATTTGGATCAAAGAAAACCCAAAAGTATCAGCAAAGCTGTCTGTATATCATCAAGATTCCAATGAGCAAATCCTCAGCTGGATATCTGCCCCCTACACTCCATCCTGTGTACCAAGCACATTTGGACAAGGGTTCTGTCTCTCCCCAAATCAGTCTTCCCTACAGCCACAGAGGAGAAAAACAGGCAATGAAGTGACCCACGCAAACCCAAGCAAACTTTGGTCAGGTTAAATGCCTCACTGTGTAACTGCCAGACAACACAGCACAGCTGCTATCAGGCATCCCAGCCCCACCAACTCAAGAACAAGGAATTGAATGTTTCTGCAGAATGGGAATACTTAAGGGCAGCTGAACAACTTGGAGCCTTTAGCATGAAACGGGACAAGTCAGAAAGGTGTTGGCATCTGGTGTTAGTGTGAGAGAACCTATTCTGGGCACACTGAGTCCCAGAGTCCAGCACTCTAGAGATCTGCAACCAGTCATGTTTGAGACACGACAACATCTACAGCAATTACAAAATAACAGTGGAACAAAATACTTCAGTTTTAAACATAAATCAAGTTTAACCAGTTCAGTATCCAATTACAGACTGAATCCTCTCATCTTTCCTCATTTCCTTTTGATGTCAGGTGCCCTTTAACAGGCACTGTACAAAGTTTCCAGCTTTGAGACATCTAGAAGACAGCACTTCTGCTTTCCTTTTTTGAGTATACTTTAAGAGTCAGAAGAGTGAGCTATAAGTTTAGAATTTTTGTGGTTTAAGTCAAAATAACTCTAAAAAAATTATGAATAGCCTATCAGAAGAGCAATGGGAGATGATTACAGGAATATACTCAGAACTGCCAATATTCTTTACCTTTTGGAGAAAAACTTTTAACCCAAATACAAAGTGATCAAGGATAGCAATTTTCAGTTATGCTGTGTTTGTAAAAGAACCTATCTCTTCAAGAACAAAAATTAAATTTAATGCTAGAAAAAATACTCAAAAATTGCAACATAATCAGACCCTTTAATATTTTAGGGTTCTTAATTGAGAGAATGCCATGACCAAAAAAAAGTCTTAAAAGGTATTTAAATTCTTTTTTGTGGTTTAATTCATTATTTAAAAAAAAAAAAACAAACCAAAACCAACCAACCAAAAACCCCCACATTTGAGGAAAATAATAGGAATAACCCTTCATTCAACATGTGCCCTCAGTATGAGGATTTTTAGGCAAGTCCAAAGGAAGCTTTGCCCAGTTACTTGAGTGAATTCTTTCCCCATGCTGAGCATATTAGGGTGAAGTGAACCAGGCACCACCTCAGGTCACTCTCCAAAGAAAAAATTTTGGAAACAAAAAGATCTGAGGAAGATTCTGAAAGACTCTCAAGTGAAGCATATGTACATATGTACAAGATCTTGCAGTGAGACTAGTGAGTTTAATTTCTAAACTAGTGATTTTAATTCTTATCTTTAAGTGGTTGTACACCACTACAGCCAAGAAATAAATCCCATGTAGTCAAAATTGTTTTAGGTGGTATCGAGTCCTCCATGTGAACAGAAACTGCTGAACCACTCTTCCAAACACAAAACTGGTTCTGTGCATCTCTTAAATTATGATGCCTTGAAAAATGTGCATGACCTCCAGCAGGCTCTTCTCCAATTGCAAAGAATGCATAATCTTTGGTATTGCCAGTGATGCAGTTTTATTTACTTAATTGCTTTTTGATTACAGAGGAGCTCAGTCTTATTACAGATATTGATGCAATCCTTGAATGAGACAGTATTGTACCTACAATACTGCAGCAGAAGGACAGTTTCATGTGAAATCTAATGTCCAAGTGAACTGAACAAAGGATCTTGGTTCTCCAAAAAGGAGTATTTTGTTCTGGCACTGTTTCTAGGTCACTCTAAAACTAAAATTTCTAAAGATACTTTGATTAAAAACTAAGGATGACCTAAAACAAATATTACTGAACATCAGAAATCACAATCTTAAATCCGTTCCCATTTTATAAAGAAAAAAAGTTTTCATTTTGAACTTTAGGTGTGCATATAAATTGAAGTACTATTTCTGTAAATCCATGATCAGTCACCTTGCTGGCATTACACAAAATATTCTAAGACATCAGCAATTCTGCTTTGGTTCTACCTTTCTGAATCCCAGAGACTCCTTCACCAGTAAGGCACTAAAAACACACTGTCATCTATAAAGCTGTTCAAACCCCATGGAAGAACACAGAGGGCCAGGACAACACAAAGAAATCTACTCATTGTAACAGCCAAGCATCAGTTCAGCTTTCACACAGATCCGTCTCCTCACTAGAGAAGAACCGCTCACCAGAAAGGGAGCCAGTCTCAGATAATCACACATCTGTCATAACACAGAGATGGATACCAAAGTGATGAGAACAGTTAAAATTAATAAAATGAGAAACTATCATTATCTTTGTGCACTGAATAAGAGGAGAGTTAGACGGAAAAAATTCTGTCTTGACTGGGCAGATGCACTTACACCACAAATGCATGTGGACAGATGTTCAAATACACTCATATAAAACTGCTTTTGAAGATTGAGAACTACCCTCATCATTTGCTATATAAGGACAGGGGATCTAAGCTCTGTATTATTCAATTTTCAAACTATTTAATAAGAGAATCTGTTGCTAATGAAAAAGTGAATGTGTTGCTATTTCTGTCAAATCTGTTAGACAAGATGTTTGAGAAACACTCAAAAAGAAAGAAAAGCACAGGAATAGAAACTATCTGTAATATTCATCCCAGTAAGGATCCTATTTATTCCAATTTCACTTGTATGATGCAAAGAATATAATTGCAATTATGACAGCATGCAAAACTCAAGATTGATTGGACTGCTTTTTATTACTGCTCAGTGTGTGACTTGCATGTGTCACTAACAGCAGCATGATTTTAATACAGTATGCTGGGCAAAATGTTTTAAAAGAAGATTTGAACAAGAACCACCAACATCTGTTTATAAGCAAAACTTCTGCAAATAAAGCAGAGATGAAGTCAGGAATTTTGATCTCAACTTATCTGGTTATGACTAACTGCATTGATGGATGCTTTGTCTGCTGCATGTGGTGCACAAGTGGTGAAAGATTAAGGGCAAGACATCAGAGAGACAAGAAAAATTGCTGTGCATCAAGCAGTCCATCTGCTTTGGCCATACAACAGTTACTATCAAGTGACTAAGAGGCCAAATCTTGGTCTGCTTCTGAAACTGGGCCATCTAAAAAACAGCTTCAAATTCTACTCACTAATACACATTTAAGACTTCAGTGAATTCTCTGTGGATACATTGCTTCACATAAACCACTGCCAGACAAAAGCAGTAATTTTGGTTTATGTTTAAACTCAGGCTTCTTAAATGTCATTTAAGATGAGGTATGTTGTTTTATTTTTCTATCTGACTTAAAGAATAAAAATAAAGGCTTCAATGACTACAAATGTAATACCACAGACTGTAATGCTCTGTTAACCTCCTCTATTTAAAAAAAGTTTATATATAAAACCCACACAAATATGATTCACTAATACACACCTAAGGCACTAAAAATCAAGGACAGCCAAAAAATGACTGGTGATACCTCTCTCAAGAAGTTTGCTGCACAGCTTTTAGAAGTTCCCCCTGTTTAAAGCACACTGAAACATCCAAGTTTAGTTAAATAAAAAATCCCAGATGCACATATAAAATGTTTGGTTAGATGAGGACTGTCACAAGAGCAGCAAGATGTGAATTAGCTCCCAAACTGCAATCTCATTTCTTTTTTACCATTGCATTGCACTTGCTAAGGTGGGCATTGTACCACACACATCTGTGTTTGTGACTCACTTTTGTAGAAATTCATTAACTGCCTTAAAAATTTCTATAAAAGGAGAATTAAACATGGAAAGCCAAGCACTACCAGCTACATTGGTGTATACACAGGAAAAAATGTGGATGGTTTTATCTTTTGGAAGAGAATAAGGTAGGGTTATACACAACACAGAAAAATACAGTAGCTCCACAGCACCACATCAATACACAATGATAAACGAGAGGTGCCTTAAGCACTCTGTTCAAGTATGGCATCACAGAGACAATTAAATAAAACAAAACATCTTGAATTTTAATCATGTAGAATTAGTTCTCAGCACAATTGTTTTCTAAACTTGTTCAAAATTCAAACTGAGAAAACATCACTTGAAATTTCAAATGTACAACTCAACAGTATAAAATGCAAATAAACAGTTATTAGACTTGTAAGATAAACTTAGAGTTTAAAATTAAGTCATTAGCTGCAATATTGTCACCAATGAACACTTCAGATTTTCAGCTGTTCACCTGGTTATCAGCTTATGGCAAAACTGCCACACTAATCATGAAGATAAGTGAGCACTAGCATAAGAAAAATATTTCAGGAAGATGTAGCACTTCCATTAAAGACAAAAAATCCCATCCTAGGAGATTAAAGAGTTCATTCTGAATGTAAACCTAAGGACATTAAGTATTCTATAAAATTACTTAGCATTTTTTTAGATCATCAAAAGCACCTCATTTAATTAACCTACAGCCAAATGTTTGGAACACAACTTGGGTTTGCTATGAAAAACATACCAAACACCACATTTTCCAAACTAGTTTACTACTATTATTTTTAAAAACCCTTGACATTTCTCAGAAGCCGTTTTCCACTCATCATGCAGCCCAGTTACATGTTAAAGGGCTAAATCCTGTAATTATTCAGGCTAAACATATTTTTGAATAAATATACTGCTGCTTCTAAGTTTGAAGAACCTTGTCCAGCAGTCTTTGAACTCTGGCTACAGCAGGCTTTTTCCATTTTTAACATGCACGTTGTCAATACTTTTTTAATTTAAAAATAATAGTTCTCAGCCCAACAGCCAATAACCATTACATTTTTATTACTTTTTTGAAGCTGGCATACATAAAATAATTTTTTTTTTTGAGAAACCATTTGCTAAAACAAGTTTTTACTCCCAAAGGAATCTACTACTATCAGTCTCTCTACATTACCATTACACATGAACAAAATGGAAAGCAACCCAGCTTTTCAAATCAGTTGTCTTCCTTTAAAAAAAAAATACAAAGAAAACGGCTTTGCCTAATTTAATGAGGTTTTTCCAATTAAATATCTCTCTCAAAAGCAATGACACAAATTCCCCTCAAATACTTTAAGTGTGTTGTGTCAGAAAATTTGGTTTTGACATGATTCATACCATAATGTTACTTTACAGTTCTCAGGTGAAACCATTTTCTGTGACTTTAAACAAAGCCTTGAGCTGGAAGCTTACCAGCTGCAGTATTTCTTTCAGGACACAGCATTCAGAAGGATGCTCTGTGATGGGATTATCATTTGTGGTGCTTTGCAACACTAACACAGCATCTCCACAGATAGCAGAGACAGAACCAACTTCAGTACTTCCATGCGCGTATTTTTCCTCCCTCCTTCACAAGAAACAATGCTGCTGTTTCCACCTATCCAGGGCATCCCAGCATGTACATTGAAAGGTCCTAAGGGAAGTCTACATTACAACTTCAATTCAATATTTAAGTTTTGCACTGAAATAATCATGTTGGATATATTAAACTCTATGCTGGTGAGCCACATCATGCAAGGTAAGTACACTAATAACTGATCCCACAGCAACTGTAGCTGTAACAAAGGGAGCTTGTTTGAGTTTCCTGTCAAATTAAATGTTCTAAGCCAACATAATTTCATCTAGTAGGCACCGTTAGTGTAAAGTTTCGTTAATGTAGCTATGGGAGCCGAATTCCTAAAATGAACAATAAACTTTCTAAAAGAAGTTTGGCTGCAGAGACTAGGTGGCTTCCCATGAAATTCATGTGCATCTATCCTGCCTGCGTGTAGCAGCACAGATAATTGTTTCTGCCTTTCATTTCATGCATAGGGCTCTATCCTGCCATAGCAAAACTTTTACATATTTTGTCTGAGATTAAAACTCATTTGTGCTGTTCACAGTACACCTTTGAGACCCCAACTCCTAACTACCTGTCTTGCTGCCAGGAGCAATTACTTTGTCTCTCACCATGGGCACAACAGATTTTCCCACACTGAAAAGAAACCACAAATTCTCTATAAACAGGGAAGAATGGACAAAAGACTTTTTTCTTCCCTCTAATATCTTAAGTGTCTGATTTTTCTTACATCTTGCTGGGTTTTGTTACGTATTTTATTGGTTTTCAGAAGCATTCACGAGCAAACACGGGGAAAATCAATCTCAGTTGTTAAAAATCTCAAGCACTTCTAAAAATTGGAGCAAGTTAGAGCTATCTGTTTATATAAAGGCCAGAAAGCTCCATTATGATCACATAATGTAGGCATGTCCAATTTGTGGTTCTTGAGCTACATGTAACCTTCAGGCAGTTGAAGTGTAGCTCTTATGGAGCTAAATCACGCAACAAACACATGTGTGCCCTGAGCTGCTGAACAATCCAGACCTGCAGCTCTGGGCTAGCATTCATGGTCGTGCTTCTCATCTCCTTCATCACACAGAAATATCTGCACAGCTCCAACAGCAGCAGATAAAAGCAGGCACATGCAAAGTATTTTCATGGTGTTACCTCATAGCATTCATAACTATTATCTCCTCCTGCACTTCCCCCTTTAAGTACCCATTTCCCCTATTTCAAATGCCACCATCATTTCATCAGGTTGCTTGAGGACAGAGAGCACTCAAATTCTTGTCTCCATCTCAACACACTGCCTGACTACCAAACATGGCATTTTTCACTTTTTTGTTTCTGAAATTCTCCTTAAAAAAAAAAAAAAAATAGAGTTCTCTACATCACTCAGATTTTTTCCCTACTTGCCAAATATTTTTGGTGTTAATTTGGCACAAGTACCACCACATAACAGAAAGATTCAGAGTCTATTCAGTCATCGATAAACTACCTTGGAAAACCTCCTTATCCCTGAACACAGAAGATCTTTGTTTAAAGCACTGTGTTAAAGCTACACAGATATAAAACAGATCAAAATTTGTTAATTAAGAAATATCAAAACATATTTTAGAAAAAAATGGGGTTATATCAACTGTAAATTTGGGGGGGAAGCTTTTCTTTGACACATACATCAGAACAGCAATTAAATTATATTTTAAGTCTCAAGATTAGTTTTATGGGTATTTTACAATTATGCCTTAATATGTCAACAAATATATATGGCTGTATATAAGAACTAAAAAACTGCTATTAAAACTGATTTTGGTTTCATTTAAAATTTAATATTGGAATTTTCCATATTACTTACATCTCTTCATGATACCAGATTCTTGCATAGGGAAATATACACATGCTCAGAAAAATTATACTTACATTTTATTTCAGATTAACCTTCTTTCCAAACTGTTGCAATTACAATAATGGCTTCTTGTTTTTCCCAGCAGATGTCACTGCAAGGCAGGTGCAGAGAAGGCACGTATGTTAGAAGAATTGCAAAGGGCAGCATAAACTGCACAGGTTCCCTTGCCCACACAAAAAGGCAATTTATCAATCATTTAAACTCATTCTGAATTTTTTGCAAGATAAATTTAGTTTAACTGCTACAACAGCTATAAATTCTAATTTTAAAGTTTTCAGCTGTCTCATCCTTTCTATTTCTTTTTAGGACATTTGCTTTATCTTACGATTCTACTACGCATTGTCCTCTAATTTCAGATTACAGTAATTTCATTTTTTTCAAGTGCCTTTTCAGGTATCCAGTGGGAATCTGAAGCTGAGAGGCTGTTAATCCACTCACTTTATCAAACCTGGGTGTAACAAAAACATGGACATATATCTGGGGAGGCAGTCTCACAAAAGCTTTGTACCAACAAGCTACTTACTCCCACTCTATATTCAGTGTCATTCCAGAGAGAGATGTCACATGGCTGAGCAGGTCCTCAGATCCTCTTTAAAAACAAAAACATGAAAATACTTTAAACACTTCAATTTCCCTGCTTCCACCTTTTTATAAAGACAAAGGCAATAATTCAGAAAAAATAAACCAAAGTAAGAGAACACCTTTACAGAAATTTAAACAACTATGGCTTACATAGCTTTGGGCTTCAATGAAGTGAATTTAGAGCTTTGAAGAGATCCAGCCTGATCTCTAGCTTTCTAAAGTGAAAATGAAGATCTTAAAAATGGCACAATCTCTAACAGCTTTGAAAAAAGGCTGATAAAATGAAAAAAGTTAAGAATCAAAGCACTGTGGGTAAAACAAGCTACATGACTTGAGGAAAGGTGTTTCTACTGAGATGTTTAATTTCATAAGAGATTGGAAAAGCCAAAACAGAATCTTTAGTTTTATGAAAGCATTTGTTCAAGAAATCTACACAGAACATTCAGAGGGAAAAAAATAGTCTTCAGAAAGAATTAATCTTTAAATCTATTTAATCAGTAGTCACTTTCAGTCTTGTAGATCTATGGGAGAGAACTGCCACATGTGCCTCATGAGTTTAATTCCCTAGTCACAATTCACATGACTTCACATGCTCTAAGGATACTTCCTGGACATCTGCACTAGCAATTACTAACAGTGTACTCAGCTATAAGTGATTACACCATCTTGCTTCATCAGATGACTCCTCTGATCTCTAAAATGTGGTTCATGTGAAAGCTAAGTTTAATTTCTAATTTATTTCAGAAGTGCTGATTTCTTAGAATTCCCCAAATGAGAAAAAAGTTAAGTTCCCTAAGAGATTAATTGAGACATTGTATAATTTCTTTCTTCAAATTGCAGACCAACAAAAGTTTCCTACTAAAGAATCCAGCTTACTGAAGAAAGACAGCAAAGATGGTTTAATTGATGCATTAGCAATTTCAATAGTCCTGCTTTTCAGGCTACACCATTATGAAAAACGAACTGAATTTTATCCAACTGCATTTTAGAAAGGAAAATATTCATACTCTGCTAATCATCAAATACAACAAGGACATTTGAAGTCATAATTCAATTTGCTGTGACTGGATGCAGCTCCACCAACCTCAACAGGTTAATTATTCCACTGATATTTCTTCACAGACCTACATTCACCACAACAACAAACAGCTGCTTACCATTAACAAGACTCAATTTGACAAGTGGCTTTATTATTTTTTAATTATTCACTTTGATCTTCCACAAATTTTAGTCATCATTTTCAATTACAATGAAGTTATACTTGACAAGAATCTCCTTTGGGAAAACATTCTGGAAAAACAACATTTCCTTCAGGCTACGGACGTTCATGGTGCTTTTCAAACTGCCCCATCAGTTCGGGTGATGTAACAAGCTATGCCTATGGTCACGTTGTTGGCTTGATGGATTTTTGAATTTCAATCTATCTCTTTCTGTTTGCATAAGCAGTGCAAGTTTTCACTGTCAATGATCCATGTAACATGAATTTGGAAGAGCATTCTTAAGCTTCTGACTTGATACTTCAATGGGTCTACTCATTGCACAGTTAAAAAGGTTTAAACCTTTGCAGAATAAGGTATTTCTATTACAAATATTCCCAGCCTTCCCCTTTTTCAGTTCTGCTAACTCCATGCCTACCTGAACACATAGTTAGGTTGAAATCTTAAAACAATGTAAGTAACTGAATCAAATCATCTTTGCCACAGTTTTAGCCAGCCAGCTCCCTAAAGCACAAGGCAGGGTCCCCAAACTGATGCCATCAGTAGAATGTTGCTTAGTTACTCCAGTGAAAAAAGCTACTTGAGTTAAGATCAAAGTCTAATTACAACATCTGCATCACAGCACTAAGTTGGTCTCATTATAAACAGGATGAGTTTGTAATTCTTACACCAGGAAAAATTGAAGTAAAAGAATACTCCCTTATTAGGAAAAAGAACTCCTCATTGCAATTTTATAAAGTAATACATTGCTACAGCTCTTATGAAAGAACAGGGGTGGCCCTTGGTACCACCTGAACACGGACATAAATTCAAAGTAATTGCCAACTTCATGCATTAAAATCATCATTGCCTTCAAGTTATTTGTGCAGGCAGTAGCTCATTTGTTCTTGAGAACATCCTTCTCCAGGGTCAGCTTCGCCCTCTTGAATGCCAGAAAAAAACTCCACAGAATTCATCTTATTCCCAAAGCCTTAAATACATTTCCTATATCCACCGACAATGTTGATTTACAAACCTAAACATTTGTTTCCATTTCTTTGGTAGATAAGAAATTCAATTTCCACAACAATAGCTAAGGTAACAGGGAATTAATTTTAAGCAATATAACCCAAGTACTCTGAGCAACTCTGAAAGAGAAGAAATGGGAAAAAGACCTTAAAGATGAAGAAGCATGAGCAATAATTGAACCCTTTTCCATTCAGGCACACTCTAAAGAATTTTATAACACACCTAGGAATCTAGAAATATGACTTAGTCATTATTTCTGTGTGAATTTTCAATCTCGTCTTGTTAGAAGAAAAAAAAAGAAACCTCTTCCAACTTCCAAAGTCAGAAGCTAAGGAAATCAGTCACTGAAAATTCTTGCTATGGTTTTCTTCCATTTTTGTTCATGACAGTATTTGGGTGAGTTTACTTAACCACCAGCACCTGAAAGTCAGTATATTACAAGAGAAGATCACATTCTGGGAAATATTTTGCATTGAAAAGTTTTCTGAGGTATGGAACTCTTCCAAAAACATAGAAATCATTCCTATTCCCTTTGTCAAGTTGTAACAGTCTCACATCAGTAAGATCAGTCATCAAAGATTGGAGTGGGAAGTACAAAGAGCAACGCATTCCAGTAGCCTTAGATATCTTAAAACCATAATAGACAAGGCACCTTAAATACAGAAATGCAAAAACCCAGACAGTGGGTTTCAATTTTCACTTGAAAATTCATACAAGTTTAGAATAATTAATCTAATTAAGGGATGATGACAAGGGAAGACACGTCAATATTTGGGCATGATTATGTCCCAAGATATTTGTTTTAGCAAAGAGGAATGCTGAAGGCATAGGACCCTTCCCAAAGGCAAGGACTAAAGTTATTATACTCCTCACAGACAATTCCTCAATTGGATTGACTGTCTCTCCAAAGTCTCAAAAATACCTCTCCAGCTAAAGTATAAGAGATGTGCATAAATATGGATAAACCACACAGCTTCTGATATATAACAGCTCATAAATATCTGTAGAATTATTTCACATTCCCAAAAGGAATACATGCATCCCTGTAAAGACAGAAAAAGTGCACATTTCAATTCTAAGAACGCCTGCTTTTCCCTTCATACTGTCTTTCCCACCCTCATGGAACCCATTCCAGGGTTCCCTAGTCACAATCCACTGACCTTCTTTTTGCTGTCTTAGTCCCTTTCTACTTTGTCATTTGCTCCTGTCAAAGAGCACAGGTGACTTCTATAAATACTGTAGCATATTTGATGCTTGAAAGACAACTTCTTTAGCAGAAAAAACAAATACATTGCATTAGTTGAGAACACAATGGTTTAACTAACAGAATTCAAGACTTACCACGGCATGGGCTATAACTGTATGAAATTACTGCTGCTAAGGTGAAGTCAGATTTCGCCAACTTCATCAGCATTTCTCAGATAATACCAAGACCCCAAATGTCTCAGAAAATTGAAGGTGTTCATATACCTTTCCACAGAAAGAGAACTGGCTAATAGGTAAAGAATAGTTCCATCCAGTTTAATCAAAATTATAATCTAGATGCAACTGCTAACTATGACCCTTCCATAACAAAATTCCTTCCTAGTGAAGAAATATATTAATCCTTTCTTGCACTCTCCCTCACTCTTTGTATAAAAGCATAAATAAAAGACTAAAGAATTGCTATGACAAGTATTAACATGCTTTGTAAGGACTCTACACTAGGGAAATGACACAAGTCTCAGGGTATCTCCAAAAATAGTAATAATAGGATTTAATCACAAGTACTTCTTAGAATGCATTTGTTTCCTTTTTTTTTTTTAATGGAATAAAATATTCTACATTCCACTAGATAATTAAACTGTGAATAAAAGTAGGCAAATGGGACTCCACAACAATAAGCTACAAGAGATGACAATACGTGGTAACTACTCAAATAGTTTCAGAAACCCACACCAACTAACAATGGTTTATAGAGAACTTGGCTAGCATGCAAGTAAAACAGAAAACCTTACAAGGAAACAGTTCCCAAACAAGGAAGGCCATCTATGTAAAAAAAAGTTCTACCGTAAACATTGCTACATACTATCAACATATCAGCAACACTACTAAACAGATCTAGAGAACAACAAGGAGCAGCAGCTCTAGAAGAGTTAGAAACCAGCAATCAAATTTGATAAGTAGGATGGCAAGGCACACCCAAAGAAGCTGAAAACCAAGCAACACAGGCCTAGGAACAATGGCCAAAAGCCCAGGCCACCAGACAAAACTGTACCAACAGGAGCAGGTCCATAAACAAATGAGGCACTCCAAAGAGCTCTGTAAAAACACAACCCAACAGCTCAAACCATCAGCAGGGCAAAGCCCAAGGTCTGAGCTTTAATAGAGCTTGGGGCTCGTGGGCAGAGGTGTGGGTGGGGAGCCCAGGTAAATGTGCTCAGGGTAATTAAGGCCCATCAGATTCTGAGTCCTGAGAGGGCTTGGGAACAAAAACATTGAAACAAAAGGAAGCAAAAACAAGTGCATCAAAGGCTTCTAACATAATTAAGCACTGAGCTGCCCTCCTAAAAGCTGATTGTTTCCCATGATAACACAAATGGATTAATTGCTAATGCATTCACCTAATTTTACAGTCTCCAAAGGGAAGGGATTTGAAATTTCACAAAAATACTTTAAATAAGGGCATTGAACCTAACCATAAATAAAAATTATTGGGAACCAAAGCCAAGTGGAGTGAGCAAAACAAGTACCTGAAAAAAATAATAACCTGAGTGCAGGTGATCCTGGCCAGAGTAATACAGATGTTTCACATACATCTTATTCTTAATTACTCTAATTAGCTGCTGATTTAGTGTTTAGTCTTTGTGCTACCTCTATATTAAAATATTTGTTCAGAGATCAATGTATTTAATTGACTCCTATCAATAAAAATTGTAAATTACCTGATCTTGCTGGAGTTTTTAAGTTAAGATTCAATGCCATTCCTGCTCTAAAAATCATTCTGAGCAATAGTCTAACATGAATACTCTGTGACTGTACAAGGAAGAGATAACAGCTGTTCTGAAGAAAGTACCATGGCCTATGACAAAACCTGAAAAAGATAAAAAAGAAAACCGACCTATCTGACTTGGAGGAAAGGAGAGAAAAAACTACAACACATAGCTGTGGTGTGGAGGAAGTGTAAAAAAAATGGTTAAACATTTTTCAAACTAAGTTCTAAGTTGGAAAACCGACCTACTGAACAACCAGCTTCAGACCTAAAGCCTTTGAGTTCTGCTCCTGCTCAAAAGCAGGCACTGCAAGGATTCCTAGAGTGTCTGGGTAGAATCTTTTGACAGTTCTCAGTAGATTCTTGGAATGTAGGAATGTTCCTACAAAGTAGAGAGAATTCCTAGAAATTCTTCTACAAAGACTTCCTAGAAGGCACAGAGGGGATTCCTGAATGCACCTGGAAAATTCCTAGAAAACATGGGGCAAACACCAGACAAACTCCTAGGATACACTCAGAAAATACCTAGAAAACAGAAGAGAAAATAGAACATTTCTAGGAACCATTGGCAGAAATTCCTACAAAGCAAGGAAGGAAATCTTTCAGAAAGCACCATGAAAATTTTTATCAAGCCTAATAAGAAATAAGCCCAAGAAGAAATTGTGAAAATTCTTTAATGGCACAAGGGAAATTCTTAGACACTACAGTGGGAATTCACTGAAAGCATTTGGGAAAATTCCTAGGAAGCACTGGGAAAAGCCCTAGAAAGGTGCAAGACCATTCTACATAAACCATGTAGGTCCATGAAGTTCTACAGATCTACTATGAACCATGTGATGGATTCCCTCCTTTTATTTGTTTTGAACAGAGGTCTGAGTAGCATCAGTTGTTCTGGCATTGGAAGAGACCTTTAAAACTGGCATTTCCAATCCAAATTACAATTTTGCAAACCTCTTACACGGCCACCTCAAAGTTTTTCTCCTGTCTTGAGGAGACATAACCTACTTTTAGTCATTTCTTGGATTTAAACCATTCCATACCTTTGATAATTCTTGCTGCCTTCTCTGAACCTTTCCCAGTTCTAATACGTATTTTGAGGACAGGAGATCTGAAGTATAGGGATACCACAAACACAATGGGACTGAGACAGTTTTTGTTATATTCCTGGTTCCTTTTTAAATTAGGCTAACAACTGATTTGCTTTTTGCACATCAAGCAGTGAGCTGACATTTCCATGGAATCATCTATCCTGATGCTATAAAAGTGACCCTTCCCTTTGACTGTTCTTCCCTTTGTTCCCCTTTGTTCTCATAGCTGTATACCAAATTTAACATGCCACTTTGCTGCTAAGTCCCTCAGGTTTGTATGGCCCTTCTCTAACACTCAGCCAATCCACTCATTCCTATACCAAAAACACCACACAAGGACCTCAATATTACATATCCAAAAGAAGATTTAGTGAACCACTGGATTATTCATTATGCTGAAACAGATAACCCAGCATCCCTAGGCAGTAATGAAAAGGTGTTATAGACAAACAGTGACAAATTTAAAAATGTACCCTGTTAAATTATCTGCAGCTGTCCGTTCTCCCTTCTTTGAAAAGCTTTCACCTCAAGGTTTCAAGAGAAGGGAATGTGCAGTTGGGACTCAGTCACTCCCAAAGAAATGTAGAGCCTGAGCATAAAATCCTCTCCTTGGCAACTTAAGACAAGTGAGTTTCCACTGGCAGGCTCCAGGTGCAGGCACACATTTTTCCTGATGCACCTGCCATGATGGCAATGACTTCTGCTAGAGATGCACATCACTGATATCCACCTAAGGTGCAGTGATTTCACCAGAACTTCTGTCAGCACACAGAGACCTTCACACTGTCAGGCCTGGGCCTAACCCATCCCCTGGGCCTTGCCCATCCAGAATTCCTCACTGCAATGGAACTTTTTCCATGTAAAGATACAAGACTGGATGCTCACTAAAAAATTAAGTAAACACATTGAGGGTGGCCCTCCCAGAAAGACATGCAGACATACAAAAGGTCTTTCCATTCCATTTTTAAGCATGTCTTTACTATTTATTTATGAGCTTTTGTTATAACAAAGCCTGGTGTTTGAAATATGCAATATCTGGCCTAAGTGTAATAGAGAATTTATACTTAGTCAAAGAACCTCCACAAATACAAAAATCCTGCCCTAAAGTGTATACATGCCAGCTACTCACTTTGAACAATCCTTATTTGCTTAATAAACAATCAGACCACATCTTCAAATCCATCTACCATGAAAAAAGACCATGTTAAAAACACAGTTAACTTGTCAATTTAAAATGAAAATTTCCATTCCAGCAATAGATAGGGTAAAACCTAAAAAAAGAATCAGTTTAATATTTTATTTACTTTGTATGCAGGGAATTATTGTAACAACACAATTATTTTATTTCTTGAGTCATAATAATTGGGAATTTTGAACATTAGTCCACCAAAACCCACTACATATATAAAGGGAAAAAGAACCCAATGAAATATTGTTCTTTCTTTTTAGAACCTTTAAAAATTGTATGTTCTCCTGTAAAAGAAGTTAGTCTGGTGCACTAAGTATGAAAAAAAAACAAAAAAAAAAGGGAACATGATTCCCTAGAAATAGAGAGCAACAAGCCCAACAAGAAAAAGTAATGAAGCTGAAAATTATCTGAACATTCACTGAGCCAGTTTTTCAGTTTTGTATTAGAAATGGAGTGAAGACAATGCTGGATAATATCTGATTCTCCAAGAACTGATGACTACTCCCTCCAAATTATCAGATCTGAAAGGAGAAATACAGCCATTCTTGAAGATCAGCTGCCATCTAGTGAGCAGTGAGAAAACTGTTTAAAACATTACTTTCAGGGTTTTGTCAATTTAAACTAGATTCTTGGAGGAATATTGTTTGCCACTTTGTAAATTTTGGGATCTGTAAATTATTCAGGAGCATGGCTACTAAAAAGTATGCATTTGACATGAGGGCAATGTCACTCATCAAAGTTTTCTAAGAAAATACATAATAAAATATACATGTGATTCCACAGTTTGTTCAAAATAAGCCAATCCTCTGCTCTTTCAATAGGACATAGTAGTTTTTGGGGGGCTTCACTATACTAAAAAGAACTGAACTATCAGTGTCTTAAAGTAAAATAATCAGTATTACAGCAATAAAATACAGTAAAAACTTAAAGAAGTTTAAGTAAAAATTTACTGAAATGTGCTCATCAAGCAACAATAGCAGAGTTTTTACACTGGACACTAACTTTTGTCACTTTGTTATTTAAGATTAGATTTGCAGGTGTTTTCCTTCTCATAAGAAATCAGATTTCCCAGATGTTAGAATAAGTCTGTTAGAGGGAACCACTATATATGAATATAAACCACAAAGCTCATTGCAAATATTCAATTTTCCATACTTTCCTTTCCTAAACACAACTAAAACCAAGCAGAGGGTCTACTACTTACAGTTTGAAACTCTGAAACACAAATCTGCCATTTTAAACAGAGTATGTTTTTTGTTTAATCAAGTATGTACTTTAGGGCACTCATGTTTATGAGAATCTTTGATGGAAAGAAATAAAACAAGAGAATATGTTTATAAGACATTGTCTTGAAAATACATTTGCCTTCCTGGAATGAAAGCTCCATACCTGGTAAGTCTACATATTCCATATAAACATTTGTGTATGTGTGCAGTACAGAACCATGCCATGAAAAGAAAGATTAAGTAGATATCCAGGAGTAGAGGAATAGAAAATAAACACTGAAATGAGAAAATTTGGTCATGAATTGAAAGGAAGTCTATTACAGGTCCTTTTGCATATAATTAGGCTTAAAGAGAAGGCTTGCTGCTTTTCACACTACGCAGCCCTACAAAATTTTGTGAGCTCCTATTCAGCATTTAGAATTATTATGAACTGGTTCTCTTAACACAGCTTGCTTTTATTAATATGGCTTACTGAAATATTTTGTGTAGAGCCTTGGTTCGGTAAGGAATGTGATTAACCAGGACACCATCACAAAGGTTTTCTTACACTGCCCCACCTGACACCTTCAGGATACAATGCAGGACAGGTTGTAGTTGTGCTCAACCACCTTCTCTGGGTTTTCTGTGAATTTAACTGTGTCTGACTAGCATCAAGCACTTGAGATCCCAGTTCTTGTATGTCTGTGGTCTCAAAGTGTGTGTGTATTCAGCACATGTGACTTTACTTAAAACAAAGCTACTTTCAGGAATAAAACTGTGCACATACTAAATTTTATCTTGTAGCTCACAATGCTGACAGACCTCTTGGAAAATTTTTATAAAAGCACTGCACAATTCATGGCACAATCTAAGAAGGTGGGGGACCAAAACTTTTCTTAAATGCTGACTAAGCATTTGTCAGAGCACATACTGCATCAGGTTTACCAAATGAATTAATATCTGTGTCTTAATTACTTGTGTCAGCAGCTTCTCAAGCCAATGGTGTGGCTTCCCACGTTCTTTTAACCACCGCCCACAGCTGAGTCAACAGTGACCGTAGGTGACAGAGGAGCAGAGGGAAGCACTGGCAGGAGCACAGGAATGGGGACGCTCAACATTTGGGAACATGTTTCAGAAGCCCTGAAAAAACAGGCAGTGCTGAGGAGACAAAAAAAGGGCAAAGAAAGGAGAGTGGCAAACAAGCCCTGTCATGACCAGCTCTGTGGAGAACGAGCCAGATGACAATTAGAAACGGGGTCAGTGTATTTGTCAGTGGGATGAGGGTATAAGTCTCCGGGGCACAGCACTCACCTCACAGGCATTGCTTTGACAGCCCTTCAAAAGGGAAGGCCCAGGGCAGTGGCTGAGGGAGGGCATGAGGGAGATGCCGGACATTGAGTACTGTGGCCATTTCTGGGCCCCTCAGTTCAGGAAGGACATTGAGGGACTGGAGCAGGTCCAGAGAATGCCAAGGAAGATGGTGAAGGGCCTGGAGCACAAGTCCTATGAGGAATGACAGAGGGAGCACAGAGGGCTCAGCGTGGAGAAAAAGAGGCTCAGGACCTTATTGGTCTCCACAAGTCCCTGAAAGGAGGCTGAGGCCAGGTAGGGCTTGGCCTCTTCTCCCAGACAGGACAAAAGGCCACAGAACTCAAGCTGCACCAGGAGAGGCTTAGTTTGAACATTAGGAAAAAATCCTTCACAGAAAAGGCGACTAGATATGGAATGAACTGCCCAGAAATCACCATCCACGGCTGTGTTTAAGGAGAGACTGGACATGACACGGAGTGCCGCGGTCAGACTGACACGATGGTTGGACATAGCCTGTATTCGACAATCCCGGAGCTCCATTCCCACCGCATTCATTCTGTGATTCTGAGGAGGGCGCAGTGCGCGTGCTCCGCTCTGGCGCATGCGCGGGGCCGCCTGTCAGCGCGCGAGCGGCTCGGCGGCGCTCCGGCCCTTCCGCTCCCTGCCCGGGGTCCCGTCCCGCCCGCCGCGGGTCGGCAATGCCGGGCGGCCGCAGTGCGCCGGGCGGAGCGGGAGCCCCGCGGGAGGGCCAGACGCGGTGAGTAAGGAGCCGACGGGCCCGCGCAGAGCAGTAACCCTCCCTCTCGGAGGCAGCGATGGAGGCGGCAGTCTTAAAGCTGCTCCCGCTGGACCCGCGAGATGAGGGCACGCAGCGATGCCGCTTGGGACCTGGCGCGCTCTCCTTGCTGGGAGCCAGGATCGGCGCTCCGCTGAGAATCTCCTTGCCCGGCGGCTGCTGTGTGTGCACGGCGTGGCCCCGGCACGACCTGGCGGACGGGTACCTGCAGGCCGACCTCAGCTGCAGCACGGCGGGGCTGCCGGGCCGGGAGCTGCGCGGGCTCTCGCTGAACGTGGGGCGGCTGCAGCTGCTGCCGCACGGACAGCTGCGAGCAGCGGCCCTCAGAGTGGTCCTCAAGAGCGCCGCGCTGAAAAAGTCGACTCCCAGAGCGGTGTTGCAGGAGACAATCAGAGAGCTGCTAAGAAATGTGTATGTTTCGCCTGGTTATGTTGTTACTGTCGCCCCAAGTCCCGAAAATCCCGTGGTGTATGTTGAAATACTGTCTGCGTCTCCTATGGAGGAGGGAGCTGGATTGATAACTCCCCAAACAAGCATAAAAATTAAGGAGGTGATCACTTTAGAATGGTACAGACATCTGTCAGAAGACACTGCAAAAACTGAAATTGCAGGACTGGATGATGTGGGGAAGTCTTTGAAAGAAATGATTGATTTGCCTTTCCGCTTTCCAAAAACTTTCAAGAAGCTGGGTCTTTCTGTCCCGAATGGAGTGCTGTTAATTGGGCCCCCAGGGGTAGGGAAAACGCTAATGGTAAAGGCAGTAGCAAAAGAGTTGGGTGCGTATCTGCTTGGCATCAGTGGCCCAGCCCTCCATGGTTCAAGACCAGGGGAAGGTGAAGAGAATTTGCGAAGAGTCTTTGAAAAGGGCAGAGAGATGTCAAACGAGGGCCCAACCATTCTGTTTTTTGACGAGATTGATTCTTTATGCCCAAAGCGAGGAAGTTCGAACAATGCTCCTGAAGATCGTGTTGTTGCTCAGTTGCTGACGCTGCTGGATGGTGTAGGGAGCGAGGGCAGGATGGTCATTGTGGCAGCCACAAACAGGCCTGATGCCTTAGAGCCTGCACTGAGGAGACCTGGCAGATTTGACAGAGAGGTAAATAAACCCTGCTACTCATACACTCACATTTTTCTTTCCTTATTGAGGTGGTGGAAGGGGGTCTTCTAGTCATGTTTCATTCATAGTGGGTTTCTACAGGTTGGGACAGGTGTCTTGTTTCTATCTGTAGTTTGCTGGAACTTGAGTATGGTTGTTTTGGGGTTTTTTACTCAGAACACTGAGAGCTCCATATACTTGAAAATTGATGGGAGGAGTCTTATCGTAGAGACATTGACCTGATCTTCAGGGGGTTTGTTTGCTTACAGATGCTTAGCTTTACAGGATTGGATTTTTTCCATTTAAATCCTAGATTGCAGATGTGTGCATTTCTCCTTAAAAGTTCATTTTGACAGAGAACTAGTAACCTGTTGGATCAAAACTTCTGTTCAGGTTTCAGTAATAGAGGTTGGGTCTACTCTGGAAAGCTCCCATTAGTCTAGTATCCAAAGAAGAAAACCACATGCAGTTATACAACACACAGTGCTTGTGCTTGTATTGTTTATTTTCCTGGCTAAACCCACTCCTAGGTCACCAGTTTAATCAAGTTCTTTAATTTTATGGGATTTCTAGATTGTTGAGATGTATTTTTATGATGAAGTTTTACCAGATTTTCAATAATATGTGAATGTTTATCTATTTCATTTTTTCCTATCATATTAGTCTAATTTAGTGCTTGTGATGTAAGGAAATTATTATTTCAGTGTTACAGGACTTGATAAATGCTATCTGAGTGTCTTATCAAATCAAAAACTCTTTATGCAAACACTGTTCCCTTGGAAAGTAAATGGCATTTTAAATATTTGTCATTTGTACAGTGCTGGCAATAGGTTTCCTGTAAAACTCTTTAGTTGGGATATAAGTATTTATAAATTTTCAGTAGCCGATATAAAGAAGAGACAAAATTGCTTGCTTAGGTCTATGAAATAAATGCGTATGGCAAATTATCTACTTAAAATTTTTGTTTGTTCTGTTTGGTTTAGGTTATTATTGGGACCCCAACAGTTACACAGAGAAGATCCATCCTGCAGCTGCTGACATCTGACATGCCCATTTCTGCAGAGGTTGATTTGGCTAAGCTGGCAGAAATGACGACTGGGTATGTTGGAGCTGACCTTACAGCACTCTGCAGAGAAGCTGCCATGCAGGCTGTGTCCCACAGCTCTTGGGTATGCTTGCAAATCAGTCAAGAACAATGTCAGTAATATTGGTACTACCCTTTCCTCATTAATACTTTACTTGAAAAACTCAACAAGTTGAAGACTCACACCAAGCATATTATAAATATGTTGTTTTTGCTCTAAGTTCTCACCTTAGTTCTGTTACTGCATCTGTGGTTTAATAGTGGCATTTTATAGCCTGTTTGAGATAAAATGTGTTACATTCTTCAGTGTGTGGTGAAAATGGATTTTGCAACTTTTTTATTTCTGTTCATAAGATTGTAGAATGTGATGTATGTTAACCCTGAAAGCAACTATTTGATTTAGTAGACCACTGCCTAATGGAGCTATAATTTAGGGACTAGTACTTTTCTCTGAAACATTAATTTCTGTTAAAATTGGGGGGTTTTTCCTGTGTAAAAACTTGCTGTTAAAGAGGTAATATTTTACTTTATGTTGCATTTTTTGTGTCTGCAGTGTTTAAGCTCATTAGGTCAGGAATTGACTTCCTTATTAGTTGTATTTAGCCTTATGTGAAGTATTTTGCATATTAATGCAGCATTTAAGTATTGCATTAAAATGTTGCTAATATACTCTATCTGGGCTTATTTTTTAGGATTCAACTGAAACTGAAACCATTATTAACATGGGAGATTTCCAAGAAGCTTTTAAAAAAATACAGCCATCCTCTTTTCGAAGTGCAGTTGGACTAACAGAGTGTAAACCTGTGACTTGGGAGCAAATTGGTGGTCTTGAAGATGTGAAATTAAAGTTAAAACAGGTAATGTATTAAACTAATTTAGATAAACAACTAATTTCTAATAGGTACTCCAAGGTATTCTGTAACCCTGCATTATGGAAATTATTTATTTTGCAAATTACCTAATTATAAATTGTATTTTAAACATTATTACAGTGTTATCTTGTAATCTCAAGGTACCACCACCAAGCATAATAATATGGGAAAATAGGCATGTTTTTAGTAGCTGAAAAATACTTAACTTGTAGCCAGATAATTTGTCCATTCCTGAATATTTATCCATGGATGGCTTTTGACTGTTACCTCTTCAGGAATGCTTTTACTTCTGTTTCAAACAGAAAGTTTAAGCAGGGGGCGTTATATGAAGAAAGACTAAATCAGTATTCTCTGATTTCCAATTAATGTTTGCATCAAGGAGAGGAAATTATGTACTTGGCAGTTTTATTGATTGCTTGTTACTAAGAATTTCATCCCTTTTTTATGTACTGCCAGAGTATCGAGTGGCCTATGAAATTTCCTGAGGCATTTGCCAGGATGGGCCTGTCTCATCCCAGGGGGATTCTTCTCTATGGGCCCTCTGGGTGTGCCAAAACCACGCTGGTGAAGGCTGTGGCCACGAGTTGTCACTGTTCCTTTCTCTCTGTAAGTGGTGCTGACCTCTTCTCACCTTATGTTGGAGATTCAGAGAGGATTTTGTCTCAGGTACAGTTTTTAATTTGTGTAAGGTTCTGTAGTCTGTTTTTGCTTGATTTTTGTAAAGTACTAGTTAGACCTTAATTTTGTTGTTGAAAAGATGATAGAGCTCTCATCTGATTATAAAATAGAAATGATTTAGAGATTCACATGTAGATAAAGTGAGAGTCTATCCCTAAAATTATACCAATGTTAAACTTCAGATTTCTAGCCTTTGTTTTCAGTTCATTTAGGAATATATAAAAAAGAAGCAGAATTTGCCAAAAGTAAATGTAAAGTAAAAGTAAAAGCCAGAACAGCTCTTAAGAATCATTGCAAATATACCTTTAAAGTTAAGTAAAATACAGAGTATATGTAAGTGGGATTCTTTTTTCAGGCATTAATGTTTTATTTTATTACCATTTGTTGAAAAGGTTTTTCGCCAAGCAAGAGCAAATACTCCAGCAATAATATTCCTGGATGAGATTGATTCTATCTTGGGATCTCGGGCACTCTGCAGAACTGGCCATGGTGTCTCAGAGCGGGTTCTCTCTGTGCTTCTCAATGAATTGGATGGGGTTGGGCTGAAAGTTACAGAAAGAAGAGGAGGCAAGCTACAGCTTGAGGCTCAGTGCCAAGAGCAAAGTGATGAGGAAAGAAAGGTATTTATGCTCCCTTTTCTGTATAGGAAGAATGAGAAGTGCTGTCCAGTTGTTTCAAAAATTTCAGTTGTTGGCTTTCGCATTTTAATCTTCAAATCCTTGGACTTAAAAACATGCAAGAAGCTGTTTCACTCTGTCATCATTACTAGTTTTTAGAGGATACTGTACATAGGCTGCTGATTGTTTTTACATACACTGTTCCTCAGTGAGGCTTTGACCAAAATACCCACACAGGCATTACCAGTTGAGTGTTTATCTTCTGTCACAAAAATCCTTTTATTGACACTAAAGTAATTTTTAGATTGATTGTGCGATTTTTACTCTTAAACAAGTTCCTCCCTGAGCTTACTTTTTATAAGTACTTTCCCTACTTCATTTGCAGCTCTTTCTCACACATGATGCATACAAAAGCAGCACAGTTATGATCAGTTAGTTATTTAAACACAAACTTGTACCTTCACTTGTCAGTGAATTATTCACAACATTTAATATTTAGCTTTTTTGTATATAATTTTTTTCTTATTGTGATACTCTCTGGGGGAATAATAAAGAAAACAGTTCCAGAATTGTAGGATACTGGATTTTTTGCATATAAAAAGTTCCTTGTTCCAATCTGGTCAAAGGAAAGTCTTTATTTGTTGCCAAGGCAGATACTAACTATATTTCTTCTTTGTCATGTAATCTGCCCAGCACCAAGGCATTTTTTTTACCTCAAGAAAGATAAAATACTAATATTGAAGGGAAAGTAAATACATGTAGAATTACATTATCTTTTTGCCCTTCCTCTCTTCTCATTAGTAGTTAACTAATATCTTTTGATAATATCTATCTCAACCATGTTGCACTAATTTGTTTACATGATCTCTTACTCAGCTAGAGTTTCAGGAAACTTTGAACAAGGATTTCATGGTAGTTGCTGCAACAAATAGACCAGATATGTTGGATGATGCCTTGCTCCGTCCTGGAAGGCTGGACAAGATGATTTATATTCCACCTCCAGATCTGAAGGTATTACACATCCATACATGGCTTTAAAGGGAGAGATATTAATTGCCAGCATACTTTAAGAGCAAAAGGGGCATATTCCTGTAACATATGTTACAAGTGATGGGTGTTTCACTGGAGATCAGTCACCAAATTCCAGGTACAAAGAAAAAATTTTAAACGTAATAAAGATACTTGTATTTTAAACACTAATAACATTTTAACTGGTGTAGGTAGTTATCATACTGCATGTGGAAAATAGAGAAAATGTATATTTACAAAATCAAGCTACAGTTCAGGAAATATCAAAATAAGTTGTCTGTCCTTGCTTCAAATAATTTTTGTATACTGTTCCCAAGTCTAGTGTAGCTATTTGTCCTGAGCTTCACATAAAAAAGTTGTCCCAAAGCATGCCAAATCAGGCCTGTTCAGCCTAAAATACTGTGTTTTCATGAAGCAAGCAGTGGCTGTGGATAATAAACCTTAAATATATGAGACAACCAGAAGTGCATTATCTCCATTAATAGCATTTTATTCTTCCACCAAAACCAGGTAGTTTTGGTGCTTTTCTGGATTTTCCTTGGCTCTAATTTCAAGTTTGATACTGCTTTGGAGAAAGATTAATTTTTGGTTTGTTTGGTTTTGTTTTCTTGCATAATATGCACCAATTTACAGGGAAGACTTTCTATTTTGAAAATCTGCACTGAAAAAATTCCACTGGATACTGATGTGTCATTAGAAGATGTGGCAGTCCTAACAGACCTCTTTTCTGGAGCTGATATTGAAAACCTGTGCAAGGAGGTAAGAAATATTCCTGGCTCATCTTGAAATAAATTCTAAATAACAACTTTGAATGAAAAAAGAGAGCTAACTCATAGATGTTACTGAGCCATCTGCAGTAGAGGTACTTTGCCAATTTGCATTGAAAATCCAAAGAAAATGGTTAAAACAGAAGAACAAGGGTTCATTCTTTAAATAAAAAGTTATGGTAACCTTACTTGCATCTTTATCTCTTTTTAAATAACCATAAGTTGTACCATGCTGTTTTCAGATGCTTTGACTAATGCTTTTTTCCTATTTTAGAGTACTTACAGTATTCTTTACAATTTTAAACGTGCTAAGTTGTTTTTTTTTCTTTTAAAGGCTGCTTTGTTGGCATTGCAAGAGAATGGACTCGAAGCAACTGCTGTAAAACAGGAACATTTTGTGAAATCATTGCAGACTGTAAAGCCATCTTTAACCATAAAAGACTTGGAATTTTATGAAAAATTCTCTAATCAAGAATTAGCCTCTTGAATCTATAAAGGAGTGGCATAAGTATTTTTAAATATATTGCAAAGATTTTGAAAAGGTTTGCATCTTTCCTGCTTTTTAATACTGTACTTACTGTAGTTTTCAGGGAGTGTGAAATACAGTAAAGTGTCACTTTTGAAAAGTTCTGTAATTTAAATAATGAATAATAAATTAAAATCTTGTTTGCTTTGGGTAGGTTTACATCTGATGAAACAAGTAATTGAAATACTTAGATAAAACACTATGGAACAGCTTAGGGTTACTGTAGATTTCCTACTTTTAATTGCAAAAATGGCATAATAAGAAAATTTAAAATGTGTTGTGAAGTCTCCAAAAGACAGCAAATACAAAGGAAATAGAAAAGCTTTCAGGAAATTAAATAGGAAGAAGTCCCACTCTATATAAAATGTCAGGTGTTTTATATGTGCCTCTCTAGGCTTACATTCTTAAAAGCAGATTCCAAAATACAGTGGCAGTGAAAGGGTTGCCAGCGCTTAACTCCTTGGTGTAGGTTTGGAAGTCAGGGGTTTTGGGAGTAATTTTGGATTAGTTACTGCTTACTGTACAACATTTGGATTGAGTAAGCAGATACCAAGCGTGTAATCAACTCAAACTATAATTTCTTCTTTAGAAAAGGGAGTTTGCATAATGACAATTTCCGCAGAATTACTTTCCCCACCCAGCCATTCCTTGTCAATACATTTTTGTGGCTTGCCTTCTAAAATACACAGACACTTCTAAGGAAATTGGTGTTACATGTATGTAAGTGTGCATTTTAACTTGCTGGAGTAGGAAGGTTTTTATTATTTTTTATTACCTTTTCTTTTTCCCAGTGAAAATGCTTGGGAACAAAATACACCACTCTCAAAGACAGTTCCTTATTTCAGCTGAGGTTCAGAAATTATAAGCCTATTAACAATTATTTCTCTCTCATAACAAGCACACTAGGGACTGCACTGAGTGTGGTTTATAGTGAGATGGATCACAAAAGGAATTTCCAAGGCAATTGGTGGCTGAGGAAGGCAAAAGGCAGCAGTAGAAGCTGTTGTAACCTAGGAAAGAGCTCCGATACAAGCAACTGCCCTCCAGCTTGGCTTTCATCACCAATTTATAGAAAGGACCATCCTGTAGCTTTATTGGTAGCAACAAATAGACAGTGCTCATAAATACACAGAGTTTTCTCAGCAGCAGTGCTGAGAAAAAGCATGAAAACTGTCTGTTTTGCTTTCCGGTGTTTGAGAGTTTCCATTGGAATTGCTGCATCTCAAAGTTGTTACAGTGAGATGCTGCCAGCTCTTCAAAGATGCTGCTGCTGAATTTCCACACTTGCTCCCTAGGAGGACCAGCTGAGCTGTTTGTGCCCGGTCATGTCTGTTCCTTGCTGCAGGGAATGAGCAGAACGTGCAGTGCAGGCAGCCTCTCCTTCCTCTCACTGCTTTCTAGTGGGCTAGAGAGAAGGGGAGAAACCAACAGATGGAGTCACCTGCTCTCACCTCCAGCCTGCCCCTGGTAGTTTTTCTCAGAGAAGGATATTGGGAAGTGATAGGAGCTGTGAAACACAGGACAGTGATGAGAACCTGGGCCTGGGTTGAGCTTTGCTGCAGCGCGAGGGGACACGGTGACACCGGGCTCCTCTTTTGGTCACTATAGGCACCTCTTCGAGCTCGGAAGAGTCAGCTCTGTCATCACCGGGGCGTTTGCCTACATACCTGGAGAAGGGGACAGACAGGAGGACAAAGGAGAAGTGGAGAAGCCAGGTTGGAGTGCTGCAGGCAGGGAGAGAGAAGGGCTGGGGCGGGAAGGGCGCAGGCCGCGGCCCGCTCTGTCCCGCCCCCTCAGGGCCCGCTCTGTCCGGCCGCCGGGGGGCGCTGTCCCCCGCTCAGGGCCCGCTCTGTCCGGCCGCCGGGGGGCGCTGTCCCCCGCTCAGGGCCCGCTCTGTCCGGCCGCCGGGGGGCGCTGTCCCGCCCCCTCAGGGCGCGGGGCTCAAAGAGCGCGGGGCGGGCCCGGCCGGCACCTCCTGCCGCAGCCGGGGAGCGCCCAGAGCCGCCGCCGGAGCCGCTCCGCAGCCGCTGCCAGCATGAACAAGGGCATCTTGCACACGCTTAGAACGAAAAGAGAAGTGAGTTCGCCTGAGGGGTCCGGGCCGTGGTTACCCGCCCGCGGGGAGGGGATGCGGGGGGCTCGGGCGGCTGCACCGGGGTTGCCACTTGATTTCCCGAGAAAATGGGACTCGCCTAAAGTTCATGTGTTAAAAGTTAGGTGTGGAGAAGGGTAATACAGAGGTGAAAGTGAAATTCACGTATTAAAAGTGAAGTGGTGTAAAGAGTAATATAGAGGAAATATACAGGAACAGGTAATCTCTGCCTAGTTCTGTGTAACCCTTGCTCCCCTACTCGTGGGTCTGGGACATAAGATCAGCTCTTTTCTCTGTTTTATCTTTCAGCTCATCCCCCTGGCCGGAATATTGTCCTTCGCAGCAGCTGGGGCGTTCTCTTTTTGTATCTATTCCCTATTCTCCAAATCTGATGTGATGTAAGCAAAAACTTACTGCTTGGAGCTTACCCTAACTTGTTTTATTCAACCGAGTATTTGACTATCATGTTTTACACACAGAAAAAAAAAATTGTGCCAGGCACATGTTCCAGAGTACTGGAAGTACTGATAATGACTAAAGTATCTGCAGATTGTAAATAGTGAGGAAATTAATTAATTTGGAGTGTAGTCCAAGTTATTTCCTAACTTTTGATTTAATAATTATGGGGGTTTTGCTTTAGGTATAAGAAGTTTTAAATGTTATAATTAAGAATGTCATATAATCACAGAGGTAGATGAGATGCACATATATTGCAACCAGGCTATTGACTTGTATGTAAAGAACAGTGTTTGATTCCAATGGCTTGGCTGATAATTGGAGCCAAATCCTATACTCTTAAAGGTTTTGGGAGTATATTTATTTATTTTAAAGAGACTGGAATAGGCATTTTAACTGTTAGGGTAAAAGTCCCTTGTGTCTTTATTCAGTTTTGATTTTTCAGCTTGCTTCCCTCACAATGATATGTGAACAGTGCTGGTTTGCTTGGTGCTTTAGAAGCTGCAAATAAAACAAGCTATCATTGATTCCTATCCAGATTTTAAAATACAGTGCTCAAACCTGTAAACTTGTGTTTTAGGGAACTGCTTACTAAGGTGAATAGCTCTACTGACAATAGGCTGCTCATATGAAAATGTGTTCAAGGACACACCTTAAAACATAATACCTGTTTTATCTTCTTTTAAAGCATTCACAAGATTGGCAGTTCAGAACCATGGGAAACTATTGACCCTGCCAAGCCTCAGAAGGTAATTTGTACATATAATATATGTATAAATAGCATAAATTTCCAACACAATGAATCACTTTTTTCAGTTTGTAAGAACTAGCAAAATATGAACGAGAGAACAAGCGTAAAGTTGATGTGTATCTAGTTAAAAGTGGAAACAAATACTTCTTTCATTGCTTTATGTCTTTACCCTATTAGTTAAGGATCTCTTACACTGTAGGTCTGATCTTAAATTCATACTGTACTTCTGGTTGTTGTCCTATATCCATTCCCACCCCAAACATGCATTTACTCAATTCCATTGATAACAGTGGAAACTTGTAGTATAGAGGAAGTGCTGTTTACCCTTACCTTGTTCCTGAATTACAGAATTGAGTAAGAATGTTTGAGTACTGTAGCCTGAAGGAAAAAGATCTTAATTTATTAGAGCACTTAGGATAAGGAAAAGTAAAATTATTTGGTGTGATTACCTAATTAATATCCAAGTGATTTTTTTCAGCAAGTTATTGTGTCATCTGTTGCATATTTCTGAAAGGAAAATGTAAATCCACTAGAACTTCTTCAGCAATAAGCTGATCTTTGATATGGGGAGGTGTGGGAGTCGAGTAAATGCTCACTGGGATTTTACTAACTTTCATATTTTCCATGTCTTCCAGCTGGTAACAATCAGTCAGCAGTGGCAACCTATAAAAGAGCTGGAAGAGGTCAAAAAGCTGACGAAGTGAGAAGTTTCTGTTGCCCCACAAAGGTACCCTATGAATCTAGTGGAATCATTTCTGCACAAACTTGACTACTGAAATCAGTGTGCGGAAATGCTTCTGCTACATTTTTAGGGTCTCCCTACATTTTTTTGGCCTCTGGATGAGGAGTTTGATGTTGCTTTAGAAGCTGGCATACAGCATCCACATAGTCCAAAAATCTGAATCAAAATACTCATTTTCAATAAGCATTTGATGTAAATTTTTGAGTATTCAGATGGCAATTATGGATCAAAAAAGCCTTCATAGTTTTTGTAGCATTTCAGGATTTGTTTCAAAATACATTCATTTTGCCATTTTATTAATTTTTAATAAAATAAATTCTAAATTTGTACATTTCATGTAAATTCAAAAGCCTTTCTAAATTGGGAATCCTGGTCTCCTTTCAGAGATACAGAACTTTCTGTTCTGTATTTCAATGTTGTATAGAGAGACCAAAGTCATAGCCAGAGGATGTCCTTGTATGGCAGCATATGTGGTCACACAGTACATTTGCATTTTTTGTCTGTGTTAGATGTGGAGACAGATTAACAAAACTAATGCTGTGCTGCAAATACTAAAACTTACCTACCAAGGAGTCGAATAGGTTATTTAAGGGTGTATTTGAGACTGCAGATTTAGAACCTCAAAACCTAAGGGTTAAGCATGGCTAGAAGGAAAATGAAAATCAGGTAAATATTGTTCATGATTGAATTTTTTTGAAGTTACTAGAATTAGAAAATCTGCATCATCCAAAACTACAAAGTGTTAATTTCTTATTTTTGTGCAAGGTTGTTCAAGTGCAAGCTGCAATGTACTGCACAATTAACAATATTTTTAAAGATTTCTACATGCTATTAGGAATATCTCTTTTATCAAATAGAAACTAGCTGATTAACATTAGGAATGATTCTATGAAGAGACAGTTCTTCTTTAAGCTTCTGTGTGTTTGATTATGGGTTGGCCAGGGAAAGAATGCAATGGGCAGGGTCCCAGTAAAATCATGAGACAATAAGTGCATCCAATGGCAGGACAGTCCTTTTGTAGATATTTTCTGTATGTGCCCTCTTCCAAGCAGTTTCTCAATCTATTGCACAGTTTCTTTTACAATGGATGGTCAGAATTCATAATCCTTTCTGTGAGGAAGAAAGCAAAAGTGAAACAACTGCTAATTGGGAAAAGTCCCCTTAAATGAGTAATGGTCAAATGCTTTAGGTTATTCTGCAGCAAAGACAAACTTCATTTAGAAAAGCTGTCTCCTGAATTCCAAGGTGGCTTGGCTTCAGAAGCTGTTTTCTTCAGCTGAGGAAAAAAATAATCTAAATGTTGCATAAATATTTGTTTATCTAGTAAGGATGACTCAGCAGCATTTCTGCTTTAGAGTGAGAGGAACTACTAGTCTTCAGAATAAGTCCTTAGCTTGTGTTTAAGGAATGACATTGCAAGAAGATTGAATATCATAGAACCACAAAAATACGGAGCTCTGAGGAATACAAGTTTTAAATGTTTTAAAACAGAAAATATATTAAAAACTTTCTCTGTATTTCCACATTTCTACTGGACTGTAGCAAAACCAAAGTGCCATGCTCCAAGTTGATGCATTAATTGTTTTTCAATAAGTCACTTTTTTTATCTGCAAATACTATGACCTAAGTATCTGTCAACATTGGGAAAATAAGTGTAAGTAAATTTTAGTTAATTTTTGTATTTAGCCACATTTCAGTGATGTTTCCAGTAGCACATTAAGCAGTGTGACTGCTGTCAGTCATAGGTTGTTGCTTATTTTATCGTGTCCTGAAGCATAACAGCTGTGCTAATAAATCTGTTTTCCTTTGTAAGCTGTTCTGTTTTTCTTTATTAATATGGATTTCTGGGGAGGGTTTTCACACAATCTAAGAAATCAAAAAAAAAATTTTGGCAGTTCAAAAAGATTATGAATATTGTTAAAGCTCTTAGGGTTTTGTGTCTTAGAAGACTGTCCCTAAAAATCTGTCTACTGCATAGAGCATTTTTTTCTTATAAGTAGCATACACCAAGAGCAATTACTGTGTCTCCCCAGTCAGCTACTCAACATAAATCTATAAAGCAATGTACAAGTTATTTCCTTGTTCTACAAACACTAAAGATTCAACGGTTGAATTTTATGAGCTGATGTTTACGAGAACAGTAAGGCTTCCCTGATCTGTGTCATGCAAACCCATGAGTTTTCATTCCATGAACAATTTAGAGGCTATTGAAATAATTTAACCACTTTCTTATTTCTCTCTATTTCCTTTTCTGTCTTTAGTCTCCTGCTCCGTTCTGTTCTTGGTTTTGGTTTGGTTGATGTTGGGTTTTTTTAACAATCACTATCTTTGCTCACCCTAGCTAGTACTTTTACATGGAACTATATCACTTCCAAATTTCATATTAATTATGAAGTTTAATAAAAATGGTCACTGGTTTGTTAGAGTTTCCAGTATAGGTTGGAAGCCATTAGAAATGTGTTTTAATAGTTCTAATCACTATTAGAAATCCATCCTTAGAATCTATGGTCATGCTTCTCTAAATTTTTCTATGTAGTCTATATGTAAATAGTTTTCTGGAAGAACAGAAGAATAGAAGGCTGCCTTTTGCAGTGTATATACAATGAATTGATAATTTTTGTTATTACAGTAGTACTTCAATGCCGTAAATCTGCAGATGTTGTGGTGATGTGGCAATCAGAGTGTGTTGGGGCTGTTTCTTTGCATGTGATAGCCCCAGTATCAGCATTTCTCCTTTGGCTCCCCTGCATTTCTCTGCCACAAGGTGCTATTACTGTAGTTCTGCACTGTCTGGTTCCTTCAGTGGTGGTTTTCTGCAGAAAACAGTAACTTACAGAGCGGGCTGATGCAACTGCTGAAGGAAATGGTTCATCCTGCAGTTGTTGTCTGCCTTGGTGCAGAGGGTGGCTGTCCCTAGTACGAGCTGTGGAAAACAAACAAGAGTAATGGGAATGATTCACTGAATCCAGTCAATATTTGGTGTTGGACACTTGTGAAAAAGCTTTCATGTTAAACAAACATGGCACAGTTTTCCTTTGCTGTCCGGCACATCCACATGCTGTACAGGAGCACACGGACAATGAAGTCCCATAAAAAGTGTAACTGAAATAGAAATAAAAGCACTACAGCTGGCTTGGCCTGGGGCACTGGGCTTGGTGGGTGTTGCCCCTCAGGTGCAGATGTGAACAGGGAGCAGGCAGCTTGTGTGCCCGAAGCTCTCTCCGTGGGGCAGCAGCCATGGCTGTAATGGCCCCTGGGAAGCCGTGAGCTGACACCGCATCCAAAGCACCTCGGCCTGTGCGCCTCGCCCTGGCCAAAGATCACACACCCTCACCAAGGTGTGCCAGCCCTGTTTATGCTGGACCTTGCCCAGGTGAACAAGGGGTTTACTTTAATTAGCGTTTGCTTTTAGATAATTTTGTTGTGCATACGTTCTGGCCAGAGCCATTACTGGGGAGGTGTTGCCCTTCAGGGCTCACCCAGGATGTGGGAGAGCCCCTCACAGCACAGGGAGCCCAGGGCTGGAACAGATTTCACCCTAACAAGGGAGAGCTGTCCTGCAGCATCACCACGATTCCTGTGTGGGGACTGAGGGCCACGTGAGCAACGTGTAAGAGTGGGGGTGGCAGAGCACTGGTTGGGAGCCCTAGAGACAGTTTGTCTGGGTACCAGGATACAGGCCAGTGCTGGCCTCCACTGCCAGGTTACCAAATTAGTTTAAATAACCCCTCATCTCTTACCAACAGGGGCATGGCAAAGGCTTTGGTTTGGTGTTGGTTTTCACATTTAAGATTTCCAAGGTTTGGCCTGGTGTGCCAGGCCGGCTCCGTGGCCTCTGTTCAGGGGGTGTGACACTGCACGGCTCTGTCTTTTATCTGATGCTGCTGCTGCACAAATAAGGAAGTAAATGCAGAAAGTCCTGATCCCTGATAGTAACAGAAAAATCTTACCAGTTTTCCAAAGAAAAGCAGTCATCCACTGCTAATAAATCACCAATTCACTACATTAAAAGAAAGGGAAACATGGGGGTTTTATTCAAGCTGTTAAAATTTCATGTGATGATGCATCTTTCCCTTCTGCTGTGACTTTTATAATTCAATGAAGCCTACATTTTTTTTAAGACTGTTAGCACTATGCTGCCCATGCTGTTTTATTAAAACATTATTAAATATGTTAGCATTATGCTGCCATTCCTGTGTTTAGTTTTCCTCTTGGCAAATGCTTTGAATGAAACATGCTATGGTCAGAAAAAATTAATTCATCTTCAAGACTACAGTATCCACCTTACTCCCTAAAGCAGAAATGCACAGCACAATCCCAGTCACAATGACTTGCAGTTCTAGTCATTGCCTCATTGCCAAACTCTTGCCCATAATTTCCATGTTACAATAGCATGTTTTACAAAGTAGATGAAAAAACATCAGTTTGAAGTTAGGTGAATGTTTTATACTGATTTCAGGGAGGCATGGAATTAATACAGTAAAGTTTGTAGTGGTTGTATATACGTACTAGTATGTGTTTTTTAAAAATTCTCTCTCAAGAAAAATTAAAACGTTTAAGAACTGGGCATGTCTGTGTTCAAGTTCCTGTATTTTTATTAGTTCACAGAGGAGGCATTTCCACTACACAAAACAGGGTGTTACAGGGAAGTTGGTGTTTGAGGATTTACTGTTGAGAGTGTCACTTCTCAGTAGGTGTAAAGGGCACAGGTGTACACCCTCTGCAGTAAACAGAATTACCACCAAAGTCATAGGTGGATTCCCTCAATAAAGAACCAAAGTGTTTGACCTTCCTGTCTGCTTTTAGAAATCCCCACAGGTGTCCGGCTGGCAGTGCCACAGGTATAACCTGCATTCCTTAAGGAACAGTACAGCACAGGGTATTGCTGTAGCTACAGTACATTTGTTGAAACAAAGTGTAATCAGTTACAAAAAGCAAAAGCTAACTGAAGTTCTTTATCTACTGGGCTTTTTTCTTCTTCACTAAACAGATGAAAGAGAGTATGGCAACCCAACAAAGAAGGGAGATGGGGGAAACGCCAATATTCTTTTTTCATACAGTAATGAAAGTCTTTGGTGTAGGCTAGACAGGTAAAATGTACCTTGTTTAGGAGAAAAGTGACTGTAAAACCATCAGATGTCTTAGTTGAACTGCACAACAGGTCAATTTGCAGTCTCTAAAGGAAATTGGTATTGATTTATTTCTGACCACCACAGTTTGCTCCAGGTACAGTAGTATGTTCCATACTTGGTTGCATGGTAGTGTAATGGAGTCTAATGTTTCCCAGTTGCTATCTGCACTACCCACATGACCTGGCTTTATATTTTCTTCTCTCCTTCCTTTTTTTGTACACAAGCACACCTTGTATCATAAACAAAATATGAACTCTTAAAAAATAAAAAGAAAAATTTTAAAAAGCCATGCAAACAACCCTGCAGTATTAATACCCCTACTTAGCCATAGCAGGGGGTGGGCTGATTAGTAGGGTTTAATTTTGTTATTACTCCAACTCCATGAGCAGCTTCCTTCTAGCTCTGACAGCTAAAATTAGGAACTAGCTCTTCTCTTGATCCTCTCCTCAGAGCAATCTCAGATGTAGTAAGTCTGTGGAAGAAAAATATTCTGCTTTCATTGCTTCTTTACAAAGACAGTTAATAGAGTTATTGTAACGAGATATCCTGCATAGCTATTCACATCTAAAACATATCTTCATTTACAGCTAAGTGCCCATGAACCTTTAACATTTGATAAGCAGAGAGTTACTGTCCTTTGATTTTTCTATTATATGACTTGAACTTTGCTCTGTGGCAAGTTGAGGAAGCTAGGTTGCTTGAAAACCATCCTCAATTATTCCATCTAGGTTCTGTTTCAAGCAAATAGAAAGAAACCAGTGTATAACTGGTTGGGCAATTTCTGTTTCCAGTTTAAGGTGTGTCTTTTCTGCAATAGCTTAGAAAATACAGAATTGCTCAATAGCTTCAAGAAATGAAAGAAGACTTTACTGGAAGTATGTTGTGGTCTGAGTTCATCAGCCTCCCTGATCTGTATTTTCTCTCTCTGAAGTCTGTTCCACTAAATCCAAAACCACCACTGTATAAGCAATTACAGAAAGTAAACACAACAATATTTGTCATTTATAATTGTACCTGCCTAGTTTGAAACAAAATCGTTTCCCTCAGTTTATGTTTTTGATTGAAAGTGTTCTCTGATTCTTCAGAAGAAAGCACCGTCAGGAATGTTTCAGATGGAAGAATCTGTTGTCCTGGAAACATGAATTCAGCACCCCAAAGAAGGAATACTTATTTTCATAGAAACAAAGGGCTTGCATGATAACTTACCTTGTTAAGTATTAGTATTAATTAATATAATCCAATTACATTTCAGATATCTGTAGCCTCAAATAATTTCTATTCATATGATTTTTTTTCCTTAGATGTTTGTACCTGGAGGAAAGCACTGGAGCTTGCATTCCATGTATTTACCCATATATGCCTTCAAGAAGTGTCTAAAGTCCTTCCCAGTAACTGATCAGGCAGTCTGTGCTAGGTTTGTGCTTTTGCTTATTGCATCCATTAAAAAGTTAAATCCCCCGTGGGGTTTTTTTAGGAAAAAATAAGAGGGTTTGGTGGGGGTTTATTTTAGGGGAGGGCGGGAGTGTTTTGGAGTTGTGTTGCTGTTTCTTTACTGACTAATAAGACGTGTAATAGAATATATTCCCTTGGCAGCGGGAAGTGTCCGTGGCTCTGCTCAGCACACAGCTCTTGGTGAACGCTGGGAGCGCTGCGCCATCGCCTGGAAAAGCCTGGGAAGCTCCCGGTGGGGAGAACCTTTGTCCATACAGGTATGTCAGACTTGTTCTCACAGGGGAAACGGGAGCACGAGAAATCTGTAAAAAAATGCAGAATACTTGTATGCTACGTTGAACTATAGAGCACCATCTTAGCTATGGAAGTGTTTGTTTACAGTGTCTCAAAAATTCTGTTTTACAATTAAAAGACCAGATACTAGACTTAGGTAACTGGTTTTATAAGTTCATGTTTCATCAGTTTATTTAGGGATTTATTAAATAATTTCTTTGTGTGTGCTTTTGGAAAAGAAATTGAAAGATTTCAGGGACTTGGGCGCTCTTAATGCACCTGGGATAAATGCAAATTTTTAGTCTTCTTGCCATCTGGGTCCTTTTGTTTATTCATCAGCTGAACTAAAAATCCCTGTGTATCAGTACTTAGTTTGCTATGTAAAACAATGCAAAACACACTCGATACAGACAACACTGATGATTTATGTGCCCTCATGTACTGGCTGATAATGGTCCTGGAGAAACAACTTATCTTTTTACCATGTATAATAATAAGGCAATCACAAAACAGTCATCTTAAGGGTAAAATTGTACTTTTGCTTATGAAATGGCTTTTTTTCCCTATATAAATTGATGCCAGGTGTAAATGATGAAGGTGTAAATGCTTCATTGCTGTAATAAAAGCAGTTATTTTATCCTGCATATTTAGCAACAGTTGCTTTCAAACTGTGCAATACCAAGAGAAAACAAAGATAAAAGAGCAAAATACTCAAAAGAGCAAATATAATGATGAGGATATCATCATTTTACAGCTTTACACACAGAAGGCAGCTACACGTGTGTTTTAAGAGCAGATTGCTGTGGTGGCTGCAAAACAGAAAATGGAAAGGATCCATATTTATTCTAGTAGCTTCCAAAGTTGTGTCAGGTATTTCAGAGAATGAAAGAGCATGTAGGGTCCTTACTAGAGCATTCAGCTGTAGAAAATGGAATAAGAGTAGACCAGTAGGGGATTTTCCAGCTCCAGAGCACAGACACTGTTAGTGCCCTGTTGTTATAAAGGGGAGGAGAGGGTGAAACTGGAAAGGAAATTAAGGATGGAGAATGTGGAGGACATTTATATTTTTTTAATGGTAGAAAGGAAATCTAGAGTCTTTCAGATTAGGTCTTTCCTGTGAATTAGCAACTTGGTTAGAAGGCTTTATTTTTATTTTATTGATCAAAGAGGAAATGATCTTGGGGCAAAGACAGGCCTGTATTTGAACAGCACAGTTCTTGGGGTGTGTTCCACCCCTGGTGCAGTGAGAGAAGCTCCTGGTGACCCTGGAAGAGTGTGAGCTGGACATTAATAATGAAACTGTGGAGAGGACAAAATATGGCAAAAAAACAGAGAGGGAAACTGAGAGCAGTGGCATAACGCAAAGAGCTGGTTAAACATGACTTTTGAGCTACATGTGCTCACTCCTGGAAAAATGGAATGTGTTTGGAGAAACCAGCAAGAAAAAATACCTTGGCAATGCCCTTTTGGATAGAGGGAAATGAGCTGGATACTTCCAGGGGATTGTCCCCTTCTCTTGAGATCCCAAGGGAACTTCTTCTCTGGCAATGGATTTGGTTATTAGACTAGGAAGCTGCTGCAGAATGTACCATGTCTTTTACCCAACTACTCATCTTTGTTCATTACACTTACAGTTATTTGTAGAGGGAAACAATGCTTTAACAGCCCTGCCTGTGCAGCATCAGTGCAGTGTCCTCATGAGATCCCACCAAAATACCTGAACAGAATCCTTGCCACTCATTACTTGATGGGTGTCTTCTGGGATTTTTGCTTCTATGTCAGAAAATTACTTTTAAATGCCAGCCTTCTGCTTTTCTGAGTCACTCTGCCACTTGGGAGTGATTCTGCAAGAAATAGCAGATATGTACAGTAGTGAGATAATTGAAGACCAGATTCAAGTATGACATTTTAAATGGTAATTCTGCTGGTGAAGAAAGAAATGCTGCTGGTATTGAAAAGACAAAATGTCAACACAATTAAAAATAAAAACCAAACCACATAATTAAGCAAGGCAAACATTCAGAAACAAAATATGTTTCTGATAATTTTCTTCTTAGGACAAGAACACTTCAGAAGGGAAGAGTAGGATGTGAGGGTTTGCAGTCTACTCATATGAAAATGTTTTCTTGACTCATATGAGTAGGTTGTCATCAAAACTGTATCTGTGCTTCAGAAAAGGATGGGTGACAATCACCAATTTAAAAAGGAAAAACCTTCTCCCAATGTGGACTTTCAGAAGTGGCAGAATTTTCTTGGGATTTCATCTGTTCAGTCAGCAAGAGAATTCCAGCACAGCTCTGGAAACCAGGGATACTGGTTGTGGAAACCTGCTTGGATCTTGGAAGTTTTTTGTTTAGAAAGAAGTTCTGTCAAGTATATGCATTTTCATTTCAGGCAGAGGATTTGTTAGAAGGAAAAGAATAGTGTAAGAGTGTGTAAACTATCTTAGCCACATTAAATAATCTGGCCTGGAAAAACATGAGACCTTATTTATAATAATGCCCCTTTTCTCTAAGCTGATACTGAAAACAATCTTGGAGTAGCTATAAAAACTTATTGATTCTTTTATTCTTTATTCTCATTCCATCTTTTGTTGCCTTTTCTCTGAACTTCCAGTCTACAGACCTTGGTAACAAGGGCCCCTCAAGAGTGAATGTAGGGTTTCAGGAATGTTTTGCCAGTTGCTTTATGATGATACTTCACCATACTTTGTCAGCTTAAACTTTCTGAAGTGCAATTATTGCATGTGAAATCACAAGTCTTAAATTGTTCTGACTAAAGACAGACTTAATTAATTCTATGTATAGCATCTGCAAACTGAGTTAAGGCTGAGTGTTCAGACATTTAAAAATACAGCTGCCCTAAGAATCAGATTGCTGTAAGAATTCAAAGATGATGAGAGAGAGAAATACAAATAAATATTTTATAAGACAATGTGAAGTTTAATAATCGATTTAATAAAACCCACAATAAAACAACACACCTTTTTTCTTCAATTAAACAAATGTATAGTAAATTATTAAAAAACTGCAAATACAATACATGTCTACTGTACTTCAACATCTAATTACATCAACTGTAAACCCCAATTTAATTAAAACCCATTTGAGCATTAGTATGTGCAAAATACCTGTTGTTTGTGGTTTTTGCCAGTAAGTTTGAAAGGATGGGATGCACATTTTTCATGAAGTGTGATATGGCTTAATTGATGATAGTGTTTCTAGTGTTTTGCAGCATTACCTTCCCAAGCACAGTGCTGCTTTTCAGCAGCACACACTCCCATGCTGTACACCAGTGTTCCTGTTTCTTGCCCAAACAGATACAATCCAAAAAGGGAGGAAAAGAAGCCAAAATTGTTACCACCAAATCAGCCTTATGAAAATGTGAAACCTTAGTGAGTTTCAAAACAGAAAATAGCTGAAGTATTCACAGCTGAATATCACAATAACCATAACTGGGCAAAAGCTTTCCTTTCTGATCCACACAGAGAACTACTTTTCATGTCAGTGGAAGTTCTGCATAAGGTGAAAGTACAGAATAAACAAAAAATATTGAAGCCAAGTTCTTGCCATCTTCTGAACTTTGTACATCGTGTTCTTGCTGCCCTTCGCTTCTTGAATGCCATTGACGTCAGAAGCAGGTTAAATCTGGGCTTGTAGGTGAATGATAGCTTAGTGTAAAGATTTATTATCTTGGGTACATTCACAATACAGGGGTTCCACTATGAGGCCAAACAGTTCCACTTTGTGGACTCTGAGCTGTCCAGATGAATACACAGTCTTTCAGGTTGCCTCCTCTCTGTAAATACAAAAGGGCCTTTCTGCCACTGTAGGTTGTTATGATATTGTTGTCCAACACCTTCAGGTTACAGAGCTTGCTTGGATTTTGCTTTATCCATAAGCTAAGTAGTGGGAACTGCTATCACAGTGGCATTCCTGTCAGGATGCTGCCACGCTGTGCTTAAAGCAAAGATGAAAGGTCAGAGATTGTGATGGATGGAATTGTTCATGTCTAAAACTTCTGCTCCCCACTTTCCTGTTAGATGCACATATCTGTAGATTGCATTTGAGAGTATTTCCAAGTCAAATATCACTTCTATCATTTGACTTTTCTTTTAAAACAAAACAATCATGGAAAAAATTATCAATTACAGGACATTTATTAATTACAATTAGAATGCATGCTAATGGCCTTTTAATGTGAATCAAATGATGGTTTAGACATTCAAGATTATTAATAATAAATTCCTCTTACAAGTCAAAACTTTATAAAATAAATAACCTGTTTCTAATGTATAAATCCTATTCTAAAACACATTAAAGATAACTGATCACTTAAAACACTTTGGGTCCAGTGTTGGGTCTCTAGATAAATACCAGAAGTCTGGGCAAAGATCTTCCTGTCTGGATCTCTGAATGCCCAGATTAAAGCTAACTTTCTGGTCTGGGTACAGTAAATTCTGTATGTTGCAGTGTCTCCAAAGAGACAGTTTCCATGAGAATTCAACTTAATGTATGCGTTCATAGTCTGAGATACTGTCTGAAAATTACTATTGAAAAAATACTGAAGAATTAATTTGGGGATCATGATATATTGTGCAACCCTGGTATGATCAGCTTTAGAGACTTTTGACTGAAATACTGAATGCCTGATGCTCCTCTTGGAGTGCAGGTACTTTGTGGTACATAATGTTTAAAGGGCAATATTGGACTGTAATTTGTGAGGTATCTGCAGAGCCGCGTTCCAGTTTGTAAACAATAATCCAAAACCAGCTGTGTTTCAAAACCATAATAAATTGAATAAACCAGTACAACGGAGAGAGTGAAATAAATGTTCTGTAGGGCAACCACTGCACTTTTCGCAGCACCAGTTCTCCCTGCTGCATGTCCCATGGTACAAATCCACATATTAATGGTTACTATTGGATAATTTTCATTTTGCATTTATTGCTCTCAGTCTTTGACTACACAAGGTAAAGAATAAGGCAGCAGTTCCCAAAACATGAAATTAGGCACTGGAACTCTGACAATTCGCACAGGTTTTGCTCATTTCCTGTTTGTAGCTCTGAAGCTGGACAGAGCACTTGTACATTCCAAACGTGTTCAGCAGCAGTTGCCGGGCCTTGGACTGAACGTCCTCCCATTTAGATGAACTACCAGGAACTGCAAAATTAAGAAAAGAATTAATAAATTCACTCCTTGAGAAACCTGAGCAATGCAAATGTTCTCAAACTTACCACAGTGCCACCAATGAGAATAATTTTTGCTCACACTTTATTAATTTCATATTGTTCTTGTGGTCACTGTGTGCTCTCTCTTCATCAATTTACACCTCTCTTGATAGAACTCGGTGTGTATTTGATACTATCCCCCCAAAAACCTGAGCTTTCCTACTAAGAACTGATATTCATAGAATAGTTAGATGTCTGAATCAGCACATGTTTTGGCAAAACATTTATTTTTCATATGTTAGACTGTTAGATGTTTCATATGTTAGATTGCACCCTTTTTTTCCTTAAACATGTAAGAAAATTTCTGAGGAGAAATTTTGTGTTGTTTTTTTTCCATACCCAAAGAATCTGCATTGGACATTTTAGTATGAACATATTTTATTTGCACAGTTCTCATTTACACCATCTCTTTCTTGGCCAAGCTGTTCTATTCCTTGCTGTACAAAACCAGAGTTAGTAGATTTTCCTTCCCCAGAATGATATTTCTTGGTTCAATTTAAATAACAATATGAAGAGGAAGTGGTGGGGTTTTCCTAAACTTGGATTTGATTTAGAATTATGCTATCCAGCAGCTTACCTAGTTGCAAGTGGACTATGGCAGTTGTTTTTCCTGCAGTGAGAGACCAAACATTTAAATCTTCTATAGAATAAACATCCTCAATTTTCATCAAGTCTTCCTTGATGCGGTCCACATTTAAGTGCCTTGGAACTCCTGTGATACCAAACAAGATAAAATTAATTCTGTCTTCTGGAGAGTCTCAGTAGCCTTTAAAATGTCACAACAAATCTCAATGTCAGAGGAATTAGAATTTGTGCTGTTGGAGGTGATTAGTAACTTCTATGTTATCAACAGAAAATAATATGGAAATGGGCCAGTTTAGTCTGGTATGGATACAGAAGTTGTACAGGAATTGCAGTGGAATTGTATTCACATTCTGTCTCAGTGGAATCTGTCCTGTCCAGAACCCATGCTCTGGCAACAGCAGCATTAGATCCTTTGCAATGATGTACTTTTGTTGACAACTCCACTGCAGCTTCTAACCCTTAGTAACTGCTTAGGTTGGACTCTAGGGTCAAAATCTGTTAAAAAAACACCAAACAAACTAGGGCCTGTCTCCTGAAACTGCTTTTGAGGTATCTGAGATCATGTTCACAGGATACAGTAGTCCATGTGCAGTGGTCAACACAGAGGACTGTGTTTTACAGAGTGTCCTCTCTGCAAATCAGAGATCAAGTCCTTTTGGTATTTTCAGCAGCACATCTCTAACTTACCACCACCATCCTTTTTCTGTACAAAGGGCAAAATCAAAATTTTAGATTATCAACTTGGGTCAAAAACTAATGCAAGTACTGAATAAACACTTTCTGAGTAGTTTTGATGCTACAGTAGCTTTTATTGCTTATCTTCTAGTTTTATGGAGTTTCTTTATGTATACTGTGAGGAGTTCAGCAATTTGCTTCTCAGATTTCTTCAGACTTTTTGCTTGACTTCTCTGAACCTGATGCCTTACTGTCTCTTAAATTACGTAATTTCCAGTACTGTCTCTTTTGAAAGTCCAGTGTCTAGGACTGTCTCACATGAAACAAAATTGTCCTTCTAGTGGAGACCATCAAAAATGATTTAGCTGATAAATAACTAGCTAACCTTCTGGTATTTGTACAGCTTTCTTTTTCCCAGGAAAAATGGACTTAAATTCTCGTATCTACATCATACTTGGGATGGGCTTCCATTCTTCCTTATAAATCTATATTAAAAGCTAGAATCTCATTGCTTGTGTTGGACAGCTATTTAATTTTTTAATTTAGCATTTTTAGTATAAAGAGGAACGGAAGTTAATACCAAAATTTGATACAACTTCAAGGGCCTTGATGTTGCAGCAGCAGTTTCCAGTATAAATGCAAGTCTGTTGTCTGGTGATTCTGAATTTGAGTTGGAAAAGTTTCCTAGCATGCATAAAGCCCACATACCATCACTTTCAATGACGTAATTAATATAGAGATTTTTATGACAACTGGGATGCCTATGCAAACAGCTACAACACAAAATATCTGGAATCTGATACTTCATTAATTTGTCTTATCAGTTTTCTTCAGCTAAATCTGTTGCCTTGGAGCTAATTGAGGATTTTGCAAATTTCATCATTTTTGCCTTCTCAGTGAACTTCTACTTTGTTAGATTTTTTTTTAATCTTATGTGACAGCAAAAGCACTTAACTGAAGATTCTGAGGTTTCTGATTTCAACTTGTTACATAATAAAAGTAAAGTCGATGGTAATTCACATGAGACAGTTAGGAGTGTGCAGTTAAAACCTAGAATTTTTCTCCCAGCCCTAACATCTTCATTTTATAAAGTAATAGTACTAGATCAAGCAGTAATAGTTGCCATGTAAGCTGTGATAAAGCAAAGGATGTTGCTGACATGTTTCCCTCTATGTCCCACAAGATAAGATCCTTCAGCCCATGTTCAGCTTTTTCTTCTCTTTTTTTTTTTCTGCATTTTACATCACTCTTAACTTGCAGCTTCCCCTATGGGAACAGCAGATACACACAAGTAATACAAAGGCTCTTGTGGGAAAAGGGAAGACAGGACTGGCATGAACCATGTGTCCAGCCATTTGCCTGTGCTTGGTGCCTCCTTTTACCTGTATTCACATTCACTTTGACTGTGCAAGTAATAAAAGTGAGAGTGTAGAACTGAGTCTGGGCAAATGTTCACTTGATTCAGCTGAGAGTCACTGCAGACACACAAGAAAGTTCTGTACATTTCACATCTGCACCTCCTGATGGTAAAGAGTGTGCAGATACAGGACTTGCGTTGTTCTGGCCACAGTCAAATACACCTAAGAATTGCTACAATTTAGAGGAGCCATAAAGAACCACCAGACTAAAGCAGCACCAAGACAGACAGGTCTCCAGGTACAATACACACAGAGATGGGGATCATGATGTCAAGAAAACTGGTATTTTCCATGTAAAGTACTGCAGAATGGGCAGAGATCTTACCTTCCAGAATAATAACTCCCGTGTCACACAGAATTCGAACTGTTGTAAAAACCACCAATATGGAAAATACATATGTACATATAGGATCAGCAATCTTGTATTCTGGCTGCAGAAGGGAAATTTCACAATGTCAAAGGATGTATGAAAACAAGATCACTTAGAAAAATGTGACTCAGAAGACACAGTTACTTCTAGTTCCAAGTCAATATATATAGTAGAGAGAGTTTTGCTGATTTTGCATGATGTAAGAAGCTTATCCTAAAATATCATTAAAAAGCTATATTTAATAACTTATAAAAACAGGCCCCTTTTGACTTTAATCACCAGAGCTGAACTGCCAAGATTCCCCGTGCCTCCAGGAGAGGCCTTTCCTTACCTTAAAGCGGATGATGTAGGCAGCTACGAGCACCCCAATGCTCTGTACCAGGTCCCCCAGGGCGTGCACAAACGCTGCTCTCACTGCCAGGCTGCTGTGCCCATGGCTGCTGTGCCCATGGCTGCTGTGCCCGTGGCTGCTGTGCCCGTGGCTGCTGCCCTGGGCTGCGCTCGGAGAGCTCGGCTGAGGTACGTGAGAGTGAGCGTGGGAATGGGAGTGGGAGTGAAGGTGGCCAGACTGATTCAGCAAAAACCCCATTCTGAAAGTGAAAGAAGAGAAATGCTTCAAGAAACAGGCTTTAGGGTTTGTTGGGTGGGGAGGATTTGTTAGGATTTTTTTATTTTAAACCAAATAATTGAAAAATAATACTCGGTGTAATTTCTTGTCTTATTTGGGAAAATTAAGATGTCCAGCAAAACTACATCCCATGACAAAGTTACAGACCATGAATGTATTAGCAGCTTATTGAGAAATACATTTATGAGGGTTAATGGAGAGAGAGATCTTACATTAAGTTAACTGCAACACCGACGGCTGCTGTGATGAGCATGATATCACCATTTATTTCATAGTCCATATGGATAGTTCTCTGAACAGCCTCATACAACAGGAATGCCATAAGGATATAGACCAGCAGTACACTAATGATGGCTGACAGTACTTCTGCAAACAAAAAGGAAAGAACATTATAAAAATGTGTCTCAGATCCACTTCTATTTCCAAATTAGAATGTGGACAGGGTCTTGTTTTAACTATTTTATCCATACCATACCAATATAAACAAACAAGTTATGTGATAAATAAAACCTGTAAAATAGGATTAACCAACTGACTTTGTTCTAATAAACTCCTTCACATGTCCCTGTCATCATTATATACCTCAAATTATGTTTTCTCTGAAAACTTCTGCACAGGTGATGATCCTGACTTCTTCAGATACCCAGAACGTTTGCCTGAGAATTCACAGGCAAAGGCCTTGTCCAGGGATGAGGAGGAGAGGTGATCTCAAACATTACCAGCCTACCCACAAATAAGGGAAACCTTGATTTTAAGTGTCCAGAGTATTTAACTGGGTTTATTTATTATTTTTATATATCCTTTTTTATTTAGGATGGAGAAGAAATTACAAAATGTTAAAGAAATCAAACAGTACAAACTTGTCACACATTATACTCTTAAGCTCCTTGACATAAGTGTTTGTAAATGTTATCTGAGGCAGATTTCAGCTACAAAGGCTTGCTTAATGTAAGTTTCTGTATTGCTGTGATATGCTGTTCTAATATTATCTAATATTTACCAAATATTATTATTTCACAAAAAGCAAAAGCATTATGACTATTATTTTGGCATAGGAATTTTATCTGATCAGCAGGGACTTTCAAAAGGAAACATATATCTAAATAAAAATAAAAATTAGAAAACTAGTAAAAACTAGTATTTCATTGTCCTATGCTTTCTGCTGCCATTTATATCTGTGGAGAGTGGTTACAGTTCTCTACGAGGTTCCTGCTATTCAGATGGGAGTAAACAGGGCTAAATATTTTATAGGTTGGGACTTTTGTGCTGCCTCGGTACCCAAGTCATGAAATTGTGCTGGTGATAGCACACAAACCTGAGAAGGATGAGTCCACACTACAGTTTTAAGGTCTTACTATAAAGAAAATAGGTATTTCCAAATGGGCCACTAGATTGCTTTTATCATAAATGTACTTTTACCCTCTAGCTTCATATTCTGAAAACTATCGCCTGCAGCAGCTGAAACTTAAAAAAAAAGGCAACACAGCTGGCAGAGAAAACATTAGCCCAGTTAAAGACTGTCTCAGTTATAATCAAGTTAATACAGGGTATTACAAAAAGCCCTGGGAAAACCTTAATGCTTGCTCCATTGTATTGCATATAAATCTGCAGCCATGCCTGAGTAATCTGTAATCATTATGCATAATGCTCATTACTGTCACTTGCCAGATGGATGACTGGGATCTCAGCCTTCCTCTGTGAACTCAAAGATCAGAGGTGGAATTAATTTACTTGGAATTGTAATGGTTGTTCTTCCCCCTAGTTCCACACGTTGCCCTGATTTATTCTCCAGTTAGGGCAAAATTCTGCCCTTGGCTGTACCATAGTTCTAAGAATACTCATCTGAGAATTGCCTCTCTTCTTCCTCTGCTTTCAATCTGTCAGCCTGAAGTACAACTTGGGTTACTGCAGATGTCTTCTCTAACACAGAAGTGTTTTAATTTTATTTATTGAGTATTACAGCTATATCAGCATTTTAATGTCACCAAAATCAGTTGATCTGTGCACTGAATTATAATATCATTATGGGAGAAGAAACTCACACCAACACATTCAGCTGCTGGGTAGTGTGTCAATGCCTGGATGAGGAACAGCATTACCAGGCAGTAACAAGGCTCTGAAAGTCAACTGTCATAATCTGAGATGATTTCAGAGCAACTTGAAAATCCTGGAAATAGCCACAGAAATGGAAATTATCTTTACAAAGCTGGCAGATTATTCAGGGCAACAGTCCTAAAAATACACAATACATTGCTTAGAAGGTTTTCCAGAATGCTTTTTGAAAAACTTGTGAAGCCATAGCACATTAGCATTTACCAGAGAAATAATATAGTGTGCTTTTACAATCTAAACCCATATTTTCTGCAATGGAAACCAGTGTTTTCCTTGCAGTTTCTTCCAGAGTCACTGTCATGTCAGCATTGTATATTTGTGCTGAGATCTTTCCCTTCTTGTGAAATGAACTGTGCACAGTCTCAGTGGACTGGCTGATTCTGTCATTACTAACATTGTCTCTGCAGCAATGGACGAGTGCCAGGTTCCATATCTGCGCTTAAATCTGCTCAGTGTCTTGCTGAAAAGGAGGTATGGGGAAACTGAACTATTTTTGGCTTCAAGAATTTAATTCTTCTTTAACATGACTGCAGTTTCCATTATTTTGTCTTCACTTTTCTAACCTATTCCTGAACCTGTCGGCTTCCTTTTCATAACTGAAAAGGGAATAAAACTGAAGATGGAACTTATATATTATGTATTCAAAGAGAATTCAAATAAATGAAAATTAGTGCTAACTTCCTTCTGGAATTTGACTAGACAACTAACAGGTCTGTTGCTTTTACAAAGTGATAGTTATGGGAATAACTGAAAATTCATCATTCTGCAAACAAAAATGATAACAAGTACCAGAAACATTGTACATTAGAACATTTTCATGCCTACTGAATGTATGGATTATCTTAAAACTTAATGCAGAGCAGGTCAGTGATGACACAGTTCTTGCACATATTCCCAGCTTTAAACAAATAATCCACATATTCTTCTGTGACAGATACCCAATCTGTACCCTACTTTTAACATGCTGACATATTTTAACATTTCTCTTGTGAAGTTTAAACTATTGCTGAACTGATATTATTTGCTGACAAGCTTCTTACATATAGGTTACTTGAAAAAATGTGTTACAACAAGGATATACCCTAGAAACTGCTTTGTTCCATTGCCAGCACTCACTGATGTGTGAAACTGGGCCCTCAGGCCACAGCATTCAGACTGGGTGCCTAAAATCAGGCAAATAAATTTCACAAATGTGATTTTTAAAAAGACTATAGTATATATAGTAATTTTGAACCATCCCATCTTCTGTACTTTGGGGGTCTCTGGCAAAGCCTTGACTGACTTCCTCTTCCTTCCTGCAGCACAGAAACTTCTCCCCAGCCCCAGGCTCTCCTGCTGCTCATCCAGGATGGCTGAAGTAAAAAGGAACCCCTGGAACCTGTGCAGTCCTGCTCAAAGGAGGGTCAGCCACAGTGGCTTGCTCAGGGCTGCTTCCAGGTGGGTTTCATGTATTTCCACTCCACAACCTGTTCTAGTCTTTGACCACCTGCTGGCACTGCGAGCAGAAAAGGAGGAGCAATTGTTGCAGAACTGAGAGGCTGCTCCCTGGAGCTGCTCCTAGAGAGAAGGGCTGTACAGATTAATTTTATGGGCCACATCTGCCCCATGGACCACCACTGGGTCAGTCAGGCTAGTATTTGACTAGTATATTTCCTGGGAGTAAACTGGAAAGAAAAAATATACAGAAAATTAGATGGCAGGAATCCTCAGGGATTTCTTCTTTCACACTGATTGAAAAGTCAGCGAAAATTTATGGAACTCAATAATATTTTAATGGTTAAGTAAGGTCCTTTTATTTTTTTAAGATAAACCCCTGTTTTAAGCTAGGTGTGTTCAAGGTTTGTGCTATTTGATTTTAGAAAAGTTACAAAGACATGTAACTACCCAAATTATTTTGAAATAGGGTTAAAGTATGTATAAATGCTAACATCCTTCTGTAGAGTATGAGCAAATGCCAGAGGCATACCTGCAAGGTCAGGTTTCAGCATCAGAGGAGCTCCTATCACAAAATTAAAACTTCATGAAAGAAAAGTTTGTAATGGGAAATGCTGGCATTGCTAATGCTCTCTTGCTAAAGCCCCAAAGAGCTTAGCTAGTGTACAGAGTTATGCATTCATGCACTAGTGACTAACTGATGACAAATGACAAGGAGTGATGGAGTTGTTGAATTCTACTGCTGTTCTAGCAGCCAAAATAAGAATTGCAAATAGTGACTACACAAGAATGAAATTCCTTGAAAAATGTATGCTATAGAGTGTTATAGAAAACAGGTAGAAAACTGGGACACTAGAAATTACCTATTTCATGAAAAAGATACTTTGAAGTTTTTGCTAAAATGTCTACAGACCTGCAGCTGTATATTATATCCAGTTAGTAGCCACATGAAAACACCCTTTATCATCATTACATTTCCAAACGTGAAGTAATAAATCCTGAAAATATTCTTCCAAGGGTTGGTCCATAATTCTGTTTATACTTCTTTTTAGAGACACCTAAACTGGACAGAGGTTAAGTAACTTGCTGTATTTTGCAAACCATGGGGCATTTTGACCTCAGCTTTCTGTGGTTTGGGGAATGCAAGAGGAATACTAATTTGTATGAGCTTTGGCAGGGCAGAGCTCTCTAATAATATGTTCTACATAACTTCTTAGTTGTGGATTAAAATGTAATTTTTCACATTGAATAGGACCTTTTTCCAGTATCACAATTCTGCTGAAGTCAACAAGATTTTTTAACTCCTGGGCACTGTGAATAATCTGTTGTGAACAACCACGGGCTGACATGCACAGCTCCTGCACCAACAATGTCACCATGAATTCAATTCCCCAGCCTTCCTCTTCAAGAAGGAAGATGAATCAAGCATTCAGAATTGGAGGGAGTTGCCCTGCTCCCACTGAATGAAATTCTGCCGTCAAACTTTTGGCCAAGTTTGGTTTTTTGTTTTTTTTAATCTATTCACTTGTAGCAATACAACCTAAGCAGTGTATCCCAAATGGCCAGTGACAGGACATTGAGAATTAGTTAAAGCATCTCTTAGGTTTGTTACTACTTTCTTTCTAGCTACCTGTTCTTCTAGAATTAGGTGGTCTTTACAGGTTTTGCTTAAAATACTCTGTACCAGCAGAACTGATAGCTACATACCTAAGCGATGAAATCCAAAAGTGAACCTCTTTGTTGGAGATTTTGCAGACAGCCAGAGAGCGAGGAGGGTCAAAATAATACCACTAAGGTCAGTGAGCATGTGAAGTGCATCTGTCATAATTGCTAGGCTGTTAGCAACATAGCCACCTGAAAACATAATAGGAAAAGTCAGGACATATGACATTTTTAATTATTTTACATAATATCCTCTTGCACAGCTTATAGTTATTTATTTTCAGAATAGTATATAAGAGCCCTTCTTATACCCACTAAACATGGAGGGGTGTTTGCCATTACAAGCAAAATGCCATGCTGTAATTTCAAGCTACCATAGTTAAAAGTGCAGTCAAGTGTGCTTTCTATTAAGAGTAACATAAAAAGGATTCACTCCTGTTATTCTAACAGAGACTACTTGCATCACAATGTTTGCAAGATCAGGTCCAAAACAGTTTTGTATCTTTTCTCTACATATTACTGCACATGTGTTTAATCAACTGATTCTTTTGTTAAACTACATCTGTTAAACACTCTGACATAACAGAACAGGAACAGAACTCCATAGATTCAATGACCATGAAATTTACCCTGTCACTTTTTTATTTTCATTACTTTATCATTTAACGTTAATTATTCCCCATCCTGGCAGAAGTGTGTAAGTTCTTGCAATATCTATTGCAGACAATGACTTTCACTTGTACAGCATTTTTCTTTGTTATTGATTACCATAATTTTTTCTTGTAATAATGAGCTGCATTGAGACAAATAACCTGAGATCAAAGGTTAATATCTTTGTTCCAATTCACTTGCTAGAGCTGCTACTGGATGAGTGAGAGATTTAAACAATGCACCTCTCACCTAAGTATCCCTTATACAGAGGGGAATCAAGAACAGGCTGTGTTGTCTCCCATATGCTTGAAGGTAAGCCCATTATCTCAGAAAAGATCAAATCTTCAGTGTCAGCTCAGCGAATATTTGGTTTCTCTTTTTACCTTGAGATTGTCATGCAGCCTGTAAATTGTACTGAGCAAAGTGTGCAGCTGGTGTGCCATTTGGCAGGCTTCAGGCTCCAACTAACATTTCAAATAAATCTTCATATACAATTAAAATCGTCTTAGTGAAGAGGCTGACCAGAGGAAATAGCGAAGGGGGAATTCACAACTGGCTGATAGTTTTTAAGACTGGTCATAAAACCTTTGTATGTGTGTGGCTGAGGGTGTTCTTATGTACACACCTGCAGAGAGAGGTACTCTCTCCTCGCCAGCCAAACGCAGAGCACAGCTGTCCTGCAGTACTCTTGTGCTGTGGCCACCTACCAAATGCACTACATTTCAAACAGCTCCTTTCCTCCAGCCCCTGTCTTCAATTGTTCAGAACTTTCTATGTCAAATTCTTCTGAGGCTGAAATTCTCCAAAAGGCCATCACAGCTCAAAAACAATGACTTTTTAAGATTTAGCAATTCAGCGACTTTTTGAATAAAATGAGTTATGCCTTTCCTTTCTGAATTGTGTTCTCCCATAATTAAAAAAAATATTTAGAAAGTGCAACTCAACCTCTTTTATAGTCAACAGAGAAGAAACAATCATTTATATGTGAGGACATTTAGTTCAGCAATTTACATATATCATTATTTAGAGTATATATGTTGATCCATATGTATTATTTTGAGAATCACTTCATCCAAGAAGAGTCAATTCCACTTCAGCTAGCCTCTGACTTCTAAAGATTTTCAAAATAAAAGTATAAGGAAGGAATTCAGATACTGAAGCTAAACATAATGCAGCATGTGGATTAAGAAAACATAATTGCCATTTAGGAAATCCTGAAATCAAAGGTTCTCTGTTTCTAAAGGTATTGGTTCATCACGTGGTTAAAGGTACTGCCTAGGGGCTGTTTAGATACAATTGGCAACTTGGAAAAAAAGACATCTGTAACCTTTACAAATAGCTTGATGGCTCACCACTGTTTTCAGTGACCCATGAAGGACAGCAGTTCTCCTCATGGATGATCAATTAGAAATCTCTAAACATAGCTGAAAACATCAAAACCCTGTGAGGAAAGCTAATTAGGACTTGCAATATGTTTTTCATTTCTTGATGCACAATGGTTTCCCCAAAGTGTAAATTGTTATCTAACTGGTCATCAAATGAACCAACAAACATTGAGATAGGCTGAAGCAATGAGTTTGGAAAAAGTATGCCAATCAAGATCTCACAAAAAAAGCTGCTGAAACAAGATTTCCTTCATCTTGACATTGGTAACAGACACCAGAAAGATTTTTACTGAAAAAATTAATTGTCTGATAGAATCTTCTGCCTTTCTTTTAGAAACTCAAATCTGTCAAAGATCATAGAAGGAAGTCAGGTAAAGTACCCTACACGATCAGAGTTTCCCAAATACCTGAGCTTAAGATCAATTCATAAAGTTTGGAAATTTCAAACCAACCAAAGACAACACAGTACAGGGCTGGAGTGAAATAAATGAAACAGGTGGGACACTGACCCAGGACTTGGGGGCTGTATCTCTAATTACTCTTCTGCTGATTATTATTTGCCCTGTGACAAGTCATTCAGATCCAGATCCACAGAATTACAGAGCTATCCAAACCCATAATTTATTCTCTGTGGAAGATGGATGCCTGAATATTTGATGGGTCTGACCCTCAGTGCTCTGATTCTGTGTCCAAAGAACGAAATATGGCTGGGAACAGCACACCCAGAGCTGAGGAGGACAAGTCCACAGTACAGCACCAATACTCTGTACAGACAAATCCAGCCTGATCAAGCCCTGACTGTGCAGGAAGAACAAAGATGATGTGACAGTGATCAGAGTATTTTTACTCTCAGCATCTATTATTTCTAGAGCTCTCCCTGCACTAGCTATGGAGAGGTCTCCAACAGCATGAATTGGATCCAAAGCCCCAAACAGAAACACTCCCAGTGACCTGAGCATCAACCTGCCAACAGCTCGGACATTATTCAGTAAGAGGCCCTTCAGATGAACTAAATTCAGTGTACATCAGAACTCTGATACAATCAACTAACATCACTCTCCTGTTAAAGGATGTCTAAGCCTAAAATACAACACTATTGCTTATCAAATTTACCTGAGTTCATGCTGAACCAAAATCTCAGCCACAGAAAAAACATGGAGCCAGGGGGTAAATGGAGGCATTCAGCCAAATCCCCAAAGGTTTGACACACAGTGCCTTAGCCATAATAAGCTGATGTATTGTGGCCTGTTATTAATGACCAGCCACACACTGAGACATGCTGAAAGGCAAAGCCACTTTTTTCCATTAACCCACATTCCTGAAATAAGGCCCCAAATAAAACTGGTGCAGACACAGTCAATACTCTGGTGTCTCTCTGAAAAATTGAACATTTCTTGTAGGGGTTTTTTTCCCCCTACATCTGTGGGACAAACTGCAATAGTTATCTTCTAGCAACTATTTTGTTCCCTATCCATCTTACACAAGTTTGTCTTAAGAACACAATTCACAGTTGTCCTAGCAAAAGCATCTAAGAGCATGAGCTCACTTCACACAAGTACTCAATTGACTCAATTTGCAGAAGTCAGGAGGAGGATGTAGATCCCATGCTCCTGTTCTTCAATTCCAGAAAGTTTTTATAATTTGATTTTTTGTGTGTGTTTGAATTATGGCAAGCAATTAATCTGATTTGCTCTGATTCAGACTTGAATGCTGAAATTTAAGAAATTTAAAAGCATTTAATTGCTATGGGGAGACCTGGCTCAACGTACATATGAAGGTACTGGCACTGAGCAGTGCTCCCCACAACTCCAAATCAGGGGACAGTGGGTAAGAACATTAAAGCATTTTCAGGAGGCTGAGTCACACCCAACAGACACTTGCACTGCATGGCTGTATCCAAAATACAGATAGCAACAGGACACAGTAAATGAACAGAGATTAACGGATAAACACTGAACTTTGTAAAAATGATTAGACAGTGCCAAAGGCATAACATTTAACAGCTAATCTATGCATCTCAAGGACACTCGTATTTTATTTCAAGTCTATGCTGCTATAGCCTATTTGATAAAGCACAGTTGTATAATGTTGGTGTATAATGCACTCCTCATCCTGCACAGCATAGCCATTGGGAGGGAGCAATAAAAGCTGAACTTGAGCAATAGGTTCATTCTTCTGACCAACAATCAGGTGCTTATATTGGGAACTAATTTTCAGGTAAAACCCCACTACTTCTGCAAGTACTAACAAAAACCACAAATAATTTAATGCAACTACTTGGTACTCATATGTTGTAGCAGGAAGCGTTAAAGTAACAGTCACTTTAAATGACTGTGCTCATAAGATTTATGTCTGGATGGAGCACATGCTAGTCCAGAGCACAGCAGGACATCAAGAAGTTCTCAAGGGAGTGATGTCTCCGTTGGATTGCTGTTGATAGCTCAGGACTTGTCTTTTTAGTTCTAAGTAATAGTGTGTATTACTGTATCTGGATAAAGACAAATACCCCCGAGTATTACTTCCATTATTATGGTAAATGTCACATTTAAAACTGTATTTTCCTCTTCTTCTCTTGTTGCAAGCACAGCAAGATTTTATGGCCGTTGATTAAAAAATACTGCGATTGAAATTGTTCATGCTACTTCTCCTTTGTTAAAAAACAACTTAAAAACTTACAAGAAGAAATAAAATCCATTAGACAAAGAAAAATTTGTATATTTTATGCCATTTCGAGGAATTGATGAAAAATTCAGGTAAGGAAAGTAGCAAATTCAAGGAAAACACAGGCGGATTTTATTCCCTCTCACTCTCTGCACGTGCAGCTCATCTCTCTGGTCTCTCTAAAGGACTGATGGTTCAAAGCCAAGGCCAAAGCCAAGACCAAGCTGGGAGGCACCGCGCCGGAGGGACGGCACAGCAGGCCCCCGACTCACCTATGAGCTCCCCCGTCATGAAGAGGAGGTAGAGGAGGGCAGCGAGCGTCAGCCGCTTCTTCACCTTCCTCTGCTTGGAGCGCTCCCGCCGGCTGCTGCAGCCGCTGCAGGGGTCCGGCCGGCCGGCCCGGGCGCTGCGCAGGGCGATGTCCCGCTCCAGCAGGGACTCGTCGTCGGACGGGAGCCCCGGGGACGCCCCGTTCACCGGCGTCTCCGGAGCCGCCTCCGAGCCGTCGTCCGCCACCACCACGCGCAGCTTGTTAAACCTGGGGAAGTCCTCATCCCCCACCTCGTCCGAGAAGTCAAAGGCACTGGAGTCGTTCAGGAACAGAGGGTCCTCGCTCTTCCCTAGCAGGGACTTGATGCTCGCCCAGAGCCCGGCCCCAGCCATAGCGGCGGCGCTCGGGGGCCTCGCCGGGCGCGGCCGACCCGCCGCGGGCGGCTCCGCTGGCGCAGCTGTGCCCTCGCAGGCGGCGCCCCGACCGCTCGTCGTCCCGTCAGGGCATGTCCCCTACATCGCCCCGCCGGGCCCCGCGCAGGTCGGACGGAAAGGGGCGCGGGGCTCCGCCGCGGAGCGCCCCGACACTGCCGGCCCGCAGCGCCGCCTCCGCGCCGGGCACCGCGCCGCGAGGCGCTGTCACCGCCCGAGCCCCGATCACCCCGCGCAGCGCTCAGCCGGCGCGGCCCCGGTCACGCCGCGGCCGGGCAGGCGGCGCCCGGCGCGGGGCCGCCTCCCTGCCGGCGCAGGGGGAGCGCCGCCGCCGCCATGCGCGTCACATCCCTCCGCTCCGCGCTCCGCCGCGGGCGGGCAGCGCGCCGCCCTCGCAATCCTTACGCGCTCCCGGGGCCGCCCCGCGGGCGGCGGCGGCCGCAGTTGCTGGGAGTCGCGTCCCCTGCGCTCCCGCGGACCCTGCCGGCACCGCGCCTGCGCCTCCCGCGCGGTTTCACCGCGGGTTCGAGTCCCGCCGCCGCCGCCTCGCCGCGCCCGCGCTGCCCGCGGAGCGGGGGGACCGCGCTGCGGGGCTCGGGGGGCGCAGGGATCCGCCCGGTGCGGCCCGCGTCCCTCGGGGTGGCCTGAGGGGCTGTTCCCCTCCCTCCGTGCCTTTGTGTTCAGCGGGTAAATGCTATGCGAGGTAGAGGCTAAGAACTGCCAAAGCCATACAATGCCGGTATGGTCGTCCCTGATAGGCAGGAAGCTGTGTTCAGTACGCTGGAAGCCTGAACTGCATAGTTCGGTGCTCTCGCTTCAGATTTTAAACGGCAGAAGTTTGCATTGTATTGCTTTTGTCTTTCTCTTCTGTCACGGCACTGTTCTTTACATTGTTTCAGTAACTCTGTTAAGGTACAGTTGTAGGAAGTTTCAGATGCCTTTCTGCACATTCCTTAAAGGATGTAAGGAGAAACAAACCTCAGGGACCCTGCTGTTCCTTTCATAGCTGTGTTCTAATACAAAAGTATATTAGATTCTTGCCTTTATTAATTTTAATGAGAGGTTATTCCTGCTCGGCATGGTCTGAGTACTTGAAATTTTCTTCTGAATTTCAGCCTACACGTGTTCTGCATCAGTTTGTACCTATGGCCAAATTCTATTACTGTCTTCAGTCAGTTTGCTAAGCCATAAACATTTCTGGGAAATCATGCCTGTCAGAGAGAAAGTACATGTCTTGCTTTGTTACTGGGTTGAAGGAGGTTACCAAGAGAAGACTTTAGAGTTGTATAGATGTGCAGGATTTTGGAGAAGGGCACTCCTTTCCTGGTCAAAGGCTGATAGCAGATTCTGGTAGGCATCAGGGCAGTGCTGGAGGCCAGGGAGTGAGCCCCTTCTTGGAACTGGCCCTGTGGGAAGGGGAGTCCTCTGTGGTAAACTGGCCTTGGGTGGAGGTTGTTTATTGTTGTTCTCTTAATGATGTCCAAAAATAGACAGTATGACACTTTATATGAGCTCCCTTGCCACTTTACAACATGGCTGTTTTTCTGAGTGTGAATCTCAGGTTATTTTTCTTCAAGTGGCTAAAGTGGTGCCATCTCCTGCCCTTTTACCCACCTCATGATTCCCCCAGCATTGTTACCAGCACAATTGTTCAGGGGCCAGACAATGAACTGAGTCCCTGAAATGGGTCAGAATTAAACAATGCGTATTGGGAGGGTTTTGGATATATTTGTATATGTAACTGAGACTGCTTGCATGATCTCAGCTTGCACAGACATCCATATGACAACGAGGGGGCAGTGAACAGTGTGGGAGTCAGAATGAGCAGCCAAGGACGGGAAACCAGTTAAGCCAGCCTTGCTGCCCAGGAAAGTGCTCCCAGCTGTGTTCCAGTTCACCCATTTTGGATGTTTCTGTTCTCTCTGCGTGATTTAACTCACTCTGTGTTTCAAGAGTTTCACCACTTGTACCAGCACAGAGTGAGTGAAGGACACACAGGCATGAGCAGCCAGGCTCCAGGAGGCACCAAAAGAACTGCATTTAAAACTGTCTTAAAATGTTGGGCTTTACACTGGAGCTTTGCCACTCCTACAGGAACAGAAACTTCCAGCACTGAGGAAGGGTATTTAGCTGGGGGGACTAACACACTAAACCAGGGCACCAAGGTTTGCTTTGCTCACCTTTTACTGAATAACTAAGACCAGACGTGTTATCAAGTCAAGAACCAGCTCATGCATTGGAACCAGACGTGTTATCAAGTCAAGAACCAGCTCATGCATGGTTCATTCTCTGAACAGAACTGTTTGTACCAGCTACACTCAATTTCTTCATTGTAACAGCCAAGGCTCTACTCTTTCTATAGTCTCATTTACTTAATGAGGACAGAGAGTCTCTGAGAGGTTATCTATTAATGTGAAGTATTTCCTTTTCATGTTGTCATCCCTGAAGTCACGTGGCACCTCCAACGCTGATGGTTTAAAACATCCTATTTGTTATACAATTCAAGCTAACTTAACTCCATTTTCACTCACACTTCTAGGATGGGGCATGGTTACAATAGATGTAACTGCTTAAATCAGTTGCAAATAAAATCCAAAATGCCTATGTGACAGTGTCCATTAATGGTTTCTGAACACAGTTGCTACAACATAAAATGAAACACAATTATGTGGTGTTAACAGTATTACAAACATAGGCACTTGGGAAATAGTTACTGTGAAACAGGACATTTTGCAGAAGAAAAGGAACAAAAAAAGGTTTCTATCATCCTCTTTTTTGGAACATTTGGGTTAACAAACAGTTAAATTTTAATTTGTCTAGAAAACCAGATAGCAGTTTTCTATTCCAATCCTTAGTCTATTTCTGCAAGACGTGGGAAGGCCTGGAACAGGCAAAGCAGGAGCACAAATCTGAAACTCCCACATCTCAAGTGAGACTATTTCAGAGTCATTATCTCACTTGTTCTTACTAGAAATTCCATCTGGAAACGGCAAAGTCTTTCCCAGTGAAACTTTCAACAAAAGTTGTGGGTTTTCCCCCCTACCAAAAGCAACTTTTAAGTAAAATTGCTAACCAGTTGGGATTAAGATTTTGAGTCTGTTCAAGTTAATTAACACCTTCCTCTTGTTGCTCCTTTAAAAAAGCAGGAAAATGGGTAAGTCTTTAATCTGATGATGGAATAGTGACATAATTGTGAACAAAAGTTAATTAGAATATGCATATGAAGAAAAATGCAAATGAATTGCAACAATCTTTCTGTTAGAAATGTTAGTTTTAAGGTTGACAGATCACCTCAAAAGCCCATTTTTTTGCCTCAATCTGTTTCTGAAAAGCATTAGGGGGACTGCCTGAATTGAATTTAATCGTTAAGGTTTGGGTATATATTAAAATACAGCCTTATTTTTTTTTTTTTTTTCTGAGTGGTCCTTCATTAGTTTTTCCTATAGTTGCACCTGCATTTCCTCAAAAGACCTTTGTAGGTAAAAGAGGAAAAAACCTTAAATCCTACCATAGAAAATACTTGCAAGCTGCTCAGGGCAGGATGCTGATAACACCAAGGTGGCAGTTTGATCCCCATATCGGCCAGTCATTTAAGGGCTGGACTTAATGGTACCTCTGGGCCCCTTCCAACTCAGAATATTCTAAAATACTGTGTGAAGTGATTCTGCTCTTGCACACTGTTGGGGAGATGCAGAGACAGAGAGACAGACGCATATACAAAAGCTACAAGTAGTGTAAAGTTTGCACGGTTTCTGAAGAATCCAAATCTATAAAATACAAGAGCAAGGATGTCCCTACGAAAGGACACCTGCAGTGCCTGTAGGTGTTTCCTGTGCGGCAGCAGCTCCCTGGGCCGCGCTGTGCTGCTCCCGCCGGGCAGCCGCTGTCCCCGGGCAGGCCGGGCCGGAGCTATCGCACCCCGCTGCCCGGCGCGGCCCCGCTGCCCGGCGCGGCCCCGCTGCCCGGCGCGGCCCCGCTGCCCGGCGCGGCCCCGCTGCCCGGCGCGGCCCCGCTGCCCGGCGCGGCCCCGCTGCCCGGCGCGGCCCCGCTGCCCGGCGCGGCCCCGCTGCCCGGCGCGGCCCCGCTGCCCGGCGCGGCCCCGCTGCCCGGCGCGGCCCCGCTGCCCGGCGCGGCCCCGCTGCCCGGCGCGGCCCTCTCGCGTCACTTCCGTGCCAGGCGCGGCCCAGGCCCGGAGCGCGGCGGAGGAGGCTGCGGCGGCGGCGGCTCTATGGTGCGGCGGCGGCGGAGGGGCGCGGGCCGAGGGGCGCCGGGCCGGCCCTCTCGGTGAGGGCAGCCGGACCCGCGTGCCGCGGGCTCGGGCGGCCCTGCCCTGCCCTGCCCTGCCCTGCTCTGCTCTGCTCTGCTCTGCCGTGCCCTGCTCTGCCCTGCCGGAGGGCGCCGGGAGCGGCAGCGATGAGCGGCGCGGAGCGGCCGGAGGGGAAGGAGGCGGCGGTCACGGGTGAGCCCGGGCGCTCGCTGGGTACGTGAGGGGAGCCGGGGCCGGGCGGGACGCGGGTGCAGGGAGAGCCGAGGAGAGGCTGGAGCCGCCGCCGGGAAGCTCCGTTACGGACGGGCTCCCTCCGAGGGCAGGGGCTGCCTCCCGCAGCGTTCTCTCCCGTGCGGGGGCCTGTAGGGTAAAGGGTTTTATCTTCCACGAGCAGACAAAAAATAATCATAGAGTGCCCGTACGAGAATTCCAGGCTGTGAAGTTCAGTTCTTGGAGTTCGGCATGAACTCTTGGTGTTTTGAGTGACAGGCGAAGACCTTTCATGGCCTGGCTTGTTCTCAGACTTTGAAAGCAAAGGTTGAGGGCTGTTAATGTTTAGGTACTCTTGATACATAGTCAGAACACTGATGTTGCCTATTTTTTTCTTCAGTAGACTGGAGTACTCAATTTTATTTTTTTTTAAGATATATATGGAACAGTTATATTTCCCTCTTTCTATTCTGCTGCTGTTCACATAAAGGGGTTTATCAGCTCAGCTTGTGATACAGGTCTGAGAATAAGGGAGGAATAAAGAAGAAGAGGAAGATGAAAGTCCAGTTTAATTGAAAAAGTGCAGAGAATTTTAATGTGTTTTAATGCATTTAATTTTTTGAAAAGGAAAATAAGTTGCTCTAGGTGAAGCTTGAAGTGTGTGCTGACCTGCCACACTCCATTCAGCCTTGCTGTTGTTTGGTGTAGGTCCCAGTGATGCGTCTCCAGATGAAGGAGTTGTAGAAGATCTGCCTTTAATAGATGAGAAGGCTGTGGAGCAGCTGACTGAAGGATTGATTTCCCACTATCTGCCTGATCTTCAGCGATCAAAATCAGCACTGCAGGAACTTACGTAAGCAGATTTTTGGAACCAACTTCATACACGTGCATACTTGATTTGCTGCTCTTTTCAATATAATGTGCCAGCTCCCTTTAACTGGAATATAGTTTATCAGCATTTCTGTATCCTGACTCGAGCAGTCTGAATAATTCAGTGATCTGTGGGAGTAGCAGGGGGTGTATAAGCTGCAGTGCAGCCTGTGAGCACTATGGCTGAAGAATGTGTAACACTAGAAGAGTAAAATGCCCTAAGCCAGGCCGAGCAGAAGACCTAGATTTCTTAAATGCTTATTCACTTCTGTAGTGCAAAAGTGTGCTAAAAGCTGGATTTATTTTGCTTGGAGACATGCAGTTTGTATTCAGGGCAGCTTGTAGTGAGATATTTATTGTTCAGTCTCTAAACCATATTGCAAAACACTTGAAAAATACAAGTAAGGAGCTAAACAGATAAGAGTTCTTTGTACACTGATACCTCACTGATAACCAAGAATGGTTGATTTCAAATGCAGATCAGATCTGCCATGGATACAGAGATACTGGAAGGAGCTTTACACAGATCCATCTCAGTTTTTGCAGGGTACCTTAGTTTGGGTTTCACTATGCATGATGTGGTTATGCTCCTGCCAAGGGCAGCCTTTGTCTGGAAAGACTTGAGCTGATTTGTGTGGAATGGAGATCCTTAATAATCACCAGGAATTCACACAAGTTCTGTACAGAAATAACTTCGTCCTCCATCATGATGCAGGGGCACCCAAGTGGAAAGTCAAGAGCTAATTGTTCTTCTTTTCAGTCAACCACTGCAACCTGGAGAGTGCCTCTTCAGGGTTTTTGGGATATTTATCCTGGATATCCTTGTGCTGTTGGGAAGTGTGTATTGATACTATTTTGATTAAAAGTCTATTTAAAGGGCTGGTTGAAAAGCAAATGGGGTGCTTTACTTTGGGTTTATGCATCTTTTTTTTTTTTGTTTTAGACAGAACCAAGTGGTACTGCTAGAAACATTAGAACAAGAAATTTCAAAATTCAAAGAGTGTAACTCCATTGTTGATATCAATGCTTTGGTAAGTATCAGTAATGCCTTTTAAATTCTAGATTAGCATAGATTTTCTTGCTGAAGCATTCCTAGCAGCTTGTATCTTTTTCTTAATGACCTACAGAAAGAAAACCAGCTCAGATATTAGGGACAAACTGCTGGAGAGGGTGGGAACCAGCATGTTTCCCTTAAATAGGAAGGGCAGTGGGAAGAGAGGGCAGGCTCAGGCAGGCAGCATTGGTGGGACTGGCTGTTCAAAGCCAGCAGCCAAAGCAAATGTACACATTTTTCCAGTAGGATTGAGACTCCCGCATGGGAGTGCACCTCCCCAGACTAGCAGGAATGGTGCATGAAACATTCCTGTATGGTGCATAAAATTGTAATATTTTTGTTCTTTTTCATTAATCTTAACTCAGTAGATTACTGTGTGCAACTGTTGTATTGTAGTAGTTTTCTATATTAATATATGTGATATGTAAATTTTATATATAAACTTGAACATGTTTGTTCCATTATCAAACTGTTCTGGTAACCACTGTTTTTGATTGCTATTTTACTGTGTAGCTTTATAAAACAACTGTTCTAACTTGACAGTCAATGCTTTAACAGTTATGGTTTTTAAGTTTTCAGAAGCTAAACATTATCACAACAAGTTAGTGAATATTAGAAATGAAATGATGATGCTGCATGAAAAGACATCAAAGTTAAAAGTAAGTGGGATAAATATTTTTACTTTCCAATACAGATACTTACTTATGTATTATTGACTTCCAACTTTTATTTTGGATGCATGCTGAAAATTCTGATTAAAATAGAATTTTATCTTAAAATGATGTTTTCAGTAGCTCCAAGCCATGTATGTTTTTATCCTTTCACTTGCTCCTAATGGTGCTCAAGCATCTTACACATCTGAACTACTCTTTCAGTGTAATCTTCATGTTTAGGTGGTGTATGAATCATGCCTTGTTCTGTTGCTTTAGTCCACTCCATTCCAAGCAGTTCTCTTTGTTGTTTCAGTTTCATTTCAATGGAAACTAGATTGTCACCAATGTAAGAATTTCTCCTTCTGTTTAATGTACCATGAACAGGCATAAGTTCACTGGTTTCATGCTATATAGACAGCCTGGTTACATTCTGGCAAGATTAGTCAGTGTGTTCAACAAGAGAATTTTTGCTTGGAGGCAGTAAATTGCATGGTAAGAACCGTATCAGGTATACCCAAAGGATGACTTTTAGTGAGACTGAAGGGGGCTCCAGTTTGTGTTTTCCCAGTGTAGGTCACAAACTTCCCATTTCTGAACAGTAGCAAAGTGAGAGGAATGAAGCAAAAAGGAACAGTTTATGCTACATTCAGTCATATGTAGTATGAGTCATTTGAGTCACCCTCAAAGGAGGGTGTGTTGGAGAGAGGCAGAATGGGAGGGATTTGTTTGTTGCTTCGGTTTAAATATAAATTAAATAAAACTTACAGTTATTTTCTTGTATTTTCTGTTTAGAAAAGAGCACTTAAGCTGCAACAAAAGAGGCAGAAGGAAGAGTTGGAACGGGAGCAGCAACGTGAGAAGGAACTTGAAAGAGAGAAACAGTTAACAGCAAAACCTGCAAAGAGGACCTGAAAACAGAGCATGCAGCAACTTGTCTGAATTAATGATTTCTACATTCACTGGAATTAAAGCAGACTTTGCTTAAATTGGGCTACAGCTGTTGCTAGCAACAGTCTACTCTCTGGAATTATAAATTCCAGAATGGTAATAATAGAGTCGGTAACATTCACATTTTTTGATTTCAGCCATTCAAGTTGCCTTCTTTTGTAATGCTATGCAGTTTGATATTATAATGTAAGTTAATTTTTATATATATGTATATAGGAGAACTTGGCATCATAGTTTTAAGTACCTATCTGTTTTTGTTTTCTTTTCTTCTTTTGGTGTTTAGAATTCTGAGAGATTTGATGACTGGCACATGTTTTTCAGACAAAATGCAAAGAACTTCTTAAAGTTCAGTTCTCATCACCAGACTTCAGTGGCTGCATTTTCACTGAAACTGCTTTGTTTCATGCAGTTGGGATCTGTCTTTGCTCATAAATACTGATTTCTTGTGCAGCCTTAGTTTGATCCATCTCTAAAGAACTGAAGAAAATATCAGTGTAAAAGTTCACTTCATTGCAGCAATCTTTTTTTTTTTTGTCATCAAGTAACTTAAGAACAGCTTTAAAGTAACTTCTGAATAAGTTCCCAGCTGAAAGGATTGGCAGGGGAGAAGCAGAACACTAAAGATTGTCAAAATTATGCGTGCACAATGCAAAGATTAATGATTTTGTGCTTCCAAACATTTAAGTCAAACCAGGAAACTGTTGCTTCTGTAATGGTTTATTAGGAAGACTTGTGTGGTCTAAGCATATTTTTGTGGGATTAGAAGTTGTAATTTCTTTATCTTGTGTGACAAAATAAAACATAACCAAAACTAAACTTTTCCACTTCATGTGAAATTCAGCCACTTGTGGGAAAACGACTGCATTTAGTGTTTTTTCCTTAACAAATGAATTATTTGCACTTCAGGGCTATCTAAGAGATTTTTTAATAAGAGTCCTCGCCCAGAATGATGATTATATTAGTGTCTATTGATGAGAAATTTGGAATGGAGGTTGATATCCATTTCTCTGAATGTAATTCCTATCTTGCAGCACTTGGTGTGAACTCCCATTCAAATGAATGTACAAATTGTCTAGACTAGTGAAAGAGCTTTAAATTATTTGTCCCTACAGGCTAACAAACTAGTTATTTTATAATTGTACTTCTTTTCAAGTATATCTGTGTTTCTTTTTAAGTGATAATGTAAATGATGTTTTTGAAGTAAGATAAAGGGTAAGCTATGTAAAGCTTTCCATAAAAAATGTATAGGAATGTATCACAGGGGCACAGTTCATTTTACTTTTCCTTCTGTTTTAGATGACTCACACAGTGTGCACCTTCCTGGACTTTCTGTACTGTCATTTTCTGAACTCCTAATTTCCTGTTCTTAATATTTGTTATCTTCTTCTGTGAAAGACGTACTCTAACAAGTATCCAGGCATCATGCAAGGTAAACTGGGATAATGTTTTGGGGCAAGGAGAACAAATTACTTAAAGCAGTCTGAAGGGACACTGAAATGCTTTTAGTGAAGCAGTATTAGATTAAAACTTTCCCCAGGTATTTTCCCCTGAAGTTGACTCATGGCCATTAATTGCCAGTGGATTGTTGGCCTCTGCTGTGGTTTGTATGTATTTCTAAGAGAAATGTAAAGTATTTCCACAGTCCATTTTTTGGAGCAGAATGTACATAACTAAATGTTGTCTAAGTATTTTATTTTGTGAGGTAATTTCACAATCAGATTCTGGGAATTAAAATCGTTCTCATTAAACTATTACATGAAACTGGATGCCTCGGTATCCAAATCAGGATTGAATTCCTTTGATATTTCTTGATTTGTATGCCCTCACAGAATCCAGTTTACTATATCAAGTCATATTCTCTCTCTCTGTCAAGAACTGTGTGTTTTTTTCAAAGAACTGTGGTTTTGTGGGATTTTGTTTTGTTTCAAAAAAATCATGGTTACTTTAATTAAAACAAGAGAATTCTAAGAAATTGATACTTTTGAAATTTGGCACATTTCAGAGTTTTGAATAATTTCCAATCAAAGGGGTAAAAGTGGACAGTGCTTACTTGAGGAATCACATGCACGTACATAAAAATGAGATTGATTAACTTTTCCCATAAAAGCATGATAAGATCTGGGTTTTCTATGAATAAGGACCTAATTTTATTAAATGACCTTTCTGTAATAAAGGAGGAAAATTAATAAAAATGTATAGGATGAAGTTTGTTCCATTTACATAACTTCTATTAATGTGTTCTTAAATTACTTCAGTGAAAACTATAATTCATTATAGTTTGTTCTACATCTATAGGATGTTCTACCAAATACTCTTGTAAGTCTTAATGCATAAAAGTAAATGCTCTATTGGATGAAATTAACAATACTGACATCTAAAAATACATGCTTGCATCATCATGCACAGCTTGAGTGAGCAGTTCTGTTGCTGTGTACACTTAGTCGTGCTTGATTTTATAAAAAGTTCCTTATGGAGTAGATAAATGTGGTAGTCCAGGGTTAGGGTTAGGCAGTGTGTGCCCAGCCCTCACAGCAGCTCCCACCCTCTCATCCTGCCTGGACTTTGGAAAGGTTAAGGCAGTGCTTGCTCCCTACGGCTGCTGGACGCCTCTGTGCTGCAGGTGAGGAGTTTCTTCATGTTTGGTTTGTGAGTTTCTGAATTATGGAATTCATTTGAGTAATTTTTTTTTAATTAAAACTGCAGGCTATATCTGTAAGCAGTCTATGGGGAAATATGCATGGGAGCTTAAAGAAAATACTGCAATGTTTAAAGGCAGTCTTAAAAATACATGTTTAAAAAAACAGGCCAACAATTTTCTCATGCACAGAGATGAGGATCAACCTCTTAGAACAAAAAATGTGAAAAAAAGGCTGCACTCTGATTATACAAAGGCCACTGGACAGGAAGTTGAGAAAGTCATAAAAACTATAAAAATGGGCAGTTTGGGTGTTTTAAAGGATGTAACTATAAACCTTGGGGCCTTTTTCTCTTTAGAGAAGTCTCTTTTATTAACAATACGTCTGATCTCTATGACACACTCTAAAAAATATGTGTCTTCTTTCAGTACATTTTCTGTCCAGTGAAACCCAGGAACTCTGGGTGTTCAGCAGCTTTGAAAAGAGAGCCTTTGCCTATCACTGGGGGATGCACTCCATCAGAGCTCATTTATTATTATTTATTGATCTGATCTAGTAAGTGTTTTGGTGGTATTAAGCTTAATAATTTTGCTGGTTTTCTGTCTATGGAAAAGGGCTCCTAGATTATAGTTTAGGGCTGGTGCTCACAGAGAAAGTTCAGATATTGAAGTAACTGGAGAAAGTTCAGATATTGAAGTAGCCGTGCTCCCTCCATGGCAGGTACTGTATTAGTGGTGATTCTGCCGTTGGTAATGGCGATGTGCGTGACGCGTGCCGTGTGTGTCCAGGTGGGACTGGGCTGCTGCCTGGGATGGAGGCCAATGCTGAATGCACGGCTGGGTTACCGGAGATTGGCAGGGGGCCAGGTTTAGGACTGGAGTTTCAAAACTTTGGGAAGCAAGGGGTTGGAGCTGTGGGGGCCACCGGTACCTGCCCGGAGGGGAGCGCTCGGCTCAAGCCCTCGCGGGGGCTCCGCGACCACCGCCGGCTGCGCCACCCGGCCCTGCCCTTCCCGACCGGACCGCGGCCTTTGCCCGCGGCTGGGCAGCACCCGGAGCCCCGAGCTCCGCCCCGCCGCTCCCGGCACCGGCGCCGATCGCACACGGCCGACGGCGCGGTCCGTGCCCGCCCTGCTCGGCGCAAGGAGCGGTGAGTGCGGAGCGGGGAGCGGGCCCGGGGGGTCCGGGCCGCCGTGAGGTAGCGCGGGTGTCCGCTGGGGCCGAGCCGGGAGGCGGCGGGGGCCGTGCCGGTGGGCAGCCTGCGGGGAGCCTGAGGGCCGCAGCGGCCTCGCCCAGCGCGGAGCGGGTCGTGCCCCGGCCCCGTGGTCAGGGCCGTGCTCCCCCCGCCGGGCCGGGTGCCTCGGCCTCGGGGCCGCGGAGCAGCAGCGGCCGCTGTGACCGGAGCTGAGGGGCTCGCAGGTCTGGAGCCGGCCGGGGCTGCCCGCCGAGCTCGCACACGTGCATGGGTGGAGTACTTCACTGCTGATCTGGACTAGCTGTTAAAGAATAGTTGCAATGATCTGTACTTCTTGCCAGTAGGACTTGTCTAACTCTCTTTGTTCCAAGTTCCTTCAATAAACTGGTCCGATAAAGCAGGCAGTCTGAGGAGCTTAGCATACGGGAGGTGCCCTGGAGAGGAAGAAATTGCAGTTGTACTGAGAAAGAACTCTGCAAGAACTGCCGTGCTTGGGTTACGTGTTTGTTCTAGGCTCTAGTTGAGATACTGAGGTACTGAGCTCTCCTGCTCAGTCTTAACTATGATTTCTTTAAAGTGCGTTTTCTTCAGTATTAAACAGACTTATTCTAAAAGTATACAAACAAATAGCCTTAGAGTGAAAGGGAAAAGAGATCTATAAATGGAAGTGCACATTTTTAAATAGCTGCCTGCACAGATGATAAACAGCCTTCTGAAGTTAAACTAACTTCCCGTGGATTTGGGTGTTTTGTTCTGAATGGGGAGGGAATGAGAAGAAAATGTTTGCATCATGTTTTGCATCTGCAAAACAAAATTATTAGCATTGGTTTTACAGTGGATGCCTCTGGGATTTTTCCTTCTCTGTCCTAAATTGTAACTGTAAGGATTAATAATGGGGCATAGATTATAAAGAATTATAAAGAACTCATGATACAGAGACATGAGGGATGTCAAGATAGCACATAAAGGAGCAGAATGAGTTGCTGAACTACATCTGGTGTAGTGGAGAATTTTTGAAGCTGACATTAGCAGATTTTCTTGAAAATATTTGAGGTTTCAGGTGTAATTTTGAAATTCCGGTTGGTAAGTAACATAAATGAGTAAATAAATGAAAAAGCTGTAATTCTTGCCTGATGACTTGAGGAATTTATTATTATAATTTTTGCCTTGAAAACTAACCCAGACATTTAAATAGATATAAATTCTGCCTCCTCTAATTGTTACTGGTGCCTTTCCTTATCTCCTAGCTTCCCACTTAATGAAAGATGTCAGCAGTTGGAGCAGTGTTTTCCTGCTCCTGTCTCCGTTCTAGTGTGTGGCTGCTGAAACCAGGAATGCAGAAGATGAGCTCCTTACACACAGCAGCCAGGTGTGCTGTCAGGGATTATTATGAAGTACTTGTGTTGGGTGGAGGCGCTGGTGGAATCTCCATGAGTGCTCGGATGAAGAGGAGAGTGGGGGCAGAAAATGTGGCTGTTGTTGAGCCAAATAAGGTGAGTGTCCCTCTGCTGTAAAGCACTGTCAAGGATAAGCATTTTACATGTGACCAGATGGGTCTGATTCTCATCCCTCTGCAGCCCCACATGTTTTTAGCTGTGGAAAGTAAGCCAACTAACCATCTTTCAAAAGATTTTATATGACACTTTCTTTTTCGTGACATTTGTACATCCCTGCAGCTTTGTAATGGAAAAATCTTGGTTGCTTATACAGCTGTTTATACACCTTCTTTTGTTAAGAATAGTACAATGTTTAGAGCACATTGCTCTGAGCATTTGGAGTGATGTGCCTTTAAGTCCCTTTAAACAATTTTGAAATGTCCATTTGAACTTTTATTTCAGACTCATTACTATCAGCCCCTGTGGACCCTGGTTGGTGGTGGTGCAAAGCAGCTGGCAGCTTCTGCACGTCCCATGAGAAGTGTAATGCCTTCAGGTGTTGAGTGGATCAGATCTCAAGTTACAGCATTGGATCCAGATAAGAACTATGTCTGGCTGGAGAATGACATCAGGGTAATAATGAAAAAAAAAAAAGTTTTTTATTTTATGTCATGAGTTCTGTCCCTTTCCTGCAGATTCTCTTAGAACTGCCTAATGAGCAAGGCCTCCAGCTTCTAGGAGGCTGGGAAATTCCAATTAGTCTTATATACTTGATCCTAAAATCTTTTTCTAATAAAAACTGTGGTAGATAACTAGGTTAGAATAACATCAACTTAAAATACTATTATCATAAGCCTTTGCCCTGTTTATGGTGAACTGAAGAGAGAGAATATTTTTGCTCCAGATACCTGTGTATAACAGAGGCTATGTGTGTAACTCATAATGCAGTTAGCATTTTAACTAGAATTTTTCGAGCTTAATTTATGCTACTGATGCTCCCTGTATCTCCTTCCTTGTGACTCTGTTGCTGTCAGGTAACTGAAATTTACTTTGATGTAATGCTTTGGTTTCTTTGTCTAAAATTCTTTTTATTCCTTACACAACAGGTATCTTACAAGTATCTGATAATTGCTCTTGGAATTAGTCTGCATTATGAAAAGGTATTTGTTTTACAGTAATCATATATTTACTAATTTTAATAGCATCATGTACATTCAGAAAAGCAAATGGCTTTTCAGAACTGTTTATACTGCAAGGTATTGAACACTATGAATTAAAGAGCTAGAAGGCAGACTAATGACTTTACTCCTACCACAGATCTCTGTGTAATAACCCAAATTACCCTTGGGAAAGCCTTTTATGACAACTTTGTTGCATCTCTATGGCAATATCAGTAGATGGGGCAGCAAGTTAAGTCCAGAGCTTTAAGGCAGCTGTAATAATGAGATAATAAGGTGTGCTGACTGGAGTCTGAGGCATCTCTAATGTACACAGGATGAGGTAAACAGAGCAGGCAGTAAAATCTGACCTGCAGAATTAATTTGAGCTACCCTCACCTTTCTTAAAGGATGCACTTCTACAGGAGCCAGCTGAGTTACCGGGCTTGAGTTTAAATAGGCCCTGGGGCCCTTCCCCTGTGAAACGTTTCCTGTACACTGCACACAGTGACACTCTGAGGAAAATGTTGGTGCAAGAATGACCACAGTGATATGTAGGAGGAGGAAAACACAAAAGCAAGATGTCTGAGCAATTTGACTCTTGTGGTTTTACCCTGACCTGAATATGATGTAGTACCTGACAATATATTTAAGTATCTGTTTGAAAAGCTTTCAAGATATATGTCAAGCAAGAGCTGGTCTCAGTTAGCTACAGTCACAAATAAGCTCTGGTGTTTAGGTCAGTGGAATGAGGAGTTGCAGCATGTTCAGTGACTCTCATCTCAGTCTTCATATCTATTGCTTCAATACAAGCTGATAAAAATAAATTCAGTGTTCACTAGTAGAAGCCATGTAACACAGTTAATCACACTCTGTAATGAAAACTCAGAGTAACTTCAAAACAAAAGTGGACACTTGAAAAAGGGAGATGGTTTCTCTTCACCAGCAGTGTATTCTGGTGCAGACTGGAACGTCCCAAACACATGGCAGTGCATGTAACATGACTCTATATTCTCACAGAATTTCTGCAATCCGTTATTTTAAAATGGGTACCACTTCCTTTCTCACAATCAGATGCTCGGGTCATAGTAGGAGTATTAGGGAAATAATTACTGGATGTAGATTAGTAAAAACAAAATGATCCTAGGCAAATCTGCAACTGATTACAGAAGAGTTTAATTCACCTAATAAATTTTCATAATGCTTCTTTTTTTTACATGATTTTTACTTGTGATGATGTTTATATATTGTTACTCTGAATTTCAGTCTAAAAAACTTGGGACTGGGTCTGCTCTGAAGACTTATGCTCAGATGTTGCAGACCAATTTCACTAAATATACATCTACAAAATCATATACTAAATTCTGAAGGAAATGACTGTTTTATTGCTAGGCCTATTTTTAAAAATACCAAGTAGCAAGTAAATATGGACTTTCTTATTGATAGAAACTTCTTATGTAGTTATTTCTCAGTCTGTATTTAATACTTGTCAATGTTGACAAAACTTTTGCCATCTGTACTTGAAATCCTAATTTCTCTTTTCCTAGATCAAAGGCTTGCCTGAAGGTTTTAATCACCCTAAAATAGGTTCCAATTATTCAGCCCAGACAGTAGAGAAAACATGGAGAGCTTTACAAGATTTTAAGGAAGGAAATGCTATCTTCACTTTTCCAAATACTCCAGTGAAGTGTGCAGGGGCTCCTCAGAAGATTATGTATTTAGCAGATGCATACTTGAGAAAAGTAAGTCTTGTACCCTCTCTGCCAGTGCTTTTCCTCACAGTTGGAAGGAAGGCTTGTTCTAAGGGTTTCATATTATCTTTAAAACAAATATAAAAGACATGAGAGTGCTGTGACTCAGGATTATTAAAGTGACTGAGTTGCTTTTTCATTTTTAATGTATAAGGAATGTATGTAAATATTTAACATATATTTAATGTCAGAGAAACTTGTAGAATTCAGAAATTCAGTTCAGAATTTCATACTGAAATAATGGCTTGCTCTGCTTCTGGTGAGCTGCAGATACAACTCTTCTCAGCCTAATTTATTACTATAAATGGTGCACCAAAATAACGCTGGCTGGAATTACATCATTCTTGTTACTTTAAGTACTTCATACTTGTTGCCATTTGTCTACTAGTCTGAAAAGTGGCTATGCTTGCTCCTTGGGGTGGTGCATTGTCTCAGCATCAGGAGGAGTCTTAGCCAGGCAAGCTTAGTGGAAGCAAAAGACAACGACAGGTGGAAGCATCAGGCTTCATATGTGTTTAAGTTTCATGAGCTGCCTGCTGGGTGAGTACCTGAATTATGCACAGAAGTGAAGATTTTTGAAAGCTTTTTAACACTAAACTGCTTCAAGAATTTGATCTGCATAAAGCAGTTCCTCAGTGCTTTGCAGCCACCTCTTCTCAAGAGTTGTGTGTGTGAGGTATCTTCAGTGTCTCACGCTGAAAGGGTCTACCTTCTAACATGCTGTGAAATATTAATTAAACATTCATTAATAATTGAACTGCATGAATAGTTCTATCAGTTCTTCAGTAGTGCAGCACAGTTCTTTTGTCTCTTCTTATCACAGTTTCTTAATAGAAAAGGCTAATTGGATCTCCTCCTGCAGACAGGAAAACGTTCCAAAGCAAACATCATATTCAACACCTCACTTGGTGTGATTTTTGGTGTTAAGAAATATGCTGATGCATTGCTTGAAATAATAAAGGACAAGAACATTGTTGTTAACTACAAGCGCAACCTCATAGAAGTTCGAGCAGACAAGCAAGAAGCTGTGTTTGAAAACTTGGACAAACCTGGAGAGACTGAAGTTTATCAGGTCAGGAGCTTTCAGACCCCTCATTTGGTTCTATTTCTTTTCCTTGTGTACTGCAAAGTAACTTTTACATTGTTATAACACAGTCTGCCTCATTGTGCATTGCTGTTTCCCCCCGAGAGTACTATCTCTAACTTTAGCAAAACATTAAAAATTTTGAAACCAAGGTGGAGAGAAGAAAAAATGTCTCATAAATAATGCCTGGAGTCCTGTATGCCATGGGAATGTCTCAGGTGTGTATGGAGGAAGGCAAATTTCTTCCAAATGGAGTTGCTTGATAAGATTCATGTTAATTAAAGGATGCACTTGAAATTTGAGAGCAGATTTTCATTCTATATACTTGTGTTTAAAAACCCAAAACAGACACAAACCCAAGAAACCCTCTCTCCACACTGTGTTTATTGCCTTATACAAACAGGTAGAGTTTGTTCTGATGAACTAACCATTGAGTGTCTTTTCTTTCTGTTCAGTATGAAATGCTTCATGTCACACCCCCAATGGGGCCACCTGCTGTACTCATCAACAGTCCTGTCTCAGATGCAAGTGGCTGGGTGGATGTAGATAAGGAGACTCTACAACATAAAAAGTATCCTAATGTCTTTGGTATTGGAGACTGCACCAACCTTCCAACATCAAAAACTGCTGCAGCTGTAGGTAAAGTTGCATGTGTAGGTCTGTGTGTGTAAATGACAAGAGTGGAGTCAGTAAGCTTTTTTTTAGTTTGTTACTCCTGAGGTCATGACTTCAATTTTGGCCCAGAGTCTCCTGGACCAGCTAGCTACCTACAGACCATGTTGATGCCACTAACCCAACAATTCTCTTGTTCTAGATGCCTCACAGATTAACTAATTCTATTTTTTTGTGTTCATAGAATGTCATATAATGAATGGTTCTTGTATTCCATCACCATTCAGTAATGAACCTTTCTGCTTTATCTTAGCTCCTCACGCATGTGTCACCTGATAGTCACTATCAAAAAATCACATGTTCTGGCCTTGTAGCCACAGGTTCCACACTTAAAACACTTTAAGTGTATGGTCTCACAACTAATAAAAGGCAAATAAGAGTAGAAAAAACCCCAGGCTCTACAGTATGTTATTAATGTAATGAAAGGGTGGAGTACTTAACTTCAGTAAATGGGTCCACAGTTACAGCACTCAAAATGAAACACTACTTCAGTGTGCCAGAATGTCAGTGTTTGATAAGACTGAGCAAGTATAATTTATCATAGGAGAATGGGCATAGGCTAAAAATATCAGGTCAAGTTTCATTAAACTTTAACATATTCGAAACAGTGAGGACAAAGCATTAGTCCTTTTTTTTTTTAATCTGGGTCAGTAAACTTACATGTAAGTTCAATTGCAGCTGAATTGTCCAACAAAATGCCTGGGTACTACTGTTTGCTTTAGTAATGACAATTGTTGGCTGAAACAGTACATTTCTATTTCTTTTTTATTTAGCTGCACAGTCTGGAGTCCTTGATAAAACCATTTCTCTGGTAATGAAGAACAAGTTGCCAGTTAAAAAGGTACTTACAGTTCTTGTCTTAGGGAGAAATTCTCTTGAATGTTTTCTCCCTTCTTATGCAGGAAGTCTTGCAAGCAGCTGAGTGTGTGAACCAGAAGGTAGGAAAGGCTTTGCCTCTGCAGTTGTGGTGCTAAATGGTTACTTGCTGCATGTCAGAGTAGTAATGGAATTGCACAGTACATGATACTGCCATTGAAAGGTATTACCTCTTTGAAGCCCTGACTTCTGAGGTTGACAGAAGGTTAGAGGCTGATTAGTCAGGGTTTTCATCAGTGCAAGTGATTTACTTACACTGTTAAGGTAATACCTGCTCCAGAAAAACTCTTGCAAACTTGCTTCTCCCATGTAGGATATGATCTTTTAAGGAGGTAAACTGAAGCTTCTGTACTACAGCTGTTAAGCCTAAATTATGTTCAAATTTGTCCTTGAGCCTTTACTTTTATTTTACACATGGCTTCCTTGGGAGCACTAACCTGAATATCCTGCAATTCTCTGGAAATTCTCATTGAAGTTCCTGTGCCTTGCTGAAACAAACACCAGCTCTCATCCACATCTGCTGGTCACCAGTTCCACTGGTTACAATGACCAGCCATTAATGACATTATGCCCTATTTTGTTCTAGATTAGGTCTAATTTAAGCAATGTTAAGCAGATCTGCATTTGAAAGAGTGGCTTAGTATTAGGGTTAACAAACCAGAACTGGCTTAGCAGCAGTTTCACTGATATTTACACTGGAAATGCAGAAACCTCCTTGAAAGTTATTTTGAAATGTGAATGTTAACCATGGCCTTTAGGCTTTGGTCAGAATAATGAGAAGTGGGTATATTTCATTGCAGTATGATGGATACACATCCTGCCCACTAGTGACAGGCTACAACAAGGTGATTCTGGCTGAGTTTGACTACAACGCTCAGCCTTTGGAGACCTTTCCCATTGACCAGAGTAAGGAGAGAAGAACCATGTACCACATGAAAGCTGATATGATGCCTCTGCTCTATTGGAATGCACTACTTAAGTAAGTATTGAAGAAAAACAATCAGGTATAGAGACCTGTCCTGGTTTAGTTCCTTGCTAGAGTACAAGCAGAGTACATCCTCAGTTGTGATCAGAGCAACACTCTAATGCTCATCTCTTCACAGTACAGTATCTTATAAGAAAAAAGACCTTTCCCCAGGCCCTACTTTGACAGTATGTGAAAGAACTTTCTCTGTTTCCAGGGGATACTGGGGAGGACCAGCTCCCATCAGGAAGCTGATGCATCTGAGCTTGAAGTAACTGCTGTTCTTCAAGCAGTCCTCAAGTCTTCAAGTTCTCAGCATTGATTAAAACCCTCCAAAGAAGTGGACTGGTTTCACACTGGATCACTATATATCTTCCCTCTTGGAGTACCTGGCAGACATTTAAATTTGTTTTTTTTAAATCAGGCTTTGGTCGTTAATTTACATTTCCTTCTGCTATGGATTAAAGCCTTTTTAGTGCTCTTCCCATGCTCTTTTATGTAAATTGACACTTAAACTACTTCTGTATTTGCACAGGAATCTGACCTTGCCTTACCCTACAGATTACTACAGGAATTGCTAGAATAAATACTTTCAAAGCAATTCTGTATGCAAAGTTTTCTTCCTGAACCTAAACTGATTTGTCTGCATCCAAAATCAATGCATGCACTGGACTGAACAGTTATTCAACGCTAGTAAAATGGCCTGAAAGTCTCCAGTTCTCTTATTTGTGAAGAACGTCAATCCTAATCTCGAAGCATACCTGCTGCCTAATTCTTAGAGGAATGCATGCAGAGTTTTGAAAGCAGAGAAGTCAAAGCAGTGTGTGTGTATATAGATACACACACTCTCCTAGGACAGCTGAACCACTTCACATCAGTTCCACTGTAATGTTTTAACCTGTGACTCTAAGAACATCATGAAAAGAGTCACCTGAGAAGGCAAACTAGACTGACGCAAAATTTAGGATCACAGACAAGGGGGAAGTGCTTTTTAATTATGGCCATACAGAACTCAGTTTTCAAGGGAAAGGTTGAACAAAGTTGAATTTGGGAGTTGAGTCTTCACAGAAGCTGGAACTTTAGAGGCAGTCAGGTAGACAGCGTGGAGCAAACAGGAATTATCTTCACTCACAAGAATCAGCAGCTTATTTCTAAACAAAAAAATAGATGTGAACATATTTTGAGTTACAGCTTCATACTTTCCAACACAGGTTTTAAGACGTTTGCCTTTGAATTGCAACATAACCTGGACACATACCTGGGTGTTAAGCAGTTCTTCAATCTTATTCTGGATCTGTCCATACACATCATTAAACAGCTCCTCCTTTGATTTTGTCCCATTCAAATGCACTTAAAGAAAGTAAAATAAGAAAACTGTAACAATGTCTCTGTATGCTTGCCAGATCCTCACTTAAAAAGCATGCACCTAGCTGGCATCAGAGAAATATACTCCCTCTACCTGCCTCACCTCCCCTCATGCATCTAACCAGTATGTATTGCACAGGTTTGAAAAGCAATCTCATAAAGTGCTTTTGTCATTAAAGACATACCCACATCAACTCCAAGTTCTTCCATTATCTTCCTGTGCTTGATGTACATAGGCCAAACGTGGCCATCAAACAATCCAGGTGGATCCGGTACAGTGTAATTCCTTGAACTGTAAATTAAGGCATTGTTACTCACAAGTACTCCAATAACAATTCAGGGAAATGACAGATCCTTCATTGGGCTTCTCTACACATTAGCCTAAGCCCACTGACTCCAGTTTGATGCCTGAGCTTATCAGGAGTTCGGAGTTAGCAAGAGCTGCAAGCATCAATTTATGCAAATAAACTGAAATTTGATGTGCAGGTTAAAAGTGATTAAAATGCAAAAGGAGCTCCCAAGACAGACTGATCTAAATATTGGTGAATAAACTCTTAAAAGCTTTAGCAGAACTTTGGATAAATTAGCTGTCTGCTTATTCCTCTTGAAACATAATTTTTTATTTGCAGTAAGAACAGAGTATGTGTGCAACAACACAGCCAAATGTAAAAGCTCAGATGATTTGAGACCTGGGAACTGTGTAACTGGAAAACCAGCATAGTAGAAAGCCTAGTGAAAGGTGTGTGCAGAAACGGAGCGTCACATACACGACACAACAGCTTGGTGGGAAGTCATAGGTCAGTTTGGTGAAGGAAGCTACAGTATTCTAACTCAGCAGCTACATTTGCCTTTATTCCTTCTCATCTAAAAGCTTCAGAGAAACAAAGCCTTGAATGGGTAATGCTAAAGTCTTTTAAAGTCTTTGAAAGTATTACTTGAATGAGTTAGATGTTATTGGGCTAGAACTCGGGCAAACTTACCTTCTTCTCCTTTTACACTCTTCATATGGAATGGAAAGAAAGTACCGATGGTGGAACACATCAATCAGTGGCCTGAAAGAGACACCTGTTTAGTTACACCTCGACTAATTAGTAGCAAAACCCAGAAAAGTAAAACTATATCCATTTCCTGTACTTAGAGCCACCTTTAGACTTATGACAACTAAACTTGGCAGTAGTCAATGCCAGCTATTAACTCTTGGTTTAGAAATGTCTTTTTATTCCCTTGGAGGTTTGCCCATTACATAAAATAATGTAAAAATCTAAATGTATGAAGGTGCAATTGATTACCTGTAGGTATAAAGTAGGAAACCTTCAACAATAAGAATGTGGATTGTTTCATTTTCTCTCTCCTTATCTTCCAAGATCTGGGCATCCAGTGTGTTGTTGATCCCATGAGAACGTTCAAACTTGACTGGGTTTTTTATCCAAGCATTTATGGTACTCATCATAGCTTCCATATCTAATGCACTAATCACTAAGACAAAACAGACAACTATCATTAAGCAGCAATTAAATATCATCTAGTGATACAGTCAGTACAAAACAGTGCACATAAAGAATCAATATAGTCTAAGATTTTGAGTTATGCTTTGAAAACACTAACAAAGGCTTACCATCGTACTGTTTAAACCCATCTTCAACTTCTATCTCATCTTGGGGCTGAAACAGTAACAAGAAAAAAATAAACAAACCTGCTTGGTCAGGACAACTACTGAGAAGCTCAATACCCGTTTCAAAGCAAGATTCAAGATCCAAACCCTGAAGCTACAAAGGGGAATCTTAGCTCTCCACCAGTTTCCTTTGCATGCAGATAAAACGAGCGGTACGATAAAGCCGCCTGCTCCTCTATCTTCCCACGGACACGAGCACGGAAGCCGTGGGGACCCGCTCTAGCGCAGCCTTATCCGGCCCCGCCGGGAGCGCACAGCCACGGGCAGGGCGGCGCAGGGCGGGCAGCGCGCCAGCAGCGCGGGCGGAAGCCCGCGGGGGTCACCCCGCGCCCTCCCGCGGCCTGCAGGGACCGGCGGGCGCGCTCACCTTGAAGAAGTCATCCTGGTGCACCACGCTGCAGTTGGGCAGGGCCCGCATCAGCCGGCGGGTCAGCGTGGTCTTGCCGCCGTTGGTGACCCTGCGGCGAGAGCGCGGCCGTCGGGAAGCGCCACGTGGGGCCGGTCCACCCCCCCACCCCCACTGCGGCACCGGGAGGGGCCGGGACGAGAGACCCGCGCCCGTCCCGCGGCCCGAGCCGCCGTCCCCGCCCGGTCCCGGCTCTCACCCGCCGATGCCGATGATGATGTTCATGGCGCGTCCGGCGGCCGCCCGGCCCGACTCCTACTGCCTGTTTCTGAGGGGCGGGGGGGACCCGGTGTCTCCGGTACCGGCCGTCTAGGTGCCTGAGCCGGGACCCGGGCAGAGGGAAGGAAGGGGCCGGAGAAAGAGGAGAAGGTGGAGAGGGGAGAAGCCAAACGTCAACTGCTGGGCAGCGCCATGATCGCTCAGAGCAGCAGCAGGGCCGGTCCGCGCCGCGCCGCGCGCTCCGCAAAGGGGGGCGGCGCCCGCGCGCGCGCGCCTTCCGCTCGCGCTCCGCCGCGCCCATTGGGCGGCCGCCTCCGCCGCGCAGCCAATAGGAGGCGGCGGGACGCGAGCGGCTCGCGGCGATTGGCTGGGGCGCGCTCACTCACGTCCGGCCGTGTTACAGCGCGACCGCTCGGGGGAGCTCGACGGCCTCGGCGCCGGGGAAGGGCGGAGGCGGGAACGGTGGGGGCGTGGCGCCCCCTGCTGGCTCTGGGACGCGCGCTCCCCTCCTGTGAGGGCGGAGTTGCGGCAATGCCGGGCGCTCGGGCCTGACGGAGGTTCGGCTGGACCCCGCTCCGGACACCGGCCCGGTTCTGCAGGTTCTGCAGTGAGGAGCTGCGCTGGGGCCGAGACCGGCCGTGGCTCCCCGTGAGGGCGCGCGAGGCTCCTGAGGGAGCGGCGGGGCGCCCCCTCCCGCTGTCCCGGGCAGCCCCGCGAGCATCGCTGGGTCAAGGTCACGGCGCCTCCGCGGGCCGGGCCGGGGCCTCGGGAGGCCCGGGGAACACCGACCGCGATATCGACACCGAGAGATTCTCCTCTGTAGCCCTCTCTAAATAAGGGCAATTACTGCTTTTCCTGCTGCCCTCATATGCTTTTCCTTGGCTGTCACGTTTCGCTCCTCTGCTGTGCCTGAGGAACTCTACCGTTTGCTTTTTTTCCTTCTGTAAAGAAGGGAAATTTATGATCATAGCTTTTTTTTAGTAACAGTAAATTTCATAATTTACAAGCCACTTAGTCCGTTCAACATGTTTACATTATTGGCGGTGGATGTGTTGCCAACCATTTGCTTGTTTTTTTCATTATTTTTACTGTTTTTTTCTGGTAAAACTGCAAGCAAACCTTAGTTGATTTCTCTTGCAGTTGTTTTAACTTCCAAACAGAACACACACTTTGGTCTCTTGGCTTTTCTTCTTATTTTAAGGGGAACAGACACTTAGTTGAAAATAAATTTTTATTTTCAAGATTAAGGTAATTTAGCTCATTTTCACTTTTAAACAGAGGGACTGCCTTTTTGTGGTTTAGGGGGTTTTAAGTGTAAGGAGGTTTTTTGGTGTCTTTTTTATTTTTGGTTAGTTGGTTTGGTTTCGAAGAATTATTTTTTAAATATATGTCTACTTAGCTTTGGAAAGAAGGGTGTCCTCAGAGAGTATATCCCAATTTCTTAGGTTAAAAATCCTACACAAGTAGGATTCTAAAATCCTACACAGGTAAAACCTTATTCCCAGCTTTCTGCAAAGCTCCAGGATGGTGGACCAATATATGCATTTATGATACATAGTAGCATTATTATTATATCGTTTGAGGAATGCATCCCTGTAATGTGTACATACACTGGTAAAATCAGAATGCAGCTAAGTTCACTCTACAGCAGATTTTAGCTGTTTTGGCCCCAAGGTTCTTCCAAAGTCTAAATAATTGTTTTGTACTCTTTACCTTTTTACCAAGCAAGATGCACTCTCCAAGTTTCACGCTCAAAACTAATACAAGTTTTGCTGTCTTTTGCCACACCTTGTCATTCAAGTATGTAAACATACAACAGTTTGAGGATTTTAACATGATGTTGATGTCAAGCAAGCAAAGGAGGGATAATGAACAAATTAGAAGCATGGTGGTTTTTAGAAAGGCACTTAGGCTGAAATACACTGCTCCTTGCATGAACTCAGCACTGACAGAGCTGGAGTGAAAATGACAGCAAGTGGGCCCAGCAGAAATCCCAGTTGAACACTGAGCTGGGGCAGGGGGATGGCAGCCTGTGACAATATTCACTAACTGTACCCTCATTGTCCTGCACTAACAGCTCGAGGCAAGGATTTTGCATGATCTGACCTTGAGTCTAAAGGCCAGTTGGGAAGAATAATTATCTTTAGTGATGTTATTTATCAACATTACCATATGTCTCCCCTGATTATGTAAAGACTCAGGTTTTTGGTTCAATTCAGGCCAATATTTTCCATTGATATTTTACAAGTAAAATACAAGAAGACTTTGAATACTTTTTAATACACAGCAATGGTAGGAGAAATTGATTGTTACACTCGGAGAAGTTTATCTCAGCATTCCCAAAGCTCTGGGGCACTTTAAGTCCCGGGCTCCAGCAGGGCTGTGCATCCTGCCAGCACATCCAGGGCCGTGTCTGCGCGTGCTAGCCATTCCCAGGCCCTTTGTCTCCTCGCCTGGATGATACTGCTGCCATGGTGAAAAACAGAGAGAAAGAACAACAGGATATTGTCCCGTTCTGGTCTGTGTGCCAACTGTGACAAAATGTTGTTTTCTCCTTGCTTCGGGGATTCTTGTTGGCTTTTGCTTGTCTTTGGTGAGCCTGGAAACATTAAGATGTTTTTTAAATTCTTCTGGTTATTGTGGAAACCTTGAGTCTCTGGGAGCAAGGTGGTGTCCCATGCCCTGGCACAAACGTTCCTGTCCTGGGGGATGATTCTCTGAGTCATGCAGAGGAAAAGAAGCGTTCTGATGTAAAAGACAACAGGAAGGCGTTCAGCACGCCGTGTGCCAGCAGGACACCTGCAGAGCTGCCGCAGGGTGGAAGTGAGCCACAGGCTGCATGGGGAGTGCTGAGAAAACTGCACGGCTGCACAAATCTGACGCCAGAGCAGGGCTCTATTTTTGGTCTCCTCTCTGCGTTTCTGACACCTGTAGGGACGCGTGAAGTGCACTGGAGACTTGTGCAGCACCTCCCGGAGCGGAGGAGCCGCCGCAGGGCATGGGAGCGCAGCGGAGCGTTCTTGCTTAGCCAACAGGACTAATTATAACCCAGGAATATGAACTGTAAATGTGCTGAAGCTGCCAAGACGGGAGCTGGGTGTGTGCCAGCGCTTGAATGAGGACACACCATCCTGTCAGGACTCTCCGGGAGCAGCAGGCAGCGCCGAGGTACGCACGGAGCCCCACGCGGGGAGATGGACACACACACAGGGGTACGGCAGGAGGACGGTAGGCGCTCAGCTGGTGCTTGGGGATGGGCACAGGGTCCGTCAGTCACTCTGCTTTCCGAATAGGTGATCTCTGTGCACTGACACACTTAAGAAAAGCTTAGCTTTGATGTGGTCTCGTTAACATGCAACAAACCCCAAAAATCCGCAGTTAATGTGAAGTGCTGGCAAAAGCTTTGACTTGTGCTTGTCTTTATGGTTGTGTGAACCACTGTCCCTCTCGGTGGTGGTAAAGACCATTGTGAGGGCATGAGGTGAAAAATTATAATTGAGGCAGATAATGAATTGTATTAAACCACCTAGGACAAACTGGAATAACATAAGACATTCTGCAGAAATAGCATGCTTTGAAAGATAAATCACAGAAATTTTAAAAATCTGCTTGAAGTGAGACGTGATGAAATGTGAGAAAGCCACAAAAGTGAAAGAAATAGATGTGGTAATTACATAATTGTGGGACTACATAAGAAATGCCCATGAAGGAGGAAATGCCTATGAAGCTTATGCTGGTCTGCTGTGAAAGCTTTAGTGGGGGTTCAGAAAGACTGAATTGATGAAACTATACTGTTTAACTTCTGTTAAGCTGTAAGCTTCAAAAAAAAAACTTTCTTTAACGAACAGTTGTGATATTGTTTTAATGATCTGGGGTATGAAAAATTTGATAGGAAAGGCTACTCTATAACCCAAGGCTTGCTTTCAATAAAGATACATTAAAAAAAAAAAAAAAAGTCAGTAACTACTAAAAGTTGGGCTGTCTCCTGGCTTCGTGCTACTTAGGGTCAGTGAGTTTCTTGGTTGTGTCTCCAGTTCAGGATTGCTTTGTTAATATTTTGATACATTCTGGGAAGCTCTAGCCTCTGATGCATGGTTGTCTTGCTGGTATGCAAGGCTTTTATTTTCTCTTTTAAGGGCTATTTGGAATTGTAGAAGGCTCTTTGCTTTGAGCTTTTCCCTATCTAAGTAGAGTAACCATACATATGTAAGGCCTCAGTTTGTAAATGTTAGCAGGTTAATCTGTTCAAAGCTGGTTTCTTACAGAACAGTAAAGTTTCATAACTTAAATTACTTATAAAAATAATTCATAAGTATTGCTTAGCTTTGTTTATAACCAGATCACAGACTGTAAAACAAGACTTGACTTAATTCTAGCACTGATTTAATCACCTTTCTATAAAGAACTTCCAATACTGTCTGTAAATATGCAGAGTTCTTAACCCTGATTTGTGACGTGAACATAGTGATTTTAAATTGATGCTCCTCTCCTTTACAGGAGTGTTTAAGAATGCAACAGTCTTGGTTTAGTCTTAGGAACTGCCTATTGCTCAATAACTGTTACAAAACTTTGATATATTTTAATATAAATTTAAATATTAATCTCTTTGCAGGTATACTTATCAGATGCATTCTGTGATCTCTACCAGTGAACCTGCACAAGCATTTCCTTTCTAAGCTCACTCTAGGAACTGTACTGTCCTTGCACTGCTCAAACTCCCAGAGAATTGCACTTAACAAGACCTTTTTACCTACTGAGAAATATAATGACTGAGTTCCTGGTTTGTTTTAACTGGTGCAATGGTGAACAGCCCCCACCGGTAGGTAGATGCACTACTGCCACCCTTTATTGGAATTGAAATTTTGTCTTCCAGTTACATGGGAGCACTTTCATTGCTGTTGTTTTGATTAGTTTGGGCAAAGTAATGCAAAAGCTAAAACCAGTCCTGTTAAGCTATGTTTGAACTGTGTGTTCTTTGCCAGAAACTTAGACAGTGTGACTGTTTGCAGTTCTCAGGCCCTGACTTTCCAGCAGTAAAGAAAGCTTTTGCTGGTATTCAATTAGCAGGAATAAAAGTGACTTTCATAGTGTCCTACTGTGAACAGTCTGACACTTCAGCCTGCTTGCCATGAGGTGTCATTTGGGGTCAGTCCTGGCTATCTATTTTTATCTTGGCTACTTGTTTCTGGCTGAAGGCTGCTGATGTTTTCTGAATAGAGACCTAAGATATTTTATTTTCTCACAGAAGAGGCGCCGGAGGCTGGACCGGAATATGATAGGAGAGCCCATGAACTTTGTGCACACTGCGCACATCGGGGCCAGGGAGATGAGCAGTGACTATTCCTCAGTAAGTGGGCACTCTGGGGGGGGAGAGGCACACATCTCCCCTCAGTAACCTGCAGAGCAGGTAGCTAATAAAATACTAGGTAATTATAACACAGAGAAAAATCTTGAGGGTTTGTTTTTTTCATCAATAGAGTAGCATCAGAACAGAACTGTCTTTTGGTTTGTAAATATGAGATACTGTGGGAGATACACTGAGAAGGAAATGCTCATTTCCTCAGTATCTTTACACACTATGAGAACTTTTGGATGCAGATTCTATGGATGCACTTGATACTAGAACCAAATCACCTTGAAGTCAAAGCTGTGGAGGGTGAGCGATGTAAGAATAAGTGGATTTTGTATAGCAGAACGGATCTCAAACACTGACTTAAAATAGTATTTAACAGTCCTGGATTTAGTTATTATTTCTCCCTACTGTTGGGACTCAGCACTGCAAACATATGGCCCACCTGTCCTCTCAAATTGATGCCTTTAATAATTGCTCTGGCAACCAGAATTTATAAGATGTGTCTTTTAATAGGCTTTTTTTTCCCTAGGCTGTGTCAATTCAGGACCACATGAAGTCTAAAGGAGGCTACACAAATGGGACTTCTGCAACTGTTGAAATATAGGAAACTGAGAGAAAGCTGAAATCTACTCTGTCTTATGAGGACTCCCTGGACTAGACTGTGCTTTCATATTCTCTAAAACCTTGTTATCATGGAGTAGGGAGAGTACCTGAATTAAAAATAGGTCAGTACAAGCTTTGGTGTTCTTTGCACAATATCATCTGAAGGAGTTATTGTAAATTATCCTTAAAATGGTCTTTCATGGTAGTGTTGTAGTAACAACTGTAATTTGTCACTGTGGATGACTTCCTAACTCTGTCCCAAAAGCTTCTCGAAGCTTTCATATCAGATGGGATTGGAGGTCAGTATGAATTGTCTGGAATTTTGGCATCTTTTTCTCCTCTCAGGAAATGCAGAGGACATTTAATTGGAAGGTATCGCATGATTTCACTTCTTACATGGGCTAAACTGAGTTGCTAAGTATGACCTTGTAGCTGTCAGATAACTTTGGACCTGTTTTTTAGATGCTTTACAACCTAATGCATAAATCTTTGGTATTTTTTAATGCCTTTTGATAGTGAATGAACTCTAATGTAGGATAGTTAGCTGAGTCTGCAAAACACAGTGAAACTTCTGCCTTGCCGAGATAACACTTTCGTATCTAAAAATGGAGCTTTTGCAAACATTCAGACTCTGAAATGAGACTTAGAGCAAGAGCTGTGTCCCTCAGTGACTGGGCTGCCTCCCATCCATGCACACACACAATTACTGCAACACAGCTAATTGTACCTGCCAGTTAACTTCCAGTGGTGCTACAATATGGTAACAAGTGTGTGTTAGTTGTGCTTGACTACCATTGAATTTTAAACTAAACACGTTTAAGATCCCTCTCTTTGTTACCTCTCTGTAACTGTAACCACACAGGACTTCAAGGGATATCTTGCTTGTCTTTCTGGCTCCTTAATTTCAAGACTGTCTGTTTTATATGAAATTGATCTTTTCTTGCATGTGGTGTAAGTGATATGGCCATGCGAAGGACACACATTTAAAGAAAATTTAAAGAAAATTGTGAAAAGTTGCAGGAGAGTATTAAATGGAAACAGCACTTTGCAGAGTTCCAGCACTTCATAAATATTTAAATAAATATCCATAAATATTTAGACATACTCAAACTACAGTTTATTACTTAGTTCTTATTCATCTTTCTATTAAGTGACATGACAAAACTGCTGAAGCAGGACTCGGTTTTAGTCTTACCCAATCACTGCCAATTGTTCCCCAGCTCAGAATTCTGTATGACTGCCATTGTAGAAACAGGAAATCTGCTTGCTCTCATGGGATTAACTAATTATAAGTGTTTAAATTGATGCCATATCAGCACAAGTTATGCTGGAAGTCAGCAAACTCTGCCCTTGCTCTCGGCAGAAGATCAGTTACGAACTTTTTTCCATTTACAAAAAATTATAGCTGTCAAATCTTTTAACTTGTATGATTCTGTTTCTAGTTGTGATACTTCCTAAATCTAGGCTGCTGGCTTCGCTGAATTGTTAGGCTGCCTTTTCTGAGTATACTAGGGAACTTAAAACATGAATGGTAGCTCCGTGTTTCTGGATATGTTCAAAAAACCAGCTTTTCCCCTCCCCCATATTTTATCTTTTAGGTTCAAAAAGGAAGAGGGAGTATTGCTTTCTGTAACAGTCAACAGCTGATCATAACATTCTGTAACCACATAAGAGAAATCTAATATCCATGTCTTGCTAGATCCTTACCCTTGAATTAGAATGCACACCAAATTTTAATATATTTTAAAATTAGCATCGTTGACTGTACATTTAGCTTTTGCAAGTCTTTTACATTTCTGTCTTTTAACTTGAGATATACTCTAACAGCCTAGTTAAGATACAGAGTTTAAAGAATCTAAATCCTATATAGTGTTGAGGAAGCAGAAAGTGGCCAAGTTGTTTGAAAGAATAGATTCTAATTAATCTGCTATTATATAGTTAATGCATTCAGTTATCTATACCTGCCCAGAAAAAGTGGTGATAGGACAGTTGTCATGAAGAAAATGGGCTGTGTTTTGTGAACACTGTAAGAAAGCACATTGAACAGGAGTTTGGGTTTCTTGAAGACCCATTCAGCAGATTTAAAATTAGTGGTATAACTAGAAATAAAGGTGTTGGTGAATATTTCAGTTCTTCTCTCTAAAAATAAACGAATAGAAAATTTGTTATTAAACACCTATTTAGAGAAAAATCCTAGTTTTGATCATGTAAACCAAGTAGCACTATCTGGTGTGAAAGTAACCTATTTTCATCAGACTATATAATATTATATAGGACCATAATAAAGTGCAACATCATTAAAAAGAAATGTTTTGCTAGTACATGAAAAGTATCATTACTTTTAAAAATCTAACAAACATAACACATGTCTTAGGGCTTAGGTATTTTTTGTTCTATATTTAGAAACCTTATGTACCTGTAATCTGTCATGTAACTCAGTATGAGCCTATCTTATGAGTTATAATAAATATGTTGAACTGGGCACTTGCACTCTTTTCATATTGTGGAAAATGTTGATACTTTCTCTGCACCGAAAACCTGTTGGTTAAGTGGATGGATCAGCATGGCTTGAACTTTTATTGCACAGAATGAAATTTCTCCACTAGAGAGCACAATTTTACATCAAGTCTTCTCTGTTCTATGCAAGCTCTTACTCCACTGTGGGGTTTGGTGGATTTTTGAGCTTGACTGAAATAAAATACAGAAATAATACCAATTGATCAAACTTTTTAATTTACATTGTAGGCTGTGAAGACCTTACATCAAGACAATCAAGAAACACTGCAGGTCTGACATGATGCCATTTTATGGTTTCTTTTTTTAGTCAGAAGTAAAATAACTTGCAAGCAGAGCAGGATCAACTGGTTTTTATGTAGTCTGGCAGAGTCTTAGCACTGTTTGCTTCCTTGAGAAAAAAAATTTGGGATGGGGAGGTATTTTCAATTCTTGCTCTCTTATCCCTTGATGTTCCTGCTAGGCTTTACTGACTGTTCTGTAATACTGCATACACCTGTGGTCAGTATATAGAAAAGGTATTTGTCTTTTTCACAGCCTAATATGTCTTTTTTATCTCCTGCAGAGCAACTTTATACAATTACAGGGTGTCAATGCTATGCTCCAAGTTGCCTGTGATATGATAACTTGCAACCCACACATGTGGCACTATTCCTTTGTATGCTCTTGCCATATTGGACTACCTGGTGCTGTTATAGCTTCCACTCTGTGTAGACAAAACATGTTGAGAGATTAATAAATACCCTTAATCTTACTATGCCAGTAAGAATAAGCACAATTTAACAGTGTTAAAATCCATGTTCATGAAATTCATTACATGCTACTAAATATAGTATCACTGGAAAAAGAAACTCCAATCTGTCAGTGAAAGATGATTAAATGGCTGCTCCTGACCATGTTTGGATTTACTTTGCCGTCAGCACTGTGACACTGCCTTGAAAAGCCAACAGCTGAAGATAAGAAACAATCTTGTCTGCCTTTCATAATTGCTGTGGAACTACAGAAAGAAAACAGTGCTATTTTACAGTGATGCTAAAATATTCTCTGGTGGATGGGTTCCTGTAAGACTTCCAGATACGTTGTGGTTAATGCTTAAAATTCAAAATTTTAGCTGCTTACCTCTAAAGGTGGAGTCCTGAGTGCCTAAAGAGATGCTGTAAGTGGTTGGTGCCTGGACTTCTACAGATAAACTGTCTTTCCTTCATACACAGTGATTTGTCTAACACAGAAGACACAAGGTACTTAGACCAGTAGTTTTCCTGTTAATATTTATGTGCTTACACTGTATATGTAAAAGGTTTCTCATCCTGTACAAAATAGGTCCTCTCTAACAATTGCTCTGTTGGACAGTTGTTTCCTCAACAGTGCATTAAGCTGTGGAATTAAACCTTTCATCACACACAGCTCTAAGCCAGTTTTTCTTTGCTATGGGAAAGCATAAAATCCCCTTGTTATTGCTTAACTCTTCCTACTGCAGGGAAGGTGTTGAAGAGCTAACAGGCTGATCAGGAATTACAGAAAAAATGAGGTATGGAAGTGAGGGAGATTTAGCCACAGAGAGGCAATGTGGTGCACATTAATGAGGAAGGAGCAGAACATGCTCATGTTGACGTTTCTTATCTGCAATGCACAAGACAGCTTTGATATCAGTTGGAAAATACCCATAATATGTGCATAATTGGTATATGGAGGAAATTAGGCACTTAAATGCATGACTAAGCTGGGACTTTGAGACACAGATTGCCAATATAACTTTAATGAATGGTAGTATCCTCTTCCTGCAGTGGCTTACAAAGCTGTTTTCAGAAAGTACAGAGCCACCCACAAAGGTAACTCTGGTTTCAACAGTTGCAGACTGATGTCCTGTTTATGTTTGAAAGACAAGAGGGATTTTTCTCTTTTTTTTTCTGCTATTTGTGAGGTTGTAGATGCTCTAAATTCCAAGGCTTGCTGCACCCACTGGAACACTAGCCAAATAAAAACTAACATTAATACAAAACAGCAGTAGTAAAACGGTATCTGCCTTTGGTCCACTGCAGTGCCAAAACTTCAGGGAAATGAACTAGATCCAGCTGATACTCAGATTCCAGGTATTGGGAGGATATGGTCAGATTGGAGTGAAAGGTCATGAAGAATTCCTTGTGCCTGAGGAAGTTTGGGTGACAGTTTGATGGACTCTGCAGGCTGAGATGCCTACTAAGACTATACCAGATTTCCATCAATACTTTTTCTCCTGCTGTTGTGTAGAGAATGGGAAGATGAAACAAAATAGTGAAAGCACTTTGAGTAGACAGGGATGTTACTGGTTTGTGTTCTTGTGCCAAAAAAGCTCCCAGCTTGAGGTGCTTGATACTGCAGCACAGCTCCTGTCTGCACCTGGGAGCTCAGAGAGGGACAAGCTCACAACTAAAAGCTGTGTCCCTTCAGGGAGGATGAGGTACAGGGCACCCCTGGCATGGTCTGCTTTGGCCTCTGCACTGCCTGAACCCAGCTTATCATGTGGCTGTCACTGGTTCCTTACATCCTGTTTACGTGCATCCCATTAGCATGACCAACATCCTAAAATGATACCCAAAACCTTAGTTTAAGTGGAAGTTCTCTTAACCCAGTTTTAATGTGAGAGAGTAGTAATGGCTGGACAAGAACCACAGCTTTGAGGTGTCTGTTGAGACCTCTGCAATGAATTACTCATGAAATCAAGGCCATGAAACTGTGTTGAAACTACTTTATTCAGTAAACCTTTTAAGATTTTATTGTTATTAAAACAATATAAAGGGGAAGAATATTCTAACAAATGTTAAGTTTCCTCTAATATTTGCATATGAATCCAAACTGAACAAAACCAAGGTTATTATTACTAAGGGCCCATCCTAATTCAGAGGCAAAAAAAAAGTTGAATCATGTATTTTACTGTTTTAATATATTTGTTTTAATATATATGTATATATTTAGACCATCTTAAGTAATGTGTAAGGAAATAAGCCATTCTTTTAAACTGAAATTAGTATGATTGCTCTGGCTTACTGAAAATTTAAAAAATTGACTTAAAATCTACATTTAAATCACTGGAAAAGAATTAAATGTGCTTTTAAAGCTGACATTGGCCTGTACAAGTGGATGACTAATTAATTTCGTATTTCTTCATCAAAGAGCTAGAAAAAGTGGTTACAGGATTCTTTTTATTTTATATATAATAGTGTATTTACATGCATCTGATCTTGCTGGTGCTTAAAAATAGGTGTACATTTTACATAACTTACATGAGTCTAAATGTGAATGAAGACTGCCCTAATAACCAGTAATTAGTGAGCTGTGTGTTATTAAGGATTCACAGATCTGACAAAACAATGGTATTTATTCTAGTCAGAAATCTGTTTTTAAAAAATTGATCAAATATATGCAAGTTTGAAAGTCTGGACTCAACATGAGCTGAAGCTGCAGATGAATGGTGACAGAAATACCCTTTTAAATGCAGTTACCCACATTTACCCTTGCAGTCTCTACCACCAGGGAATATTAAAACCTGACTCAATGCCTTTGAGGGTGTGACACAAGCTTAACAATGCAATTCAAAAGTAAGGTTCACAGTGCTTCATTAATGCATGCTAATGGTGCCACATAATGGTATATGAGTCAGGCTTTCACTCATTTCTTTCATCTTCTCTCTGCTTCATAATATTCAGTGAACTAGGGTATCTCTTCCTTGCAGAAATTAATATTTACTGGTGTTCAGATAAGGCTGTTGGTACGTGGGGAAAAGTTGCTGAACATGTATTTGTATTAATAAATAGTTCTTAAATGCTGTTATTTGTATGTTTTGGATCAGTCTCTTGCCAGGAGGTGCAGGTCCCATGGGGCTGTTGCACATGTCCCTATTGCTGCCATGTGTGCCTGTCTCACAGAGACAGCAGGCTTCAGCAACAATGTTTCCTGTACCCATTTAATCAAGAGGTTTCACTGTGTTATTTTGCTGTTTTGTTCCAGACTCCAGCCAAAAAGCTGTGAAAATATGAGGCACTGAAAGAATTAATAGGATGGAGTAAAATGTTTTTTGGTTAAGCTATTTCCTTTTCCACATCACATGCTTTTTTCTGTCCTACTATTCTGCTGCCTACTAAATTTCTTAGAAATATGTGCAGCATTTGGATCAGTGTTCTTTCTTAGTTCTTAAAAATTAATACATGTTAAAAATTCCTTCATCCCTTTGAAGCTTGTGTATTGATCAATGAACCCCAAATCCCCTCTGTCCTGATACTTGTGTGACATAACTGATAATCAGAGTCTAGTTGCTTTTGCAATCTTAGTCCTCTAAAAATTATGCAATGTTTCTCTAAAACACCTAATACTGATAGCCACCCTTCCACATCTGCCTACCTAGCAAGGAACTATCTTCTGCTTATGGCATTTTATGCAAAATTAACAGAATTAGACAATAATTCAAAGTTAAGCTATTGGAAGAGCGAATTAAATTGCAGAAGGAAATACAGGGAAAGGAATAGAAAAAAGCAGGTTGGTTGGGAGAAGTTTACTGAAAAGCCAAGAGGCTGATCATTATGAAAAAAACATAAATTAGCACTTAATGTAATGTTAGAATTAGGAGAACAGCCCTGGAAATGATGGTATTTTAGATTTCTTTCCTTGTGAATGAAATTATTGGTGTTTAGAAGTGTGTGTAAGTGGTGGAAAATTGCAGAGGGAAGGAAAGGATAATTTCATTATTCCCATGAAGAAGATTTCAATATATGCATAGTATTGTTTATTTTCTGTGCTAATTGTTATTTAGATTTGGTTTCCACTTTCTAACTAATATCCTCAATGCCTACATTAAGCATCTCCATTTCTTAACACTTTCAGGAATGCCTTAATTGAGTTAAAGATTTTATTCTGTGCTGATGTTTTGGTTGGGAAAGGGATTTTTCTGAGAGTGGTGTTGCTCTTCTCTCTGATGGGAAGAATTACGGTACAGAAAGGATACAATTCTTGGTACAGATCTTTAGTATCTCTTCATGCATAGGGTTATATTGTTCATTGCAAGCAAGGAACTTGAGGTTTAAAACTGGAGAAAAAGAAAGGATCCTTTAGGCTTTGAAGTCATTATTCAAGCTCTGAATGTTTTTACAGCCTAGATTCCTTCTGCCTGGCATTGGAAATCACATATATGAACAAAATCTAGTTTTCTCAGTGTTGAAATTTGAAAATAGATCATGTTTTTAGTTTTGGCTACATATTACAGCTAATGGTAAAGCCTGGAGACTACTGAAGTTGCCTTTCCAGTGCAGGTATTTCTAACCCACGCAGTCCCACTGGACTGCATAATACATGTTTAGTGTAAAAAATGTTTTCACAGTATCTTTAAACAACCATCAAGGCAGGGGACATCAAACCAAACATACATTTTTGAGAGAGCAATTTCCTTTTATTCAGAAGAAATTGTATTCCTTTCTCCTTGGCCCATTTTTATTTCCATCTGTAGACAGAGTAAAAATTGCTGTGTTTTCCTGGGGAACACAAGGAGAAGGATTAGCATGTGGCAGGACAGGACATGCTGCCATGGAATCTGATCCTGGGAGGAGCTACACACTTGTAATTCAAATTAAACACTTCTTCCACACCCAAAATACAGTGTAATGTACATACCCATAGCCCATAGCTCATTACAGATCACAGAATTGGCAGATTTATTGAAGTAAATCAGTATTCATTTGTCATCCAGATCTTGTTAGACTCAGAAGAAGAGATAGTAGTTGGCGTAAAGTGTCACGGTTACTCTGACAACAGCACCAGAATAGAAACACGCAGATGGACAACGTACTAGCCTGTTTTTTTAAATACCAGTTCTGCATAGAATATTAATTATTAGCTGTGTCCTAGTGTGACATTATCTGTTTAACTGTTTAAGCACATGAAATTGTTAGACACACTTTTGCAAGTCAGCAATTCTACAAGATGCACAAGCCTGTTCTGTTGCTGATACAATGATGAATTGCAGATTGCCACTAAGCGAAATAAAAAGCCTGTCTGTTACCATCAAAATATCAGTACTGATCATAACACTACTTATGTACAGCTATGTAAACATTACTCAGTTTTTACAGCAACAGAACGGCTTCTTGACAATTTGCCATAATGCAGTGGGGGAATGTTCTCTGGAGATGTTCCATATGCCTTTGTTCTTAAATGCACAGAGAGGGGAAAAACCATGCGTGCAGGAATCTCCTTCCTCAGTCGTAATAACTAATAAACACTTAGTTTGTGAGCAACTCAAAACTGTTACCCACTCAAGGCTTTGATTTACTGATGCTGAAGTTGAGCTCAACTCTCCTACTCTTGCATCTCCCTTTCCCTCACAACTCCGCCGTTTCAGCCACATTCCCTTCTTCCTACAACAATCTTTCTTATCTTCACCCCTTCCTCTTCCCTGTGCTGGCTCTTCAGCAGGCCCCGGGAAGGGGCAAGGGGCGGACCGCGGAACCAGGACTGGAAAACCTCCAGTGAAAAAAGGGATGTTGAACAACTTCCTCTGCTGGTAAATCACGGAGCTGTTTCAGCCCATCTCCTTCCTGGAAATCCCTGCTGGTTCTTGTATCTGATGCATCACAGCCCTTTTAATACTTTAGAAACCTGGAAGACATCTCTGAAATGCGCTTGTTGAGTTGTTGTTTTTTTTGGTTTTTTTTTTGTTGTTGTTGTTTGTTTGTTTATGTGTTGGGTTTGGTTTTTTAAGAGGAAACAACGCAACTTCCTCAATCTTGTGTTATAGGTCACACTACTCTGTTTCTCTTACTCGTTGCTCTCACGTACGACACCCTGCTATCCTCACCACACCTCTCCCCCACGGCTCTGCGAGGCGAAGCACTCGGATTGCTTTGTGTGGGGAGACGTGAGGCAAACGCGGCCGTTTCCTCTTACTTGTGAGGGTTTTAAGGAGTTTCAGCGAGCCCCTCAGTGCCTACAACACTGGGAGCTGCTGGCTGGATACCGCTGACAGCCACGGAGCCCTGCGAACCGCAGTGAAAGAACGCACTGTGGGCACAGAGGCACACACGGACACCGGGGGCGGGGACGCGCAGCCCCGCGCCCGCCCGGCTCCCGCAGCACCGCCCCGCCGGCAGCGCCGCCCCCGCCCGCCGTGCCCGCGGTGTCCCGGGACCGGCCGCCAGCGGCGGCCGCCGAGGACGGAAGAGGAAGTGGCGCCGCGCCGGGAGCCGGTGAAAGGCTCCGCGGGGGCGTGCGGAGCCCGAGCCCAGGGAGGCCCCTCCCCGAGCAGCCGGCGGTGGACGATGGGGGCCGCCGGGCTGCTGTGGGCCGCGCTGTGGGCCCTGCTGCTCCCGCTGGTAAGGACGGACGCGGGGCCGCGCCGGCCGCGCCCGAGCGGCGCCACTTGGGCCGGCGCTGGCGGATGGCGCTGCTGTCGCTGCTGTTCGCTGCCGGCCCAGGGGCTCCCTCTGCCCGCCTTCTACCCCGGGCCCGTTCCCGGGAGCTCGCCGGCCGCGGCGGGCAGGGCCTGCGCAGCTCCCTTCTCCCGCGGCTGGGCTGGGCTGGGCTGCGCTCCCCCTGCCCCCGAGCGCCTCGGGGTCGGGCCGGAGTGTGGCCCGGGGGGTTTGGGCCTCCTGGGCGCGCCTAGGGCGAGGCCTCTCGGCTCCCCTCACCGGGCCCGGGGAGCTCAGGCCGGGCCAGCTCCGGTCACGCCTTGGGAGTTGAGATAACAAATCTCACGAGGGCCTTCGTGGATAAACATGGTGTTTAAATTCGGGTGCCGGGAAGGGGGAAGCTCCTAGAGTGTGTGTGTGTGTATCCTGACTTTTGTCTCGTTCATCTTCAGTTTTGGTTTTGGTGTGGCGCACATTCTCAGCTTCTCCACAGGTGTACATTGCCGTGGAAATCTGGCAGACCACCTTCTGCCAAATGGGGTAGTGAAATGGGGAGGCCATCTGCTTAGGCAGTATAAAGGACATGTATGCATTAAATGCTGTTCCACAAAATTGTTTTGTTGTTTGGTTTTGGGTTTTTTTACTTAATTTTAACAGAATTTATCTTGTTTTGGTAAGACAGGATGCAGAATACTTCTTTCCTGTGTAGGAAGTCACCATTGGATATGCTCAGCAACAGGTGCACAACACAGTCTCTTAGTACCTTGGGAATGCCTGTGGGGGTAGTAACTTGTCTCCCTGGCTTTTCCTGAGTCCCATGTAGCTGTCACTGGCGTGTTGGGGTTTTCTGAAGAGTGGCTTTGCCCTTTACTCCAATGGTTGGCTGCTGCTGACAAGGGAAGGGGCTTCTGCCCTCTTATAAGACTCCAGGCCTTGTCCTGCCTCCTTCTTTGCTCTACAGATGCAGGTGTAGCGGTGGTGAGCATTGGACCAGGTCATTCTGCCTCAGGAGTAGTGTCTTGACATTTACAGCATGGGGAGCTGGGTTTGGGGAAGGGTCACTGCTGCTCTCTGGGCATGGGCTCCTGTTCTCCTGGGTCACAGTGCCTGCAGAGAGGGAGAAGGGCTGATTTGTGTGTGTCACATGGCCACTGGCAGAACAACAAAATGATGGTTGTTCTGTTCTGTTCATCTTTTCCCCCCTGCCTTTTTATGTTTCTGTGGGTTTTATGTTGTCACTTGCTACATACAGACTGCCTTCTCCCTAGTCTGTACCTTTGCGTTTCTGTATGTCTTATCTAGGTACTAATTGTGATGGATGTTGTAAGCATAGGCTTGGTTTGGTCTCTGTGTCTCCTGGTTCATCTGATTTCCTGTATTCTGTGTGGTGCAGTTACTGGGACACTCAGCAGTCAGCCCAGGCTTATATCCCTGCAGTGGCTGGGACACCTTTGGAAAATTAGGGATTAAGAGACAGAATGAGACTTCTTCTCTATCAAAGATAAGGAATTATACAACAAAAATTTAAAGGGGATAAGGGAAGGAAATATAATGAGAGAACTACCTGTTGGAAGTAGAAAGGAATTTGTTTGGAAGTTATTAGGAATTGTCTGAACCTTAAGGCAAAGGAGATGGTGATGCCCTTAAAGTAAGGACAGCTGTCATGCCTCTTCTCCATGGGAATGCTTTTATGCCAGAACAAATCAGCCTAGGGAAGCAGGTTAATCTTTTCAAGAGATGTTTTTGTGATCACACATTCAGTCTTTTCCTTAAGTAACAAAATTGAAAATGTGTTCGGTGAGAAATGTATGTGTACTGAGAGCAGGATTTGTTCAGTGACACAGCTGACTGCAAGGCCACCTACCCAAACCTAGCCCTTGTCTGTTGTGAAAGGACACTGAAGCCATTAGAAAGTAACAGGACTTTAGCTGGATGCAAGAGGATTTCCCTGGAGATGTTCCAAGTGAGCCATATCATGTAGTGTTTCTTTTAATTTTTAACTTCTCAATGCTGTCTGGAGCTCAGCATGAATAGGTGTGGCTACACGTCATGCTCAGGTCCTGCCTCTCTCCACCTGATGAGGATGAATTGTGTGCCCTGATTAATCCCCAGAGGAGGGAAGCTTGCCAAACAAAACATGCATATCATGTAAGCAAGTAATCACTCCTTCTAGGTGGATTTATCTTGTGTAGTGTTAACACTTGATTTCCTGGAACCCAGAAAACACTATCATTATATTTGGTGAAGCAGAAAGGGCTTTTAATGGATGTAAACCTCTGGGGCTTGCACCTGTTAGAAGTCTTTACTGCTTTTAATTCACCATTAGCTTGTACTTCTAGGTGAATGCATTTAAGAGGGGCAGCTTGATCATTTTTGTGCTGATCATAAATCATGGACCAATTGATTTCAGCTGACAGCTGAAGAGCTGTTCTGTATTCAAGAGTTAATGTGCTCAGGCCCTTTGACACAGTTCTCCCAGCAGATGTTCATGCGCTGGGGCCAGTAGAATGGATTCCTCTGAAGAAGGGGTTTTGCTATTCAAACCAGGCAGACATAAACCTCTGAAACAATATCGTCACATGCCTTTATTTTCTCTCCAGTTCTCCCTTGCTGCAGAATACAGATCTTCTAGCTGGAGGAGAAATGCCTCTCTAGCACTGTTACTGCTTAGCATTGTGTATCTGACTGTTTGGGCTTCTCCCCCATACACATGCCTACTTTTAGCTTTATATGCTAGTGGTTTTTCTGTACACATCTGAAATTTACAGCAGAATTTTAAAAAATGATTTTTTTTTACTCTGATAATGCTTCGTGCTATTGAGGTCAGTTTCAAGACAAACAGTTGAAGTAAGAACATCTTCCAGTTTTTTACGGGGATACTTCTTTGAGATGCAAATAATGTTTATTTCTTTTCACTGCTTTATAGATGTAGCTGCATCTAATCTTTTGTCTGTTCATTTATCCACTTAGATACCTGACCTTTATTTATGCTTGGGGAGAAGAATATATTCCTAACATTATCACAAGTTTTAAAACTCAGCTGTATTTGTAAATAAAAGGAATCATATTATGTGAGGGGCTCTAATCTTAAGAAACACCAGTATTTCCTCGACTACACAAATTCTTCTTAAGGTACACTAGTTGGTCTCTTTGTGTTGACAGTTATTTGTAAGTAACTAAAGTTACTTGACAAAAATATTTGGGGAATTGTCATATGATGCATATACATATATATATATATGTATTACATATAATCCCCACTTTTGCTAGTAGGGAAAATTCTAGAGTCTTTGAGGAAGGAAGACTCTAGAACTCCATCTCTTTTTCCATGTACTCTTCTAATTGCTTTCCATATAAAATTTTACACTTTTTGGAAGGCATAAGATAGAGAATCTGAAGTGATTTGCTTTGGTTTCTTGCTGGTATTCTGCTTGGTGACATGAACTGTATGTGTCATAAACACACTGTATTTGCAAAGAAGATAAGCAGCATTATGCAGTAACTAGGTTCTTACTAGATTTCCACTCTGCTCTCAAGCTCCCCATCTCTCATGGCATCACTTTTTATGTAAAATAATGAGTTTAGTAAATTTCTTTTCTGCTAACAAGTCTTTCTCTTCATACGCTTTTTAGAAGAATGTTTGCATAGCTGATATTCTGAACTTGGTGGAGCTCAGAACTCTGGGATCTCTTGCAGGTGGCTGCTGATGAGGGGATCCTGCACGCCTCTGGAAGTGGAGAGCCTCCAGTAACTAAGGATTACTGCATCATTTACAACTCCAATTGGCTATCTCTTCCAAAAACCTTGGACAATGCTGTAAGTAGCTTGTAGTCATGCTCTCTAAGAAAACTAGAATGCAGTATGAATTTAAGTCAACTATAAATGGTCTTCAAAATTTTGAGTTAAATATGTGCTACACTGAATATTTGCTGTTTTGCTTCATGTTGTCCCCTTCCCCCCAAACCACCCAAAAAAAAAAGGCTGTAGTGAACATTTCTATCCTTGAAAGAGTTGGCTTCTAGAGTTTACAAAGGGAATAATCTCTCTGTGCTTAGAACCAGCTTTTGTATTTATGTGTTTATTTATTTGTGTGTTTATGTATTCATTTTATCCTGTTAATTTTTTTTCTCTTTGGATGTTATCCTTATGTCTGAGGTCTGTATTTGGGAGTTAAATTTCTGTTTATTTGTGTACAAAAATTGGTAAACTTCTGGAGCTTTTTTATATTGGCTTGTCAGTTTCATGTACTGTTTAATTGTCTTGAAACCAGGTGATTTTTCTGTGTAATCAGTTTCTTATATTTAAATTACAGTACCAACTACTGTGAAATTGCACTTAGAAATACCCAGATTATTTCAGCTCTATGCTGCTTCAAGTGTTCCTCACTATTGCAGGCTGCAGAAACTGCTGCTGTGATTTTATATTCCTGAGTTATTCTTTTCTGTTACACCTCTTCCTGGCAAATCTCCAGTTAAAGAGCATAATGTAGTCCTCTGGATTAATTTGTTTGTAATATCAAATTTCCTACTTTAATCACATTCCTTTTCTCCCTCTTTCACTGCAGACTTTCAGGACTCTGGAAAACCTGACTTCTACAGTCCTCTGCAGTTCAGCTGAAGTTCCTTCTGGCTTAATGAAAGACAAAGCAGTTGTAGTGATGAGAGGAAACTGCACTTTCTTGGAGAAAGCAAGAATTGCACAAAGTTTGGGTGCTAAAATGCTTCTGATTGCCAGTAAATCTAGGCTGGTAAGTAACAACAAGCAGTTTTCTTCTATACTGAAGTAGTGTGCTGTCTGTCTGGTGCCATGCAGTGTTGTGCAGGGTCAGCTGAGAGAAGCCCCAAAAGCAGAGGAAGCTGACCATGTGTGGGATTGCAGCATGAGTCATTTACTCTCCTCACAGAGCTGTGCTGCCTGGGCTGTGCAGTGCTGGCTTGAATCAGCTCAGAGGAGCTGCAGAGCTGGATGTTTAAATGTTCCTTGTATCTTCAGACATGTTTCTGAATGCAAATACTTGTCTTTATCATTCCCTAATTTTAGTGCATTCTGAACTCCATGTAAACCTAGGTGATACTGTTTTTTATCAGTAAAATAAGCTAGGGAAGTGTAATCCAAAACTGGAAATCACAAAAGGTCTTGTGAGATCTCATTGTTTTTTGTTCTCCATTGCAGCTGCAAACTGTATGTACAAATATGTACAGTTCATGAATTTGTGTGATTATCACTGAAAGTTCATCTTGTTTTAGAAGTGTAGAAATTGAAACCAGTTTTGATTATCCCTTGTAATACTATAAAAACACAACAGCATTAGGAATCCAGACATGTTGGTATTATCACCTGGTTTGATTTAAGTATATCTATCTTTTTTAATCTTTTGCAAAGGGTGATGAATGAGCTTTTTGATTTTTACCTTCCTACAAATACACTGAAATGGAAAGAATAATCTGCTTTTAGGGATCTAACCTACTTTGTAAATAGGCTCAACATACATACCATTTTCACTTTCTTTTTTAGTCTGCTATTTCAGATAACAAGACTGGTTTTGAAGATGTGACTCTTCCAATTGCTCTTATAAGATATAATGACATAGTAGATATGCAGCTGGTAAGTAACAGAACTTCAGCATGTTATGGTTGTATAAACTTAGGTATTTGAACAAATAGATTAATTTCAGGTCAGGTCTGGATGTCTGCCTGATTTGAATGTGCTTAGATACTGCTTTCATTCCTAAGAGAGGATGGACATTTAGTTGTGGAAGTACTGGCCTTCCTAATTAGGTGAACAAGAGAGATGGATTGATTAGAACACTGAGAATGGGAAACACTATACCTGACTGGAGAGGGGGAACCTGAAAAGTTTCCTGCTGTACAAGATAAGCTGTATCTTCCAGTAGACTTGGATACAGCTGCAGGTGCCTGACACACATGAAGAGCTGTAGCCTGAGAGTGCAGAAGTTCCTGAGTGCAGAAGCTACAGCAGCTGAGCTTGTAGCTGCTGGCACCAGAGCTTTCAGGCAAGCAGCACCTGGGCAGGTTGGATCTTGAGGAAAGACTGAGAGTTTTTTGCCTTTGCCAGATGCTGAGCTCCCTCTGTATAATGTGACAGCATTAGCTGAAGAATGGTTAGGCAGTGTAGTTTGAGTTTCTGCTGGTGAGATGCCAAATGCATGTTATTAAAATACAGCAGTTGTGCTATCTCCTACACTTTATAGGCAGGAGAGTTTGTTTTGGGAGTATTTGGAGTTTGTTTTCCTTGGCATGTAATATTAGGATAACAAAACATTGCACAGTATTTTAAGGAAAACAGTATATTTTCATCAGTGTGGCTTTTTCTGATTTTTTTATTTAGTGTTGAATAGTTTTGCTAAGCATGAGTTGTGTTGCACATGTTTTTCTGGGGATAGCAGAGGCTAGCACTGTGTAGTCTTAGCTTCTTGAGTTGAATTTGCAAGCTCACTTCACCATTTCTGCTCTCAATCTTCAGAGCTGCCATGGGAGGTTGTCTTAGGTAAGTATGCAAGCTGAAACTGCCTGATTGGTAGGACTTTGGCTGTTTGCTGTTGTCACTGCAGATAGGCACTGGCATGACTGAAGGTCTGTGCTGTCTTCAGACTGCCACAGCCTTGATAAGTACTTGATAAGTACTTGATAAGTACTCCAGCTGGGTTCAGGCTGTCCTCTGTCTTCAGATTTGTTTCTTCAGTCAGATGAGTGTTGTTTGCTTGCTTGAGTGGTTTTAGGATGCCCTCCTAACATGAAAGGGAACCAGGGCAGGTTAGGTCTGGATCTTCTCTGCACTTCTTTATTGCCCAGTTATGCTTGGAGTAACTCACCAAAGCACCTCTGCTGCAGATTGGTGTGCCAGGTGATGTCACATACTGCTGCTGAATAAAAGAATTCATTTTTGTCCTAGAATGAGACTGCCTTCATAAAAGTAGTGAGGAACACTGCCTAGACTACAAGTGATCTTTCCTGGTTTTGCTCTGCTTTTTTGCCAAAGCCTTCTGTCCTGTCACTGGCAGCTGTTATTTTGAATTATATGCACTGCTTGGAATCCAGCAGCCATTGTACACTTCCAACTACAGTTGCATTTCTTGTTTAACTGTCTTTAAAGCTTCCAGCTTCCTCCTTTTTTTTAGAAGAGAGAGACAATACCAGTCTGAGGGAAGTAGTTTATATAAGCATTCTTTTTACTTGACAAGTAAATCATCTCTGTTAGCCCTCACCATTAGAGCCAAGTCTGTTAAGAGTTTTGATAGCAGTAGCAGAGTGGTACAAACCTTTTAGTCAGTGGACAGCTCTCTTGCAGGTTTGTTACCTGATGCAGTCTGTTTCATTCCAGTGCTCCCTGTGGTGGAAGTTGAGACTTAGGGAGTTTTTAGTGAAGAGGGGAACGATAGGAGCAAAAGGAAACAGTTGCTCTGGATTCTAATGTGAATTACACTTCGTAAGATTTATGAAACTTCAAGGAAAAACTGGATTAAGATATGTTGAAACTGAATACTAAAAATGTATAAACCTCTTAGGATTTTTTCTTTTTTTTTTTGTTCTTGGTGGTATGTGTTTGGGTTTTTGTGTATATGTGGTTTGTTTTTTTGTTTGGCTTTTCTTACATAGAGGATGCTGTAATTCGAATAGGGTTTTTTTCCCTTTAATGTTATGTTCCACTTCATACAACTACAGTGTTTCACTAGAATTTAATTTTATTCCTTGTTTTCTGAACTTCCATAACTTCAGGCAAAAGGAATGATTCTGACTTCTTTAGCCTGCAGAAAGGTTATTATCTGTAATTAGAAAATTTAGATGTTGAAATGATTCAGCTGTCTTCATCTGTGGCCAATGTATTCCATTCTACCACTGGCCTTCCCATTCAGTCTTTTTAGTGCCAGTTTGATCTTTCTGAAGCCAAACCTGTCTGGCATGTTCTTCTCTCTCTTGCTTTTATCTCACATGCAGACTGTAAACAAATCTGGGTTTTTTTCTGCATCTCTGAAGTCTGTTCTCACTGCACAATTACTTTAGATGTCTGGACTTAGTTTGACTGCAACAGCAAACTTGTCTTCCCTACTATTTTCCATTTCCTACCAAATTATAGTCCTTTCTTTGTTTTTTTAAATCTTACCTTTCAGTCAAATGGAAGCACCTTGGTTTTGCTTTCAGGATTTTTGTACTATTCAGTACCAGTTACATCTCAGTGTTCTCTCCCATTTTCTTTTGTGTACTTCAGCTGATTGTTTTCTTTTCCTTAGGTCTTAAATTTTTAAAATAGTGTGAAATTGTTTTCTTTTCTTTTGAATCCATCTCAGCGCATGTTTGTGTTAAGCTGTTGGGAAATAACTTCCTGCCACCTCGAGCTGTCACTGGTGTTCTGTCTGAAGCCTCTTGTCAGGCTCTGAGCTGAGTTCTGTGGGTTTGAGAGCCAGAGGTAGATCTGCTGGGACCTCAGTGGAGCTGTGAGTTGTGTTTCAAGGTGATTGAGTTAGGTGTGCTTTCCTGCAGAGCAGATGTCTTTGATAGCACTTGGTGTATTTTGGGGAGGTATTTGGGCTGGAGGCACAACCTCTCAGAAGTGTGGGAAGAATGCAAAGAGGTTCCATTTTCTCTTGTGGTATCTCTGTATTTGCACAGGAGCAGTAATAGATTTGTTTCCAAACCTGACCACCCTGAAAGGTAGCATGGGAAGCATTACTTCTTGGTAAACATATTGACATGTCTTGTGCAGTGAGCTGACAACTTCCTCTCAGCATTATGTAGATTAAGAGTAGGAAATCATGATGTACATCTTGTTGGAAAATAAGCAATATAATTTCTTTGTTCCCTTTATGAACCAACATGTGTGTTATATTTCAGGTGCTTGGAAATGAAGTTAATGTGACTCTGTATTCACCACCTTTGCCAGAGTTTGACTACAGTATGGTTGTCATCTTCCTAATTGCTGTGTTTACAGTGGCACTGGGAGGCTACTGGAGTGGAGTAGCAGAGCTGTAAGTTGGTTAAATGGAACTGCTTAAATTACATGGACTGCAAAGCTTGTGAAAGCTGTCACTATGATTAGTGAGAAATTATTTTCTTTTAGGTTGGTAGTTAAAAAATTAGAAGACCTAAGTGCAATTAGCTGCTTTGTCATTAAATGTTTGAGCACTGTAACCTCTGAAAAATCACCAGAGGTCTTTGAGGAACCTCAAGAACAGAGTGTAAAAGTTCTTGAGGGATAATGCAGCTCTTGTGAGGAGGCATGAGTTAACATTTTGACAAATTACCAAACACTCTGTAACTAGCATTATAATTCTCCAATATCCACAATAGAAATTAGATATTTTAGTTACACTTTCAAGTGCAGTGATTCAGGAGGTAAATACATCTTGTATGTAGTGTCTGCATTGGTAGGGATCTGTACAGCTGCTCCATCCCAGCTGGCTGTGCAGCACTCCTGTCACTGGGAGCAATGGGATGCACAGTTTGGTTGTCTGGCTGGCTCCAGATAAAGTCCAGCCTGGCTTATCTGCTTCAGCTTTTTGTTTTATCTGGTGGAGCAGCAGAGCTGGGGCAGCAGCAGCTCTAGGCCTGGGCAAGGACAAGGAGGCAGCAGCAGTCCCTGAGCAGGGAGGAGGGATTGGCAGTGCACAATGTGGAAAAGGCAGAGGAAACTGGAGTGCTGGGGGTTTCTGCTCTGTCCTTGAGGGGTGTGCAGCTCTAAGTGATGCACAGAATTGTTATTAGTCTGGGGTTAAACTGGCTATAGCTGGCCTTTGAGAGCATGCTGTTACTCTGCAGTATTTCTTGGGTGGCTGTGTATGCTAAATGTGTTGCTACCTTCAGGGTCTCAGTGGTGTTCTGGTGCTTTGCTCCCCAGCACAACAAGGAGAGGATTGTATGTGATAACAACAGCTTCCTTTTTCCCACAGTTATGCAAATTAGCTATTTTAAAGAGATTAAAGAAGTAGAAGGAGGGGAGGTGTGTATGTTTCTTTTTTTAAAGGTTGGATCTGATTATGCTTCTTTTTCACCTGCAGTGCTGCAGGGTGTGGCTGTACTGAATGCTAAAATAACAAAATGTGGTGCTGTCTCCCATATTAAAAATACCTAGATGTAATTTATTAAACTAGTTAAAGTGCTCTTTCATAAATCTAGGGCAAGCTTTTTTTTTTAAAAAGCTGCTTATTCAAAGCATGTCTTCTGAGTAGGTGATTCATCTTACAAGGTGCCTTGCTCCTGTGGGTTACTCTCTTTTGAAGGTAGCTGTTTCAGTGCTGAATTCAGCTTTTGGCAGGTGGGTTCTGGGATTCCTCAGGAACATGCTATCTGATGGGCAATTTGCACCAGGTCTGTACTAAAGAGGAGAAGGGCTCTCTGCTCAAAGAACAAACACAGCAATTTAAGCCTCCTTATTTTGCATGGTGAGGTATAAATATGGAGTATGTATGCACAGGAATCTTACTCCCAGGTGAAAAACCCCCAATTATACCACCTCTCTTTCACTTACTCTGTAATTATGAGGTGTAAGAGTAAAGGAACTGGTACTTAGCTAGCTTCATTCTCTAACATGAATGGGTTTTGCAGACACTTAATGTCTAGATGAAGTTTTAAGAGTGTCCAATACCTCTGGTTTTGACTTATTGTAGACATATTTATCAGATTCTCCACATTTAGCCCAATAAATTTTCTAATCAGAGGGGATGCACTAATAGAGCTCAGTGTGTGCATCCTGAAAAGCAGTTTGAGTGTAGTACTACTTTTCTTCACATGGGCCAGGGTTTTGGTTGAGGATGCTCCCTTAAAGTTGGGAATTACCACACCATTTGAAAGGAGTATAGTTAAGAATCTTTTCCTTGTGATCTGTGCTAGGTTGGAAGTGCTTATCTTCATTAAAAAATGGGGAGAAATTCAAACAATAACCATACAGTTTTCTCTGGGTTTAAGTCTAATGATAATATGAAGGACTAAACTGAAACCTTGTCAGTCTAAATGTTTTATAACCATCAATTCTGATCATAGCATAACATTTTCATAATCTGTCATCTGAGGTAAATGTGTTTGTTGTTTTCTTAAAACAGTGAGAATCTGAAAGCAGTAGCAAGTCCAGGGGAGAGAGAAACGCGATGGAAAAAGGAAGAAAATGTTACTTTCACCCCTGTAACAGTTATCTTGTTTGTTGTCATCTGTTGTGTCATGCTGGTCTTACTTTATTTCTTCTACAAATGGTTAGGTAAGAAACAATGAATAATCTCATTTGACTCACTTGTCTATGTGATATTATGAAGTGTTTTAAGTCTAAAAAGCTAGATTTCTAAACTCAAATGAATATAACTTTTAAATTATCCTCTCCATGCATGAGTTGAGGGTTGAAAGGATGCAGTTGCTACTTAAAGGAAAGGTTTCTTCAGCTGTCTTTCAAAATCTGCCGTGACAGTGCTTGTTCTGAATGAAGTCATGTGCAAGAGAGGTGACTAATGATGAGTAAAACAAAATATGATTTATGTCAACATTCTTGGGAGGATGGCAGCGACAACCTAGTAGTGTTTGGAGTTTGCTTGATGGGAGCATTTATTTGTTAGTTGGGGCTTGGTGTTTGGTTTTAGTTTTTTGGTGAGGATCTGGCTAGAAAGCAATTCTGACACCTCTGAGTCAAGTTTTTGCTTGATGAGAACTTTGTCATAGCAGAGACACTCAGAATTCAGCATTTTCTATACTCAGCTTACTATGGTCTCCAGTACTGTTGAACACTGGTATAACTGTCAACAGTTTATATCATGGAATTATAGAATCCTCAAGGTTGAGAGAGACATTCAAGATCATCCAGTCCAACTGTCTACTCAGTACTGGCACTGTAACCCTTAAACCACATCACCCAGTGCCAGTCAGACACCTCCTGAACACAAAATATCACATCTGTGTTATTGTGTTTATTTGCTGTTTTCTGGTTTTTTGGCACTGATTCCTGTCTTCATTGTTTTGATTTAGTTTATGTTATAATATCAGTCTTCTGCCTGGCATCTGCAATGAGCCTGTACAACTGTCTTGCAGCATTAATAGGAGAAATCCCATTTGGGCAGTGCAGGTATTGTGCACCTTTCACTTACTAAAAATGGCAGGTTTCCTCTGGGTATTTTCTGGTTGCTACTCAAGACAGCATGAAAATACAAGAACAGTTTGATGAATTGTTTCCTGTATGGTTTTAGTGTGTGGGATAGTAACAAAAGAAAATTACAAGCTGCTTTAATAAATATTAAAGGCATCTGTAGCATAATCAACAGTTAAAATAGCTGTAGATTTGCTGCATTACCTATATTTGGAAGCATTCTGTAATAAAATTTGAAAAGCTCTGGTTGGCTGTCTGAGCTTGGTTTTACAAAATGCTGGTTGTCTGTCATGTGTGCTTATTGTGTTCATCAAGGAACTCTGTAAGGGGAGGATCCTGCACATTTGATCCTGTTTGGAGCAAGTACTGTGCTACAGGCAGCAGGGAGATGGGTTGAGAACACCTTGTCAGCTTAAGGATGTGTGATAGCACAGGCATGTGTCTTGGCTGTTGCAGGCCTTCTCTTTTAATTTAATTATTTTCTTTTAGGATTACATGTTCCAACAAAACCATTGAAGTGAGGCTTATTTTCCTTGCTATATTCTGCATAGCAGCAGCTGTTGTCTGGGCAGTATTTCGAAATGAAGACAAGTAAGTGGTGCATTCTGATTGAGAGTAAGGTGAATAACTGGTGTTAATGAACTTCCCAGCATACAACTAATCCTGGAGTGGAGCATCCTTCTAAACTCCAGTGCCAATTTCAAAAAGAGTCATGAAAGTATTTTGAAGCTTAACAAGCATGGGAGTAATAGAGAACAAAGCAATGCAAATGAGCTGTGTGGTAATTTGAAGTTACAAAAACTATGAAGATGAGGAAGAACTAGCTCGATTGCTAATGATTGCCACAGAAGAAAAGAGGTGCAGAATAGCACAGGGACTAGCTCTGCTCAGCAGTAGCTACAACATCCCTGTGTTATCAACACTGTTCCCAGCACAAATCCAAAACAAAGCCCTTACCAGCTATTGTGAAGGAAATGAACTCTATCCCAGCCATTACCAGCACAGTTACCTGTTTATGATCAGAGGCTGGTATAAACTGACCATCTTGAAACTAGGACTTTGGTGGTTTTGCTAGCAGTAATTCTGAAAAACAAATTTCTTGCTTTCTGAGAAATTGTCCTTGCTATTTCCAGAAAAATCTAGATTCCAGCAGCAGTTTGAACTACCTGTAAAAATGTTTTGGGTTTTTTTTTCAGGTGGGCTTGGATTTTGCAAGATATTTTGGGAGTTGCTTTCTGCCTAAACTTCATTAAAACACTGAAAATGCCCAACTTTAAGGTACTGTAAGTTGCTTACCTTAAGATAATATTCTACTGCCACAAATCTGCAAGTTTACTGTCAGGAAGTAGATTTTCAATATGCAAGAAATATATATTAAAAACATAATCTTTACCATTTTTAATAATTATTAAAAGAAACTAATCCTGTTCTAAATGTTATGCCAGATTAAAACACATGGTACTGCAGTGGTTCCAGAATTCAGCTGTGTGATACTTCAAAACCCACAGTAATATTTTCTTCTCTTTTTTTTGCCAGTCATGTGTAATACTTCTAGGCCTCCTCCTTCTATATGATGTGTTTTTTGTCTTCATAACACCATTTATCACAAAGGTATGTCTGTGAATTTACAGTAAGAACAAAAATGTCTGGTCATTGGGAGAATATTTTTGTTTAACAGGTCAGTGTGTACAGTGTTCTCAAGGTGGAGAAGCTGATTTCCATTTTTTCCCATGTAACATAACAGTGGCCTAAATTTTTATGGCAATCACACGGTCAAAAGTATAAACCATCCCCACTTAGTGTGAGGGATAGTGTGATCATGAGAAATTACTGCCCTCCAGTTTTTCTCCTTCTTTTGCTTTATACACCCATTTATTGGAATATACTCTAGTGCTTTCTGTAGTGATCACTTGCAGTGTGCTATGAGCTGTGTGCAAGTGTTAACCTGCTTTTATTTTGAAGTAAAAAGCTCTTGGCAGAAAAAGCTGACATGTTTTTATCTAAAATTCTAGCTACATCTAGTGAACTTGTTGTTTGGGGTTTTTTAACATTATTTTAGGCTGGACTGCATGTTTTTATTGTCAAACAATGCAGTATAATACTGTACAATACCAGGGCATTCCCTTTGATATTCAGGATTTTTCCAATCCTGAACTGTAAGTGGAGGTACAAGCAGTTTTTGTCAATGTGGTATGAAAGTTTTGGTTCATCAAACCACTGACTTTTGAAAAATAACTTTAATTTCAGAATGGGGCAAGTATAATGGTTGAAGTTGCAGCTGGTCCCTTTGGAAACAGTGAAAAGGTATGAACAGTCATTGTAATATGTGCAGCATTAAAGTACTGACTCTGTGTAGCTAATTCATAGTGTGCTTTTCAGCATAACTTTCTCACAAAATATAGCCAGCTTCTGCTATTTCCTTATAAGTATTAAATGCCTGTTGACTTGGGTTTGATCCTAGAGTGATGGAAACTTGGTGGAAGTCCCTACTGAACGCTCAGCTCCCCATGAGAAAGTAAGGATTGTATTTCAGATACTGGATTTTTAAATTATTTCCTCTGAAAAGACTGTTCTTTTGGGGAAAACCTTACTGTCCAAATTTCTCTTTAGGGCCTGGATATCATTGATCAGTATTCTATAGTTAGGTTAATAATCAAGATTTGTTACTCCTGTTACATGGTTAAATACTGTTTTAACTTTTTTTTTTGTATGTGTGCATATTATTTGTAAATCTGAAATTCCAGCTTACCAGTTGCCTTAAGCTTTATCTACTTTCTGTGTTGGTTTCTGGTTTTTACTTCAGGTTCTACCTATTTTGAAGTCTGCATTAACGATAAACTAATTATATTTAAACTGTTTATTAATTCAAGCAACCAAAAATATCCAGAACACCAGAACGCTTTAGATGAGATTTATGTGGCTTCTGCACTAATGTTTTCCAGTTACCCGTGGTTATTAGAGTGCCTAGACTTGAACACTCTGCATCAACACTCTGTGATTTGCCCTTTTCATTGTTGGGTTTTGGAGACATCATTGTCCCAGGTGAGCAAATGGTTTTGGTAACTAACTTAGGAATAAATACTTTGGGTTTTATTCTTAGCTGGCTTGCAGAGTTTATTCACAGGGTAATTGCTGAATCAAGTGCAGCAGTTTGCCTTGATCAGTCAGTGCAGAATACAACAAAAGCCATAGTAGAAGAAAGCTCACTATGTTATAGAATAATTAAATAGTGAAAGGGTTGTTTTCTGTTTTACTGGATTGAATAAATGCAAGTCCTGTAGGTAAATCCAGTTGTCAGTATTAACTAAGTATAATTAAAATCTCATAAAGCAAATATTCTATGACTTTGTAGGATTTTCATATCCTAGACTATGTAATTAGGGGTGAAGTAATGTAAAATATTTTGCCAAGTTTTTCCATCTTTCTCAGAAGAACTGAATTTGGCCATAATTGGAGTCTTGAGCAAATTACTTTATTCAAGAATGTGCAGACAAAATTGCTGAATGTTAAGAGTGAGCATTAGAAACCTATTGAAGAAATTAAAAATAGGTTGTTACACTTCTGTATTAGAAAGCTGAAAATAGCACAATGTAATTAGGTTGCTTGAAAACCCCAAACCGCTAATTCCAAGCTTGCTTGGCTCATGTTTCCTTTATGTTTTTTTCTACATTTACTGTAGGATTTCTTAGACTGGTTCTTGCCTTTACAGAAAAAAATATTGGAAGAAGATAAAATACCAGAATGTGAAGTCTTACTATAAATTCTTTTATGCTGCTTTCATTTGGAAAATTGGGGAGAAAAAAAGTCATGACTAAACATTTCGTTAATCCTCTTCCTTTTTAATTTTTTTTTTCTCTTCAAGGGCTTCTGGTTGCCTATTGTCGAAGATTTGATGTTCAAACAAGATCATCTTCTATATACTACATTTCCTGCACAATAGGTAAATTGTGATATTTCAGCATGGTTGATCTTCATGGTAGCTTTTTTTAAATGGCAGATCTAGATGGTTTTCTTCAGGTAAGGTTCAATGTTGTCAAGAATCTCTGTAAAACTCTTTTTAGTGTGCCTAAGGTGACTTCTTTATGGCAGGGAGTTGCTTTGAGAAATCTTGGAAATATAGAGCAATTTATTGTGTCTCTTCAGTTATATTAACAAGGAAGATATTTCCTTGTTATATTAACAAGGAAAATAAAAGGGAATTGTCTTACTAAATGATTGACCTAATCTGAAAATTCTCCTGTTCCTGATTGTGTATGTATGAATGTCTCTTTATAGCTTATGCTGTTGGCATGGTGCTGACTTTCATTGTTTTGGCACTGATGAAGATGGGGCAGCCTGCCCTCCTCTATCTTGTACCATGTACACTCATCACGAGCTCCCTCGTTGCCTGGAGGCGCAAAGAGATGAAGAAGTTTTGGAAAGGAAGCAATTACCAGGTAGGCTCAGGCCTGGACTATTCTATTTATTCTGTTGTTAATTCCTTTGAGTATATGCTTCTCTGAGAACTTGGTGATAGATCACTTGCAACCCAGTTTTTGCAAGTTTTCCTGTGACCCTCTGGAACTAATAAGGAAAAGTAGTCTTTACTCTTAGAAAATCTTAGTCTAGTGGTTGACATGGCAGAACAAAGCTCAAGGGAGATGAAATAGCTGCTTCAGTACTCAGGGAGGAAAAGTAATTTGTTCTATTTACTTTGAAATGTTTTCTTGTATTTTAACATTCCCCATCTATCATCTTGATGTGGTATAACATGAGTCACTGGACTAAGCATGCAGACTCCAAACTGCACTAGTTCTGTGTGAGAGACAGTTCCAAAAAATTGGTGATGGTCTAGAACTTTAGAAACTTTCCATGCATCACAGATGGCCTGCATTATCAGGATTGTATGGAGCATTCAGGAACAAAATAGCTGGGTTCTGTAACTGTTTCCTATCACAGCACACACTGTGGGCACACTGCCTTGGATATTCTGTATTGCTCCCTTGGTTATGTCTAGCACTGCCCAGGAATTGCAGTTCTTAAACTCTCACCTGTTGACATGTGCACGTTTTCCCTGATGTGACTTGCTGTAGTAACTGGGTGTGCCAGGAACCCTTGTGAGCTGGCATTTATCATCAGACAGAGCAGTCTCAAGATTATTCTGTGTTTTCTTGAGACCTAAGTTCAGTATTGTTTGAATTTACCATCACCTATATCTAGGGCATGTTGAACTTGGAGCTTGGATAGTCTGTTCTGGGAAAAGGTGGGTGTCAAGTTCATGGTGGATAGAAGCAGCTCCTGCTTTCTCAAGATTGGAAAGTTTAAGTGGATCAGTGGAAGTCAAGAGTAATTCTTGTAAAACTACAGGCACCAGCTCCTATAGTATTACCAGTAAAATGCTACCTTTTGTTGATCTAATACACTACACCTGCTTCAGCTGGAGGTTGGCCTAGGTGTGAAATTACTCAGTTTTTCAACTTTAACTAAATACCCTGTCTTTTTGTTTACAAAATCAACTCCTCCTTTCATAGGTCCAGTGAATAGAAATGTTCCTCTGTAGGTCAGAATGAATTTGGTTTACTGTGCATTTATATATAAATTGGTGACTGTTTGCTCTTCTAAAATAAAGAAAGTCACATTTATGAAGCCCAGTAACTTTGGATTTGTTGTGGGGAAAACACTTTGCAATTTATTTTCCTCACTTGAGTTCTGAGTAAGATTGGCCTAAGTAAATTTGGCAGGTCTCCTTAGCAACAAAAATTTCTTGTACTTCTTGTAGCAAAACTCATACTTGAAAGAATTATGTTGCCATAGTAGTTATTTCATGTCCTTTCAACTGGTTTCTTGAAGGATTAAAACTACTCTGAACTTCAGCTTGTTTTGAGTTAGATTACTTCATTTCTAGCAGAATTTAAAATGTTGATTTCAATCCCCCATTCCACCATCTCTGAGTTAGACTTTTCTGTAACTGAGCCTGCAGTTGAGCTCTGTGTAACTTTACTAACTTCTATTTTTCTATAACTTTTTGAAGAATATTTTATATTAATTTTTTGTTCCCAGAGAGTGTTATTCAAGTGTCACTCTTGAAAAGCTGAAGGGTTGATCTTTCTCAGATGTTGTCCTTCTTATCTAAAACTGTATTTTGAACTATCCTTACTGAACTTACAAACATGCAAAAAAATCCAAGCAAACAAACAAAACCCCAAACAGCCCCAACCCACACAGCTCCAGGGTTGAAATCTCCAGCTTTCAGTGCTCACTTTGAGGAGGAAAGATACGGAAAGGTGTCAGAAGAGAATTTTTTTGCTCCATCAGTGATTGAGGCTCAGGCAGAGCTGCTCTGTTGACAAGGATGGCCAGACTTGTGTAGAGGTTTGCTTGGCCCTCATGGGAACAGAAAAACCTTGCAGAGTTGTTAGAACAAAGTGTCCTAAGAATAGGGGTAGAAGAGCATGTAGAGTGCATCAGGTGACTAAACTTCATAATAGTAGTCCATTAGTTACCTTTTTGGATTTTGGGGTTTTTCTGATTTTTTTGTTGGTTTTGTTGTATATGATTTTAATAATGGAATGAATTTTATTTAGGTATCGGACTCCTCCAGGACGCCTTTGCTACAAGGTGTGATTATGGCCTTCTTTTAATGCAGCTTTATTAATTGTCTTACAGTTCCTTTTTTCTTCTTTTTCCCCTTCTGCTTCCTCTTTTCAGTCTTTTTTTGCATCTACCTCTTAATTTTGTATAAATTACTTGGTAGAAGAGGGTAGAACTGAAGACAAGATACAAATCTGTATTCACTCTTAGATGTGAATAGAGGTCACACTTAGGTCTTCTGGGGTTTTTCTTTTTTAAAGGAGTGCAGGAAAACATGGTATTGAGTAGCAATGAAGCTGTGATTCCTAAGCCTGAAAACAGGCTTTGTTTGCTTCTCTACTCTCCAGCTTCCCAAACCCTAGGACTGTCTTCAAATATTTGCAGTTGGTGTAGTTCCTCTTCTGTTACCTGTATTGCAGCCCTTCACTTGATTTTTCTGTGTCACGGCATAGATGTGAAAGCCTGCTTAGTGCTAAACAATTTTGTTGTCTTGTGTTACAATGCTGAGCATTATGGATTTGCCTTTAGTAATCATGTCTGCAGCTCTTGTGTCACCCTCCTGGTCCACAGTGTCCTTCTTGCTGTCCTATCTGTCCCTGGGCTGGGGAGCAGGGGCTGGGGCCGGCTCTCTGCCGCAGCACGTCTGGGCTGTGGCGAGCTTTGACCTTTCTTGGCAGCAGCTCCTGACTGCTAACACTGATGGCATTTATTTTTGCTGTCCACACAGCTTGCAGAGAGCAGTGCAAGCTTTCAAATTTCAGCTTCTCTTGGAATTTAAGCATTTAAATATAATTTTGAATTATAGTTGCTGGAGTTACACATCTATTTATAAAGCGTAGGGTGTCTGCTCTGAAGACAATTTGAGATGGTGAATTCTGCCTGACTGTGTCTTAAACTCTCAAATAAAAATGCTTTTCTCATTAGCTCCTTTCTTCTAAGAAAGAGTACTTTAACAATTTAAGTCTCGTTAAAAAGCCTTAATAATAAAGGAATTAGATATAAACCAAAGATGATATTAGGAAGTGGGAGGGGTTGAGTGCAAATTAAAAGCAGATGGCCAGACTATTTTTATAACTTAGAATTCTTCTATCCTGCTGTGCACGCTCCAGTTCTTGGATAGGTTGGTAAAATCACTTTTTTAGTTTCTGCTTTATACCTATGACAAATACTTGACTCCCCAAGATAGCTCTGAGGTCCCATAACTCATAGCTGAGGTAATTTCTGTTTCTGCATAATGATGCAGTCTTAAATTCTAGTTATGCTCAGTGTGGCTCTTTTATGGTCTAGTCTTGAGCTGTAGAGTTGCTGCACAGAAAACATTTTAACTATTCACTGAAGCGCAGGGATTTCTTGGAAGAGTAATGTACTTACTTTCCTGCCATCTAACTGGCAGTATTGCTGCTGTGAAGTGTAAAATAAAGGTTTATCTAGGTTTCTGGATTGCTTATACTCCTCATGGATGCTTTCATGATAAATTAATTTCATACTTATTTTCCAGTTATTGATTTTTAGAATACTCATTTTTGTATCAGTGCAATCGATGAAATAATTTTAGGAAAATCTAGTGTCCTAAGGCCACTTTGAAGTCTTCTACATGGAGTAGTCTTGAAACTTTTTGGAGTTTGTCAGTTTGAAGTGTTTAGCGCTTCTTATCTCTCTTTGAAGTAATAAATCAAGTATTTGTCACTGGCATGTTATAGAGCATGCACCTGTTATTTACTAAGTTTTATAATCACATTTTTAGATTCTTGCAAATTCATCATAACTGGGAGTTGTTAAGAATTCCATGAATGCAACATTATTGCCATGAATCTTGCAAGCAACTGTGTGCATGGGTACTACGTGCTCTTACAGGGAGAGATTTGTACTGCCATTTCTAGTTTGGCTCTGTGGAAGTGGTTTTTTTGGGGGGTGAGTTTGCTGGTTTTAGTTTTTAATGATTCACCATGTTAGTAGATAGGTTAAACAAAAATGGTTTTGTTACAAAGCTGTCTTAACACCTCCCCCTTAAAAACTGTCAGAAATTCAGATGTGAGAGCAAAGCTTCTAAGTCTCCTCCACTTCAGAGATGTTCATGAGCTCTCCACAATGTACAATCAGATTGCTTTGCCTCATTCTTAGCTTAAAACAGCACCTTTGTCCAGGAGTGTAGCCAGGTGCCTCCATCCTGCAGCTGGGTATTGTAAAGATTCCTGAAGCTTCTGCTGAGGCTTTGAGGAAGGGGCTGGCCTGAGAGAATCCACAGTGGAGACACCTGAGTGGACAAAGCTGCTTAAATGTCACCTTGTACTTTTAGAGAGGCACCTGTTGTCCCCAGCTTGAAGCAGTGGGCTGTCCTTCTGTGTGGAGGAAAGATTAAAAGTGGGGTGGGGTGGCTTTTTTAGCCTTGAAACATTTATAGAAAAGACACCCCCTCCCCCCCAACACCTTTAGAGTTTTACAAGGCATTCGGTTTTAAATTTAACTTCAAAATCTGATTATTAAGTGGAGATTTAGATACAGGTGCTATCTCCAGCATTTGTACAAAAAAGAACATTTTTACTGCTTAGTGTTGTAGGATTATCAGAAGAATCTTTGACTTTGGAATACACTGAGTTATTGCAAGTACTTTTAACTCTTATTTCTAGAAGCATCTTGTCAATTGCATAGGAAAAGACTGTACAAAAATGCTTAGCAAAATTACTTTCTCTATGCTGGCCATTAGATGATCCTCCCTAAGCACAAGGGAGATAGATGGCATGACTGGATGTAATATGGTACTGTGGGGAGAGGTTGTTCTTGTTTTATCCTGGAAATGAATACTTTAATCCTCATTCAAAGGGATGGTTTGAGTTCTGTAATTGTAGGGAATGCTTTGATTTTGGTGACTTTTGATGTGGATTTTGGGTCAGTGTAGAGGAGAATTCTGGATATACTGAAATAAATGCAAGATTGTCATTAGCACAAGAGCTGGGCATTCACTGCTGGACTGAGTGTGTGCTGCTGCTCTACTCAGTCCTTAAGCCTATTGGCAAGACTGGTGCCTGCCTTAGTTCTTACTGTCATTATTCTGGAACTTGAAGGGAGGGTTGTGAAAGGCCTTTTCTGGTCTTAGATGAATATTGTGGCCACTGGGCTCTCCTAAACATTCCCCAATCCCACTGACTTCTTTTTTGGAACTGTCATCTTGGTTTACTGCACAGCATGCTGGTGTGGCTGGACTGTGAAACAGCTTATTTAACCAAAAGTGCTTTTGATAAGGTATGTTTGTGTACTTTGAATGAAACAATTCTGGTGGCATAAAAGAAGGAATGGCACAGAGCTGGGTCAGAACTAGAGGAGAAGAGAAATGTTAATGGAACAAGTCTTTTTACCCTGTGCACAGAATTATACCACACTAAGTGTGTACAACACAGCAGTCTCAGAGCCTGGTTTTGTCCTGGCAAGGATTCTGAGCAGGTGCTAGTAAGACAAGAAAATAATTGTGTGGAAATATGTCTACCTTAGATCAGAACCCACACAGTGAGCAGCTGTTGCACAGAAAGACAGGCAGGATATGCCACTATGGAAGAACATAAGTAGGGTTTTCTGCCTTTTGATGCTTAAAGCATTATCTCTTGTCCTAGTAATCCTGCCACTCTGGGTGTGAGCTCCTTGGCACATTTTGTTTTGTCAGCCTTGGTTGTACTATTCTGTGTCTTCTGTCTCTGGCTATCAGCTACCCAAACCGTCCAGTTCTTGGCCCCTTGTAAATTATGCTCAATTCTGAAGCCCTCAAACTGATAGGCTCAATTTGTCACACTAACAAATGTGTGTATTACCTCTGTCATTCATTCAATGCCTTGTCCCAGGAGAAAAACCAGAACCTTCATTGCCTCCAGCAGTACAACAGTGGATAGGGAAACAGGCTGCCTTTTAAGTCAGAACAGCTACAAATTTGTTTTGAGTTCTTCAGGCAATCCAATCAGTTACATCAATGCCAAGTAGAATCAGTCTATTTAATAATCTAGTTTGGATTCTCTCCTGATGCAGGACTTTAGTTCCATTTCCTTTATCCTTTCTGAAATAAAAGGAAAATTTACAAAGAAATGTGACCACTACAGTTAGTTTTGACTAAGTGTAATATAGGTAGCCTTTACAGCCATGACAAGAGAAAGTCTTTTCTGATCAAGCTATTGCTTGAATTAAATTCTGTAAATGTCAGGTAAGATCCTAGAGTCTACTTACGGTTTTGCAAGCCATATCTTTGAAAAATTTGCGTAACCCCAATTGGTTTTTGTTCTCTGTATTTAATAATTGAGATACTTCTGACTCACAAGTTCATTTTCTTGTAGAGGACCCGGGTCCTTGGTTGGAGACTCCTTTTGTAGTGGAAAGCATTAGCTAATACAGCTTTGATTATTTGGCTTAAACACTTTTCTGATCTATAGAGGACCTCCTAAATGTATGCTGCTAAAATGCACTCTAACACGTGTTTAATTATATTTCTCTTAGCTAACAAATACTTTAGATCAATGGGGTAAAGCTGTATTTCTTGATAAAGAGCCATCTCTTTTCCCTTTTTTTTTTCCTTTTTTAGATGATGGAACACCTGGATTACACAGGAAATGAAGAAAGCACAGCATCAGCCACTGAACAGCCTGGAGGACAATAATATGTGGGATATCCTGATTTAAAATAGCATTTGAATTTTTGACAGCTGAATTACAGTAAATTTGGTGAAATTTTACAATAGAGTGTTTCCCACTCTGTGTAAAAGGGTTTTTTATTCCTGCACCTATATTTTTATGGAAAATACTGTTAATAACATAAAAGTAATCAAAATAGAGTTGCATTTTTACAGCCAAACCATAGCTAGTAAAACCGTGCCTTATTTCAATTTAAATAAAAGGATATTTTCTATGCAATTTTCCAACTGTGTTTCTATACAGTATATTTTTATAAAAGTTGCTTGCCCATATCATCATGAGTGAAATGTTCTTTTAAAGTTTTGATTAAAACTAGTTAGGTTTCTTTAAAAAAAATAAAGTACCCTTCATATGTTTTCTTTCCAGATTTTGAATGCAAAGTTGGATAGTAATGTAACTATAGCAACTGAAGAATGAAACTATAGTTCCATTACTACAAGTAATTCAATAAACAGTGTCTAATGTGAGCCATAAAATAAATAACAGAGCAAATTAAGTGTGGGGTTGTGAACTCTTCCTCCCCACTCCCCTCATTGTATCACTGGCTTATGCCTTAATTGTGGAAATTGTTAAGCTTTGATGCAAGACTTTGGATTATATACATGTCCAAGCATTTAAAAATAAATAAAAGAGGGGAGGTACTTACACATAATCCTGAATACTTCTGTGCAGCTCCTGGAATAGTTGACAGACAAGATGGTGTGGAAGGCAAGAGGTTTTTTGCTCAGAAGGTGCTATTTTAAGGGATGGGATAAAATGTTAACACTGGCCTGGTTCTCTCACCTGTTGAGAGTAGGTGTACATTCGTGGTCTTAATTTGGCTGTGGATCAGTTCAGAGGGATAGGGAAAAACAGGACAGGTTTTTTTGTTGGTTTTTTTACCTTTTGCATCTGCACCATACTTTAAAAAAAGTATTTTTGAAAATTCTTTGCAATTGATAGACAAAACAGGTTTGAATAGTGCTAATAGTACTTGTGTTAGCTAAGGCAAATGCATGTGTTTAACTTGTTTAATCTTAATTTGTTTTTGCTTTTGAAGACTTGGAAAAAGGATAAGTAGTTTAAATCATTAGTTTGCATTTAGAAGAGTTTGAGTTTGTTTGACACCTGGTCTTTTTTCAGGAAACTGCAAATTGAGGGGATTAGGCATAGAAAATTTGTATAGCTGTAATGCTAACACTTGACACCAAAGAAAACTGGAGAAGGCAACAAGGGGAGACCACTGAGTTCACTTAGTGCTCATGTCAGGTAGTTGTTAAAACATTTTTCCTATTCTTTAAATGAATGTCATTCCTATAGCAAGTACAAGTTCAAGAACCCTGGAGAAAACAACTGAGTAAGCACATGCTGGGCAGTGGCAATGGAGGCTTTCCTGCAGTGCCTCCTTTGTTTGAAGGTCACCTCTGGACATTTCTAGTCAGTTTGGGGCATGTCAGCTCAGGAAAATGTACCCTGATTAAATCTAGTTTAGCTAGATTTACTTTGGAAGTATGCTAATTAAGCCAATTGAAAATCTGTATTGGCAGTTAACAAAGGCTAACTGCAAATTTACCTAATTTATATCAAGTTTAAAGTTCTGTTTGCAAGAGTCAGGAGCAGACAAAGGACAGCCTGGATGATATCAGTTGTTGCCAGTCACAGAGATTGAGCGTGGTGCCAGTTGATACGGGTAAGATAACTCACCTTGTTTGCAGCTTCCCTAAGAAAATAGAAATTAAAAGCAGTTTTTGTATGTCAGTAGTTCCCCCCCTTGACTCGAGCTTGAACTGACAGCCTCAGAATACAGTGGTCATCTTCTGTTTTATTTAACTGGCATTTCATAATAAATTAAAGCATACCTCAGTGTTTTAATAGCAGACTGAAAATGTGTCTTCTGATGTGTTATGCTTTTTGACAAGCCCAGTATCTGCCAAAGTTCAGTGGTTTTGAAGAAGTTTCTGGAAATTCCTGAAGCAGATAAAGAAGTCATAACTCATTCAAAATCATGTACAATTGAAAGCCCTCAGAAGCTTCACAAACCTATGTAAGATGACTTCTTTGTCTCTTTGAAATCTTCCACATGGAGGATTTATTAAATTTTCAGCTGTAAGTGATAATGGAATTAGTATAAATAAAAAAGACCTTTGGCAACATAAGTGTATTCAGCAGCTGGCTGTGGAAGCTCTGTCTTGTTCTGTGCCTAATAATACTCCCATGCCTGACCATGCCTGAGGTTTCACACATGTGTTGCCATTTAGTGGGATGTAAACTAACTTTTTTTTTTCTTTCAAATGCTTAGGTGCTTTGTTTACAAAAATTATGAATGGAGTTTAAAATTTTATATAAATAGTAGGTTAGTATTGACTACTGAAATGAGGTTTTTATAAGTTCAATAGAACTGATTGCAACACTTCTAGCAATTTTGAATGTTTTTAATATTAAATTTGGTTGAGCTAAACACTGTTAAAAGCCTTGTTAGTCATACTTTAATAGAAAAATCTTACTACCTTTTCATTGTATGTTTACTGACAACTGCCCCCTTCCTTATGACTCTTAAGTTATCACCTTAAAAATGTTATTAATAAATGTTACTTGGAAAAAAATAGTTGAGTAATTGCTTTGTTCTAACTCATCCTTTTCCTACTATGAATGTTCATGGCAAAACAATTAACCCTTCATAATACCAAGTTAAAAATCCATAATGCACCCCATGGATATGTAGTTGCAGTTTTTCCTCGATGTATCAAAGTTATGATTCCACTTGTAAGTACCTGTATGATGGGTTTGGTACATTGCTTTTCTCTGTTTTCTCCCCTGGGATGGAGAGGGAGGAACTGAAGTGAATTGAGCTACATCAGTTTTTCCTGGTGTGACTCAGGAAATGCTTGTTGTACATCTGTTAGTGCTGAGGCTCCCTGAAAGTACACCTGAGAAACAGAGAGCTGGAAACTTCACAGCTGCAAAGTTCTTGATGGAAACAAGTTCCCTGCAGTCATGCAGGAACTGGTTCTGCAGAGGCATTGTTCAGCTGAAGGTGCTTAGCCATGAGGGCAGGAAACAGCCAAACCTCAAATTTTGAAACCCAGGCTGGGTTGGAAGTGTTGGCAAGGAAAAAGAAAAAATCACTGAACCTGAGTGCACTTGATATGTGATCCTTGAGCCATCCCTGGGATACAGTGTTCTGGATGTAACACGTTCTTTGGTATTTGAAGTCGCTTTTGCTTGTACACTGGAGGTAGCTTTGAGTCACAGTAAGGGAGTGCTTAATGGGGAGAGAACCCTCCAAAATGCTCTTTGAATTTACTTATTTTAAAAAGTAGAAGTTAAGAAGAACAGACATAGCTGCAATCAGCAAACTTGTTTTTTCACTGTCTGTTCCCCATGCAGTCCGTTATTAAGGCTGCTCCATCTGACACACTGGCTAAACTGTAAATCTCAAAATTACAAGTAGAATAGACAGTTTCTTCTAAACTTGACGGTTTAGATCAGTCCAATCTTTACAATACAATTCCATTTAGACACAAAAATAAACTTTGCCCTGTGAGTTTGGTTGGCACAGGTTGCACACAGAGGTGGTAGAGTCTCCATTCTTGGAGACAGACAAAATACAAGTGGCCACAGGCCTGGCAGCCTGCTAGAACTAGGCAACCCACAGAGGCACATTCCACCTCTACTGGTCTGGTTATGGAAGTGGGGTTTTTTTGCTTGTTTTCCAGCTCCAATGATCTGCAATTTTTTTTAATTTGTGGGAAAACTCAAATTTTATCACCCCAACATGAGTTTCAGGTTTTTGTTTTTTTTTTTTTTTTCATTTGGAATAATTTATACTAAACTGTCAAATTGAAATATATTTAAAAGTTGTCTTTGGATTTCTAATGCTTTCAGAAGCTAAACCACTGTTTTGTTTTCAAGTAGCCCGTACAGCACATTTTCTGAGTGAATGCTTTATCTCTACAGTTTTTGAGGAAAGAAGAAGGGCAACTCAGACTGTTATCCTTTTTGTCAGTGGTGAGCAATCAAAGTTCAAGGTTTTGTGTTCTTGAGAGAGGTTGATGGTGGAAGCTCAGGTATCTCTGGAATTCCTCTTACTGATAAAGAATGTGCAAGATCCTGTTTCTCTGAATACTGAGGACATCAAATAGCTGAGAATAGGTTTTTGCTTGCAGCTCAAAGACCTTTTAGCCAAGAAGGTGCTTAGATCAAAGAGCTTTCAGCTTTTTTTTAGGGGTGTGCTCATGGGTATTCTGCTGTCTGGTTTCTGTGCTCTCTCCTTGCCCATGAACATAGGACCTCCTTTATTTCCTCTTTTCTATTTGGAGCAGTACCAGCATGATTTGAAGTGACTTTGCACATAATCTTGGACAATAATATGTTCCTCTGTTCCAGTGTGGAGACCATTAATGAGGAGGTTTGATCTTATTGACTCTGTGGAAACAAACACGGCCACCGTGCCCACCAGCTCAAGCCACCAGTAACAGGAACTTAAAACAAGCTCATCTTTTGCATGTGATGGTCCCACTGATTTTCTGGGGTTCCATTAATGGTGGCGTAACTGCCAGGCTTAGATTTGGAAACAAAAAAAGTAAGGGGTTTTGCAGTTTCATCAGGCTGAAATGTGTTCATGCTGGTTCTCCCCATATTTTGTGAAAAGGCTGTCGGAATTTGTGAACTTGGGTAAAGTAAATTTAAGTAAATTTACATTATAGTAACAATGGCACCAAGAGCAAATGCATGCCCACTGGTACTTCTTCCTCTAAGAAATGGAGGAGCAAGCTTCTGCAGGACAAAGTGACATTTTTGTCATGGTCACTATCTCGTAAGAATTTCAAATTGTACAATTAAGACCTGTCCCATATAGAGTCACCTAAAATTTTATGTTTTGACTATGGGTTACCTATCCTTGGATTTTAAAAAAACCCAAAACATCAAGAAGCAGAGCTCTGTAAACCTTCTCTTTTTGCATTGGTAAAATTCAGGTACCTTCAGCTGCTGTTGCTTTCCCTGCTGGTTCAAGCAGCACAGTCCTGAAAGGAGATGCTGCACCTCTGTGTCTTGCACCTAGATCATCTCTGTGCAAAGGCCACCTCACTGCTGACCATCTGCTCAGCTGCCAACAAATGAAAACACCAGAATTTACAGGCTCAAAGATTGCAGCAGAAACAATTTTCACAGGGAAGCTTTTCTAAAAAGCTAAAGGGAGGAGAAGGTTCAGAAGGAATGAAACTGAGATAAAGTCATTTTAGTTATATTTTTAAAGGCAGGCAGTGATAAAATCTTGCAAAGGGTCACCATTATGTTGTAAATGCACCCATACAGTTCCTGGCAGCTACTGATTTTACACATCTAAATAGAGATGTGTGGAGGCACACCCTTGGCAGTTTTGTGCAAGGCTGTGGCCTATGTTGGTTAAGCTCTCACTGTTTTCTGAGCAGGAAGTAACATATCATATTCCCAAATACAGGATATGCTTACATTCTACTTTAGATGATGGGTTGGGTAATGTATCTCTTTTTGTGCACTCATGGAGCATGGAAAAGAACATTCTGAATTGCCTGTGCTCAATAACCTCATTAACTTGATATCCCTTGCTATTACTATGGAATATCTTTAATGCAGATTTTTAAACTGAAAACCCACACTCCCTGTTGCCTAATTTGGATGTGAGGAGTCCTGGCACAAAGTCGAACTGGAGTTACTGGTTTTGCACTCTGAGCTCGATGTGTTTGGTCATCGAGCCCTTTGTGCTGCCATCAGAAAGCAGAAATCAAAAAGTGACCCTGATTTCTGGGGATTTGCCATTTCCAGCAAAGCACCCAACAACTGAGAAGCCTCAGGTGCCATTCCCTGCATCTGTGTTCCCAAGTCAGTGGGTGACTTTGCCTTATGCTCTGGCCCTTAGTTAACACTTAAATGCAGTTGTTAGAGAGGAGCTGAACTGCACTGGTGGCCTTCAGGTGATAGCAGATCAGCTCTCTTATCTCCAAAGTCATGCCCCCCTGTCTGGGGCTGTGTGGTGCAGAGATGCCAATGTTTAAAGATTTTAACACCTGAGTAGTTTTGTTATTTGAATTTAAAGACATCCATTGTCTGTGAGATTGGAGTCTGAATCAGTCACAGGGGAGAATTTGTTTAATGACTGTTAAATATGCGAAATTAACTTTTTGTACATTATTCTCCTGGTGTATCTTGAATTTACCTTGGATTTTATGACCTATTTCTATATGCTTGTTTCTTTTGAGGGAGCACATCTCAGCTGTTGAAGCTAACACATTGCTTAGCCTAACTACTTTTTGCCTTTAAGGAACCTTAATATAATGCAAAAAGATTACTAAAACTTTGGGACCTCTTCAGAAGATGCATGACTCTGAGGTGTACCACAACCAAAGTAACCAAAATTACTAAGCATTTAAAAACTGTGAAGTTACGGATTTTCTAAGTTTTACTTTCCCTAGTTTCAATGGCAAGAAGCCTCCTCCTAGCTGTTTTTACTTCATCCCATTCTGAAACATTATATTTTGAATTGTTGCCAAGTTATGTGATTGTAATGTTATTTGGTATATTGTATACAAGGTATTGGACAAATGTTGTCAAAAAAAATCAGCAATATCAGCACTAGAAAATCTTCCACAAATAATGGAGAGGACTTACAGATCCCATTAATCCGTGTCATTGTATGTTTTTTGCTTTACCTGACAAATTCTAAACTTTGATGTGGGGAAAAAAAAGCTATCTTCAGTTTTTAGGAGTAGCAGTCTGAATGTAAACTGCTGAGTTACCACTACAGCTGTAGCTGGAGAAATTATTTACCTGGGTAAATCAGAAAAGGACAAACCTGTGGCCAAAGAAAAAAATAAGGCATTTGGGAGACTTCATCACTCTTCCAAAAACATGAAAAATGAATAAAAAAACCCTCTTTTCTGTCACAGATTACTTCACTGTGGGACAAAAATGTTTTCTACAGAGAATCTGTTTGGCTTTGAGTGGGACATTAACTAGATCTCCTTATCAGTGAGCATTTGAAACTTATTTAACTGCTTGAACTCTAGCACTTATTTTGAACAACTGCAGAGCACCAGCACATCTGGTAAAACTTTTTATAGTGTCAAACAAACAAAATCAAAACCAGGTCACTTTCATTTAATGGTAATTAATTTAGTTTCCCATCAATTGGAATGCTGTGGTTTTTTTTCCCTAAGCATGAGTCAGTGTTTAATCCATGTGAGGATGAGCAATCAAAGAGCAGCATCCTGGCTACTGGGCATTGCAATATTGAGATAAGAGCTTCCTAAGAAAGGTTTCTTATCCTTTAGCACTTACATTGAAATCGAGTTACAGTTGGTTTGATGGGATGTAAAACCTATTGGGGTTGACATCACAAATTTTACTAGGTCTAGTGATGATTACCCCATAAATGTGTCAAGGACAGACTGATAGCTTGATTTGAGATATAAAAATAAGATATGGGAACCACATAACAAAAGTTTTTTTAAAAACCAGTTATATTCAATCTGAGATAGCAGAAGCTTGCTTCAGGTTAATGGTCCTTAAATGCCATAAGGTATAAAATAATACTTCATTATTTCCTTGTTGTTCACAGCTGACAGGTGTTGATTTGGAAGGAGACAGGAATTTTGAGTTGACTTTTGGTGTGAATGAAAGGTAACACTTAGAATGACAAGTAGCAAATACAAGATTTAACATCTGAATGCACAAGAATTCCCCTTTTGGATGACTGACTGCTAGTTTAGGGTCAAATCATGCCATGTTCTGCACAGGCTGATGGAGGTAGTAAGAGGATATGAGGTGACTGTGCCTCAGTGCCAGGTCACAGGGATGTGTGTCACTGCTGCTGTGTCCTTGCCTCCACAGCACTGAAGGCTCATGCTCCCCCAGACAGCACGAGGCAGAGAGGATGTGGATGACTCATTTTCCTTTCATTTTCATCCCAAGCTGTTCCTGAAACAATGTGCTCTTTCCAGCTAAATTTATCACAGCTGAACTCTGAAACAGTTTGATGTTGATCTCAGTTTTGCAGGATCAACAGGAAAACAAGGCATGGAAATTCCTCACCTTACACACATTCTCCTAAACTAATAGCTTGTACCAGAGAAGACTCATGCCTAGGTTGGCCTTCACCTACTTTTTCCTAATTTCCTTGCTTCTTCTAGCTCTTGGATTTACAAATATGAAACTTAGAGGCCAACATGATAACCATGAGAATCAAGTCAGTGTAGCCCAAGTATTGCTGTGAGATGAGGTGAAGAGTCTAGTCATAAAAGAACTGACTCATTCATCTAATGTGGGATGTGAGCTTCAGATCAATTAATTAGAAGGGGAAAAAGAGGGAGAGAGGAAGAAGGAATGAGGTGATTTCTCATAAATGCTTTATGGTATCAACAGAAAAATTCAAAAATCCCCCATTTTCTCTACTTTGGAAGATTCTTGAACCATTTCCAAAAAAATTCTACTGGGCTTCCACTGCTCCTTCTGTTCCTGCTCTCTAAGCCAAAAACTAGCACATGGGAATCTGGGCAGGAGCAAGTAGCAGCAGGCTTGGGAATTCTACACAGTAAGAGTGAATTGACCCTCTTTGTTGTGTGATCTTGTACTAAGAACAGTTTTTCCTGGAAAAGCCTAATTTTCCATTTCTATGGAAATTGAGAGTCCTAAGAGCCTAATTTTCATATCTATGTAAGATAGCAGGAATTCTTCTGAAGTTAACTTAAAACAAGCATTAGGAGCTCCCCTGCAGCTGAGGAACTCCCTGCAACACCCTAATTATTCGAGCTGGGTGCCTCAGCTGCTGGGTCTTCCCAAATTTGCACCTATTGTCCGCAGGGAAGGTGTTCTGTCACCAGAATTTACAACTGGACTTGCCCTGCTAAATGGCTGTAAAAGCAAGAATGTTTTGTTTCTTGTTAGCTAGAGTTGTGTTAAAAAAAAAAAAGGCAAGGAAAAAAAGGCAAGGGAAAAAAGGCAAAAGTGGCTGCTGCAAATTAATGTTGGGTTGGGTTTGATTTTTGATCGTGCCTGTCTGGTCATTAGAGTGGAGTCTGTTACCCTGTGATGCACAAGCCCAGGGTCCCGGTGTGAGCACACGTCAGCTCAGCCCAACGCTAATGCTGGCATTTTGCAGCAAGGGGAGAGAGATAACTCACAACAGCTGACAAATGATCAAACCTGACTATGAAAAACCAAAGGCTTTAAATTACTTTGAATGCTTGCATTCAGTTTATATACAATTCCTGCTCTTGTATGGTCATGGTATTTCAGAAAGAGATGAGAGATTTTTGTAGGATCTCTTAATTTTTTTAATTTATGGGACACAAATAATTTAAGACAAACCCAATTTCTCACTCTTCCCTTACAAATGCTTTTAGAGGTTGTTGCAAAAGCTGTATAATGACATATATAGTAGAAATTATTGTATGAGGTTTTTCATTTGTGGTACTGATTCTCCAAGTTTGCAGATTGCATACAGGGACAAAGAAGACAAGGTTCCTCCCCTGAGCACTTCCTAATCTAAACTGGAAACTGAATTGACTGAAGTGGAAGAAATGCATCCTCCTTTTTCCTTCCAAAACGGAATTTCCTCCAGTTTGGCTCAAGCCTGTTAGAAGATGCCTCCGACGCGGAGCTAATGGCGGCAGTGCCATGTGCGAGCAGGGCTGGCAAGAAAAGCGTGAACTAACGTGAGCTGAGGCTGCTCGCTGCCCTGCGGCTCTGACAGGAGCAAGGCCGGGTCCCCTCAGGGGGCAGAGCCCACGGGATGGAGCCGGGCCGAGGTGTCCGGTCCTGCCGGCTCCGCGCCCTCAGGGACGCGCATGGCAGCCCCACGCGAGAGGAGCCGCTGCCTCAGCGGAGCTGCGGGGGCCCTCTCCGAGCCGCGCCTCCCCAGCCAGCCGGGTTTCTCTCTCGGAAGCTCCATTTTTAACATCTCCGCCTTCACCTCACCGGCAGCACGGCCGCCTGCCAGCCCGCAGCCGCTGACGCCTTCTCTGGATATCCCGGGACCCCGCTCGGGGCTCAGCGGTGCCGTGGAGAGGCCGAGACACCCCCGAGCGGGCAGCACCGCCCCGCCAGCCCCCTCCTCCTGCCGGGGGCGGTGCGCGCTGACGCGGCAGCGCCGCGGCTCCTCCGCCGGCCGAGTCGCACAATTATGAGAAAGAGGCGCCGGGCCGAGACCGCCGCCAGCCCCGAGTCCCGGTGCGGAGCCGAACCAGCGCTGTCCTCCGCGTCCCGCGCCTCCCTTCGTCCCCGGAGCGTCGTCCTTGCCCGGCCGCTCCCCACCCAGCCCTCCGCTGCCGCCGAGCCCAGCCCCGATAGATGGAGACAGGCCCCGCCACCGCCGACGCCGAACCACGAGCAGGAGCTGCCCGGCGGGAGGAGAACCAGAGTCGGCGCCGAGACCCAGCCCGGCCCTGAGGAGAATGGTGAGAGCCGCGGGGGTGCCGGGGCGGCGGGGCCGGGCGCGCCCGGCGGGGAGGGGGCAGGGACGGGGCCGCCGGATCAGACCTGTCCCTGCCGGCTGCTGCGGGTCCCGGCCGCCCCGAGCCGCCGGGGCCGCCTCCCGCCGCCGCCGCACTGCCCGGGCCGGAGGGGACGCTCGGGCTCCGCGCTGCCGGGCCCCGCTGCTCTCCCGCCCGCGGGCCCGGAGCTGCCGGCCGGGAATGCCCCGCGCCGCCGGGCGAGGCTCCCGCCGCCGCCGCCCTCCTCGCGCGGTGCCCGGGGCAGCCGCGCTCCCGCCGCCGCTCCCGCGCACCCTCCGCGCCCCGAGCGACGCCGGGACCGCGGCGGAGGCACCGCACGGCTTAGAAACGAGAGCTCCCCGTTAGTGCTGCCTCGTTCGCTGCGGTGCTCTGGTCTGAAACCGGAATTCGCCCGGTGTATTCTCGGGGCTGCAGCAGTCCTTCCCTTCTGATCTTTACACCTATTTCATTTTTGCAGTTTCAACATGTTATGCATAAGGGAGCACAGATATACTTAGAGATGTATGAGTGTCTGCAAAGAAAACAATTTCAAATCCAGCTCTGTATTCTGGCTGTTAAACGGTTGTTCATCCCTATAAGTTTATTCCTTAATATTTAAAGAATTTAGGGTGGCTTATCGCATCAAGTGCTTTCAAGTAATTTTGAAAATATAAGCGTAAAGTCAAAATATATAGATTTCTACAGTTGGCTTGAACTTCTAGTAAGATGCTTTGTTTCATTTTAAATAAAGGTATTTTATTTCATAGTGTTTTCTTAGAAACCATGGGAATTCGTGCCCATGAATCTTCCATTTCTGAGTATATCTGTGAACTGTGTGGAAATGTGGGTTGTGTTCTTCTAGAAACTGCAAATCCAGCACTCCTCTAGGAAGAAGCTGCAAATGCAACCCTCCATTCTGACTTAAAAGAGTGCTTGGCATCTGCCACTTGCGTGGTACTTGCTCTTCTCACCTAAAGTGGTTTGGTGTTGGGTTTAGTTTTGAGGAGTGGAGGATTTGCGTTCTTTTATTTCATTTTTTAAATTTAGCTCTGGTGGGTGTTTTTTTTGGTGCTGACATAGCCTAGAAATGTACAGATTGATTTTGACCATCATGGTTCTGTAAATTTGAGGCTCAGCAGCCTTTCTGGCAATGTAGTGTGTTTGCAGGGTTTAATATTTGCTGTGTGTTTACCAAATGTTTTGAAACCTCTGTTAAACAGGTGTTTTGGTTGAGATGAATATAGGACATTTTATGCAAGCTCATTTTGCTAAAAATTTCCCTGCTGCTCCATGACTATTTAGCAACTTTGAATAATTGCTGGATGGCGTCCAACATTAAATCAGGAATTATTATAAGGAATGAGTCGTTCAATGTGGCAATTCCAGCTGTTCAGTCTTTAAAAAATGTGTCTGTGTGGATGAGATAAATGTCTGCTAGATCATCCTTCATACCTTCTGGTAGGAGGCCATTCTTGACTTTGCTATTTCAAGGCAGGAGGGGGGAACCTTTGTGCATGTGGAGCTATTTAGGCTGAGTTTGGACTGTTTGTACCTTAGTTTCCTGATGTTGTACTTTGATACTTTTTTGCTTGCTTGAGCTCAGCGGTGGAAGGGTAATGTTCACTTGTCATACAAAGGCACCTTGAAACATCACCTTGCATTTGACAGTTATCTCACACTATCTGTATCAGATCATCTGTCTCCCCACGTGGATTATCTTGGAGAGAGTTGCTCCATTGTGTTTTAAACTTTCATTTATTTTCTTGTCCCTTGAGGCTCTGCCTAACTAGTCTTGCTGCATTACCATTTTGTCTTACCACATCAGCCCAGCTTTCTCTGCTCTGCTGGTGATAGACAGCAGCATCTAAAGTCCTCTCTTTTTCTCATCCTTATCTTTGCCACTTGCTGTGCTTCCCTTTCCTGGAAACTTTGGACCAACACCCAAATTTTTCATGCCTCTCTTTCATGGCCCATTCATGAGGTGCATTTCTGTTAACCATTCAATCCTTGTGGACAGTCATGACAGATGAACTTTTTCTAAATAGAAAAATATTGTTCTGAACTTCAGTAACTGACTCTGGCACAATAGAGTTTGGCTCTACTGGTTTGCTCTTTGACACCAGAAATGTTGCAAATAAATCTCTAAGAGGACTTGTCAAAAATTGTGTGTGAAGAGAGATGCTTGATAGAATCTTGCAGTCTTGAAAGGCTTCACAGTGGATTTCTATATTGTAAGGCTTTGAAATACCAAGACAATATGAAATGATACTTCTCATGCCAAAATATTTAACCTGAAAAACGTCTTTGTCTTTTTTTTTTTTAGCTGATATTTATTTCTTTTGGAATTTCAAGTCTCATTCGGCAACGTCTCTGTTGGCTGTGATATTTACATGCCCTGTTTATTTCATGAAACTGTGATATTTACATGTCCTGTTTATTTCCTGAAACAAGCAACATTAGTTCTGTTTCTTTTCCTCACTCTTTTTAAGGGCAGACTGACAGTAAAATCAGTGTGTGTGTTTTTCAGAATAGAGATTTTGGTTTTGGGGTGATGTTTCTTGTGTCTGTGAGTAATTCTGTCTTGGTGCATTTTACCTTCAATGGTTGAAATTTCAGCAGCTGACTTTTCATCAGGTAAATTACTGATTAATCTCATTGTTGTATTTGGATAAGATACTTGCATAATTATTAAAGCTATGTCACTTTTTACCTCCAATACTGACAAATAGCTGTGGCCCCTGACAAGTGAGTCTGTGCTTCATTGGTTCTACAAAAGATAGTCTACTTGACCTGTGGTAAACTTGAACTTTTGTTGCACACTTTCTTTGTATTCTCTGGCCTGAAGCCCTCTTTCCTCTATTGTAGTTTCTGCAGTCTTATTATTGTCTTTTTTTTTAAATTTAATCCCTTTGTTTTCCTCACATAATGAGAACATAGAGGTGATGGTGTCATATATCGTGATACAGCCAGTACTGAAAGTGGTCTGTCTAACCTTTGGTTTCTGTTATTTTTATTATGGGAAGCTTGGCTTTTCTTATGCTTAAATTGTAGGTGTTTTTGTGTTTTAAGTAATAGAAAACTAATCTAACAAAAGAACAGAAAAAGTAAACTCCCAAAACCTTAGTGTTGGCCAGCTTTGCTCCCCATCCTGGCTCAGCACAGGATTAGCTGGGCATCCCTGCTGCTGTGCAGGAGGGCAGGGAGGATGTGCAGGTGGTTATTTGTCTTTTGGTAGCAGCCAGTCATTAAGCAGCTGCACCTTAACTGGGTGGGACCACAGCCCTGAGCAGCAGTGGGGGTTGAGGAGCAGTCTCCATCACAGCTGTTCCACTGATGAAGGAGTGCTGGCTTTCTTGAGCGCTGGTGAGTTTCTTTCAGTCTTTACACCTATATTTTGCTTAGCATGTAGAATGTGAGCCTTTCTTTAACTGAGCCACTTTCTTTAACTGCCAGGTGTGCTGGACCCACAGAACAACCTGAGTTTGTTTCTTTCCCCAGCTGTTATAATTTTTGCACAGAAGAAGGGGCCACACAGGTTGTCTAATTGCTGCTAGGTGAGCAGAGGACAGTTTTTACTCCTGTGTTCTTTCCAAGGAGGAGAAGCCAGTGAATTTCTGATGTGATAATGAAATGCAAAAAAAATCCAAGAGGGAAACTGTATATGTCTTCTTTTTCCCTTCCCAAAATTGGGTGAAAAGTGTCCTGAACATATGGGGGGGAATACAGGGAGTAAAATAACTGTATTGCTAATAGTGGTGCTGGTAGTTCTGAAAACTGCTTTATGAAAGGGCAGAATATTTAGCTGTGGCAGGTGGTTTGACAGCATATGGTATAAGGATATTGCAGGATTAGTCTGTAAGATAGATGTGGTTAATTGCCAAGGAGAACTTAAAGTATGGTACCAAACCAACAGCACCTTAAAACTTGGTTTATAAGTTGTGCAGTTTTGCCCTTTAACTAAATCAAAGTTTAAATTCTACTGAAATTGTAGGTTTGGATTGAATCTAATTTATGGGGATTTCTGTGTTTCTTAAAAAAAATCCCAAGAGTTTCATCACAGTTAGTTTATTTAATCTTTATATTATTAAGAGCAGTATACGTTTTTTTTTTTCCTGAAGATTTATACAAACTCATTCTAGCTTGAGCATTTTGTCACATTTTCTGAAATGTTTGAACACTGTGTGTATTGCAAATGTGCAATTGCTGAGTTAATGTATGTCAACCCATCTTTGTTTCATTTGTTCTCAGCTCAAAGAGGATGGAGTAAGATTTCTCTGATGGCATGTCTGTTGATTTTTCTACGGCTGCAAAATCAGAATTGTAGAGGCTGATTCAGTAATCAAGTTAGTACTCTGCTGCATGTAGTTGGACAACTGATGTTTTTAGGTCATCCAACTTCAGAAACAGCTATGGTAAACCCTCTGTGAAGCTTTAATGGGACTTCAGCCTGTCTGTGGAGAGCCCTAATTTACATCAAATACAGTCCAACACCGAGTGCTTATTTTGTTTAAATGGAAATCACGTGTTTTGCAAAGGGCATGCACCAGGCCAGTACACAGTTTCTATGAGTGTAGTTGTGTGCTTATAGTTTTTGAAAGCTATGCACATGTGAGTCTTCCCAGTGTCTACACTTACTGATAGGAATTTACTAGCAATTTACTAGCTCCTCTTTGACTCCCAGTGCTATTGGACTCTGCCTTTAATTGTTTACTGCTAAACTGAGCAGATGTAAAAAAAAAAAAAAAAAAAAAAAAAAAAAAAAAAAGAAAGAAGTTGTAGTTTTGAGAATTGGCATATTGGGATGAAGTTCTGGTTTGCTGATTTTAATTTTTTGGTTTGATTTTTTACTGACAACCTTTTGGGTGATTAATGAAGTATATTTTTGTTGTGTTACACTAAATCATTCTTGCTTGAGAATACTTTCTCAGTTACAACTGTAAATGAGTTTAATCTAGGTGTTCAGCCTTTCACCATAACTCTGTAATCCTCAAAGCCTGGGAAAGTGTCTGTTACAGCTCAGTCAGTGGTAGCACAATGGTTTTTGTAATTGAATCCCAGCTTTTGTTCCCTGCTTTGTTCCCACTTACCTCTACTCATTTTCTTTACCTTATCTACTTGATTCTTGTCACCTCTGCTCAGAATTTTCACTTTGTAGTCCTAGTCCCCTGACTTATGATGTGTTGAATTTTGCAAGGTATCCCTGGCTGATGGTCTTACCCAAATGTCTGCTAATTTTTTCTCTAATGCTGCAATTTTTGTGAGATGTGAACTTGAAAAACTTGGCTCTAAAAGTTTAAGTATAATAAATCTACATTTATGCCTTCTGCAAATGGTTTTCCAGATGCTTTGTTAAGAAAACTTAATTTCACAAGACTTATTGCTTAAAAATTTCTAGAGTTGGGCTCTCCTAGAGCTAGTGTTATTTAGCAGCCCAGTCCTTCCCACTCTTACTCATTTTATTGACAATATATTTTCTGGCTGACCTGGAGTGCTTGAGATGTGTTGGAGGGTAATTACCTCAGGGTAAGGGTTGCTGTTCAAGCCCTTTGCTAGCTGTTCCTATATATGCCAAAGCTCTTCTTAAAGGTGTGTTGTAATCCAGTCAAAACTCCTCTAACACCTGGCTGTGTCCCTTTCACCTGTCCCTTTGTGCTTCCTTGTGCTCAGTCACTGGGGATCTGAATTGAATAAACTTCCCATCACCTCCTTTCCTTTTTTTTTTTTTTTTTTTTTTTTTTTTTTTTTTTTTTTTTTTGTGGATTATTTTGTTGGTCATTTCCCTGAACCAGCTTCCATGTGACTGCATAAATGCTGGTGCTGGTATGAGATAGGTTGGGATCATGTGCAGAGGCTTAGGAAAATGGGATTGTGGCACCCCAGGCTTGACAGGAGCTGTGAAGCTGGATTGAAGCTTGCTCCAAGGTGCCTGAGATTTGGTTTGTGCTACTGCATTAGGGAGTGTTCAGTTACTCTGTGCATCACCCACGGCACATGGATGTTTTCTGGGTCTGTGTCTTGTGCACAGGCATGGATGGAGCTGTACCAACACAAGTCAGGTTCCATGGCCTCTTCAAAGTATGAACCAAATTGCTTTGTAGCCTTGTCTAGTTGTACTGCAAGCACTTGGTGGCTATTCTTGAGTACTCCTGTATCTAAATCATTGTTCACAGAGGATGTTTTTCTTGACCTGCTTTTCTGAATGTGTGCTAACAGATTCAAGATCACTTGTTTTTACCAGATGTGCTGTGTTTCAGTCTGTCTCTGAACTGAGCTGCACCAAGATGAGTTTGATCCCTCCCATCAGGTTTTTTCTGTTGGCGAATGATTTACTGCTGGTAACTTGTCTCGTGTAACAGAATATTGCTGGATTTTTTTTCAATGTTCTTAGCATGCAGCATATTTGCTTTTTAGTGCTATTCCCATTCTTGTTTGACTTTCTTAGGAAGCTGAACCTGTTTCTTTCAGTTAGGAGAAACCAAAGCTGCGTTTTACTGATGTATGTGCCAGAGCTCAGCACAGCAGCCATGTGGACAGGTTCAAAGACAGTCATGGTGCTGTACAACATTATTAAAATTGCATGTAGATTGGCTTTGTGTGTGAGTGTAATGCAGTATTCTAGATTGTGGCTAGAGCCACTCTGAAAAAGCTGTTTCCTTTCAAAGCCTGTCCCTGGTATTGCTGCAGGCCATACAAGTCTTTAGGCATAACTTCAGTCACCTGGATAGGTTAAATTATGCATGTGCTTAAGTGACACATGATTAGAGCCTAAAAATACCAGTTGTGTAATTACAGAACTGTTAATCAACTTTCTCTTCAATTATAAAAATCAGTTAATCTACACGAGTAGGTGCAGTTAATGATGTTTTAAATGTCAAACTCTTACCAGTTTCTCCTGTGTTCCCTGGCTGCATTATTGTCTGTAGTTTGCAGAATCCTGTTAAACAGAAAGTTTTATTAACTTCAGCTGTAGTTTATGAAGAAGATTAGAAGAGTGTATATGGCTGAAGGTGATCTTCTGGATGAAGAGTTTGAGAGATTGATCTTGGAGGAACTCCTGCTTGTGGTAGTAACCTTGCACTAGGGAAAGAGCAATAAATGACTGATACCTTAGCTGACAAATATCCCAGAGAGCTGTCTAGGAACGTGGCAGCATCTGGTGAGGAATGGCTCTGGCTGCAGAGCTGGTTGGAAGAGGCTCAGTCCCCCTGATTTCACAGGCTCCTCTTTGCTGACCCTGTTACTGCTGAAGGTCTTCCTGGTTTGCTGCCCTGGGGACAGCCCTGTGAGCCCTCACCTGGCCTCAGCCAGGGCCATGCACAGATGTGGAGGTTGGGATGGACTTTTACCTCTTAAACTGGCATCAACTGGCTTTGCAGCCAGAGGCACTGAAAAACAGAAATAGCCACTTAAATAACCTTCGCCCTTCTCATTTGTGCAACTTCAGAAATGCTCTTGATGAGGATTTATGCCCATGCCTCATTAAGCAATTGGTCTGTCTTAGTCTTGGTTTCTTTTATAAAAGTCCTATTTAGAAAAATGATTGTTTAATTTTCAGCTGTAGAAAACCCATGGTTTGTGTGCATGCAGTTTTCTGTATAAATTTTACTGCTCCGTGTGCAACTCCATGACTCTTCCCCATTAAATTCCCTGTAATTGTTTCAAATGCTTTAGTGAAACAATGTGGCCTTTTATGTTGCTTATGTAGGGAAAGAGGGCAGAAACCTCTCATCACCCTTGTCCTGGTTTGGGCTGCCAGCTTGAGTTACAGGTGAACCTTCTGTGGTGCTAAAGGCTGCTAACAAACAAATCATTGTGTGGATGTATCCTCTGGTTTGCCCCGTGTTTCCTGGCCCTCCAGAGAAATATTTGGTGCTGGTAACATCACAGCACTCTGCTGGACAGCACAATACAGTCAGCTTCAGGCAACTGTGCTTTCTTTCTGGTGGAGAAAAGGTGCAAGACCAAAGCTTTTCTGCCTTCAGAGAAATCCTGTTCTCAGGCTGTAGAAGGAGGTTTTCTGGTCACAGGCAATCTGCAGAATCCAGGTAGACTGTGCAGAGAGGGGGAGGATTATTCACAAGAGCTAATTAGGCAGTGAGTCCCCAGGCTTGCTCAGTGGAGACCAAGGGGGTTTCAGAGCAGCTCTTTTCTCTCTGCAAAGAGGATGTAGAAAAATTAGCACAACTGAGATAAGGTTAGTCATTTTGACTATCCTCTTGAGTGTCATTACTGGGTTTTTGGGGGTTTTCTGACAAATATAAAGATCTTGCATGTAGGACAGGAAAAATCTTTAGTAATTAATGTATTAGGAGTTGAATGTTAATTATACCATGAATTAGAACAAATCTTCAATGCCAGATGAGAATGGTGTTCTTAAAAACCGGGTATCTGCCCCTCCAAAATGTGACCTTAGGCAATATGTTCTTGCTTCATTGGCACCTCTCTGAGAAATAAAGAAATACAGTCTTAACTTCCTTTCCTTCCTGAATATCAGGATGTGTGTGCATTAAAAAAATAAATCTTTTTGTGTGATAGATCTGTAGTCTTTCCCTGTGTGCCTAGAGCCTGTGTGCTTTTGGGGATTATTTTGATGTACTTTGGCAATATGCTTAGATCAGCTCAGTTCATCTGCCACCCCAGTATCTTTCTGCTACCAAATGGGATGTCCTACTTCCCTTCTTCCCACCCTGATCATGGCTATGTGATTCTTTCTTGTTCTTTAGTTTTCTGTCCAGTTTACATCTAAATCTGTTAATTCTGATATTAAAGCTACCTACTTTTTTTTTTTTTTTCCCTGAGGGTAATTTGCTGGTTTAGGGAGCCCAATCAATTTCCCAGAGGGAGAGTGTACAACTGCAGGTGGGGAGAAGTAGCAGGAGAATGGATGGGAGGGCAGAGTAGGAATTTCCTCAGCTTGTCTTCTCTGACTGCACCCTCGCTTTATAATTTGAAGAATTGCATCTGTGAAAGCCAATATTTCTCCTGTGTTTCTTGGCTTTGCCAGGACCTCCACCTCCCTGCTGGTGTCTTTTGTTTCTCTAGAATGATTGTCTTCACTCTTCTCCCAGCAGGCCAGGGAGGAGCCTGTCCCAGGTATTAGTCCAGTACAGCTTGGACAGGCCTTTGTGCCACATACCACACAGCACTGGTGAGCTTTACTGGCATTTAGTATGCTGGAAGAAATTGCCATAAATAGAAAACATTTTCCATCTTAAATCGTGTTGTGGTCTGTCAATATTATTTAATTAGTTGTTTCCCCTACCCTGGGGAAAAAAAAAGACACAAAATTAAAAAAAAAACCCAACAAACCAACCAAAAAAAAAGAGGGTACTTTATTTCTAAAAATAATATATTTAGTTTCTGAGTAATTATTTAGACTTGTGGTATTTAACATAGAAGAGCCTCTGAAAGCATCAAAAGCTCAAACAACCCTCAAAAACAGGGTGGAATTTTTTAAAAGTGCTTAAATACACATTGTATATTATTTCAAACAGTAATTAGCTGCTTTCACGTTTCTCTAACAAATCCAGTTAAATTTCTTCTTTGCACTTCTCTAGTGTAGAAAACAGAAACTACTTGAATAGTTTCAGTGGGGAACTTTATCTGCTGACAAGTGTTTAGGTACATGGATGTCTCTCGAATGCTGTCAGGGTTCTTGTGCCCCGAGGTGGGGCTGCAGTCAGCACTGAGCAGCTGCAGGCTGAGCTGGCTGAGAGAGGGGAGCTGCTGCTTTGTCTTGACAGGAGTGCAAGTGTAATAACCGAATCCAATGGCTCTTTGTTATGAGCTGCATTTAAAAATGCTTAAGTCTTTGTAACTCAGCAGTAGGTGAGCTATAGCAAATTCTTGTTTTGGCTTGCTTTGATGCCAGCTCATCCTACCTTCTCCAGTCTGTTCTAATTGTTCAAGAAGTCTGATCACTCTAGAGCTGACCAAAACGTTTGCTTCCCCTACTGTGCCGAACAAATTCTGGCACAATGGTGTGCATGTGTGTACAGGCAGGGAGGATCCAAACTTCCAGATCGGTTTCAGCTGGGTCTTCGGTTGTGTGTTTGCAGATGGGTCTCTTTCCTAGTTTCAGTAGTTTTGATTATAACAATAAAGTTTGTTTTCACAGATATTGTGTCTAAACATAGGTTCTGTGAAATTTCATCATCCTTAGCAGTGGTCTGGTGCTGTCTCCTATGTCATGTGCCCTTCTCACTCATGCTGTTCAGAGAAATATTATTGATCTGCCATAATTAGTGTGGGCATAGACTTCCTTTTTTTTTTTTTAAATAGATGTTCGAAGAGTTGTCTGAGGCCAGCTATGTCAAAAATTCCTTAGTGATAACAAGTTTCCATTTCTCTAGTGAGTTAATAATAGCCTACTTAAGTCAGGAGGCACCAGAACCTTTGCTGTGATGATAGAGAAGTGTCTTTCTTTGTACAACATGAAAAATAAGTCAGATCTGTAAATTGAACAGCTAAGAAAGTGGTAGAGCAGGACAAACAGCATCCACCCTTCCAGTTTGCTTTTGTAGTTGTAATGTGCTTCAGCACATACTGAATTAATCAGATGTTCATGCACTTCATGAACTAGAAGGGGAGGACTTTCCTTAAATCTGCAGCTCAGATATGGCTGGAGTACATCCTTTGCACGAGGTGAGGGGTTTGCAGCCTCTAAAGCTGTCTAGGAACAGCGGCTGCCAGAGCTGAGGTTTCTCATCAGGGAACAAAGCAGAAGCAAATTGAGGGCAGGATTAATTATTTGGCTGGTCACAGGAGCCCTTTCCCAATGCTCTATTTCCCGAGGTTGCCACCACTGCCTCCTTTCTTGTACCTGTGACTTGTATTCCCTGTGTGAATGGGGAAGGCACTGGAGGTTGCTTGAGGAGGACAGCAGCTGCATCCAGACTATGTGAGTGGCTTTACTGCTGAAACCATGCCCCAAGCCTCATTCCTTGCCAAAATAAATCCAGAGTTGATAGGATTGTCTGTTCCTACACCCTCTGTGGCACGTGCAAGGTAAGCCCAGCACTTGCCAGAAATGTGAGGTTTGAGCCAAACGAGTACTTTGATGTAGGTGTGGTGAGCCAGGAAGCGCAGGGGTTTCAGCAGCCAGCACAGAGTGTCCATCTGTCCCTGCAGAAAGGACCAGGGACAGGCACCAGCCCTCAAACCCACAGAGATGCTTTGAGCGACTTAAAAAGACTTGGCACCATTCTGTGTGTGTGGTGAGTAGGAATGCTGACTCTGCCTTCCTGCTGCTCCTATTTAAGAGAGTGTGTAGGCTTGCAATCTGCATCTGGTAGGGTCAGAATGATCACAGACTGCAGCAAAATCTCTGGTGCTGCGAGAGGTGAGGAGCATGCAGACTGTCAATTGGATCACTGTGGATAAGGAAGGGAAAGGAGGTTGGATGTTTGAAAATGCAAGAGATTTGAGGTTGGTTTATATGGGTCATTCAAGATTATTAAAAGTGGATTTTAAGTTAGGAACCCTATCAGAAAGAAGCAGGGACTGTATGACAGGCTTGCAGACATTCCTATGTACTTTGCCATTATTTTTTTGTTTGGCTTTTATTTTGTTTTGAACAAAATGAATATTAAGAGTGAAAAAGTTGGCTGAAAAGCTGTAGCTATATTTCTTGTAGTTACAACCACACACTCTATCCTTTTCTTTCATCCATGGAGTTAAATTTTAGGGAGTAAAGAATTATTTTCATCCCCTTTGAAAACTCACTGTTTTGTTGCTTCTAGGTCATAACTTCAGTATATGCTTTGAAATATTTTATGGAATGCATCAAAATGTGATTGGTCTGTGAACTCAGAGGAAGTAATTTATAGTTTCTTTAGCAGGAGTGAAATTTTTTAGCTTGGTATTTCATTAGCTGGGAAGACTGCGAATGTAAACTATTTAGAAATCAATTTACTTCAGCTCACAGCAATGAAACTGGTTTACCTTCTGCTGTATTTTCTTTTTCCTACCAAAATTCCAAATTCTGTCAATGAAAGCTGTTGGAAAATAAAAATTAAAATGCATTTCTCTCCTTGCTTCCCCTCGGCTTTTCTGCAGGCATGTTCGGGAACAGTTTGCCATCTGCTGCGCTGACACAGTCTCAGGGAGTCTCTGGTTTTGGCAAGTTTAATTACTGTATCTGGTATAGTTGGGCACTTATCCTGAAGGTGTTTATTTTTACATCAGCTGAGAAAAAGCCAGTTTGAAATGACACCAGTGCGTGATTGTCTTCTGAAATCAATTGCTGATTCATTCCATAGTGACCTGAGCTATCTCATACTGTAGAATCAGTGGTGAAATATTTTCTAGGTGCATATTAATATTTATTTTATGCCTTGAGTGGATGGTGTATGCATTTTCAAATCTAATACTTTCTGAAAAATAGGAGTAATTTTATGGCTGGTCTAACTGCAGAACAGCACAGACCTTAACCTATTAAGTAAATAAATTTATTTATTTTAAAATATGCTGCATTTACTCTGAGTTTTCCACTGAAAGACCTGTATTGCAGTTAGAAGACAACTTTCCCAACAAGATGGGTAAAGTTGGTTGAGTTTGAATGTAGTAAAAATATACCAAAAATATTAGGTCTGTGGATTCTATTCTGTGCATCAGGGTTAAAAGGCACCAACTCATAATGCTAAATTTTGTTCATGAATTTAGGGTATTCTTAATTAAATGAATCTGCAGAAAAATATTATCCCTAAACAACTGAATTATGTGCTTTGTAATTGTACAGTGAAATAATTCTCTCAAAACCAGCCTGTTCTCCAAATAGCAGATTGGAATAATTTTCCTCAAGTTTGAGAGAGCTGTAAAAATCCCTTTTGACAAATCCTGATTACCCTTTGCATCCAGAATTGCACGTGGACTCAGGGGGTTCTGTGGTGGCTTCATTACATCAGAGAAGAACTTGATGAAACAATAGCTGCTCTGTTACAGACCTGGATTGCTGTGAAATCTGTTCAGAGCAAATCTCCTGAACTGTTTAAGAAAAAATAGGATTGTTGAAGGTTTGTTTTCAGCACTAAGGGAGCCATTGAGAGGAAGATTCTTATCTTTGCTCTCTGGCTCACTTGAGATCTGCTTCCCATGCGCAGAATTGACAGAAGGCTTTCTCTGACTGCCCTCTTTCCTTGCTTGCTTCAACAGTTTTTATTTAACGTAAACCCAGTAATTTTTTTTTGCTGTCCATCTATTTTCAGGACTCTAGCAGTATTTTCACTAGAAAAGTTTTTCAATCCAGAAAATGGGAGCTGTTAGCTTTCTTAGGAGTCCAGTGAAGCCTGGTGAGCTGTTCTGTTCAGAGCAGGACCCCTTTTGTGCATGATGTGTCTGTCTGTCTGTCTGTCTGAGCTGAGCACATTCTGGGACTAGAGATGCCCCAATGCATTTGGGGAAAAAAGAAAAGAACCAACTTCTTTTTGTAAATGAAGCTGGTTTTAGACTAATAAATAGACTAATAAGTAATCCTGATGCAGCAGGTAAAATATCCTTGCAAAAATTTTCATCTGTAGTGGGTTAAACAACAATTAAGATTAAAGCACAGTCCTTGTCATTAGGGTGACATTCTTCACAGGGACACATTAAAGCACTGCAGAAGTATCTTCTGGCATTGGGCTAATATCTGAGCCTCTGTCTTTTGAGTATTGTACATATCCATACTTTCTATGGAAGTTAGTACAAAAAATTGAGGTTGACTGATACTGTAGATACAGATTCAGGAACAAGTTTTGTAGATGCTCTGTTGTGTGTTGTGCCTTGTCTGGAGAGACAGCACTGTTATTCTGTGTCAAAGAGTCTTTTAAATATAGTTCATAATACTAGCTGGCTAAATGCTTTGTTTTCTCCCCCCTCTTTTAAAAAAGAAAACAAGAACCCCCAAACTAAAATTATAGAAATATATAACTTTAAATTGAAGGGAGAGCCAGTAAATTAAATGCCTGGGGTTTGAAGGAGCCAAGAGTTTAAAACAACTGGTCGTAAATATAAGGCATTAAAGTATATAACTTTTTTTTTTCCTTCCATCTGCTTATTTGCTTAGTTAGCTGAAGTTTTGAAGAGTTTACTCAAGTGATAAATATTTCCTTGAGGAACTGAGATGTGCTCTGCTGGCATTTTTAATATAAAATTTAAAGTATTTTCTTTGGTAGATAGATATAACTGTCCTTCAGCTAGCTCTGCACCCCATACACAATGGCTTAGTTACTCAGCTCATCCTGGGGTGCACATTTTCAGTGTAATTCAGATAATTTGTGCTAAAAACAAGTCCAGGTGCTTTACATGGAGTGTGGTCCTTACTGCCTTAAGGATTTGAAGCACTTACTAGAAATCTTTTCAGTGAGCTATTGATGTAGAGGAGGCTCTGTAACATTATTAAAACGTACTTGCAACTTTTCATTTGATGCATTTTATTTATGGCTTCTCTTCCCACAAGAAGCTTTCTGAATTCTAAACGACTTGATACGCATTAACCTAATTGAATGTGGTATTTATCAGGGCTGTTTGGCTTTATTCAATGTATCTAGCATAAAAGCAATAAGATAGAGGTTTGTCTGGAGTTTCTGCCTTTCAGCTATAGCTGCAGGAGCCCAGTGCCTGGCTGGGGCTGGTTGTCTGGGCAGGGATCACAGGTCAGTCCCATGGTGTAGCACGTGCTTGGATAATGGAGTGGGTTTCTCAGATAAGAGATCCTCTGGTAAGTCACGAAGAGTGCTGTGGTATGTATAGTTACATAAGAAGCAGTAACTTCAAGTTGGAACAATGTCAGTGGACAATTCCTTGAATAGACAAGATAAAGGACATTGTTAGTACAGTATGTCTCTTAGAAATGTTTTGACATTTATCTGGTTGGCTCTAAGTGACCTAGGCAGATAGGACTGCTCTGCGGCGGTGCTAGCACGACTGTTCCTGCTGCACATAGTTTCCACTGTGCCTTCTTGTTTTCAGGCTTGAAACTGAAAACTTTCCTGTATTTTCTTCTGTCCAGATGGAAAATAAACGTTTTGGAAAATCTGAGGCAGTGGAGAAACAATATAGAGTCTATATTAGTTTTTAAATAAAGGATAAATAAAATTGGTGGATCTTTTCCTTGAGGAAGTATTGCATGTATTGAACTGCCATATGGTGTAAGCAGAGATTTGAAAGATGAAATATGAGACTGTGTGGAAAGTGATATGATTTCTAAATTTGAAGCTCAGTCTATGCTATCAGTAACTAAAATCCCCTTTACCAGCCCTCCAAAAAGGTCACGATTTAGCAAATTATTTATTAATTCAGGTCACTTTGCTGATTCAGTGGGGAGCTTTATTGAAAAACTGTCAGGAGAACTGCTGGGTTGGTATGCACTGTGGCAGGCTCCAGGGCAATATAGTTGGGAAAAGTGAAATTTTAGTTTTGTAACAAACATCGTTACAACATTGTAACTTATTATCTTACAACAGTATACAGTATCACAAAAGAGTAGGAAAAAATAAACTGGGACCCCTTTGTGTATGAAGTAGTTCAGGATTGCCAGCTACAAATATTATTTATACCTGCCATATTTATGTTATTTCAAAATCATGAAAGTCATTTTGAGATCTCGACAAGCAGGCGGGCTTACTTTCTATAGAGAAAATAATTCAGACCAAACCTGTTGAATAAACTTTGAGAATTTCACAATGGCTTGATAAGGCTTTGCCCTATTGCTGTGCATCAATTCCTAGAACTTAATTGTCCTTTTATTTTAATATATTAAATGAGAGGCTCTTAAAAACACATGAGCTGAAGGGAGGAGAGTGGTTGGGGGTTGTTTTTTATTTCTGAGACCTGATCTCATACTGTACTTCAGGGATGGTTTCTCTTATTTTAAATTTTCTTTTTTCACCTGCTATATACAAAACATGAAATTATAATTTGTGGTAAAAATTCCATTCTCTAAAGAGACTTGCTAAAGTTATCCAGTATGAATTTATCTTTACTGAAAAGATAACATATAAATCTCGAGCAGGTACATTTAAATAATCTCTGTTATTGGAGCTTTGGAGTGCTAATGCTACTGCTATGTCAAATATAGTTAATAATGAAATGGCTATGGTAAAACTTCCACCTGTTACAAAAGGCCATGGGATTATCTTGGCATTTAGACACTTCCAGAAGTTGGAAATAATTGGGCATGTTCTCTTGAGTTTGTAGTTCAGTAATTACTTGTGTAAGTTTTGTTTCAAATAGCAATTAGAATTATTTCAGTATTGGTGAAAGTGTTGGGAGAGGACGCATTTATTTAAAATAGTGTTTTATTTAGCTTAAGAGATTGAGAATGCGCAAGAAAGAATATGGGAAGCTAAGCTTTTTTCTTCCACAATTTTGAAAAGCAAAAAAGTAAATAGTTGAAAAGTAAATCTCTGTGTTGATGTTACTTGTGCCTTTTGCTAAAAGGCTCCTGACCCATGTTACCCATAACCATGGTGTAAAGTGCATCTTCTAAAAATACACTGGGAAAACAGAGCACTTGGAGCAGCAGGAGCTGCCTCTTACTGGAAACAGTTTGGGGGTGGGGTTGTGTATCCTGTTCAGATGATGAAAAAGCTTTAATAAGAGTAGGCAATTTTTCTTAAACAGTCTGATAACTTGCATATTGATTTTTGACTTCAGATTGGATGTCCTATTTTAACTTAATATTTAGCTGATGAGGAGTATTTCTTAGAGGTAACTGCTACAACTAATTTATACTCAACAGTGTCCTCATAGCATCTTCCTTTTTCTGGTCATCACAGGAAGATTATGTAATAATTGTTCTTATTTACATGAAAGGCAATACTTCCTGCATTTTTAATGTGATTTTTATCCATTTATGGGAATTGTCTTTCACTCAGTTCTCTTCTCTTCTTGGTTTGTATTTAATTTTTTTTTCTCCTCTCTCAAAAGAAAGCAAGACTCTGGAATTTGCAAATTCTGTATAAAGTCTTCTGCAATAAATATTAATTAGCATACAGGCATGCTTCTGGAGGGAGTCTAATTTTATGAACAAGTTTCTCGTTTGTTTTAATAACTTTACAGAGCTTCTTCTACATAAATAACTGACTTGGGGTGACTTTGGGGTGGCTGATAAAATAGTAGCGATGTGACAATAGTTGCACTGTTGGAAAATTGAGAGAAATCCTTGATAAAGGCTTAAAACTACGTTCTTTAAGAGAAAAATTGATGAGTGGTTAGTTGTTTTATTTTGGGGGCCTTTATTTTTTTTCTTTTCTGTTTTGGGAAGTGTTTATTATGTTTATTATTATGATGAAAAGTGGTGTTGCACATTGTGAGCCAGAGTTCCTTGTCCCCAGCTTTGATAACCACTCAATAATAAAACAATATTGCGTGGAGCAATTGACGCAATTGCTTGTGGTTTATATTCTTTGGATTTTAACATCTAGCGTGTTATGCCTCTGATCTCTTGCTTCAAGGTGTGGTTTTAGCCAGCTGGCTGAAACATCTAAGTATTAAATTACTCTTCTGTATCTTTTTATATTCTGCAGGATCTGCAGAGTTAAGCTTAAACTACTGCAGTTTTAAAGTAATGCTCTGTTATTATCTTAAACTGATGTTGAAGTTGCAGTGAGTGAAAAATGCATCCATCTTTGCTTAAACTTCTCTTATAATCTAAAAAAAAAAAAATCTTAATTTCTTGATCACTGCTGCAGACCTCTGATTAGATACCTGTGAATAATATCCATCAGTCTTTTTCCCCTTCTTTTAAAATAAAACTGTGAAATTTATAAAATTTTTCTAAAGGTAAATGTAGCACATTGCTGTTAGGCAGTGAAGTAATTTTAATGTTATCTCAGTAAGGATTTAAAGTGATGTTGCATAAGATGCAAATTAGCATTCGAAGATTTTTTTTCATGTTTTTAATTTCTTAAAGTCCTGTCTGAATGTCTTTCCCAATGTATTGCTGAAACATGGCATAGATGTTACACATTATGATGTTGTTTAGCAGCTAACTTAAGATTATTATGTGAGATAATGCTCATGTGGTTGTTTAAAGCAACTGAAAGAAATTATGTCCAGTGATTAGAATAGTAAGCATTTGAAGCAGTGAACATCCTTAATTTCATGTTTCAGAACATGTTTCATGTTTAACCTTAGAACACAGTTCAGAGATCCCAATTAATTTTATTTACTGGAATGAAAAGTGTCTTGATGAAGACCAAAGGTTATGACCTATTTATTGCTAGTTGAAAAGATTGCCTGTGTTGTTAGAAAGCTTCCTCACCCACAATTTCAAGATGAAAATTTTACTTCATTAAAGAGAGATCAAATTAGTATTATCTCAGTTTAGTGCAGGTAATTTTTTAAAATTTTACCTGATTTTTTTTTTCTTAGCAAGATAGGGTAACAGTGTGTCTTAAAATTGTTTATGGGGTGTTTTTTTGGGTACATATTTATTTATGTATTAAAATTTTGCTATTTATGTTAGATTTGAAAAATATTACTTCTAATTTTAAGTGATTTATGTATAAATTACATAATGATTCTGTTTGTCTCAGCTATTGGAGAGGTGGGTGAGATGCTTTCATAAGGTCTTACATGGTTTTGTTAGTTTTTGCGAGAGCAAACCCCTCATATTCTAGCTCCTGTTTCCCTAAAAAGCTTTTTTCATTGCAAAGGTATGTGATTTGTATTTTATAATACTGTTAAATTCTTTGTTTTTCAGTCCCAGAAATCCTGGATAGAAAATACTTTCACCAAGAGGGAGTGTGTGTATATTATACCGAGTTCAAAAGACCCCCACAGGTAAATGAGAAATGGTGCAAGAACTCATTGCTGCTCTTTAATATTAAAAAAGTCAGTATTCTCTTGAGTGCTGGACTGGTTTTTTGTCTGAAATACTGTCTTGGGTTTGTGCTTTTGTGACTGGAGATTGTTGCTCTGTAAGTTGGATTTTCTTTTTTCTTTTTCTGAAAGTACTTTGGCGTTGCAGAAATCTCAAAAAAATGTTCTCCTGTTTCCTTTGCTGCTCCTTACCACTCCTCCTACTGATGTCTGTGATCTGTTTCTAGTGAGGGGGGTGTGAAAAAGACATTTCTGAAGTCAGAGAGTCTCATAGAGATGTCCTCCACTGGAATTTAAAGAACATCATTGTAAGTGTAGGGTGAAGTGTGAAAATCAACCTGACAGTGTAGAAAAAAGGAGTGAAGAATTCAAAGAATAAAGAAAATCAAGAACTGGGGTGGGGAAAAAAATTACACAAAAAAAAATGCTGAAGAAATACTTGCTTCTAGGGAAAACAGATAAATGGGAACTGTTCAGATTTCATGTGATGTGTAATAATATTTCATCCTTAAGTTCTTAAAGGAGAAAAAAACTAGGCTGAAAAATGGGGAAGTATATTTCTAGAGGGGAGGCTGAGGCTAAGAATATTTAGCTTATCTCATATGCTGTTTTTACCTTATCTTAACTTAGAGGTGTGAAATCAAGCAAGTTAGTGATAACTCTAGTGTATATCTAGCTGACTTTCACTAAGTGTTACAGGTATAATTTAAGAGTTCCTACAATGATTGAGTTTGACATGCATAGTCATGACATTTGTGTCACAGATAAAACAAAGACAGAATGGAAATAGATATAAAATTGGTATTTTTAAGGCAGTTTTGTCCCCCTGTAATATTTACTATTGTAATTATGGATTTCAGATCACCATTTTTTTCTTAAGCTTCCTATATGTGACAGCATATAGGAGAACCCTGAGAACCTTTTTCTTCTGAGGTTGAGAAATTCTATTTCACTCTTTTCCTTAAAAAACACTTATAAATCTCCTTTGTTGTGCTAGGTCAGGTTACTATTTTTTATTTAAGTGCTTTGTTTATAAACAGAAAAAGAATGAAATGCTGTAGAATTTTCAAATTATTGTAAATAATTCACCACATTCCTTGAAATCATGTGACATGAGAAGCCTTTAGAATTTATAGCCACAATTGCAGCACATGGAAAATTTGCAAATGCAAACAAAGTAATTAGGAAGCTGTTAAAATTTCCAGAGCATTTAACAAGGAACAGAATGGTCTTCAACACTTGCCCTTTCAGTTTAAGCTATTTGTAGCTTACAATGGACTTTACAACTTTCCCACCACAGTTTGTCCTTCAGTTTGTAAGAATGGCCTATGGTTGTTGGTGAATTGCTCACTGTGTGAATTATGTGAGAAGTTTAGTCATATCTTTAAATATTTCTTACAGATGCCTTCCAGGATGTCAGATTTGTCAGCAACTTGTCAGGTAAAAAGGTCTTTGTAATTACAATATTTATGAATATTTTCTCTTTAAGTGCTTTCCTAATAGGGTTTTCAAAGTTTTGATCAATATTATGAGTGACAAGTTGGTGAAAGGTTAGATGTAAAATAAATATAACTAATGTTTAAAGAACTGTCTGCAATAAGTAGGTCACAGATTTATAAATGTTATATAAATTACTCAGCTTCAAAGAAGTAATTTCTCCTGGCCTCCAGCTTGCTGCCTTAGTGAGCTTCAGTATTTTGCATAATAATATGTATTGTAATTGACTATTGCTGTAAATATTTATGACAACAAGGCTCACTCTGGAAGAGAGGTTTATGTACTGTCTAGAATCTTTGCTTTCCAAATCTGTTCTGTTCCTGTTATCAATAAAGGCAGTTCTTTTCTCCTGCAATGGCAGTACTTACAAAGCATTGTCCCTGGCGCGGGTGCAGGTGCTGCTGTGGCCGCCTGGTCAGACAACACGCTTGTTTCACTGCCAGCCTGGCTATGAAATACTCCGATGTGAAGCTGGGTGAAAACTACAACCAGGACACAGAAGAATGGTCCGTGGAAAAACACACAGAACAGACCTCTACTGATGCTTATGGTGTCATCAACTTTCAAGGTGGCTCTCATTCTTACAGGGCTAAGGCATGTATGATGTTTTGTTGTTTCTTTTTTTCTTACTATCACCATGCTTAATTCAACTTCTGAAATTGAAGGCTGAAAATATTAATACTTCTATTGTAGCCAACCAGTCAACTGCCCTCTTCTACTCTAGCATTTTTGTTGTGATTTGAATTCTTTCTAATTTCTATTTGTAAAAGATTTTTAGTTGTGGTAGGAATTGTTTAAAGCTTATGCAGTTACAGGCTACAGGGAGTGCTTGTACACTGTGACTTCTGTGGTCAAACCAAAGTGCTTGAGTGAGGGAGCTGTGTTCTGCAGCTGGCAGAAACCCCAAGGACAGTCCAGTGCTCCAGGTCAGATCATCTCTTGTGAGAGAAGGGCCCTTGGCACAGTTCTTTCATGTTCTTAATAGCAGTGTATGGGTTCCTTTGTACTTAGTGTAGCTTAGAATTGCTGTGAACCCTTTTCTAGGAGCACAGAAACACCAGGCTGCCCACTCTCATTTCTGCTTCCTTCTGCAGAGTGCAAGTGGGGTTGCTCAAACCAGTTTAATGGAGTAGTGTTGTTTTGTTATTTAGAACTTTATTCAGAAAGGGTTCAATTTCTGCCTGTTGTCCCCATCCCTATTCAGTAGCTCATACTGAAGATGTGGCAGCATTGTAGCTGATCAACCATCTACTTAATCTTATGCTGTTAAACATAGTGTTAAAAAGTTGCCAGTTTTGAAGTTTTCTGTTGAAAAAAATGTAGGTTTCCTTCCCACCAGGAACAGGGAAGGAAAACCAAGCAATTGTAAAACTCTTTGCTCAGGATAATATGCTGAAATGCATCCTGAAATGCATCCTGAAATGCATCCTGGTTCCTCTTTTTACACATTTGAACCTTTTAACTCTGTTCTTGTGCCTGCAGTATGTGCGATTGTCATATGACACTAAGCCTGAAGCTATTCTGCAACTTATGCTCAAAGAATGGCAGATGGAGTTGCCAAAGCTGGTTATATCTGTCCATGGGGGCATGCAGAAATTTGAACTTCACCCACGCATCAAACAGTTGCTTGGCAAAGGTCTTATCAAAGCTGCAGTGACCACAGGGGCCTGGATTATAACTGGAGGAGTGAATACAGGTAAGGAACTAGCAAAGATTGTGCACAATTAACTGGATTGCAGTTTTATAAGAGCCTAAAGATTTAATGGAGGATGCATTGCTACGTCCTAAACCAAAGAAATTTGAATGAGTTTGGTCAAATGAAATTAATATAATACATTTTGAACATATGTATTTGAAAGTGGGCTACTGTTTTGTATTGAAAAGAGAAGTAAGATATAGAGGGGCTGGGTTTTGGGCTTTGGGTTTTTTTTTGTTTGGTTGTTTTCTGGGCTTTGCTTTTGAAACAAGGAAGAGTGTAATGTGATTAAAAAGTACAGTAATGTGCTGGAAACTCTTTTAGTTCCTGCTGGGCTAATATTTGTTTTGTTGAATGACTTGGTTTCCTCCTAGTAGATGTAGCATGGTGCCTTTTCTTTGGTAGTGTGTAAGTTTCCAGGTCCTTAAAGGCCTGATTATCTAAATAAAACAGTTAAACACCTAAATAAATATTTGTATTCTTAGTAAGATGCACTGGAATCTTTTTTATGCACGAACAGGTGTTGCAAAACATGTTGGTGATGCTCTAAGAGAACACGCTTCCAGATCATCTCGAAAGATTTGCACTATTGGGATTGCTCCGTGGGGAGTGATTGAAAACAGAAACGACCTTGTTGGAAGAGATGTAAGGAGGAATTACCTAACTGAAATAATGATTTACCTCATTTACTTCTGACACATCTGCTCGAGCATGTTTTTCCCTTGCTTTGCATCGTTGGAATACTTGCTTTGCTATGAAGATACACTGACATCTGTGACTTGTGCAAGATGGTTACTGTAAACAAGTTGCAAAATGCAAATGTGCTACAGGAGGAGCTTGTTCTTAAGTACAATCCTTTTTCCTCCCCCACTGATACTATTGAATCAAGTAACAAATATGCTAAAGTATTACAGAGAATTCACATTTAGAGAAGATAATAAGTTGAAAAATTTTGGAGTCTTCAGAAGTCACAAATTTTCCCCAAAGACACCTTTTCAAAGGATCTCTGTTACCCTTCAGAACAGCATCCTTTAGTGATACAATTATCTGCTTCCCTGCACAAAGTTCAGAGCTGCAGCTGTTGGTGTATCCTGATCCAAGGCATGCTTATGTGTGTCAGTGCTTCCTTATATGTGTCAGTGCTTCTTGTTGAGCCACCAGTTCTTGTGTCTAGTTAAGTTTCACAGAAACGAGTGTGGATCTTTGCAAGTAAAAGACATTATTGTGTGCTTGCACTTAGGTGGTTGCTCCATATCAGACCTTGTTAAATCCATTAAGTAAACTAAACGTCCTAAATAACCTCCATTCCCATTTCATTCTGGTGGATGATGGAACAGTTGGAAAGTATGGAGCAGAAGTTAAACTGCGAAGAGAACTGGAAAAAACTATTAATTTGCAACGGATCCATGCAAGTAAGTAATTCTGGTGCCTGAGGGCTCTTACTATGGCTTAACGAAAAAGGTGTTTGCACCAAACATCTGAATGACAAAATAAAATAATTTAAAACTTTTGCTTATACTTCAAGTCTAAAATTGCGAATTTCAGCAGCTGCTCTGTACCCTAGTTATTGCTGGTAGATTTCTGATTTCTCTGGGACCACAGAGGAATCCTTTATGAATGAAGTTGTCTATTTACTTTGTAAAAACAAATGTAAGTCGCTTCAGGTCTTGTCACCAAGTGCTGATTGGTCTGATTAATTAATGGTGTTGTCACCAAGTCCTGATTGGTCTGATTAATGAATGGTTTTGACACTGGCAGTTTCACAGTTTGCAGTATGGTGTTTTCCCAGTTGTGGAGCAACACATGTACTTTGACCCTTACAGAAATGCTCTTGCAATATATCCCATTAGTAGAGGGTTCCCATGTACCTATGTTCAAACTGTGTATGTGGTGTCACCTTTGGAAATTAGTGGGGGAAGTTAGAAGAGGAAATTAAAAAAAAAAATTCTCAGTTTTCTGCATTAGTTCATGAATGTTTCTGTGAGGAATCTCTTCTGTTTTGTAGACTGTATCCTGTTGTATTGACCACCTTGGCAGTGCTTGTGTCCCAGCCCAGAACATAAAGTGCTTGAAACTGTGCGTTACCACCAGTTAATGTCTGGCAGACAATATTTTAATGTTGATTCAATAGAAAGGACAAATCTGATTTATTAAATATGTAAAAGTGGCCTTAGTGTTCACTGTACACTTACAGCATTGTCTGGGTTTTATCTTTGCCATTTTCCAGGAATTGGCCAAGGCGTGCCTGTGGTGGCCCTCGTGTTTGAAGGTGGTCCCAATGTCATCCTGACAGTTCTAGACTTCCTTCAGGAGAGCCCTCCAGTGCCTGTGGTGGTGTGTGAAGGAACTGGCAGAGCTGCAGACATCCTGGCCTATGTTCACAAGCAGACAGAGGAGGGGGGGTAAGTGCCAGCAGTGCCAGACTGGACAGAAGCACTGAACGGGTCAGGTTTGAAGGGACTACAGTGGGTCTACCCCAGAACAGGATTGTGTCCAGACAGTTCTTGTTATACACAGATAAATGACAAGATGTACAGATCCATGGCACCTATCTATGTCATCCACAGATAAGTTTTGAGACCATTTCTTCCTGAATGTTTAGTGCATAAAACTGTTTTTTCTCTTTAGTGCATAAAACACTTGCCTGTTTTGAGTGTAGCTTCAAATAATAAAAGGGATGTGCTTGGGCTCACAGTACTTGGTGATTTGGTGATTTCTAGTTAGTTGTCAGGCTTGCATAAATCCTTAAATACACTGGGTCCTTGTTGCAGGGGCTGCCTCTGAGCCTTGGGAGGCAGGGATCTAACTTAGCTGTAAACCAAACAGCTTTGTCCAGGCTAAGATCACAAATGTGTCTTACTCAGATGAGTGACTGCTTATTATTTTGTGTCAAAATCTTCTGGTTGAGAATATCTCAGAACTGAATGTGGGGAAAAAAAGTGAGAGAGAGTTGAGTTACTTTTAGGAGGCAGTAGTATAGAATTGTAAGTTAAGTAACTTGTAGTTCTTTCTAAAGGTTACCCAAGGTTTTGCCACAGCAACAGTAATAAGCTTATAGATAGCAGGACTTTGAATGGACATGTTGAAACTAATTAAATGCATTGTTGTTATTACTGTTCATCTAAAACAATTGTTTTCCTGTTTGTTTGTTTCAATCTCAGGAATGTTCCTGAGGGTGCTGAGCCTGAAATCATTTCAACCATCAAAAAGACATTTAACTTTGGTCAAAGTGAAGCAGTTCATTTGTTTCAGACACTGCTAGAATGCATGAAAAAAAAAGAACTTGTGAGTAGATCTTGCCATAAACTTTTCTAGGCAATGTGCATGCATTTGTGGATATATGATATGATTTTTTTTCTTTTATTGAATCTTTTAGTCAGGACTACTAATAAAGGTGTAGTATCTCTGCATGCTTAAAGCAAAACCAGTTTATAGAGGTAATGTGTAGCCTGAGTTCAGGGACTGGTGTCTCATTTGAACATCACATTGTGCTGTTCTGAGATAAAAAAATGCCTTGTTCAGCTAACCATGTCTGCTGGCAGGTTAATCTCATGATCTGTAATGGACTGGAGAGGTAAACAGGATACTGTGTTACAGGGAGCAGTGAATTGTAATCATAGGAGCAAAAGAAGTTCAAATTAGTTGAAGATTCCCACTTAGGAAAACAAAACAGAATGCACACTAAAAGTTTAAGTTGAACATAGACAGGCTTCAAGTTGCATTGAAGACGAGGCGTCTTTTATGTCAGGAATTGAAAAAGATTTAAAAGACTGAAGCCAATTACCTTTTCCTGAAAATAACTTTTAAATATTTTTTCCCATTTTGCCTTTTTGGACAGATTACAGTATTTCATATTGGGTCAGATGAGCATCAGGACATTGATGTTGCAATACTTACAGCATTGTTAAAAGGTGAGACTTAATTTTTTAAGATCATTTGGAACATCCAGCTATTATTGATTACTGTTTATGTGATGGATGATTTATAAAATACCAATGGGAATTGTAAGTTTTTAAACAAATATGTGTTCTCATTTTGTAATGCTATAACATGACATAAATTATGATATATACAGCATAATTTTGTGGTATATTGCTTGATTTTGGACTTTTTAGGAAGCAAGAACATTTATTATCTTGTATTATAATTAATTTTATATTTTTTTCGTTGTGTTTACTTCTTAAGGCACGAATGCATCTGCGTTTGACCAGCTTGTTCTTACACTTGCGTGGGACAGAGTTGACATAGCCAAAAATCACGTTTTTGTTTATGGGCAACAATGGCTGGTATGTAGTGGTCTGGATTAAGCAGAATGATAATTCCTAATAGAGGGAAGCACACTTTACTGTAAAGGATGAATCTTGACTTTTGTAGACAGAGACTTTGGAATATTGACATGTTTATTTTGAGACAGTAATTTGGGTGTACTGCATAGCCTTAAAGCTGTTTTGTTGTATTTGAAAATGGTCCAAAAATTGTGGAAATGTGCTAGCTGTTCTGAATATCTAGCAGAGAGAACACATTATGAAAGGTGGAAGCTGAATTTATGTTAGTCAGATGCTCCTTCATTACAGTTGCATGGCCCTAGAAAGTTCTTAAGAAGCATCTGGTAATATGCACTATTGGCAGCACTGCAGTGTCTTTTGAGGGAGGGACAAAATGTCTGGGTTTTGTAGTTTGAAAATGAGTTTAAAAACTACCTGGTGGCTCTTGCCTTTTCTCCCTAGTAGTGTAAAAATAAAACATGAGCTTATTGATTGTGCATTCAGAAGTACGTACTGTGTAAGGCTTGTTGGTTGCTGTGATGGTTCTGACATCTTAGAAGAAAATTGTGCTTTAGAAATTTTATGTCTTTTTTTGTTTTATCCAACATCAGCCTTTGAGAACACCTCAATTATATTAAACCAAATGTTTCCTTAGTCCCACTGTCTCAGTAGGCAGTACCTACAGAACAGTTCAAGTCTTCAGGGTATTCTCCCATCCTGTAATTGTGTGAAGTTCGGGGGATACTCTGAACAGAGGGTGACATCTTTACAGACATGTAAGGTTTTTCCAGCCCTCTAAATGAAGAAGGTTGATATAGTATCTTAGTTTGCTTTTTTACTGGCTCTGTCTAGGCTCCACCTTTTTGCTTTGTTGTAGGTTGGTTCCCTGGAACAGGCTATGCTGGATGCCCTTGTGATGGACAGAGTTGCATTTGTGAAGCTTCTGATTGAAAATGGAGTAAGCATGCACAAATTTCTTACAATTCCCAGGCTGGAAGAACTTTATAACACAGTAAGTAAATGATTGCTTTTTAAGCTACTTTTAGAGCAGTATTTTAATTGCTCAGCCTGTTGTGTCCTGGCTCGTGTGTGGCAGTCTGGAGGTGTGGAGTGTTGGTAGGGAAGGCTCCTGGGCACAAGGTTGGAGTTGGGAGGTGGATGCTGTGCACAGGACCAGCAGCCCCAGAATTGTCTGTCAGCAGGGTGTTCATCTGTGTATGATGGTGGGGATAGACACTAAAGGGAAAATTGCAGCTCTGTGGACACACAAAGTGTGCAAAACACAGTGGGGAAGAGAACAAGAGAAAGTGACATGGGTGAAACTTGTTCCCAGAATCTGAGATCTATAGGGCTTCAATGGATGGATTCTGTCTGTAGCCATTAACATCATAATAGTTCTAGGAAGAGTATAATTTGTCAACCTGCATAGTAAAAATTATTACTTAGAAAAATTTTGTTACTGTCGATGTTGATCTAAGAATTCCAAGGTAATTTTGATAACAGTATCCAAAGACAGAACTAAGAACCTTCCACCAAAAACTAGCTGATGTGAATAGTACACAAATATGGCTTAGATTTGTGTTAACAGTCTCAGTATCTGCTTTGACAAAAAAAGAAAAAAATAATGAATTCTTTAGCTAATAATGCTCTGTAGAGAAGCCTCCTTGAGAAGTTTATTTATTTATTTATTTATATTTTATATTCTAAATTAGTTTTTAAAATTAACCTCTTATGGTGCTGCTCTTGCATGCTAATGTCTCATTCCAAATTTTCCCTCTCTTTTGTTATAAAGAAACAAGGCCCAACCAACCCAACACTATTTCATCTTGTTCGGGACGTCAAGCAGGTATGCTCTCCATGTAAAAATCTGTCAAACTAGCAGTTATTTTTTGTTAATTTCTTGTGTTTGACTATCAATTTCAGCTGCAGTTTATTAATTGAATTTTATTTTGAGTATTAACCTACCTCTGCAGACATTTTGGTAGTTTTTAATATTTCTGTTGTATGCTTGGTGCCCTGCTGCCTAAAAGATGTTAAATCCAGAGTGTTGTCTTTCATTTTTCTTTTGATTGTTTTCCTTCTTGGGGGGATTGAAAGCTGATGCTTCCAGCATGGAGAAATTTTGGCTGTTAAAACAATAGACAAAAAACCCCCAGTGCGTCCCCCACCAATGGAATGAGTATCTGTTCTGTTAGGGGAGTTAATGTAGAAAAGGTATAACCTGGTCTTTCTTTAAAAATAATAACTGTTGAGTCGTGTAGATGCTTTTTGGGTTTTATGTTGGAGGGGTTTTTTATCATGAAAGGCTTATTTTTTAAAAAATTATTATTTAGAGCTGTGATAAAACATGTAGAAACACTCTAAGCAAGTTTAATATTATACATTGAAAAAGTAAAAATACCTTTTGTATCCCTAGGGAAATCTTCCTCCAGGATATAAAATCAACCTGATTGATGTGGGACTGGTTATTGAGTATCTGATGGGAGGAACCTACAGATGCACGTACACAAGGAAGCGCTTTAGAGCGATATACAACAGCCTCAGTGGGAACAACCGCGTACGTGCACTTGGGAACAGCCATCTGCTCCCAACTGAAAATCCCAAATCTTTGTGTTTTGTACAATGATTAAATCCATGTTGGTTTGTTCTTCTTGTCAATGGACTGGTAATTTTAAATGCAGTAGTAAGGTCTGTGAGGGCAACTGAGATCTGTCTTGGGATTGAGGGCAAACAACAGGTTTTATTCTCCTCAACCTTGTTCTAGTATATCCTAATTCCTTCTCTGTGATTTCCTCTTTTCCTGCTTGTAGGGGAAGAAAGGACAGTACACATGCAGATTCACAAGGGCTTGAGATGCAGATATTTTAGCTTCTTGTGCAAGCTACACTAACCAACAAGTGTAACTGCCCATTTAGTGACTTCTTAAAAGCAGTGAAAACAAACAACAAACCATGTTAAATATCCAGTGAGAATTCTTGTTGTTCTGTTTATGTTCATCCATGTTTCAATAACCAAACCCCTTCTCCTCGTTGCAGAGATCTGGGCGAAATCCTTCAAGTACCACTCCTCAGATGTGTAAAAGCCATGAGTCTTTTGGTAACAGGGCAGACAAGAAAGAAAAAATGCGCCACAATCATTTCATCAAAACAGCGCAGCCGTACAAACCAAAGGTGAGTGCTGTGAGGGGAGCACAGTGGGGTTTATTTCAAGGAGCTGAGAGTGGGGAGCCTGCTGGAAACCCAAGTGCCACTGGAGTGAGTAGCAGCAATTGCATTGACTTTGGTAAAGCTGGAATTTCAACCTTGCTTTTGTACTTGTTTCTAAACTGCAGCTTTTTTACAGGATTCTGTAAAGGGTGTTTATCTTTCTGTATGGGAGTCTTGTGGATAAGCTTTGATATGTTAGGGACCAGAAAGTTTATCTTTGACAGAGTAGTAATGAAGTAATGGGACTCACATGGCTTGGTAGATAGGGCAAGATTTGGCCATGTGTTACTACTACAAGCAGTTTCCATGAATTTTTTTATTTGTATGTAGGTATATTAGTTACGGCTTTTCTTTGATCTAGAATTCAAATTAATTCAGTCTCACAGTTATTAAAATGAATTTTACTCAACTGAAGTTTTCAAACAAAAGTTCCAGCTGCTTTTCAAGTTCTCAAAAATTTTCTGTTTTCTTTTTATAATTATTTATAATCTGGTATTGGATCACTCAGCATTTTATTTCAATTTACATAATGACCAAATATAGCGATTTAAAATGTGACTTTGTGATTTTATTTTAAAGATTGACACTGGTGCAGAAGAGGGAAAAAAGAAAAGAACCAAAGATGAAATAGTTGACATAGATGATCCTGAAACGAGACGTTTTGCTTATCCTCTGAACGAGCTGTTGCTGTGGGCAGTGCTGATGAAGAGGCAGAAGATGGCTCTTTTCTTCTGGCAGCACGGCGAGGAGTCCATGGCCAAAGCCTTGGTGGCCTGCAAGGTCTATCGGTCCATGGCATACGAGGCAAAACAAAGTGACCTTGTTGATGATACTTCTGAAGAACTGAAGCAGTATTCCAAGTAAGTTACAGTCCTATTGTTCAAAATATTTTCTGGACCTCTGCAATAAAAGTAGTGGGCTACTTATGAACAAAATACAAATTGTTCTGTTAGCACACTTGAAGACAATCATGCTTTGCAAAAAGGTTTAAATGGAACTCTAGTAGAAGCTTTATATCAGATATTGCTCTTTCTTGAAGGCTGTTAAAAGACTTGATTTATAGTCAAGTTAGGAGGAAACTCAGTGTGCCATTTTCTTCTGTGTAGTTTCTGTGCACGTTTTAATAGCTGTTTTAGCTTGCATATGTTTTTAACAGAAGTCATAGATTGATGTATTGTGGTTACAAATTACAGCATATCTGTACAGAAGGGACAAATAATAGTCCCTTCAAGTTATGCAAGTTGGGAATTTGTGCAAGAAAACTCACTCATGGTAATTTCTATAGATACTATCTTTTGTTTTGTTGTTTTTTTCTTCATTTTAGCGAGTTTGGTCAGCTGGCAGTTGAGCTGTTAGAGCAGTCCTTCCGACAAGATGAAACTATGGCCATGAAATTACTGACGTACGAACTTAAGAACTGGAGCAACTCCACTTGCCTGAAGCTGGCCGTGTCCTCGAGGCTCCGTCCGTTTGTAGCACACACTTGCACACAGATGTTGCTGTCGGATATGTGGATGGGGAGGCTGAACATGAGGAAGAATTCGTGGTACAAAGTAAGCACTGTTGCAGTTTATTCATGTAAAAATGGTCAGTGGAGTTTATGTTTAAAGGGAAGAAAAGTGTGTGTTTCAATGCTGTTAGTGTAAAGCTTTCACAACTATAGCTTTTATTAATAAATCCTGTAAACCAGTCTCCTATAACATGATCAAAACTGGAATATTTGTTGTAAACTTGCTTCTTTTGACACTCTATTATCTTTTCAAATAAGGTACAGAAATATAGAAGGCAAAAACCAGGCAAGTAGCCTTTAATCAGAGGCTTAAAGAGATCATGTGAATACTAATCCACTACTAAAAACATAGTAGTAACAATCCTTAACAGATGGAAAACCTGTTGTAAGACTGTAGTTTCATGCATTTTGGCTTTTTACAGGGAGCACATAAGACTTGATCTAAAAAAGCTTTGTGAATATCCTATTTTGGAGGAACTGAGCAAAAGCAGGGCAAAGAACAGCAAATCGGGGACAGGTTTTCCAGTGGTGCCCTTTGTGTGATATAGATCAATTATGATCTAGACAGAGATAATTGATATAGCTCAATTGAACCAAAATGGGAGTTGCATATTTCTTTGAGAAATTAGGTACCAAAACCTAATTGTTGCTAGAAATAAAATGAAAGAAAACTTTCCTACAAAATACCTACAAGCATCATTTAACTTGTGACCTACTAAAATCCTCTTTTATAACTGATTAACTATTTTCTTGCTTGCTTTGTAAGAGGCTAATGACAGTAAATAGCTTTCACTTACTCTCTTCATCTATACCTTAGCTCATTTTTTACCATAAATTGAAAAAAAAACCGAACAAAACATACACCACTCCCCTCTCCCCCACAAACTACAATCTGGTACAGGCTTTTAAAATACACTAACAATACACTGTTCCAAAGCTTCTGGGAATGGATTAAATAACAGAGTGTGAACAGAACATCTCTATCTTCAGGCTTGGAGCACATTCTTTCTAATAGCTTTGAATTTTGGAATTTGTTGGTTTTTCCCATTTCCTATGTCAAGAAACACTCTGTATATGTGATCCTAAGCTCTTAGGTGTATATACAAATAATAACAACTAATTATTTTCTACATTTTTCCCCTCAATAGCAAGCAAGTGAAATTTAGATAATACATTTCCAAAGGCTATTCTGTGTGTTGGTGTGTTCTCATGCTTTAGTGGAGTTGTGAACTATTTACACTTAGTCTTCATCTTTTCCAGGTGATACTGAGTATTCTACTCCCTCCTGCTATACTGCTGTTGGAATATAAGACCAAGGCTGAAATGTCACATATTCCTCAGTCTCAAGATGCACATCAAATGGCAATGGATGACAGTGAGAACAACTTCCAGACTGCAGCAGATGAAATACCTATGGTAATGTGGGGCAGAGGGAGATATTAAAAACAATATTCCTTGCTTAAATAATTAAATTTTTAAGTCAAAGAAGTGAAATTTAGTGCCAGAAAGAATGCATTTTTTGTGTGGGAAGTTAACAGTTTTTTTGTTTTAGGAGGTTTTTAAAGAAGTGAGGATCTTGGACAGCACTTATGAAAAGCATGACATGGAGACTCCAGCAAAACCTAAAAGACTCCCAATTACGCAGAAGTTTTATGCATTTTATCATGCTCCAATTGTGAAGTTTTGGTTTAACACGGTGAGATTTTTTCTGTATAGTGTGTATTTTATTTGGAAATGTAGCACAGATTTTTGGGTTATTTTCCTAACATGTATCTCTGATTGAGTCAATGTTAAGCACTATCCAAAAAGCAGACAGAAAACCCCTTACCTTGCTGAGCTGGAAATGAGAAATACTTCATTTTATGAAACTGCATAAGCACATGCTGTGCCCTGTGGTTTGAGGTTTTTTAATTCTGTTTTGAGTAATTCATCAGTTGCTAGCAGGAGTTCTAGAACCATGTATTAGTCTCAAGTGCATGCACAGCTTCGTTTCAATCACTGTAATAGAAATGTTAGAATTTGTTCTAAAGGAAAATAGCTGTAATAAGAGCAAAGCTTTGCTAACAATAAATAGCTTATTACAGCTATTTTTGCTTTTCTAGGATGAAAATGTTTGTATACCCTTATAAATAATAACTTGTCTGTTAAAAAGGGTAAATATAGTCTTGTAATTGAACTTGAAGCTTTTCTTGTATACCACATCAAAAGATTCCATGTACATCTTTAAAGGATCCTTCAGTAATTATATGTATATGTTTTATTTGGTTTTTTAGTTGGCATACTTAGGATTCCTCATGCTCTACACATTTGTGGTTCTTGTAAAAATGGAAGAATTACCATCTGTTCAGGAGTGGATTGTTATTGCTTACATTTTCACATCAGCAATTGAGAAAATTCGTGAGGTATGCCTGTAACAATCTGGGATTTTAGCCTTTTTTTGTCAGTTAAACAGTATGCTTTAAACTATTATTCTGTGAACAAGAAAACTGAAGAAACTTAAGCATCAGAGTATATGGTTTAATGCCTTTATCTTAAAGCTTGGTATAGGTTGCTAGATGGAGGCTTTGTAAAATGTGTATTAATTTATCAGGCAGGCTCTGCCACTGTGCTATGACCAAGATATCAAAACAAAAAAAAAAATCTTTAGTGACACAGGAGAGCCATCATAACTGCAATGTTCCTGGTCAGCAAGAGACTTTATGGAAGTTCTGTAATGGGAGAACTTCCATAAATGGGAGAGATCAAGTTAGTCCCTTAACCTGGTACCTCAGGCTCAACTGAAGGCAGATAGGGTTCATTTTTGTCAAAGTAACTGCCTCAAAAGTAATAAAAACCCAACTAAATCCAAAATTCCTTAATAAATTGTTTAGACAGAGCAAAACCCTCCTTTCCTTGTTGTAAGCTGACACAGTTAAACACTGGTTTTGATTGCTCAGCATTTAAGAGTTCTCCATTTGAATAGCTATTATATTTTTGCAAGTATAAAAATGCTGGTGATACACATATTTTACTGTTGACCCCTGTGCAATAAATATGAGCTGTCTTGACCTTCATATCTTTTACAGATTTTTATGTCAGAGGCAGGGAAGATTAATCAGAAGATCAAAGTGTGGTTCAGTGATTACTTCAATATCAGTGACACAGTTGCCATTGTCACTTTCTTCATTGGGTTTGCGTTAAGATTTGGAGCCAAGGGGAATTTTGGAGAAAACACTTACAGAGAAAATTACATCTTTGTTGCTGGAAGAATAACATACTGTCTCAATATCATTTTTTGGTATGTGCGATTACTGGATTTTCTAGCTGTAAATCAACAGGCTGGCCCTTATGTTATGATGATTGGGAAAATGGTAAGTACTATGTTTGTTACTGATTTTTTCCCCCCAACTGAATCCATTTACAACTTCTTTCAATGGTTTTATTTAGTTAGAAGTTGCTTTTCCTGCTCTAATAGGATAACAACTTGGTGTGCAGAATTAGCCAGCTGGAATATAACTTAAAGGATTTCAAAAGAAGCACGGATTAGAAGGCTTCCTTTATGAAGCTATCCCTGTTACATAAATGTAAAAAATGGCAAATCTTCCTTCTCTGGCCTGTTTTGTTCTCAGATGTCAGAGACTTAAATGAATATGATGAGGCCTTTGTCTTGATTTAGCTTCCCATTTAGGTCTGAAATTTATAGTCTTTGTGTTCTTTAGGTCAAAACTTTTAACTTGTTTAGTGTCCTGAAGCACCTTTAAGGTTTTGTGCTATGGAAAACTGGGAATATATTGTGCTTCTTGTCATCTCACACAAAAAATACTAAAATTGTTTAAACTTAAAATTAAATAACCTATCTCTACTGTCACTAGCTATTCTAAATGTTAAAAACCATTATAAGGCTTGAGAGCTGTATATATGACTGTGGAAGGAGCTTTTGTGTTTCTTCCCTCTATAAAATGGTTCTTAGAAAATTGAACCCTGTCATTCCTTAAATCAAGGCCATCAAGTTGCTCATTTCTCACTTTGATTTCTTGCAAGAGGCTAGTTCTGTGTTCCTGTCCTTGGAAAACTACCTCTGGTTTTTGTGCAGCTGATGAGTACCTTCAGGAAGGAATATTTCTTTGTCAGCTGCTCCTTGTGTACCTAATAGTATTCAAGTTAAAAGGGAAATATGCTCAGTTGCCTTTGGCCAAGGGTACTAAATACATTATAAAAAAGGACAGGAAAAATTTGGGGTTTTTTAACAGGGCTCATTATTTAACAAAATTTTCTGAGTGAAATATTTGTGTCCTGGACTCTTTTCTTTATATAATACATAGAATTTCTCAAGTGTACCCTGTCACTGTAAAAGTTTTTAGAGTTGTGTGATCATATTTATGACCTTGTGGATTAACTGGGTTTTTTTCTGTTAACAGGTGGCCAACATGTTTTACATTGTGGTGATTATGGCACTTGTACTACTTAGTTTTGGTGTTCCCAGGAAGGCAATACTCTATCCTGATGAGGCACCCTCCTGGACTCTTGCTAGAGATATTGTGTTTCATCCATACTGGATGATTTTTGGTGAAGTCTATGCCTATGAAATTGATGGTAAGATATTGCAATTATGAAGCAAGTAAAGAGAGAACTTACTCTGATTAGGTCTTCTCAGAATCTTATGAAATTCCAATTTTATGGAAGTTCCAGTACTGTTGGTATTGATTCCATTCAATGGAATATCTCCCTTTTGTGGGTTGCAGCTGTATAACTATGTGACCTGATTCTTCATTTTCTTTTCAAAAACTTGTTTGGCTTAGAATAAAAATTACATAATTACAATTTCTCTCAAGGCTGTTCCTAGCAAGATTTTTGGAATTCTGCCCCACAGCTATCATTACAAAATTCTGGCTGTGGTGATGTACTATGCTTTTTAAAAAAGCCAATAATATGATTACAGCATAGTATCAGCCAGAAATGTTGTCTCTGGTATTTTTCTACCATGTTCCTAAATGCCTGGAGACGTTTCAAACTGCAGAACCAGTGCATCATAGTTGATTGTTGCAAACTGTAAGTGACTTTTTTTTTGTTTTTTGGTTTTTTTTTGTGTCTGTACCTGCTGGGAGTTCTAAAAGATGTACATGTTGTCTCTATGTCTTTTTTTCCCAACACAGTGTGTGCAAATAATTCTGATGAAAAAGTTGCTCATCTCTGTGGCCCAGGAACATGGTTGACCCCGTTTCTTCAAGCCGTCTACCTCTTTGTACAGTACATAATCATGGTTAATCTCCTGATTGCATTTTTCAAGTAAGTATGTGGATAATAGTTAATTTTTGCTAATAATTGGACAAGTGTCTATCTCACTGCAATAAGCAATCCCATTTCCTGGAAGTTTTTTCAGGTTCTAAGGCTGGTCTTTGTCTCTTCCTCACTGCAAGCTCATGACTGAGTTAGGGAAGTGTGTGATGTGTCTGGTTCATGTCACATCTGTGAGGTCAGGGGAATCAGAAGTTCAAGGAAATCTGTCAGAAAACAAACAAAACAAAATTGTTTGTTTGTCCTAATTGACTGTTGTTCCTAAATTCATTTAATGTTCTCCAGTTGGTTCAGTTGTCGTAAGTTGTCTTTTATACTTCTCTGCAAGTGTTTGATTTATGGGCATAAGCAGCTCACAAACACTGAAGAAGGCAGACTGCAGAATTAACATGGTGTGATATAAAATTCTGGGTTTAGTTAGAAATAATTAATTTTTTTGTTCGGCAAACTTGAAATTTGATCTCAGTGTAATTTATTTCTAAGTAAAGATACTGAGATGTTACCTGATGGGAGAATTTCTTTAGCCCTCTCCTTGCTCTGAATCATGGTGTTCTCTTGAATGTGTTTTCACTTCCACAAAAATAATTTTGCAGCAAAAAACAAGTTAATGCTTTTGTCTCTTACTTAACTGGAATTAGAATTCAAGATTGTTATCAAAGTGTTAAAAAAACAAACAGTCCAACAACCACTAAACAAACATCAACAACTCCCCACCACCCCAAAAAACACTGATGTGTTAATATTGTTGTGTTTGTTCCCTTTCAGCAACGTGTATTTACAAGTCAAGGCAATTTCAAACATCGTGTGGAAGTATCAGCGCTATCATTTCATTATGGCCTACCATGAAAAACCTGTTCTGCCTCCACCACTGATCATTCTCAGCCACATGGCTTCCCTCTTCTGCTGTATATGTAAAAGAAGAAAGACAGACAAGGCTTCAGATGGGCCAAGTATGAACAGTTATCCAAAAAATTGCAGTAATGTTTTTGACATGGTTAAAGCAAACTGTCAGAAAAGCACCATGTTCTTGACTAGAATGTGTATTGTGAAGAAAGTCAAAGTGGGTCTTAATTTTATGTGTTTTCAATATTGATAATTCTTTTGAAAATCACTGTGCTTTTCTCAGGAGTTTAGAAATCTCCAGTAAAACTAACCTATCACACAAACAAATAGATTAGATTTCTTGTTATTGCTAATTGAGAAATATTTTTTTTTCTGTAAAACTTCTTTGAAACTTTAAAAATAAAATCCAGCTAAGGAATCTAGCTTCTGCCTCAAAGGGATTAAAGGGTAGGAATGTAAGGAATGATAATATTGTGCACATATCCTCTCAGAATTACTATTTTCATTTTATTTTATTGTCAATCTTTTACCTTGAACTTATTTTTTCAATGAGAGAGGAAGGGTCTTAGGTGGCCCTCTGGTAGGATTTTTTTTGTTTTGTTTTGGTTTTTTTGGTTTTTTTTTTTGTTTGTTTGTTTGTTTTTTCTTTTTTTGTTGTTGTTGTTTTTTGTTTTAATTTTAGAGTTTTATTGTTAACATCTTTTGTAGAGTTATGACTATTAGTTTTCAGCACCTGTACAACTTCACTACATATGTCATCTTAAATGTTGATCTCTCTTTAGAACTCTTCCTGACAGAAGAAGATCAGAAGAAACTTCATGATTTTGAGGAGCTGTGTGTTGAGATGTATTTTAATGAAAAGGATGATAAATTTCATTCTGGAAGTGAGGAGAGGATTCGAGTCACATTCGAACGGTAGAATATTTACAATTAAAATTTCTGAATAGAGAATTAGGACTTTTACAGGTTTTTTCAAATATACTTTAAAGGGGGAGAAATGCAGCTCAAGAACATAAAGTGTTTATGCAAATTTTATATGGTAGCTTTCCATTGCTATGCAGAAACTGATAATGTGATTGATTCTTCTTGACCTATAGAAGCACTCAGTAAACAGTTGTATTATTTGGTTTCTCATGATGTTTTAAGAGACTGATAGATTTCCTAAAGTGCTGTGGGCCTCTGTTGATAGCTGTTTCAATTCTGTGATTCAGAAGTATGTACAAATGTTGTATTACAAGACAGTCCAATGCTGTCATTTTATTGTGACATTTCAAAGTTGTTTTCCCCCCTGATTAAATGGACAGAAGGGGTTATAATCATGGGGGGGTTTGCATATTGAGAAAAATACCTTTCATATCTACTTCATAATTTGATTTTTCTTAGGGTGGAACAAATGTGCATTCAGATAAAGGAAGTTGGTGATCGTGTCAACTACATTAAAAGGTCATTGCAGTCTTTAGATTCACAGATTGGCCACCTCCAGGATCTGTCTGCTCTAACTGTGGATACTCTGAAAACACTGACTGCCCAGAAAGCTTCAGAAGCCAGCAAGGTTCATAATGAAATCACCCGGGAATTGAGCATTTCAAAACATTTGGCACAAAATCTCATTGAGGATGGCTCTCTCAGATCATCGGTGTGGAAGAAGCACAGCATTGGAAACGTCTTTGGTTCTTTTCCACAAGGAGGCCTTGAGAGTAACAATGCTTTACTCTGTAACATTTCCATCCGTGATGACAAAGAAGTCCAGCATAAGACAATTGGTCAGGAGTTGGCTCTGGCTCCCCGAAGAGAAGAAAAAAACTTCCAAGAGGCAGGTTCCTCAGGCAGTGCCTTATTTTCAAATGCTGTTTCCCCTCCGGAACTTCGCCAACGAATACAGGCTGCAGAGATCTCAAAATCCACTAGTAAAAGTAAAAAATTAGGCAACTCATCCAACAGCATGCCACATGTAACATCCCCAACTACAAAGTTTTTTGTTAGCACTCCATCTCGACCCAGTTGCAAAAGTCAGCTGGATTCTTCAGCAAAGCATGAAGAGACTGTTTTCTCTAAGGCTACAGAAGGAGATAATAATGTAGAATTTGGTGCATTTGTGGGTAAGTATAACAAAGTAGATTCTGAATGTCCTGAAGTCATTATTAGCTGCTCTTATCCTCTTGCTTCTGGCTCTGCTTGCCTTGCTTTCACCCAACCTTGTGTTGAAAATGGAGGATACGTTAATTGTGGTTTTATTCATGATGAGAGTGACACTAATGATAACTACAGCTGCAGAGTTGACAAAAGTGCTCACCAGTCCCCTGCCAAGTTAGAGAAGAACAAGCCCCAAACGAAGTTCTCTTTGTCAACGGGCGACTTGATGTCAACAGTCAACCGTGGCGGCTCACATGGAAAATTGAATATTAAAGATGAACTTTCCAAAAGTCAGCATGTCCATGCAATGGAACTGCAAACCCGAGATTTATGTTCTAACATCCTTATGGGACTGCTTCATAAACTGTGGACCAAATCTAAGCCACAAGGTTTGACTTATCAAGAATTGTATGGTATTTTGGGTGTATTCCGGTTGCAGGTGACTTTATTCTACCATTTTGCTCTGCTTTTTTTGCATTTAACATCTCTAATTTCCCTATGTTGCTTGAACTTTTTTTTTAACTGAAATTATAATTTCTCCATAATTCTGTCACATAGACAATATTTTTCTGAAAAACATTATCCAGTTGTTGAGTAGAGCAGTTTTGGGCAATTAGCAGCTGTACAACTTGGTACGGGCACTGTAGACAAACCTTTTGTGGCTCATTATAAAGCTCCTACCTTCTGATTGCATAAATCAAAAATATTGTCTATTCCTTGACGTAATTACAGAACACTACTCAGGCTGATGGAGTCCTGGATAAATATCTGTGGTATCTGTGTCAAGCTGAGGGTTTCTCCTATACTTTATTTCTAAACACTGTTACAGCTGGGATCTTCCACTGTTGCCTAGGCTAACCTGGGTTGGGGCTGTCATTTTGGAAGCTTCCAAAGTCCTTTAATTCAATACAAATTTTGCCTCCCCTCAAGTTCTGTTTAACAGTAAAAAAGTGGATGGTTTTGGTTAGTTACTTATCTATTTGAATGGTAAAACAGTGGCAGATTCATTGCAAAACACAGGTGTGGGTTTACTAACTGATTCCTGTAAAGTAGATAATGCTTTAAGTATGCTTAGTGTTTAGCAGAAGATTGTAATCTGGAATTGTCAGGTTGTCTGCAGAGGTGTTGTCTTGCTAAAGTTGTTTAGGGATGTCTCAGTGTTTTCCAGAGATTTGCTGAGGTTGTATAAATTTAAATCTCTAGACAAGAGCTTATTCTACTGCTGTGAAACTTGGATTTCTAAGAAGTTACCTACATTAGCTATTTGTGTATAAATGCCTCATGGTTGAAAAAAGAAAGCAAGGCTAAACAGAAATTATGGACAGTGATTGTACAACTCTTATCTAATCTTTAAATGTACTTCACCACTAATAACTTTGAATACTAACTATACTTATTTACTGGAGCCAGATTTTTTTTGTATATGGTCCTCTGACATCTCTAGCATTTAGAACATACCCTTCATTCTTGCTGTCCACAATTTACACCACTTGTGATACCATGCAGGTTTCAATGGTGAAGCCGGTTAGATTTTCATTCATTATAAAGCCACACGATTTGGAAAATTCTGAAAAGTGTTTCTTGCAGCTGGGAGGATGAAGGGTATATTGTAAAAGCTACCTCCAGGAAACTGTCTACTTTCCCTTCATTTGTCAAGCATACATAAAAGTGCTGTAATCCAGGCCTTGTTCCTTTCCTGCGAGGAGCATACGCTTGAGTAAAGATTTCAAATATTAGCTTTACTTTCTGAATGGTGGTGCTCCACACCTCAGTGCAGGAAAGGCAATAGTTTGATATTGTTACACTGATCTTCACTTGAGCATGTTTGTAATGTCTTTCCTAGTGCAAACAGGCACACAGACCTTAGGTGGTTTGTAACCCTTTGCTATGGTGATGCAGACTATTGGCATGGTCAGAACATTGGAGGTTGCCTTTGATTTTGAATACTCTTTTTGAATTCACTGTGTCAAAGGTCACAGAGACAGCATGGACCTACAGCGGTTCAAAGAGGCAGCCAGCAAAATGAGGGAAAGAAGTGCTGATATTGAGGTGAGCATGAAAAGCTTTGTCAAATATGTTAATGGGGATAATTTCCTTTTAAACTGTCATGTCACAGTATGTTTGGAAAAAGTCTAAGGCCAAATAGAATCAAAAAACTTACACAATCAGTGCAGACTGCACTTTGCATCTGTTTCATGATTAAAAAAAAATCCAGGGAAACCTCATGTAACCTTAACTGCCATCAAGTACTGTTGCTTCATAATAGGATACTAGTGAAATAATAAACTCTGAGGTTATGAAAGCTAAGATGACTACAACTGTGAATTGAGATAAAATTAGGTATCCCATAATTAGTGTCTAGCTAAATATTTTACACGTGGAAATTTCAAGATCAGCCTTTAGGAAGACTAGAGTAATTTATGTTATAATTTATAGAGCAAGGTGACAGTGAATATAATTTTCAAAAGTGACAAAGATTGTTCATTATGCTTCCAAGAAGAAAAAGCTTTTTAACAAACCTGTCATAAACTAAAATGAATAATTTCCATTTCCTTAAAGAAATTTCCTTAGATAATAATAAAAATTACTCAAATGTAAAAGTAATTAATCATAAACCTGCCTTCCAAGTATTCTAGTGTGTGTGTGTATGTATGTATATATATGTGTGTGTGTGTGTGTATATATATGTGTGTATGTATATGTATGTATATATATATGTATATGAATACAGTTTTTGCCATGTAGCTGTACTTGAATTAGTACATACAAATTTGCAGTTATGCATTCAGGAGAGAATACACCTGAGAATTGCATTATGACCATTTGAAATATTTGTCTTCTGCTAAGTTGCTGCTTCTAAACCTTTTGAGGAGTATAATGTGTGACCAAAAAGCTTTTTGTGTGTATTTTTGGCACAGTTTTTTTTGTTGATATTGTTAATTATTTGCTATGTTTCTTTGATAGGAGCAGCAGGAAGACTTCAAAAAAGCTATATTGGAGGGTATAGAGACAACCAGACTTCAAGTAAGTAAAGAAAGTTTCTGTTTATTAGGAATCTTATTTTGAACAGGCACTAAAATTATTCTTTCCAGTAAAGATATGGGTCTCTGTTCTTATCTCATTATCTGTAAACTGGATGTCTCCTTGACAGAGGTCTAAAATGTTCTACTGTTTAGGGATGTAAAGAAATAGTTTTTATGCACACAACCACACATCAGAAAGACATTTTGGACACACACACACAGAGACCTGTGTGTGTTTATGTGTGTGGGGTGTATTCTGTAAGAGGGAAGGGTGAAAAAGGGTGGTAACAACTTCCTAACTGTTATGATTTCAGGAATCATAAGCAGGGCACAATGAATTTTTACAGTTTATTCAGGTAACCAGCGGAGTTAATAGATGAGTAAGCCCTGTGCCACTCTACACACAGTCCTAGTTTGTCATGAAACCACCTTTCTCCTTTTTTTGCAAAAGAAATATTTTGTTGTCAAAAGTTGACCACCTCAGTACATATTCTAGCAATGTGTAATTGCTATGAAGGAATATGTCCATAAGGAAGTTGCATTCATAACCCACAGGTTTTTACATGGCAGGAGTTTACTACATTTTGTTGCTCTTTTAAGTGGGTGCAAATTGAAATTTAGTTTCTGCCAGAGCCATATTCTTATATAAGAATTGATAGCCAACAAAGGCACAAAAGAGATGAGCTGAACATGGTACTTGTAGGGATCCAGTGTAATTGACATTTCTGTAGTTCTATGCTATTGTAACGTTCCCTTGCAAAGAACTCTTTTGGTGTGGGTCAGGGGTCTTAATGTGTGTCTGAAAATGTTACAGCTGGTGGCTACTGTGAGAAGAGCATTTAAACTGAATTAATGCACTCAACTTGTGCATTTCTGTGCAGTGAGGTATTTGAAGTACATCCAGAAATTTTGAAGAATCCTGGCCAGTCCTAAAAAGAGAAACTGGGCAGATTGTGTTCCAAAATGATGACTGATGGTAAATGTAATTTTTTTTTTTTTGTAGGGTCTTCAAACTGACAGTGATCTACAACAATCCAGTTCTTGTGGTGGGTTCACTGACCCTCTGACAGCCCACTCAGAGCAGCGTAAGTCTGGGCTCTGCTCAGGTCCCCTAATGTTGTCTCTAACTTGCCTTGCTAATGGGTACCCTAAGAAGATGCAAAGGGAACACAAATGGTTAAATAATCTTGAAATATTCTCATGTTTGGTAGTACTTGAATCTTCTGCTTCTTGTGGTTCTTCTAGCCATGCCAGCTCGGTTCTTTTACCTTGGGTTTGCCAGAGCTGTAAAACACAAAGTGATCTAGTTAGGACTGCAAACTTCAGCTAGAGCTGTGGGTCTGGCTTGTTTCATGAGAGCTTTGTTAAGCTGTCTGTTTGTTCACTATCAGGAAATGGGTGACAGTGACAGCTGCCATTCTATGTCCAGTTACAAATCTCCTTCATTTGCAGTGTACAGCAAGAGCAGGAGAGCATCCAGTGAAGACACGCAGCAGGTTGACTCCAAAGCAGCCTTACTGACGGTTTGTACCAACCTTTTGTGACATTCTAGAGCAGAACTAGAAGCTGAACAAATAAAGGATAGAGTACAGATAGAGTAATACTGATTTGTGGACTTGTTCTAGGAGGCAACAGGAGACCTGTTTTCACTAAGGGAAGAAGTTGTGTATGTTCTCACGATGAAAATCTGTGCTGTTTTCTGTTTGTAGAAATAAAATTAAAATTCTTTTCTTTTAAGGAAAAGAATTACTTATATAATCCATAAACAGTAGTGAATATAGAGCCTTATTTGTTCTTTTAATTGTAGTTACCATTTCTTGGTTGTATTTGGATCTCTCCATTCAACTGCAGTTCAGTACAGCGTGGTTTATTTCCAATAAACGGGCTGTACTTCAAGAGTTTAAAACACATTCCACTCATTACCACCCCACCTCCAGCTGAATAAACTGTGCTTTCCTTACAAGACTGAAGCCCTCTTTATTTTTCCTCTCCTTTGTTTTAAAGGATTGGCTACAAGGCAGACCTTCAAATAGCAGTCAAATGTAAGTAAGCTTTCTACTAATGGAGCAATTTTATCACTCTGTATGTTGATCTGCTTTTTTTTTTGGTGTGGGGGTTTTTTTTTTTTTTTTTTGGGGGGGTTTTTTTTTTTTTTTTTTTGGTTGTCTTTGGCTGTAGTGGTATTTAGTTGCATTTAATGAGGAAAAAAAACCCCACATAGTTTGGGTTTGTTTTTTTTTCTTTTAATAAATAACCAAATGTATTTACTGGAATCATAGGATAGTCATCGAATTGTTTGGGTTGAAAGGCTCTCCCAGCCTGTGTTTGGAGCAGAGGGGCTCCAGCCCTCCCAGGATCTTTGTGGCCCCCTCTGGGCTCTCTCCAACAGGTCCTTCTTACCCTGGGGCCCCAGGGATGGCCACAGTGCTCCACCTGGGGTCTTTGCAGAATCACCCCCTCAGCCTGCTGGCCACTCTCCTCGGGATGCAGCCCAGGCCTGGGTTGTCTCCCTGGGCTGCAGGTGCTCATGGGGGGGTCAGGCTGAGCTCTCACCATGCTTTAACAGGTTCTGTTTAGATTAATGGTGTCACACATTGGAGGGCAAACATGAAAATGTGTTGACACATAGTGAGCAGCTCGTTTCCTGGTAAAGGTCTTTACCCAGCCTTTCCCACTGTAACCACCTCTGAAATTATGCATTGTTAACAATTACCCCCTGAGTTAACTGTTAAAGGCATTAGCTTATTTATCTGATAACAGAAGGGTAAACTGTTGTGAACAAGTTTTAATTAAAGCACCTCTGTGGGAACGAGCTCTTGTGATGCAAACTTACCATAATGTTATGCATGACTTGGAGGTATTTAAAGTGTAGCTGTAAAAACATGAGATTACTTAACAGCTTTCCATTACTATTTTGTAATTAAGAAACCTGTACTGCCCTTGAAAAATAGGATAACAGGATAAAAGTGGTACTGTGAGGTTAACAAGGTGACCTAGGATGAGGTGTGAAAATCAGGGAGTACAGAGTAAGTTTGAAGGTGACTGTTGTTTTTGGCATTTGACAGGCCATCAGAAGAAGATGCATTGAATGGTAAGTTTTCTTTCTGCTCTAAAGGTGAGAGATTTTTATGTATAAGCAACTGGTTGGGTCTTGTATGGGAATGTATTTAATTGATCAGAATTTGGAATTTATTTGACACACAATACTGTGATTTTTAAATATTTTAAAATTTTTAAATAAAGAGCCAAACATTAAGCACTACATTTTTTTCCCCCTGAGGTACCATAGACTTAAGTGCAATATTTAGTTATCTTCACAGCAGATCCTTTTCAAACTGTAGTGTGGTATTTTAGTACATAAATTAGTAGCCAGAGTTATCTCTCTTTTTTTTTTCTTTTTTCTCCTTAATCTCTTTTCAGGCATTGCTTCTCCTTTCAAGCCTATCATGGATATCAATTACTATTACTCAGGTCAGTCCCTCTTACAAACTAATGCCTGTAATTTTATTGACATTTATAAGATCCTTAAACTTCAACAAATGCTGTAATTTTCCTCTAGCTGTAGAAAGAAATAACCTGATGAGATTATCACAGAGCATTCCATTCACTCCTGTGCCTCCAAGAGGTAAGAACTGTATTTCTTCTTGCTGGTTCACTGTGGTCTTTTGGGGAAGAAAAGCAAACCTTACATGGATTCTAATTTGGTTTGATCCTTCTAATATAGAAGGATCAAGGATATATATTATAAAATCTAATATAGAAGGATCAAGAAGGATCTGATATAGAAGGATCAAGGCAAAGTTCACAGTTTCTCACAGCAAGTGTGAAACTGAAGTCTTAATGAACTAAAAGAAGTCTGTCTTAGAACACTCAGAAATATATGTGAGTATGACACCTTTTCTAGGGCAACTCACTTGATTATGAAATGTAGATTTAATTATAGTTGTCCTCAGAAATGGTGTTACAGTGATGGGAGTATTGTACTAACAGTTTTATAACAAATATTCTGGAAGGATTCCTTTAAGTTGTCTTCACTCATTTGAACTTTAAACATTTATTCAGTGTTCTTAGTGCTGTTTGAACAGTGTCATTAATAGGTCTAAATAGGAGGACAAATTTTGCAGCTCTGTGAAAAAAGCTGCAGAGGGGTCACCCCACTGGGCAGTTTAAATTTTTTGTTAATTCAAGATGTTTGTAATGACTTAACACTGCAGCTTATTGTAAGAAGTGGTGTGTTTTCAGTGCTTTTCATTTCAAACTTGGAAAATTCAGCTCAGCGATGGCTTTTGTGCTGTGCTGCAGGTGAACCAGTCACTGTGTATCGCCTTGAAGAGAGTTCTCCCAGCATCCTGAACAACAGCATGTCCTCCTGGTCACAGCTGGGGCTCTGTGCTAAAATTGAATTTTTAAGTAAAGAGGAGATGGGAGGAGGTTTACGTCGAGCTCTCAAAGTTGTGTGCACGTGGTCAGAATATGATATCCTGAAATCAGGACATCTTTACATCATCAAGTCTTTTCTTCCTGAAGTTGTGAATACTTGGTCAAGCATTTATAAGGAGGACACTGTGTTGCACTTGTGCTTGAGGGTAAGTTCTTTGACAATTATTAAACACAGACAGGCATTATATGTTAAACAGGAATTATTTTGCTACCTGTAAACTAGTATATACTTATTAGAATAAGAAAAAAGTTAGCCTAGGGTTCTGTATGAGCAAAAGGGTTAAAAACTCTGCTCCAGGATGGCTTATTTAATCAAAGAGCTCAAATTCTTAAAATACAGGTATAATTTAAAAAGCAAGTAATCTGTTACCCTGCCTTGGGGGAATAGACACTGTTCCCGCTGCCTGCTTGGCTCTCTGCTGGTCCCTGTTCTGTTAAGCAGCTAATGAGGCGTGGGTTTGACTCACAGGAAATTCAGCAGCAGAGAGCAGCACAGAAGCTCACCTTTGCATTCAACCAGATGAAGCCCAAATCCATCCCATACTCTCCAAGGTGAGTGTATTTAAACTGCCATTATATTGCATGCTTTTGGCTCAGGGCAATGCCTACAGGATGTTAACAGATGCATCACATATGTTAAGATACTCATATGTTGATATGTCTTGGAATATTGCTGTGAATGAGGCAAGCAGAATTGTCCTTGGCAGTATTTTCCCCTCATATTTTCTGCACTGATTCTAATCTAGTGGGCTAATCTAAATGGCTTTGTGTAATAGTTTAAGAGTAATTAAATTGTTAGTAAATAAAATAAAAATCTAACAGTAATGATAGATTCCTATTTTGGAGCTATATTAATTAAGTGTACTTTTTACTAGGTTCTTGGAAGTTTTCCTGTTATATTGCCACTCTGCTGGCCAGTGGTTTGCAGTTGAAGAGTGCATGACTGGAGAGTTTAGAAAATACAATAACAATAATGGGGATGAAATAATCCCAACTAACATGCTGGAGGAGGTTATGCTGGCCTTCAGCCACTGGACATATGAGTATACAAGAGGAGAACTGTTGGTATTAGATCTGCAAGGTAATGCCCTGACTTTGAAACTTGCATTGGGACCAAGGTCTATTTTATTATCTATGTTTTAATATTATCTATTTTTAGGGTTTTTCTTTTGCTAGCATTTTGTTGTATATTTGTAATAAACAACGAGGATTATTTAGTGCTGCTTCTTCTAGTTAGTTAGGATCTATGATTTTCTTATTTAATCATATTATGATAAATATTGGAAAGGACCTCTAAGAGCATTGTGTCCAACTTTACTCAGCACTGCCAAATCCAGCACACTCCATGTGCCCAGGGGCCACCCCTAAACAGCTTTTAAATTCCTGCAGGGATGGTGACTGCACCACTTCCCTGGGCAGCTGTTCCAGTGCTGGGCAACCTTTTCAGTGAATATTATTTTACCTCATTTCCAACCTAAACCTCCCCTATTGCACTTCAGGCCATTTTCTTGTCTTCCTGATGGGGACTGACCCCTACCTGGCTGCAGTGTCCTTTCAGGTAGTTCTAGACAGTGATGAGGTCTCCCCTGAGCCTCTTCCCCAGGATAAACACCCCCAGTTCTGTCAGCTGCTCCTCACAGGACCTGTGCTCCACACCCTTCACCAGCTTTTTAGTTCTAATATAGTATTAAATCTTACAGCAATGCAGAAACTATAAATAGATACATTTTCCTAATGAAATGTGCCATAAAAAATGCTATTTTTTGGCACACTTGTGTAGTGCCAGTGTGGTAAGTGGGTTTTATCCTGAACTCTGTGCCAGATATTCTGGCAGTGAGAACTGTATATGAGATTTTTCTCATGGGTGAAAACTCAAGCTAGGAAATGCAAAAAATAAATGGAAGATATCTGAGAAGTACAAAGTGTTTGCTTAGGAGCAATTTTCTAAGGGTAGAAAAATCATGTGTAGTTTGGGTTGTGTTTGTTGTGGGTTTTTTCTGGTTTTATTCTTGGAAAAGCTGAGAAGTCACAGCTAAGGGTTCCAAGGCTTTTTAATATTAATATATTTATGTAATCAGAAGTGTATCAGATTTAACTTTTTCTTCATGTGCTGTCTGTGAAGGTGTTGGTGAAAATTTGACAGATCCCTCTGTGATAAAAGCTGGGGAAAAAAGGTAAGGGTTAAGAAAGACTTAAAGCATTATATAAAATTTTCCCTGGAAAGAGAACACATGCAAGGGATGTTTATGTGTACTTTGTCTCTAAGGTCATACGATATGGTGTTCGGGCCAGCCAATCTGGGAGAGGATGCAATAAAAAACTTCAGAGCAAAGCACCACTGTAATTCCTGCTGCAGGAAACTGAAACTTCCTGGTAAGAGCTACAGGACCCTCCTTCTGAGACACTGATGTCATGAGATGATGTATGATACATAATGAAATAGTCAAGGCATGCTGTGAAAGTGGAACAACTAATAAACAGCAGTTATGTCATTTGACTTTAGGCTTCTGATTGCACCTATGATAAAAACATCCCTTTTTTGATAGTGCATATCCTGGAATTCATCTTCATAAGTGCATTTGCATATCCAATTCTTTGCTAGACATTTATGCCCCATTGATTCTACTAGCTCAAGAAATAGTAATCATTACGACTTTGTTCTGTTTGTACAGATCTGAAGAGGAATGACTACACACCTGACAAGATGATATTTCCTCAGGACGATGCCCCTGAATTGACAATTCAGCCTGGAAGCTGCACCAAAGATTCTGATCCGGCCAATTCCATTCGTCTGATGCTCTGATGATGTGATCAACTCAGTGGCTTCGCTCAAGCTTTGTGGAACCTCACCAAGTTGTCACTTACCTTTCCCTCACTATAACGAAAAGAAAGACTTGTCAAAACAAGGATTACTGTCTTATAAGTGGAATTTTGGCTGGTCCATAATCTAAGGATTTTACCTTGTGATAACCATCTACAGAGCAGCGTGGCAGCTGATCCTTCTAAAGGTGGAATAATGACAAGTATTTAAGATGTGTTTTTAAAGGGGCTTTTAAAGCAGAAAGTTTTATTTTTTATTTTATTTTGGTTTAGTGGAGGATTTTCTTCCTGTAGTCCTGTGGTGGGAAATATGCCTTCCACCAAAAGGATTTTGGTAGTTGATGTTTTAAGGTAAAGCATTTGTCTTTTTGGCATTTGTCTTACTGTCAATGAGCAAAACCAGGAGAAAGCACCTACCTCTGTAATGCCAGAGTATTCTTAGAGTGTTTTCAGAAGTGTTCCACTAATATTTTCTCACCAGGTGTCTTTTAATCTGGCCTTTGGAAGAGGACAGAGCCAAATGAGGTGTATATAGGATGCCAATAGACTGAAGTTGAAGGTAGGAACTTGATCTGTTCCAAAAGAGAGAGTCTCTTGAATCAGGATTCTTTCAGCTTCATGACTGTAAAACTGAGCTTGGTTGCTTTTGTTTTGTGAAATAGAGCCTGAATTGTGCATAATGAAATTTCTTGTTTTACACATTTCAATTTTATCAAGTCACTGTCAAATAGTAACAAAGCCATGATAGACTGGTATAATCATATTTAATAGAAGAATTAGTTTGTGCTGGTCCAAATAAGTTGCCTTGTAAGAACACAAGTTGGAAGTGCTTTCCCTTGTACCTACGTAGTGACTGCTTCAAAAGTTCTGCCTTCCAAAGATCTCCTAAAACCAGTGTATCGAAACCGAATGTACACATAACTTGTAAATGTATTTAAAATTGTGTAGAAAACATCTTTAATGTTATGTTATTTGTGGTACTTACTTAAGAGAGACTAGGGTTGGATTAGCATTGTGTAAAGTATGGGAGATTGCAATGCACCTTCATGCCAATAAAATGTAATTTAACTGTCCCAAATATTGTTGAGCATTCAGCAAGAAAAGAACCTGTTGTCCAACTGAAGTTTCATGCTGCGATTTTTTTTGTTTTGTTACATAGGTACTAATTTGTAATTTTTAATTAAAAGGGCAGTATATAGCTCTATAAATTTTTTATTCAGTAGTGTATCTTATAGATACAGACCTAAGGCACGAACACAATAGTTGTTTAAATGGTGTTTTATGTTTGATGGGGAAAGGTAAAATGTTATAAGGATATAATACTGTATACATTTTGTATATCATTAAATCTTTAAAGAATCTAAAATAAATTTATTCTTGTTTACAGACTTCTGCTCTCCGTCTCAGTCTGAAGGGTTATTATGGTGAATTTAAGTAACTCTTTATGCAGAAAAGTAGGATTTGCCACGCTGGATCAAAGCAGCTGTTAGCCTTTGAGGTATCACAACTTGGGCCAACACCAAAAACTAGGGAGGTAAAAAAGTGAAAACGGTCATAGCTGCCAAACACATGTGAGGGGATTAATGAGTAAATGAGTCAAAAATAGCTCTTTACAATGTTTAATTATGAGCTGCTTCTTCTGACTGCATCACCTCCTGTTGCTGGGAGGGAATGGGCAGATACTCCAAATGTACTTGCACCTTTCTAATGCCAAGTAACAGCAGCACCGAGTCTGTAAGTGTGAGTGGCTCTGCAAATTGAGAGATTTCCAGAGGAGTCTCTGGTGTTTTGAAAATGTGACCAAATTTCAGTGTATAAAAGAAGAAAAACATTTTGAGAAAATTGCAAGTAAAAGCTGGCAAACTTTGTTTCTTGACAAATACTTAACTACACAGTTATTTTTTAGCTGTGTTACTGCTCTTTGGTAGTTCTGTTTGTGACTCATTTCTTAGCAAAATAAACAGATGTGACCACCTTGTGATGGGTGTGAGTGATCATGGGGAGTACTCCTTCTGCTCAGTCTTGCAGTGACTCAGGCTTGAAGCTTTTTCAAGACCAAAAGGGACAAATATGGTTGGGAAATGCCTGTAAGATTTGGAGTGGTAACCACTGTTCATATTTCTGTACATCTGCCTGGCATGAGCAGTAGCTTTCTCTGTGTGACTTACAGCTTGAATTACATGAGAAGTGTATGTCTAAACTGAGGAGGGAGAAATGTGTAACTTTCAGAAGTGATCTGCCTCATACTTGCAGGGAAAAAAATCAGAAATGTCAAGTACCCTTTAGGGAAGGAATTGGAAAAGTGTGGTGGCAAAGGACAAAAACAAGTTGGTTTGAAAAAAAAAGCCTGACTCTGTTTGGACAGTGCCACCCACATCCTGCTCCTGTTGGGCAGTAGGAACATGAAAACTATTCCATGGAATTCAATTTATTTGAGAACATCAAGTGTGGCTCCTTTGCTGAAACCTCATCAGTCTTGAAATGCTCTATAAATAGGGGGAGTTGTGATCTTTTAGCTTTTAAATTTCCTTTACCAAAAAGGAGAAAAGTGATGGAACTGGAACTTCTGATAACTATTCAAGAACTAAAGTATTGGCATGTCTTCTTAGAACCTAGCTTTTAAATAGAGGGATATAATTCAAACCCTCTCTAATTATTTTTTAGTCAAAATCTGAAATGCTTTAGTGAGTTTCCGACTAGGAGGGTATTTAAAAGGGTATTTATCCTATAGGGAAGCAATTAAGCTACATAATTTAGACTTTGGTGGATTAATTAAAAGTCATTGTTGACTGTTTTCTTGCAGTATTTAGGTGGTGAAACATTTCAGAGAAAGCCAATCCCAAATGCATTGTGGCAAAATATATACAACCAGCTCCTGGGGAACTGGTTTTTTAGCTGCTGCTCAGCAGCCTTGTGGTTTGGAAAAGGAGGAGTTTGGTTTTTATGCCTGACAGTGATTTCCTACATGTTAAATCTTTGTGATTGCATCTCACTTAATGCCATAACTCTTAACACTGCAGGAATTTTGAGAGGGAAAAAGACTACAGCTGGAGACTTAGTAGTAACAGTTCATATTAAATGTTCCTAAAAAACCAGTTGGGAAAAAATAGGACTTTTTAATATGTAACAAGACCTCTGAAAAAGTTCTGATGGTTTAATATTTCTTTTCTCGATTAACACTTTTCCTTGCAATAAGGCACTTTGTGGTGAGAGTAATGGGAAGTTAATTCTCAGCCCCAGAGCTTGCAGTTGGTGGCACCCATGTGGATTTGTGTATCTTGTTACATTAAAATAGTAAGTCAAAGTCTTGATTCAGATTCCACAAAAAGTGGGAATAAACATATCCAGTTCCATTTACAAAACTGAACCAGATTTTTAGGGGTCAATAGCAGTAACAGCTGTCCCAGGAGTGCTGGAGACATCCTTTGCTTGAAGTTTAACAAGATGATTAGGAGGTTTTTTACATCACTTCATGGGCCTCTTCTGTGGGTACTTGTTACATTCCAAGTTGTTAAATAGGGAAAAACTGCTGCTCTTCAGTGGCATATGGAATTTAGAGATGATCTGCATTAACATAGCTAATTAAAAGCCATTTGCCATACCTTTTTTTCTTCCCTCAGGGAAATCCTCATAACACCCAGAAGCTAATTCATTATGATGTTTTGAGGTAGCTCCATCTCTTTATGGTCAACACCCTCGGTCATCACTGCCCTTCCAGCAGAGCATGGCAATAATAAATCCTAATCCAAGCGAGCAAACACGGATAAAGGTGTTGGGCCAAAGCTCCCTGCTCAGTGGAATGGGTGGGTGCCCCTCTCTTCCCAAAGTTTTCTGTTCTGGCTGCTCAGGGAAGGAGATGGAGGCAGGTGTGGCCAGGTGTGTTCCCTGGCCAGTGTTACCAGGTGACATCACAAGGGGCTGGGGCAGGAGAAGCTGGGGTGACAGGATGGAACACGGGACTGAACACACGGGGCACTGCTCGTCTTTGCTCTACGGAGATTGCTGCGGGTTTGGAGTTCTCTGCCCTGCCTCAGAATAGAACATCAGCCTCCAAAAAAGAACAGCAACATTGGTGAGCAGATGGGGGTGGTGTAGAGTCTGTGTTCAGCATCTCAACTGTCTCATTGGGGATGGGGACACTTAGGTCCAGGACAGACTTTTGCAGCCAGAAAACAAACATACTAAAATTTTCCTAACATGAATTAAGTAACATTTTAGAGCAAAACTCTGAAGAACAACCTGCTTCTAGTAGCATCTGGACTGCAACCAATGGTTTTAGAAAATAGGTGAGTACTGTACCTGAGGAAATTGAATATAATGTAATATGCACTATTAAGCATTTTGCCCTAGAGATGGCTATTCACAAGTGGTGGTAGTTTTTGAGTAACTGAATGGAGTAAAAGACTGAATGGAATTTTAGGAATAAGTCTTAAAACCTCATGTATTTAAATAACACCTCATAATGATGTATCTTACCATATTGGAAAGAGCTTAGTGGGGAAGATGAAGAGTCTTCACCACTATAAACCTGGTGAAAATAAATGTGAAGAAGAAGAATAAATGTGAGGAGTAAATGTGAAGAAGAAACAGCAGCATTTTAGATTTCCACTGTTGTGGATTTTTCTCATAGTAGGTGGAAGGATGGCATGGAAATGGAAGTACTCCCCCAAGGAACAGCTGGAGGATATGAGCAGCCTGCACCCAGGGCTCACAGGGCTGCAGAACCTGGAGAACACGTGCTACATGAACGCAGTGCTGCAGTGCCTCTGCAGCCTGACCCCGCTCGTGCAGTATTTCCTCTCAGGGAAGTGGAACACAGCCCTGCACGAGTGAGTTGGTTTGTTCACAGTACTGAGGGCTTTCTGCTTGGCACTATTTTCCTGCCAAAGGATATGTTGCCATGAGAATGTCCAAGGCACCTGCCAGCTTCCCCCAGGCAGTTCCAGTCAGATTGGCCACCAGCTGGTTTCCTTCTCCTTTGAGAGCCCAGCCCTATTCCTTGCTGGTCCTTCAGCCACGATACTTTTCTTCCCATATTGATGGTAATACCTCTTAATGTTGTCTTGATGATGATTCCTACCACTTTCTGGGATCTGCAGAGTCCCTCAAGCCAAGTGACAGCTGCCAAAGTTGTACTCTACCAGCATCTGTTTTCTGAGTTTCTGTCTTGTGCTCCCACTTGAAGGCAGACACTATTTTTTCATCCATCACCTGAAACTCTCCCCTTTTTTCCAAGGGAGATTGGAGAGTCTGCGACTGCCTTTGGCTGTTTGGTGTCTGACATGTGGCTTGGAGAGTTTGACTTTGTTTCCCCTGAGGCTTTTCACTCTGTCTTTGGGAAGCGGTACCCAGCTTTTAGCAGGAGGACTCAGCATGATGCACAGGAGTTCCTCATCTGTGTCCTGGATGACCTCCACGAGGCTTTCAAGCAGGTGAGAGCCCAGCTGTGGTGCTTTGGGAACTACAGCTGTTTCCTCTGCATTTTATGACTTAGCATTTCATGTAATAATTGCCTATCATCCTCTTCTGAACTCTATGATGGGGCCACTAATAACTTCCCTTTTCTACCTTTATTTCAGACCCATGTAAACACAATTATTAATTTGCTTCTTATCTAATACTCCATCAAACTGCAGCCCCATCTAAATGACAATGCTGGTGTAGTTTCACTGTCCTAACCTCTTCATCTCCTTTCTCCTTCCACAGTTAATGTTCTTCCACTTTCTCATCTGCCTGAAAACTTCACGTCTGCCATGCCCCCATGACTTTATCCCCTCCAGAGCCACCGATAAAGAGCTTTTCAAGCAATTAATGCTATCAAATGTCTGAATTGTTGTATTTTTGTTACTTTTCTCTCAGAAAATGAATCAATCTTACTCTACATGTATGAACCCTCAAGTAAAGTAACAGCATTTTAGAGCCATGTTCTGTGGCAAGACTAACAACTGATCAACCCAGGGAGTGGGCAGTACCTATTCAAACCCAGTGAGGGCACTTCTCAAAACAATTGCTTATCTACATTTTGTCAATTTTTTTTTCCTTCTATATAGCCAAGCCAGGAAAGACAGAGCTCTGCTGCAGGAGCAAGCACAAGGAGTAGCAGTGGCACATCTGTTATAACACACTTATTTGAGGGACAGCTCAGTTATGCCATCAGGTGTCTGACATGCAAAGCCCTCAGTGACAAACCCGAGAGCTTCACTGTCCTCTCCCTGCCCATCCCTTCCACCAGAGTGTGCTCTCTGCAGGTACAACAGCCAGCATCTTCCTGCTGGTTTCTGCTTCATCTGGGAGTAGAGGCTTAGACTAATAGGTTTTATTGAAAAAAGGCAGGGCTTTAGTTACTTTGGTCTCCTGGGCACTAATGGAATGTCTTGGATCTGTCCCTAGATGTGGGGTGTCTTTACTGGTCTCAGAACCATGTCAGTTGGTAAGGTTACAGGAGCAGTGCTCACGAGGTGCCAGGGGATGAAGGCTATTGAGATCATTCAATAGAAGCCATGAAGGTTTCTTCCAGTCATCCAAGTATTTCTGCCTTGGTGGGGAAAATGGAAACCAATATTGGCTGCTTTGTCTTACAAGTTTGTAATGTCAGCCTTGCTGCATCACACTTCAGTTAGGGGGAGCAAATTCATCTCTTAGCACCTTCATGGGTGGAGGGAGATGTGTTCAATCAAGTGATGTTTGGCTTTTTTCCTTTGACAGGACTGCCTGGAATGCTTTTTTCAGCCAGACACACTGACTCAGAACAACCAAATCCACTGCTACTGGTGTGGAAGCAACCAAGATGCAACAGTAAAGGCCTCCATAACCAAGGCACCACAGATCATCATCTTTCATCTAAAGAGGTACAGTCTAAGTGAGGTAGGACATAGCCAGCTCCTGGGTAATGTGAGTCATGATGGACAGTCATTTGTGTTTGCCTGAAAGGAAACTGATCTCTGCAAATAAGTGGGTTTAGTACTTTAGATACCTGAAAGCTAAAAGGGCATTTATACAAATACAGCTGTCAAACATGCAAGTTGCATTCCTGAATTTCATGTACAGTCTTCTGCCTGTGTCCTGCAGGCCATCAAATTTCTCCCTATACTTGGGATCTGCTCTCCAGAGGGAAGAGAACTCCAGCAAGCAGTGACTGACTACAGCCCAGTGCAGTGGCTCATCCAGTCCCTGAATGATCCCTGTGAATCAGTTCCTGTGGCAGCTCAGAGAGCCTGTGGCTTGGGTTCCAAAAGCAGGACTGACACAGTGCTTTGCTTGCTGCTACTGCAGTTGAGACACTCTGGTTTTGTTTATCCCTTTACCAAATCAGAGTGGTGCATCAGCAAAGGAGCATCTGGGTTAACAGATTTCACTAGCCACACATAGCCAGATGCTGAATTTATTCTAAAGAATTTTTTTTCTTAACAACTTTCCACCTATAAAGAAAACTACTCTGGGATGATTTGACTTCCCAGAACTATGTTATTTGAAGTTCTTATTTAATTTTCCATTCAGCATCTGCTTTTCTCAACATTCTCAAAGGACATGTGGTCCCCAGCTGCAGCTCTTGGCCACACTGCAAATGATTAAAAAGTGCAGTGATGTACTCAAAGTTACAGAGGGAAGAGGGATGAAGTCTGGCATGAGAGAAGAGCTGACACTGGCACTGCAGTCCCGTCCAAAATGTTTAGGACACAGAGAGTGACGCACAGATATGCCTTCAGGCTTTGGCAGAAGGATCAGGAAGCAAGAGCTTTGCTTTTCTTGCTGGACACCTGCAATACACAACATTACCAGAGATCTTTCTTTCAAATGCTGGGTAGTCAGTTGATGGTTTTCCCTCCTCCTAGGAAAGTCAGTTAAGCAATCACCACAACACAAATAGAAGCTGAGGCTCATTTAAAATAGTCCAAAAATTCATTTCAGGTTTGCCTGGCAGGACAAGCACCGAAGGAAACTCTCGACCACTGTCTGCTATCCATTCAGCGATCTGGATCTCTCTCCCTACATCTCCACATCGTGTCACAACAATACAGAGTACAGCTTGTGTGCTGTAGTGGTAAGCTTTGCCCTTCCTGCTTTTATTGGGAGTGCCCTGCCTCATGGAGCAGATGAAGCCTGTGTTGGTTTGGACTTGATGTATAAAGATTTATAATTTAATATCTGTTTTGTTGTACGCTTTTTTCTACCAGCCATGGACATAATCCAGTAACAGTACGTAACTGAAGGACAGAGACATTATTTCTCCTTCTTCCCCAACATCCCAGTTTTAAAAGAATGCTCTCCTGGCACATAATGCCTCTTCAGAGTAAACTCACAGACTGATCCAGCATGAATCCTGGTTTTAAATAAGGACATGGCTCACAACAATGGGGTCCTCTTATAGTGACTTGTACCAGGGCTAATAGTTGGGTTGCAAATGTAATTGCAAAATAAATAAGCATGATCATCATCCATTTACTCTGTTTGAAAGAATTTATTTGAATTAACATTCCCTGCCCTAGGCCAAAAGGGGCTAAAACCCTCTGTGCCATCTTTTCCAAGTGCATTCATAAAACCATTGCCAGTTCCTAGCTTTGCCTGTAAGGAGACAGAACAGGAGTTTGGTTTTAACAGACTGTGTTGTTTGTTACAGAACCATGCTGGAGATCTGGATTATGGCCACTACACGGCCTTCTGCAAGCACTCAATCACCCAACACTGGTACAGCTTTGATGATGCCCAGGTCACCAAGATCCCAGACTCTGCAGTGCAGGCTGACACAGCTTACCTCCTCTTCTACATCTCCCAAGGCTACTGACACCCTGTTAGTCTTGAAAATGAACACTGGGTAGGGCAGCACCTAGAATTCACCAGCAGCATTAGCCAACTCCAGTTTCATCAATAAACTAGAGCATGTGCACCACTGATCAGCTGTCGTGGTCTTTCAGGAAGTGACTCCTAGAAAGGACAGTGACAGCCCTAAGCCATGAAGGAATGTGCATCTGCTCCATGTGCACAAGGGCCAGGGTTGTTTTCCATGACAACCTTCTTGCACCCCTCAAAGCAACACAGATGTTGAGCACACAGATGCACTTACCTGGAAATTCTTGTTTTTCTGCTGGTTAAGTATAGTAGGTTGTTCTAAGCTGCCTTTCAGGAACTAACAGAAGGATACCAAAGTGAAAGCACACAACCAGACCAGACTGTGCTACAGAAGAGAGGATGGAGTGACCATTAATACAGAAAAAAGAAAAAGGCATTGCTCTACTGATGTCATTTTTGTCTCTCCAGCACTTCAAACTTGTTTGCAGCTTGCAAGCTTCTGGAAAACAATCAATATTGGTCTTAATTCCATCAGCAAGACAAACAGACAGACAGGTAAAAGCTCAGAATTTAAGACTTTTGAATGCCAGCCTTATCAGAAAAGGAAAACTAACCCTAATCCATAGCAGAGAAATATGTAAGATGCAACTAAAAGTTTTTAAACTAATCACCTCTATGCAAAACAGTATTTTTATGTGGAGAACCTTTAAACTGTGTAAGTATGAGTCAGACTGTTATTATGTACAATCTTGATCATTACATAACAGCTGAGAATGAAAAACCAAACCCAAACGTACATTTAACAGGATATATTTTTAAATAATTTCTTCATTAAGGTTTTTAATGCATGTGTACATGAAAATTTATATTAAAAAATTAAAAAGGAAAATCTTGTTTAGAATAACTCTGAAGTGCACAAATATTGACAAAAGCTAACAGAAAAAATAATACAGCTCTGCTTTTTTATTAAGTAGTGTTGCTATTACTTAGAGCTGGCAAATAAATGCAATCCTCTGAGTTTTAGAGATTCTCACAAAAAGGACAACATTTTATTATATACATAATTCTGATGTGCAAGTATGCAATCAATATGTACACTTACATTCCTAACTGTTTACATCGTTCTAGAGTATTCACAGTAGAGTCAAGCTTAAGGTTAGAAATGTGAAAAGGCCATTAACAGTGAAAGAAAAAAATAAACCAAGATATGCCTTGGGATTTTAAGACATTTTAAACTACTTGTTAATAGATTTCAGATGACTAAGCTAGAATTTAATTTTGGAGCAGACTAAAAATATAGTTCTTTTTTAAATAAACAGTAATGCAAGTATGCTCGTAAATGGTTCCACAGATGGCAGTATGACCACAAGCATTGCCCATTGGTCTCTGATTGTGAAGCACTGCTACGGCCCCAGCGAGCCCTGCTGGCAGACACCCTGCTCCTCCCACCCAGTGACTGGGTCTGCTGCACTTCTGCATATTTATATGCATTCCCAGGCCTACTTTGCTCTTGAAGAAAGAGAACCACTTTCCTTAAGCCACATTCCTTTACGTGGCCATGTCTACTGCTCGCTGTTCATAGGAAGTATAAAAGAGAATGTAAGCAGCTGAGGACTTCACCGAGGACGCCGAGATCTCGGACACTTCGTGGTCATCAAACTTAAACCAGCGCTGTTTTGAAGCATTTTTGCAGTAGGCTGTGTAGTGCCCCCCGTCCAGCCCACCGTAATGATTCTGTGAATGTAAGGCAAGGGTTAGTGGTCTTCAAAGCTGCCATTTCTTCCCTGGTTAGGGAAATAATCTAGAACATGAAATTTTTACTAAATCCCAATTGTTCTTTTTCAGGATGCAACTTAATCTGTAACTACAATGCAGCCTGGCTGAATCACACAGGCCACCCTGAGTCCTGGCATAAAGTGCAGCTGGAGTTTGAAATGTGACTGGTTACTCACCGATACTGAGAACAGATTGTATCTCTTCAAGGAAGTCTTTGGACCAATAACATACTGAGAGAGGTCAAGAGTTTCCAGTGGAAAATCAACTGAAGTTTGAAGCTTTTGTTTCCATCTTCCATCGTAGGAAAATCTAGAGAATTAAAAAGCACCATGAAAGGCTGTTCACAAGCTACTCCATTGTATTAAGCATATTCGTTTTCCCTGTTTTTAAGCAGGATGTGATCTCAACTAAAGCCCCCAGTTCTGTTAACTTTTGCTTATGTGTTTCTTAGCAAAAATAACAAGAGATCACTTGTGAAAGTGCCTTGGGAGTTACAGCCTCATAAAAGAAGCATCAGATGAAAATCAATTTCTTGCAACATTACAACTGGTAATGTATCTGTGACCTTCTCTAAGTTAAAATGCTCAGCCACTGCCATGGAACAATCCAGTTCCACCAAAGCCTGGTCATTTCATCCTAATTAATATCCACCAATCACCATTTCCTTACCGTTTCAAGTGCACAAGAAGAACAGGTGGTAATTTCCAAATTTCTATTTTTTTCAAAGAATCCCTTCGAGTTTTGCAATGGCTACAGTAAAATCTATTGTTATCAGTGAGCTTTTCTTCTTTGGAGAACAATCTAAGGCATTCCTAAAACAAAATACAGAGATTGTGAATAGTAGGTGTTTTTGCAAGTATAATCAAAATGCTTGTTTCCCATTTGGTTGTTAACCTGCATTGGTTATCTGCATCCTCCATTTCACTGAGGAAAAGTGACTTAAATCTATGTGTGGAAGCAAATTTTACTGCAGATATTAATTAGTGTCCTTCAAAATGTACAGACAATATTTTGTTTAAAACCACAGAATACTTACATTGTGACCTACCAAGCAAGTAATATACCAAAGCAAGTAATATACAGGCTGCTATTGCAGCTTCAGTATTTCCATCCTGCTGCTAACTTAAAACTTTTAAGGAATGACCTATTTCTTTAAACTTTAGAAGAATTGAAAAAAAAATGCAGATTCAGATCTGTTCATGTTTCAGGTCAATGCAAATTAAGCAGAATGCTGACCAACCCCTTCAAGCAGAGGGTGAGCAGCAGCAGCATCACAACCAAGTGCCAGCTGGCACTGCAGGAGCAGTTTCTCTCCAGTTGCCCATACCTGCAGAGTGCATTTGCTGGAGGATGCAAGTGGTAATGAGAGATACATGAAAGCCTCGAAGGTTCGGGACCTCTTGTGACACGTCAGACACTGCACGGTGGATTTGAACTGCCCTTGGAACAGTGCCACAATGATGGACTCGTTGAGCTGTTTGTGCTTATGCCAGGCTATTTCTGCTGCACTTGAGTCATCCAGGTGATCGTTATTTTCTTCCTTGTATCTTTTCCTGTTGTCAGCCTGGATAGCAGAAGTTTAAATACCACAGCAATATATTAGCATATATGTAAGTAAGAAATCTCATATAGGCAAGCATATGATTGATTATTCACAAGAATATTTAAACATGTCAGTGTAGCCATCCAGTTCTTGTCTAGTGAGGCTTCTTCTGTGACTCCCTCCACCACCTTATACCTACTACTTCAGAATTCCTACTTTAATTCTGAATAATCACATTTCTCTATATATAAGGTTAAAGTAACATAATCTTATGGAATAAGAAAGTTTTTTAAAATTTTCTCTTGCTCTTCTGACAGATATATAATTTCTTTTAAGTGTATTGCTTACTTTATTTAGGTCCTCATGCAAGCCATCCATTAGAAAGAGAAGCAATTCTTGGGAGTCCTGTTGGCTATATCCTGCAAACTGGTCATTAATTTTCCCAATTGTAATTTTGAAGTCTTTTGGACTGATATATTTATACTGTCCTGCCCATAAAGCTTTCATTATTACACCAAACTCTTCAGCCACTTCACCTTTATGTCCCAGAAAATTTGACCTATAAAATAAGAAACAAAAAAAAAAATCTGAGCCATTCAAATAACTAGGTTTTAATATTAATGTTTTAAATTCAAAACATGGTCCCAATTTTAAAATAATTTCTTTAGACTAAGGAAAACTGGCTATTAGACTGAGTTAAATTTTCATCTATGTCAACCCTGTAATTTGGTACCATATTCCAGATGGAAGGTACAGCTGTTTTCAGCATAGTTTTGTGAACTATTTAAATATTCAGTTTGGTTTTAAGAGACTAGCACACATGTATTTTATGAATGTGGTGACCATAATATAATTATCACAGTCCAGTAAAACCTATTTAGTGACACAAATGAATTTTGAAAATGTCAAGGTGGCCAAAAGTTACCATTTGGCTCCTACTTAAAAAAAAAACCAGCCCCACCAAGTGATCTTCTTGAATTGGCCAATATAAAGGCAGATGAGAGATTGTTACCTGTTAATATCAGCTTGATACAAGTTTCTGTTGAAATACTCAGCCAGGTGAGGTGCATTGCACAGACACTGTAATATGGAATTCATGTAGCAAGTGTTCCCTAGATTACGAAGTCCTGTCAGAGCTGGTCCCGATCCCCCAAACACAGGATTGAGATTGCGAATCTGCGATGCAGAGAGCCTGGAAATTTCTGCTTTAGTGTAACAGGCAGGTCTATAAGCAAAAAATTATTTTTTAGGAGTCTCAGACTTGACAAAGTTGTGCACATACACCAACAGACACCACACCTCACCCCACCACCCACAGGGACTGGACCATCCTGGCACCAAATACCATCATTTAGGGTACTCAAAACCAGCCAATGCAACAGTGAGAAATCCATATACACTGGCCTATAATGAGGCTCAGTTTTAGGCACTATCAGTTGTGAGATTTATATATTTTTTTCCCTTTATTTCTTTAATTCACAGATGAAGAATTAGCTGTTTAATACAGTTTAAAATCTGCAAACTTGCATTTCACAAACTGTCAGAAGATAGACTTTTAGTATGTTAACACAAATAACAGAACTTCAAATGCAACTGTCATCCAATTAATAGACTGTGGCCTCTGAAATTCCTGCTAATACATAACTATGATACTGATTTCCCAATGAGAACTGCTCAATACATTGAACTTCTAGCAACAAAATTTCAGTCTATTACTCATGCATCCTTTCAAACCCACTTAGAAAACAGTAAGGAATTTCAGTTGCTTAAACACAAAGAAAGTCCTTTGTGCTGTCATACTGCCTGAGCTGTGATCTAACTTATCAAACAAACATACTTATTGTCACGATTGACTGCAGGAGTGACAGGAATTCTTTTCTTGTCTTCCTCCTGGATGGCTTGGGTGATATCTGGGGACGAGTAGGAGCGCTTGAGCTTGGAGTGTTCCCTCTCCCGCTCAGCTGCCACCTTTGCCTTGGCTTTCCGGGTGGGAGGGGTTGATGGAGGAGTGGCTGCAGGAGCCATTTCTGGTGGGTACATCTGAACAGTGTTGGTTGGTGAGTGATAGTAGCGATAGGTTCCAGTGATGTCATCCAGGAACTTGGGGGAAAAAACCAAAATAGTTTCAAACTCAAGTGAAAATCCATCATTAACTTACCTATTAACAACAGCACGAGTTTTTCAGACATTGGGATATTAAGTTGTGACTGGCCTCAACACTCAATGGATTAAATTTAGTAGAAGGGAAATTTTCATCAAAATGCCTATTAAACAGCAAAAACCAGGAACAGCAGATGAACTGTCCTAGTTTCATTACAAATAATATTAAAATTCAGAAAGTAACTGTGTGGAAGTTAAAGGGGAGTAAAAAAAATGATACAAGGTTTAACTTTAGAAGTAAGACACAACTGAAATACAGGACAAAACGACACAGAACAGTTTGATTTTCATTTCAGAAGAGGAGTTACCTTTACCCAACCTGCAGGCAGCCCTGGGACTATCCTTCCCATCTCCTCACTTCGTGCTCTCATTAATGGCTCCCGCTGGGACTAATAAACAAAGAGAAAAGTAAGGTATGTACAGTTCCTAAGCTGCCTGTGACTTCTCTATGGAGTTACATGATTCAGTGCAAACAGTACAATAAATCCTTGATTATAGATAGAAATAAAATGTATTGTAATGGTAATTTAGTATTTTATATTGCTCAATCTAAACAAAAAACACTGGAATCTAAACAAAACGTTTGCTGACGCATTCCAAAAAAACAAGAAACAAACCAACCATTTAGTCTCATGAAAGTCACAAAACTCAATTTTTCCCCTGAAGAATCAGGAAATAGTAGGAGTATGTGCTTCTGTTAAACACATTAGGCTGAGCTTTTTTCCCTCTTAAAGTAGCACTTGAAGGTGTGTGCATGAGATGATGAATGCATGGAGAATGTTTGTTAGTGCCACTAGAAATACATCAAGACTTATAATGGAGGTTTCAAGTATTTTTCATATGAATATGACCAATGAAAAAAAGCAAACAAACACTGTCAATATGGCATAGTCTTTTCTTAAGATGATGACTTTCAAAATTGAAATGAAATGGAGTTTAACATAATATAATAATCATAAAGCATCTGTGCTTGATTATTTTGACTACATACAATACATTTGTATTTACTTTAAGTCTTTCAGTATCTTGTTCAGAATCCTCTCTAAGGGGTCCTGGCTTTTGAGCTTCACTGTCTGGTTGTCCTTTAACCCCCATTTGCTGCAAAAGATTTTGAAAGAAGGCTTCAATTTTCATCTGGCATGTCAGTAAACAATGCTGATAGAGTTATAATTTCTTTTTTGGTTGTTAAATGCATGTACCACAACAAAGTGGTTAAAGCAGGTATTTTTATTCCATCTACATACTATAGGCAATTCACTGGAATAGTTTTTGAAACTGAATGTTGTATTACAGTTTGTTCTGTAGTTTCAACAGCTCAGAAATAAAGTGCAGAACTTCCACCTACGCTACTTTACACCCTAAAAGTTGTGGGGTTTACAATTTGTTGTTAAACGTCAGGCTTTTTTCCCTTTCACTCTTCACTTGCCTTTTCCATGGAGAGGTCAAACCTCTCCATGGAAAAGGCAAACTGTGAAGCCAACATGAATTTGGTTGATCATAGGCCGTCATTTTGGGATAATGTGACATTTCTCTGTCAGTCAAAAGCTCATGAATGACTGTGCTAAATTTGCACAGGAAGATTTATTTTTGCTTTCTTGTTCATTTGGATTAAACAAACATCAGAATATGATCAAATCACAACTGCAATTACAAAAGCAGAGAAAAATATTTTAATTCAACTTCTTGAGAAGTGGTTGTAAAGACATCTGTTCCATTGTTGGCTTGCAAGTGGTTCCTGTTCTATGATCACATGATTTGCACATTGAGAAATTTTGCAATTTTTTTCAAGAATGAGGAAAGAAAGAACTGTGACACTCCTCCCTTCCCCCCAAGGTTTGGAACTGGACTGTTTTCAGCAAAAATCCTAGATGAGGATGTTGCTTTGCTTCCTGTGCCAGGTAACAAAATCCTGTTCTGTCAGTGTTTCTACAGCTGGGGGCACTAAAGGGTTCCTTATGACACCATTGTGTCCTTAACACCTCATACAGGACCAAGCTGGCACAAGAGATTAAACACCACCAGGCTTGTATTTTTGAAACGGAGGGTTGCAGTCTATGAACCATCATCCCTTCTAGCTCCATGTGAGTGGGAAATTTTGTTATCCCGTGGGGATTACATGCTGTCCACCTACAAGAAAGAAACAAGTTTGCCTTGGGAAAAAAAAAATCTATTTGTGTCTTGGTTTTAACTCTCTCCTCTACTTTTATGTAAAATGTGGTCTAAATACATATCCAATTATGTATTTCAAATTGCTAGATTAAAACTGGACTATTCAGAATGATTTAAGTGCATTACTACCTCACACTTGATGATGATTTTCTTTTTCACTGACCTTGCCTGGAACAGTCACAAAGGTCTGAGATGCATCACCCAGTGCCCGTTTCTGTGTTTCTGGTGTTCGAGTTCCTTTTTCTCTTTCTTCCATGGATATTTTGTCAATCTCAATTCTTTTCGCACCAATGTTTTCTGGTTCATTTTTATTTTGCTTTTTTGCTTCTACTGCTTCTCTGTGTGCTCTTTCTTGTTCCTTTTCCTCCTGTTCTCTTTTTATTTGTTCATCTCTCTCCTTCTGCTCTCTGTCCTCTTTTGATTGCTGTAGCTTTTCTTTGTGTTCCTTTTCCTTCTGTTCCTCTTTTGCCTTTTGTTCTTGTTCTTTTTGCTCTTGTTCTTCTTTTTCTCTCTTGAGCCTCTCTCTCTGTTCCTGCTGTTGCCTCTCCCGCAGTTCCTTTTCCCGTCTGTTTTTCTCTAACAGAGCAGCAGTTTCTGCATGGACCCGACTTTTTTCTTCTTCTGTCAGAGTGTTCCTTCCATCATGCACAGGCTTTGTGGAGCGGTCTGGAACTATTCTTCCACTCTCACCAGACTGGCTGTCACTGATTGTACTTGCAGGTTTTGCTCTGTTATCACCATGGATTTTTAGTGAAGGCTTTTTAGAACGATCCACCTGTAACACAGGTGCAGAACAATTCACTACAGCTACCACTACTCTCTTTGCTAAGCTCTTCCTAAGTGAGATTTGTAAGAGAATAAAGATTATATCAAGTTGACTTCTGCCAGAGAAAGAGATCTTTCAATTTCATTGAATCTTCTCATTCAAACTGCTTGTTAGTAAAATTAGGTATTCATTCCAGGTGTGAACTAATAAACAAGCCCTAAAGAATCATAAGGACAGCATTATGCACTGATTACCACAACCCTCTATTTTTGTGTTTTCAAAGGTGGATATTTTAGGGCAATCAGGCAGCCTAATTTGGGCTTGACCCTCTCAATCATGTGACAAAGCACACGTTCAAGGCAGATCTGCTTGATGGGAAGGGGTATTTAAGAATGGCTTATGCTCAACTGTTGCCAGTAGGTTGTTTTTGAGGCTGGAGTGAGTGTTCTGAAGAAATAAAAGCTCATCTGGTTCAGGGACAAGCAGAAATAAGGTCTCTAAATTTTACAGTATAGGGTCTCTTGAATGAGATCTATATTAAAGGCTGCATATAGAAACTGAAGAGCTTTTAGCCATGTCTACTAAGGTAAGTATTATTTTAGTGTAAGAACTCTACATAGGTGTTTTTATAAAGTCTTATTCACATGAAAGGAAGAAACAAATTCCTATACTTTCACTACTGGGCCCAGAGTGACAAACCACCTAAATGTTTTATTATTTGAATGAAGATACAGTGGCTGGAAATCAGACCTGTGGAACAGCTAAGGTAAACCATGGCTTAATTGTCCTCTCTGTATTTCATCCTATGTTGCTTTAAGTAGAAAGATTATATAAACTTTCTGAATTAGTGATCAATTGCTGACCTTGAATTTCTCACATGCTCACATGAAAACATTTATGAAAACTTCTGCAATTCTGTTGAGTGTATTTAGTTTCATATAGTTCTGTAGATCAGTTACCACAGCTTCACAGACCACCAAGAGTCTCTGTACCAATATACTCATGTACAAGGCTTAAACAAATGTATTGAGTATGTTTACTTGTGGATTTCGAGTTCTGGGTGTGGTGGGTCTCTAACACATTAACCATATACTAACTGAAAGAAAGGAACAGGTCAAAAAGCTTACCTCAGGGATACTTCTTGTAACTGACATGGGATTAACTACAAAGGAGCTGTCAGATTTTGGAACAGCAGCATCTTGTATGTTTGGTCTGTTAAGTGATTTTAGTCTCTCTTCCAAATTATCTCCCATTTCTTCATTTTCAGCAACAACAGGTAGCACAGGAGCTGGCTCTTCCAGAGAAGGATATGTAAAATCCACTGCAGGAGGGGGTACAGGAGGGAACCATAAGAGAATTCTCAAAACAAAACCACAAAAGCAAGATAAACCCCCCATTCCAACCCAAAATTTAGCTTTTAGCCATAATAAAGACTTTCCTAAAAACACCTGAATGGAAGACTCATCCAGTAAGTACAAATGCTTGGTGGGGTGTTATCCTTTATACTTACAAGAAACAGTCACTGCTTCAGTCCTGCCATGCTGGGGTGGAGTTACTCTAGCATTTGTTGTATACTGTGGAAAACAAAGGAGCCAGTTTTCATAACCTCCCTCTAGAATTAAAGGCTCATTCTGCAGGATGGTTTTGCTTTCCCACTGTACGGAAAAAAAAAAAAGTTTAAAGTTAATTGATTTAAAATAGAAAGTAAACTTTTAATAGTGTTGTTTAAATTCCTGTGCCTAGTCGTTAAATTGAGAGATTGTTTTTTGAGATTTTTAAACAAGACTTGGAGGTTGCAAAAATAGGGATCCTCTCTGTGTTTGGAGAATGCCCAGCACAGTTGGTTCCTGGCTCTGCCTCCAACAGGGTGTGAATATTTCTAGCAGAGAAAGAACCACTTACTGCTACTTCACATAACAATCCTCCATGCAGAAAAGTATTTTTATTACAGTATTTGCTTCAGTTTCTTATCTTGTATGTTTGCTGAGGGATTAGTGATTTAGAAAGCATAACACTGACTTTCTGAAACCCCTTGAGAGTTCAGGGTTCAGACTGCCCTCCTCCTGCTGTCCTCAGTACTAGTACATGAACAAGGCAGTCTAGAGAACAGAGTCTCTAAAGCAATTAAGATGGAGAACTGCTGAACTATCTCTGAAGCCCAGCCCTGAATGTCAAGGTAACAAAGATTTGCAGTCTTTCACAAGAGCCACCACTGTACAGAGGAGAGACAACACAGCTACAGAGAATTTGACTCGAAAATGCTGGGCATCTGCTCACTGTGGAGTCTATAAGCTTCCTGCACTATTGAAACTCAAATTTAATTTAATGCTTACCTAAAAGTTATATTCAAAAATGCAGAAAAGTTAACTGTGCTGAAAATATTTCTGGAGCCTCCTTCATTGCAGCCCCTCCACTGTAGGAAGTACCTGGCTGATAGGACTGCAAAGTAGGTGGCCAATCACTTTCCAGGGATTAGGAATTACTGCTGCTAATATAGGAGAGAAGGTGACTGTTCCTGGGAGACAGGACTAAAAGTACTTTCCCAAATAACTCTGTCAGCAGAGAACTGTAAGTTGATGAGCTGCTTATTGAGGAAGTGAGTTGAGTCATTCTGCTGTTCACCTGTTTGATAAATTATACTGTCATCTACTAGAGTACAGTATGAAACTTCAAACTACACTTCTGCTATCAAAACAAGCAGGTTTTGAAAACTCAACCAAGTGTCATTAAGGCCTCCATATACACACAAATATAAGTGCTTCAAGGCCTTATTTACTAAGATGAATTAATTAATGAATGAAAAGACGAAATTTGCCAACCTTAAAAAGTGCATCTTTCAGGCTCTGTAGAGTTGTTCCCAGCTTTAAGTCTTCAGCAGAACTAAACCAGTCTAGCAGTATAACATAATGGAACTGTCCTCTCCTCTTCCATGAATCCCTAGACTCCTCTGGGAGTCTAGCTTCAATCAGGTAAGCAGTATCTCTGAAATGAATTAACATGCATTTAAAGATTCATGTACAAGTACCATTCTGTCCAACAATATATAATCTATAGATGTTTATGTGCTGGGATAAAATAAATATGCATTGTGTTGAAGTCAGTACATGCAAGAACAGAGCTGTGCAGATACATCTCACCCACTGGTATACAGCAGGGATTCTGACACTAGGTGTACAAGCTTTAAAAGCATGTACTTTTTTAGAAAATTAAATATTTCACTCTCATTTAACATCATGTCTTACCCAGGATGGATAGCTTCTTCTGGGACACTGATGGATTTTGGAATACAGGATTCCTGATAGTCCTTTGATTTTCGAGCATCCATTATAAGCAATTCAATATTTTTGTCTGACATCATTGCAAACAGTCTCTCAGGTGTGACTGCTCCTTGAAAGAGAGAAGCAATTACACGTAAGAAGCCACATTATAAATGAAGATAGCTATGAATGGCTATGGTATCTGACTGGTGCAATCAAGACTGCAAACAGATGACAGAACTAAGAAATCCCACAAAGTCATGGAGGTGAGATGTTACAGTGTGGGCCTTTTGCTCCCACTGCTGTAGTGATCAGCCCCTGATCTGTTAGATTAGACAAATACTGAATATTTCAGTGATAAACAAGTTTAATGTATTGTGGTCTCATTTAAATCAAGCTATATAGGCAAGCATTTGTGAACTACATGCTGCAGATATTCCTCTTGAGAACTCTAGAGAACATTTTCACATACTCATTACAAGAACAAAAAGCAGAAGGTTGTAAGGAGAATGGAAAAATTTTGTATTTAACTGAGTAAGATGTCATATTTCATCCTTGCCTATCAGCAGTAGAGCTGTTTTTCTTTCTAACCTGACCACTTCAGGACTAGTTCATCTTCCATTACTGAACAGTTGAAAAACTAACTACAGATCTCTAAGTTTATGAGAAGTAACGAAGGCTTTAATACAGAGTTTAATGAATTACTGATTTGTTATAACTGAAATGCAGGATACTAGAATTTCATCAAAATATTTTAACTGTGAAATAACTGCTGAGAAAGACTGCAGCTGTGAGGTGATTAGTGCACAGTCATACAGAAACATTTTTCACATTTGTGTGAGCACTGCATCTCTTACCACTCAGGCTATCAGACTGATCTTTTCTTTCCAGTGAATGCTTTGTCTCACCATTAATCTGTATAAGGGGAAAAAAAAAGTTTAGCATGTAATACTGAGAACTAAGGTGGCTAACAAACGAAACTTATCAGACAGTTAAGCCACAGGAACAAACATAGCACAAGGGAGCTGCTTCTGAAGATGTGCTGAGAAATGTACTCAAAAGATACTGAGGTTGCTGCCCTGCCTAGACAGAAAACAGTTAGAGAGGTAATATAACCTAGGATACCATCATCTAACAGAAGAAATTCTTTAAGTATTTGTGGAGAATTAAGTGTTAATTGTTTCCACATTACTGCTAAAAAGTCAACCTTCCCCTAAAATGGAGATATGTTATCCTTAATATCAGTTTGTCACCATTACCTTGGGTTTCTTGCACTAATTCTGGCATAAAACAGAATTTGACTTAATCATAAAGCTCAGTCTATCTTACACAAGACTTGGAGGCTACTAGGACTTCACATATTCCAAAGAAATGTCAAAGAAGGGTTATGGAGAGTGTACATTACTTCAAAAAACCCCTGCCTTGATTCTGAACTGGAAATAGCTACTAGTAGAGACTAAATTGAAACTATCCATTCAGATTGAATTAGAGTTTGTAAACATCTTCACTTACCCTTTGGCTTTTTCCTTTGGAATCCACAGCACTTTCTGAGGAGTTTTTGGCTGAGCTCTTTCCATCATCTTTTGGTTCTTGCTTTTTCTGTAGCTCCTGTCTGTCCCTCTCTTCAAGTTTTTTCCGAACTTCGGCTTCCTCATATCTATTGGGGGAAAAAAGTGCCTTTTTTTTCAATACTGTGGTTTTGGGTAACCTTGGATTATTAATATCAAAATCACTAAGTCTTCAGTCAAAAACTTTAAAAGAAGGATTTAGAATTTTAAAAAGTTAAAGTATTGCCAGTTTTTGTATTCCAACAAACTCCATTTTGCTTCCTAACTATGTGGTCTTATTTCTCCCACTTTTGGGTTGGTTTTCTTATTGTTAAATCTTGGTTTGAGTCCTATTACATAGCCACTGATTGTAAAGCTATTTTTTTCTTAAAATCTGGGGTCATGCTTAGCTATGGTATCTCTGAATGTTTTTCACTTTCCATAGACAACTATAGGTACTGGTGACTTACAAGTAAAGTCCAATATATTACAACAGTCATCCCAGGTATTTTATTTCATTTTGCAATCGAGCCAGTGAAGAGTAAGTTAGCTCAGATATCTAAATTTGCTTTTTCTGGGAAGTCGGATCAGAACTGCTTTTACAGTAATCACCTTCAGAATGTAAGTTGACTCCATGATGTGCTCACCTGTGTGCCTGGTGCTTGTTTCAAACACTGGGCCTACAGGGAAGCCAATGCAAGAACTGCAAGGAGTTTTGGGGGGTGAGGTCTTGCATACACCTGTCCTTTTCATAAAGCCTCAGATTTGAAAATTACCCTCCCAGCCTTTCACCACTGGAAGGACAATCATGGTATTGTAAGCCATGATTGATCTCCAAACTACAGTTTTCAGATCACCACTGCAGGTTTGTACAGTCACATCACTGTTCAATAGTATTCACTTACATTTAATACAACTGAGTAGTTTAAGGGTTACTAGTATCATAAAACAAAAATAGAATGTTTGACCTAACAATTTGGATGACTGAAGCAAGAAGTAAAACATGAACTCAGAACTGTGTTAGTAAGGGCTCATTTTAACCAGATGTTGCGTTATGAGGGTTAAAATAACAGTGACAATACAGCTGTATGTTAATAACCTAGATCATTCAAATTCCACCTCCAAGTCTACTGCACTAATTGCCCACTAAGAGGAAGGAGGCAGCAAGTCTGTAATTTTATTTTCAAACAGGCTTCTTGATTTGGCACAGCCATTGTAAGTTAGAACTGAGTATTTTGTTCCCACTTGGAGTTAATGACACTAAAGCATATTTCAGATTTTAGTTTAATTTGGTCAGTATGAAATATTTACCCATCAATTTCCTATTTATACTTCTGAAGCACGTAGTAGGTCATTCATGTAAGCATTCCTGCCCCTATACAAGTTTCATCAGCTCTCCTTTTAGTTAACAATTAACATTCAAACTATTTGCTGGCCTACTGCCTGGGGAAGAAATTATACAAATAATTTCCTTGAAACTACTTCTGTAGTTACACAGGAGTCATGTTTCATTTCTGTTACCTTTAAATATTTACACATTTTGCCAGAGTAGTTAAAAGTTACTGCATCAACTCCAAAACTCCGTTCCTTTCATAAAAAGACATAAGTTACTTAAACAACAAGTCTCTACATTTTGGGTTTCTCTGATTCTATCAATCTTTACTCTTAAGAATGAATTTGTAGCTGTGTTTAATTTTAAGACTCACCTAAACAAAGAAAATCTAAAGATTGTTTCATACACAGTGTCATGAGCTCTTTGTGAAGTCACTTTTCACATACATGTAACTACACTCACAGTTCACCAAAACTAACTTTATAGATTTAGCACTTTGGAGGTATAAAATACACTTTCACAAGAATACTTCGAAGGAGGGGGGTGGGACATGACACTTGTGAAGGGAAATGTGCCCAGCTGCAGAGAGAGAGAGTTGAAAGAGTGAGACAGTTGCTAAGGATGCAAGAAGCAGAGAAGGCTGGAAATAAGAACTACTGTGCTAAATATCACCTAAAGATAGACCCTACCTTGCAACTTACTAACACAATTTCGTGGCTTATGGCACAAAGATTAACTTGTCAGCTGATAATCAGGTACCCAAAAGCCCATTAGCATCTGCTCATCTACATACTGGCAGAACTGTGCATTCCACACACACATCTGCAAGCGGCTAAAGAATCAAAACCTGGCATTTCTTAGTGGAAACTACATCCAGACTAGGGGGATTTTGTAGGCTATCTGATTATTAGGAACATTCATTAATATATTTGGGCTCAGATGACCTTGTGATAAAAAGGCTGAGGAGGAAATTGCTCTTGATCATCTCTCCTGTATATGTACTTCAGACCTTGTGGTGTCTTTTTATGTCAATTAACTAAACTAGGAGACACTGTCAACAAACCAAGGAATTAGCAGAAAGTGTACAAAATGACAAGTTATTGGAGTGTGTGGTAGTGAAAATTATCTCTAGTAAAAGACTTCTGGGAATAAATTTAAGCTCTCAAGAGTTTCAGGTACCTATGGTTTACTCAAGTGCAATTGCTTATGACTAAATAGCATGAAAATCTGCACTTGGCACACATACAGGCTCAAGGTAAAAGGAACAATGTTTTAGCCATCAACTATATTACATACCTGAGTTTAAGGCTGTCTGACAGTATTTCAGCTTCATCAAGAGCTTTTTTTAAATTTGTAGGTCCCAGAATTGAATGAAAATAATCCTAAAATGACAAGCATCACATAATATAAATATGCAGTTTAACAATGCTTACTTCTATGCATGTCACTATGCTTACTTCTATGCATGTCAAGAGTCACTAATTGTATGGAGAATTGATATTATAATGATATTAATGCTAAAAAAAAGAACTAGTTTGAGTCAAAACATTTTTCATTCAAATATGAGTTTGTAAGAAAGACTAAAGTCTAAGTCTAAGACTTACTAAAGACTTACTTGTCTAGTCTAAAGACTAGACAAGGCAACTTCACCAAAGAAGTCTGACTGGTAAAAATTACGGGAATGCTTTTCCATGAAAAAATATTCACAGATCTGACAATTTGTATAGTTCAAACATAAAAAGAAAACAAAAAGAAATTAACACCAGACTTCTCAAAAATCAAGAAAGAAAAAAAATAGCACCATAAGTGAGACAGTTTACTTAATATCAGTGTGATCCTTTGAATGTGCATTAGTGTAATTCTCTGTACTTCTCATACTTTGACCAATGCAGAAGAGATTAGCCAGAAAGCTTTTATACCTGCTGCTGCTTAAAATCAGGTCTCTTTCTAATAAGGTTATAAACAGCCACATATTTCATGTATAGGATGTAAGCTTTTTCTTCATCTCCATCCAGTCTGCTTTCTTCTGCTGCTTTGAAAATCTTAAGGGCACTCTGCACATAACTGAAACCAAAGAAGAGGAGTAAAGTACATAATTGTTGACTTGTCCTCAAACACCTTTTCATTACAAGATGTCATCTTAAGTGTTTACAGACTTCACCCATATATTAAGTATTTGATTTTACCACCTTAATATAAGGCTTTCATTAAATATGAATTGCAATCATGTTCCTCCAAATAATGTTTATCTTTGCTAGTTTGTTTACCAGCCTTATTTAAAATCTTCCATAATTAAATATCATAGTGAGATATGGAAAAAGGTACTCTTCCCTTCTAAGAATAACTTTCTTTCTAGGAAAAATTAAGTTATAGTAAGACAAAATTAAATCATTGATTGTCTAAAAATGCTAGAGGGAGGCAAAGCATTCAGACATTTGCTAAAGGTTTTGTTATTTTTACAGATTTGCATTTATGTAGCCTTTCCTCTAAGTATGTGGATTTTCGTGGGCATTGTGCTCTGTCCAAGTCATGCTTTGTCAGTATGCCAAGTGACTTCTGAAGGGAGTAAGCATATCCAATGTGACAGTTGAGAGCCATACATAAGACTATTGAAGATTTTGTATCTAGCAGAAATAATGAAGGAAATTTAGATCCACAACAAATTTGTTCTGGAACCACTAATATTTTAAGTATTAATTCAAAATCAATTATAACATATATACCTTTTTGTACTGGTCTTTTCAGGTTTTACTTCTGTCTTCTTGTTGAGATCTTTCAATGAAGTAGAGAGGTAGAGCTCCTTAGGTACAGATGCCACAGCAGGCATGTTAATATTGTTACTTATGTCCCTTCTAGGATGTTACAGCTTCTTAGAAGTCTCTACCAATATTTTTCTGGAGGAGGAAAAACGGTAGGAAGAGCCAAATTATATTCCAATTACTTTTAGTACTGTAGTTATAGTTACCTGTGTAGGTTTATTACCTAATTTATCTCACCTTATGTGAGCTAGCAAATAGAGTGTCTGAACAATTAATAGTATAAATTAATCTTTCAAAGTGACAGAATTATTTGAAATCACTTCATGTATTGATCAAGAATGTCTAGCAATATCTGTGCTAACGGAAAAATTAAAAAAAAATGCTGACTCATGAATGTTCAAAATCATCACATCCAGCACATTTATTCTACTGAAATGCCAGCAAGTATACTATCAAAAAATAGCTGACTCCTCTGTACTCTGCAAATACACATTACCCCCTCTGAAAAATGACTTCTAATGTCTTGCTAAGAGATAAGCTGAGAACAGAGAGGCTGCTACCATTAAAGTCTACTGAAACATCTCGGACACCCTGCAGGTCTTCAACTCCTGGGTGCCATTGACTTTGTGCTTTCATTTGGAAGCGCTCTCCAGGCAGCCATGAAATAGTTAAGCAGAATTTGGTCACAAGGGACTGTTACATCATGTTATCTGAGAAAGGGAAGTCCAGGAAGTCTCCTGCAGACAGTCTAACTAAAACTCTCTGCATCTAGTACACAGTGAGCTATTTTATTTTAGCCTTGGGGGTGGCAGGGGAGGAACTGAGCTCCCTCACAAGCAAGAGGGGAGACATTCAGATGTGAGCAATACTGAAGGAATGAAGGGGACTCATTAGAAGACAGACACTCAAATGATATCAGCAAGGAAGTTATTTCCTAGTAGAGAAAAGCCACATGGCTTTTGAGAAGATGAAGGTAGAGCATTTCTCCTTCACTCTCAATGTGATCAGCATCAAGTGTGACCAAAAAAAACCTGTCAGTGACCTCAGAGGGAAGTTTCACCTGACTAAATTGATCAGTAGCCACTCAATGAGGTAGTCCCAATCTCCCTCCCTCTTTCTCATGCTGGTCTGGTACTTCTCCAACCTCTTCTTGAGCCAATTCATCCTGCTGAAGAAGCAGAAAGGCTACACAGCTTGTGCAAGGGCAGCAGTTGGCATGGGCAGTCAAGAATGAGAGGCTAAGGTGGGAATGGGATCCTTCCAAGGCTCAGAGCTGTTGTACTCCCTGAAGTATTACTGCACAGAGCATTGCCAGGCTGACTCTTGTTGGGCAAGGAATTGGTTATCAAACAAAGACACTGAGTTAACACAAACATTTGGTCTAAGGTATGCCAAGGTCAGACTAACCAATATCTAGCAAAATAACTTACTGCTTGAACACAGATGCTGTATTTGCAAATTTCCTTGATAACTAGGTATCAGCTTTTTAAAACTGAAAAATTTGTTTAAAATCCTCTCTTAGTGGACTCATTTCCAGATAATTCTATAAAGTAAGTACTGAAGTCCTCAAATACTATCTTTAATACATAGAATTAAAAACATATCCCATACCTAACTCATCTTAAAACCTTGTCTTTTGTATATGATGTGTCATTCATTCAATTGTAACTTTCAGGGGGATACTTATGAGCTGAAAACAAGGCAGATAATTCATTAGAACTGCATGCAGTAGAAACAAAACACAGACATTCCCTGCCCCAAAGAAGACCTTTCCAGTACAAAAGCCTTTTAGCCTAAAACAAAGACATACTTTTTGCAACCTCATAAAGAGAGGCTTCACTCTTATTAAGATTTTAGTATTGCTTGTCTCAGTCTACCTTCAGAGCATATCTTTACCTGGCTTTTTTTTTTTCACCATGGAACTGTAAATAGACTTTTCCTTTGAAGCTTTTAAGTCCTTTCCAAATATATCTTCAATGTTTGCTCTGTTATGTAACCAGTATTTTCTTAATCTTAAGTGGCAGCATTTGGTTGTGTTCTGACAGAATATTGTAACTAAATACGCAGTCTGAATAAGATATGCACATAGCATTACTGTGCTGTGTGCATATGAGCAAAAAAAGCTCAAGATTATGTGGAAGATGAACCATTTAATGATGTCAGTAAATTCTCAAGTGTTGCTGACATACCTTGAAAAGGACATATCTTCTGGAACATCATCTGTACAAATCTAGAACTAGTAAGTAAAAGCCACCTCTGAGCTTTGGCCTGAAACAAAAATTGTCTTTCCACATTTTCCTATGGTCACTAAGTTATAACTGCAGGTCTTTAAACTGCCATGCAAGTTCACTGCTGAACTTTTATTTTCTGATTAAAAGAAATTTCTATGCCTTTTTTAAAACATGAGCTTCTAACCACAGTAGCTGATGAATGAGATATTAATTACCCTTTGACCTCCCACAGCATCACAATTCATAAAATATGCTGCATGGAGATGAGAAAGAATGGATAAGGAGTAACATTTTCTGAACTTTTTAAAAAATCAAATTCTCAACCACATACTTAATCAAAATACAGCATATGTGTTAAGTTGTTATGAGATTTCAGTGGCAGTTTTTAAGACATTTTTCTATACAGAATCTTAATTTTGGATCTGTAACTAACATTTTCAGGTTTATCCATCACAAATGCCCCAAGTTGATTTTAGTTACTACAGACTGACCATTGTTGACTGCTCAGTCTTAGCTTGTAAGAACCCTTTAAAATTCTTAAGCTTCTACTAAATTTTAAGATGCGCATTACCTTAATTTTCCTCATACTCAAATGAACATGGTTTATTTCCTTAATTTTTGAGCATGCTTTGGGAAGACTATAATTTCAGAGTCCAAATCAGGTCCTTTATTGATAAATATTGCCATCTGATTTTGAAAAAAATTTTTTGCAGATATCAGATTCTTAACTGGCCTAGTGTCAGTGGAGAAATCCAGTAAAATCCAGTTCCACAAATGCAGTTTGGAACTAGTCAGCATCAAAGAAAACTGGATCATAAAACCATGAATAGAAGAGACTGAAGAAGTTGTAATAGCTAAATCTACTATTAGTCGACCCTATGAGGAAGAAGCAACAACCTATTTCAGGTTTGTCAACTTTTATAATAAAAATTAAGATCAAACTCAAAACCTGACACCTTTTCTACTCCCAGCTGAAGTATTATCTCTGAGTCCTTTTTCATACCTATGAGTGCTGAAAACAAGGCCAATATCCCAAAATATAAGTAAAGTCATGCTTGTATGACTATAGGCAATTGACATGCTTAGAATGGATAGTTTTACCCTGACAGAGAAACATACCTGTTGGTGACAGGTTTTTCAACATGTAATTATCATGCCAGTTTTACTAAGGATATGAGTAAGCTTTAAGTGGAATGACTACAGAAAGAACAATGCACTGAAGCAGTTACACTGCAAGCAATGCACACACTAACACATTGTGAAATACTGACACAAGTAATGTGCATCACCAATTCAGGTATATAATCAAGTATTATTCACTTATTTTTCTCTCTAGCACTTGGGCAAATGAGAAATGGATTTCTCGTGAGCATTAAGTTACTCAGTTTTCTCAGAATTAAGTTGTACTGTCTGCACTTAGTACACAAGAGTTGGTTTTCTTTAAGATTATCAATTTGAGTGTAGAGACCAAGAATTTTTCAATGATTGAACTACACAATCAATCAGCATATTTAGTTCTGTTAGTCCTCTAGCTCTCTTCCAGGCTCTGGTATTGTTAATACTACAGACCTTGGTCCTGTAACCTAACGTGCATAGGATGATTATAACTATTGGGGCTTCTTATGGCAAGTTCATTATGCTCACAGAGAGTACCCAAACTTGCACTGTTCTTCTGGTTCCAGAGCAGTAACACATCACGGGTCTCTCTCTGGCCACGTACCCTGCTGAAACCTGCAGCAGCCTGCACTGCCAAGCCTCACAAGGACTCTCTCCACGCAGTGAGAAAACCCTTTGACAGACAACCATCCCACACTATAAAGTTTCTTAAATACACTGGATTTTCTGCAGGAAGTTTGAAAGTTATTCTAGGTAAAACCACAAATAGTTCCACTTGTTATTTAGATAAATGAACATTTGCAAGGCGTAGGCAAACAGCAGAGGTGATAAGAAGCCGGGGAGGTGACAGGGAGGCAGAAAACTCCTTCAAGTTTCTAAGCGGGCGGTCAATAGCGCTGCGGCGGCCCGGCCGGGCTGTGGCAATCTCCATGACACCGCAGCTCGCCGGCCGCAGGAGTGCGGCACTCTGGGAAGCGCTGCTTCCCTGCCATCTTCCTCCGGCCGCTCTTGGGCTCGGCGGCGGCTCCGCCGGCCCCGCTCGCTCCTCACTCGGCCGGGCTAAGGCTGGGAGACTGCGGGCTGCCCAAGGTCACAGCGCCGGCTCCCCGCCGGGCCAGGCCCGATTCTCCTCGCGCGGCCCGGACCGGCTCCCTGCCCTCCGCAGCCCCTCGAGGGCCGCTCCCCCCGCACGGCGGGGCTGGGCCCGGGGTTTCCTCCAAGGGCGCCCGCCCCTCCCGTCACTGCCGGAGCCCCCTCCCCGCAGGCCTCGCTCCCCGCCGGCCCAGAGCCGCCCCGGCCGCGCACTCACCGCCGCGGGGACTCGCTGCCTCCGCCCGCCGGCCCGGGGCAGGCCCATGTCCGAGCGCGGCTGCCGAGGAGACGCTACGCGGCCATGGCTGCTGGGGCGGAACTCGGCGGCGTCCCTCCCTCCCCGCTTCCCTCCCTCCTGCCGGGCCTCCGATCCCCGCGGGGGCGGGGACTGTCACGGCCCTATCCGTGCCGCGGGGCCGGCTCGGGCCGCGCGGGTGCGGTGCGGCCCCGCCGCTGTCCTGCGGGCCCTGCGGGGCGAGGCAGCGCTGGGGCGGCCGGGGGACGCAGACCCACACGCCGTGGAGCTGCCTCGGAGCTGGGGTGGCTCCGGGGGCGGTGTGAGAGGAGAGAGACGCGGTGATCTCGCCCAGCAGCAGCCGGCGGCCCCGGAGAGCGCTCCGGGTTACCTGCCGTTACCTGCCGTGCCCTGCCGGCCTCCACGGGCTGCTGGCCCGCCGGAGCTGGCTCCTCGCCTCGGGAGCGGAGATTTGTTACTGTGGCCAGGGCACTAAGAGCGGGCTCTGGGGGCTGTCACAGTCTGTAGGACATGCCAGGGTTTCTATGGGGTGTTATACTGGCTCACTGCACTGTGCAATCTGGTGTGGGAACCCCAGACACCTCTCTTTATAAAAATATCGTTTTTACTTTAGAGAAAAGTGGATTGCTAGGGGACACTCCAAGTTTTCTGTCGATGACAGTGTTTTCTGTGCACCTTGTGTTACTACAAGCATCGTATCTGAGGGATGGCAGGGATGTGTGGATGTGCTGGTACAGTCATGCTAGGAAAAGGGGAGAGGCTGGTCCTGCCGTGGAGATCTTACACAAATGGAGGAGATGCTCTGTGCTGCCACAATCCTGACCTGTCCCCCAACTGTGTTGGAGGGTGAGGGGATTCAACAACTACATTTCAACCTGGTACTCAGTTTTGCCAATGGAAATGTCTTGTGAGCTGGAGCAGTTTCCATCAGTGACTCTAGAAAACAAGGAGATCTTGGAGCCTAAACAGGGAAGTTTAGAAAACATGGAGATGCCTGTCTCCATGTTCCAAAATACTTCTGATTCCTTGCCCAGGAAGCTGAATTATATCATAGCACCTAGCACGGTAACATTGGTTGGTACTGGCCACATGAAAGGCTCAGACAATTTCTCTATCTTTGCAGGGTGTGTGAGTGATAGGCATGTGAAAGGTTCTGGGAGAAATGAGAACAGTGATATGTTTCCTTTATTGTGCAGAAAGGTGAATACCAAAGTAAATCAATAGATTCCAACAACTCTAAGCTGAACTGAATATTAATAACATCACAGTCTTTTAAGTGCCTTTTTCACACCTGCTCTATGTGTTTTAGCCAGGGTGGGTGATGCCAAAAAGTTATGACAAGATGGAAGGGGTAAGTCCACTGATGTCAGAGCTTGGGATTACAAATTAATGTTGACTCTCACACTCACTGCTGTCCAAACTGGACTCAGAGAACCCCTTTATTGTTTCTCTTATATGAAAAAAATTGTGTGATACAATCTTTGGTTTTACTTGTATGGGCACACCCCAGCCATATATAGAAAAATGTTTGGGGAGGAGTTGCCTATGCAATTAGCTTTACCCCACTCCAGAGCTTGTTAAAACATGCTAATAATGTTGATTAAGTTATCACATGGTGTGGTTGCCTCAGGTTAGAACACATTTCCCTATCAGCATGTATGTTCTTGTGTAGCAGTATTAAATAAATAAAGAAAAGAATTTTAGTAGAAATTGGTGTGCTTTTTAGTAGAATGTATTAGATTATTTAGCTAAAAAAAAATTACATCTACTAAAGCAGGGTAAAGTAGAAACCATACTTGACAGATATGAAAGGTGTTCCGACTTGCCTACATCAGACATCTAATGTCTCTCTCTTACAATACAGTTTTGCTGAATCCCATAAAAAAACTAGACATGATTATTTTGTGATCATAATAATGAACTGATATACAGTGCTAGTGGATTAAATGCAGACTGCATTGTTCACCTCTATGAAAGATTGTCATTAATATGGAAAGCTTGGCTTTTCTGTAGCACTGCTGCTAACACCACAGTCCTCCTGTTTTATTGGCACACGTCTGTGAGGACATTGTAACATTTTCTATGTCTACCATTACTGCGTAAATGAAAAGCCATAACATGACATCCTAAATCCTCGTTAAGAGATACAGACGCTTGTCAACAATGAAAGAGAGGTGTGCTGAAGGTTGGATTTAAGGTTTCCATGCCCTGGGTGACCAGCGGCAGCCCCGAGGTGCTTGGATTTGTTCTCTAGTGCCGCCTTCTGGCTGAGCACGCCCAGAAAAACCAGTCCACAGGTGACGGGAAGAAATGGTTACTGCTTGGAATAATGTCATTTGTATTTTGTACAAAGCTGCATTAGGTAGGTCAAAGGCAAATAATAATGGCTCTGTAATCAGCGTTATAACAGGTATTCCTCTAATTATCTAGTGGGTATTATAATCTCCAAAATAACAGACTGGAATTTTGTCGTTGGTATGTTTTCCTGAAGGATGACGATTATGAGATCCATGCTTCACAGTAGCAGATGTATGACTTGGAACAGCTTTAGGGAGAATGTGAGCACAACCATTTTGCATTGTTGAAGCAAAACTGGGAGAGAAATGTTTCAGGGCCTGGGCTGTCAGGTTCAGTACCAGCCAGTACCTGGGACTGAAGGCCGGAGCCCTCTGAAAGAGCAGCAACAACTGAAGACTATTTTGGAGCTGTCATCCTATCAAGTCCTATTTCTATGATCCCAAAGTGGAGCTTCCTCTGTATTTGCAACTGGTGAGGCCACACCTTGGATACTGAAATCCAGTTCTTAGACCCTTAATTTAAGGACATTTTGGGGCTGGAGCTGGTCCAGAGAAAGGCAATGAAGCTGGTAAGGGACCTGGAACACAAGTCCTGTGAGGAGCAGCTGAAGGAGCTGGGGGTTCAGCCTGGAGGAGGCTCAGGGTGACCTTATCACTCTCTACAACTCCCAGATCCGAGGTTGTGGCCATGTGGAAGGGAGTTGGTCTCTCCCAGGTAACCTCCAAGAACGGGAGGACATAGTTTGGAGTTCCACCAGGGAAGATTTAGGTTGGACATTAAGAATTTCTTCACAGATAGGGTTATTAGACATCGGAACAGGCTGCCCAGGGAGGCAGTGGAGTTACCGTCCCTGGGGGTGTTGAAGGAAAGACTGGACCTGGCACTCAGTGCCGTTGCTCTAAGGTGACATGGCGGCGTTGGGTCACACATTGGACTTATGATCTCTGAGGCCTTCTCCAATCGATTTGATTCCGTGATTATCTCCACAGCTCTGCCTCAGACAGGCAAGGCAGCCAAGTCCATGCTCAGAGATCGTACCCTCGCCTGGGAGCACAAGCAGAGCTCCAGCAGCCACGCTCCACCACCCTGTGCCACAGAGTAACTAGGGACAGCGACCCCTGTCCTTATTCCATAAGCTGCCTCTAGGGAGGCCACCCGGGCCCGCCGAGAGCGCGGGGCCGGCCCTGCCCCCGCCGGGCGGGCAGCGGAACGGAACATGGCGGGGCCCCTCCAGCCCGCGCTTCCCCGCCTTTCCCCGCGGCGGCGCGCATGCGCGCTGTGCGGCGGTGAGGCCGTATCCCTCCGCGCGCCCCTTTTCCCTCGATGTCTGTGTTAATAAGGTAATTCCCGCGCCCATGGTAAGTGCCGGGCGCCCCTCCGGGCCCGCCCGGGGCGCCCCGCGCCGCCTCGCGCCCGCCCGCGCGCCCGCGGCGGGGCAGAGCCGCGCGGAGCCGCGCCACTCCCCTCCGCCCGCCGTGTCCCTCCGCCGGGCGCGGCGCGGACTCTCGTGTGGGGCTCTCGGCCTGCGGAGCCCCGGGTCGGTGCGGCGGCGGCGGCGGCGGCCGGGCCGGCAGCACGGTAAGGGCCCGTCCCCGCGCCCCGTCTCTCCCTCACCCCCCCCGGGCCGGCCAAGCTTTTCCAGGTCAGTCTGCGCCTTTGTATAGGGCCCTGTTACCGGATGTGGAAGTTGATCTCTTCGCTGGTAAAAAATAATTCCACTTCCCCCGGAACCCGGCGCCGCGGCTCCCTCCGCAGCGCCCAGCCCAGCCAGGATTTCCTGTCGGGGAGAGCGGGCGGCCGGCCGGCCTTCCGGGGACCCCGCCGCGCGGGGGGCGCGGGCGGCGCGCTGGGCCCCGGCGGCGGCCTGGGCGGCCCGCGGGGCGCGGGCGAGCGCGACGCGCCCGGCGAGGGACCCGGGAGCTGAGGGGCAGAGCGGGGCTGGGCTCGTCCCGCGGGTTTCTCCGCCGGGCAGCGCGGTGCGGGCCGCGTGGACATGGTCCCGAGCCCCGCGTGGGCCGGGGGGGCCGGCGGGGCCGCGGCCCGGGCTCGTGAGGCGGCGGGGCTGCGTGCGCGAGCTTGGCGCCAAAGGTGCCCTGGGGAGAGGCGGCTCGGGCGGGAAGGGAGCGGTTTCCCCTCACCCGGAGTCTGTAACTCTTGCTTTGGACTCTTAATAAAGCGTACGATGGGAGCATAAAAGTGGGATACGATGTGTTAGTGCGGATTGTCGTTTTTTTGTTCTGATTTCCCCAAATAGTCGAAGTAGTTTCCGTTGGTTGGACACTGGTGGCACGTCGGTGAAATCCCCTGTAGGAAGTCGTCTGTGGTAGTTCTTAAGGCATTTGTGTATTTTCCTTTAACCTGCTTGCTAAGGTGGCTTTGATTTAACGGCGAATGCTTCATAGTAGAGTTAAATGTGCTCAGAGTTGTGAATGCATACTCTGTAGTTTTTCAGCCTATTTTAAGTTATTCGCTGCTTCTGAATTATTAGTAAGACTGTGCAGTTAGCTGAGTTTTCTGTGCATACGAGTATTTGTAAGGGAACATAACTGTGCCGTGTAAGTAAGGTTAAGAGTATATGTAGCAGATCAACATACTCTAAATAGAGACTCTTGTTCATGACCTACTTTCTTTGCTGAAAACACTTTGTTTTCCAATTGAATTTTTTTTTTAGGCCTGTGTGCCAGACAGAAACTGTCGAGGAAGATTCCTCATGATAAAATGGATGTTGTTGGTAGGAGGTGGATGATTTTGATTTGATGGTATTTTCAAGCTTAATCAACCTGATATAGTCTCCTAAGACTGTGGTATGGTTCAAAGGCTACATCACAAGCCCTTGGATGCTTCATATCAATCACAGCTGCTGCAAATTAACCTTTTTGGTATCTAGTGCCAAATTTATTTGTGAAAACTAGATTGTTGGCAGTGCCAGTCGAAATCTTGGTGCCAATGGTTCACCCTTATTGCATAACACTCTTCAGATGTTACAGATTATGGCCAAATCTGTGCTCTCCTTTGTAAAAAAAGATGTAGAAAAGTCTTTTTATTTGAGTTATTTGAGTTCATTGTTGATTGGTGCTTAAGTTAATGTGTGAGGCTAAGAGGAGGACAGACCTGCATTACTAACAGGCCTGGCTGTCTTTGCCACTAAGCTCTTCAACAATGTTTGCTTTTCTCAGATCAGGTATTTTTCATCTGATGCATGTCTGACATGAAGGTCATGTTGCTGTTCAAGCAAACTAGAGAGAATTTAATTACAAATACAACAGTCAGAGGAAAGCGGAAAGCACTGGAATTAAAGCTGACTGCAATTAGCACATTAGTGTAATTTTCACTATCATGATAGAAATGTGGATAGTCTAAGCCTATGATATTTATATTAATATTTGAAGCATTGCTTGTGAAATAATTGTCAAAAGATGTTTGATTCATGTAGGAAACCAGACAGGAACTTTTTGAGTTTATCCATGTAAGTTGCTATAATCACTGGTAATTGATATGTATGTTAAAATTATTCCAAACTGTTCATGAGAGCTAACTACTCTATGCTGAACTTCAAAATATTACTGACCTTGGTATGGACATAAAATTAGATGGAAATGGCTATTCTGAATTTCTAGCAATACTGTGAGATGTTAAAATCAGTAGGGTGGTAGCATTTTTGAAGGTCAGGTCTGAGGAAGCAGGTTAAATTGTTTTTTTAAGTAGTGGAAAGAAAAAGACATTCTCAAAGGGTGTTATTTTTCCAGATACAATGGATGTAAGAGATGATGGGTCTCCAGCCATCTTCTAAGTGCAATTCTGCCATCTGTCATGAGCAGGGAAAAGTGTTTAATGAGCCTTTAATGGAACTTTGTGATTTCAAATCCTTATCAGAGATACAGCATGTATTGATTCAGGTACCTTTGATAAGTTGCACTGCTGCAGTCCATGCTCCTCCAGAGGAAGGATGTCCCTTTTCAGGGACAGCCTTGGGACAAACACTGGGTTGGGAGATCTCCATGCTGCCAGATGTTCTGCAGCAGCTGCTTTGGGCCTGTTGATCTTGACCAGCTGATGCTCAACACTGCAGTGGTAGAAGAGGAGCAGGTGTGGGCTCTTGGGGGCAGGACACCACTCTGAGAGATGCTGCAACATTTTGAGCCAAACTTGATTTTAATTTGGACTGCAGTCTCTGCTGCTCTGTTGTCTGTAGACTGGTGTGGTAGCCAGGCATCCCAAGTTGCCAGGTTTTTAGCTCCACTCGCTTCCCACAGAGCCTATTTCACACATAGTTCCACCTAAACTCCTGTTGAGTGCTATTCTACACCCTTCTGGTAACAGTGTGATCTTCAGAGTTCTATAGAGGGTATAAAAACCTAAATCTAAGATGGATGCATAGAAGTAGCATAATTTTCCTCTGAACATAAGTAAAATAGCAATAATAATTTGATGTTATTTTTAATTACCAGCTAATTGTGGCATCTGGCTAATGAGACTGTGCAGAATACATTGCAGTAATGTGGAAGTTCGGGAGTTGATTAAATCAGAGAAATCTAAACCCAGCAGAAGCTCTTCCCTATTTACTCAGTTGTAGACAAAACCCTCTTCACACATTTGTGTAGGAGCTCATAGAAGTCTGAAAACATTATCACATTGCCATAAGAGTAACTCCCAACAGTCTCAAGTCTTTATTTCAGAGCCAGTGATGTTTTTATTCTCCAAAATGTCCTCATGCAAAGTGTTACACAGCTGTCATGCTAGCAGAGCTTGATGGAAATGACACAGTGAAGAGAACCCTCAAACAGTGTTCAGCAGAGTTGATTTTAGCACTGTGGAGTAGCAGCAGACTGCTCTTTGAAATAGCAATCTCATTTCAATTTTAAATGTATTATTGTATCTTGCTTGTGATAGTATCACTGCACTACTGTGGTGTTGCTGAGTGATCTTGAGAGAGCAGCTGGGAAGGTTTTGTGGGATGGGAGGCTGGGACTCTGCAGACCCTTCTCGCTCTGGCCAGGACTCTGGATGAGTGTAGGGGAGGTTGGGTGTGTTGTCACTGGGGGGTTTCTTGCAGTACCATTCCTTGGAATGGGCTGCCAAGTAGAAATCAGCTTTGGGTTGACTTCAGAAATTTTGTGAGTGCTAGTATTCGTTGGTTAAAAGTGACTAAATGTGCATGAGTTTTGTTGGAAATGCCTCTTTGTTTGCTGCTGTTAGTGCATCAGTGATGTGTAATGGGATTTTTATTATTTTAGTTGAACAGTGGAATTTTGTGAGTTTTTTTCTTTTTTCCACTAGATGGCTCAAGCATGCTTCCAAGTACCCCATGAGAACTGAAACTTGATTCATTTCTCTTGTAACTGAAGTAAAAACTCGACATTGTGAGGCATATACCAACCTGTGTGATGTTTTGTGTTTGTTTAAAATACAACACCTTCTATCAACCAAGAGAGTGTTGGTTAATGTTAGGAATACGCAGTAATGAAAGGTTATTTTTTCCTTGATTAGAACATGTTTTATCAAGTGTAGTATAAAGCTGTTTAGTTTTGCATTGAGAAGAGAACTGGTGTGCTTTGATTGACTGTGCTCCACAGTAATTCAGGGAGTTCAGGGAGGCTCTGAAAAGATCTTGATCTGAAGTTTGTCCCTAACATCTCCTGGGACAGAGACTGATATTTTGCAGGCCACCATAATTGATATTTTTTTTGGGGGGTGGCTTAAGTTTTGCTGCATAGGGTTTTCGTAACAGCTTTGCAGTTGATTTCAGGAGTGTATAGATGTGGGCAGTGGGCTCTGAACAGGCTGTTAAATGTACAGACTAATTTAATTCAGTTTAACAGACATTAAGTGTAACTTGTTATCGTAAGTGTCTTTTTGGTTAGTGGAGGAAGATGGATATATACTGAAGGCAGCTCCTCCATGGGGATGGTTGGACACTGGAATGAGGCTGAAGAAGTGGTAGGATGTTCATCCACAGGGAGACATTCAAGACTCAACAGGACTGAGCCCTGGGCCAGCTCTGACTGGGATATTGAACTACGTGATCTTGAGAGGTCTCCTTCAGCCTTAATTATTCAGCAATTCCAAAATGAGATTTTATTGGTTCCTTTGCTCTACTGCTGTTTAAATCAAAAATAAATGGAAAATGGATAGTTGTCTTTCTGAGCTAGTTGTAACCTCCCTATTTTGAATTAACTTCCAGCTTCCCTTTACTTCTGAGGGCCTTGATGTGGTGGTATTAGACCCCCAGAAAAAGGATGTCTGTCTGTGAGCGTACTTTTCCTCCTTGACTTGCAATCCCCACTGGGGAAAAAAAAAGCCATTTAAAGGGAGTGCTCTATTCCTTCATTTCACTGCTGCACTTGCCAAGTGCCATCTCTTGCCTTATGTTTGGTATTATTACTTCTGGTGTCTCTTTTTAACAGGTATGACCAATTCTTTCTTATTCCATTTCTTAGGATATTTCCTAGGTTTTCTCTTTTTCTTTTTTCCTTTATGGAAAAGAGACAGCTGTTGTCCCTTCCTCTTCATCTGACTGTATTCCTTTTTTCCTTCCTTTCCCCATTGTTAGTATTTGTCCTGTCCTGCCACCTTCCTGCTTCTCTTCCCTTTTCTGACTGGAGACAAATCAGTGTGTTCACATGTACCAGAAGGATGGACATAAATGGAGTATTTTGGTGACAGGAATATTGCTGCCTGCAGTCAGTTCTGCAGTCAGTGGTAATCTGCCCTAGTTCACAGCCCTACTGATCTGTGTTCAGTACTGCTTTTGCAGTATTTTGGTCTCCTTTCTAGTTTCTTCCAAAGTCAACAGCTTTCAGTTCATTGAGCAATGTGCCAGTTGAGCCAGGTACAGGGAAATTTCTAAAGATACTGGTTTTGTGATAGATTTGTATGTTCAATGGGATTTATTTCCTAGACTGATACACTCTTCACTTTGTGTAGGACATTGGCTGCATGGCCTCACAACTGCTGTTATTAGTAATACAGGCTTAACTTTGTGACTGGAAACTAAACTGATGAAAGCAATTCCATTTTTAGCATCCTGGTAGTGGAAAACATAGCTATAGGTATACTAAAATGTTAGGAGTAGTATTTCCTGCTTAGTAGCATAAATTATGGTTTAGTTCTAATTTTTTTTACCAAACAAATTTAAAAGCAAGTATGAAATGGGGCAAGTTTAAAAAGTTGTGTTTCTAGCAAATCTTTGATGCAACAGAAACAGGTGTAATTTGTCTACATATATTATTGCAAGTATTATATGGAACCTTGGTGTAAAAGGGACGTTATCCAATCATGATGTGAAGGTTTTTCAGCTAGTGTCTCAGTCAGGTCTCAAAACTTTGCACTTCACATGGTTTTAGTAACTGTAGACAGTTAAAGCAGGCAGTAATACTTGTTTTCAGGCAAAGGTTTTATTTCATGTATCTGTTGTATGTAGGACAATAATATGCTTATTGTGTAGTTTTGCACATAGGGATACAGAAATTATCTTTTAGGGTGAACAGAAATAGTGATGGGCAAGGTGTCAGAATGGTGTTGTGTTTCATACCTGTCTCAGTGTATTTACATAGTGGTACCCCCTAAATACATTTAAGGCATTTTGGATAAGTGGATATAGTGCCTTTGGGTGCATGACACAGCAGCCATGATGTAGAACTGTTTGAAAGCTGGACCAAGCTGCAGAAGGTTGCAGTATCAGGTGAGAGCTTTGAAACCACCTTCTGCTATAAAAATGTTCATCCAGTTCAGTTTAAATTTCGTTTAACTTTACAGCTGCAGTGGTTACAGCATTGTCATACTGGAATCTTTGCACCAGTATGAGTTCTGGTTGGCTGGCAAAAGTAATTCTAAAACCAAACTGCTTATTGCAATCAATAAAATAAAGCTTGTTCTCATGGCTAAAATATCAACTCCAGTTTCTGAACTTTTCAGAGTAGTTCAGAAATAATAATTAAAAAAAAAAAGGAAAGGCAACATGTATGTATTTAAAATAGTGTTAATGTTATTTTGTCTTTATATTCCTTTATGTTCTTCACTAGATGTCACTAGTAGATTTGGGAAAGAAACTTTTAGAAGCTGCACGAGCAGGTCAAGATGATGAAGTTCGCATTTTGATGGCAAATGGAGCACCTTTTACCACAGACTGGGTAATGAACACTTTTACAGTGGAGAAAGTCAATCTTACTTTTCTCACCTGAAGAAAGAAATACTATTCTTACAATTCAGTATTTATATTACAGTTCTTCTTGGAATTCTGCATTCACATTATCTAATGTCTAATTCAAAATTAAATGTGTCTGTTTCTTCATATGACCTCCTACTGATTTTAGTAACAGACTGTGAATGAGCTCATTCTGGTGACTTTCAAAATGAACTTTGGAATGGTTAATGGGAAAAAGCAGCAATCATCCTCCTAGTTACTGTGTTCATGCAGTTAGTATAGTAAGAGGTCTGAATTATGAAAACAGTCCTAACTACCTAGTATGTGCAGCTGAGAGTTCCCTGATATAGGGGTACTGAATTGTCTTTTGGATATGCTGATTTTTGAATAGGTTATAGAGAGAGGTCAGGTCCCCAAAATTCCTAGGGCATTTACAAACTCTTAAGGGCCTTCATCTGCTTAGTGACCTAACTTCCAAATTAACTCCGTTTTGAGCAGGAGGTAAATTGGACTTAATTGACTTCCAAAGATGCCTGTTGACCAACACTAAAAATGGGGTTAGACCCCTTGAAATGTTACATGTCAAAAAGACAAAAAAAACAGAGTAAAAAGAAAGCAACGACAAACTTCCCTCCCTCATTCATATTGTGTAAAAGCCTCAACAGCTTCTCTCCTTGAGATACAAGGGAGAAGGGTTTTGAAATGGCATCTTGACACCTGGGTTTGGTATCTTCAGAGTAAGAAGAAATGCTTTACCCTGCCATCTGTTAGATCTGCATGTTTTGTGTTCATTACAGCTGGGAACATCTCCACTTCATCTAGCAGCACAGTATGGACATTACTCCACCACAGAAGTGTTGCTGCGAGCAGGTGTGAGTCGGGATGCCAGAACCAAAGTGGACAGAACTCCATTACATATGGCAGCATCAGAAGGCCATGCCAGCATAGTAGAAGTCTTACTTAAGGTACAAACTGCTGAAACAAGTCTGAAGTGGGGTTATTGCAATGGTTTATGATCAGATATTTGCAATTTGCTTTTAGTCATGAAACCAGCATTGAAATTACATGAATAGTTAAACTGTGTGCATTGGGAACTTTGTTTTCCAATTGAACAGTAATTTATTTTACATTAAAATCATCATGATTTCAGGTGAATTATTTACTGCTGTTTCAAAATAAGAATACTCCCTAATTTGATACTGTGTTTAGTAATAGATTTTAGAAGTAATATGTACTTTAGGGAATCTGTAATCCTTTTGAGGTAAATAATGTATTTGGTAGATGGATTGGATTACTTTTAAAAATACATAAATGTAAGGTAACAGGGCATTCCTCATGGAGAAAAACAATTTAGGGCTTCATTCTGTGACCAGTGTTATTTAATTGAGATGTAATGACATAATTTATGAAATGATCTTGTTTGTAGCATGGTGCTGATGTCAATGCCAAGGACATGCTCAAAATGACTGCACTTCACTGGGCTACTGAACATCACCACCAAGAAGTTGTAGAACTCTTGATAAAGTATGGAGCAGATGTTCATGCTCAGAGTAAATTTTGCAAAACGGCATTAGATATTGCAGTAGACAATGGAAATGAAGACATTGCAGAAATATTACAGGTAACTTTTAATTCCTCATGTTAAGGGAACTTGCAGCAAAGTACTTGATTACCCATGTCCTAAACTCAGCTTTTACTGTAGCAGCTGTGACACCATACTTGATAATGCCAAACTCCAGTCTAGTTCATTTCATGAAATGAGATTAATGTTAGTAAACGTTACTTGGTCAAAGAACATTTTCACTACCTACAAAGTCAAGGATAAGTATTCTTTATTTTCTTAAGTATGAGTGATATAATACACAGAGGTAGGTGGACTCCTTAAAATTGAGGTGTAAAAAAAACCTCCCTTCTCTGACAGTATATTCTGACTATCCCCTAGTATTCAGTTAGCTTCATATATGGATATTAATTTCCTAGTTGGACTTCAGACAGGACAGAAGAGATGCCAATTTTTCCAGAATTAGAAAAGCTAAGATTGAATTGTTAGAGAATTGATTTTAATGGATAATTCCATGGAAATGTGTGCTCCTTGTTCAATAGTGTTGTTAAAAGCAAAGTAAGTGATAAATCTTACTGAGAAAAGAATGCAAAGCAAATGAAAAATATCATATGCCACTGTATAAATCTGTAGCCTCCCTATGTCCTTAAATGTCTGAACTTCTGGTGTGTTCCTGTAGCCTCCTTCTGATTGCAGAAAGGGTGGAGTAAACAGAAGTTAGTAATAATTCATAGAAAGACACAAAGGCTGCCACGTCCATTTCGTGGCAATCGCAGAGCCGTCAGAGTAGCTTTTCATGATATGTATCTGCCCCAGCAGTCTTGGTTCTTCAGACTTCTCTTTTAGATAAGTGAGCTTGCATATCTGCAAAAGAGCCTTGTCCTCATTGTTTACATAACTGGTAGGGAGAAGTAGTGCTGTTGTTAAACTCTTTCACTCCAATAGATTTTCTGTCTTTAGATTTCAACCAAAAAAAAAAAAAGTTTCTTATGTACTTGGAGGTAGGACACGATGTATGTGTATTGCATGAGTGCAATGAGGGAGCTCCTCCTTGTTTGTGTGAAGCATGCAAGAATTGTAGCTCTTACACAAGTCAGCAACTCCTTTGTAGCTGCAGTGGGAATGATGTTGTTCCCTTTGTGTCCAGATTGCAATGCAGAACCAAATCAATACGAACCCCGAGAGTCCGGACACTGTGACGATACACGCAGCCACGCCGCAGTTCATCATCGGGCCTGGAGGGGTGGTCAACCTAACAGGTCTGGTATCTTCTGCAAATACATCCAATAGAACAGGTATTTAGATGCCTAAAGGATAGCATGGGATTTTATACTTTCACTGATTTTCACCATTTAGTGGAAAGGTGTGAGGAAAAGCAGTGGTAAGAAGAGTTACCATATTCCTCGTCAGTGGTTTTTGTGTGTTGTAAATATGTACGTACCTAAAACAACGATCTTCACGGTCGTAAATTATCAGAAATTCTATTTGCTTAACAAACCTCACTTCAGAATAGCACTTTGGTTCAGCAGAATGCTGTTGAAAATGGAGTGTGTGCTAGAAGTTTCAGTGCAATAAAAATAGAAAAAGGGGCTTTGCTGGTTTTAAATTTATCAGCTAATTTTTTTTTCATCCTTCTAGATGAAACAGGAGTGTCTGCTGTACAGTTTGGAAATTCATCAACATCAGTATTAGCTACGTTGGCAGCTTTGGCAGAAGCATCAGCTCCACTGTCTAATTCTTCAGAAACACCAGGTTAGAAAGCTAAGTCATTTAAACTAATTTAATAAATTTAAAGTACATAACTTCAAGTTTCTGTCAGCTCGTGAAGTAGTGTGGTAAATAATGACTCTATGGATTTAGATAAGGATGGAGAGCAAGGAAGGAATAATGACAATTTTTTTTTTCTTTTTATATAGAATAGCTTCTTTTTAGACAAAATCTTCCATTTTCTTTCAAGATTTGAAGAAGTTCTAGCCATGTTTCCCTCCAGAACTAAAACCCAACACTGAGTTTGACACTGAAAGATCAGAGCTGTTTGCCACAGCACCTGGTATTGGCACTTCCAATTGAGACTTTTTTGTGACAGTGGCCTTTCTTACTGCTGAGCCTGTACTTGGAAGCCAAATCAAGTTCAATACAACACCATTTATTCATGTGGGAGTTGCTTTTTTGGTTTCCTGAATAAACACTCTGTGAATATTTAGGCAGTGTTATAGTAATCTCTAAACATAAAGATCTTCAGAAGACAGTGTCTGCAATCATTATTTCAATTACAGAGTGATTTTTCTGTGTATGTTACATTGTAATTAACTTAAAAGATGAAAGCTTCAGAGTTTTAGCTACCTTCTATCATCTTGAACATCACAACACAGTCTATAGGGTTTTAATTTTATCTCTGCAGATAGAGAACATTTCTAATGTCTGTTATTTAAATCAAAGGCTTTGCTTTTACCATGACAAATTGAAAATAAAATACAGAGCTAGTGTTCTTGAGTTTCCCTGATTGTGGTACCAGTGATCTTGCTCTTTGTCTCAGCATCTTGTTGGATGGTAGCACAGCACCCCATTTGCAGCATAGAGTGCAAGCTGGGCTATGTGCTGTAGCTCTGAATGCAGGCTTTCTTGTCCTGCCTTGATTTGTAGAAGTGATACAGAACTGTGGGAGTTCACTGCTTTATACTCACTATTGAATCATGAATTTGAAATAGTTGAGCTGGAATTTTTCACTTTTACCTATAAAATTATATACATACAAGGTTTATTTTACTTCTTAAGCTTTATCTTTCTTTTCGAAGGTGTAAAAATGTCAGCTCTGCTGAACTTTTCCTTTAGTCTTGTTTCATACTTTGTATAAGAAATAAAGTTGTTTGAAGTACTCATGGAGTATACAGACAAAACTTAAGATTCTCTAGGGGTCCTTTAGTCTTGAAGACCATTATATTAAGTAGAGAAATCTAAGCTGGGTCCTGACATACAGTGGCAAGGTAGTATTACAAGTTAATTTTTTTTCATTCTGCTATTAGTGTAACTTAGTACAGCTTGTGTACAATGCAGAAGTTCATTGTGTTGTTAAAAGCAGCTGCTGTTCTTGATGACCTGTTAACACTGACCCCAAAGCATCAATTTTGAGTGAGGTATATCAATATTATTGTATTGAGCAAGGATGGTATTGCATGTAAATGTCAAAATGTGAGTGCTTTATGTTGGCCTGATAAAAGACTCTATTTGAAATATAATACATAGTAAAGTATTCATCGGGGGGGTCAAGTTATGAAAGTCATGGAATGAATGTTTCTTTAGCTGTACCAAAATGCATTTGAAGTTATAAAATTTCATTTATAAATTGACTTAATTCCTTTACTAATCTGTTGCTAGTTGTGGCCACAGAAGAAGTAGTGACTGCAGAATCTGTGGATGGGGCCATTCAGCAAGTGGTCAGTTCTGGAGGGCAGCAGGTTATTACCATAGTTACAGATGGCATTCAGCTGGGCAACCTGCATTCCATTCCAACCAGTGGCATAGGGCAGCCCATCATTGTGACCATGCCAGATGGACAGCAAGGTGAGTGCACACTTGTATGATTCCAGCTTGAGGAACTGTTTTAGCTGTAATAATAACAGTAATAGTAATGACTTTTTAGGTGCAAATAGCTTGGACCATTTTGTGTACATTTATGAATTCTTATATTAGAGAAGGCTCAGACATAAGCCTCTGCAGTTCAGTGGGTTAACATGTCAGCTGAGCCTCTGCTTTAGGACACAGAGTAGAAGAGTTACTAAACTGTGGAGGAAACATGGGACATTTAAGATTGCTTTGCCTTCAGTAAGTTTGATTTTTGCAAACTTGTTACAGAAACTAAATGATGGAGTAAAACAAAAACCTTCTTCTAATTCTTACACTATTGCATTGCTGGAAGTACTGTGGGGAGGTGAGGCTTGGATTTAGAAATCTGATACATGAAGCAATCTCTGCAAGTTCCATGGAGTGTCAGTACACTGACACACTGACCTGACAAGTGTCAGCTCTTACATGCCTGAAGTTTAGAGCAGCACTGGCAGAACCAGTGAAGCCAGAGTGACACAACTTTTTTTTTTTTGGGCTATATGTACTTTGTAGAAGCTGCTAGTGTGATAAGTCCTTTTTTGTGATGTGTATGCTTTGGGTGGTTTCTTTAAAGATCCCCTGGCATTATTTAGATAAAAATTGTCCCTTCTCTGCTTTCTTCATGAGGACTCCCAGTGTGAAGCTTGAAGAGTTGTACACAGGAGGCAAATTATTTGGTTCCCAGGTTGCCTGAGCTAGTACACCTTGTTATCATTATAAGTGAGTGGCTGTAGATGGCAACTGAGGTGACAGTTACATTTATTTGTCAGATGGCTGTGTGAGGAATTAGAGTATGACTTTACTGAGAACCCTGATTTTCTTATTCATGGCTAATTACTGGATTTTTAGGTTACTTAATGTGTATTAAAACAAAAGCAAGATTTGTATTTAGCTTTTATTCAAGAAATATTATATAAATGGTCTGCTACAGAAGTTAGAGTTGACAGGCTGGTGACTCTGCTGCAGTTATCTGCCATGTCTGTTTACTCAGAAAAATGGCAGTGATATTCCACAGCTAATTACTGTAGGCTTCAATAATGAGGAATTTTAAAGTTCTTAAGTAGCATACAAGCAACTAAAGTTTTTAGTAGATTTTCACTGAGCTTATAGTGCGGTTTATTATATAGGTGTGTTTTCACAAGCGTTTTTTGCTGTTAATAAAATTACTTAAATAATACAAGTTTTATGTAGTGTAAATATTGTTGGAAATAAGTGTATTTACATGTACAAATACATTTTCAGTTTTAACAGTTCCAGCAACAGACATTGCTGAAGAAACTGTAATAAGTGAAGAGCCGCCAATGAAGAGACAGTGCATTGAGATTGTTGAAAATCGTGTGGAGTCTGCAGAAATAGAAGTAAGGAGTATGTTACGTGATCTGTGTTGAACAGTGTTCAGGACTGAGATCTGGTTATGGTTTTTGTATTGTTCAGGAGGTTAATTTCTGTGTTACCACAGAATGAAGTGTGTGAAATGTTCAACTTGTTCAGTCTCTCCTGTAACTGAAATTCATCTTTTACAAAGTTGTTGTAAAAAGAAAATAGGAGGACTGTTTGCTTGATCCTCTGGTCATGCACGTAAAAGTGACACTTGTTTAGGTATATGAGAACATTTTTTTGTTTTTCTTGAAGATCACTAGCTGGGTTTTCAAATTGGGTGCTGATACATTATCGAGTGACTTGACTCTTTCCACTAGGAGTGAATGAGAGCCCTGTGTACCCTCATCTTTCTGTTACAGCCACATGCTTCTGATTGTGAGATCATTTTTAGCAATGTTTCCTTTCCATTCATGGTATCTAGATAACTGTTGATGGAAGTGTGAAACAGTAAGATTCTGTGTTTGTTAATTTTTATCTGTGTGGTGTCCCCCACCTTTTTTTTAAATTCTGAAGCAGTTTGTTACTACACAACTTTGCACCATCTGTTTTTTTTAAAACTATACTGCAAAAGACCTAAGAATGTTGAGAGCTCTTTCCTTTTTATATGACAAATGGTTCAGTTTAAAATTGTAGCTTTTTTTATATTAGCCACAAAAGGTCAACCATCTCATTCCTTTTCCTGTTACTTCTAACTGTGCTGACCAGTTTTGGTCAAAAGTTTATGAAAATTGCTGTCTGCTTTGACTAGACTGTAAGTTCTCATTTTGTCAACTCCATGATACTTCATTTATCCAAGGTTGTATTCTCCAACTTCTGTTCATATTATCAAATTGTGCCTAATTGAATACTTTTTGTTGTACAGTATGTGCTATATGTTATCCATGTCTAATAACAATAATTACCACCTCTCATCATTTGCTTTCCATGTCCCTAAGTTGTTGCATCAAATACTTTTGGCCTTTGCAGCTTTGTGGTCATTACAGATTATCCTGACAGTTGAAATTTTCTTGCTGCATTTTTTAAAATGTATGACTGTTAAAATAAAAGCATTTCTTTTGTTCACACTTCTAAAAATCTGCCTGAATTATTCATAAAGGAAATTACATTTCCTTAAGCATTTTAGTAATTCTGTTAAATTAATTTTTAAAAAATCCAGATTGGTTAAGGGATAAATTGATGCGTTCTTAATTACAGATAATTGGTATAAAAATACCAAGAATTCTTTTTAAGGGAATTACCATTTTTATTTATATATGTTAAACATATTTCTCAAATACTGAAAGAAGTAGATTTAGATGAGTTACTTGGTCTTTTACTTTTAAGTGGAAGTTTTGATGACTTTCTTGTCTCTACCTGTTCAACTGGAAATGCACATACAGACCTCTGCCTCTGTGTGAAGGCCTTGTGGTGGTTCACAGGGGTATGGTGCCACCTTACTTTAGTAGCAGTGGATACTGCTGCTAAAGAAGTGCACACAAAATTGGTTCACTTCAAATTTCTTCTTCACAGACAGTAGTAAATATTTAAATTTGGAGTGGGACCCTTCCCCTCATTAAAATATTTTAAAAAATATTTTAGAATGTGGAAATACAGAAAATGTTTGGTTTTTTGCCTCGCTCTAATTCGTTCCTTTATTTTATTATGAAGGTTGATTCAAGGCTGAATGCTTTTTTCAGCTGTTTTAAGTTCATTGTGTGTGAACAGTTCACTGTAGTTGTAAAGCTTTTGTAGTTGAAAATCCTCTCATCCATGTGGGGTGACAAACTTTCCTGTGAAAGTATTGTGAAACAACTAAAGCTGTAGTGGTGTTTTTAAATTTTCTATTCTGGGTCTGTTAAGTTAAAACATTTCAGCTCATTTTGTAGATTGACAGCAGTTTTCCTAAGCAGTTTGATATTTTAAACATGGGATGGCAGCAAAAAAACCCTGTCACACAGATACTCTGTTTTTCATTTTCATGCATAATTCATTAACATATATTGATCTTTATTTTCATTCTTTAATTTGACTGTTTCTCCCATGTTCCGTGTTTGAAATGTGACATGCATTAGAACCAGGACAATCATTTGATTAGACTAAAAAATAATCATAATTGTGAACTAATTATATTAATGGATTCATACCCTGTGTCCTTGTGTTGTTTAAAAGAGTGGTTGGTTATTTTAGTTATAGGTATTCCTATTGTCAATGAAAAGTTACATGTATGAAGAAAATTCCCTGGTAAAATGGAAGATTTCTTTAGAGCACTGAGCATCCTCTTATTTAATTTTTGTCTGGGTAGGTGATACACAAGGACTCCAGATCTCTAGAACACTTCTGGTTGTGTTCTGAAGAATGTCCCAAGAACACTTTCTGGGTTTGATTGAATTGGTAGATGAGATACAGTCCTCCTCCCTATTCTGGATGTCAAAGTTAGAGAGCCAGTTTTGACCATTGAGTCCACAGTAGATGTGTTGCTCCCCCAGAAGCATTGGGCTCTTGCCACTGCCAAGCCACACAGACCAGTTGGCTTCATCTCCTTAACTCATTCTCCTTAACTCATTCTCCTTAACACTGCCAAGCCACACAGACCAGTTGGCTTCATCTCCTTAACTCAATCCCAGCTTAGTTTGTTGGGACTGTGACAGTCTAAAAACTCCACCTGTTAGCTTCTGGACTAATCCCTGTGCTTTGAACTGCTAGTGTGTCTGGTAGATACTGGTTTTATCTTCTGGCCATGCCTTGGAGGCTTGGGTTTTTTCTTCCATTTTTTCTTATCCTTTCCTTTACATGCTGTACTGCTTTTGGGTATGCAGCTCTAGTTCTCTCTTCTGTGGGAAATACTCTGAAAATATTGTTCAAGAACCTCCCCACCCCCAAATGTTTGCAGTGTGCACACTCCACAGCAGTGATTCCATCCCCAAATGTTTGCAGTGTGCACACTCCACAGCAGTGATTCCATCCCCAAATGTTTGCAGTGTGCACACTCCACAGCAGTGGTTCCATCCCCAAATATTTGCACACATTCCATAGCAGGGATAGCCCCTTGCTGTTTGTAATGTACCACAGGACTTCTTGCCAGTGAACTGCCAATGGTTCTTGTTTCTGTGCAGGCCAGCAGATAGAGCAGCTTTGCTTCTTGACAGTATTAGGTTTTTGATGGTTTTTATGAGACCGATTCATGGGATAGATAATGCCCAGCTCAGATCCTCTCAGCCTTCAAAAAGGAAAGGCTGCTTTCCACATGTGGAAGGTTCTACTGTTTTGACTAATTCACTGGGAATTGTCTTGTAGCTCTGTTCACCAAGGCTCTAATTCATGAGGCTGTTTTACATAAGCTGTTGGTCCCCTCATACTACAGACAGAACTTTTGGCTGGGCTGATGCTGGAGGATCATTGGTGTGTTTCAGATCCTCTGAGGTGTAGGCTCTGCTGTTCATTTGGCATCTGCCATGTTAGTTGCTACATGAGCAGACCATCTTTAAAGTTGCCTTAAAAGCAGAATCCAAATTTTCAGAGGTGGAAGCTGAACTTCTTTTCAAATAAGTAGACAAAATCAGATGAGCTCTCATTTTGTCAGCATATGCTCCAAATGAAGCAAACCCTAGCCTGCTGCCTTCAGCTCTTAAAACCCGTTTGAAAATCAAGTTGTACTTACTGGAGTTTGTTCTGTGTTCTAGCTAATCTCTTTATAACCTGTAAATATTATCTCCTTCACCTGCTGGTTTTGCTGTTAGCAGTGATCTGACCACCTCTGTCATTGTATTTAAGCACATTCAGCTGACATGTGACTGCTCAATGTGACTGTGACAAGTACTGAGAACAGGAGCAAGCAGAAGGGAGGCAGAGTATTTTTCTATTTTTCTTACCATGAGAATATGTGAGTGAAGAAGAATAGGGATGCTCTTAGGAGAGTGTGGGGCCTGAAACTTCTGACAACTGTTAGAGGTATTAAATGGGAATGTGATATGGAACTGCTGGGATGGGAATATGGTGAAAAGATGACTTGCTTTCACTGGACCCTCAGTGTTTTGATAAGTTGTTTCTCTGGGAGATGGCTTGTTTCTCTGGCAACGTTCCTTACTGTTCCTACTTAACTACAGTGGAAAGAATGATTTTTAAAATCCAATACTACCTTACTCATAAAAGTATGATGCACTTCAATGAAATGGTATTTGATTGAATATTTGATCAAAACAAAACTATTTCCTAAGCAAATTGCTTTTTCAATTGGGCTCAGAGCAACATCAGACAAAATGACAGTACTTGCATCACTGGAGATGGAAATGCGTTCTCCTCAGTTCCTAAGGCAGCTTCAGAGGATGTGGCATTTCTTCTGTCATTTTGCTTGGAAACCATTTTATATCCACCCGCAGCAAACTTGTATGCAGGATTTTTGCAGCTGCTTAAGGATTTCTTTACTAGCTACTTTTAAAAGGAAAAAAAGCTTATCTGGCTAATTGCCTGTTAATTGATAAAGATACAGTGTCCTTGGGGATGTGGTTCGACCTCTGGATTGCAGAGTATCAGTCCCTGTTTGGAAACAGTTAAGTTTATGCTTTGGTCAGTGGGCAGCTGACATGACACTCTCCAGTGCAGATGGCTGATAGGTAACAGCTTGTCATTTTACTGTTTGATTAGATATACAACAGCAAGGGACAAGCCTGTTAGATGGAATGATTGGGGAAATGTTCATATATTCTGTTAGTTTTTAATCACCACACTTCTGCTTTTTTCATTTAGCTCTTTTTTGGTGAAGATTTGCATGGTACCTTTGCAGCTCAGTAGACTGGGGTTTAGTGTCTCCACACTTGCAGCCCTGTGTGGGGAGTTGGCTGCTTGATAATTGGGGTCGAATTTGCACAGCAGCATTCATACAGGTTTGCCCGAGTGAGAACTGAACAGCTTCTCCATGATACCCTAACACTTGAACTGCATGTAAAGGAAAAGTATTTGCCATTTTAGCTTGTATTTGATACTTATTTGACAAAATATTGCTGGTTCTGTTTCTAATAGGAAAGAGAAACTCTTCAGAAACAGCTGGATGAGGCAAACAGAGAAGCACAAAAATATCGTCAGCAGCTTCTAAAGAAGGAACAAGAAGCAGAGGCCTATCGGCAGAAGTTAGAGGCAATGAACCGCCTCCAGACTAATAAAGAAGCTGTTTAATAAAAAATGAACACACTGCAAAGCCTGTTACTTTCAAAAACCTGCAGTACAATCTTGAACTGTACACTATATAGGTACAGCCATGGGATTTCATGATAGAGAAGATGCTACAAGTTGATAACTGGACTTAAGCCGTGAGCTCTGATTGATTTCTTGTAACATAAAAACTCTGAATTTAGAAATTGTGAAAAGTATTTAAAATTAAATACTGTAAATAGTTGGTTTTTTTACAGTTTCAAAATGAGTTGATAAATCTTTTTGAAGGGATCCAGAAACATGAAAAGCCAATGTTTTTGTGAAATTTTTGATTTTAGTATGAATCTAACTTCTGAAAAACAGAACAGTTTTAAGGGTGATGTTGATTTAAGCTGACAATTTGAAATTTGATTATGTGACAAAATTAATTAACAGTTATTTCTACACGATAACAGCTCAACTTCTCTGAATAAGACATTTCCAGATGGAAATCTTTGTACAGCTTTAAGTAGTTGTCTCAGATTCTCTGAAAACCATTTTTGGTTTTTTTTTTATTTTAGGTGGTGAAATTTTTATATTTAATTTCAGATATATCCAAGTAGATTTACATGTATATGAAGCTAATATTTTTTAAACTTTTCAGTTTGTACATATGCTGCATGTTTTTATAATTTCTACACATACACCTTGCATAGGTATTTTTCAGCAAAGATGAGAAAAATTATGAGAAAAATGTTTAGCCTATAGGTCATTTGAAGTAAGCTAGCAGCCAGTTTTATTGTGGATGGTATATTTCTTGGAAGAATGTAATTTGTAATTAAGGAGAACAAAAAAGTATCTTAAATTACATATTAAGAGGCAAAATTTGGTAGTGGAGGCGTCGAAACTTCACTTTGTGTGTCTTACGATTTTCCTGTACAAACATTTTAAAGTTCAGTAATGAATAGAAAGGAATGTCTCCACTGGAACACAAATAGTAGCTATTTTAGACTATCCCTATTGGTCTCTCTTCCCCAATAGCCTTGAAATGACTTCAGTGATACATTTTTTTTAACGGACTTTTGCATTTTAATTACGCAATTGGACGAGTAATTTTTTTTATGTTGTAGTGATGCTCTTCCTAGCCAGCATCATTGTTCCTCACTGTGATACTGTGTTTGTGTGTGTCTGTGCAGTGATCTATTATGCTTAAAATTTATATGGCATGTTACATCTTCAGAGCATTGTAAAATCTTTTAAAGAACCCTTACTGCTCTGCCTGAGGCAGGTAAGTGAGTGTTATTGTCTCAATTTTATAACTGGTTTAAGTGCAACATGAGGGAGTGAAATGACTGGCTTACCACCACGTGAACCTGTGGTCACCTGGGAATGGATCTCAGGAGTTCCTGGCTTCTAGTCCTGTGCTTAGACTGAGCTGCCTTAAGATTGTTCAGTGCTGTGTTACATTAAATTTTGAACAACTGTGCAGATCCGTTTTTTGTAAGATAAAACTCTTTGTGCTTTGCTTTGTTGTTCCATGTTCACTGCTTTTATGGAATTGTTTATATAAACTTAAGCAAAAAGTCTGGTTTATCTATACTGTACACGGAAGAATTACCCTTAAAACTGTACTCTGGCCTACTTTTTCTATTTTACAATTAAATATCTTTTCCACATATATAAAGTGTAGAATCAGTTCAATTGGTTTGTGTGTGAATGAGAAGGTCAAAGCTGTTCTGTGTTAGACATCTGGAAAAACATGAAAAAATAGTTTTGGGTATAAAATGGCTTTAAATGGTAGGGGGGACGAATGGGAAAAGAATTGCATTGTACCGTACAAAACTTTGTCAAACCGGTCAAAATCTGACTTGGGTTTATAGATTTGGCAGTTAGGAAAAATTCTTAGTATATTTGTATTGTTATATGTTTGGTAAATTTGATTTTGATTGGCAAATTCAAACTAAAAATAATCAAAAGAAATGGGAAATCTATGGTGATGAGTTTTAGAAGAATTGTTTTCAAGGACATCATCATGTTAGTACTAGGACTTGAAGCAAATCTTGTGCAGTGGTTAACTGGAAATTGCTCTATTTTAGGGATTATTTCAGGAACTATCCATTATGTCATTAGCAGATTGAGGAACCAGTTAACCAAGGGAAATGTGCTGCTTAGGCATTGCTGCAGTGAATTATGTTGTGATGAAAATAATGTTTGTGTCCTCACATCCCACAAATTTAACAACAGTGTAATCTCAGTGATTTCTTAATAATGATAAGAGTGGCACTGTTTGAGTGGTGATAGTGGCAACATCCAAGTGGAGAGTTTCCCACGGTTGTGACAGCAGATGTTGGCAGCAAACAATGAAATGAACCTTTTCTATTAATTCTGTTTCCTGTGAGCAAATATTCTATTCCTCATTGTCCATAAGAAAACCCTTCTGAGTGCAGTGTAGCTATAACAAAACCTTATTTATCACCAGCAATATTTACCTTGCCTGTAATCCATTATCAGCTATTTTATTTTAGTTCTGAACAGGACCTGCTGTTTGTTCTCTTCTGCACAGAACAAGAGATGAACCCAATGAAGCCGTCACCTGTGAGCTCAAGTGTAGGGTATATGTTACATGAAATATTTCTTATATAGTTTAGCTCTGAAAACATTGTTAAAAATATTGTTCCTTATTTGCTGTTCCAAATTAAAAATATAAATGTAATTAGCTACCATCTGTTTCTTTGAAACATATTTCAAAGAAATTAATCACTTGTAATGAGCTAAAATCGGGGGTTTTGAGGACTTTGGGCTCATTTTGACTTGGTCCTGTGCTTGATGCCTGTCCCTTCTTAGCTTGTTCTCTTTTGTGGGATCATTTACAGTGCAGCCAAGATGTTCATAAATTCCCATTAAGCTCGTTGACAGCTTGTTACTTTTTTCCTAATGTTTCCAGAGCAATATGAGATAAAACAAATATGCATATAGTAGTTTTTTGCACTTTTCTCAATGCCTTTTTATCAATTTGGGGTTTTTTATTTCAGTCAGTGCATTAATCTGATGTGTGTGTATCAGAGCATCTTTCTCATATCTATAAAACAGTTCCTTCTCAAGTATCTATTTGCAGCAGAAGCTAGAAAAGGTTCCACACTGTTCTGTAGACAGTGTGTGTGAGAACAATGTAAAAACTTTCTAGAACTGTGTAAGTGGTTGTGCTGCATTACAGTACCTGGGGCAGAGAATCAAAGCTGCTCTGGCAGGCAGTTCTCTCCTGTGACAGAACAGCAAAACTGCTGGGAGGTACCAGACACAGGGTCTGACTAGCCTGGCATCCTGTCTCCAGCAGTGCCAGCCCCGGGCAGGAGCCTAAGGTATAGCAAAAATAGGCAAGAATTTATTGTATGGGAAATAATTTCCCTTTCTGGTGCTTCATGGACAAGTCCTACCTCTTGTCTTTTCCCAGGGCTGCCTGGTGCAGTGTGGAGCAAGTGAAGATGGATAAGGATTCAACATTGAGCAGTGTCAAAGACTGTGCTGCCACAGAGAGGTCAGGATGTGTTTTCAGGTCCTAAAACTGGAACAAGAGGCAATCTGTAAGGCTGTTCTTTCAACCTGAGAATGATCCAAGTGGAGGACTTGGAGGAATTCTGGAGAGACAAGACTAAATCCCAGTGCTTATGCATATCATACAGGAGAAAAGAAAGCAGTGAGGGAAGAGGTGTCTTTTCCCAGCTCAGTGGTCTAGGGTGATATCCCTGGAGGAACATCACCCTGCTTAGCATAACCTGCTCTGCTCTGCTCTGATCTGAAGGGCAGGACATCCACAGAGGATCGCTGCTGCTTCACATTGTAGTTCTGAAACTGGCAAGAGCTGTGAAGCCTTTCCTTTTAGCAGCATGGACTGACAGGATAAGGACTGAACACTTGTGGGAATGTAGGTATACTCTCTTTTTGGGAAAAAAAAAAGAGTTCTCAAAACAATTCTTAGGAAAAGTTCCTGTCTCCCACATCAAATCTGTTCTGTGCTGGTACCTTGTTTTCATGGCTACTGCTAGCACAGTAGCCGGCTATGCTGGTCTAATATCTGCTAGCTTTTATTTGGTTTTGAAAGCTCTTGAACTTTTTCTCTCCCATAAGTCTCATGTTAATATGCCTTATATTCATGGCATGGATTACTGTGAGGCTTCTGAAAAATTGATTGAAAATGGGAAAGTGCAGAGGCAGCTCCTCTTAGTGATACACTATCTTACACATCAAAAGAGCACAGATGAGAACATGAGAGATTGTAAAAACCCTCAGCTGGGAGGAGTTAGATAAACACCAATGACCTGCCTGTTAAACCTTTTCCAGAATGTGTGAGTCTGAGAGATAAAGGGAGCTATAAAGGGGGAAGCAGCTAGCAGGGCACCACCAAACTGACCACAGCTCCCAAAAGGTTGTGGCCCAGGTTTGAAGAGGTGCATTCCTAAGGAATCACTATGGAGCCTGAGGAGTACAGACAGAGAGGTGAGTGATCTGTGCCTCTTGCAAATAGGTAACATCTGCTCATGGAGATCAGCTGTTGTGGGGCTGGGAGTGATACCCAAAATTAGGATGGGCTATATCCTCTTTAAGTGTGCACTTGGCCTTGAGACTTGGATCTGCTGAGGCAAAAATGTGTTCCAGGGTTGAGTTTAAACTAATGGATTTATTGTCTGTGGGTAACTTAGCCTTATTGGTCTTACATCTAAGATGCTGTGGGAAAGCTGCAAAACTGTAATTCTGAGTAAACTTGTGCAAAGTGGTTGTGCACAATAGCTTTTCACTGGCTTCACACCCTGAGACTGCAGTCGTACTTGGGACAGATTGCCTTAAAAAGTGGAGAATAGGTGTGGAGCAATGCAGCTGATTTCAGAGGATGCAAAAGCAGGTTTCCTATAATGACAAGGAAGTGTAGGACATGAAAATTTAATACCTGTGAAATGCAGTTTCAGTTAATTTGTAGGCAAGAAAATCTAACCTTTCAGTAACCAAACAAACTGTACTTGTACCATGATTGTGTTTTAAAGGTACATTTGAACTACTCAATGATGGCACTGAAAAAGCCCTGTGAGGCTGTTTTAGAACATTATTAGATGGGACAAGTAGGGTGTGGGAGGGAGGAGCTGGGAGCAGTATTCCAATGCTATTAGAATCTCTGTCCAGTGCTAAGGACAGATTGTGTGGAGTGCCTGTACTGCTAGTTAGTGTTTCCATAATTGAAACTGAAACCACTGGTTTGCCTCTTGCAGGGAAAGAGATGGTGGATTACATTTGCCAGTACCTGAGCAATGTGAGAGAGAGGCGGGTGACTCCTGATGTACAGCCAGGTTACATGAGAGCCCAGCTGCCAGACTCTGCCCCAATGGACCCAGACAGCTGGGACAACATCTTTGGAGATATAGAGAAGATTATTATGCCAGGGGTAAGAAATAAAATATAATCATGGCAGGAAAAAGCCATTACTACTTGGGGTGAACACCAAATCCTTGGAATGCACAGCTTCTGCAGAACATTGTTCTAAATAAGTAAAGTACCCAAAAATGTAGCATTAATCTTGTAGATGTTATCTTCACAGTTGTGTTCCTAACTATAATTTTAGGGGTTAGATTGTGAGTGTATTTTTAACTACTTTGTATATAACTCATTTGCTATAGGGAAACCAATTCAGCAGTATGAGAAAATCATTAGCTTCACAATGTCTCTACCTGCTGAACCCTATAATCTTAATTTCAGAGATGTGGAAACTGGGCAGAGCAAGGTGAAACAACTCTTGCCCAGCTTCACGCACATGCAAGGCTTGTTTCCTGTGCTTTGAATGTAAAAGTCTACTTCCTCTTGTACATAAATACTGCAGATTCTGCTAAGAGAATTCATATTACCAAATTGCATGTTTTATGTAAGAAACTTTTTCAAAGCCCATTCTCAAATTTTTTTGTAGATGCTAGCAGAAACTTGATCTGATGTAGGAGAGGCAATCAGATTACATGTAGTTATGCTGGTGTCCCACACACCAGCTCATTCAGGTGTATAGAAGGGTTTATATAGTTGTAAATTGCTGTGCATAGCTAAAGGCAACTTGTTGTTTGACAAAATGAGCAACTTTGTTGCAAGGATTCTCTTTATAAAGATAACTATTTTGATAAATCTTTCTGACTCTGGTCTTTCAAACACGGCACAACATTCTTTCCTGTTCAGAATCTTTGTCTGCCTGTTTAATTCAGATAAATGCTTTTTCTTTTATTTGCAATTTATCTGTTAATAATTCAGTGTTATAATCTGCTAGTGCTGCTCCTCTGTTGGTATTATCTCTGCAGCTCTCTGCTGCAGATATATTGTTGCACATAATGTGTTGCTGTAATCCTTTTCTCTCATTTTAAACAGATAGGAACCACTACAACTCATGCAAAGTTTTGTGACATTTTCAGACTGAACTTCTACATAATTCTGTTCTAGGTAGTCCATTGGCAAAGTCCACACATGCATGCCTACTTTCCAGCTCTAACTTCCTGGCCTTCACTCCTTGGAGATATGTTGGCTGATGCAATTAACTGCTTGGGATTCACATGGGTAAATTTTTTGGGGCTATTTTAGACATTCTTCTCCTGTGTGTAATATGCAAGAGCAGGTCTTAGTCATTCTTTCTTGTTCTCTGAGTCAGTATAATTATTTGTTTTAAACAACTGTATGTTGTTGCATAAATGAAAATTGTCACTTAAAAAAAAAAACCAAGCCCAAAAGAACACATAAGAGTAAGCATACTACCTAGTTATAAGAGGTGAATGAAGAAAATATACTAGAAATGTCTATTTTCAAATTCTTTGCATATCCCACTGAGCATTGTTCCTTGTCATCTGGTCTCAGTGCCAAAAATCTTACACAAGCAGTGTAAGCAATAGAGCAGCCATCATCCATGAATGCAGGCTAGATTGGGCTCCATTCCAGTTCTCCTGCTCCTTTGAGAGAACACACTTCCTATTTTTCCTCTTGTGAAAATAATTGTTTGGTATCCTGGGCCAGAATATCTGCGTATTTTGTATCCTCCTGCAGCAGCTACAGAGCACTACTTGCTTATGACTCTGCACACCACAGTAGTTTCTGAAGCCAGTGTTTTCCACAGTGCCAAAGTTGCCCAGATTTTTAGATATGTGTCTCTGTGTAAGAAAGTAGAAGCTCATAAACCTGTAAGAAATTGGTGGTGTGGTCTCCATGTAGCTGTATCAGATTAGCTCATTGCCTCTCTTAGCTCTCAGCTGGACGAGGGATCAGTGCCCAGGGTGAATTACAGCCTGATTCTCCTTTTTCAATTTTTTCTAGGCCTCCAGCCCAGCCTGTACAGAACTGGAAATGAATGTGATGGATTGGTTGGCTAAAATGCTGGGCCTTCCAGATAAATTCCTGCACCACCATCCCGACAGTGTGGGTGGAGGAGTATTACAGGTAGGGGAGATTAGAGACGGCCTTATCAAAGTTTGTTTTCAAGTGAATTTCTCTCAGGGTGATAGTTTTCCTAGAGACAAAACCAACAAAATTTTCTGTATGGCTCTGAATCCAAATTTGGCCATATTTTCCCAAATTTTAGTATTAAATGCGGTAGATTATAGAATAGAAACTGCTGTTGCTTTTAGTGCTGTGTTATAGACAAACAGCAGGTATTCTTGTGGTCTTTTTAAGGATAAATGAGTCAGATTTCATTTCTTTAATCTGTTTCTGATCTTTCACATCACCAAATTTTGCACTAAAATGATTCTTACATAATTAGAGAAGGAATCCTTGTCACTATCCTTCTGCCACAGTCCTTAGCCACACAAGAAGTTTCTTTTCCTTTTTCTCATGTCTACTTTTTGTCTCTGAGAGGTGCAGAGTCAAGGCCTGAACTGTTACCTCCTTCCAGAAAGTGTAAGCAAGAGTTCCCTGGAATCAATGCTGCGTCTTTGTTATTATAAGGGCTTTGATCATGTTTGTAATTTTATGGGAAATACTATGTTTATTTGTAGAACAAAAGGAAAATGGGGTTTATTTACTCCCCAGAACTCAGTGCTGCACATTAAAATATACAGCAGTTAAAGGGCTTTGTTTTGTGTTGCTGGCCCAGAGAGCTGCTCATCAGCTAATGACTCTCCACTGCGTCAGAGAAAAGCAGGAGTAGCAATAAAAGAGGGGGTGGGCACTGGGCACTTCACTGATTTCAGCAGATCCCTGGCAAAATGGCAATTGCAGTAAATGAGCAATGTCTTTGCAGAGCACTGTGAGTGAATCAACCTTGGTTGCACTGCTGGCAGCAAGGAAGAACAAAATTCTGGAGCTGAAGGTTTCTGAGCCAGACACTGATGAGTCCTCACTCAATTCTCGCCTCGTCGCTTACGCCTCTGATCAAGTAGGTTCTTATGGTTCCAAGGAAGACAAATTGTTTCTGTTGTCTCACTCAGCCTTTGCCATGTGAGGTCACATTTCTGTACAACAGCACAGGAATGCCTCACAAGCATGGACCCGTTCCCCTGCTGCTGCTTTCTGCAGATGGGGAAACGGAATCAGTGTGAGGCGAGGTTTTTAGGGTCTTGGCAGTCCTCAAGAGATTGTTTCACATGACTGAGTTCTGCATTTCCTTCCTGTTTTTCACAAAGCCTTGATCCAGGAACTATGTGCTGAGCTCATGCTGCTTCTTCTCGTGTTTCTTCCCAGCCTCCTTCCCCTCAGAGACAGGCATGCTCAAGGCACTGTTACCTAAATGCTGCTCCTGGCTGTGGGCTCCACTGTTGGCTTTTGCCAACAAACTTGTTCTGTCCTCAGCCTCCTGAACTGAGCATTACATTCCCCTGGGAAAAATACCACAGGAGAGGCAGTCATGCTCATTCTCTCTTAGTCTAACTAAAAGGACTGTATCTTGTAAGGTGTGTTTTGCTCTATCCAGAAGTAAACACACTTCGGGGGATTTATCTTCTTATGGCAGGGAGGAGGGAATAAACGGAGGTTGATTCATTCCTAGAGGCTCCTTTAAGAACTGAGTTTTGATAAATGTCCCTCCAAACACAAGATGAGGATGCCTGTTATTATATTTTAGAAACCAGTACCCAAGTAAATGAAGCATTCTTTGGAATTGCAGGGTACAGTTTCCTACAGTTACAAAGAAGATGCTTTCAGACTTGTATTAATAGGGATTACAATAAGGTTGTTATCTCTGTATTTCTTTCCACCACTGTCTTTAATAAAGCCATAATTTATCACAGCTGTTCAGCCTCAGAGCTTGAATTCTTACTGTTTTTCTTATTTTAAAGGCACATTCCTCTGTAGAAAAGGCTGGCTTGATTTCTCTTGTGAAGATAAAATTTCTGCCTGTGGATGAGAACTTTTCCCTCAGAGGTGAAACTTTGAAGAAAGCCATTGCAGAAGACAGAAAGAAAGGCCTAGTGCCAGTCTTTGTATGTTCAACTTTCTGGTTGGGGGTATTGACATAGTGTTATATTCTTAATGTCAACATGAAATTACATATAAAAAATTTCTTATTTTGTTGAAATACATTAGCTGAAGATTCAAATGTATACAAGAATTTCTACTTTATTAAATAAAAAGTTTTTTTGTTTTGACTGCCTGCAATGAACTGCCCACTTTTAAAGTGCTGCATCCAAAAGAAACCAAATCCATTATAACAGATTTTTTTTCCCTAGGTTTGTGCAACTTTGGGAACAACTGGTGTCTGTGCTTTTGACAATCTCTCAGAACTGGGTCCAGTTTGTAAGTGTCCTTTTTTTTCCCTGATTTTATTCTATGAAAGTATCTAGAGGATACTCTAGTATCTAGAAGATACTCTTCGATTTTTTATGCCAAAATGAAGGAGAGCTGAGTGTTTCAGACATGTCTTAGGGATGGCTGAAGTCAGTACAAGACTACAGCAATTTCTGTAAGATTTAGATTAGGATGCTAAAATGCATTCTACTCGAGATGGATGAAATTTGCCAACTGATAAATCTTTAATGTGATTATTCAGGAAATACAGACTGTGTGGTACTGTTGTAGGATGGACACATTAATATTTAATCTAGCAAAGGAGTTTTGAAGGTAGATTCTGGTAGGACATCCTCTGGATCAATCAGTATCACAGGTAAATTTGACATGGTTGCAAAGTCTATTCCAGCATAAATTCTGACCAGTAGCTGCTGAAGACCAGAGGAGCTTTCTCTTATGGGTCAGAATGTGGCTTCTATTTCTGGGTCCTTTTTTGCTTGCCACTATATCTTTATTTTGGCTTAGTACAACTGAGGGGTACTGGGGAATTTCACTTAGTGAAAGGGCAAGTGAGAGAAATCAAATGTTAAAAAGACTCACATGAAATATAGAATAGTGAATTTTGTTACAGAGTCCACATGGTTTCAGCATTATCCTATATTTTAGCATTATGGATTCACACCTTTAGAATAAAACTAGATTGTCAATTTTTCGTCTGCCTCCTCCAAAACACTGCACCTGGTTTGCAGAGGGGAGAGATTAGCATGCACTTTGATTCCCTATATCCCTTACATAACAACAATCTCAATTCCAACAGGTGATGCTGAGGGACTCTGGCTTCATATTGATGCTGCATATGCAGGAACAGCATTTGTATGTCCTGAATTTAGGTTGTTTTTGGATGGAATTGAATATGCAGATTCCTTTACTTTTAATCCTTCCAAGTGGATGATGGTCCATTTTGACTGCACTGGATTTTGGTGAGTATAGTCAAAATACAAACATCACCAAAAGGGTAACATGAAAATTGCAAAGTTTTTCTCTGCACTTTGCTAAATCTACTTCCTTCTACAATCATAGGGTTAAAGATAAATACAAGTTGCATCAAACCTTCAGTGTTAACCCTGTGTACCTCAGACATGCCAATGCAGGAGCTGCAATTGACTTCATGGTAAGTTATTATTTAAGCTGATATTTTGTAGTGCCTATAAATTTTTCAATCAGACTCTGAAATTTCTCTCATATTCTGGAGTATGCTTATCTTATAGCTGGTCTTACTATGTAAACCAAATTATACTGAGATCCTAATGCAGACAAAATAGCAAAACTTTGCAGTAATTAATCCTAGTTATGAGGATTAATTATAAAATTGTTTTCAGATTGAAGTAATTAGGATTTTTACACAGGTGCAGATCCAGCCTTGCCTTTCTAATGCAAAGGGTCATTTCTGTTTATTGTGTTGCTGAAGTAATTCCTACTGATGCCATTTTGGCTGGATTTCTTGTGTCTCTGATATGTAATAAAAGAGAGAAAGGAGTAAGCAATGGAAAAGCCATGCTCTGAAACAGCAAGAGAATGAATTACATTTTTTCTTCAGATTAAGGTATTCATAGGAGAGCTAAGAGGCATTTCACTGCAGACACATCTTACAGCAGATTTCAGTACAGTAATACAAAGGAATATTCACTGCCAATTATTTCTGCTATGATCTCACCCTAGTCCTGAAAAGATAATTGTTTTCTTGAAATCAATAGTGCTTTTCACTAGAGTGGAGAGAGGGAGGGATGGAAAAAAGGATATTGAGTCCCTCTTGTGGTGAAATTGGATTCTGCACGTGATTGTGCAGCTTCCCTGAAATATTCCTTTACACGTTTTCTCACTCTTTTCCTTGGAGTAGGTGTTACTTTATCTGGAACTGCCTACCCCAGTATCAAATCTTGCTGTTTATAATTGATTTGGGAAAATGTTCAGGAAATTACAGGAGCTGAAGTGAGCACTAGTCAGTCCTAAAGTGTAAATGGCCATATCTTAAATTGATTATGCTCTTAAATGCAAAAAGTTGTTGTTATAAGCTGGTAATTAATTTAAAATTCTAAGCATATCTAAGCCATAAATTAAGGGGAACAGCCAAAATCTTATTTTTGCAAATAATTGAAAAATATGGGGACACAGTGTTTCTTTGATGGCTGTTTCCTAGGCTTAGCAGATTTTCAGTAATATGACACTATTCATCTCAAGAGAGGTCTCTGACCTGAGTCTGAAGCAGGAGATGTAGCAGTGGAAGGAGAACTCTCCTTTCTGGTGTTTCTGCACTCACTGTTGCACTGTTCTATTTTCACAGCACTGGCAAATTCCGCTGAGTCGTCGATTTCGTTCTCTGAAGCTGTGGTTTGTGCTTCGCTCCTTTGGGGTGAAAAAGCTTCAAGCTCATGTCAGACAGGTGTGTGAGTTACCAGAGTGTTATGTTCAGTTCCTGGTGGGTGACATTTGTACACTCAGAGATGCAGAGATGAGTAACAGAAATCCTCTCACACTCAAAGCTTGTGTGAATTCTAAATGCCTGCTGGTTTTACTCTAAAATTATCTGTAAAGATTGACTGTGTAGACAAAACATTTCCTGTCCCCTTCTTGACAGCACTGGACAATGGAAAGGGACTTGCTCACTGCCTTCTGCACTTTACTGAGCCATAATCTGGAGAAGCTTTCTTTGAGGTCAAGTGGCAGCTGTTTGGGGCAGGCTGTGCTGAATAACTGAACCCACCACTATGAAAATGTACAGGCTTAAGTCTCTGATGGAGTGTAAATAGGAGGGGTCACATTGTGGATCAATGGTTGCTGCAAAAGAACTTTCATCTGAGAAGCCACATTCTGTTTTCAAACCTCCTATAGAAAATCCCTATGTATAGGCCAGTTACTCATGTTCATTGTCAAGGCTTTGGGCAAATAGAGACAGACTTTAAAATTCTTAGCTTTGATGTCATTTTTCTGTTTGCTCTTATTCATGCATTGGAGTGATGTGTTTTAGTAAGGAAAGGAATTCCTTTTAACCACCCAGTTTAGCATCTTACAAGTGGATTTGTGACAAACAGATAACTTTTTTCCCCCTTAATTGTAGGGTACTGAAACAGCCAAATTCTTTGAATCCTTGGTTAAAAGTGACCCACTCTTTGAAATTCCTGCCAAGAGACATCTTGGGCTGGTTGTATTTCGCCTAAAGGTAAAGACTGGCCCCTTTGCACATCCCTTTGGAATGAACTGACCACAGCTGACCTCTCCCCAGACAGTTAATAACTGTGAATATATTTCCATTTAAGAATTTGTGATTGCAATTCTGAGATATGTTTGGATGTCACTGGAAATTCTAACTATACTATTTTTTTTATTATTCATATTTAAAACAGGGTCCCAATTGGCTGACAGAAAAACTCCTGAAAGAACTGAGCAGTTCTGGCAGGCTCTTCCTCATTCCAGCAACCATCCATGACAAGTTCATCATTCGCTTTACTGTGACATCTCAGTTCACAACCAGGGAAGATATTCTGCAGGACTGGAGCATCATTCAACACACTGCAGCCCAAATCATCAGCCAGAATTATGGGTTGCACTGCATCAATTCCGGTGATGGGGCAGGAATCCCCACTACAATAGTTCAGCCTACTTCTGATGTCATTAGCAATGTTCCTCAGCTTTACTTAGATGGAGGGAAATATAAAACACCTTCCAGAAAAACAGTAGTACAGCCTAAGAACTTATCAGTAAGTCCCAGTAAGTGTGTGATTAGTCAGCAGGTGAAAGGTCAAGAGGATCCTCTGGATGACTGTTTTCCAGAAGATGTCCAAAATGTTACCAAACATAAATTAACCTCTTTTTTATTCAGTTATTTATCTGTTCAAGGCAGGAAAAAGACAGCACGTTCCCTTAGCTGCACCAGTGTGCCAGTGACTGGTAATCTGGAGCAGTGTAACCCCAAAACAGCAGCCACTGACAAGAAGGAGCCTCGTGCAAATGCCAGAGTTCTTTCCAGGCTGCCTGAAGACATGATGATGTTCAAAAAAGGTGCCTTCAAAAAACTAATTAAATTCTACAGTGTCCCAAGTTTTCCAGAGTGTAGCTTTCAGTGTGGCCTTCAGCTGCCTTGTTGTCCTCTGCAGGCCATTGTTTAACAAGTAAGAGAGCTTGGTCCTTAGAAAGAGAACCAAAGTTTGCTTATTCACACGCAATACTACATGTTCTTTTGCTCAAAATGTAAGCTGTGGCAATGACCACTGAGAAAATGCCTGTGCTTTTACTGGTGAAAACCTCCTGTATTTATAGATTAAAATATCAAATAAATCTTATAGGCCTATAACATGAAACCTTCCGTTTTGTAGACTATGGTAAAGAAAATGCCAATTTCTACTTACCAGTGCTGGTAATGGACAGTTTCCAGCTGGTAGGCTGGAACCACTTTGACAGAGTATGCTGGCCCCAGGAGGTGATAAACAATCCAGGTCTCTATTTGCACCACTGGTTTTTGGTTTTGTGGTGGTCTTTTTTTTTTTTTTTTGGAGGAGGGGGGGCTTGATATCGTGACTTTAACTCTCTAGAGTGATGTGAGGATCTGTGTGTGCAGTCAATGCCAACATCAGTTTTGAACAGTGCAAAAAGAAGGATATAACCTAAGAGATTTTGCTGCAGCAGGGCAATTTTCCCAGACTTAAACACAGCAGCCCTTCCAGTCCACCTGTTCTAATCAGCTAAGGAAGGCTTTGTGCAACCATGTTACAAAACAGTTGCCCTTGCAAAGCACCTGTGGCCTTTCTCAGCATTACCTAAGGTCTGTAAATCACCAGTTCATGAGGAAAGAGAGGAGGAATGATATTTCCCTCTCTCTCATAACAGAGAATTAAAGGGGCATTATAGAATAAAGGGTCTTTATACAGCAAACAAATGTTTTGCTACAAGAGACCAGTGATTTATTTATATAAAAACTTGGGGGGAGGGAATCTATTAAGGACAAATTTAAATTAAGGAATAGTACAGTTGAGCCAGGAAACATGGTGGTTGATGGACTTTATTCTGGGAAAACGCTGCTAGATGCTCAATGCTTTTCTTGTAGCTGTTTCCAGACACCTATAGTCACCTTCAGGCAGTGCACTCAGACAGATGGATCTTCCCTCTGATCCAGAACAACTATTCCCAGGTTATATAAAAAATGAGCCTAGTTAATGTCTAGGCCCTTATACAAAATCAGCTAAGATGCAGGTTCTGCTTCATTAAGACAATCTCTTATTCACACTTTATTTCTGCTAAAAAATCAATAACCATGTTTCATATCACTTTTAATAGTGCTATTAAATCTTTCTGTTTACACAATAAAGCAATAAACACACAGTGAGGATGGCAGTCCCTTTGTGCCTAGTCTTAGATGTTTAAATTTATGTTCAGCAATAGGAAGTACTGTCCTGAGTCAGACACTTGTAATTTATAAACATATCTAATGTGCTCGTGAGTAACAAAAGTGTGATAGAATTTTAGAAAATTATGGAAAGGCTTTTCCCCCACTTCCTGTCCTTTCCTCCACCTGTTTCTTTTATTATGTAATTTAATATTATTTTATTAGACACTAAGAATCTTTAAAAATATATATTGGCTTTTTAACTTGGAATACTTCCTTGAAAGGATTAGACTTTTCTGTCAGCAACAGACTAGAATGTGTATTTATGCAGAATAAGTATGTTGGCTCTATGTCTTTCAGGAAATACAGGGCAGAGGGCAATGCAGTCGATGGTAGAAGCCAAAGATGAGCATGGAATGCTGGAATTGCAAAACACTATTTCAAGGAGTGGTTAAAGAAAGAAATCTGAACCATTGAGCAAAGATTTATAATGTGCATAAATTGCAAGGAGACTGGACCTGGTTCTCTGTCCTGGCTTATGATTATCATAAGGTGCTGCAAAGACTGATTGATCCCTCTTTCTTTACTAAATTCTAACTGCAGTTCTACTACTGTGACATTAATTTTATGCAAAAATATTTTTGAAATGAAGGAGGAACTGACATAATTGCAGTGATCCAAACCATCTATGAAGCACCTATGAGTAGTTACCCCATGCAAACAATAGCTTAAGTGCACCACTCTTTAAACACTCACATTAACACTTTCACCTGGGGATCACCTGGCTTGGGTTAGGATATTTTGGCTACAAAACCCCCAAAACTCACACTACCCAAAACACAGGTCCATAGGTTTCTGGAGAGCTGCTCCTTTTTGGTGTGCAGCTGAAGTGCTCACATAAGGTAAGTGTTTTCTCTATCCATTGTAACAGAATGTCAGTTAATGGATTGCCCTATTTTGCCCTATGCAAAAGAATGATTAATTCAAGCCAAAAGCTCCTTTGTTTTCCTTGAAAAAAGTTAATGTTAGTATGCAATGTGACATTACAGACCTCATTAGGAAAGGTTTTTGTTGGGCTTCCCCCTTTCCCTTTAGGGGTAGATTTTCAGCAAAATGTAACAAATGTTCCCTGTTATTTAGTTAGCAAACAACAAGAAAAGTTGTTTAATGATGGCTGTAGCACACTGTGTAGCTTATGCAAATATCTAATGACCTGGCACCCTAGAGGTAAATAACCCCCAATAAACTTTCACTGAGATAAATAAACCTTCAATAAACTTTGAAATCCATATTTTATCATAGAGATAAGTTACTTTAATGACTTAAAAAACTCTATTATTGAGTTCAGCATAGTTATTTCCTTAGTTACTCAGACAATCTTGAAGCAAACTCCAGGAATTTCACCCTTCTGACTGGACCGAGTGACCAGGGCTCAGTACTTCTTGGTTCTAAACAGCCATTACTGTGAATAAGGATGGCTTTCCTTTCTTACTTTTTAAAAAAATAATTATTTTTCATTTTATATTTTGCTATGTGCCACTAAGGGGACAAATTCCTTCTCTCTTGTTCAGCCTTCTACTGCCTTTTTATGTCAAATCTGATACCTTCCAGCACAAGGTGAGCAGATTCAGGTCATTGATCTGCCAGGAAACTTTTTCACTGCAGCCTTTCTTTCCCCTGCAGGATAAATTCCCTTTGCTGCCAGGTGAGCTGTGGCCAGCTCTGGTGCAGCACCAGCCCGGGATGTGTGAGCAGGGCGGGTGGGAGCAGATCCCTGCACTTCAGAGCTGCTCAGAGCTCCCTGCAGCTGGAACCCAGGGATTCAGGTGGCCCCAGCCAGGGCTGCCTCCCCTGCTCCCACACTGCTCCCAGGAGCCAGCCTGAGAAAATTAACTGCTTTGTGTCTAGGATAAATTTGGACTATCACTAGGCGTTAGCATTTGGATAAATTAGAGGGGTTTTACATTTCTTCTCTAACAGAGATATGGTTTCAAACTGGTGCCACAGGAATTTTTTAGAAATTGCTGCTCAGCTGTAAACACTACAGAACATTTTTGGGAGCTTTGTATGTGATGGCAACTGCCTGGTAAAAGTGGGAGAAATGAGTAGACCCTGTTAGCTAGGATCACAGTATTTCCAAAGCATTGCTGAACTTCCATAACTAATTCCAGCTTCCTGCTCAGAGTGTGTAGCAGTTTTGTGCTATGCTCCTTCAATGGGCTTTCTGAAGAGGTTTTTCTGCATAACCTTTCCTTCTTCAGTTACATCTCTGACTTTCTAACGTGGGATGTGGCATTAGTTCTGTGACTTCAGTAGGGAGTTGTAATCAGCAGCCTGGAGAGCTGAAACCCTCAGGTTTATTGATTGTGAATGTGACATTTTGAAGGACCATTATCTGCCATTATTCAGGGCTAATTTGTTTTAAATCTTGTAAATCTTCACACATAAATACTTGGTTTGCTTACCAGCTTTTGCACCATATGTGCAATGTTTTTCCAAGCTATTCCTTGACATAAACATTTTCCACTGTTCTCCAGCTACATGTTTCTCACAAAGGTTTTCAGCTCAGGGCTTTGCCAAAAGGCAAAGACATCTTGCTGTGATCCACGAGATGCCACCAGAGGGCAACAAGTAACTGGAAGTTTGTGTTAAATTTGGATTCAGGCTCAATGAACAGTTAATTAAGAGAAAGGTACTTAGAGAGTATGGGAAAGCCCAGCACTCCTCATGCTGGCTGGCATAGGATGCTCCAGGCTGCAGCATTTTCTGTGCAGACAGCCTCTTCTCTTCTTTCTGTTTTGTTATGGTGTAACAGGAGCCTTCACTGTTCAAATCAGAATGCACCATTCCAGCCACCTCAAGGGACAATAATCACAGCACAAAGCAACACTTGCCTAATTGCTGATGAATGGCAGAGAGATGGGACTCAAACTGGTGGCTTCAGTGAACCAGTGTAACAGGTCAGCTGGGTTTGTTCTTTCTTTGTTTGTTTCACCTGACCATTCCCATGGAAAATCCCAGCTGGGTATTTTTCAGGATTGCTAAATTGAAGCCTTCAAGGTTCATTTTTCAGTTTCAAATGTCCTTCTGTCACCTTTTAAATTATATTAAAGGTTTATTTGCAGATTTACCACAGTTTTTCTCTAACATTTCAATCAGATGAGACAGGTTGACCTGATCGAATTAATTGGTGCTGCCAAAAGGGGTTTCTGTTTCCCTGTCCTCCTTGTGTGACTTTCTAGTTCCACTGCCTCCCTTGCTCCAGCTCTGATGCCCTTCTGACAGTTTAGTGATGGATTCAGCTCACTAAGCCAGCAAAAACCTCTGTTTTTGGGGTGAGTTCTCTGTTGAATCACTGAGTAGAACTGGCTTATTGAGGAGTCATATTAGTACTAATACTAGAATTAATATAAAGGAAGGAATAAGGAAACAATAAACTTAATCTCCCTTTCCTACATACCTACGTCTCAAATTCTTCTTCTGTTTCCTTCCCACTTGGGAAGGATTGTAAAGTATCTATTAACCAAAATAATTTTTGTAAATGTAAGAACCAGGTTCGCAGTCTGTGCAGAGATAAACCAACGAATGTACTCACAGCAGAGTTCAAGCCATTCCATTTTCCCCCTTGGTGCCTGGCAGAGGTTCAGGAGATGAAGGTCAGTACATACATGCTCTGGCACTACTGAAACTGTGCTTACATCAGCAGTTTATTGGTATTTTTCCATATCTTTCCCCACTTCTGAGGATGATGCTCACAAATCTGTAATGCATCAGGATTTCTAGCAGGTCAGCCAGGGGAGTTGACTTGCTGGTCCAGTTGCAGCTGATTTGACATTACTGGAATACTTTGCAATCACCAACCTCAAAAAAAGTCTCCTTCTAAAGGAGTGATCCACTCCTGTGACTAGAATTTCCAAGGAAGTCTTGTCTAGTGGATTACCCAGGTCTTTCCTAAAATCTAGAAATTTAGATGGTGCAGGGTGCCTTTGCTGCATTCTGTTACAAGCTCTTTTATGTTCCTTTATGTTAATGACATAAAATGGTGTAACATGGCTTGGAATAAACACGTCATGGCTCATTAGACAAAGTCATATAGACAGTCCAGATTTGTGTGTTAAAAGTGGAGACAGGCAATCTGCTACACTTCACAGAAGATGAGAGGTGTGTGACTAGGGTAGCACAAAATGACAATGCTATTACTGTGTATGCATTTACTAACTATGGATCTCAGCTACTCCATATCATGATCTGTCATTCAGCCCACTGCTCAGAGGATGGAATCTTTGATACTATGGTGATTTCTAGGCTACTGAAGCTAAAATTCTTCAACTATTTTAGATTGAGTGGCGAGCTTAGATTTAGATCTCTGCTCTTTTATGACTGGCTAAAGAAATTCTAGGTGAAGCTGAGTCACAGTGAGACTTTCTGTTGCAGAGGTGTTAGAAGGAACTGCTATGAAATTCTAGGAATAAAATTTTACTATTCTGCAGTGACATGTGAGAGATTCCTGGTGCTGGATGGTAACTAAATTCTTGGCACTGAGCCCATCTTCATCTTTCTTGGATAGACATGGTTGGGATTCATCAGAACAGATGTGCTCTCCAGGATCAGAGGAGGGAGCTGTCAAAGCTCAGGAATGATCTCCTCTCCTGATAGAGAACCTACTAAAGGAGCCTTTCTCAATTCTCTTTCATGAAGTTCAGAAAATGCTTGCATCCCATTAATAGATTTTGAATTCTGTTGGTTCATCCCAGACACACAGTGAAGCTCATTCCAGAGCCACACCAGCAGAGTTAGCTCAGAGTTCAGTCAGCTGGGTTAGTACAGGTACCCCAGTCACAGCAAGCTCTTTGCTGTCTTGGCTGCTGAGAAATTACCTGTCAAGCACTGGAGTAACCATGGGGACAAGAAAGGGTAGGGATTAAGCAGAAAGCTTAGCTGAGAATTTTAAAGTATTAATTTCCACCAAATGTTGACTTTGCTATTTTTTCTTCATTTGTGATGGAAGAGTAATTGACATCCATGTGTCCAAGTCCAGTGGTTTTTTTAACCACTCACTTAAGCTTGACTCAGATTCAGCATGAAACTCTCCATGAATTTATTAAATCCTATGAAGGAGACACTCAAATTAAATATATATGTATAATTTTGTTGTTAACCTACCATCAAGCAAGATTATACTCAGCAAACTTTTCCAAGGCACTACAGTATGAGCCATGTTCCCATCTGCTGCCAACAGCAGCATCAAATGACAGGGTGTGCTTATCAAAGAACAGTGATTTCCTAGAAAGAGGGGTGGAGGAAGAGGCTTTGCTCTCACAGCCTTATTGCCTGGCAGCAGCAAAGTGAATAGACAAGCTCTGCCATCAGGTTTAGTGCAAGGGTACTTCAGCCTCTTTCACATGAACAAACCCCTTCAAATTATGAGAGCACTAGCTTGCTTACAGTTGCCACTCACACAACAGTTAAAGGAGCCAGAATTTGTATTATGTGATATGGCTGCAATTCTAAGTAGTGTGAGTGAGCAGAAAACTAAATGCAGTTGTTATTTCAGGGGCACAGCAAAGCTATATTAACAATTTCTATAAATATCCTTTAAGAAAGATGTGAAGCAGTTTTCAAATTTTAAATGCTTATGTAAAACAGGCTGCATTGCACTGCCATAAATTTGAGATTAAAGAAATTTTAAATGTCCTAGAACCATGAAGTTCACTTGGCAGCCTTGAGAGAAAGTATTGTCACAGTACTGACCCTAGAAAATGTTGGCAGATCGTGTTACTGTATGCATGGAAATACTGGGCTGAAGGAAATCTATCTCACCAAGTGATGTGCTTCTTGCTGCATGAACCTCCAGCATTTTTCAGTAGTCAGCACTGCCCTGCCTCTGGAAATCACAGAGTGTAAAATGTCACGGCTTATGGCCACCAAATTCTTTGCCTTCATAGAACTTCTTTCAGCTCTGTCACCTTTCTATAATAGAAACGTGACATCTAAAATTAAAACAGGTATTTATATGTATGCTGAAACTCATCTTTATATGCACATACAGCGCAGCTAATCAGAATGTAGATTTCTGTAAACTCAGGGAGGAAAAGAAATTAATTATTAAGTCAGTCATTTCTTTGATGTAACATAGTTTATGATTGGCCAGAAGGACAGTGGAAACTCTTATCTTCCTGAAATCAGGTGGATTCAGTCAACAAGGACTATTTTATTTGCTCAAAGTCCCAAACTGTTTTTTTACTACTTTTAAGCCAAAAATTTAGTCTAACAATTATCTCACCATGGCTCTGTCATTGTGTTTTCTATTTCATTGCAACTTCTATCTCCTCACTGGCTGATGTCCTGCCCCTCAAAGCCTTACTTTGAGTGGGGCTACATAACTGCATGTCTCTATATCCTTTCAGTATTCCAGCTACTTGGCTCCCAAAAAAGGAGTTAAATTATTTCCTAAGTTATCAGACATGCTTGAAATTCAGTGCAATGCATATTCACACTGATATTATTGTGAATGATATATGTTGAAATGTGTTATATATGTTTTTAAGTGCATTTTGCAGTTAATTTCTAAAGAAATTTTAACAGATATGAAGAGCAATGTTTGCTTATATAAAATAGAAAAATGCACTAAGAATTGCCTCATACCAACAGACTTACAAAAATTTGATCTATTGCTACCTAAGTTTTCTGTAGAAAACATCTACAGAAGTCATCTACATTCACCAAAGGATGTTTGATTTCTCAGAGACAAGGAAGGTTTTGGCCTTGCTTCCAAGAACAGGGGGTTACATGGCCATGGCTTGTGTATGTGCATCTATATGTGTCCGTTCTCTCCTTCCCTCCCTGCAACTTGAACCTGCTGGATGCTTTCAGGCATGTTTGGGAAAGGGTCATAGGTCTCAATGGTATTAAGTTTCTATGAATTTCATGATAATAGCTAGCTGGACAGGAATAAAGAGATCCCTTAAATGCCCTAGCAAAAAGGGGCAGAGCTATTAGATACCAGTGTATCCATATAATGGAGATTTCTTATAAATTCTCATCTGTGATTGCAGTAAATGTGAATGTAGGAAATAGAAGTTTATGTTTCTGATTTAGTATTTACCATATGAATTGTATGAAAATATAGGAGCTCAGTTTCATCTTAGCTCTTGTGCTCACAGGGGTGTTTCATTCTGCAGTCAAAACTGCATTGTAGCAGATTGTGTCCAGTCTGATGGACAATCTGGCATTATCATGTCACACAGGAAGGATGTCCTGACAAGGAAGAGCAGAAAGTCTTCCAAGAGGTATCCAGAACTGGCATCTGGGGAAAACTACAGGACCCTTCAATAACTATAAAATATTAATAGGCAGAAGCTATGTTGAGTTTATTATGAAGTTTAAACATTAAATAGGGTTTGGTGAAGCTGGGATTAGGGAGAAAGAATTTCCTGCCATTTTATATATGTAGCTTGTTTAGTTGGATACATTTAATTTTATCTTTTGAGTATGAAGAATGATAAAGCAAGATTTGTATTATTAAATTAAAATAGAAATATCTTTTAAAGTACTTGACAATAGTACAGTGGTTTAGCTCTATAAAAAGTCACAACTTAAATATATTTCAAATTAGAGAAAATGTTTTAATTGTGTGTAACAATATTTTTACTGTTTTAGAGCTCATAGTTAACCACAAAATTATAAGTTTAAAGGAGGAGGGGGGAAAGTAATTTTAATGTTTTGAGTAATTTTAATGTTTTGAGGTGCATTTATTCTTTCCATTTGGAACAGTTCAGACTTTTGAACTTCAGGAAGTTTGAAGCTTGCTTTCTAAGAAGCATACTGGATTCTTCTGTGTTGTTTCTGATAGCTAACAGATAAGATTTGCTGGGCCAAATTCTCTTCCTGGGGGTGATAGTCTGTTGGAATTTAGCAAGCAGTATCCTTGACAAGGCAGTAGAAAGAAGAAACTGAAGTCTCTTATGTTTGTATTTTTGAGCAGACTGTAAATGTTAAACCAGCTGACACTAGATTTACCAATTTTTTCAAAATCAGTAATATAGCAGAAATCCTGGTAAGAAAGGGTAAGCTGTTCCTCAGCCTTTAATATCATATCTCCCAAGTCACACATGTGGCTGTACCAACACTACAAATCAAAACAAAAATTGAGGACCTCAGTGGAAATTCATGTCTAAGGAGCAGCAAAATCCATTGAGACTTCTGTTTCTCTAAGCGAGATGTGTTTGAGATAAGATGGGTGAAGGTAAGACAAGATACTGTCCTAAAACATGGATGAGTTTATACTTTGAACTGCAGTAACTCTGGTTTTGTTGCCAAGGGTGACTTCTCTCTGCTATGCTTCCTGGTGCCTTTTCTAGTTCTGTAGTTTTAAACTTGAGTTTTACTACTTTGTACCTTATTCTCTCGTGCTGTTGGGCTAGAATGTTGCTCTTCAGTAGCTGGACCTACTCGGTTTTAAATGCATTACCTAGTTGTGAGAATGAGGTGGTTTTACATAAGCCATTCAAGGCACCCTTGTGTCATTTAAAAATGATGGATAGACTATTAAAAAACATGCATAGAGCCCCTTAAAAAACCACAACTTTCTATTTAATATTCATAGGCCAAATCTCAGCAATAGAAATGTGAAGCTCTTTCTCTTGTTTCAAGTTAAAATTCTATACTAAGGTGAGGTATGCAGAGGAAGAAAGTCTCTTTACTAGATCAGCACATAATTTAAAAATAATTGGCAAGCTTTTGGTTAGTGAGGTGAGCTTTCAAGGTGTTACAATCATTCTAGCAATTTTGTGTAATAAAACTAACCATGTCATCTTTATAAAAAGATTTTTGACCAGAAAAGTTCTGTGCCTGCTTAGACAACCACATGTTCAGATAAACATCTTGTATTTGAATTAATGAACTTGGCTTGCTCTAAATTTGAATAATCATTGCTGGTGTTGTGCTCCTTGATTTATGTCTCTATTTAAATATACACTGCTAGATCAAGTCCTTGTTGTAGAAGTAGAGGAATAAAGAGCTGCCCACCATACAAAAAGCAAGAGGACTCTGGTTTTAATGCCAGAGGGAACTGTAAGGAATGACACTTTTGCACACCACAAATGCAAACTGATGATGCCTGTATTTGATGTTAAGGAATAAAAAGATGTAAGCAAACAAACAATAAGTAACTGCTTAAGGAGACAAATGAGGGGTTTTTTTCCCAGTGATCCAGAAGATGGTCAAGTGAGGACAGAAGTGTAGTGATAGCTCTAGAGTGCACTGTGGATGGTTAGGGCAGTCTGGGGGTCAGAAAGGGAGGGAAATGCTATTTACCATGAGTCAAGGCTTCATGGCCAGACTGCAAATGTGCCAGCTAGGAAAAGGAAAAAAAAAATCTGCTTTGATTTTACTTAGGTGAAGATTGGCTTGTGCCCGTGAGGAGCTACCCCTAAAAAAGGAAGAGAGACCTATGAGATAGGGGAAAGAATGTTTCCACCAAAAATAATTCTGAGCAGAACAAATGCAACCCAGAAAAAAATTTAAAAATGTTAGAGCATTCAGCAAAAACTTGTTACACTGATGGTGAGGACTCTATAAAGCATCAGACCTATGTAGTAAGTGGGGAAAGAAGTGCTGTGCAGAGTCAGAAAAACTATGTAAACTGAGTTGATAAAGAGTGATTCAAAGGTCCAAAACTAGCTGATAAGTTGAAAAGGACAGAAAAGGAAGCAAGACCTTTGGATTTAGCCACAAGCCAATCATTAATTTTTTTTAGGTCAATGTGAGTAGAGTGACCTTAGCAAAATCAACTGAATCAAAAAGCAAGAATTTGAGCAGAACTAGCATAAACTTCATGGGAGTTTTTGTATTGTTTTTTAATTTTTTTAAAAATTAGATGACAAAAAATGGTAACTAGGAATTAAAAAATATCAAGAAAATTTCTTTTTGAAAGTTGAAAAAATAATCCTGGTGTACTTTTTGGTACGAGAATAGTGTTTGATGTAATTATGTTACAAATGAGTCCTAACAAGCTGAATGAGTTATGGGAAAATTCTGCAATTGTATGAAACAGGGTAATGCATACTTGGTATTATGCCAATTAAAATAATTAACTTTTCTCTGAGAACTGTGTAAGTTCATGGAGAACTCGTATTGTGTTATTTGTCCTGGGAAGCTGTAGTGTTTACCTGTGCCAAAAAGACAAACTGCTGAATGAATAATTACCTAGCAGAATAAAACACAGTTACTTGTGTATCTAAGGCATGTTAAAACTGTGGCTGATTTGCTGTATTCTAAGACCACAGCTTATGTTTTAATGCATGTAACCAGTAGTGATGTTTACCTTTTCCTGCTATAGAAATGTGTGCTGAGTTCACCAGCACTACCTGCAATTGTGCATGTAGAAATAATGTTAAATATTGTGTCTGTTCAAGCCCCAGGGTAGGAGCCCTGGAGAGCAGAGCATAGGCTGGAAGAGTATTGAGCAAGGCACTGCATGGATGATAAAGGCAGAACCAAAAATCATGTTGGAAGAAAGATACGGATTTTTTACAACTTTAAACAGAATAATTTGGATAAGATTGATTTTTGCTATGTCTGCTTTTTACATGGCAAAGTGAAATTATTTAAAGTGAACTTATGTGCAAAGTAGAGAAAATGCAGAATAGGCTAAGTGGAATATACTGAATATGAGTAGAGCTGGTTGCAAACATATTTCTTGCTGTAGACTGTTTCTGTTGAGATAGAGGTATTTTTGAAGATAAGTTTGTTGACTTTACCATGGAGAGCTTTTTCAGGGAAACCTATTCATGGTCTACTAGGAGCTAAGCAGTCTAGGTTTTAATTTTAGGATGGCTTTTCATCATATCACAATATGGATTTTGAGAAGCCAGAATTTGAAATTGTTTGGGATAATCTTGAAACACCCCTTCAGTAATTAAAGAATTCAAATATTTTTTAGGTGAATCACAAACTCTTCAGGTTGTAGTCTAAGGATCTGAATTCTTAACGTATGAAATATTGGAATTTTTGGTAAAATTGAATTTGTCCACTACAGGCTTAATGAAGAATATGCGTGCTTGATGACTCAAAGTAACCATACGATGCACTTCAGTACGCATTTTAGAGAAACATTTTAAAACGTGACTTTCGCCAAGCCAGGCTGCTGCTGAAGAGCCCTGCGTGGAAAAGAAATCCAGGTGTGTTGGAAGAAGCCGTCGGTCAGCTCCGGGTCGGGAGCGGGGGAGTCCTGCCGGGCAGAGCCGGGGCAGCCGTGCCGGGAGCGGGGGAGCCGGGGGAGCCGAGCCGGGAGCGGGGGAGCCGGGGGAGCCGAGCCGGGAGCGGCGCAGCCGAGCCGGGAGTGGCGCAGCCGAGCCGGCCCCGCCCGGCCCCGGGCGGGCGCTGCCCCCGGGCGGGGCGGGCCGGGCCGGGCAGTGCCGGGCAGGGCGCGCATAAAGCGGGGCCGGCCGGTCCCGTCCCGTCGTGTCGGGCTGGCGGCGATGCTGCGAGTGCGGTGCCTGCGCGGGGGCAGCCGGGGGGCCGAGGCAGCGCATTACATCGGCTCCAGGGTTGGTGCCGCGCGGATCCGGGGCCGGGGATGCTCCCGGGGCCGGGGATGCTCCCGGGGCCGGGGATGCTCCCGGGGCCGGGGATGCTCCCGGGGCCGGGGATGCTCCCGGGGCCGGGGATGCTCCCGGGGCGGGTCCCGCCGCTCCCTTCGCCGGGCGCTCGGAGCCGGGACGGGACGGGAGGCTGAGGCTCACCCAGCATCCTCCCGCTCCAGTCTGCCAATGCCGTGTTCCGATCTCCTTACCCTTCTAAACTGAGTGTACCTAAAGGCAGAATTTCCTTTAAGCATCTGCGAGGCTGTAAATAAATTAGAATTGCTGTAACAAGACGTGTTTCTGTTAACACTTCAAATGATGTACATTGCTTTGGGATTATAGCGTTAAGGCTTTTGTGGGTTGAGCCATAGCTTTTAGTCTTTTGTAAGGGAAGCATAATTTTCGTTCTTATTTTTATTTTAAGCTTCGAGGAGCCTTTACAGGATGGGTGCAGCGAACTTTCCAGAGCACCCAGGCAGCAGCGGCCTCGCAGAACACCTGTGCTGCCGATGACAAGGCTGCCAGCCCTGTGCCCAAGGACTGTCTTGTTTGCTCATACAATGAATGGGACCCACTGGAAGAGGTCATCGTGGGAAGGGCTGAAAATGCTTGTGTCCCACCTTTTTCTGTGGAGGTTAAGGTAAACAACAAAAACTAACCTTAACTAGAAAATGTAGAATTCATATCTAAAATTTACTTAAGCTTTACAATGCATAAGGTGCGGTGCTTACTCTTGGGAATTCTTCTTTCAAGGTACATTTGTGAAACGTTACAGCATAGCCATATTAGTGAGGGATGTGCTTTTTTCTTCAGACTTTCAACTGAATTAGCTGTTTTAACAGAAGTCACAAGCAGAGACAACCTCTAATATATGTAATATAGCCCTGATTTTACCAAAGTACACACACAAACTTTTGAGATGATTGGACTGATGAAACTTTAATTTGGCTTGAAGCTAAGTAGGGTTACAATTTGAAAAAAAAGTGTTGTTTTCTACTTAATAGTCTGAGCAAGACTGAGCTCTGTAGCCGTAGACCAACAGGACTCTTGTGTCAGACAGCTCTTAAGTGGTTTACTGAAACTCCTGTGTGCTACAGTAAATAATTTGTGGAAATAGGTAGTCCACTGTTCTTTCACAGTTTTTCTGTGCCAAAAACTGCATCAGCAACTGACATAAATCCATGATTCTTTGTTCTCTGGAATCTTGTATTTAAAAGAGTAATACTCAAATAATGGGCTTGCTCCAGATTTTTGTGTTCTTCACCTGGACTTTAAAATTGCTGAGTGCGTGTATTACCTGCATTTGTGAGCATGTTCTTGAATCTCTCATTGTTACAGTACAGCACTACCTGCAGGGCAGCATGTAATCCATGGCTATCACAGCAAAATGAGCTGGCACATGGTTTCTACCCAAGAGACCTTAGTAAAAATTTAAAGGATAGCCTGACAAAGTTGACTCAGTTAAAAAAAAAAAAAAAGAATTTTTATCTGACATTGAAAGAATGGCAAACAAAGATACTGAAAATAAGTTTAAAGTGCTGCAAATGGTTGTTTACGGAAAGTTTGAGATCTACTTGTATAGAAGATTTCTCTTCCCTTAGCCCTATATCTAATATAAATATATATTTCAGAATCTGTGTTATGTTTTTCAGAGATTCCAAAGATATCCTAACAGCTTCAGAGAAGGACATGAATGAGGGTTAGCATTTCTAATATACAAGTGTGTGTATGTGCATTTATGTAGGACTGACAAAATGAATGTACAGAAAGAGTAAGGAAAAAAATATCTAACATTTTACATTGTGATATTAAATGAGGCAAAATTCAGTTTCTAAGCAGTGGTCAGGGGCTTGCTTTAGCACCAGAAAAAATATTTCAAGTGTGTCTAAATTGCTGAAGTGCCACATGCTATACAGGTTTTACTGCTATTAAGCCATAACTACTCACAATAGGTCAGAACTTCATTTTCTTGTGATATCAAAAGCCATGAGGAATGTCAAAGGATAGGATTACCTCTGCAATTCAAATACCTAGACTTAGAGTTAAAGCATGATTTAAATTTGCTTTATGTCAATTGCCAAGTCCGCAACACATAATGGGAACAGAGCCAGTTTGAGATGTAGTTCCCTCGAATTTTCTCTGCTTTTGTCTTAAATATTGCTATAGAAACTGCAACAGTAACACTGGGAGGGTGTTGCTGAATAATCCAAGCAGTATTCCAGTCCTACCTCAACATTATTACTATTATTATTAATTAATAGATACATGATTGTTTAACTCTCCATGTGGCCAAGAGGTGAGGTGTGTCCTGTTCCTGCCCCTGTGAGCAGCAAAACCAGAGCTGATGGGTATCATGTGCTGTCTGCCCAGTGCATGAGGGGCACTATTTATGAAAAATGCAGTTTAAAACTGATGAATTCTACACTTATAAGGAAAATTCAAAGCTTTGGACCTGAGACACTCCAAAAAATGTGTCTCAAATTATAGCAGTTTGGTAAATACTTGTGTTGAGATTGTGTTTTAAGATTGTATGTGTGTTTATTTGCTAAATATTTAAATGCAGGAAGTATGGCTGCATTCAGCACTCTTTTCTACTTTGAGACAAGGGTTTGGTATACTCAAGTGTTTTTGCTGTGATGTGTTTGGCATAAGAAGGAGGAAGGAAGGAATTGAATAAGGAGCCCTGCATCTCTGATGAATATTAATGAGCTGACACTTTATTGTATATCCTTTTCAGAGCTTGAAACAGGCTATGTAGAGGTAAATACAATATTTGAAAACTTGAAAAACCTTAACATTAATTAGGAAGATGTCCTGTTTGAATCAGCACTACAATGAAAAATCCCAAAATTGAGATGTATTCTGAAGCAGTTGAGTTAAGCAGTTGAAGTTTATAGCTTTGTATTCTGCAATGCTTTTCAGTACATTTTGTGAATAATAATGCATTTTGGGTGGGGAATATTATTAACACAGATCCTTATATCTTGAATAAGAAGATGAGATTATGTACATGTGTTAACTACTGAAAAAGGCAAAAAGAATTTTGATCTGAATTTAAGTTTTAGTAGCCTAAATTTATTAACTGTCTTTACCAGGTTAATGGTACATCTTTACAATGTTAATTATTTTCCATGACAAATGTTTAAAGTAAACATACTTTAAACAGTAAACATATAGGGAGCAATAATGCTGTTTCTTAAGAACAATCTTTCCTGAAATATTGTTTCTGAAAAGAAATAGTTTATTTTAAGTGTTGTCTTTTCTGTGTCCCATCCATGGTCCTTTTTGAACATTCTGAACTGACTTGTATGTCTGTGACCAAAGGGGCCTGAAATGTCAACCCTAATTTGCTATGAAATACATGTCCCAGCCATTTACCCTTTTCCCAGTTATTTGGAAGGCAGGGAATATGAGTAGTGTTACAGTGCTAACCTTTACTCTGTTGTAACTTTAAGATTACACCATCCCATTAGTGCAACACAAGTGTGGTTCCTCAGGTCTGAAAAAAAGCAGAGAGGAGCTGCACTTCTTAGGGATTGATGATATTCACATACACCATGGCTGGCTCTGAAAATAACCAGCTTCAATCCACAGGAAGAATTTATCTCATTAGCAGAACATGTCTCCATAGGAATGCTGAGCACTTCATGTGATCTGCATGTGACTTCTGACCAGCTGGCAAGCTTGAGGTGCTCAAATTACCCAAGACCTCACTCACAGAAAAAGAACAAATTCCCTCAGGAAGGATGGGAAGAAGCTTCAGTACTGGAGGAGCAGGATGGCCATGCTGAGGCTCTCTGTGTAAATGTTAAGGCTGAATTTTCTTTCTTCTCCCTTACCTCTGTAGCATGAGGCAAATCTCCAGAAACAGCAGAGGGAACAGCCTGGATTGTTAAAGGGGGTCAGGGATGCCTTCAGATGGATGGCCTTGCCTGCTCAGGGGCAGTGCTAGCACAAAGGAACATCATCACTCTGATTTTGGGGGAATGTTGTATTCTAGGAGGTGGTCAGGACTGCAGTGTTAGGAGACAACCTCTTATTTGGAAGGGCAGGTTCTTCTGTGTCCCCTTGCTGTCCCTCCAGCTTGCTGTCATTCCAGAAGGGCCCCATATGCACTTGCATCTCAGCTAACTCTGACATGACAGAGGAACATCAGACACATCAAACTGAAGCAGCATCATTTGTTTAGATTATATGTCTGGTTTTACTTACCCATGAGAACTGGGACATTATTTTGAATTTGTTTTTTATTTAAGAAGGCTATTACAGCATTTCAGCAGAGGATTTAGGTCTGTAAATGTTGAACGTGCTTTAATCCAATCCTGGCAGGTGAATTTAGGATATTTTGCCTTTTCTGGACTGCTGCTGCACGTGGAGTATGGCTCCTTCTGCCAAACAAGTCATGTTACCTGTACTTGGGATGGCTTTAGAATTTCTGATGTCACCATTGTGACATTACTGAAGTGAGGTTGTAAGAAGGTGACTACAGATGTGTGCATTTTGCAGATGAGCTCAAGGTTGTTTTAATTTAAAAACATGTCTGATAGCCTTATTAAATAGAGAGTGTTTGCCATATTTGGTGTGTTTGCAAAAGTGTTCTGTAATAGGGACCAAATGGTCACTTGGCAACACTAGCCACTCAATACTTACTGAAGTGTAATGTAGTCAAAATATTGCAGGAACAGATAAAATGCACACTCCAACATATTAGGATCAAGAATAAGAATAAGAAACTTTAAACTTTAAGAATTGCATCTTATGCATCTGTTTTACTCCAAAATAACTGGTGCTTATTCTTTGTCACTTCATGTCCTTTTGTTCTAGGCAAACACATATGAAAAATATTGGGGATTTTACCAGAAATTTGGAGGCCAGGGTTTCCCCAAAGACCATTTAAAAAAAGCTATTGCTGAAATTGAAGAGATGTGCAATATTTTGAAGGGAGAAGGTGTTATTGTCAAGAGGCCTGATCCAATTGACTGGTCTGTGAAGTATAAAACACCTGATTTTGAGTCTACAGGTAAATGTTTTTCCATTATTGAAGGTTTTTTCTGTTTAGCTCTCATCTGAGACATTTTGGATGTTATCTAGTCTGCCTTCCAGCTAGGAGCAGGATTATCACCAGCATTAAGTGAGGTCAGTGACTGTTTTCTGTAGCTAAGACTTGGAAGATCTCCAGGGATGGAGGTTCTGCCACCTGATTTGGTGATTGGTTTCAGTGCTGGGTGAATTTCCTGATGGAAGACCTTTGCCTGACACCCAGTCTGAACTTTCCACACCAGCACCTCTTGCCAGGTTCCCTCTCTATGTTGTCACTGCCACTGCCAAGAAGTGCTAATCTGTCATGGCCCTCAAAGTGGCTGTAGAATGTTTCTGCTTTGTCCCCTCCATGAAAGTCCAGTGCTCAAAGCCCCTCTGACCCTCTTGATAGCTCTTTGTTGGATCCATCTTAAACTATGGAAGACAAAACAGTTGGAGGCAACACTTTACCTGGAAGATCCTCACTAGTGTCAAGGAAATGTGAATGTCCCTTTACCTGCAGACATTACCCCATGTATGGTTATCTGCAGTGAGAGCACACTGGCTCACCAAGCTTTGCATCAAGTCTAGTCCTCAGGCTTCTTTCATGTAAAATATATTTTCAATTTTTTCTAATAGAATTCAAATTAATTGAGGAACAGATAATGTTAAGAAAAAAATCGAATGGGACTGCTTTCTGCACTAGTGCTGTATTCCATCAAATTCCTCTTCTGTGCTATTACTTTTTAAAAGGATAGTATATGAAGAAATGCTGTTCACTTGGAAAATTTGCTGCCCATCATCACTTTTTAAAGTCATCTGGGTAATGCATAAGCCTTGGTCCAGTTAATTTTCATTAGCCAAATTATGAAGTGGAGGCTTGATGGTGGATGGCTTTAATCTAGCTGTGAATCTGTTATGAGTGGGGCTTTATAGCAAAAGTTCCATGTATTTTGAATGAAAAATATTACTTTGAAAAATTACTGAAGAATGTAAGGACCTGGCATTATGTGCTGGATTCCTCACATTGCTTAGAATTATTTTTGCCATTATTTTGGATAGAAATAATGGTAAAAAGAAAGAGAAAACTGCCCGAGCAGAAAGAGCTGAGAATTGTCTCATTAATGGCCACTTTCCTTTCAGGTATGTATGGTGCCATGCCAAGAGACATCCTGTTAGTGGTGGGAAATGAAATTATTGAAGCACCTATGGCTTGGCGTGCTCGGTTCTTTGAGTACAGGGCCTACAGACGACTAATCAAAGATTATTTCAACAGTGGTGCTAAGTGGACAACTGCCCCAAAACCCACCATGGCAGATGAACTCTATGATCAGGTACTGGCCTAAATTTCCTTCAGAACTTCAGATCTCGTTATACAGAATTTTGTTGGTAGTTTCAACCTGATATTTAGGATTCACAAAATTGTGAGGGGGAATGGCACAAAACAACTCTGGAGGCTTTTTTCCTAGTGTATGCAAACATGCTGCAGCCTTTCCAGCTGAAACTCAGGGAGTGCAGTTAGAGAACAAGGAACAGGAAGTTGTGTCTATTAAATTCCTCAGCTTTGAATTGTTTTGGTTACTGGCTGTAACTGAGCATTACTAAAGAGGAAGGAATGCTAGAAAAACATCACAGAGATTACTTTTAAGAATAAAGATTCCCTGAGAATGTCCATATGTCTTGGCTGCATTGGGAAAGTGGAAAGTAGTATATATTTTGTTACAGTAAAAAACCCAACTGATAATCCTTATTTTGCATGATGATTGGTATTTTGAAAGTTACATAAAATAAATAGTGAAGGATCTAAACTGTATTTACCTTCCAAATATTTTAGTGAATGGTTTCTTAATTTTTTTCCTAATAATTTTGACTTGGACAATTTTGGTAGTTTCCTATACGCTCCCAAATGCATCAGGACCTTGGTGACAGCATTTACAATAAATGCAGTGAACTAGCTGTGAAATGATTGCAACTTTCTAGGAACAGTGTCATCAGTGATACAAAGGAGACTTTGTTAAATAAAATTACCTTAGAGTCACCTTCAGTATTAGAAAACTTCTAGAGCCTGTAATTATTTATGTGGTATTTTTAATTTGTGCTGGATTTTTAGATCTCACTTGTTCTAAATTGCCTTGTTTAATTTTAAAATTATTTGTAATAATAAAGATCCATCTTCTAGCTTAAAGTTCTTCTCCATTCCAAAATGTGGAAAAGTAAGGAGTCCACATCTATTAGGAAATAGATTCCAGTCCAGTATTTTTGTCAGTGTGCAGTGATTTGTGGGACTGGTATTAAACTCCAATGGTAATGAGTACTTTTGATCTGGTTCTGAAGAGCAATTAATTTCTTGATATAACTCTTGTCTCTTATCTCATGACCTATTCTTGAATGTGCTTAAAGCCTTTCACTTTTATGTCCACATTTAGATTTTCTTTTCTATTCTAATAAGAAGTAACCAAAACCACCTCCAAGGAACACACTAGCTATCAATATTAACACATTTTCCTAATTTCAAATTATTCCCCACTAGCAAATTATTTGAGAACTTTCTTTTAACATCTCCAACCTAAAGTTATTGTTCTTTTCTCGACAACTAGAATTATCCAATCCACTCTGTTGAAGACAGGCATAAACTGGCTGCTCAGGGAAAATTTGTAACTACTGAATTTGAGCCATGCTTTGATGCTGCTGACTTCATTAGAGCTGGAAGAGATATCTTTGTACAAAGGAGCCAGGTAAACAAAGCTTTCTTTCAACAGTTTTGGTATCTGTCTTAGAGACTGGTGCTTTGTCTTTTAAAATTCCTGAGCAGCATTAAAATAAGAGAGTTGGCAAAAGAAATTGCTCTTCATAGAATGTTTGACATACAGGATAGGACTGCCTTCCAGGTAAGGGGTTAGCTGAAGGCACAAAATTCTCTATTAAATTTGCTTTAGATATTTAAAGAAATAAAACCTTGGATAAAGTAAACTTGGATGCAGTTTATATTATAGCCTAGTAAAGCTTAATTTGTCCTGCTTTTCAGGTTACAAACTACATGGGTATTGAATGGATGAGGAGACACCTTGCACCAGACTACAGAGTGCATATTATATCCTTTAAGGATCCCAACCCTATGCACATTGATGCCACTTTTAATATCATTGGGCCTGGTCTTGTGCTCTCTAACCCAGACCGTCCCTGCCATCAGGTGAGTGTACAAAGGGGGTAAGTGCTTTGTGTCTAAAAACCACTCAGCTGAGTTCATTCCCTGCTGGGTAATTACTGTTCCACACATTCCACTGTGTGCTGCTTCCCAGGTCCATGGTGAAATATGATGGAAGTAATCTAATTTTTAATGATGTATCAAAGCAAGCACTTGGGATATACTACTTCTCGGAACCCTTCCACTGCTTAAATATTTTTATTGTATCCTAAGAGAAATTGAAGGGCTTCTGCTGCTCAGATGAGAAATCTCCCTTTTTAGTCCTATTTTGGAAGCCTCTCTTTGGTGTTAATCGAACCAATGGCAGAAAGCTGGTAATTGCTCAGGCATTCATCTCTGAATACCTTCTGAAAAAGGTAAAACCTGCTACTACACTGAGAAAAAGCTAATATTGCTGAGCAGCACAATGAGATCAGAAATTAACTCTGTTACAGTTGTGTCACTGCCCTGCAGTGCTTGAGAGTTTTTGTGAGGATCCCCATGGTTCAGAAGCTGTACAAGCACCGGGGAATGGCTGAGCTGACCCTGAGTCAGGCACAGAGCTGGGTGCTGCCCACTCTGGAGCCATGCGCAGAGCTCCTGAAAGCAGCATTGGCCTCTTCCAGCAAGTGCTTTCAATGCCAACGGGCTGATTGCATTACTGCCTCCTTCAGCATCCATTCTGAGAATATCATTTTTAAAACAATCTTATTTTTTCCTCCCCTTTTCCCTTCCACAGTTTTTCATAGTGTTACTTGGAACAGGATGTTCTTCTTGGTCTCCTTGTCTTAAACCCATGTTCTGGGACTTTTTTCAGGGAAAACTGCTGTCTGTGTCCATAGAAAAGATAAATGCAGCTTGCTTTCACAAAAACTGGTTTGGCCGTTCTGGGTGACGGGGAGTGGTGGGGGTGTGTGTGTGAATGGTGCCGATGAAAGGAGTTTTTTCTTGAATGGTGCTGATGAAAGGGAGATTTTCTTTAAAATCCTGGCAGGCCGGGCTGGTTATTGAGGGTTCGGGATTGGGGCTCCACCTCGTGGTAACGCTGGAGCACTCGCCAATACTCTTCCAGCTATTCTGACAGTGAAGATGAAAAGTGTTTTCCTTCGCCAAATTATCCTCCTCTTAATTTTAACTTAATTGTGTAAAGCTTAGAGACACAAATTATTCCTTGGGATGCCCTTACACTCTTTTCTTTATTAAATGAACTGCATAATTATTTTCTTATAAAGTGTGAAGGAAAGGTAATTTTGTGTTATTTCTGATGGGCTTGTTTTTAGAAACATCAGTGTAACTCATGGCTTTTATAATGGCTTTTATAATCATATGGGAAGAAATACACAAAACCAAGATAGTTGAATATGTTTCAGTTGTTACCAATACATTTACTTTACAAGCTCCAAACTATAAATGCTACCTTTTGTCTTTAACATATCTAGCATATAAAAAACCAATAGAAATAAATGCTATTGGCATGCAAAATCTAAAAAGACTTTTGAAAAATGCTTGTATGAAAGCTGGGTTTGTAGATGAAGCCTGAAGGAGGGCCAGAATAGTGAACTGAGGGCAGGGGATGTCCTGCATATTGGATTATTCTGGGAAAATCTGGCATAGCTTGGAGGACATAATGTGATACTCTAAGAACTCTCTTGAGAATATATTTAAATTGCTCTTCCAGATTGAGCTCTTCAAGAAAGCTGGCTGGACTGTGATTCAACCCCCAGTGCCACTCATCCCAGATGGTACAGTCACCCTTCCTTTCCCAAGGATTCCAAGAGTACTCTTAAGGGTATTAATAAGGAGTAACACTGGTACAGTACAAGGTTTATTCTCCTGTTTTAGATCACCCTCTGTGGATGTCTTCTAAGTGGCTCTCCATGAATGTCCTAATGCTGGATGAGAAACGTGTGATGGTGGATGCCAATGAGACATCGATTCAGAAGATGTTTGAAAAGCTGGGTATGTCCTAACACACTTCTACATACACTTACAAGAAAATTATTGTGCTACCAGCCAGGGCAAATGGAGGTTTCACTCAAAGCAGACAGCACTGGAAAAAGTATTCAAACAGCTGGATTAGCAAGTAAGAATAATTCAGTGATTTTTCTCCTGAATACTCCAGTCGTAGAAATGTGGTCTTCTTTTGCCCCCTATGGCTTGCAGCACATAAAGGTATGAGTAGCAATTAAGTTATTGCTAGGATTTTCTTTGAATGAGCTTTTTAAATGTAAACTGTCCAGTTTGAGGTCAACATCTGTCTTGCAGAGGTTGAGTGCATTGCTGAATGATATAGAGCTGGGAATCCATCATTGCCAAAATTCTTTCAGATTTTTCTAGTTGCAAAGCCATTGTACTTTAAAACGTCAAATTAAGATTACTTAACCCAAGTATTTCTGCTCATTTATGGAGAATCTCAGTCCTGTGAGATGTAACTTCATGATACCATGGAATTCCTTCAGATATGCTGTGACAGGAGAAGTGTATTTGAACATAAATATGGAAGTCTTATTATGCACAGCTGCTCAGTCTTAGGTTGTTTTATCGCATGAGCAAAGAGTTGAGGATTTAAAAATACTTGAAAGTACTTAAAGAATGAGGCTATTAATGCTAAATCATGACTTATCTTTCACCCTTGAACTTCACAGTCTATGTAAGTTCTAAATATTCTGACAGTTCAAAGTTCTGACTGCTCTGGTAGTCAGAAAGTTTGAAGGACTGAGATGGGTCTACTGGGAGCAAAAGTATTGCTGACCCAGGAGGTAGATTCTACTGAGCTGCTCCTGAGCTCCTGAAAGTGCTGAGAAGCAAAAAAGGCAAACTCTGTAGCAGAGAAGTTGTCTGATCCTTCTGTTGGGACTTTGAATTAGCTGAGCCACAGCTGAAACATCCATCAGAGCTGAAAAGAACAGGTAGGAAGCTTCACCTGGGTAGTGAGAGCCTCTTTTCCCTTTCAGAGAAAAGGGAGTCAGAGCTATCTACCTTGAATACTTCTTTTCTTGAGAGGGACTTAAAGGAGCACATTCAGTGTCTGAATCACAAATGCTTACACATGTTTATGAAAATGTGTTCTGATCATATATTATAGCAGAATTTCAGCTAATTCTTCACATACTGCAAAACCTAAATTTATCTTTTTAGTACTGGCACATTATAACATCTCAGACACTGGCTGTGCTCCAGGCCCTGTGTAATCCTGAGGGTATCACCAGAACAGACAAGCCAGATGTGTTCCTAGTTTGTTCTCTGCCTAGAATCTGGGAAAACAAATTCCTAACAAACTAGTAGCAAATACCTTCCACATCTACATCTAGCCATGTGATCTGACAGAGTATCATCTAATGTTCTGATCAGAGCTTGCCATGTGAAGTTGGGAATCCAATTTTAAAGCGTGCCTTGTATGTTTCTTCCAGGCATTTCTACAATCAAAGTGAACATTCGCCACGCCAATTCTCTGGGAGGCGGCTTCCACTGCTGGACGTGCGACATCCGCCGCCGTGGCACCCTGCAGTCCTACTTTGACTAGGAAAGAGCCCATAGCTAGCAATGGTTCAGCTTCTAAAATAGGCATAGGAAATGAGCAAATCACTGTCACTCTTGTTAAAATGACTGCATGAGCTCTAGTGCTTGGTAAGTGGTGTCCTCATCATGGTCTGCGTAATGTTTTATTCTTAAATACCCTTCACTTTCAGTAGGATGATTGAAACTACTTCCATCAGCAATACAGGTTTTCTGGCTGCCTTTTTGAAAGACATCCTTCATCTGTGAAGCCTTTTCTTGTTGGCTTTGAATGTAAAAGCTTGACAGGATAGCTAAAAGGTCTTTTTAGAATAGCTTGGCCACTAATACTGGATATCTACCTCTGTCTAGTTACCTTATCAAATAGGCAGCTTGAAATGTGAAACTTGAGTAAACTTTTCTTATTCCTTTTAACCATTTCAACTTTCTAATATATTCATGTCTAGTGAAGTTGAAATAGATGCAACTGTATACATCTCTTAGGGAACCAAGTAATTTTATCATGTTTTTCATATCTAGCCATACAGATATTTACTGAGAATTTTCAGTATGATCTAACTTTTAAGACAGGTTCACTTACTTGCCATGTTCTTCTATATTTTCTTCTGATGCATGTCATGCACTTGAGTACTTTTTTATATTGCTTTTTGTATTGCTGAAATTGGGTTTTATTTAACTTTTAGGTGTACAAATGATAGCTAATATTCTGCTTGTACAGGTTTCACTCTGAGTTGTTTACATAACTTAAAAAGAGGCACAAAATAAAAACCCAACAATAACTCCCCCCCAACCTTAAGCTTCTGACATGTTACAACCCAGACTTCCTTCAGCTGTAGCAGATACAGAAATATGTATCAAACATGCCTGATGCTGTGGAGGAATTTCAGTTTTGATTCCTGAATATGTACTTTTTATGCTAATAAAGTTTTTTGCATTCTCAGTGTGTTGCCCTTCTGTTAATCTGTAAGTATGAAATGTCTGGACAAATACAAAATACACATGGAATTTTTTTCCTCTGTAAAACTGGTAACATCTTAAACTCTTGTACAATGCAAAAAAACTTTGTAGTGTTTTTCATATACCATGTTCCTACTTCTGTTTTTCACAGAGGTATGACTGGTGGGGGAAAGTACCACTGATATTTCTTGCTACACTGTGGAGGAATCTGCTCTTACAACACAGTGTACCCTGACAGAAAAGATGTCAGGCAGAACATGCTCACATACAAGCTGTATGGCCATAATTTAGAGTTGGGTAGGGCTAAACAGGTCAAATATCAACAGTCTGGAATGCTTTGACATATGGAAAGAGGTAATTAGGCAGCTGCCAGCACTTAATGAGCACTTATCCATGGATCTCTTGACTGGTTTGGGAACAGATTTGTCTCTCTTAACATTCCAGTACTCACCTTTAAGGAGTTTTGAATGTTCACCTCATCTTTTTGGGGCATTGGATGCTGCAGTGACAAACCCAGTGTGATTAAAATTATGGCCTTGTCCCACGTGAGGCACTTGGAGAAAAGCATATTCTGGAAATGGCATGGAATGGGATGAGGGCTGGGTTGTTAGCAGCTTTGGGTGGGAGTGTCTCTGTGTAGCACTTAAGGCAACCCAGTTCTACCTGGGCTTTCCCTACAGCTGCAGGGAATGAGCTGGGAAAGGGTGGTGGTCACTGTGCCTTGGCTGCCTTGCAGCTGATTTTTAGGAGAGCATGAGCTGTTTTTGTAAAGTCATGCTTAACCTTCTTCTCCTCAAGTTCGGTGTCTCACCCACCCTGTTTCACATGCTCAATCTTGCCTTCATCTTTTTATGTTCACCACAGTGGCAGGTGAGTATCTAGCTCATTTATGTACCTATTTTGTTGTGACTGTGTGCTGGTTTTGGCTGAGACATTGCTAATTTCTTCACAGTAGCTGGTCTTGGGATTTGTTTTGGATTTGTGCTGGAAACACTGTTGATAACACAGGGATGTTGCAGTTATTGCTGAGCAGAGCTTTCACAGGGCCAAGGCCTTTTCTGCTTCTCACAAGGAGCTGGGAGGGGACAGAGCTGTGGCAGCTCATCCCAACTGGCCCAAGGAATATCCCAGACTATGTGGGTTATCTATCTCAGCATAGAAAGCATGGGGGGAGAAGGAGGAAGAGGGTGATGTTTGGAGTGATGGTGTTTGTCTTCTCAAGTCACTGCTAGGTTTGATGGAGCCTTGCTCTCCTCAACAGCCTGCTCATGGAAAGTGGTGAATAAATCCCTTGTTTTGCCTTCCTTGTGTGCAGAGCTTTTGCTTTACCATTGAGCTGTTTATTTCAACCCATGTGCTTTGTCACTTTTACCTTTCCAGTTCCCCATCCCACCAGGGAAAGTGAGCAAGAGGCTCTGGGGGCTTTGTTACTGCCTGGGGGTAAAACACAGCAGTCTGACAGTTGTTATTTTGGGCTGTCTCTGCATTACTTGGAGTCTGTGGGAGCAGGCTCATTTATTTTCCACTGAACAACCAAAAAATAATCTCTGCCTTTGCACTTCCATAATTTGGGAGTTACGGGGTGTAGGTGCTGTTAACACAGCTAATTGCAAGCTCTCTCTTAAAATATTTGTAGTTAATGGTGGATTTTTCTCCACAGCCATTTATGTCTCATTTTTTCCATAAGATGATGTTGGTATTCTGACCTTGTTGTGAGCTGTGTCTAGGACAAGAGAATTTTAATCCTGACCCTAAATGACAAATTTTATTCAGGAAGCGCTGGCAAAACCCAGTGACAGCAGCACTAGAGGGTGCTGCTGGGACGCCAGTAGCGCCCCTCCAGCCTATCCTAAGGGATGTTTTAGAACCATCCTTTGTTTACTCATCTTGTTTCTGATGACGTTTTGATCAAAGTCCTTGAAAACACCTCAAGGTTTTTCCCATCTGTAGATATAATTTGTGTGATGATACATAAAGTATTATTTCTCAGCATCAAAAAAGTACATATCTATACACATGCAAACAATGGCTCTGAGTGTAGGGACTCAGATGTTTCCTTAAGGGCTGGCTGGATTGTTCAGGCTTACATAGGATGTCAGAAATCAAATCGGGGCCAAATGAGGCTAGTTGTTGCCTTTTTAATCCTCCCTCACATGGGCTGAGCATCAAATGTTCTGACATACCTATTAACTTTAAAATTATGGCCCAAAAGTCACATTTATAGGGTCATTCCCTGTTCTTTTAGATAACTTCTTGGGGTTCAGTTATGCCTCCTTCTTTACAGGAAATTAAAACAAAATACTGGTATTTTATTGAGACCCAAAACAGGTGAGATTTCTGTAGATGGTGTAGTCTGCAGTTCATATTCTGTCAGATTAATTCAGTTAATAAAAAAATACCACTTGCTCTTAAAATATAAAATGTATTTGAAAGAACTAGAATTTAAGATTAACTAGAATCTATTCCCATTACCCTTAAGGAATTCCAACTCATTAGGACAAAATGCAATTTAAGTTTCTACAGAAGCAGGAATTGCTTGCAAATTGCACATTATTTCTTTTTCAAGTTGAAATATCTTCTTGGTAGAACCTCATTTATGCTGCACTTTTGAACAGCAAATTTGAATCCAGACACAATTTCTCCTGTTTCCTCTTTTGTTCATATTACTTCTGAGTCAGCAAGGCACTGAAATAATTGCTGGGTTTATAGGGGTGATGTTTATAGGGCTGTTGGGTAGAGTTTGGGCCTATCTAGCTGTAATTCTGAGCTGTGTTCAGGGGGGCTACAGCTCAGTGACCCAGGTTTTGTCACTCAGCTCATGCAGAGCTGGTGAGGTTTTGTCCTGCAGCTGTCTAGTGAGCAATACGGCTGCATGGGGCATCTGTGTGGAATAGGAAGTGATAACACATTTGGGGTTTTTGAAATATCATTGAAAGTACCATTACTTAACACTTCATCAGTATTTATCTAATACTTAATACATAAAAGTATTTGGTTTACCACAGGCTTTTCTCTCGTGGGAGAAAATAGTCATTGCATCCTTCAGTGTGGTGGTGGCAACAGAGGGTGTGGGCTTGCTAGTCTCAAGAGTCAGAAATTTTGGAGATTGAGAAATTGCATACATCCCTCTTCATTTCAGGGTGAGAATGTGTGAAACCAAATCTCTTTGGTCTTGTGGTGGACTGGAGTTTTCTGGGGATTGCTGACATCAAGAGCTGGCAACTCATGCTGCAAGGTGTTATGGTGCCCTAGGGAGCCCTTGAAAAGAAGGGTGAAATGGGACTGATGGTCTTGGTTTGAAACAAGGCATGAAGAAACCTCATTCCTCTGCAAAGCAAAGGCCTCCTAAAGGAGTCTCCTGCAGCACCTTGTACAAGGTACCTGACATGGCTTTCTTTGAAGGGACAGGTTTCTCCCCTATTCACAAAGCCCCATTTCTTGGGAGAACTCAAGGGCTGTCAGAAAAATGGTAAATAATGTCATGAAAGGAGGCAAAAGAATTATTGCAAAGACTGAATTACTTGGCCAAAGGTGAAAAAGGAAACCAGACTAGACATGGACATAAATTCTCTTTTATGTGTGTGGCTTGTACTTTAACCACACTGCCATTCTTTTTTCTATATATCCAGTAATGTGGTAATTGGGATGCTGGCCAAGGGGAGGCAGGGAGAGGATTGCAGCAGTTGTCCTTATCAATTGTTAGGCAATGATTTCACAATTGTAGCTCATTTTCTTCACTGAGAAGCTGAGAGACAGGCTGTAGTGCACCACTGCTGTCTGCAAACACCAGCATAATCATATCCTGCTCCTGCTTCTGCTAAAAGATAAGCACAATATCATGAAAAATGAGATTTCTTTCCTAAACAAGGAAAGATTTATAATGGTCAAGCACTCAAGGTATGCCTAGCAAATACCAAAACCTAAATCCTTTGCAATGGTCTTCAAGCTGCTGTCATTTCCCTGATAACTTGGGCCCCAGAGTTCAGCTCACAGCCTTTTGTAACTGGAACAAACAGGTTTATTTCACTATACCAAGAGTCCATGTTTTCTCACAGCAGCCCTGATCCCTGCCTTGCAGCTTATCTTGGGAAGGAAAAAAAATTAAACCGTTGTTTAATGTTGGCTAATAGCATTAAAGTGGCAGCAGGATGTCTATGAACTGTTCTGACACATCTGCTTGAGGCAGCAGCTTGGAAGTGCCAGGCCAGGGCAGCTTCCATGAAGGGGAGCCTTTCCAGGGCTTGGGTCACGGGCCTGTCAGATGTGAGGTCCCAGGTTTATGTTTGCACCCACCATGAGCAGCTGAAGATGCAGTTTGGTGAGGTCAGAACAGTGCTGGGGTGTCACTGATGGCCAGCACTGCCAGGCTCAAGGCAGCTTGGAATAAACCTGCCCCAGACTGATGTCAAATGCCCCCTGTCTGTGACACTGGTGCCTTCCCTTGATGGCCTGAGCTCAGCCTGGAGCCTTCCACTCTGGGGATATTGCAGGACCTCTCTGGTCTGCTGGACCACCTACTTTTGTGAGCCTGATGTTTCCTCTCTATTGAGTTTACTTGAATCTGGCCCAATTTCAAGGAACTCAGGCAGAGCCCACAAGCAATACAGTGCAACTTCCTTAAGAAGCAAAACAAGGAACAGTTTTTAGCTTTCCTGGCTGGTCCAGAAGTAGTAAAAGTAATTTCAGATATGTTCAAGGTACTTTCTGTTTGCCTCTGCATTAGAAACGCAAAGAGCTGTTTTGTCTCTGTGGCTCTTCAGTTACCAGCAGCTCCTGTTCTCCTGCAGAGGTGAGTGTTGCTCCTGCTGCTTTCTGAGGCACAAACTCCAGCAGGCTGTGGGCGATCCCAAAATAAAAAAGGAAACTGATACCCAGCTGCAATTACAGCTCTCACTTCCTGATCTCCGCTCCTGGGCTGTACTTCAAAGCCATCTTCAGACCCATTCTGCACTTTCCCTTTTCTTTTTCATCCTTTATTTCCTTTCCTGGTGGACTTTGACATCAGGACTGCAGATGCACACATGGGCTTGGTATTGGGGCTACATCCTCCAGCTGCAAGTCACCTCCAGATGGGGGAAAGAGCCCTCGCCCCTGTTACAGGGAAACCAGCAAGCTGCAGAGACAAATGTGTCTGGGCTGTCATTGCCCAAGAAGCTCGTGACTCATCCATGGGGAGAGTTCTGATTTCCTAAATTAGTTTGGAGTAAACCAAGCTGTGGGCTATCCTTCCTGTGATCTGACACAACTCGAAACAGATGTCTGCTTTACACTAAAGGTTGAAGCTGAAAATCTTGTGAGTTTGCTTCTCTACAGCAACCATAGGAAAGTTTATCTTATGTCATGCTGCGTATGTGGAAAGTGTTTCCTTTGATTGCTGTTTTAAATTAGAAAATGGCCAATTCAAAACCAAAAAAACCTGTGAAAATTGCTGCCACAGAATGTCATCAAAGCAAAAGACATAACATGGACACCTACGTGGATAATGAGTTACAGAATTTTGCCTGGTATTTAATGCAAGCAACCTTCAGAAGGCTGGGTCTGCCTACTCTGGAACATAGCTAATGTGTCACTAAATGGGTGACCTGTAAAGGGAAACCAGAGAAAAAACAAAATGCAAAGCAATTCGATATTTCAGGCAGGCCCTTGCCTGCTCTCTTAAAATTCAAATGGCAATTAGTGATCAGAGATATTTTGCCCAAGAGAATTAAAGGAGTGGGGGGGGAAAGGGTCCCCGAAGCTGCTGCAATAAACAGCCCTTGTGAATGATTGGGGCAAGGAGTGCTACAGTCCCCTCCCTGCTCCTGTCCCACAGCCTGTGGCTGAGCTGACTCCAGCTGGGCAGGGAGGGCTGGCCAGAGGTGCCCTGGGAGCCAGGACTGAGAACCCTGGGCTGGGAAAGCTCTTTGGCTCTCAGAAAATGACCTGGGCACAAAAAATCACAGAAAGGGACATTTAAACTTTGTGACTATTTGTAGCAGAATCTTCTAGCTGGGAAGGGAGTTCCTCACCTGCTTATCTGCTGGTTTGGATAGTGAGTTTGTGTGAATGATTTCAAAAGAGACAAAACTTGCTCAGCTGTGCTGCTGCAGTGTGCTGAAGTGTGTTGCTGCACTTGTGCAAGCCAGCTTTGCTTTTCCTTGAGTTTCTGTGGCCAAATCATAAAGTAGCCTGCCTGTCAGTAGAGAGAGGTGCAAGTTTGTGAAGCCATTGAACATCTCCAGTGCATCATTTGCTGGTTTGCTGAACCAGCTGTGGTTAAGATACTAATGCTGAGTATTGCTGGTCTCAGAGCATAGGAGGGGAAACTGAGGCACAGGGCTTTTAATTTACCCTTTGAAATCACAAAATCAGTGGTAGAGACAAGCTAAGTTGCTGGTTTCCCAATCTGCACTCATCTTTTGCCTTGCTCTCTCCCTAAAGACACAACTATGCCCTCATGATTCTTGCCTTTTTTGTCACATTTGTCTTCACTTCCCTGACAGAAATACATAATCAAGCAATGTGTGCACTGGGCTCAGTGGGATATACCCTAATGTTTGAGGTCCTGTAGCTATTATGTCCCAACAAGACAGACACTTCCAGTTACTGACAGTTTTGATAAAATGTAATCTCAAACTACTTAAAAACTGTTGAGAAATATCTCATGAAATCCTATGTGACTGATAATGAGTATAATTGAGCATGTGATCTCAACCAAATCACTTATGCACTTTGTGTGTTGGTGGCAGAAAGAGGTCTAAAAATCAAATTCCTGTATGGCTAATTTTTAATGATGCTGCCAATATGAGCATTGGATTAGAATATTTTATATTTGAACAGAATTAACTTCAATCTTCCTGCACAGTTGCCACTCTCCCCCTCAAAAAAAAAAAAAAAAAAAAAAAAACAAACCCAAAAAAACCCCTTTCCTGCCATATAGAAAGAAAAGTTGTATATCAGAGAGGGGGAAAAGTGGCCTTAATTTTCCAGAGTAGCCAGTGACCCTGGATTTCTCTCTTTGTCTTTAAAGAGAGGCCTTTCCTGAGACAGACCAATTGGCTGCCCTGAAAATGAAGCCATGTTTGTCTTTGAATAGATGTCAGAGATCACAGTTGGTTTCGAAATTTTAGGGCACCAGCTATCTGCAGTGGCACTGCCTGATACACAGTGCAAACAGAACACAGAGGGTCGATCATTTGTTATCTGCTTTTATTTATATTTATTGTAGCCCTTCTAACGTGTGCGTCTGTTTGGAGAGAGACGTCACTTCCTAAACTGAGTGTGCTCCTCCAGGCACGTGGTTTCTCCTGAGGAAAACACTCCATTTGATTGAGAAAGCTCCTCTATGCAGTCTTATGGTATGACCTGATTTTTACTGACTCTGGCAGGGAATGGAGGCTATTTTGTAAATTCATCCCTATTTTATGTAGACTTTTGAGCGTGAGTGGAACTCTTTTAAGCTGAGCATTTGGCAGATTAAAGTCTTGTGGGCACCTGGATGGGAACTTGTGGTCTCTGCTGAAAAATATCCTGTGGGCATTACCCACCCAGCCTGTTGGGGTACAGGGTCTGTGCATCCTTAGGGGTTTGACCCCACTGGCATTCACAAACAGAGCCTTGTGGGTTTGTATGTGGCCTGTGAATGTCTGCTGAAAGCTTTGCATCGATCAGAATTTATCTATCTCAGCTCAGAGCAGTCAGCCCCCTGCCATCTTCTCTGGGCTTTCTTTTATTAAAAATATTTATCTAGCCAAGCAAGAAGTTGAATGTAAGTTGGCTTTATTACTGCAGTGACGTTGGATGGTTGGTTGCTGGGTGACCTTGCTTCTGATTTTATGGTCTAGGCCAGCTCTGGCAGCAGAGAGGTGTGGCCACGTACTTCACTCTGCTGTCAGCTTCTCCTGAAATGATCAGAGCTTCAGTCAGCTCTCCTGGGAAGCTGTTTGCCATTTGTTATGTGAAAACCTGCATCCACCAGGAAGGGCTGAAGGAGATAAATGCCTGACAAGAGGAACTATTGAGGCTTAAAAGAAAGGCCAAGCTCTATGAAATCCAGCACGGAACCAGGATCTGCAACCTTGGATTAGACCAGTGACCATAAAAGCAACATGTGACTTGTTGCAGGGCTTTCACAAACTGGGATACTGGAGCCTGCATGGTTTGCTTTGCTTTTGCTTGGAAGATGATTTAATGTTTTTCATTGGAGAACGAAGTTTTGCAACTATTCAGACATGGAAGAATATGAAGGAGCAGATATTTTGGAAACCAGCTCTGTCTCTAATGGTCCTTGGTGCAAGGTGAGAACTTTTATTCCCCCTCCTCCCTCAGTGACAGAAAATATTATCTTTCTGCTGTTTACAAGTGACTTCAGTAAACCATTGCCCTTGGACCAGACTGAATGCAACCTCTGCATCAGCTTTGTAAACAACTTCACAAATTCCTTAGAGCAAGGCTGTGCTAAACATTAGGCACAGAAATGAAATGGTGATGTGTGTGGTTAAGCGTCTGTCATCCACCTCACTGGAAGTTTCAAATATCTGAGTAACTGTAGGTTTCTGTGCTGTGGAAATGACCAAAATAGTTTTTTTTTTCAGTGCTTGGAGAATCCAGAAACTCCATATAATTTTAGCAAAGCCACTGCTTTAAGATTTGCAGGTCAAATATGTTGAGTAAAACCACAGCAAGCACAGGGTAAGATAAGCATTAACTTGTGCAAACAAATTGACAATTTAACTGTGTGGAACTCCATGTCCAGCAGCAATTCCTCCTATTCCCCCAGAGCTCACTGGAGAGCAGTCAGCCTCCCGAATGGGTCAGCTGTGCTTCTTGTCAAACCCCAGCAGTGACGTTCAGAGATTGTTTTCTGTTTGCTTGTGTTTGTAATCTGATCTCATGTAATAACATTGTCCTCGGCTCACATATAACCACGGGGGTAACTCTGACATCCTGCCTGAAAAAAACACCTTGTTGATTCCTGTGCTTGATGTTTGAAAGATTTCCAGTTTGGGCAGGTTAGCCTGTTTATATTAATCTCATCCTGTTACTTGAAATTAAACCATTAGCATTTTGGAAGTTGGACCTTCCACGTCCATTTTGGTTCCCCCCAAAATACTGGGGTTTGTTTCTTCCGAAGTTTTGGAGGGCACTGGTGGAAGATTTTCTGTTGCCTGTGCTGAGGCCAGGATTTCAGTCCAGCCATTTGTGCTATGGAGAAAGAGTCTGGGAGGTCATGTCAGAAATGTGCCAGTTTAGATTCAAGCTCAGTATTGTCTTTTCTTCATAGGAGTTACTGGAAACTAAGAGAACTAAGGAAACTGGAAATCTGAAAATATCTCAGTGCTTGTGACCTATTGAAAAATATTCTTAGTGAATACAGACATGTGTATCTAATGAAAAGAAGTCTGAAGAGCTGGTCAAGCAGAAGAAACACAACCACCTTGTCCTGTTGGAACATCTCAGCATTGATTGCTTGGTGCATGTCCCATGGCACTGCCCAGACAGCCATTCTCATCAGTGCTGAGGGTCCTTCACTTCAGCCTGTCCAACAAAAACTAAAAAAACTTCTGCTGCATTTGCTGGTTGCCATGCTTATTTTTTGTTTACAAAGTTGGATATCCAGTGAAAAGGCAGAAGCAACACTCAAAAAAAAAAAAAAAAAGAAGAAAAAAGGCACAAAAGAATGAGAGTAGTTTGTAAGCATGAAGGCTGAAAATTATTCACCTCAAATATTTGGCAACAATAACAAAATATGTTCACAGAACTCTAGAGCACTTTGCAATCAAAAAGTCTGTGTTTTTCTAGTATATATTATTAATCTCAGATCCTGATTTCTGTGGAGGTGGAGGGCTAGAAGCTGATTTCTGGGAGTAGTGTGCTCAGTCAGTTTTTGCTACATCTGCAAGTGTGCCTATTGGTGCTTTTTTAGACACAGGTTGTAATTCATGGGAGCCTGGGCAGGCTGCATGGTTGTGGCAGGAGAGAATATTTTGAATAACAGTATGCACTCTATCATGGCCTAAAAGTTCACAGAGTAGGTGGAGGTTTACATGCTATTGTTTTGTGGCTCATAGAATATGGTTTTCTTTCTGTGGCCCTGATATTTTCTAGTTTTTCCTTTAAAAAATGGGAAAAACTTCCCCCTGCCCTGGGAAAAATCTAGAGGATTTTTTCAACCATATTTTAGTTATATTGGTTGCAGTCTTAAAATTTTTACTTCACTATGATAGCACATTTATTTCTCAATAAATATTGAGAAATAATATTGAGAATAGCTCATAATTCAGCTGTTCAGCAACTGCCTTCGCTTCTTTGAAGTGCAAATTTGTGTTTGCAAATAACTTTGTCTGCCTCTCATTGTGGGTACAAGTGTTACTCATTAGAGCTTTTTGTCAGCATCCCAAAATGTGGTAATTGAAGAGCCAGCTACAAATATTTCAGTTTGTGTTTCCTCTCTTAGTGTTTAGTTTAAGAGGGTTGAATCTTAAGCAAAAGTGTGTTGATGTTCTTTTGTTTGTGTTTATTATAAAATCATAAAATCCTATCATTTTCTGTGGTTAGCCCGGGCTGTGCCTGTGCTGTGGCTGAGCACAGAGACCTGCATGTGGGCTAGCTTGCACCAGGGCCAGCAGGGCCCTGCTGTCATACAATTCTAAATGCACTCAGGGGTTTTTAAATGAAAAAGAACGGGTTAGTTATTAACTTAAAGAAATATCTGATTTTAGAGAACAGAAGATTACAAAACAATTGGATTTTCACCAGCTCCTGAAGGGCAAACAGTGCACTACTCTCCACATTTCCCTGCAGTGTGTGTTTGTGTTGAAGCTTTTTCACTCCCATAGTACTTGATGTAAATGTTAATTAGCACTCCAGGGGAAATGTGTTAACAAATGTACCTTTGACACAGGTCCACAGCTATGCTTTGCTCTGTAGCTGCAGGCTGGAAAGATTAGCTGGCAAAGTGGCTGGTGCAGCTTTTGAGGAAACTCTTCAAGCAGGAGTTCAGGGGAGCTTGCTGAGCTCTTGGACTTTGCTGCTCTGCTGCAGCTCAGGCAGCTCTTGCTGCTCTGCAGAAGAGGTGCTGGATAAAATATGAGCACTTCTAAGAAAGAAGAGCAAACTCCTCGAAAAAGGATATTTCTAACCATTCAAAGGCTTCAAATGAGACTGCCTGGGCTATGGTTTTCATGTGATGAAGAAAAAATGACTTAGCACAAACTTTGTGGCAGAATTTATTCCTTCTCCTCCCCCAGTGCTGAGCTTGATTAGCAATAAATAAGGGTGGTAAAGTAATTCCTGTGAGTTGTTAAAGTAGAAAGGTAACAGTAGTGCATTCATAAACACATTTACCTCATCACTGTACTTCTTTGCCTTTCCATAAACAGCAGGGCAGAGATTCAGAAATGGAAATCATTCACAGGCTGGGATTTTTCAGCAGTATTCAAACCTGCCTCAGCTCAGGTTAGCATGTAGATATATTGGTGGTTTCTGGCCTGATTAATTCCAGAGCCTGCCATGACTTCTGTGAAAACATATGCAGAGCCACTTCTCAAGACTTGGGTAGTTCAGCTATTCATTTCTGTGCAGCATCAAGTCCTGATTTCTCCCTGCTGAGGAACAGCTCATATTTAAGAAACACTGAGAAGAGTCCAAGGTTTTTAACCACTCTCTGGAAATGAGGTTGGTGATTTCAGCCCAGCCCTCCTGAAACTGGTCTGGGGTTTGCAATAGTGATGAAAACCCTGCTGCAGGAGCCTGCCTGTGCCTCCAAGAGCAAAGGGAAAAACTGCTGTCCTTCCCTGGAGCAGGATGTTGCATGATGGATGCTGGTGTTATCACATGGCTCTTGATCAGCTGGGCTAACCCTGGCACCCTTCTGGTGCTGCCCTCAGTGGGGATTTACAAGAAGGGTCTCTCCTACTTTTTTCCTTCCTGTAAAATGGCTTATTTCTGGATTTTATGGCCCTATGGGGAGTTTCAAACCAGTGAGCTGTTGCTGGTGAGGGGCCATCAGCCTTTGTTTCAGAGCTGACTCTGAGCTTTTCAGGGACTTCAGCAAGAAGTAGGAGGGTGAGCAGAATGTGAACCAGTGCATATCTGAGTGGTGAGCAGCCCACAGGACATGGTTCAGAGCCCCTGGGCAAGCCTGACCCCTAAGTAGGTCAGCCATGGAGAAGATTGCTGCTTTCTGCAGGCCACAAGTGTGAACCAGGCTGTGCAGAGTGAACTTGGGCTCTTTGTCCCAGCCATGCCTTCAGCTTGGCTTGGCCTGTGGGCTGGGACAGCCCTGAGATGGTTTCCTGGCAGAGGGAGTTCATGGGACCACTCTTATTTTGAAGCGCATGTGAAAGAAACACCAACCTTTTTCACAGTGGGAGATCTCCTCACTTTGAGTTGCTGCTAAATAAATGTGGCCTTGACTTGGTTAAATATGTCCAAAACTGGATGGGAGCCCTCTGGCAGGGTGCTGCCTGAAGATGCTGCTGCTGCTGCTTGGGATAAAGAGAGTTTCACTGTGTGAAAGTGCTCCCTCCTTGCCCCATGGGGCAGGGAGCCCCCCAAACCCACGGAGTGAGGCACTGAGCAGGGATGGGAAGCCTGGGGAGGCACCACCACCCCACAGCTCCTGAGCCTGCCCTGGACACTGACTCCAGCAGCCCCCCTGTCTGCATGGCTGGATTTTGGCATCATCCAGCTGCCCATGAAGCGGTGACAGAGGTCAGACCTGAGCTGTGCTGGTTGGTGCTATGGATGTGTTAAATCACTTTATTAAGAATATTGGGCTGGATTAGCATCTGGCCCTGCTTCTGCTGCAAAATTCTGTGTGGGAGATGCTGGGCCTTGGGTTTAGCTGCCCAAAGAGGAAACAGCACATTGGCAGCTCCAGAGCCGGCTAGTGATAGGTCATAACCAAGTAGACTGTCTGCTTCTGTGTCCTCTGGCAGTGACAAAATAATTAACTTTTATTGTTAAAAACCTCTTGTTTCAATAGCCCCCCTTTCCACCTGATTGCAATTAGTTTTCTCAGCTGCTATACTTTTGCTCTTTGTTTCTATATTCATAAATCTTGTCTTCCAAATTTTAGCAACAATAGATATACCGGTCAGCAATTGTTTAAGATCATGTAAAAATTGAGACTTGAGAGACAGCAGTTCCACTCAGAGAGTTGCTGTCTATCTGGCTGCTTTGGTTTTGGCTCTTGCTGTAGGTAATCTGACTCCACAGTATCCAGCCAGGGGTTAAAATTCAGTTCAAGACAAGTGCAAAACTCTCTCAGGGTTTGATAACTTGTTTGCTGTCTAACTCAGCAATAATCTGGTTCTCGCATTCGAGTAAACTGATCACCCAGCAGGACCTGGACTTCTGCCTTGCTGAAGGATGAATGTTGCTTTAGTTGCTCAGAAGGAAAACATACAAGAAATGCAGAATCCTTGTTGACCCAACAACTGAAAGAAACACCACAACATTTCCTAAATCAACACATGGCAATTCTCAAAACAAAGTCTGAACAGCAGCCAGAAGCTTACAAGGCAGGGGATGATGCTGTGACCAAAATGAGACCTTGAATCTTCCCTGCCTAAGCCATGGGGGTGAGCTGGGAACTCTGTCTGGTGATGTTCACTCGTGTCTCAGAAGAGCTGCTTGTGCATGAACCTACTTGCTTTGCAGTCAGGAAATTTAATTATTGCTTCCACAGTAGCCCTCAAAGAGTACCCTGTGCAGGAAGTATGCATTCATACCTGATATGTCCCACAATTTCTTCTGTTTCCGCATATGGAGGTAAGGTTAATGTTCCATACACTCTGGACAAATAGTAGTTGTCATGGCTACCATAGCCTTGAATTTCCTGTCTCCTGGGTGATTAAATTCCCCACAGTAATTTTACTTTATTGGTTTGTTTCTGTAACTCCTTATTTCTTTGGTTTGCTCTCCTTGAGGACATTTCTCAGGCTGCTTGGATCTCCTCAGGCTTTTGCATTTTGTACACCAGTTTTGGGAAGAATTAAGTGTTTTTCACAAGGCGTGTGAAGAAGCAGAGTGGAGTGAAGGCCCCCAGGGGCTCAGTGAGCCCCAGGCTCTGCAGTGCACACCCAGCTTGTTGAAATCTGTGCTGCTGGAAATCCCAGCCTCACTGAGCAGCCCTGTCCAACACCTGTGCAGCTCCAGCATTGCATTCCTGCTGTCTCTGTGCTGTGCAGTGCACCTCCTCATGTGCTGTCTGCAGGAGAGATGCAGAACAACTTCATCTGTTCTCCCCAGGAGCTGCTGCTGGTACCAGCCAGAGTGAGCGGTCAGCCTGCCTGCTGGAATTCACCCAGAGAGTCAGCAGGAATCTGGTGGGCTTTGGGAGTTCCTGTCTCTGGTCCTACAATAACAAAAGGGCTACATTTGGCTGATGGGATCTGGGGACCTTTGCAACACTGCTAGCTGCTCTGCCAGTGCTTTACAAACTGTTTAGATGTTTAGGTTTATTCCATAATCCTGGCCCTCCAGAAAATGGCATAAAATAATATTGACATGGAAACAACAACCTGTGAAAATGTAGTCTTAGCTGGTAAGTAAAATGAGTAAGTAGCTGTTAAATGCTAAATTTTATGCAACAGGCATAAAAAGACAGTGGGAGCTTTTGCTGTTTAATATGAAATGTTCTATAAATAAAGCTAGGTGGCTACATATTGACAAAACTGGTCACCCCTAATTTAAGGCATGTCATAGGCAGTGGAAAAAGTGTTCCCATAGACCTGACTAATGTGGATAGAAATAGAGAGCAATTTGGAAAACTGAAGCTAGAATGGCATCACTGTGAGCGCAGACCCTGCAGGCTGGATGTCAGTGCTGCCAGCTGAGCAGCCTTTCCTTCCACAGCCTCCTTATGTGGTACTGGGACTGATTCACTGGCACTGCTTACCCTGAAGTCCTGATCATTAAAGCTGGAGTGTCATCTGCATTGTAATTAATATGCTCCTCTGCACCTAATTCATTCTGACAGTATAGATTAATGATGGTAAATGACCAACAAGGATTTATCATGAGATGATTCTTGGTTCTACAGGCTGCCTCAGACAATTGCAGGAAGCGATTGTTAACTCCAGTCTATTGTCCTGGTGTAATCGTGCATGTGCATTCTCAGCCTTGTTTTGCAGTAAAACCCATCCAAGGGCTTCATAAAGATCCAGTTATGGCCCCTTAGAGGCTGAGCCACTCTTGTCAAAGTGGGAGAGGGGAAGCACAGGCTGGTGATACCGCGCTGATTTTTCAGTATCCCAGAGCGTGTGGTCTCTGCCGACACCGGCAGGAGCTGAGACTACAAATCGGATACTTTTGTAAATATAATTGTGTTGGGAGGTTGGGCAACAGTGTCAGCTGAGCAGTGGGGTGCAGAGCTGGGGCTGGGCAGCCTCATTTGTTACCAGTGCTCTTCCTCTGTGGCAGTGCTGGTGTCCCCATCAGTGCCATGGGGGGGAAGGACATTTTTCTACCCAGTAGGACCCCAGTAACTCAGCAGTCCTGTCTGCCAAGCACTGCTGTGCACCTGAGCAAGAATAGCCTCAAGAGTGGCCATTATTCTGAGCTACCAAAACACACTATATAGAAGAGATTCCCCCTCAAAAGGAAGGTACTGAGCTCAGAGCCTCAGGAGATTTCACTAGTCAGGCTTGCAAAATCTTGACTTTCAAGCCAAACTGGGCACAGCTGGGGGACAACACCAGGTCATGCTGAGCAAAAGGTCATGAAAAATGATGTAAATGAAGGGAAATTTTCCTAAGCATATAAGGTGCTTTTTGCTTCTTGCAAAAATTGGTTTCATCATTACATTTTCTTGTAATAGCTTCCTTGTGTACACAAGGAACTTAACCTGGCTTATTTAAACTGCATCACGCTTTGCTGCAAGAATACCTGATTAACAAGATGATCAATGTGTGCTGTTCCACTTGTCAGTCAATAGGAATTAATATGCAGCAGACTAGTTCAGAAATGAGAGATTATAATGGACGTTTGCTTTTCTTTGTGCTAAAGTGTTGCTGCATGAGCGAACAAGGGCTGATATGATGAGCTGAGCTCCGCTGCCTCCCCTCCCTAAGGCTGGCATTTTCCTACTCCTTGACTCTTCCCCCATTTGTTCCAATCCCAAACTCCCTCCTAGGAGTGCTGAAGCTCCTTTGTGCTTGTAGTAGAGGCCTAGGATTCTTTTTTCCTCTGCCCTGAGGATGTTCCTGGGATGCCCCTCCTGTCAGTCCCATCCAGCCTCTGCAGCACCTTTTGCAGTGCTTGCCACGAGCATGTCATTGGCTGAAGCTGTCATTGACCCCAAATGGACCCGAGTCAGTCTCTGGTGTGGTTGATCTGCCAGTGTCATGTACTCCCATGCCAGACTAAGCACAAGGTTTAACTGCAAGTGGTTTTAGTGTTTATCGGAAAATATTGCTCCGTTTTGCCCGTGCTGCCCTGGGGACAGGAGCGTGATCCTGGTCGCTGCTGGTTGTGCAACAGAGCTCCCTGTGCTGCCTCTGCACTTGAATGACATCCTATCTTCCACAGTGACCACGTGGGGCAGATACCAGACCCAAGCAAATAAGAAAGGAGGGAAAAGAATGAAAAAAAGAAACACTTTTTTTTTTTTTTTTTCTTCCCACCTTCTTCTTCTTCCCCCTAGTAACAAAATCTATTGGTAAGTGGGTGTAGCTGAGCTGTCCCTCCTTCCCCAACCTCAGCGAGATGGTGATGAGGTAGCTTTGGAGGGGAGGAGTGTGTGGAGGAAAGAGGAGGTCTCTGGGGCACCATGGCCATGGAAACATGCAAAGTTGGTGTTAGTGTTTGTTATTGTTGGCTGCAGAGATGCCTGCTCTGCACCTCCAGCCCTGAAGGAACCGGGGTACATCTGAGAGGGTTTATCTGTGAATAAGAAAATAGGGGTTTGAGAGCAGAGCTGGAGCAATGGTGAGTTTTTATTGTTTGCCCTCTGACCCTTCCCCCTCAGCTTTGAAATACAAATATAGGTCTAATGAAACTAAAAGCAGAGGTTGCTTTGGAGAAAATTGAGGAGGCTTAGCAGGAAAATTCTTAAATTTTGCAAAATGTTTTTATTCAGTCCCAAACAAAATGCCTGCAGTTGTTTTATAAGTGGTTTCTGTTTGTCCCCTTTCATTTTGGAAAAGAAAAATCAAACCCAACCCGTTTCATTTAGAAAATACCAAAGCAAAACATTTCACAGAACCATAGAATAGTTGAGGTTGGAAGGGAACGCTGGAGATCATCTAGTTCAACCCCTCAGCTCAAAGCATATTTGAATATGCTATACATTTCTGGTTTGAATTTTTATCTGTGTTCACAGTAATTTCCCAAATTTGGCTTGGATTTGTAAACAGATTTGTGTTCCCTCCCCAACTATTTTGGGATCAACTTTGTATTTACTACTTTTTATTTTCTTAGTCTTCTATTTGGGAAGTCTATGTCCTCTGTGCTGGGCTGGCAATGTATGCTGTCTTCAGAGTCCCTGCAGAAATCCAGGTATCATGGATTCCACATAGCTTCTCTTTTCTTCTTCCAATTAGCTTTATATAACCACAAGTGTTTGACTTTATATTTGCTTATTACAGCACACTTGTGGCTTAAAAAGATGTGGACTTTAATGGGAGGAAAACATTAGCATTTATTATAAAAGGTAGTAATGTACTGTCTGGTTAGCTTCCTACCTGTGTCCATACATAGAATCAGAGGCATTTAGGTTGGAAAAGACCTTTAAGATAATCAAGTTCAGCCATAAAACCAACAAGTCCACCACTAAGCAGTGTTCCTCTCATCTCAAAAGGCTGACCCATGTCTGCCAATGATTTACTAAAGGGACAAGGTAGTGTCTGTCATTTATCCAGTAACTTTTTTTTGCCAAGTTAAAATAAAAAGCAGCCCAAAAACTGAAAGAAATGCAAAACGTTCATAGCTCATAAAGAACAGCTGAGGATGCAGAAACATGAATGACTAGTATGCCTCAGACTTGGATGTTCCTAAAAGCTTACACAAAGCCTAGGAAAAAGGTTGCTTTGTGAAGTCCATTTATTGGTGCCTATGACAGTGTCCCCCATGGTGCCCTGTGGGGTTTGACACCTGAATTCCTGCTGCCTGGGGGGGAGTGCACTGTCTGAGCTGCCATTTTGGCAGAGATGTTCAGTGGTAATTGGTGTGATTTGGACACTGTCTGGAGCAAAACAATTGGATTTGTCCCATTTGTAGTCACAAAGTGCTGTGGTTTGGGACTGTGGAACTGTCACCTCTGTATGAGAACTGCCCTAATGTCAACCTCACGGAAGGAAACCCCTCACTTCCAGTACAGCATGAAACTTATCCAATCTTTGTGGAATGGAAACACAGTAATCAATAACAGAAAATGTAACTCAGCCCTTCTATAATTTTTTTTTCTTTCATCAAGGATTTTAATTTCCTTTTCTGCACTTTCTTATTGCAAATTAAAAAACAACCAAAACCTTAAACTTCAGGGTTCCTTAGCAAAACTATTCCCTCATGCTTTCAGCTGGAGCAGTTTTCCAACAGTGACATGAGCTCACAATATGTTAGTCTGACTCTAAATAAGATTTTCCAGAGTTGGCTGAAGGTTTTGGCTTAGTTCTAGAATAAACTGCTTCAGAAACCATTCTGGAGTGGATTGGATAACCTGGCACCATTGAAAGGATTAAAAACTCATCCATAATTTGCCCTTTCAAAATACTCAAGGCTTCTAAATTTCTCACCCCAGAAAATATCTTTCTTTTCATCAAACATCAGCTGTTTCCAATTGCTTAGTTCTATTTTGGTCACTTATTCTCTCTTTTCCTTCCCATGCATGACTAAATATCTCCTTTAAATCAACTCGCAGCCATTCGTTTTTCCATTCATCCATTCGGCCGTGCTGGTTTCTTTCACCCTAGGAATGCCCCATGAATGTCACACACTGAAGGAGCAATATCATCTGTGCACTCCTGGGTGCAGGGTCCTTGGCTCCAGTTCTGCAGCTTGGTACATGGAAACCAGGGCAGCTGCTGGTTCCTGCATGCTTTAACTGGTTCATTCTCTGCAGCCCTGAGCAGAAATGGCCAGGGCAGCCCCACACAATGATGTGGTGGTTGTGGTGTCATGGTCAGCATTCCAGCTCAGGGCAGTGGGACTCATCCTGCCTCAGCTTGGCACTAAGCTCAAGCAGAGTGGTGCTCCTGAGGGTCAGCAGGCTGAGCCTGAGCCAGGACAGGCTGCTCTGGCCGTGCTCTTGGGAGGGCTCCTGAGCCATGGCTGCGGCTCCCAGCTCCTGGTGTGGCTGTGCTGGCCGGACAGAGGGACAGGCTCTGTGCTGAGCACAATTCCTGCTGTGGGTGTGGTCTAGGAACAGCTGACCCAACACACGGGGGACTGGATCCCTTGTTAAAAGTGCACTGAGGTGCAGGTGTCAGCCCTCCTGACAAGACGGTCCATGCAAGACCTGCATCAAATTCCAGTGACCAAAAAGCATCTGCAGCTCAGTCCTGCCAGCACTGAGGCACCCAAATGCAGTCTTGCATTTGCTGGATCTGTACAGCTGATGAGCAGGCACACTGCTCTTCAGCAACCTTCTTTTGTTGTCCTCAGGTTAGAATGAAACCTCTCCAATCTTTGATCTCCTGTGTAATATACAAACACCCACCAGATTTCTGACCCATGTGTGCGTGACATGCATTTTTCTTTCAGTTGACAAACACAGAAGCTGAAATTATCCAGAAAAAATAAATACCAAGGCCAAGCATAGGGATAGGGTTTGTTTTGGTTTGGTTTTATTTCTTTTGGTGAAGAGTATGCTGGAGACAGATTTGACAAAGTGAGTGACCCAGATTTTTGTGGCAGTTGCATCCCAGCTCTAGCTGTCATAGCCACAGCTGATCCAAGCTCTGCTGTGTTCTGTGAGGGAAGGAGTCAGGTTCAGACCTGCCAGAAGGGCTTGAGCACTAAACCCTTCTGTCCAGAGTGGGATATGTAAAGCTGCATTTCCTCAAGACTGCTGCCAAATGATTAATCTTGGACACTTCTAGGCATTCCAGCATGTCTGGTTAGTGGTTACTCCAGCCATCCTATGTGTTTTTGGGAACCAAATGTCTTGCCCGCTGAAGCAAGGTGCATTTTATACAAGGGGTTCCTATATTAGATGTAAGCAGAGTTAGTGGCCAGTGCACAGTGGCTTTACAGCAAAGATAACCTTGGGAACTGGGAACATTATGTGCATGCTCAAAGTCAGACATGCAGGGGAATCAGATCCCTTTCTTTATGGTTTACTTAGGAGTCATGGGCAGGGAGGGATTTTTAAGCACAGGTTGAATGAATTAGTCCATTAACTTCTGTTTTCCTTTCCATGCAAGTGACGACTACCTGTTATGGCCAGAGGTGAGCTAACAAGGCACAGCACTCTGCAACCAGCCACTGGTCAGACCAGATCACACTATTTACAGTAAAAGAGAGGTCATGCTTTCTGCAAAGAGATCCCAGGCTCAAATATTCTTCTGCTACCTAACCTTGTTTGTTTGTATTCACTGAGGGACTCCCTAAAACTGGACTGTGGTGACTCTTTCATTGTGTCTTGAGAGTTGTCTCAAGGTATGCTCCAGGGAGTATTCAAGCTTCATCTTATGGAAATTTCCTTTTTGTTTAAGGTGCAACATTATTTGTTTTCAAAACATAATTACGTGTCCAGACCCTGACTATGTCCTGTATGTATTTGGATGCTTTCCTGCAGGCAGGACATCTCCCAGAGGCTACTTCTGGTTCATGTCCATGATCTTTGGGCTTTCACTGTACTTTTTACTTCAATGATAAATTATTGTGGTTTCCAAAGGTTAATCATTAGTGCTCTGCAGAAAAGATGTCCTGTCTAGATAGTGTGGTTTCCTTTTAATTGTCTTTTTAGATCTAGCTTTGTTCTTATACTGTGGGATAATGAGCCAAAGATGGCAGTGTGCAGGCTGTGTTGACGAGTTCAACTGTGCTACAAAATACTCCTTTTGATCCTGCTTCTTTTTTTTCCTGAACTCCACCAGCTCCTTTTTTTTTTCCTTATATAGAAGCCCTTTGCCTTGTATCTCCTGTTTGGATCAGGGCTTGATGGGTTGGATCAGGTCACAGTACTTTCTCATCTGACTGAGACAGGATGGATAGCCAAGAGGATGAGCTGACCTCCATCACAGCCAGTGAGGAGGGAGCCATGCACCAGTGAAATTGGCTTCCCAGCCCCAGCTAATACATTGCATTGTCTTCTCTTCATAGGTAACACTGAATTTTCTTATAAATCTCTTCAATTTTATGGCTACATGAATCTATTGTTTGAATCTTTGCTGAGAATTACAGTCAGCAACCAGTTGTACCAGTGCAAGGAGCTATTGTCATGTCCTAACCTGCTCCTTAAAATACCAGCTGTCTTCACTGAGGAGGCTTCAAAGCTCTTTGTCAGGGTCCATGCACTGTGGCTAGCTAAGCCCAACTTTAAACTCATCCAACTCTACACTGTGAAGCACCCTTCAAAAGAGGACTAAATGCCTGCTTTAGGTGGGAAGAAGTAGGGTCTGTGGGTGCCACCCAGCAGTTTCCTGCCTGGCTGGCTGGGCTGTGGAAGGGTTGGGGATTTTCCCCCTGAATGCCACGTGCCAGGCAGTGCAGGGACCCATCCCAGGGCTCTGGACAGCCCTGCTTGGCCTCCCTGACTCCCACCAGGAAAGGGAGGGAGTGCTCCAGCTGCATCCGGCCCGCCCGCCTGCCCACGGGAGGCCCTTGAAGTACAGAACAAAATAAATTCCTTCAATCCTAGCAACTTTCCCCAAAGCAGATCAGCAGGCAGCAGGCCTGTGTTCTGTGGCTTGCAGTGGGCATCTGTGAGTGTCCCAGGATGCCTGTGTTTGATGACTGTATCCCAAAGCCATGTCTCTGGTGTTTTTCTGTGCCCACAAACAGCATCTGAAAGACATCACGTGGAGAACCAAAATCAGCTCCAGTGGCTTCAGTGGAGTTGCTCCTGATCCAGGAGCTCCTTGCCTGGGTACCAGCACTCAGGCATTCCCGGTGGTTTGGCTGCAGGAGCACACAGCACACCTCTGGGCCTGCTCTCCATCCCACCAGGAACGCTGCTCTCCAGGCCCCCCTTGAACAGGAACTGAACTGATACACAGAAAATGCCAACAGTTCCATACTCAAACAAGAATTAGGAAGTCTTTTAAACAAGCAGAGTTAAGAAAATAGATGGAGATGAGAATTGTTTCCTTGTACAGCTGTGTAAAGGTTCTTTCCGGGTTTCTGAGCTTCCTCAAAAGTGTCAGGTTATTCCCCAAATACAAGTCATATATGAATAAGCTCACTGCATGTGCCTCCACAGCCACCAACTCCTTTTTCTGCAGTGGTTCCCCATTAGTAAAAAAGCTGGGAGACTTTCCTTTCTAGGAGCAAACCTGCTACACTAAATGTCATCTCAATTGACTGTTACTAGCATTTTCCTGATAAACTGACCTTCAGAGAAATGCACTCTTATCAGAAAGCTGTTTTGTTTAAAACCTTTTAGATGATCATTAGTCAGCTCAAGCTTTTCCACTGCTGCAGAGCAAGATGTGCTAACTCTAGGAGAGGCAAAGTATTACTGCAGAATCATATGTTATGTTATATGCACTTGAAAAATATGGAATTTTACTTGGCTATACTGTCTTAAATATATGATTTCCCAGAAACAACTGAAGCTTCAAAAGGTGGAGACTTTGATGAAAGAGGTCAGATTACAGCCCTGCTTCTTGGCAATGACAAATATTTCCCAGGTCATTAAGAGCAAATCACTCAATATTTTCCCATCTCTAAGGAATTAGGATCATAAATCAACTAGAATTTATGATGTGTTCCACTATGTCTGTGATAGGGCCATGTAACTTTAGATAAAAGAGAATTTACTTTTATTTGTTATTAAGAGAGAAAAGGAAGCACTACAGCATCTTTTCTAGAAGAAATCCATGGTTTCTATAACCTTTTCTGAAGTTTTTTTTTCTCACTGAAGTGGTTAACAAAGCTGGGATGTAATGTATTCTAACCCAACGTGCCTAATTTAGCTGAACACTTTAAATTCTTTCAGTTATATGGCTCCGGTCTGTCTGTTTTTGTTTTACCTTTTTTTCCACTGCTGAGCTCCATAATTGTTCCTTTTAGCCACAGTCACCTAAGGTCAGGCTGTACCTTGCTAAGGAGCCGAGCTGCAAACAAGGCTCACTCAATCACGTGTCCCCAGCCCATTCCTGTTATTAATCCTCCCAACTTCTGGACCTAGCACTTGGCAGAGCAACTAAAGTAAACTTTTTATCAGAAGTTCACATTCTCCTCAAGTGGAGGAAGAGCTGGGTAATTCCTGCCTTTATTTTTTTTTTCTTTTTAAGAATATTGTGATGTGGGAGCTGCCTCAGGTTTATTTCAATAATGCAGGGGGCACAAATGTATTGGAAAAAAGCATTGTTTGTGCAATGTGAATTTAGTCTGATAAAATTATGTTTCTCTTCCCAAAATGTCTTTCAGAGGGCTTTCATCAGTAAATATGCTGTCATTGTAACAAATATGATGCTGGCTTTAAACTGATGAGAAAATGGCCAAAGTACGTGCAGTTTATACTCTGACAGGAAGCTGGTCTGGGGATTTAGGTTTTGTCTGAAATCTACAGCACTGCAAAGAATTTTTATTTTTGTTTCAGTCTCTGTGTAGAAAAGTCCTGCTTAATTTACTTTCTCTTACTCATATAATTTTCGAAGTCTTCATCTCTGCATCAGATAAATGCCTCAGATGGGAAAATATAACTGTAATTATTAATGTGTTGATATTATCAAAAGGGTCCTATATTAAAATAATAAAAATGTCATGTGACAAAAGAGTGAGAAAATTTAAAAAAAGAAAGAAAAAGATAGAAGTAGAAATGAGGGCTGTCAGGAGAAGACACTGAGTATTTCTATATTCCTCATATAGCATGGAGGGCTGCAGTGAGGTGATGCCATTATGCTGCTGCCAGGATGAGCTCCTCACACACTGCAGCTGCCCAGCCTGCCCAGGATGCTGGGACAGCCCAGGCACTTTCACAGGGTCCTTTGTATCCCAGAGCCATCTTTGGGTGATAATTTAATTTCTCTTTTCCACATGTTAAGAAGCAGCCAACACAGCCAGCAAACAAGTAAGTGTGTAAAATGAATGTATTTTACAAAGCACTTACAGTCTTAATTAAACCTGTGTGTCAGTGATTTCCCTGTGAGTAATTCAGGTAATTCATACAGTGATGAAAATCCCTTAACTGTCATTGTAGGCTAATGCCCTTTTCCATTCTCAAATGTTCAGTCCTGAGCTGACAGTCAGGAGAGTTTGCATTTTTCTGGTTTGTTTTCTGAAGACAGCATCTACATGAAAGAAGTTGAAGCATGTACATGTACAGTTTGTCTCTGAGCAGAGTGCTTCCAAAACAGCCCTTGTATACAAACTGTTTTCTGTTATTTAGCTTATAATATTAACAAAAACTTGAACAGAAATGCTGTGAGGGATGGAATTTGCTATATTGCTCTTTACTTCTTTAATTTTTCTTTTTGTTCATCATTATACAATCAGTGAAATACCTCACAGCTGGACTCAGAGTTTCAGCTGTGAGCCTTGACACTAAATTAATTGCAGGTGTACAGGGCCTCTTATATCTCTCCTCTTTCAAATTCTCTGGGGGTTTGGTAGGGATTTGAAGGGTGCCTTGCTTAGTCAGGAGCAGGTCTAAGTCCAGGATAACTGTTGCTATTTTGGGGGAAAACCTGCAAAAGTAGGCAAGAATTTCCTGATGTCCCTCTCCCAGAACTTCCTAAAAATTCCCCCTGGGTGGCAGTGAGCAGCAAGGTTTGCTCACCTGTGTGTGATGCATGGGTGAGTCAGGGCACTGAGTGAAAACTGATCAAGTAAGATGGCAACTGTGGGTGCAGGATGTGGGGAATAGCCCTCATGCTGCCCAGAAGTGATCCTCTGGAGAGCCAGGCTCAGCTGAGTCACAGTGTTCCACACAGCTGCCATCACTGCCTGCCCTGTGCAGCACCAGTCTCTGCAGTCTGTGCTAGGTAAGCTGAATTTAAACTGTTCTCTCTTGTAATAGTTTTCTTGAATACTTGTATTTCTCAGAGAAAGTCTGATTTTTCTGAGATTTGCTGTTCCTCCTGAAAAGGAAATGTGGCTGTGTTTGGAAAAAACTTTTACAGTGAGATTATCTTACAATAGGCACTTTATGTACATACTTTTTTTTTCTCAATTTACCTCCCCTCCTAAAAGACCACATAGCTTTCCCCCTGTGAATCTGTGAAATGCAGTTACTTAGTTTCCTTTTAAAAGGATACTCAATTTAGATCAGATTTTTGAAGTCCTAAAGACTCGTCTTTATTTTAAAAAGTGGTTATTTTTTTTGGTGCCCAAGACTGTCAAAAGGAAAATGTGACTTTTAGGTGTTTATAGCAGCAGAGCAAGAGGGAAGCAGTCTGCTTGGGGTCTGAAGGGATGTTATGTGCATGGTATGATCCTGACCTTCTCAAAGGACTCTGACAGTTGCTCATTGAACTTCCAAGAGTGTAAGGAGATGGATATAACTTTAATTACTTTGTCCAGATTGGTATACTTGTTGTGGTAGTGAATTTCGGAGTGATTGTTTTGACTTGGTTACATTAATTCATTGTAAAGGTAATGTGTGGAATGGTTTGCTCTGAAACTCCCCAAAAGCAGAAGTATAAACCAGATCTGGGTTGTGGGGGAAGGTGTGTTTGGCACTGGGGCCATGTGAGAGATGAGGGTTGCTCCTGGTTTCCTGCAGCCACCAGAGTGAGGCCTTGGTGTGCAGGGATGGGCAGTGGGGAGCTGTGCCTGGAGATTTATCAGGGACACAGAGATGGCACTGCAGCTTCTTTCAAGTGAGCACAGATTAAAAAGCCTCTTGATGGAGCACTAGGCACCCACCCACTTGGGCACAGTAAGTGCAGACCCAGGAGATCTTGCCAAGGCAGATCTAAACCATGAGATCAGCCCCCTCAATTCATCACATCATTCCCCACCCCATCTGTTTGGAAGTCTCTCACGAATTTTAAAGGATGTGTTTTAAAAGTATTTTTCAACTCTGTTCCCAAAACATTTTGGAGATTTTTTTTTCTTTTTTTTTTAGTGCTTGCTATTGTGCTTGTGTTACAGAGCCTGTCAACCCCTGCAGCACCCAGCTGTGCTGGCCCTAACCATAATTCACACAAACTGCCAAGTGCTGTTCTGCTTAATATGACAGATCCTTCCGTGATAGCTGTGCTACAGGCAGCCCTGGTGAATGTGCTGGGAAGGATGGTGCCCATGTGAGAAAGATTTATGTTTGTTAGGGCTGTGGTGAGTGAGCCTGCAAGCGCTGCCTTCTCCTTTTCAAAAACTCCAAAGATTTATCTCCCCAACGCATCCTGAGTCTGTTTCTCTCTTTTTTTATGTTGCTATCCCCAGAAAACTTCCATGGCTTGGTTTTTTCCACCTGCCCTCTCCCTTGAGTGTAGTTTCTCCTTATCTCTCCCCTAAGTTGTCATCTCCTCTTGCACTTCTTGTGGTGTTGCTCTTCCTGCTGCTCAGCTGGATGTGCAGACAGCTATAAAATGGAGTTTACAAGAACCATGATCTATGGGTGCTGTGCCATGGCACCACAGAGATTCTTGTACATTCCTCCTTACAGCTGTCTGCATGCAGAACTGCATGTTGGCAAGAGACAAGGACTGCAACTTCCCTGGTGGGAGCTTACAGAAATGAGAATACAGTTGGAAAGAATAGTATTGAATAAATGCTCTGCCATTGCTGGAAAATCAGAGCCTGACTGCAATGAAAGAATGGATGTGGAGCATTCCTGGGAAAAGGGATATATTCAATTATACAATCATCTCAGGGTTACCTGTTGGTGGTAGGGTATGATCCTCTTTGTTAATTAAGGGGTCAGCTTCTTGCAAATATGCTCCACAGAAAGACTTAACATTGGGGAAGGACTGTAGAGCCAGGTATGACTGAGGGTATTTAAAGATATTGTTTTGACCCAAAGAAAGGAAATTTATTTGCGAACACAGCTAGGAGCTGTTAAGTATTCAAACGAAGTCCAGTTCCCTGTGTTATATTCAGACAACTTTGTAGGATAAATTCTTCAGTTGTTTCGGTGATCTAAGAACATAAATCTCACAGCCAGGACATGGGATTTTTTGCTATTGTGAATATATAATAAATCACTGCTCAGTATGACCACGGATGATGTATCTGTTCCTTAAATAATAAATTCAGCAACCATAAAAGCCATCTGTTTTGCAGGTGTACAGTCTAGTCTTAAAGATTAATTTTGAGAGTTTTTCAGCTTCTGCTGCTGCCATACACCAGAGATGAGTTGCTAGCTCCATATTTTGTCATTCTCTTTGCCATTCTTACTCTGTCTGTCTTTGGGAAGGGTTAAGGATGCTGGCACAGGAAGGCAGGCAGGCTGCTGGCCACCAGCACTGCTGGTTAACCAGGAGCAAACAAGAAAGTGGCTGCTGGGCAGGAGACAGTGGGATCCTGGGGGAGACTCAGGGGCAAGGAGTCTGTGGATTTGAGAGCCTTTCTTGACTTTCTTGAGTATTCCCTCATTAGCCTGAACTGATTTTCTAGTTGCTGGGGTAGACAATAAAGACTAAGAGCTTGTCATTCTAGCTCTGATGACCAAAGAAAACTGACTTGCTGATGGAGGACACAAGTTGCTTGGTTTTTTTACAGATTTTTTTTTCTCTTATTTGATCCAGGCAGGCCACAATGGAATATAGGGGATTGTGGCATTGGAAACCAATTCAGGAGTCTGAAGGGTCCTGAGGCTGTGGTCATTTTTTGGGCTGAGGCTGACTAGCTAAGGAAAGGATCCATACTCCTAGGAAGCAGAGGGACAACAGGCACTTGTAGGGTGCAAGAATTGGGTATACCACTCCACCTAAAGGGACCAATTGTCATCCTTGGTTTAGTAAATCACAAACTCAAAAGACTGCATGCTAAATAAATGCAAGTTGGCTTAAAAATACTTAGGAAGAGGGAAGGGAAAATTCTCCAAGAGGGGAACAGCTAATTCTCTATGGTCACAGCTGGCTGCATGGCCCTGTGTATGCAGACAGACAATACTGCTTGTGAAGCACTGGGTAATTATAGGGGAGTGGGTGGGGACGACAGTGCTTTGTTCCTCCCTTCCCCACAAAGTTTTGGTCAACTGAAGGCGAGGCCAAGCAGTAGGAGCTGCTGGAGGCTGCTTTGGCAGCAGGTCAGGAGCAGCTGGGTGATCCAGTGAAGCCTCCTGCATCCCAGAGGTGCTGCTCTCCCTGGGCTGTGCAGGGCTCCAGGCTCAAGCACTGGGAAGATGTGGGTCAGGGCTGAGCATTGGACACTGGGGAAGGGAGGAGTGGGAGGGAGAGCAGCAGCATCTGAAGGCCTGTGCCCAGCCATTAAAGCCGAGTGGCAGAGATCTGCTCACCCTCACTCTGCACCTGCTGTGGAAGCAGGTGCTGCTCCTGGCCAGTTTGGGGAGAGCCCACCAAAAAGAAAGTAGAGAAAGTAAAATGCTGAGGGAAACTTGAGAAGCATTGGACAGATGGACAGCAAAGAAGGCAATCAAAGTGGAAAGAAGGTACAGTGGAGAAGGGGTTACATTTTCTCCTAGAAATAGAGTGTCTATCTGCTGATGACTGAGCAGTGCGGAGTGTGATGTGTAAACTACAGCTGTAAAAGCTGTTCTGACACCAGTTATGATGATGAAGCTTGTACATACATGAAGTATCTGAGCTTTGGACTTGACTGTCTTTAGTGCTAGAGTTGAAAAAGTTGCTGACTTAGGCTGCCTTGAAGGCTCTGATTTCCAAGTGGTACAGACAGCTGTCTGTGTTCTGCAATTGCAATTACACAACAGCAGCAGCTGGACAGCCTGCCAGGACATTGGGACAGCCTGCTCTCAGCTGCTTTGGGGCTTTTCAGGACATCAGGAAAGTGGTGCACAAAACAAACTCACTGTACTTCTGTACATTCCAGGAGCTGGAGATGAGCTGTCTCAGGGCAAATTTTACTCTTGTGCCACCTGAAAACACCCTGTTCCAGGATACCTGATGCTCATACACAAACAAGCAGATGTACCTTGGTGGGGTGTAATGCTGATACTCACTTGGGGCTAAGGCAGCATATGGTCCTTGTTTCCTCTTCTAGAATATCTTGGGATGGGGAGAACAACTCTGTCACAGCTTGCACGTGTCAGTAGTTAGTGTTGTAGAGTCCATTCAGCTGTTGGTGTGCTGGCACATTTTCCACAATTCTCCTTCTCCCCACTGCCTCCTTCACTGGCCTAGAGACCAACAGGATTGCCTAACTTTTCACAAGGGCAAAAGACACAGTTGGAACATCCAGCTGGCTTGGGGGGAGAAGCAAATAAAACCACACAGAATAATCTCTTACCAAGATTGCTGCCTGTGCTCACAGGACTGCAGTCATGCTCACTCTGCCTTTACTGGACAGACACTTTTCCAAAGTACCCACTGATATTTGTTGTTCATGCAGATGTTAGCCCATCATTCCTTCTGCATAATTCTGCCTGCCCATGTCTCAGGTACTGAAGTGTTATCAGAATTGGATTTTGGCAACAAATTTTTGCTCTGGGCCTTTGCATGCATCTTAGTGTGACTGGACAGGAGTGAACTGTCCCAGTGCTCGTGCATGAACTCCTACAAAGTGCAGTGGGAGATGGATGGACGCTGCTGACACAGCAAGGGTTTTGCTTATGGAAATTTGGGAGGAGATAGCAGATATGGGGAATAGTAGGGAATATCTGGGGGGCAGTATGTTCAGTCTTTTGTAGGATCCAATGTAATTTCTCTGTGAGAAGGATGAGGATGTGGCTGACTAGTGTATTTTCAATCCTTTTAATTTTGACACGTTTTGTTCTCCAAATACTTTGATCTTCCCCAGCACCCACTTGTCTGCAGATGAAGCTGATAACAATCATTCCAAGCTCTTTCCTAGCATTCTTTCTTATTCTGCAGTCCTGAATGAAATTCAACCTTATTATCCATAAATAACCTTTCTCATTCCTCCAGCTGTCTCCTAGAGCTAGTTCACTTCTGACCTCTTCCTTACTGACTGTACTGACCTTGCACTTCCCCCACAGCCCTAATCTGCCAGTGTCTACCCTCCTAGGCTTCCTCTGCTATTTTGCATGATTTTTTTGTTTTTTTACAACAGGGCCCACCATTTCCTGAGCTGCCCTTCAGCAGTAAGTGTGAACAAGGCCCTTTACCCACACACTTCATACAGTTCAGTGACAAATTACAACCATTGCCAGCAATTTTGATGCTTTCACCCCTTCTCTCTGATTCTAGGCTCTGGGTAAATCTATACTTTCAACTGTATTTTTCTATTGGCAATAAAACCCAGCACCAGTGTTTCCAAATTGTAGAGAACCAAGACAATTCTAGTGCCAGTGTATTGTTCAAAGAGCAGTTTTTTGTCTTTAGCTGAATTTTTATCAATAACCCCAATGATTTTTCAATGGCTTTTATTAAACTACTAAGGGATTATTCCATCTCATCCTCCCATTCAAGGCAGTGTGAGTTCTCATCAGAAAATCTTGCAAATGGATTTGTTTTAGTTTGGCTTTTTAAATGAAGTTAGGCTGTAGAAATAATCAGTAATAACCTGCCAATGGATAGTTGTGAAACTACTTTTTAAAAGAGCAAAGTGGTCATGCACATCATATCTGCTTGTACATTTTCTTGTTTTGTCATGTTGTTATCAAACAAAGCATTCCCCTCTCCCCAGTATTTGCCTGTTGTTTACATAAATTTTTGTATTAGTTGAGTGGGAATTTGCTTGCATTCAAAATGGAAAGCAGAGATTTTTCCAATACTGATTTTTTTTAAATGACACCATGAATTGTACATTTTATCTCTATGTACCTGCAAACCAGACCCATTTATTTTACAAAGTAGAAAGCTTAACTCTAGGTGTCAGCACTGCAAACTGAATGAGCAGCTCTGAAAATGAAGTTTTGCTGTCTCTGACTCCTCCAGTGCCACCAGAAATAAAGTGCAATAGCAGTTTTGCTGACAGATCCATTAGGGCTGAGGAAGGGAGCTTGCACTTATGCTTAACAGCACAAGTAGGAATTGCAGCATTCTCTTCTTCCACAGTCTTTTTCTAGCTGCACGTAAATGTGCTCTTATTAATGGCATCTAGTAAATAATGTTTAATATAAAGGAAAGAATGAGGGTGAGGTCCATCTCCAAACAGTGCCCACTGTTTCAAGTGGGTATGGTAAGCCTTTCCCTTCACTTATTGTTAAATGCTTATATTGAGTGGGTCTCCAAAGTAATGAGAGGGCACAGGAAGCTGACTTCTTTTTCTGCTTATAACAGGCTTGATAGATCAGCTAAATTAATGGGGTGGGTGAAGTTTATGTGACTATTGCTTATACTTGAAACTGCACAGTAGCAGAAACATCAGGGAAGGAAAGACTTGATTTTCCAGCCTTTAATGCTAGCAATTATGAGAAGTAAACAAAAGCATTTCTGCATTGCAAGTAATGTGGTTATCCTGAAAAACCACATTTCTCAAAAGCACTGACTTTTGGCTTTGCACCTCTCAACTTTACAAGGTGCTCTCATCTGGATCAAGTGATGCTGTTACATGTATGAGTGAAAAGCTGCTTCTTGCCATTCTTGCTGTCCATAGTCATCACTTATCTGCATGTTTTGCTTTTAATTATGACCTGGTGGCATTTGTCATGCAGTTAAGGTACTGTTAAAAGAGTGGCTGTCCTGAATGCACACAAATGTGCTCCTGCTGCATTGGAATCTTGCGAAACACAGTGATTCTGCCAGGGGACCACAAAAGTGTTCATGGCACAAAGCAGGAGTAGTTCAAACAGTTTCCTCCTGTAACACACCATTTTCCCCTCTTCAGATGCTGGAGCTTATTGATAAAAATCATGTCTCTGATATTTGGTTTTCGCCATGTTCCTAAATCAAAAATTTGGTTGGGCCTTCCCTAAATTGCTGTTGTCTCTGAGCTGTTGTTCAGCTAGTGAAAACAGGCAGGACCTTGGAGAAGCACCTCTGTGAGTTATTGAGAATAAAGGTAGCAGAAGCTATGAACGACATACTGAAAAAAGCGAAAGGCTGGTGAAGATGTCATGGGTTGTGTGTGGTCTGTGGTACAGTACACTGTTGTATGTCTGTTGTTGAACCTGGGCTGCACTTGAGCTGGTACTTCTGGAACACAAATTGTCTATGGCAGTAACTTGTTTTGCTCTGGGCATGGTGTCTAAGGGGCTTTAAAGACAGCATGTTCTCTCTTACAGTACATAGAGACATCTAGACTCCCAGCACATCTATAGGATAAGGAAGCATAGTTACCTTCATACGATATAGAAACAGAAAAGGTTTATTTTACATACATATTCCAGGAAAAGTCTGCCTGCAGTTGATTTCCCAAGCCCCGGGGCCTGGCTCCACCCATAGCACCATCTTCCCTTTTCACAGGCTTCGCTTTCAAAAATATTTTCAAAGAAATTGGCATGGGCAGAGCCGAAAAGGAAAACGATGGGAGGCAACAACCGAGGCGGTTGTCCGCTTTCTGAAGCAGGGCACCAGGTGTCTCTCGGGGCTCGCTGCCTCCCGGAGGCGGCGTCCCGGGGCTGCCCCGCGCCCTGAGCGGTGCGGCCCCGCTGCGCTGCGGTGCGGTGCGAGCGGCGGTGCGGGGCGCGGGCTCGGGCGGGGCCGGCGCGGCATTGGCCGCGGCCGCTGATCTGCATTGACGCCAGCGCGGGCCGGAGGTCAGCGGCGCCGGGCGCTGCATTGGCTCGGCCGGAGCCGGAGCCGGGGCGGTGCGGGGGGAGCCGGGGCGGGGCGGCGCGGGGCGGGCGGGGCGCGGAGGGGCCGCGGCCGCCGCCGAGGAGCATCAATAATAACAAGGTGAGCGCGGCGCGAGGGACGGCGGCTGCGGGGAGCCAGGCATTTCCCTGCTGAGGGATGCAGACACCACGGCCCCGGGAACCAGAGCTCTCGCCGCTGCAGCCCTTGCCGCCGGGATGGGACGCTAGGATCGTTCTCCTTCTACTTCTCGCTCTTTTTGATTTTTCTCGCCCTTTTTTTTTCTTATTATTTTTTGATTTTTCCCCTCTCGCCGTTTCGCATCACTTCTCTGCCCAAAAAACCAACCGCATCATGGAGGCCCTTTGATGCGTCCGCCCGCCGCGCCGGCTGCCCCCGCGGCTGAGGGAAGCCCTCCGGGCCGTGCCCCGTCCCCCGAGGGGGCTCCCCGCGGCCCGGCCCGCCCCTGCCCCGCGGCGCTGAGCCGGGATGCCGCTGCGGCGGCCGGAGAGCCCCGCTGCCGCCTGACGGGGGGCTCTTCCTTCCTTCCGACGACGGGAACCTGAATGTCACCCCCGCGGCGGCCGCCCGCCCGCCCGCGACCGAGGCGGCGCGGGACGAGCCCAGCGCGGCGTGAGGAGCGCAGCCCGCTCCCCGGGGCGGCCGGGCGGCTCTCGCTCTTCGCTGGTATTTTTTAATAAATCGTTGGGTTTTGTTTTTGATTTTTGGCCCCAAAGCACACCCCAAAGCGCACCCCCGGCACAGCGCAGCGCCGAGCGGGACCGCGAGGAGTGAGCGCGGACGCGGAGGTGGGGAGCGGCCCCCGGCCCGGTCCCGGGTTAATCGGTAACGCGGAGCAGTGCGCCGTGCTCCGGGCTCAGGGGAGGAGATGGTGCCGTGCCCCCGGCCGCTCTGAGAGCCGAGCCGACGCCGAGGTGTGTGTGGTTTGGGGCTTGGGGTTTTTTTGTTATTTTTGCCTCTTTTTTTGTTGTTTTTGCCTTTTTTCTCCTCTTTTTTTTTTCCTGCTTTCACAAGAAGGAAAGAAAACGTTACCAAGATTCTCAGATGGCTTAGACAAATTAATAATAATCTGTGAAAATACGAAGTCGACCGGTTCTTGATTTCCCCCTTCCCTCCCCTCCAGCTCCCCAGCCCACTGCTGAGATTGAGCTAAAAGGACCTGTTTCCTGGAGGACGAGGAGAACAGACACGTTTCTGGTGGTGTAGAAGGGACCGATGGCAATGCTTCAGAGTGTAGCGGAGACGCAGGAGAAAGATTCAACTTGTTAACAAAAAAAAATTAAGCAGGGGGAAAATATCAACGGGAAGGAAAGATATATATATACATATATATATACACGTATATATATATATACAATTTAGAAGTATTCCCCAGGTGGCCACAAAGCATGGGCTGTGTTCCAAGCACCAACCTCTCTGACAGCAGAGTGATCTGTCACAGTAGCAATGAGTCTGAGGAGTACAATTTCCCTCACCAGACCAACACAACCATGTCTCAACAGCAAGGCAACCCCGTCCCAGGATTATTCATTAAATGCTACAACACATCCACTTATGAGGAGAGGACTAATTCCTCTAAGAAAGACAAGAGGGAGAACAGCCAGAGCATGGAGGCAGAGGCCCAGACCGGCAGATCCAATGTTAAGGTAAAAAGGGTGCTAAACACGAGCACTGTTTCTCTCAGAACAGGAGCTTGGCTGTAGCGGTTCAGCCCAAGGACTCTCCCGGCCGCTGTGCGGGAGCTTTTCCTGGTTTGGGCTTTACTTTCGTTTATAAACTAATCAGTGTCTTGGCGACTTTGTGGAGGTACCCAAGCCTCTTTCTTCACTCCACAAAATGAGTTTTCCTAATTCCGGGAAGGAGAGCGGTGTCAATTGTCCTCATGGATGGCTGGAGCCGGGTCGGCTGGGGCGCGGTGGGGCCGCGCCGTGCGGGGGATGCGCGGAGCCCCGCGATGGTGCCGGGCCGTCCGGCGGGGCTCTCCGTGCTTGTCCCCTCTGCAAACAGGGGCAGATCGCTTTTCATACCTCTTCCATTTGGAGAGGTGAAGCGGCAGCGTGTTTTGCTCTGGGTACTGATTTACATTAACAACTTGTTGACCTTGTCTGTTGCTGCAAATAGGGATTTTTTTTGCGGGTTTTTTTCCGTGTGTTTGCGCCCATACTTTAGAGGCACAACACAAGACTGTATGGAGTTGACAGACACATACTGAAGAAAATTGTGATTTGTGATTATTTTCTTGGAAGTGAGACAGTGGTTCAGAGTGCTTGTTTGTCTGTTTGCTTTTTATCTGCTTATTTATGGGTTGTACTTTAGCTCCTAATGTTATAGGTTTGGATTATATCTTTGCTCTTTTTTTTTTTTTGGAAACTATTTTTTATTTTGTAAAAATGAGTAGTTGCAAATGTAAGAAAAAACACATTGTAGCAGCCCTGGGGATATTATATAACATGGCTGATCTCTTCTGGTTGCTGTGATAAGAACTGAGACACACATGTTGTAAATATAAGACACAGGCTTGAGATGCAAGTGAGATCTAGCTGAATGTCAAGTGCTTTGCAGACTAACAGAAAATCTAATGATTTGTTCTTTTCTTAGGGATTTTACTTGCTTATTAAGACAACTTCTAGAGTATTGACCTGGAATAATTTACTTCAATTATGTGGGTGATTTTCTTTGATTGTTTTCCTTCAGATTTGGTAATCTTTGGTCATAGTTTAATAAGTTTCATTGTTTTAAAAAGTCTTAAAAATTAGCAATACTTTGAGAGTAGTGAGCTGGGGAGGAATTAGCAATACTTAACTAAGAACATGAAGCTGAATGGTGGTGTACTAAACTCAATTTCAGTGTTAAGAGCACTGCACAGGAAATGAACTTTACGGCCCTGTTCACACGCGATAGATGAGCTCACGGCGTGTTTAACACAGCAGCCACGCTGAGCAAGCTTCAGCTGTCATCTAAGTCCTGACAGTTGTTTTGCTAGCTGAATTTGTAATAGGGATTATAACTGAATGTTACAAAACCTGAATCAAAAGTAGTCTTTTCAAATTTTTGTTCTGTGAATTTGTCTTGTGTGATTGTCTAAGGGGAAAAAAATCCCTCAAACCTGTTTCCAGAAGCATGTGTGGGAAGCAATCTTAATTTAGTTAAATTTTGTTGTTCACCTTCAAGAACTCTGTACAAATTCTTGTTACTAGGTTTGGATAATTCAGCCAGACTCCATAGGTTGCTGTTGGTTTGTATGCATGCTGTCATCTCATTGACAGCCACTCAGATTTTTATCACTCAGTCACATTTTCTGCCCCTGCCATCACTCTTTAGCACAGTTCTGTGAAAGATGGGTTCTGAGAAATGAAAATGGAGCTCTCTTTGTGATCAGTTGAATACAAAATCTGTTGGACACATCACATCTACATTATTTTCATGTGCAAAACCCTGTAATAATCTTTAGAGCTGTCAGGCAGCATGGTGTTTCTTTCTCTGCATTTATCATTAATGTGTGTAGTAGGACCAGATTTGCAGTGCTAGATAACTGTGCTGGCTCAGAGATTGTGCTGGAGTGAGGAATCACTGCAGAGCAGTTCTCACAGCCCAGTGAAGTTTGGAAAGAGTGAGAAAATTGAAAACAATGTGCAGGAGCCTGAAATTCCTGAAGGCAAAAGGATCATTGGGCAGGATGTTGTGCTGTTTTGTAATTAAAAGGATTTTTGTTTTGAGGAAGAGCTGTAAGAGTTAGGGTGCTACTAAGAACCATTGCTATTTCTTGGAGTGTGTAGTACACTCTTTATGGCCCCGGGGATTCCTTCACACAAACACGAAATGCTGCAAACCTGGTGTGCTTTGGGCACTGGTGGTGTCACCCAGAATTTGTGTGAATCGCCAGTAATCTGCCTGAATGACATTTTTACTTGGTTTCAGGGTGCTTTAAGTTGTTGTATATTCTCAAATTAAAGCCAACAGAATGCTGTGTTAGAGCTATGAACAAAACTTGGCCTTGTGTAAATTTCATGTTTTCACTTTGGCTGGCATTAGTGTTAAGTTCATTAAAACACGGATAGTTTTAATAGTGCAATAATATTTACTATTATATTACTATTACTGAATCAGTTTGCTAGCTATAGTGCACATTTTTCCAGTCAGAAAATGTATCAAAAAGAAAAAAAAAGTCCCATGTTAGTTGTAAAATGTATATCTATTGCTAACTAGCCCCTGATTTACTCTGGTTTTGTGTTCATGTCTTGTTATATCTTTCTCCTGGCCAAATAGCAGAGGGTCATTTTCTGGATGGGTAGTGTGAGCATACTGTATCTTGTGATTTGCATCAATTTATAAACTGTAGCTAAAAAAGTGATGTGTTGTTTTCTAGTATGGGGAACCCTAAATTAATCCACCCAAATTTGCAGAATAATCCTGAAAGTGTGTGTGAGCAGAGGTAAATGCTGTAATACCCACTTCTGCTGTGTATGAATATGGTGACAATATGTGAGAAATGGAAGACCTCTTTTAGGTCATGGCACCTCTATCTCCCTCCTTAATTAGTATTTTCATATGTGGCTTTTATTTGACAATTATGAACATCTCAGATTAAGTGCCATATTTAAACAGTGAACCAGCCATGGAAGCTCTTCCTTAATTTTCAATGTATTGCCTCTGCAGATGAAACCCTGTACTAGTGAAAGATGAGCAGGACTTGGATGCAAGGACTGGGCTTTGAATGTCAAATTACGCTCAACCAGTACTGTTACAGAGAGGAGTTTCCCTGATTTTTGTTTTAACTCTAAAAATCTCAAGGAAGTGGACTCAAAATTGTGACAGTCTGTCCTTTTCATATATATTAGTTATGATTTTCAGATATTTTTGTAGTTGAATTTGTGATAAAGGTACTTGGATTTATAGAAACCTGCTTAAACACCATTACAATAACTGTTTAATCCATAACATAAGTGGAGTAAATGCTGAAAGGCATAAGGACTTCTTGGTGTTTATTTAGAATTGGCTGGGATATTCATAATCAAATGCTATCCCAACATCCTGTGTGTGTATGGCTCTTCTCCAGCACATTAATATACACTGTAGCACCTTGATTTTGCTCTGTCATTCTTTTACGTATGTAAGATTTCCTTCCTCTTTTCTTGAGGAACTCTCCTTGTTGGTACATTTAATACAGAAATATGCGCATTTGGGTGCAAGGGGATCAGAGACTAAATCCACACTTCATTTGTTTGAAATTAAAATGACTCCCAAGTCAGAAGGACCAAATGTGAAATAGTCTTTTGATTTATCAGCTGATGAGGGGCAGCCAGTTTCAATCCATGCCCCTACAGCCAGTAAGTTTTCTGCATTCAAGCCCTGAAATTGCCTGTGAATTTTGCAGCCACTGCAAGCCCGTGTTGCATAATTCTGCATAGGCTGTGTGCTCCATGGCACCTGCAGTGCTCCGTGGATCTCATTTCAGCAGTTAGCAGCACGTTATTTAGTCCATTAAGCTGTCTGCTCTTTTCCTCCCTGTCTGGTAATTCCTTTCCCTCGGAACACTCGAGCACTCCCTCCCTTTGATACTCCCACACTTTCTGTCCATGCTTCCACTGAGGCCATCCACCCTCTCCTGAATCCTCCCTGTTCCCACTGAAACTGTCCTCAATCATTTCCCATCCCCATTTCCCTCCCACTTCCACTGACGTCAGCTCTCCTGTACAGAGATCCTTGCTTGCACTGAGAGGATCCTTCCCACGCTGACATCCATGAACTTTTCTCAGTCTTTAGGGCTCCAGACTTTCAGACTGATACTTTTAATGCTGTTGTTGTAAAGGTATGAACTCTTTCTCCAGGGGATGGGAGTCTAATTTTTAAATTGTATGAAGTGAAGTGGTGTAGTAACATGTGAGCTGGGCTCATGTTTAGGTCTAATTTTTATCTTTTTAAGTTTCTTGTTGTTTGTTATGTAAATTGGAAAAAAACCAAACTATAAATCACTCACATTATATAGATGGCTACACTACAAAGACAGCATAAGCTGTGGTTTCAATTTTCAAAGCATTATTATTGGTACCTCTTCTTGTCATGCAAACCAACTCATGCAAAATGTGTCACTGCTTCTGAGGACAATTCTTGGTGTGCCTGAGATGAGCAAGGTTAGACCCTGAATTTCTGGAGTATTTTCTGCTGGTAAAAACTTCACTGAAACTCAGCTGAAAATTCTTGTGCCTTTTCTGCTGTTCTTCAGTGCTGCTGTCTGAGTTTGCTCTGTGTCTTTTCCCTGGCCATTTTATGTAGTTAAGTACTAAGCTTTTCCTTTTCTGCCAGCTGAATCTGTCAATAGAGGAAGTATTAAAACCAAGCCTTTATTTCTCTTTAGTTCTAGATGTTTTTCTTACTGTGTTGTACCTTTTGTATTCTTAATTGTATGGCTCAGATTGAAGTGTAAGTACATTTACAGTGAGAAATTTTCTACTTGTAGAGTGTACTTATAAGCCAGGCAGAATAACAGGAGGTGATGTATTAATGAGTTTTTACCATTCCCAATATTACATGTGGTGTGAAATTCCAATGCAAGTTAACAGCTTTGCCTTGCTATTTAATATACAAGCAATTCAGATTTTACATTCAAAATGCTAAGTTTAAGTATAAATTAAAGGTACAAAATGGTTACACCCACTTGCAAATACTTCTTATTCAATAAATTGTAGGTTGGAGGACGCTTACAATCTGTGTGACAATGAAGAATGTTTTATTAAGAAAGTTATTCATGGTTCATTTGAATCTAAGAAAAAAAATACTGTTTGGAAAACTGTTTTGCTTTCCATTTTGCATGCTTTAATATTTGTTCCTCAGGTTAAAGTAAATGTCCATGTCAAGAAAGGGAGAGGTATTTGAGTGAAAATTATTTTTAACATCCATTGAAATTGTTATATCCAGCAGTCGCCACTACCAACAGTGATAAATAGCTGTTTTGTTTTAGTATTATATGAACATTTGTTCACCTCTCTTGGCTGTCACATTGAGAAAGGACTCCAGAATTGGCTTACTTAAGCAATAGTAACAATACACTGAAAATATTCCACTTTTTGAGCAGTTGGAATCTCAACTGACTTTCAAATGAGTCCTCAAAGAAGAAATAAGTGTTTTGAGATATGGACAGCTAAAGCTTTTATAGCTCTCAGCAAAAAGTGAAAGAAGCTTAAAGCAAATATGATAATGAGCAGAGTGGCCTCAAGGTGAAATAGTTTCAATACAAGATTTACATTGTCATTTTATAAGGGGGCCACAGAAGCACCTGCACACATAGGAGAACATTTTAGCATTGTGTTCTGTTTTGGTGGTGTATATGGATATAATATGCCCGCACTGTAAATTGCTTTACCAGCCATGGATGGAATTAAAACCTTGTTAGCAATGTTTCCAAGGTTGCACACAGAGCATGATTTCATGTCCCAAGCTCAGTTTTCCATGTGAATTTCAGTGTTTTTATATATAAGACACATTCATCCAGTGGAGGTTCAGTAGGAATTGGCTTGGTCCTGTGGCATTCTACACATTGCTATCTGCTCTTTGGGTAAAATAATTAGGTATCATCATATAACTGTAATTTAAATTGGCACAGGATGACAAGATACAAATTGAATAGCTTTAATGTGCATGACATACTAAATAGTTTTATTGCCCAGAGTCAGATTTTTAAGTTTCAAAGGCACCGAGGAAGTGATGTTTAAGTCCTCTGCTTTGCAAAAAAATTTCAGCATTCAGCCCCTTTTAGGTTCTTTCTTGATACCCCCTTTAGGGCCAAAATGTAATAAAGGATGGTGTTACACTTGCTGTGAAGTTAAATAGCAGAGTCTCTAATTTGTGCATTCTTCCAGACCGTTCTCTTTTGCTATGGGTTGTACTGTTGGCCTCACATCAAACTCCCAGGCCCTTTTCTTCTGTTTCTTGTAAAATCTGTAACTCTGTCACTCTGCATAAAGTGAAAGGCTTAGCATTGTGTAAGCCAGCTCCCACATGTATGGCTTTGTTCCAGGAGAAAGGGAGAGAGCTGGAACCTGCTTTTTGACATGGAAATGTGTTGACATAAATTAGGTTATATCTGTTTTGAATGTGGTAGACAAGATAATTTGAGATGGGTTTTGATAGTGTTTTCAATGTTCAAAGGTAGTCTGCAGATATATGTAGAGAGTTAATGTCCTTGCATTGCAGAAGAGCTTGGGATGAAAAAGGAATATTCAAGATTTAAAAGCAGTTTTGGGAATAAAATGTTGCTCATGAAGAAGACTGATTCCAGCATGGGGGACTCAAATAAGGATTCCCACCCTCGCTTGGAGTGGCAGGAAATGTGGCTTTTGGTTCTGCCACTTTATTACCTGATAGACAATTTTTGAGCACGAGATCCTGAGAAATTGGGATAACATATTTTTTTTTTTGTGTAAAGAAAATCTCTTTGTTGGCCAGATGGGTCTTTCATTTCTGAGTGAACTAAACTGATACTATTTCAAGGATTTTTAAAAATCAGGATATATATTAGTCTGTTTGTTAAATAATATTTTAACATATTTAAGGCCTGTCTGCTTCTTTGTTGGAAATGAGAACTCATTATTTTTTTGGCAAAAGCAGAATTATTTTGCATGTTAATTTGAAAGTTGCATAGGAAACCAAACATTTTTTATGCCTTTTTCAAGGAAGATGTACTTTGCTTTGTAAATCAAACATTTTACGAAGTGACATGAATAGATTATTGGTCTTGTTACTGGGGAAAATGGTGACATTGAAATCTTTTCATTGTGTTTTAGACTTCCCAGTTTCCTAAGTAAATCCATGCAAAGAAAACAGAATCACTGGACAAATATGAAAGAATGGCATCCTCTACTTCCCATTGTTTTCATTTTGAGTTAGCAGTGACCTTTAGCTCCCTGCTGGGATGCGGTGGAAACTTGATGAGGCCCCATCTTATTTGTCACTAAAAGACAACTTATTTTAAAGTTACACATTTACTATCCTGTTCTGCCTTTGAGACTGAAGTTGTGTTATCTGTAATAAAATTTAAGCAGAAAAACAACCTCAGTAAGTGATTGGCAAAGTAAACCTTCTTTATAAGAATTTTCTTTGGAAAAAAAACTAAGCTAATTTGTTAATTAAAGCACAACAAAAGAACCTTTGTCTGCATTGAAAGCAATCTTCCTGTATTTAGGAGTAGCTGCACTTTAGCATCATCAGAAAGATGTTCCTCATTCCCACTGAGTTATCAGGGTTGTGGCTCTTCTGACACTGAGGTGTAGAGCTCTGTTTTACAGCAGTGCTTTTAATTCCAGGTTTAAATGCACAAACATGTCTATGGGATATGTAGGTAGGTCAAAATCAGTGTTGAGCTGAGATGATTAATTTGCAGATGTGTGTTCTTTTTGGAATACTGTCTGCTTTTCCTTCCAATTTTTTAAGTTTTTTGGTTGATTTTTTTTTTTGGTATGGTTTGTTTTTTTTTATTTTTCCCTTCCTTCATAACTTTTCATAAGTTTGGTGAGAAATTCCACAAATGGTTGAGGACAGCCACACCTATTACTCTGGTAACTCGAAGCAGAAGTGATGTGTCCTGCACACAGTTTAACTGCCTGGTAAAAACTGCATTTTCCATGAGCTTTAACTCAAAGATAAATATTTCAGCCCAGGATGAGTATCAGAGTGTAGGTCCATAAATACTGGAATCCAGAGCTTGTACTGAAGTGTGGATGGTACTGGGATTGCTGGCGAGATATCTGCTTTTTATTTTTCAAACCAAAGCAAAGTGTTATTTTCAAATACCGAAGGGATTTATTAGTGGCCAGGTTGTTACTAAAATGACACTCTTTCAACCCTGTTAAGACCTTTGAGAGTGATCACTCATGAAGTTAGACCCTTAAATTTCTAAGCATTCAGAAGGATTTTTCCCCCTGTATTTGTAGCTGTGTTGTTGTTCCCTCACCCCTGAGGATCATTCTGTAGCAGTGATGCAGCAGGACCCAGACCTGCCCTGGGGAGCCTGTCCTGCCTGGCCAGCTTGCTGTCTCTTTCCACTTGGATGCCTGGTGGGAATTCTGTGTCCTGCAGGATCAGGGCCACCATGTACCCAGAGCACAAGGGCTGCCCTCACACCAAGCTGTGTCCCCGTGTGCAGGGCTTTGTCTCTGCCCTCAGCAGAGTCTGCTTTGGGGAAAGATGCAAGGGATCTATTTAAAGGTACAAAACTAAGAAGAGTTCTTCATGTTCCTCTTCTTGCTTTAGTCTGAACATACTGATTTACTTTTCATTTTTTGCCATTTTGGTGTGTAATATGATACCAATATTTTAGTTTTATGTCCTTAAAACTTGGCTGATGAGTGCAATGAAAAATTGTACTCTTGCGTGGAATTTGTGAATGGAGAATTAATTTCCAAACCAGTGTTAGCACATACTTATCACTGCAGCACCACCAGTGTGAATGGTTGATGTATTTGTTTCTGCAGATACTGTTACAGGGACCACAAACAAACAATGGAAGAGTTTAGAAGAAAGCAGGGGACATGAATTGAAACTAAGTATGAGTTTGTATTCTGAAGAGGACTTCACGACAAGGGTAGCGAAGTTGTTTTCCATGCATAGGTCAGTGTGTCCTCCAGATGAAAAAACCTGAGGGTAAAATTGGTATTTTAGAGGAATTAGACATTTCAAAGCCAGGCAGAGGGGGCTTTGCAAACCCAAACAGGGTTTGTTCTGTTAACAAAAGGAAGAATAAGTCCTGTGAACTCAGACAGTGCTTCATGCTTCCAGTGATGCTGCTGGAACTTTTCCTTTACTTAATATTTGGGGTTTTCTTTTTTTGTCTTTGGCAGGAATGGATCTGCTTTCTGCAGAATTTCAGATGAAAGGGCTATTCTGCTCCTACTGTCAATTAGTGATGGTATGGCATGTACTCAGTTCTGGAGGTGGTGGCCTTGTTCCCTGCTGTGCTGAGGAGCTGAGATCTGTCAGGAGAACAGTCAGCTCAAATTCTGTGGCACTGCTGTCACTCACAGCCCCTAAGCCTCCCAGTGACACTTCTTCCCTCAGCTGATAATGTCACATTGTGCCTCTTCCAAAGCAGGGAATGTTTTACTATGGGGCAGCTGCTTACTTTTTAGGAGTTTTCTGAGAATTTATTGCATGTTACAGCTATTTAAAATGGATGTATTAGAGCAGTAGCTTGTTGGGAACCAAGTTTTATCCAAAAGGCTGCCTTTGGCAGTGGTACCTAGTAGGAAAAACCAGATTCTTGGAGATAAGAGAGATTTAGCTTTTATGATCCTTGTTCATCCTACCTAAAACTCACTGAACGAGTGAAGTTGCTCAGTGAGGAATCTGACCCATCCCTCTCCCCCTTGGCTTTGGTGAGAAGGGCAGAGGTAGTGTCTGTCTGTGTCTGAAGGACAGGCACTAGTGGCAGCCTGCTGGTTTGGTAGCAAATAAAAAAAAAAAAAAAATTGTTGGGCATTCTCTATTTTTGGTTCTGAGAGCTAAATATTGATGTATCAGTTTATGATAGTTTTCTGAGAAACATAATTCTGCTGTCACTGTTTGTTAGTTGGATTTTTTTTTTTTTTCCAGTTGGAAGGGTTTTTTTCCTTGTTTGTTTGCATCAGTGCAGAGCCTCAGAGTCTGAGTGGGAGTGGGGCAGAGGGAGCAAGCCCTGCCAGTGGTTGGTGGGAGGTGTGGGAAGTCCAGAGGCTTGTCACATCCTCAGACTCAGCCTCTGCTCACAGTGTGACCACGGGAACATTGCCAAGCACCAAATTTTCAGAGAAGCGTGACTGAAGTACGCATTTTCTAAAAAGCTAAGCTCTCTTATGAATTACTTACAGTGAGATTTGTAGCTGGACTGTCAAAAAAAGCAAGCTGAAATTGCAATCTCTTATTTTGCCAATTAAACTAAAAGCAGCTTCTTTTTGGAGGTTACATAGCTCTGAAGTTTTCTGCTAACTTTATCTTGGCTGTTGTGATTGCTGAGAGCTCTTACAAGGCTCTCTTGTGCTCTTTGGGCAATGTAAACTCTCTCCTGCTGTGCCCTGCTAGGTTTGTGGGACACTGTTCTTGGGTAGCTTTTGCTTTGTGGGGTAACCTTGTTTGGTTGCTTTACAAACCCTAAGACTGTGGAAATGGAACAGACCTGGTGCAGGGTCAGGGAATGGCAATCTTTTCCTTCATTTCCTCTGAGAGCCTTTGAGCTGTGCTAGGAAGTGCAGGCTGTGGGTCTTAAGAGGTAGCTGTGATTTTCACCCTTTTACTGGGTGCACAGGATTTATTGTGGGTTAGGATGCACTGCCCCATCAGTCCCTTTGAAATTAAACCAAGAGCAGAGGCCAGTGGAGAGTGTGAGTGGCAGGGTCCAGTGCTTGCAAGGCTCAGAGCTCTCTCTGAGGTATGGTTTAGCTGCAGAAGTCACGGCTGTCTCCACAGATATTTACCTAGTTATGGAAAAGTGATTTGTCCTGAAAAGTTGAGAAACCTCATAAATTCTCCCATCATCAGTTTGAAAGGGACACAGTCTTCCTCAGTCTGTTGTTTTCTCAAGTGTGTGTTTAGCAGTGAGGCTGTGTAGTCTCTTGCCCTTTCTCCACGGATGACCTGCAAAGAACTATCAACCCCCTTCAGGAAACCTGATGTTTCTGGTCAATGGTCCCTTACATTTTTTCCCCAGCTGACTGATATTCCAGCTGACTGATCAGAGAAGTACCCAGCTCCATCCACCTGTTAGGATTTGCTGTGCCAGGGCTGCTCCATTCCAGGACAAAGGTACCAAGGAAATGAGCAGGGCTCAGCTGAAAGCTGAGTGGTGCTTCCCTGGCTGTGGCCAATCACTTTGACTACTTTGGCATCTGGTTTCCACTTACCCCTGTAACAGTACACTCAGTAAATACTCATGTGAAATATTACCTGGGAATCTTTAAATCCTTGACTACTATTGCTTCCTGCCACTTTGTAGGAGGTACAAAGATTTGTGTCGTACCTACATTTTCCCCCTCTCTTTTTTCCCCTCCATTTTGCAGAGAGGGATGTGGGTGAAGGGCTTGGCATTTTTTTGTCATCTTTCCCAACATCAGGGTGTCCCAAGACAGCAGGTAGAATTTCTAAGAGATTCTTCTAAAGGAGAGTTCTTTAGCCCATCCTAAAATAGTTTAATGATTTTTAAGGAAAACTAATAAAAGAATCATGTAGAGAAAAAAGCATGACAGAGGATTTCCAGGGTAAAGGGATTATGGCTTATACCACAATTATGCTTTTGCTGGGTGTTGCAAGAGGTCTTCATATCCTTAAGAGTCTGAGTTAGGTTTGGGAAACTTTGACCTCTGTACTGAGGAATGATCTGAGGCCAGCAGTATTAATTTGTTTAAACACAATTTTTTAAGCACAGAGTAATTGATTGCTGTAACTACAGATACTTTTGTCCCAGAACAGACATGAGCAGACTGTCCAAGGGCTATATACATATGTACAGGATGTTTGCCAATTAGCTTGTGGTTAATTTAAGTAGAATCCAACCCTCTGACTTAGTAAACCCTCAACTGTGGCAGCTCAGCCACAGCCACTTGTCCTCACCCCAGCACCACTCTCAGCCTGGCAGCCCATGTAAAACAGAATTGCCTTTAACATGCAGAGTTTCTCTGCAGTGATGTGTAGCACTGTACTGCAGAGAAAAGTATTTTTAGTCATTATTACAGGAGGCCTGAACTGGTTTTAGAAGAAGCAGGACCTCAGTAATAAATCTGATCTCTTGAAATGTGAGTTGGAAGTTGCAGCTCCTGTCAGCAGGTTCACTGTGTGATGTATTGTGGAGCCCTGGCTGTAAAGAAGCTGTAGTCTGCAGTTAATGAGCTGTTCAAAGTAGCTGTGAAATTGTCAGCTTAATTAAGCCAAGTTTAGTTACCAGTCTTCTTTCAAAGATTTTTTGTGAAGAAGCAGGCTCTGGAACTGCCCAGCTATGCACTGTAGGGAAGTGCTGTGTGATTTTCTGAATGGAGAAATTAAGAGCTCATGTGGTAAGAGAGAGTGTTATTTTGCAAAGTGTTTAAAGAAAGCCCCCGGCTGTCCCAGCATGTTGGGGAGCTTCATAATTATTTCCATTTTTAGACAGTTAAAAAGCAAAGCACTCTAAAACAGTCAGTGGATTGCAGCTCCTGTGTGATTCTGATTGAAGATCTACTGTACTTTTTTTTTTTTTAAATGATCATACAAGTGCCGTTCTTTTAATTCTTATCTGTTTTTTAATAAAATAATGGATATTTCTTTTTGTGCTTTGTACCTTTCTCTCCTGACAGTATAGAAAATTTAGTCTGAGCACTACTAGAACACCTGCTGCAGTCAGTGGAGGCTGCAGTTCAGTTAGCAAGGTTTCTTCAGTTTGTCCTTGGAGGAAGAATAAATACTCTTGCAGACATTTGCAAACTTCTTCTACCCATCACCTTGAGAGGATCCATCAGATGTTACAGAAACAAGTGTTTAGGGTCTTGGCTGCTGGGGCATCTCCTCTCACCTCAAGTGTCAGTTATTGCAATGGTCTGTTCTTCAGGAGATTTCTTACTGACATAAGTAGGGTAAAGCCCTCTTCTAATTACACCAATACTGATACTAGTGTGCTTCTTGCAGCATTGTTTATGCCATTTGAGAGTAAAAATACAATGGAACAGCTTCTTCCACAACAGAAAGATTTTCTGTATTTCTTTACATGGGGAACTATACTTGGGACGTGTTTAGGTGAAGTCTTAATACAGTCAAGGACTGGACTGTATGAGGGATGTGAACTAGATTAGAAATATCAGTGAGGGATTTGGGTTTTAATTATATTTTATTTTGGAAAATGTCTCTGTTATGCATACAATGATAGTGGATAGAGGGAAGCATGCATGCTTTTGTTAGAAAAGCTTGTTTCAGCTGAGGAGCTGGTATAAAGTATACCAGCAAAACCAGTTCTGCTAATGTTAGCTCCATTTGTAATAAGAAGGTTTCCCAGGACATTTGTGTTATTCCTGTGCCAGGAATTTAGGACTGCACGAGTGAAATGGAAGTGAAGTGAGCACATGGAGCCTTTTGCTCCTTGTTGAGCCTTTGGACTGTAATAGTTTCTGGCAGCTGATGCCTTTGGGCCACTTGCCTGCTTTTATGAGGCCTTTACAGCCTGCACTGCTAGCTGTGGGAGCTCCAATGTCGCAGACATCTTTTTGTGAAAATCTTTTCTTAAGATTTTTTCTCTTCTGAGAAGCTGAGGCCTCAGAAACAAAATGTAAACAATGGTTATCTGCTGCTGTGGAATGCAACAGGTAGATCTGTAATTGGTCTCCTGTAGATGTTTAGATTTACTGACCAGTCACGGCAGAGCTGGCTCTCGCGCTCTGTCCGAGCCAGCTGCTTTTGTTGTCATTCTTTTCCATTCTATTCTTAGCTAGCCTTCTGAGGAAACCTCTTCTTCTATTTCTTTTTAGTATAGTTATAATGTAATATATATATATCATAAAATAATAAATCAAGCCTTCTGAACATGGAGTCAACATTCTCATCTCTTGCCTCATCCAAGAACCCATGTGAACACTACCACACTCCAAGGAACTCTGCAAGACTCTGAATGCTGCCACCACCACACTGATGCTTTTTTGGAATTTTACCTCTTTTGGACAGACAGATTTTACAGGAAATAGTTTGGCTGAGGTGTGAAATCATGATGCGAATATTTGCAAACCCTTGGGAAGTAAAGGTAAGGCAGATAACCATTTTGTTTCTTGTCAGCAAGACTTTGTAGGCTTGACTAGGCAGTAGAACAAACAGAGGAGGGAACAGTCCTTGAATTAGGACAAATAAATGATTGTTAATGGCCTTTGTCCTCTGTTGCTGTTTGTTTGCCTTTTGCTATAGGACACTGCTCTTCAGAACAGGCTGTAAGTGGCTCTGCAGTCTGTGACTTCAGATTATTAAAGAAAAGCTGAAGTATCAGTTAATTGATAGCATTGCTTAGAACCAACTTAATGTTAATAATTATCTCATTAAACTATTCCAGATTTATGTTTGAGTATGGGACAAGTACGCATAATAATACATACACTAAGTATGGAAGAGACTGAATTATCAGGTGTGATTTGGTGACAATTTGATTGTAATGACAAATGGTGGCAATTTGGGATAGAAATGTTGTCACCCCACAGCTGCTTCTGTGCCAACCCCCCCATTTTACTGCCTGTTTCTGCTTAACCTTCTGGCATTGTCATCCCTAGTGGTTGGTAGTTTTTCTTTAACTTGTTCAGTCACACATAACAGAAGTTTCTTCCTCCAGCCCCTTTTCTTCTTTTTGCCACTGTGTCCTACCTTCAGCTGCCATTGTCATGTTTCCAATGCTCATGAATGCATATATTTATAATTTTGGGGGGTTACAAACAGTGTGTGTCCTCCTCTCACTGACAAAACTGATACCAACTCCTCTGAAGCCGTTTTTTCATGAAGTATTTTTGTGTGTGAAGGTCTTTGAGGAAGGTCCAGCTTCGTCCCACCCTCTGGCACAGAACACTACCCTGGAAATGGCAGAATCCTGCTTACAAAGAGGCATAGCTAGTAAACAGATGTCTCCCTGAAAATCTTTATTTAGTACACACAGTGTACTCTTAATCATTTGCAGCAAGGTCGATAGCCCTTAAAGGCCCATTATTATAAATCAATCTGATACTGGAGGAGTATTTTCATAGATGTGTACACAAACACAAATAAACAAACCAGTAATTTTTTTTTCTCTAACTTCAGCTAAAATGCAGTAAACTTACTCCTAATCCGCTGTACTAGAAAAATGAATTTTTTTCATCTTTCATAAAGCTTTCAAAACTGTAGTGCTGTTCAATGCTTAAAATGTTTTCTGTACTGACATTTTAAATTGTAGGTGTGTTCTTGTGTTGCTTAACAGAAATAAGTAATATTGTGGGGAAAAATAATTTTCTTTTTCATAGTGCACAACATAATCAATCAGTTGATGGGTAAATTGCTTGTTTGTAGATTGTGGACATGAATTTTAGTTGTTTAACTATGAATAGAAACTGTCATAAATGACACTAATCATGGACTCCTAGTCTTCTATGATTCAGCTGGTGCAGACAAAACTTCATAATAAAAATTAGACATTTTTCATCTATTTTTGTAATATGTCTGTTCAGATACTTGCTGTGTAAAGTGAATATCTGCATGAATAGTTGTGATCTGAACTGACCTTTGATCTGAAATGGAAATTGATTTTTCTCCTTACTAGGAATTTTACAATGTCTTCCCAAAGTATTGAAGTTCAAGCTGGTTTTGTGACAGTTTTTTTTTTTTTTTGACAAGGACTGAGTGAAAGAAATTGTTACTCTTCCTCCAGATACACCCCCAATAACTGCCATAATTCCCATTTTCTTCATGGTGTCATGTTCACTGTGTCTCTAATGTAAATAACTGTTTCTTTTATATGTTTCATATCAGTTCTTTCTTGCAGAGTTGGTGACCATTCCTGAGAGGTGGCCCACAAGTGCTATTTTGCTTGTAGAGCTTCACCCAGGAGCTCCCTACTCTGATCTGGAGCTACAAACTGGTCCTCTTTGTTTTCTTTTGAGTGTGTGAATAGACTGAGAGACCTGACTCTCATCCAGCTTGTACTGAAGGTGGGGTGATATTGCATTTAGGTGATGCTCTCTGCAAGTAAATCAGAGCCATGTGCAGGACTCAGGGCTGAAGCCTCTTTCCCCTGTCTCTGCACTCACATTCTGGAGCCCAGGTTTGTGTGCTGTGGGGAAGCTCTGGGGAACCTCAGCAGTTGTTTCCTTTACGCTTCATCATCTTCCAGTTCAGTCCATGGAAAACAAACCTAAACTCTAATTACTGTGTCCATTTTATTTTTTAGCTCTTTAAATTTTCTTTGCCTTTTTTATAGCATCCTTCCAAAACGTGTCGCCCTCTATAAATGTTAGGCTGTTAAATTTTTGAAGCTCATGACAATGTTGTTCCACAGATCATACATTTGCATTTTCAGGGTAAACACCCTCCAACCAGAAACTAAGCAAGCTCAGTCTTTTGTGGTCCACTCTGTCCTCATATGCCCTGGGATCAGGAGTCCCTTGCTGTTTTCATGTCACTCACTTGATGCTGTTTCACACTCGGGAGTTACATCTTTGGGTCAGCCCTTCCTTGCTGTGTGGAAATTCCCCTCTCTTTAGAGAAGCAGTTTCTTGATTCCAACTGCTCTTAGTCAAACGGCAGATTTTTAGGGCCACTGAGTAGATCTTTCTAAATTTTACAATCCTTCCCCAGAGAAGGTTAGCATCATAGAATTAGAAATTACCCCAAAGAAACTTAGCAGCAGCAAATGTAGCACAGATAAACAAAGAGAGTTGTCGGGGAAAGGCCTTCAGTATTTCCAGCCATTGCTTTAAACCCACCAGATTCCTCTTTGAAAAATCCTTGAGACTGGTCACACTGTGCCTTGGCAAAGACTTTTGGGATCTAGAATGATGTTTTACATAGTGACTCGTGGGTCTCCTCACTCAGGCAGGGAGATAAAGGAAGATAAGATGGTCAAATAGAAAAATGTTAACTTGGAATGATGTATAATGGTCAGTCAAGGCTGTAGTGTAGCTTGTCTGCCTTGTGACAGATAAGCAACTGTGGTGCAAGGACTACACATGGTTTTTAGATTAAAAATTCTTATTTAGCTTTGTCTAAATTGTAAGAGGTTTTTTATTTTTTGACTTGAGTTGTGGTTATTTAGTTTTCTATTTTTCTGTGTTTTTTTTTTCTTCTGGACACAAATAATACCAAATCTTGCTGAAGCAATGTGCTATTCAAAAGTTTAATCAATGTGATATTTGAAAAAAAAAAAAGTGAAAATATATAAAAAAAATCTAAAAACTGTTTCTCAGTCCAATAGTTTGAGCATTTCAGATGCCATTGCTGATGTTCAGGAATGACTGGCTGTGCTTGGAATTAAGCAGGGAATTAAGCTCGGTTGGGAAACTTCTGTTCCAAGGGTGTTGCTGGGGAGGGCAGAGAGGAGAGGGTCACACTGCATTGTGGAAAATGGATTTAGGAAAAAGCCCAAGTAATGATACATCTTATTTGTGTTAGCAGGAGACAGCATGCATAGTTTGCACAGGTCTTGGTAATTGTTTTTGATAATTAGTTTAGGAAAGTGGAAAGAATTAGTGCTAACAAGAAATCCCATCTTGGAATGCAAACTCACTGGGACAGGGCTCATATTTTTCTGTTTGTTTATAGAGCTGCTGTACACTTCAATGCTTACACAGTACAAATGTAAAAATAAAATAAAACCAGTGGTGTGATGTCAGGAAGTGAACTCTCTGTCAATTCACTCCCTGTAATGACATGCACTCTTTAAAAAGAGACATAAACTTCTTTATGCATAAGGAGAGCACAAGAGTTGAATGTGCAATTAGAAGTAATTTAGTTCAGAAATAGATGACTTGTCTGCTGGCATAACTTATGATAGCACTGGTATCCACTGTCCCAGATATTTACTGTAAAAAAAAGGAAATTAACAATAAAGGCATCAAACTGAAGCTATCAGCTGATGAGAAAAAAAAATCTAGGCAAAAAAATCACTGGCTGATATTCCTTCAGAAACAAAACCAGGTGAGCAGTTAACCACAACATTGCCAGTGCTCCTGTCTGGGGCTGGCTGGAGCAATCCTGTGCTTCCTTCCTGCCTCTGCCTCCTCCCTGGGGCTCTGCTGGCCACTGGATGTGGGCTGGGAGCCCTGGCACTGCTGAAGCCCAGGGTAGCCTCAGTACTTGATATGCTAGGTCTGCTAGTTAGAAAAGAAACAATAGTTAAAAATTAAAAAAAACTTAGGTTCCTTTGATAAGATCTTGGATCCTAAGGCAAGTGCTGGAATAACCTGAAGTACATCTTGATAGGAAGATATCCAAAAACACAGTCTCAAGCAGTATGGTCTAAATTGGGACTTCATCTTCTCATAACAATTTTTTCTTCCCTGCTGGAATGGGCAATGTCCACAGATAATCTGAAGAAGGAGTCCCTGAAGGATGGATAAAGGGGCTGGCAGCTCCTCTTGAAACAGAATGCTGACCTTAGAGTGGCTTAATGCCCTGGGAAAAAAAGGTTATTTATTTAGGGTTTAAGTTATTAAATTGGGATTAAGTCAGATACATAAAAGATTGCTGGTGAACCCGTGTTCTTGGCTCAATCTGAGGCTGTGCAGAGATTAAAAAACTGTTTCCTGGATAGAGAAGGAGGTTTTAATATGGACTAAGTGGCAACACTCTTGTTTTCAGAGAGGCAGGAGAGACTTATCTCACATCCAGGTGTAGAGGATTGTATTCATGGGATTTGCTTTTTCCAGTTTGAGTCTTCCTCATCTGAACCAGTGAAGAAATCTCTCGCTGTATCTAAAGGGCGGAGGTGGAGCAGGAATACCCAGAAAAACATGAGTTATTCTGGCTGAGCTGGGCAGCAGCAGTGGGAGAGCTGTGATGTGTGCAGGGTACGGGGGGATGCAGCTCCAGTGCTCCCAGTGCTCAGGCAAACCCAGAGCTCCCTTTGGCACCACCTGCATCCTGCTGGGTAGGTGCCCTCACAAAAAGCTGAGGAGATTGAGATGAGAAAGGAGCACAGAACTGCCTTTTTTGCTCAGCTCAGCTCAGCCTGACTGAGGGCTGCCTTTGGCAGAGTGTGGGACAGCAGCTCCCCAGCCCTGCAGTGAGGGCTCCACTTCTGTCAGGAGCAGCCTAAATCCCAAAGCTTGGCGAGGTCAGAGAGCAGGAGTCTTACAGGGGGTCAGCAAGTCTTTAAGGGGTTTTTCTAGGCTTGCACTTCTTGGTCTTGTGAAGATGGGAGAATCTCTCTCTCTCAGGGGGCAGTGCCCAGAGTGTAGCAGGGCAGAGCCCTGGCTGCCCAGGCTGCTGCAGCTTTCCTTCTCCATCTCTTACCTCTCTGAGCAATCCAGCATGGTCTCAGCACACCTCAGGAATACTCTGCAGCTCTCTGCCCCTTGCTCCTGCAGGTGTGGGTGGTGGATGAGGCCTGGCAGAAAGGGCAGAGGGTTGTAACCCTACAGCAGAAATCTTTCTAGAGGTAACTGAAAACCAGAGCAGGAGAGCCTGTGCTCTGTCCATCTCCCTCTGATAAAACTTTGCTAAGTTTACAAGTCAGAAGGTGATTTTTCTAGCAGCAGTCTTTCTAACTCACACATTTGGGTTTGACAATCAAGCTGTTTTCTGTCTGAATTTTACTTCATTGCCAGTAATAAAAATTCCAGCTTGTTCAGCCATGGCTATATTGGTTTTGCAGAGCTAACAGTAGAAAAAACTTGTTTTTGTCCACAAAGTTAGTAGATTAAGTCTCAGAGAAACATCACCCAGACAGCAGATGTATAGAAAAATCTGTTTCTTTCTTTTTATTGGTGACTTAGCTTGAACCAAACTCTGCTGAAACAGCTGAGTGTTTGTTTTACCACTCTCAGCCCCTGTGCATTGCCTTGCATGGGTAAAGAAGAGATTCTGGCTGTGGAAGTACTAATGAAGCTTATTATGCCACTTGCCATGTATTACTGACTATTCCAACAAAAATACTCGTGTTATAGGACATACTTCCTCTCCTTTCTTGTTTTCAATGCCAACATTTGAATCTCTGAAGTGAAACCATATGTTATCAACCAGTAGTTTTTTCCTCATAGAATTTTCAAAGCTCTATTAAAATGCTCATGGCCTCTGATCCTCCTGTGTCCTCTCACTTCTATTATTTCCTTACTTCAATGACAGCAGACAGTTTCTGTTATGATTAATCCTTTGTGGAGGCAACTAGTAAAGATGAAACTTTGGTTTAAAGAAACATGAAAAATATAGCTGCTTAATTTTTATTTGTTTACTCTGCAGTCTGTCCCCAGAATTATCTGTCTTCCCAGCCTCCTGCTGTTTGTAGTTTTCTTGCTGTTTCGGAAGCTACCAACGTACAAATGCCCTTTTGAAGTCAAAATGTATTTCCAAAGCCATTGGTCTGGTTTATTCTTTCCTTTCACTTCTAACTTCTAGGAACGAACAAGGCAAGTATTTTGTAGTGCAATAAAATCCATGATGTGCGAGTGTCCTTTGAAGGTATGGATGGAACATCAGTTAAGGAGGGGGCTGTGGCTGCAATTAGGTGATGCAGTCCTTTGATTGCTACCTTGGTCTTTTATTGGAGAGTAGCAGTGTGTGATAGGTTTTTCCAGCTGCTGACAGAGATCCCTCCTGGCTGTTTAGCCATGGCACTTGTTCCTGGCAGTGCTGAAAGCATGGGAATTGGTCATGCCAACCCGTGCACTGTGCAAGCTACCCTACATTGCCACTGTCTTAAAAATAAATTCCTGTTAGCATTGAGAAAAAAATTTATTGGAAAAAGAGCAAATAGAAAAGATTACAGTATTATACATCAGTGCCTCTGAATCCTGAATGAACAAGGTGAAGCTGGGGGAGGAGAATTACTTTGAGAAGCTCTGTGTACATCTCAGGAACAAGGCTGCAGCATCAGGTGTCCATGCTTTCATGGATCTGGGACACCCACAGGCAGCAAACCATGGACTTGTTAAATTGTTCCAGTATTTCACTGCTCTTTTCTGAAAGGGCTAAAGTCCATTTGCTGTTCCATAATGTGAAAAACCCTGGTTCACATGCAAATACTGGGCATTCATCTGGTAAATGATGGTCATACCTTGGTGCATAGGCTCCTGCTGGCTGGAAATGCACACACCATGTGCTGGAAAAGCACGTTATCTGGTGCCTGGGCTTTGCTCAGTGATGAATGAATTTCTTCTTAAGTGACAAGAGAAGGAATGTGGCCTTCCAGGGGCTCCATAAAGGCAGTGTGATCTGTACCACTAGAAAGATTTCTTAGTCTGATTTCTCTGTGAGATGAAGCCCTGTGTATGAAGGGCTCCTGTTTCAAAGAATAACCAATACCTGTATCCTGTAAATTAGGCTGACAGCATTGAAATCTGCAGTATCATTATTTAGGAAGGGAAGACCTTCCAAAATGTTTTGTGTTTTTTGGTGGACTTGCTGCCTGGTCACAGACCTGGGGTAGTCCCACAAGTATCTAATGGAAAATCAGCAAGCAGGATATTTTGGTTTGCCTTTCTTAACTGACTTGTTTTCCTTTTAAGCAAATACAAAGGGGCTTTTCTAACCACTGGATGTGCTGTGCCTTCTGTATTGGAATTTATAGAAAGCTGTTAAGAGTCTAAGATTTGTGGAAAAAATGAGATGATGTGGTGAGAGCAGGATTATGTCTTACTGTGCAGATACAGTGTGCTTTGGTCTCCTGAGGAGCTTGTGAATGCTTCTCTAGTGGGGCACATCTCAGTGAGTGTCAGATATTTCCCATGTGGCATGTCCAGGCTATTCAGTCCCTGTCCCTGTTAAAGGATAGACATCCGTGTCTTGTTTTGAAGTCAGTGTATCTGTCAATTAGAGATTCTGGTAGAAGTCACCTGGGGGTTAAAGTGTTCCCAAAGGATTGCTTTCAACATTGTTGTTCTTCTGCTCTCTCTCCTCCCCATGACACTTGTTCTACTGAGAACCTGTTTCACCTCATTATGGGGTTGATGCACTGCCTTCATGGATGCTGCCTGTTCTGCTTTATTCAAAAACCTGGGAGAGCCTCTGCTGTGATCAACAGAGATGCCAGCCTGCAGCACCAGACTGAAACACACACTGATCTCTGTGCAGAGCCTTGTGACAAGTGGGCTTTCGGGCCGCTTCCAGCAGTGCCAGCTGCTGGATCTGATTGTCTTCTCTGATTTGGAGCAGGAAGAATTATTCTGAGATTATTTTGCCTCTGCAGTTTGTACTGGGGAGGTTGCTGGCCTTAGCTGTTGATTCTAAGCCCTGTGCAGATCAATGGGGAACATAGGAACATAAACAAAACCAAATTAGACACTGCCAGTTTGAGGTTTCCCCCTCTGCAGGGCCCTTGTGGTTCCTGGGCTCAGGCTGTGAAAGGAGGCGACTGTGCTGCCACAGCAATCTCCCAACCCATGGCAAAGGCTGAGTTCCTGAGGCCATGGCTGAGACTCTGGCAGGGAAAATGCTGTTTGCTCTGATCTTTCTACCATTGTTCACTTTTCCTGCAAAGCCCAAAGGCCCCAGTTTCCAAGCTCTAGGGGAGGTTTAGGAATTTCTTTATTCCTCTTCATGGAACCAAACCTGTGCACAGGCCAGGTGTAAAGTTTTTGGATGGCTAGTTGGATATTTTTTTTTCTTCAAAAACCTACACAAAACAGTTTTAATACCAAACCGTCTTCTTTTTATAGTCTCTGTTGCACACAGAGACCCTTTCAGTTTACATTTGTCCCATTCCTCAAGTGAAGATTACGTTAATGACTCTTATTACTTTCTTCTGCCTTCTTTGCCTAATCTGTTTGTTTATTCCCATTTATTTCTGGCATAGCTTAACTAAAGCTGAGAGTTCAGTCAAACTTTCTGGCTCAGACTGCTTCGGTGCTTCTGTGCAAACTATTCCTTCATGACACTCAATTTACTGATACCCTTCCTTTGGAAAGTGAACAGTATTTGAACAGTTTTTGGTAGCTGCAAGAGTGGATACCTCTAAACCATGTCCTAAATCATTATAAAATACTGGAGAAGCTCTGCAGACTCCCACAGCTTACTGTATTGAAAAAATCTCAAACTTTTTAATGTGCATCATGATACATATCTCTTCTTCCTGTTCAAGATTAGCTAATTTTTTTCACGTACTGAATTAAAACATGTACACAGTCCTGATTTAGGAGATAACATTTTCTGGATAAAACAGCAGCAAAGTGCTGCTTTTGATGATCCACCTCAGTGTGACAAATGCTCTTGCTTTTGATGAGGCATTAACCTTTCAGCTGACACATTGATGCTTTCACTGCTATTTGAATAGAGAGAAGTTCAGGAAATGAACAACAGCTGGATTTTTTAAAAATTTGCTGTACAGTCTCAGCTAACTTCAGGCATCTCCACATTGCTAATGAGATGTCAAAGACCTGCTTTTCTGTCAGAATTAGGGTCGTCTGCAGCTGAATGGAAGAAGGCTGCTGGTGTCTTAGCTGCTTTGGAGAACAAACTCTCCTTGATCAAATGGTGCTACAGTCTAATATTAAAAGAAGATGGGTTTGTTAAATGCAAACTTCCTTGGTGTTTCATGGCAGGGAAATAAACGTGGCTCTTGAGAAAAAAATAAAAAAGTAGAGAAGAAATAGTTAATAGTCCTAAAAATCAACATTCTGGATATGAACAGCTATTTTCTGGGCCATGCAGATTGGATAAACTTGTGTGGGTTGAGCACTCTTGTTTGTGTATGTGGCTGATTAGCATGAGCCCTGTACCCAAGATTGTTGGTCTGTGTCAATCACATGTGGCTCTAACAAAAAATGGCATTCTGCAGCCAATGCAGTTCTGGTGAGTCAGCGGGTTGGGTGCACAGCCAGGCTCTGTGCCCCTCAGTGACATGGAAACCACAGCTGCTGCTGGAAAACAGGGCTCTCCTCCTTTCCATGAAGCAAGTGGAGCAAAAGAGTTTGCAAATAGGGCATATTTTCTAGATTATATGATTACTTTTCAAGAGCACGCCATGAAAAATTATCACTTTAGGGAAATGTCGCTAAGAAAAGGCAGCATTTTGTAACTGAATCCAGTTTGGTGAAGTTCTTATGTACACAAAGAAGAGATGCAAAATGCCAGTGTCTTGTTTAGTAAGAAACTGATTAAAGAGAAAGTTAACTGATAGGAAAAACGATTACATAAGGCTGTGAAATACATCCCTTTTCTTGTCTTTTAAAGTAATTTGAGCCTTTACATTAAGTAAACCTAATTTTGTCTTGAAATTATTGTACGCAGAAGAAGAATTGGTAAGCTGATACCTTTTTTAACCAAGCAGAGTAGAAATTTACTCTATTCCAGGCCTGAGATTTAAAGCAAAATAGTTTTATAAGCATGTGAATCTCTAAGACTTAAAAAACCCCAATTTTTCCCATAATCATTCAGCATTAGTAAGATTTAAATGGAACTATATGTGATAAAATAGGTTTATGTCCAAAATAAGAATGATCATCATTTCCTTACATGAATAGACATTTGTTTGCTAATGCATTTTATTGAAAAGGGGATTTTAAGTATGTCAGTTTTCATGCACGTAAGCTGCAGTAGAGATAATCTGCAGTTGAAAAACACTGATTGAAGGAAAAAAGAAAGTCTCTAGATGATGATCCCTGCATTCAGATAACCTTCAGGAAGCAGAGAGGAGGAAGGAAAGGGGCTGTGGGGTGAAGCAGGACCCAGGGAGTGGAGCTGGGTGTGAGCTCCCTGTGTCACCCACTGACACAGTGTGGGCACGCAGTTTGTGGTGATGGGGAGTGGGGCTGGCCCAGCCTCATCCCCAGTGGGTGCAGCTGTGAGCAGCAGGTGAGCAGCACTGCCAGCAATGAGCCATGGAGTGCCCAGGGGCACTGAGCAACCACACAGGGAACAGAGGGCACACAGGTGCAGGGCATCAGCATGAGGGGATAAAAGGCTGGGCTGAAGAACAAGAAGGGCAGAGCTTGAAGCCCTCTGAAGTGGAATGGTGTTACTCTGCATGGGCAGGTGCCTGAAGCCTTCTGGAGTGGTAAGGTGTTGAACTAAAACAGGAGCTGTACCTGGGAACGAGGAGCTGTCTGTGCAGATAAGCATGAGAAGCTGATAGGTGATTGTACTCTCTGCCGAAAAATGTACAGTTAAAGATAAAAAGAGGTGAAATCATCAGGAGATTTCAAATTCTTGTAGTTCTTGCAGTTTGGGGGAATTCTGGGCAGCAAATTTTTTTTTAATTTTTCAGTGTTAGTGGTATGTCCATGAGCCCAGTGTTGTTTTCTCTTTAGGAGATGGAAAGTTTCTTTAGGGAGTATGAAATCAGAAACAGAAGCTGATGCTACCTGGCTGAGAAGACAATTTCTGAATTAATTTTCTGTTTCTATAATCACCCACACCTTTTGTTGCATGCTTTCTGTTGATAATCGTAAATATTTCTACACAATCTCAGGCAGTGTTTTAGCAAAAGTGGAATGTCTTGCTCTCTTAAAACATCAGATTCTGGCAAAAGCCTTTTCCTCCCTGTCTTCTGAACTGTCAGCAACAAAGATTTAAGTACTTTCAGTGGAGGTTTAAATGACTGTCTTTCTATAAACATTGCAGCTACTCAGTTGTGTATGTAATGTAAGATTTGCTGGTTCTTTGTAACAAAATCACAGACTATTTATTTTCCTCTTTTAAACAGAGCCTTTTTGAGACTGGCAATATAATTTCTTAATATACAAAACTCTGAGATTTATAGTAGTTTGTGATGTTCTTTTAGAAAGCTTGTATAGACAACTGAGCTGTAATTTTTAATAGAAGTGCTACTTACAGCATCTATTTTTAAGTGATTAAATTTTTCCTTCTGGTGTTTTGATGTTTATAGTAGAGACCTTAGAGCTATTTCGCAATTCAATGTTAAAAGAAAATGGTTTGGATATCTGGATGAGTTTTCTGAGTCAAAAAATGAAATTTAAAAATCTGTATTTTAAAATTAAGGAATATTGCATAGTCATTCATATGAATATTTTTAAAAATAATTTGTAAAATTTTAGTTCTTCAAATACAGACAATAACAAAGCAAATTTGGAAAGTGGCTGAAATTCAATTACAATTACTGCAAGAGTTTGCTATTAAATTAGCTAATGGTGACTGCATTGCTATCCAAAGCTTCACTTTCTAAGTCTTAAATTAGACCAGTAATGAAGTAGTTATATAATGTCATGTGAGTAAAAGGGGAGAAAGGGGGATACTCAGAAAATACTGCCTTGAGGAAATGAGTTAATGAATGAGCTTTATTTCTTAAACTATAATTTCTGAGATATTTTTGCAGTACCAGAAGCTTCTGCTCCATTAGAGAACTCTGATGTAGATCATGATTTTTGTCCTTTTATGTTTCTTTATTCTTTTTCTTTAATTGAAACAATGGAAGGGTAAAATCCTTGCTTTTTTCCCTGCAGTCTTTCTGTATCACACCCACTTGTGTGTGCCTGGCTGAGGGTTTTCTCTGGACTCAGAGTTTTGCTCCTGCAGTGTGGGAAGCTCCCTGGGACAGGGGCAGTGCCCATGGGTGGGCAGCCAGGGTTTGCCCTGTGCTGCTCCTGTGCAGCTCATCCAAATCAACCTGGTTTCCTGCCCTGCTGTGGAAGCCTGATAGAGCTGACAAAGCTGAAACCACCAAGATCCAACTGAAATTGCATTAAATTAACAGAGGCCAAAGCAAACGTAATTGGGTAGGAATTTATTTTGTGGTGGGGTGTTTAGACTCACTGCTGTAAATGTTTCCTGACACAGTACACTAGTAAGCTCTGGGTTTTTTTTTATTTTGTTTTATTGTTATTTTATCAGATTTCAAGCACTGACTTTAATTAGTCTGGGGTCTGCCTCAGGGGTAGTGTGTGTTTCTGTTTGGTTTTGTGCAAAATCTTCAGCCAAAATAGTGCAGTTGTTTCTAAGAGTCGTGTCATAAAAATATGAATTTGGGCCATGCAAAACTTCTGTAAATGTTCACTGTTAAAATCTGTGATAGCTTGGGACCAGAAACTTGATAATTATCTGAAGTTTGGTGGATCTATGCTGTCCTTAAGGAGTCAAACTCATTTGAGGCTTTATGGGGGGGGAAAAAAAAGGCACTCTAAGGAGGAACAACTTCATGGGTAGCTCTCTGTATTAATTTTGGGGTTTTGTTTGAATGATCTGACTGTAAATATTTTTCTGTCTAATAAATGATGGTACTGTTATGTGGGAACAGGCAGTGTTTATAATAGGAGGAAAAAATTAAAATCAGATTATTTAATCAAAGCAGAAATTGCTGCATATTGTATATTTTAGGAAATAGAAAACTGTTGACGGAGAAAGGAGAAAATGCATGAGAACTGGAAAAATCACATTTGTGTCAAGTTCCACTAATGCTTGAAATGACATGCACAGTATAAATATAAAACTGTGATGTTAATAGGAGCCACAACACTTCATCTTTATTACTTTTTATGATAGTAAATAAACAAATCACCACTACATACATAGTGATTCTATGGCTGCAAGAAGCATTTTTTAAAGTAAATTGAAATGTTGGTATACAAAAAGTTATTTTTCAAGTTCTGTAAGTTCTGTTTTCCCATTGTTTAGAACTACCCAAGGGAACAGGCTGTATATAATGGATTAGCAGTTTATATATTTTCCTGTCCACAGCTGAAAAATAAGATAAATAATGTATTAGTGTGTGGAGTCGGAGTAGACGGTGTAAAGTTATACACTTCACAGGCTTTCTCTCATAGTGATTGTCAGATTTTTTCAAGTATTTCTAATCTCTCTCACTAGTATTTCTTTATGGAATTGTGGATACTTTTAGCCAAAATGTATTACAAGCTGGTATAATTTGTGACTGGACTTAATAAGCTGACAATTTATTAAAACAAATTATGAAAATATTGTAGTCAGATAGCCAGATGTCAAACAGTTAAAATTGTCGTGATACATTTGTTAAGGCTGTGGGTCATTCTTCAGCCTGGTAACTATAATTTTTATACAATCACTGTTTTGACAACTTTCTGCCTTTCAGCCTCACTAGCTTTTTATTCCCTCCCTTTCCTCCAGTCCAGAGTCTGACCAGCCAAAAAACCCCAAAAGAGAGCCTATGCTTTGGCTGTCCTGCTCTTTGTCAGGAACACAGGGAATTAGAATACTATTCAGTTCTTTAAACAAATTTGGAAGTTTTTCCAAGGTCAAGCTCAGAGAGAGAAGAGCTTTAATAACCCCATTGGACTTCATTTGGCTCAAACAATTTGTGTCTGTTCCCACTGACCTCGTTAGCAGCCGCCCTGGGCTGTGGGTGTGAAGGGGCTGCTCTCACCTCTCTCCCAGCCCACATTTTGCTTGCTTTTCACTTGGGTGCTGCAGTGCTGTCCACAGGCAGCACTGTGTGGGAGCCAGTGGTGAGCTGCAGAGGGAGATCCCAGCTCACCCTGACACGGTGAACCTGGAGTTTGTGGGACTGGGTAACGCTTTGGGGCTGAGGCCATGTTAACTTTTTATAATGCAATAATTGTGGAGGAAATATGATTAGTTCCCTCTTCATTCCTTGTTTTGAATGCCTCTCTTCAGAGTATTTGAGCATTTTGTGGAAGACCTTTTGGTTAGCAGGAAAAGGCAGGACAACATCTCTTTCTATAAATGGAATAATAATTGCACTGTGTGCTGGCCAGCAGAGACCAACATCTGGATCGTGGTTATCAGTTATCTTTTAATCATGGATATGTAACATGTCTTTCTTCTCAGCTGCTCTTTGCCAGAACCCAAGGCAGTCAGGAGAATAGAGTTACTGGCCTTGTATTCCTTGTCTGGAAAGTCAGGAGATATCCAGTGGAACAAGGAGGGATAGCAGATTAGGATGGCCTTTTAACCAAGCAAACATTCCCTTAAGAAACTAAAAAACCACCTCTTGAGTAATGGTAGCAGTTTTGTTCTTTGAGATTTTGGAATAAGTAAAGAATAAGGAAATCTTTGAGCACATTTTACATGTTGAGAAGAAACACACCTTGTTTTAGTAAAAGGGGCAGCAGAGATGGTGAATGTAAGCCCAATTGTCCTACTGGGTACAGAGTAGGGAAGATACAAGTTCTGCTCCATCCCCCAAGGGTGAGGATGGCTTTGCCTCTGCTCTGTGACACTCCAAAGTGCTGCCTTTGCTGAAATGAAAAAGGAGCTGGTGAGGACTTTTGGGTATCTTTAAAATGGAGTATGAGTGTGCAGAGTTTGAAAGGTGCAGAGTTGGCTGGAGTGCAACAGATTGTTTGTATTGATTTGAGCAGAAAATGAATCTTTGTCTAAAGAGTAAGAGAGAGAAAACTGGTAGTTCTGTAACCTAGCTAGCCCTGAGGCACAGAGGATTTGAAGCCTTGTAAAAATCAATCTCTAATTAGTACAGGAATTTTGGTTGGAATATGATCTGAATGCATACCCATATTAGAATTTCTAGTTCAGTATTTTGGGGTTTCCTTTTTCAGTAGCAGAAGTTTTCTTTTACCCTCTGTGTATCACTGTAACTAAATAGTTTTTAAGCTCTTGTCAGCAATGTACCAGTTCTTTAAAAATATGTTGATTTAATGCAGCCTAATTTAATAGAAAAGGATGGGATATTTTCACACAGAGAGTTTAGCTGTTAGCACTTAAAAATAGCTTTAAAGGCCTGTCTTTTTAAAATGTGACCTTTATCTTCCCAATCTTAAGGGAAAAGGAGGTTGGAAAAGCAGAGCTGAGTTGTGCAGCTATGATAAACACACATTTATCAAGTGCAGTCTGCCTACATGCTGGGTTGTGGAAGTCCATGGCATCATATTTCTGGTGAATAGAGCCCTTAGTTAGGGTTCTATCCCACAGAAAATATTTGAGGTTTTTCAGTCTATACAACCCTAAAAGATGCAGTTTTCAGCTTTGCAGGAGGCCTTCCAGTGCAAAGGGAAAGTGGCCTGCTGTGAAAATGGGAAGCCAGTCACACTCAAGCACTGTCAGCAGAGCAGTCACCAAAGCACTGTCACCTCTTCCCCCTGGAAGGTGCTCGGATCTCCCAGGGCTCCTGTGCCAGGCTGCCCTGGTAAAGCTCCCAGTGTGGGCAGGGACAGTGAAGGAAGGACTCTGTGCTTATAAAAAAGGAAACAAACCCAAATAGATGAGAGTATTCTGAAAGATGGGAAGGAAAATGAAAATTGGAAAGTGAGGCTGGAGAAAATGAACAGAAATGCTATGGAAAGTAGATGGAGAGGAGGGAGCAGACCGGAGTGTATGGAATGAGCAGTACACCCCACATGAGAAATAACAAACCAAGGGCTTGGAAGATGCTGAAGGAAAAAAAAGTCTGAAAATTTCTGTTTCAGCTTTGACTGGGGGGAGACCTCAAGCTCTGTCTCCTTTGAATACTGCAGAGCACACACCACACACTTTTTCTGAATATGTGCCATGGGTAACCTTTTTTCCTCTGTGGACTGGCAGCTATGGAGATACATCTAAAAACAGATCAAAACTTTAGGAAATGCAGCTGCTTTTTAATTTCTTTTTAGTTCTAAATCTGCTTGCATAGCAAACTGGTAGAATAAACTCTTCATTGTAGAGAAAAAAATGTCATTGAGGGATGAAAGCAATTTTTCAAGCTGAAGAGATGAGTTATCTGGTAAGAAAAGTACTTACAGAAAAGTTCAAATAAATGTAATTAGTAGTGTGGTGTGGTCTGATGGGGGGAGAATTGAAGTGGATTTAGTGTGCTCATGAGTGTGTTACCAGAAATGCAGCAGCACTGCAAAAATGATTTAATGTGAACAGAGCCTTAAAAAGAATTATAACCATCTGATGTATCATTATGAGTGTCACCAAGAATTAGAGGCCTGAGTAATGCCTACTGTCTCCTGCCCTTTATTATGCCACTTGCTGCTAATTTAGCTGTGTTTCAAAAAAGAGAGCGGCCCAGGGACAGACAGAGAATAGGATTTTGGAGAAGCTGGTCTATGGAAGTGCTTCTTGAGGTGGTACCTCTTTTGTGCTTACAGGTACTCAGACATTTGGGTTTGGGTGACTTGGCAAGGCTTTAATTAACTCTTTCCCCATACTGTAATCCAGAAGTCACTTATTTTAGTTTGTGACATGGGCAGCACTGTTACAGTGAGTTAAAAGGTGAGTTTATGGTTGAGGAGGATTATTCAGCAGTGTCTATGGCTGAGTGACTTTACTAACTGAACTGGCCAGGCTAAAGGCTTTTGCCTGTGTGGCTGCCCAGCCCTGAATGAGCTCTGACATAGGGCTGGGTCCTTGGCTCTATCACAGAATGAATAATGCAGTAATGAATAATAGTAAGTAAGGCAATAATATTGGTTGGCTTCCCTGGGAGATCCTGACTCTTCTGTGTACATATAATCTGGAATTTCTTTGGCATCAGCCTGGAAATGAAATACTTCTGTTTGCCTGAAGGAGGTTTTTCAGTTCTTTACAACACAAGGCTTAGATCCTCCTGAGGCTACACACACAAGTGTTTCTAAGAGCTGGCTTTGGAAGTTAACAATGCTGCCTAAATTACCACTAAACAGGTTAGAAATCTGAGCCTACCTAAATCAGTGCAAAACATTTTCTGTACTTTTTGTGTTTGCGTTCTCTAAGACCTTTGGGGTTGTCAGCTGTCCCAGATGGAGTGAGGCACTTGCAGGAGGAGCCGCATCTTTTATTGATACAGGGAGTCAACAAAGTTCAGTGGCAAATGTGACAGTGGTTTAACAAGATTTGATGGCAAGGTACACTTGATTCTTTAGTGCATAGAGAGCAGCATAAATCAGATGTGTCAGGGAGACCCATTGAGTCAGGAGGTGCAGACTGCTCCTGTGCAGAGGAGTCTGGGTCAGTCTAGGCACGGACTGGGTCAGTGGTTTATGTCTCAAGGATCAGGTGTGCACAGCCCAGCTGAGATGCAATGTTAGTGAAGCTCAGCAGGCTCTTAGCCACTCGCTGAGGCTCTAATGCAGGAAGGAATCTCAGCCTGGAGGAGTAACCTTGGGTGAGTCCCTGCTCAAGGGGAGAGCCTGGCATGCAGGAGAGCCCAATGGGCCTTGGGCTGCCCACTATTTACAGAGTAAGATAACTGACTTACAAGCATATTTACATACTAGCAAAAGGTCTGGGTTGCTGCTCCAGACAGTCTATTGCTACTGAATTGCCATTCATTTCCCAAAAGTGCAAGGTAGGGTGGGTGCAGCCATCAGGACACTCTCTGGTGGATGTTGTGAAGTGGGGGGACAGAGGGGAATGCACTGCCACGTCTGCTACACATTATTGCTTTTAGCTTCATCAGTTATAAAAGTGCATGTTAAATTAAGCCCCAAAGCCATTTTAGCATAAGACTTTATTCATTTCAGCCTTGAAAAATCAGTTAGAAAAGACAACACAACAGGCAGGAGTTTGAAAGCCGATTTCTACTGATTAAGACACAGCCACATGGCTGAGCCCATCCCACCTGCAGGTCAAGTTGTCTATTATTTAATGTGAATCTCTCTGGCTGCTGTTTTCCTAAGCTTTTCTATCACACACCATTAAACAAACTGGAGGAGCTTTAGGAGCTAATGGCTAATGCATTTGTGAGAGGCTGCTGAAAGTGTCCTGAGCTGCATGGGAATGGCCACGCTGTGCCATACCTGCAGGCCACTGCACTCATCCTCCCAGAGCCTGGTCACTGTGGGCAGAGGGAGGGAGAGGAGCTGCTCTGTGGGCTGGTGTAGGCAAAGTGCACCTTCCCTAGAGCCAGGCTGGTGTTGTGGAGCCACTGGTAAATGAAGTGTTGAAAACAAATACTGGTGCAAAATTATACACAACACATTCTTGTTTACGTGGTGAGAATTGTGCATTTAATCCTCTGGTTTTGTTTCCTCCCTTTTAATCTCTGGTGGTATCTTCAGTTAACCCATGGTTTCTTTCTAGTGCATCCCCTTTGTGTTCTTGTAGTTTCAAAGTTACAACTACAGCATCCAGAATTTGCTGGGTTTTTTGTACACTAATATACTGCTCAAAGAACTTGAGTGGGAACATGGGTACTGTGCAGAACATTTCTTTGGTTTTTATATAATCTTTTTCCAGGCTTGATGCTATTTTGGTTCTACCATTTTGGCCTCTGAGCTGGGCATAACTGTGGAGCTTATTGATCTAAATTTCCAGGATTGCCTGTTGATTTAAAAAAAAGCAACAATCTGTTTGCTCTGAGTGATACAAGAGTAATATACTCTAGTACCCTGAAACTGGTGGGTTTTTATTGAGAAACCTCTTTTGTTAGCAGTTCTGACATTCTTTAGCACTTTATTTGCTACGTAGGGTATTGAGACATTACTGTTCTTTTAGGCACTTGTGTATTCATATGCAATTATTTTATTTATTTTCTATTCACCCTTTCTAACATGCCATTTGCTGAGTGTATTGCCTTCCCTCTGGGGGAAGGAGGATGTCAGGGTACATTTCTTCCCAGCACTTGTGGCAGTGAACAAAATGAAGCTTCTCAGAAACAGCCCAGGTTTGCAGTGGCTGCTGTGTCTAAGGGAGTCTTGTTTGCTTTTCTACCTGTACATTCATTTTGTCTTTGAAAGCTCCTTTAGCAGTTCCCTCCTAAATGTGCTTGTTCCACACCTCATTCAATCACTGGAGGATGAACATTGCTAAGTGTTGCTCCAGAGGAAATGAGGCAGGGGGCGGCTCTTGGACATGTGTGTGTTTGCCACAGAAACTCTATACAAAAGTTAGGTAAAAAATTGAAAATGTTTCTTACTAGGGAGGGTGCCCTCTTCAGCTGCTGCTGCAGCTTTTGTTCTTTGAATGGCAAGGTGTAAAGGCAGGGGGGTGCTTTTGCCATTCTGTAAATCTTCTAGTACTTTTTATCATTTGCCTTATAAAACCATTCTGGTGTTTACTGAAGGGGCAAGACTTAGAAAAAATGCGTTTTGAATATGGGTATTGATGTAAAATATTAATGAGTGGGTTTTTAAAAAAAGAAAAAAGTTTTGAGTGCAAGACTTCATGTTTCAACTGCAGGTCACCTGCTTACACGTGCACTGTGAGAGGGTTTGAGATGGTGGTTGGAGCTGTAATTTTGGTTTAAGTCAGTAAATATTCTCAGGACTTGTGTCTTTGTGTACAAAAGATGCCCTGCTTGTCAAAGATGTGTGTACTGTGTGCTGAGTCAGAGCCATACAAAGTAAAATGTTTGATTTGGGGCCTATAAGGAAACAAAGAGCAAATAAAGATACAGTGTCTTTTATGGTCCCCTTTAAAAAAAGAGGCCACCTAGGGTTACATTATTATTAAGTTTTCACTAGCATGACATAATAGTAAATTCAGGCTCCTTGGTGTGCTGAGGCCACTTCAGCAGCTCCTGCCCTCATCCTAAACATGAGCAAATTGTAGTTGGTTGGGTGGTTCCTCAGCTGAATCTGAACTGCAGAGAATTTTCTGTAAACAGGCCCCAGAAAATGGCACAGAGATTGCTATTAAAGGAATAACTTTCTCCTGTTGATTCTGTCTCTGCACTGACCAAGGACAGGAGTTAAACATCTCCATGATTTTATGCCAACCAGGAAGAATTTCACTTTTGCTGGCTCAAACTACTTGACGTGTTTTTGTGCTTTGAAAACCTGAAAGCTTTGATATGGTGCATACTATGAACTGATGCCAAGCTGTGACTAAACAATCTCATTAAAAATGCAAGGTAACTGAAGCAAATATTTCCTTTGAAGAGACAGTATCAGTTAAGTACTTATTTCCTCTTTAAAGCCTGACATTAAAGGAGCAAAGACAGGTGGGCTAATAAGAACAAGATAAAGCTTGTTGTGTTAGTTTACCAGCTAATTTGGCAAAAAAGCAGAGTCTTGTTTCATGTAGTTTTAGGAGCTTGTATCACTTGAATTTGTTGTCTGAGGGATCAACTGTCTAAATATCTGGTATAATTGTGAAATGCTTTTGTGTGCACTGTAACTTGATATATTTACACAATTTCCACAAGCTGTCGTATCACTAAGATAAGATCTCACCTACATAGTACCCATAATCTCTGATGCTAATTCTGAGCCTCTGCATAGGCTTCTTTAACCACAGCAAACCCAAACCAAATGCAGGAATGTTTGCCATGGCACTTCTGGAACTCACTGGAACCTGGTCAGTGGTAGCTCCATCCTGAGCTCTTCCACAGGCAGTACCAACTGAGATCCAAAACACTCATCTTAAATGAGTCTATCATGCATTTCCAAAATAATTAAATAATGCATTTTTTGTTAAATCAGTGTACAGGATGAGGTAATCTTTCTTAGCGTTACGTTCTGGTTGGTGGATTGCCCCAAGAGGAGGATGTTCCTTGAACACTGAAGTAGAGCAGCCTGTGTTCTTGGGTGGCTTTATCTGTTTTCTGTAAGGGTCTGGGCTCGTGATACCTGCTGCCAGCCATCCCACACACATTTGGGCAGGGGGCACTTCCTCTGCAGGGCAAAGTGTGTCCAGCCCTGGCATTGCACAGCAGTGCAGGCGGTTCAGGACACCAGGGCAGCTGATGTGACTGTATTTTTATGGTAAAGTGAGCAAAGTTACTTGCCATCCAGGCACAGAATATCATTGGCATGAGCATGTTTGGTGTAGTCAGCTATAGTCCTGTTAGTCACTGTCTTATAGTGTCTCCCTCAAGTCTTTTTAAGAGACAGAAAGGAAGAATCTTCTTTGCTTGCTTGACCAAGGCACTGAACACCACCATGCAGAAGCCAGGAAAGCAAACTCCTCTGGCAGAGCTCTCATAGATGTATTTTATGTATCAGAGCCTCTCACAGCCATTTTGCCCACAGATGTGACAAGAATGTAATTGCAGAAGTGATAAAGATGCGTACATCAGTGTAAAAGCTAAAGCCCTGCAGGGATTCCCATTAGTTTCAACAGGCATTGGATAAGGCCCTAAGAAAGCACATAAGACATTTTACAGAAGAGACAAAGCTCTTTGGCACACTGCTTGCCTCCCAGCCTCTACCATTTCTCTTTCCATCCCCTAAAAATATATTGATATTGTGGTTCTGAAATACCGATGTGTGCTGTCAGATTCTGCACCCCAGAGTGAGCAGCGCTTACCAAGATATGGGGCAGATTAGCTCTGTTGACACCAAGTGTTTTGCATCACTTTGTGAAACATAGAAAAAGCCCATTGCTGCTCTAGGAACTTCATAAACTGAATGTATAGATTCCTGGCTGCTCTGGTGGGACTTCCAGCACCCAGTTGTGAGTCATAACATTGAAGTCTGGAAGGAAAGAACATCTTGTAAATTGTTTCAGAATTGTCTTTCACCTCCTATTCTAATGGGCTCCCAAGCTTTTCTCTGGGTCAAGATGCATTTAATTATAAAAGATGGGAACATGAGGGATTACAAGACATCCGTGACTTTTTCCATGAGAAAATAATAATAATAAACTTTCAGTAATTTAAGGATAAGTTCAAACTTCCCTCTGGAGACTTGTACATGCATTTGCAAATGAGAGAGTTCTGATGTCTGCTAAGAAAAAAAATAAATATCTCCCAACAGGAAAGGATTTGTTTGGAAGAATCTCTCCTCCACAGCTGAGACTTTTAATCACTGTCTGCACTAGAGAAGCTTTATGCTGTGTTCCCAGACTTGCAAACACCCTCTCGTGCCCACAGTCAGTGGGGAGGGAGCTGTGAGGTGCCCACATTTCCTCTGGCTGCTCTCATGCCAGGCTGGGAGGGTCTGGTTCTGTCCCCAGTAGAGCCCAATGGGAGCTTTCAATTTTCTTCATGAAGGTCTGGATTCCTGGTAAAGCAATGGAGAAAAAATATCAGGGTTGTAAAGCCACTTACCAGATCTCCTGGCTTTTCTGCTCACCCTAATGCACCTCTTGTGATTAAAAGGGAGCCTGGTGAGGGGCAAGAGGAGTCTCCCGTGCCTTTGGTAGTTAAATCATGTCAGAAAGTTGTACAGGTAACTGCTCAGCTGATGACTGCATTCTTCTAGCAGCACCTTTTAAGAAAACATTCCTGGACTATAAAACATTTTAAGGTCTCTTCCATCCCCACCCTGCTGCAGGGACTCCTTCCAGGGAGCAGCAGGACCAAGCTGAGGATGGTTGGGGCACCCTGCCCGAGTGCCCACCGAGCTCTGAGTCCACAGAGCCCTCCCCACACTCTGGGGCAGCAGGGTGAGGAGCCAGGGCTGCATCTGGCTGCCCCCTGTGCTCGGGGGCTGTGCCAGCAGAAAACCCAGAAGGAACTGAGAGAGACAGGAATATTTCAATTTGTGCGAAAGGTGTGAGCACTTCCCACGAGAGCTCTGTCCTGTCCCTGGTGGACAGGCAAGTGGGTATTTAAGGCCCTGACATTGTCATCTGCTTTATTTTTTTCCCCATCAACTTTCTGAATGTTCTCTCTGGGCATAAGTGGCCCTTTCATGGAATTGTTTTTTCCTGTATCTCATCACAAGTCCTGCACATTTATCCTTGTGTTTGGAAAAAATTCTAAATATTCACATGAGCTTAAGCATAATTTATTTTCTTTTGTAGCTTAATAAAACCTTGGGTTCCATTCCATCTAGCTATCTTCAGGGATTTACAAAAGGCCAGTGGGGCTGAAACTCAGGACTGAACTAAGAGATAAAGGAAAACAAACAACTGTATGAATACCTAGAACTTGCTCAGAATGCAGTGATGCAGCTCCAGTGCTGCTTTTTTAAAAAAAAAAGATGGTAAATTATTAATGATTCTAGGAGGCAATAAATACAGTAGTGGTTCTGCAATGTCTGGCTTGCTCTAAAATGGAATGTATTTCTTGCTCCTGTCCCAGGCTGGACATGGGTGAGTGTGGATGGAGTGTGTGCACTGGGGCCTCAAAATATACTGATTTTATGACAGACCTCAGACTCATAGAAGCTTTTTTTTTTTCTGTGAGACCACCAGCTTCTCTTCATGTGGATCACAGATGTTTATTTAGCATAGTGAAAAAATGGTGCAGAAGGAAGAGTTTGTAAAAAGTTATTGTCATGCTACAATATCTTCATTCCCATATCTCATGCCAAAAAAAAGAAAAAAAAGGCTAAAACTTTAGCTTGATTTTCAACATTTACATAACAGACATCTAAAAATCTTTTACGAAGGGTTCTGTGTCAGTAACCCAATAGAATTCACCGTTCTGTAGAAATACGATGGCAATGATTATTTCACGCTGCTACTATTTTCTTTTTTATTTTTTCAACTGTATGATGGTTGTGACTTTACCATAACTTCTGCATTTCTTTTGGAAGCTAATTTGCAGAATAAGGCAGAAAAAGAGGATTTGCTATTTTGTTGTTTCTGGGCTGAGTGAATGAGGATGAAATGGAAATTCATGTATTTAAGTTGCTTAAAGTTCCTGAAGAATCAGACAAATTTCCTAAGCAATAGAAGTGAATTTAAAAGCAGTATAATATTAGGGGGCCTTTTTCAATTGTAAAGACTCACATTTATAAGGAAGTGAGGCACCATGACTAGAAATATTTTAATATTCTACTTGCGGGTATTTCAGTATAGTTTTACCCTGAAAACTTTGTTGCTATATCAGATATTTTGCTAAATACAAACAAACATTAGTAAGTGGTTGTGAGGTATGCAAGGTTTGCTACCAATTAAAATCCATACCATGCAGTTCAAGCTGCATGAGCCCAGAGGGGGTGCATTTGTGTGCCCCCCCTTCATGCTGTAGGAGATTTTCCACTCTGTCAGCCCTTAGAATCATTTTAGGTACTTGGGACAAATGTATTTTGTTTAGAATATTCCTTCTATCAGGTGAAGATGATTAAACCCAAGTTTATTTAGTTTTGAAAATTATCAATCACCTTTTTAGAAATGAGTGATACTGCATTCCTTAAACTGGAGACATGCTTGGATTTATCTTAAAGCAGATAAATCAGTACAGTAAAAATATTGGAGTAGTTAAATATGTTTTGCATTTTAAAACAGTATTTACTGAGACATTTATTATAAACATGGCAAATGAGATGTATTCACTCTAAAAGTTCTTCCATTGTGTTTATCAAATAGCTGTTACAGTACTTTCAATGCTGTATTGAGTTGGAAAAAATCTGAAGCTGCTTTGTGAATTTTCCCTCAAGGTTAAAGGTTTGAATCATGGGATAATGTGTGATATCTCTAGGGCTCCTTGAAACAGTTCAAGAACATGCACAAAGGACTGTGGTTTGTGCTATATTTGCACAGAATTTAACATCATGTTCCTTTGGCTTAAAAACAAAGATGAAGATACTGGGAAAATATCCCCTCCTTTAACACCATGATATACATTTTCACAGAAAAACCTATAACTTTTGTGGGATGCAAAAAAGTACTCGTGCATTACTTTTCTCTCATGTGATTTTTCTTTTAAAACTACCCTATCAATGAGGAAAGAAGTGCACTTTGAAAAGCAAATATTCCCTTTTTCAATTAGAATTTAATTTTTAAATAAGTTTATGGTTTGCTTTTGTATGGCAAATTACAATATTTGAACTCAAGATCTTCCTCACATTTAAAAAGTAATTGGTAATTTTTTTTTTCACTTAAGAGAAAAGCTGTCAAAAATTAAAACCCTTGGTGTGTATTTGTAAAATATATTCATCTTGCTTTTTCAGCTGGCATGTCCCAAGAAATGCTAGTGAGTTCTTGGGTGAGAGTTGTATTCTCTGATTAATGAGGATTTCTTGCTAGCTGCTGGGCAGAGGCTATAGGAGCCAGCCTGTGTTTCTACTGGGAGGAGAGTTAAACTCCTGCTCTCTGCTTTACTCCATCTGCACAAAGCTGGCTGCAGCTGCAGGGTGACTGTGATTTATTCTGCAGCCTCTTCCAGTCATCCCAGGTCAGACAGGACACAGCACACAGGTGTGTTTCTGCTCATCCTCTTTATGGGCAGCTGTAATCCCTCACAAAAAACCCAAAGCTAGATTTGTAAGAAAAGACCTTTTCTTGAGTTCTGGGACCATGAGGGAAATCATCACTGTTCTTCTGTCCCCTCCTCGTTCCCTCTGTTTATGCTTACTTTAACATTTGCTGTCAGTGCATTTATGTTTTCTGAGTTATTGTCTCTGAATGTTCTCTGTATGTATAAATATGCCAGTCCTAGAGCTCTTGGGTGCTCCTGTATCCAGACACCTCCTGGTTTTTAATGTATTTCTCCTCTGTGCCGCCCACAGAGCTTTGGTCAGGCGTGTAAGGAATAAACAACTCCACTGGGGTCGCACAAAATCAATCTCTGTGGTAGACCAGGAACTTGAACCCTGCCTTCCTCAGCTGCCTGTCAGCTCTTTTGTGCTTGCTTTTCTTACCATGAAAATCAACACACACTCCACTTCATGCTTGCTCAGTCATTGTCATGGGCTGTGTGTCACACACTGACCTGAGGTCTGTTCTGTACCCCTGCTGTCCATAGGACACTTTTTCTGACAGTCAACACTTTGGAAGGGGCAGCAGGGCCAGGACAGTCAGGCTCTGCCCAGGGCCTGGCTGCCCTCAGCTCCTCCTGGTGCTTTGAGCCCGTGGTGTGATGTTAGCAGTGGCAGGCTGTGTTTCAGTTTGGGGGGGCAGGCTGTCTCTGCATTTGCTGTCTCTCCATTTGCCATCTCTGTGCAGTTTGTCCAGAAGCCAGGGGCTGACAGTCTGTCGAGTGAGCAGTGAAGGGCTGGAGGTTCCTCTTTCCTTTTTCAGCATTCGACCTCTGGACGTGGAGGCTGTTTCTATCTATTCTCTCCCGTGCACAAACAGCGTGGTATTTTATGACTAGAAAAAAAGGCAAATTTGGACATCTGTGTTCCCAATGTATACAATTCAATATCTGTTTATCTTGAGTAAAATGCAAAGTGCTGATTTTGATCACTGTTATCTTTTTTAAAAGTTGCCTCTGAGGTGTTCTCAGAGTCTTTATTGTGCATGTGTGACACCTTGGTAGTCCTTACTGATCCCACATTTCGTAGCCTTACTCAAACAAAAGGCCAGTGGGGCTGAAACTCAGGACTGAACTAAGAGATAAAGGAAAACTGCCTGAGTTGCTTTCAAAGGGTTTGTAAAAGCTTAATACTGCTGCAGTCTACATGAACAATTGCCTGAAACCAATTATGGTCAATTCTTTTAGAGGTGTGTTTGAAGATGTTACATTACATCCTATTCATGGATTGCAGCAAGCTCTTCAGACAGCTGTGTCATGCTTATTACCTTGCACATTTTAGGTTGCTCTGCATCATCTTTGGTGGTTCTGTTTATCAGGAAGTTGGTCCTATGGTTTTAGTCTCAGCTTTGACTCTTTTCCTGTTGAACCTGTCTTTTCAGCAGTTTACATGAGTTTTAAAAGGGGACAACAATACTTTGGATGCTTTGCCAAAATCAAAGCTACTTCTGGATTGAAATAAAACGCAAAACAAAAAGGACATATACATATTTGAGGGCAAAAAAAAAGTTCACCTTCCTTGGTGAAGGTGAAGGTGAAGTCATCACTGCATTGACTGCACTAGAACAAGTGCAGATTTAGAGCAGCTGGAAGTGTCCCTAGTGAAGCACAGAGCTTGCCTTTTATTAACTTCTTCAGCTTCAGTTTTCAACTGTGCCTTCAGGAAAAAGGAAGACTTGCAAATGAAATCATAGTCATAGTTTGCTGAAGAAAGACAATAGAGTGAGCTTCTAGAATAAGTATCATTCTTTGTGACTGATTAATCTTGCTCAAGTAATTTTCCATTGTTTTGGCTTTCTGTGGTCACTGCATAAAAAAGAGCATAAAATTAGTTAACAATGCCAAGTGAAAAAAATACTTTAGTGTTAGAAATCAAAAATAAGGGACTTATTTTACACTGAAGCTATTAAAATATATTCTTTCTTTTCCCTGTGATGTGATCAGCTTTTCAAGGGTGGCAACACTTTAGGAAGGGGGAGCTGTCTTGTAAGTCCATCTAGAGCTGTGCCATTTCCACCTGAGCAAAAAAATAAAAGTACAGTGATGGTGATTAAGATATGAGATGTGCATCTCTGATTTGCTTACAGTTAAGTAAAATCTCCCATACACACAATTTCTTCCTGTAGCTGTGACTGCATTAATGATTGTCTTTATGGAGTAGCTTCTATTTTTAATTCTGAGCTGCTTCTGTGTTCTAATGTAAAACTTTAACTCCCAGTTGGATTCAATACATTTATCTTCAAGAAACTCCTACAGCATTGTGGTTATTTGTTCCAACCTTTTCTTCCCTGTGAATAAATGCTGAAATTATGCTCAGGATGGGACTCTTGTGTTGAAGAGGTTAGAAATTAATGTAGGGAGAGACAAAATCGAGCCATGAAGTAGTACTTCAGGGGACAATCTGAGTATTGGTGGTTAATGAGTAAAGAGAAAAAAGGTCTTACATAAACTGGCTGAAGAGAAGTGAAAAGCTACTCTGGAGGGAAAGGTAGAAAGCTGAGAAAATAATACTGGGGACAATGGTATGGAAGGAGCTGGAGGGGAGCAAAGATGTAGATGGCGTGAAAAACATGTTCAGTACTGACAGAACTGTGAGGAAGAGGCTTCTTTAGTTTGCAGCAGTAACAGGAAACTACTGGAGAAATTCAGAGATTTTAGCTGCTCAATTTAGGGTGGAGTGACAAGTCTAGAGGTTGGGAAGCTGGACAAATAAAATCTGAACAGTCAAGATGGTGAACCAGTAACAAAGAGTTTTAGCAGTAAGGAAAGTGCACAGCTTGGAGCTGCTGCAGAGGAGAAACACAGGACATATGTAGAGAGTGAATTTATTGTCTAGTTCTGCAAATTGTTTGTAAAACTGATATGGTAAACAACCATAAGTTTTGCTTTCAGCTTCAAGGCAAAGATTTTTTAAGCAGAGTCCTCCAGCCTTAAATAGTCAAAACAAGTTTTTCTATATTTTAATCAACACTGCCATTTTTGGATGAAATCCAGCAAAGGTTCAGACAGTAGAGTAATACATGTATCAAAGGAGTAACTCTCTCTATTGTTTGCTTCATGATATGGGTTTTTGCACAGGTCAGAAGTACATGGCATGTATAGTACTAGACTGATTTGCAAATGGTCAGCCTGGAAACTTGGCAGTGTTGTCAATTGTTTCATTAACACCAAGCACAGAAACCAGCCCATGTCCCTTCTCCTGTTGGCCAGAGGAGCTGGGAGGTTTCCTGAAGGTGAAACACTTGAGCTTGGAGGGAGGAAAGAGGCAAACTGCTGGTGGATGTCACAACCTGGAAGCAATAGAGAATACTGGGAGGGGGGGAAGTGCATGTTGCAATAACAGCCAGTTGCAACATCTCAGAAAATGCTTACACAGATGACTTTAGAAAGGAGGGAGATGTCATGGTTCAAATGGCAGTACATGTACTACTATTCCCAGAAAAGGCAGAGGGAGCTATATAAAAAAAATATAATCAGATAAATATATTTTGAAAGGTATCTTGAGTTCAGTAACCTTACATAGCCCAAACAAAGAGAGAAGGAGAAGGACAGGCTCCTTGGAGTGCATAACAAGGCGCTGTCACAACAGGGCCTACTGCAACATTTCCATGCTTGGCTGAGATGCAAAGACACCACTTCCCAAGGTTATTTTTGGGACCCCAGAATACTATGGGGGTGTGACATGCTCTCCTGAAGCACTGAGCACCTCAGAGCCCTCACTGGCTTCAGTTGCTTAAACAGCAGCTATGAGGCACAAAGAGTATCTAAACCTTTAAGGTACAATAAACAGGGAAAATGTTTGACTTGTGTTTTTTCCTCCAACGATGAGATTGTTTCCCAGAACTCAAGAATATTTTAGTTACATTATTTAAATACAGTTTAAGAAAGCCTATTACTTCTCATCCTAACACTGCTTTTTGAACTATGGCTGAGTGCAATGTAGTATAGGAAAGGAAAAAAAATTATATATATATATATTTTTTTTTAGTTTATGCCTCCATTTTATTTCAGTACAGATTTCTGTAAACTGCTTTTTCCCCCCCTTATTATTGTTGTTCCTTTGTTGGGAAGTTAGTGAGAATCCAAAGCTTTTGGGAGAGTGGATGGATAAATCAGGGTGATATCTAAATTCGTAGGTATTGAGATTTAGACATGGTGCTTAAACCCAAAGGTCTCTGTCTCCATCTGTTGGAATGAGAAGGGCATAGCCCCAATGGCTTCTTGTTGGGGCCCATCACATTGAAATTGTAATTTTATTTTATTGTCTTCTTGCACTCTGTTCAGTTTAACCAACATTAGCAACAGCAGTGGCTTGATGGTGTGCTTTGCCATGGAGGCAGAAGTTTGTCTTCACTGGAAAATAACAATTGTGGCAAGACCTCTTAAGGTGCTCAAAGATAGACTCTGCCTCCTTAAAGACAGGCTGAAGTACTTAGAAATACTTGGGATATAAATTGCTTAGGATCCAGTGCCCATCAGAGTGATCACTGACTTCAGTAAGGAACAGACCTGGGCCTTGGAAATAGGAGGAGTTTGTATCCCACTTTACCCAAACTACACCCTGTACATTGCTGCCAGGGGCTGGAGTGTGGAGAGGGCTGTGCAGCCTCCCCAGGAGCTCTCTTTGAGGCTGGTTGTTCAGAGCCTTCCTCCTCAGAGATTTCCCTCCTGACCCTAGAGCACATTCTCTGGAGAGTTCTCCATCTCTGCTTGTCCTGGTGTGGTAGGGAGTGTGTCACGGACACCACAGGACTTAGCAGGGATTGGGCAACTCTGCCATTTGGACAAAAATATTTGTAAATGTTGAAATATATGATTGTATTTTTCTGCTCCTATGATAAAGGGAGAATACTGCCTATAAGTGTTGAGGTGAGTTATCTTCCTCCATTACTACTGATACAGTTACACCCATGGGAAAAGTGAGAGAAGCTCATTCAGTTTTCAGATATTCTTACATCCATCACAATATTCAAAATGGTCCAGCAGTAAAAAAGATTTTAGTAAGTGCCTGAAAGCAAATGTTGGAACTACATGGTCTTTAAGGTCCCTTCAAACCCAAACCATTCTCTGATTATTTGTTGAGGGATTAAAGAACAAGCTTTGACAGGTTCCTGAAATGCACGTGAGCACCAACTGGGATTTTCAGCAATACTCATCTTATGAATTCTCTTGGATGCTTTAAGAAGTTATGAGTCACCTCTCTGTGTGCTCAAACACCCATAAAGATTATCCCTGTATTTATTCACAAGAAAATCTCAAAATTGTAAAGATTTAATTGGGAAGCTACCTTGATATCAATGGTGTAATTCATCTCAGATGTAGGAATTTCGGTTTAGTAGGCTAAGCACATCTTTTGTTACCTTTTTCTCAGTGTTTTTCTCCTCTGTAAGTGAATTCTGCTGCATGGCTGCAGATCCAGTGCTGTGGCTCCAAGCTGGTCAGGTGGCCATGCCTGAGGCTAAAGGAGCCAGGAGTGTTGCTCTGATGCTTGTGCCTTATCTTGGACTTGCTAACTGGTGGAGAAGAGTTTGTCCTTTGAAATGGTAAAAGTTTTCATTACTGTCTGAAACAATTACACAGCACTTTCCATTTCTTTCTTGTATAAGGTATCTCACTCTTGGCCTGAGTTTCAGAGTTCATCCAGCAGAATTTAGCTGGAAACTCACTTACTTTGGCTTTTAATGAACATTTGACTTTGGAAAAGGTAGTGTTTCCTTTGATGGGTGTTTGGAACTTCCTGGTTAAATAGGGTTTTAATGTAGTCCTCATTAGGTTAATTAACCCACTCAAAGCATGTCCCTTCTAAGGGAGGCTTTTTTTCTGTTAATAAATGCAGGCTAAGCTATCAGACTTACTATCAGGTTTTTCAAGAATAGCACACCTAACTTAAATACAATGTTTTCCAAAAAATCATCACACAAACTTCAATCAAGTCATCCCATCATTATCTGACACATTGCTCAAGATGGAAGGTTGTAAATAGCAGCTCTGGGATGGTTTAAAACAGACACCTTTTCATGCACTGCAGGCAGCTGGACTGGTTGACATTGCCCCAGCTCCTATTCAGAACAGAGAATAGTTTTTCTGGGCTGGTGGTATTTTTATTCCTCATATAGATTACAAAACAAAGCAATTGTTGCTTAGCTACCCCTCTGGAGTGATGGTCTCTCTCACCGTTTTGCAACTCTCTAATCTCAATGTTGCCTTTTCTGATTGTTTCTGTTTTTACTGGCTGGTGTTTTATACAGACACTTCTAGAACTTTTCCATCCACCAGAGTGGGATGGCTGGGTACTGCTGTCTTAAAACTAGAGAAAGGAGCCTAGCTGGGGAGTCTGGGAAAGGTCCCACAGCCAGGATTCCCACAGCAGCACAAAAATGAGTTTGCTGCAGGTTCAGAGATGCTAATTCTGATGAAATCGCCCACTTGGGGTGAAAGGGTCTGTATTTCTTTGCCATTGCCACATGGCTCTGTGTTAAGAATAGATTCATTTTGGATGAGGATAAATGCCAGAAAGCAAAATATCTGACTCCCATCTTCTTCAAGACTTCCTGAGTGAGAATCTGTAAATTGGCATTTTGGAGTCATGGTACTAATTACTGCAGAGTACAGCAAAATGCAGCAAGCTCAACTGTTCAGGCAGTCAAACAAATCTGAAAAATCTCAAAATTACTTCTTTTGAAGGAAGCACAACATGCCTAATGCTCATAGCTGTACCTTTACCCTTTTGATGCAGCACTGGGGCATAAGGGAAGTCAAGAGTTTTGCGTAATGAAGAGAAAAATGTGGGTAAATACTGTGGATTTTGTTTTCACCAAAAGGAGGGAAGTATTTGGCCAAGCAGCTTTAGATTTTGGTTACTTTTCCTGGAGAAAGAGTTCTTCAGGGCCTCTGTATGCAGAGTCAGTCTGGGACTACGTGTGTGCTTTGGCCACTGAGCTGTCTCTCTTTGCCTTCTGCCTTTTCCCCTCCATGGCATCTCAAGCAGCAGTCACCCATGCTTGTAGAAAGAGCCTGCTCTTAAATACAGCCCATTTCCCCTGCTAGCCAACAGATCTTGGCAAACTGCTGCCAACCCTGACAATGCTTAATTTACAGCCTTTAGCCACAATGCCACTTTCTGGCATTGTTAGAGAAATCAGAGTCTGTTCCCATAAAGCTTGTTACTTGACAGCATTTATGTTGCATGACTAATATGGCAATGGCAGCAATTTGCAATTAGCTGTGTGTCTCTCCTTGCCTCCCTGCCACGTGCCCCAGAGTGTACGTGTCTGTCTAAGCCTGACCTGCTTCCCTTCACAGTTTTCTTCCTCTAGAATGTATTTTTTTGAGCTCACAGAGGGAAATGTGTGACTTGGGTAACTAAACAGCTGATTGAAAGCTGTAGACTATATTGTCAGTGTAAATCTGGCTGTGCTGCACAGTCACTGTCCTCTCCAGGCTTGTTGGTGCTCAGAGCAGCTCTCAGGTTGGCTCTGCTGCTCACCCACCCCACCCTGCTGGGCTTGTGCTGGGAGCCTTGCTGGAGAGGGCGCAGCCAAATCCCTGAACCCAAGAGGTGAAGAACATTTTCATCCATGGACCTCCTCCTGGGGAGGGCTGGGGCGTTTTGGCAGGCTGTGCTGGTGACCTGGTGCAGTCAAACACTGATTTACACTTGACAGAAAAAGCCAAGCTCTAGTCTGGACACACGTGTGAGTGCCCTGTCCCTGCCAGGCTGTGGAGGTCCCTGTCTGGTGGCTGCAGGGTGTCCTCACCAGCTCCCAGGGGGTGTGACATTACTGAGCCTCTCTGAACCCAATGTAATCTATGTATAATTGGGTCGATTTCCCTTGACTCTGCTTTCTCACATCAAAAAATGATGGTCCAGCAGCTCTGTCTGGAAGGGACAGCTGAGTGGGTTCCAGGAGCAGGGACCCCATGCCATGCTGGAGGGAGAGGGACAGTGGTGGGTGAGCTGCTGCCTCCAATTCCTGCTTGCCCCTGGCAGGAGCAGCACCAACTTGTCTCCCTTCCCCCAGCTGCAGCTGATTTCAGTGAACCAAAGCTATAGAGTTGAGTCAGAGCCAAGGAAAGGCTCTGGCTCAACTCCACCAGCTAAAATGAGCAAAGCTTTTGAGCCTGACTGGAATCTTTCAAAAACAAACAAACAAACAGAAATCCTTCCCCAAATCCTTGTTGTCTTTTAATTTGATTTTAGTAAAATTGCTCATTGCATTTTCATCTGTTTCCTAGATTTTTCTTTTTTTTCTTCATGCCTGATTATATAAATGTATCCCTGTACAGATGTATATTTAAGATTTTTCAGTCAGTGGTGGAAAGTGTTCCTTTTTGTGGTGTTTTCATTGAGACAATCAGAGGCAAAGTTCTTGTGGCAGTGCCAGGTCTAATACCACAGGAAGAGCTGTGTCCGCTGGAAACACCACAGAGTACAGAATCCACAGTATTTTCTAAAAACACAAAATGGTTTTCAAAGCATGTCAAATACTGCAAAGTCAGCTCAGATTATTATTTTGTCTCAAATTGTTTATTTGTCTTTGTTTTGTTTTTTAAAGGGGTGCTGGGGACTTTACTTAAGGGACCTTGCTTACCTTAAGTCTAGTTTTGCCAGTGCCATTCCAGTTATAAGTGCTGCTGTACAGTAATGGAAATGCCATGATTGCATCATTTGCAGTCCTTTAGAGATACACAGTTCAGTCAACAGCCAAGGAGCTGCTCTGCCTGGAGGTTTTATTGACACTGTGTCTGGTTTTGCAGTCTTTATTCTGCAGCAGCATTCAGAAATGCAGCTGTAGTCCTGATTTCTGCAGACTTATCTCTCTGAATGAATCCCACTGAGATAAAGGGCTACTTGTGCACGAGGGCTTGCATCAACAAAGGTCCCAATCTGTAAGAAAAAACATACCATGAGTAAATAGTGTTATGAAGAGGAAGGTGAGGAGTAAAACTCTGCCACTGAAGGCAGTTCTATCCAGTCACTGTCATACAATGGCTATGCTTTTAATTTTCTGCCTCCACTTTGACAAGTAGCTTAGGGAACGCTAATTTGATCTTTTTATTCATCAGGGCTGTTCAAAACCAGAAGCAAACTATCGAATAGATTATTTCTTCCTAAAAGTCTGTATCACAAGAAGAGATTTTAAAAATGAATGCTCTGGACTAGGCAAGGAAGCAAGTGTTGAATGCTGAGGGTTGGAAATAAGTCCTTATGTTTATGGAACAGCTTTCTTTTGCAGGAAGAACAGCCAACTCCATGTGTTAGTAAGTAAGACAGTGACAATGAGTTAATAGTGGTTGTTGAGCAGAGGATAACAGATGGCCCCTGGGGTGAGTGTGCTCCCAGCTGATGCTGTGAGCAGCACAGCCCTGCACAAGTGGGTTGTGAATGGTGCAAAGCCAGGGCTCTGCATCTCCTCTTGGGACAGTTCTTGTTATTGCTGTACGAGCCCTGTATCCTTCAACACTCAGCTTGGGGAGGGGAACTTCAGCTACTTAGTCTTAGATGTCAACTTAAAAGTTTCTGCTGCTTTCACCTGTGCTACATTTTACTGTTGCTTAATTATTTTGCTTGTTAGCTTTGTCTTTTTTACCTGTGCTTCAGGTTTTGTGTGCAGGAACAGACTATTGGAGCTGTCTGTGTGCATTTTCTAGCATGGAACAGTTGTTTTTTTCAAGGTCTAATACTGTGTTTTAAGGATCTGTTGTTCTCATTGATTAAAAAATGAAAAAGGAGGACAATTTTACACAGTTTATTGTACACCACTTCAAAGGCATTATCTGCCTGAGGGAGAGAAAACATGGTAGCATTGTGGAAAGAGCCACAGTCAGTGTATAAACACCATGGAAGTCAGAGGACTCTCTGAGAAATGGGAGTGAAGCTTCCTGGCTGGTGTATTTGTGCAGAGATGTAATCCATTTTCTCTTTGTCTTTACTGTGTCAGCATGGTCCACTCAGGAATTCATGGTGCCAGTGGCTCTCTGGAGCTTTTGATGGGTCCCTAACTCTCCCCAAGAATTATCCCATGTGAATGGGAAGTCACATCTGTGCAGTGGGGCACTGTCCTCTGCTGGGAATTGAAACAGAAATCAGCATGTTTTTGAGGGCTCTTGCCATGATGTTGGCTGTTCCTGGGGCCTGAGGTGGCTGATGTCCATCCTCTGCCCTGAGCTTCAGATGAGCTCTACCCTCCTGTTCATGGAAGGGCAGCTGCCCTTATCAACCATATCTGGTTGATATCTTATCTACACACATATCTTATCAAGGGGCAGGGCTGCTCTTATCAACTATATCTGCCACTTTTATGCTTATTGGGCCTTGAGGGAAGAGTTTCTGTCTGTTTAGTATCGTGTGAAAATCCTCTTTAGCTGCCATGTATTTCCTTGATCCTTTCTTTCCCATAATCACCAATTAGCAAGATGTGTGTTTACACGCAGATTCTTCCTTTCTAATTACCTGATTCCTAATGCCCTATGGATTCACTGCCATAAATGAGTTTTATGTAACCTCTCACTCCTCATGTGCCTCCTCTGTCCATGTGACACAGCTCCAGACAAAAGCACCCAGACAGCTGTGCTTCTAAAAATGCCTTTATTACAGGTTTAAAGTTGACACACATCAGCCATGAGCAAAGGCCTCATCTATGCCCAGCCTGCAGTAAATTTGACACTCAGCTGTGTCCACCCCTCTGGGAGTCTGGGAAAACAGGCCTTGCAGGGAGCCCCAGAGGTCAGCAAAACAGGCACTCTCAGACAGTTTAAATACAATCAGAAGTTGCTGAATCTCCGTGGTTTAGCAACAAATCACACATAGTAGTCAGCAGGAATACAAGTATGTGGTATAAATGAGGCATTCTGTGTCCAATTATCCTCAGGTCCCTTAGCTATTTAGTTATTTATTGCTTTACAGAATTTTCTAAATGAATCCACACAAATGAGGCAGAGGTACTAAATCAAAATTAAGCCAGCACAGAGACATGTACAGGAGTCACAGACAGCACACATAACCCCAGCAGGGCAGCTCTCCTCTTAGTCTGCATGTTGTTTACATGCTACATGCCATTATCTGCCAAAGTAAAGATTCCTATCATCATGGTGGCTTTCTTTGATGTCCAGCAGGGCAGATGCCTTGTACACATGGAGGAAACTGAAAAAGTCTTTGTTCTGCCCTATCCAAAGGTCATGTTTCCAAGAGGGAGACTCTTCAGAGCCAAATCTTTCAGGATTTTAGGGCTGTCTGGGAATAAGTGAAAAATAGTTTTCCACAAATCAAACCTGCATCTTGATAATGAGTTGGGGAATATTCATGAAGGGAAATTTCAGTTTTGCTCTTCAAGAGGGCCCAAATATGGTAGTCTTCTATAGATTATAGAATCACACTCCACTGCAGCTACTGCCATAGAGACTGTAGGTGTTGAACTGGTCTGTGCATGCAATAACCCAGCACTGGGGCTGCTGCCAGAGATGGAGGCTTTGTCTGCTGTCAGGGACAGGGATTAGGAGCTGCAGGGCAGCCCTGCTGGAGGGCTGACAGTCTCTGACACGTCTGCCAGCATCACCAGCCACGGGTCAGGGAGAGCAGGCTCTGCTGAAAAGGGAGGGAAATCCCAACTTAATCTGCTTGTGGTAGATCCTCTTTCCTGGGCTCTGCCCAGAGTAGCAAAAATTCCCTATGAAGGAAAATGAGCGACTGAGGATGATCCCTGGCTGTAGTGATGGAGCTGGGAAGCAGAGGCATTCAGAATGTTAAAATAGTGAAATGTAACAGATTTATGTGAGAGCAGCTGCTTCCCTGCTGTTCTGCTGGGTGCACTGCCTGCTGGGGACTTGGGTGGCGCAGGCTGTGCTGGCCACAGGAGAGGCTTGCAGCTCTCTGCCACTGACTGCTGGGGCTGTTACTGGTCTGGCTGGGACCTCATCCATCTCTGGTTAATGGAAACAGGAGCACAAGTGGGTGCTTGAAAAGGGGAACGAATAAATAGGACTGAAAGGGAGTGAGAGTGAGGTAGGGAAAAAAAAAGAGGAAAAAACACTGAAATGTAAGGTAGGGAGGAGAGAAAAAGTGGACATTGAGGAAAAAGGGAAGCAAAAGTATGGCAAACAGTGAATGGGAGTGCTTGCTTCCTCAGCTGCCCTGACCCTGCTGAGCCAGCTCTCCTGAAGCATCTCCACTTGTCCTGCCCCAGGGCACAGTGCCCAGCTGTTCCTGTTCTACAGCAGAGCCTGACCCTCACCTGCCTTGTGGAGGGCAAGGTGTGCAGGAGTGGGGAAACAGCCCTCCAGCTCTGCCTGCTCCTTCTGACAGGACTGACCCCTCATGGCATCAGTGCCTTCTGCTCCATACTCAGGTCTCCTTAGGAGGACAAAAAGTCACTCCTTCAAGGGAAGTTTAGGTTTCTGTCTGTTGTTTCCTAGAGTGATCAGCTCAAGCTGAGCTGGTTCAGTACAGGCAGAGGGAGGGGAAGGGGACATCTGTGCCAGCAGATGCACTCTTTATCACAGAGGCACCACTGGCTGTGGTAAGGCAAGGTGAGAATGGGTTCAAAGACCAGTCTCAGTATGGTAAATATGGTTTGAAGCACTGAAGGATTTTGCAAGTCATTCCAAGGTCCATGGATGTTTGAGCTCCTGCCTCAAAGTAGTGTCAGACTCCTCCTGTTGTTCCCCTGGCCTGGCAATGTGGACTTTGCTTGGTTGGGACTGGGTTAGAAAGGATCCAGTGCAAAACTCCCCCCTACCCCCAGCTGTTTGTGATTCATTACTTATTGCTTTCCTGTTCTTGGCAGACCTAAGCTATGGATCTTACTGCCTATTCTCAGAGCTGGGCCCTGTGTCTTGTGACTGTCTCCTTCCTGTTCTGCTTGTCTCTGTTTGTTTTTTTTTTTTCTGGAAATTTACAGCCATATGCACCAGGATAACTGCAGTTGCTGGTGGGAAAGGTGTACATTGCTGTGTGCATGCATTCACACGGACTGCTGTGTGCCAATTAAATATACCAATGTGTTAAGAAAAAGGTCTTTCAAATTAAAATTCAGTAGCAAACTCCCCTTTAATTACTACTTATTAAAAATAACGTAACACTCAGTTAAAAGCTTTGCCAAACAATAACAATAATCTTGTAAAACCCCATCATGATGTTCAAGCAATACTTTGCCAAAGATCATTAATTGGGTATGTGTGAACTTTTATGTTCTTCTGTAATTTAGTTTTCAGTCTTTAACTGGAAAACCTGTTCTTTCTGCTGAAGGGATGTGCCATGTGGATGACATGCTGCTTGAGGATGGAAAGAAATAGGAAGAAATATTTCTCTGTTGCAGTAGGACAGGAGAGGCAGAGGCTAACCAGGCAGACTGATTTTTCAGGGAAGTCACTCAACTGCAGCACTAGCTGTGCTGGTGCCAGAAAGCAGCTTTGCTTCTCTGCCAGATGGGAAGTGATGACCCGGTGACAGGAGCTGGTAGGCAATCATTTTTCAAAGAACAAAAGAGTGAGTAACCAGGAAATGTTGAGGTGGATTGAAGAGCTGAGGGAAGGAGTTCCCATCTGTGTAGCTGGAGACACTCAGCTGTCCAGAAGAAGGGTGCAAAGAAGTTGCTGAAGTTCTGGTGGAGTGGGTGCAGTGCTGCCCAGCTGTGGGTCTGAAAGGGGCCCAGAGATGCTGTGGCAGATGACATGTCCCATGGTGATGAATGCTGCTTCTGGGCCTCCTGCTGCTTCAGTCTTGAAGCATCTGCAGCCAGAAAATGAGGGTGAGGAACAGAAAGTCTCCTCTCGTGATTGGCCATGGCCTAAGTGATGCAAATGTCACGGGATCCCCTTTTGACCCTGACTGACAAGTGAAGGAGAATGTTTCTACTGCTTATAGTACTGACATCTTTGTTCCTTTGTCAGTAAAATGAGACATAGGTAGTTTTGTGCCTCGAGCAAATGTAAGCCTTTGATGTGGTTGTGTGTGATAAAGTTATTATGATAATATCAGTGTACTTACAGAAAAGGCTTAGTATTGATTAATGTTTTTGCCAAATAGTCTTAACTGCTTTGTGATCCAGATCCTGAACCATGGGGGAAAAAAACCCCACAGGAACCTAAAAGTGAAGAGAGAGGTTTTGTAACTACATCTTTTGAACACCTTAAATATCCACATCCTTGAATAGACTGTTATGGACAAAAAGCTGCTAAGGTTTTCACACTAGAAGCCCTTGAAAGTCAGTTTCTTTCCTGCTTCACTGCCAAGGCCCAGCCCCACTTCTTTGAAAGCTGATAAAATTGCAAATGCCTGAAATGGGATGGAGAGCAGCAATCCCTCACGCAGCTGATGTGTTCACAATGGGGCACTCTAACAAAGAGGTAACAAGCAGATTACTGTATATGATCTCAGGTGAGAGTAAATTACTGCAATTTTCAAAACTAGGTGTTGATGGAAGAGCTTTTAAACCTGCAGTTAGGCAGTTTGAATGAAATGTTGAGAGGAAATAAGAGAAGACTTTCATGTGGCATTAACTCCAAGGGTGGATGATGTGATTTTAAAGAGGGACTTAAAGATTAATGGATTTTGGTTTTTTTTAACCTAGAAATACTCTATATAGATGCTGAGTTATCCCATTCTTGCTGAGCATGCTGACTGCACCAAGGGCTGTCTGTGCTTTAGTTTTGAAATGTCATTTGTGTGCCTTTGTCATTTGCTGTTGAATTTGAACTGGGCTTTACAGAACCTTGTAAACAGAAACAAATCTTCTCATTCTGAGGACTGATGCTAAATTATTTGCTTTCTTAAAGGTAATTAAGGTAAATTTTGTCTGTGGTCATGGTAGAATTAAGGAGAATTAGCTGAGTTGAACAGATGTAAAGATGTAACAGATGTTAAGTAAGGCAGCCTCAGCTGTGGAAAGGGAGCTCGAGGTCTCTGAAATTTGCTTTACTTTGCCAGAGCAGATCTAACAGACTTACTGTGTGTGGAGCTGCCAAATTGAGAATCACACTGCCTGGGCAGGTAAGAAAATAAACAATGAATTTGTACCCTTTTAAGTATCAGCTGTAGGAGTGTCTCAAAATGGAAGGCACCTGGAACTGGAAGTAATTTCTCAAGTTTTGTCTGAATATTTGAGTCAGTCCCATTCCCCCTTCAGTACCTGTGGGAGTTCTGTATGGAGCAGGAATGAACAGAGCACTTACAGCATGCTGTGAATGTACTTCTTGAAGGGAGTTCAGCTTTCTTTATACTGTGAGTGCTGTCTCTGGACCACTTTTGCTCCCGTCTGTCTGAAAAACCTTCTTCCTTCCCTTTTGCTTTAGAGTTCAAGCAACTCTCTTGTAGTTTCCAGGAGTAAGTTACCTGTTGAGGTGATGATGGTAAAGAAGGATTTTAGGCAGGCCAGAGGGCTACACAAACTGTGCTGTAAGATGCACTCAGTCACGTGGCTGTGCAGCTGCCTGCTCCTCTTCTCTGGGATGAGTGAGCTCTGTGTGCTGCTGAGCAGTTGATTTTCTTCAAAACCCTACAATCACATGCTGACTAGTGAGATTACTGTTCAGTCCGGGCATGGTTGTAATTATGTTTAATGTATTAAAGGCGTAAAGAGCCAGAGTCAGTAATTTTTATGACCTGTGTAATGACAACCATAAAACCAGGAGATTTGGTTCCCCAATCACTTTTATGCTCTTGTGCTTTGGAGTTGGGGATGGAAGATTTAAAAGTTAAATTTCAAACAGAACACATTTGGGGTTTTGATCTAGTGACTTAGTCTGTTTCTGCTTAATGCATTTTCTTGGATTTAAAACCTTTTTTCATGCCACTTGTTCACTATTTCACTGGCCACTGGAGAAGTGGATTAAGCACACAACAAGCACAGAGAGGCAAAAGGCTTTGAACAAAGGCTTTTGGCCTCTTTTGTGTTCTGGGGACATACACAGTTGTTGGAGTAGGAGGATGACCTGGGTCATGAAGGTCAGCCCTCTGCTATTATGGGTAGCTGCAGCATTAAATGTCTTTGATAAATGCATCCTGTACTGTCTCAAAGCTAATTCCTTTTCAGCCTTTCCCTGTTTCTATTAGAAGGTTGTTCTTTCTGAGGGTTTCTAATCCTTCTTATTTCAAGCCTAAACTTATTTACAGTGAGTTGATACCTGCTTGGGTTTATTTGCTGCCCTGAAAGCTTGACAGTATTTCTGGCAGCAGCAGCCATGCCAGACCCAATGAACCATGGCTGTCTGTGTTACAGTCTGTGTTTTTTCCCTGTGTTACACCCCATTGTTCCCTCGGTGCTTGATCTGGAAGGTGTTGCCCATCATTGTGTTTTGGTGATCCAGCAAAAGAGCATCCCAGGGCTGCTGGATATACTGGTGATAGAAATAAACATAAACAGAGGAGCTGATGGAGCCTCAGAGCTGAAAAGGCACTTGAGGCTTTCCTGTTGCAACACCAGTAGTAAAGATTGTTACAAGGAGCAAATCCAGCAAAGGGAGACTTGATTTAGATCCCCTCACTTGGTTTAGATCTCTCTCACATCTAAGACTGTGATCCTTAGGCCATTTGGTCCTGCTGTACCTCAGCTGATCCTCCTGGGCTGCCACATGGTGCACATAGCACACAACTGGACCAGTTGGGGAAATCATGTGGGAGACACCAGGACATCTCAAATGGGGCAGAATGCCTGTGCTCAGATGAAAATGTCTGTGGATCTTAAAAGTTCTCTTTCTGGGCATTTTTGTTAGTGTATCAGCATTGTGATGTGCTTAATTATAAGTACAAAGACTAACAGTAACTATATTTTGAGACTTGTAGTAAAGGGAAAACCAGGGAGAGCAGGTTAAAAACTAAAACAAACTGAACAGAACTTGCCTATGTGCCCTTTATACAGAAGCCTCTCTCCATGCTTTCCCCAAAGTATTTAGCAGATCACCATTAATAGACTATTTTTCTCTGTTTGTGTTATCTGTTGGGAAGTTTTGATTGTGGAAGTTTTGCATCTCATGTGGCGAGGCTGTTCATATAAAAAAAGCACATTAGTATAAGGAAAGATTGAGGGCTGGGTCTCACAGACTGCAGGGTCATTAGGCTAGAGGCCAAATTTCTGGTGTTTGCATGTAATATCAATGCTTAATTAATATGTTACAACAATGATGAACACTCATAACTATCTCATTAAAGTCTTTCTCCTTGTATGACATTCCCTATTAGATTTTAATAAAAAAAGTTTTCTTTAGACTCTGTTTTCTTTAGACACAGTTTGTCAGTTACCAGTGCTTGATAGAAACCTGTCAGAGCATTAATGTGTTACAGGTTTTGTGCCTCACCTTCTCCCCTCGAGGTGAACCATTGTTTAACTGAGCAGCTTTCACGTCTGCAGACTCCCCTGATTTATTTCATGCAAGCCCTTTGTAGCTGTGTTGTTACTATGGTAATGAGAAAACATAAACAGAATAAATGAGTAATGGTGATAAGGAATTGTTAGCTGGCAACAGAGATGATACATTTTGACCCTTTGTGAGATTTCTTTGTTGTCTGAGGACAAACAACAAAGGGAAGGGATGGATTTCATCTGTCACAGGGACAGTATCCAGGTGGAGAATATGAATTGAGAAGAGATGCATTAACTCCAGGACAACCTTAGGCCTTTGGTACCTGTAACAAAACTCTGGAGCCCAAAAGGATGTTCAGAAATGTTGGAATAAAGACACAGAATTAGTTGCTCTTACTGTGTTCTGGAATGTGAGCTATTCTGGCTGTTGGGGATGAGTAGAATGCACCTCATTCAGAAGACAGAAGCAGCAGTATGTTTTATTAAGGTGAAATAATAATTTGACAGCATTCAATAAATTTGATGGTATTTAATAAAATTTAACAGGGGTTTGCTACAGGTCAGTAAGTTTGATGGCAAGGTTCACCTTATTAATTACTGCATGGAAGAAACATCAAAAGGAAAATTGGATTAGAATCTGGTTAGAATGATTCACACAGAGACCACAGACCTTCCTGTTGAGTCACGAGGTTCAGAGTTGGACCCCCTTGTTCTCTAAGCTCCTTATGGACTCTAGATGCAATTGGGACAATCTTAGTCTCAGACTTGGACAAAGGTATGATGTAGTCAAATGAAATTATCTCTATTAAGTTTATGCTAATGAATATTGAGTAGCTACTTAGATTAATAATGTTTCATTAGAATTAATTCAGTGTGCTGCCAGTCACTCACTGAGGGGAGCCCTCTGCCTTGGGCAGGGAAGGCTCTCTTGGGTAAGGAATCTCAAACCTGGAGAGGCATCCCTGCTCAAGGGGAGCTCATGAGTGCTGCAGTTCAGCTGCAGCTGAGGGAGAGCTCAGGGTAATATTTATAGAGTGAAGTAGCTGGCTGTTAGTCAATAGTATAGAAAAAATACATTATTTTGGTTTAGCTCTGATATCTTGTTCTGTACTTGGGTTATCTGGCATTTTTGGGCTTTGAGACAACCTTTCAAAATATGTTTCTGAGGCATCTGCAGTGCCCTGTGTGTGAGCCAGGACTGCCAGCCCCCAAGCTCACACAGGGCTTGCTGCACCTTCATCAGCATGAACCAAAGCACAGCCTGTGGTCAGGTGTGCCTGCCACACTGCCCCACAACTCTGCTTCTGGAGGAATTAATTGTCACCTGGAAAGTGTTGGTTGGATGGATCTCCTGACATTTTGTCAGCTCCTGGGAGATGGCAGCTCTCAGCAGCTCCTCCCCACTGAGCAGGAGGAAGGGCAGTGCCACTGAACCTGCTGGAGGATGACTGGATGTGACCAGGGGCCTCTCACATCCCCAGGGTCCCTGCTGAGCCAGGGCTTGGCAGCACAGCCTTTGCCACAGGTCTGCACAGTGCTGACCCTATGAACTGCAACCTTCTGCTCTGGGGGCTCTCCAGAAAATGGAATTGCTAAGTCATGTGTGCAGTTAGCGAGGAAAAACCAGGAGTTTCCTCGCACAAGAACTGAAGCTATGTTCAAAGTACAGCCCCTGTAAGGCTCTCTGGAGGCTCTGCAGTGACAGCTGCTGATGCTCTCCTGCATCCCTCGAGCAGGCTCTGTGCTGACTGCTTCTTCATATCTGTTAGAAATGCTGCAGGGCGTGTAGAGCTGTGCATCAAGGATTTCTGCTACAGTTGCACTCAGAATGAATATTCCGAGGTAGTTTCAAGTTTAGATCAGGTTTGACAATTTTTTTACTTTGCCCAGACTTTCAAGGAATAAGGTGTTGCACAGCAGAAGCTAAAGTACTAAAAACCTCACCATCCATGTTAAAATTGATTTGAAATCTAGGGATTAATAATTGCAAAAGCAGTGAAATAATGAATAGTGACTTTATAGCTTTCCAGTGTAAACAGTTGACAAGATGGATGCTGAGCCTCCGTGTTGCCATTGTTGCCTTTCTTATTTTTAAGGACTGTTAATTTTATTATCATCTGTTAGGGGGTCTAGAGCTTTATAGCACACATAGAAAGCTGTTGGCTATAGTTAGTTGCAGCTGTGAAAAGTGCAGCTTCCAAAATAATAGTCAAAAGGGTCGGGTCCTCACCCGGGGGTGTCTTTGCAACTACCACTACTCATATTCATTAATGTAATGTTCTGATGCCCCTTAATTAGGCCTCTTTGAGTGATGGTAACAGCAATAAACTGTTGGTGAACTAAAAGCACTTTGGCTTCAGAAGACATGGAGCTGAAGTTAACAAGAAATGCAAGGTTCAAGACCAGAAGTACTGGAGGTGTTTTTCTTAGCAGGAAAGTTGAAAACTCTAGATATATGTTAGCCTAAATTTTATGGTTGGCCTATGCAATATAAGGCATAGCATTGTAATGCAAAAAATGAATATATTGTTTGTAGACACTCAAAACCTATTTATATGGTATAAAACATAGTTTTCTGCTGGAACAGCTCAGGAGGACTGTGAGAGCTGTGGCCAGGACTACATTTACCTTTTTGTTTCTGATCTATCTGTTGAAACAGGTGCACTGTAACTCTCAGGGAAGCTGTGCTGAGGAGCAGCACGTCTCACATCTCCTGAGCAGGGCCAATACCAAGGAGTGCCCTCCACAAAGGTTCTCCTTGGACAAACAGAGACCTTGTTCATTGCCTTCTTGGTGCTCCAATGATAGCACCTTCCAGAAGCTGGGATAAATGAAAGTGGGAAGCTTTGGAAGTATACAATGATGACAGTTTCTTGGTAGTTTTCAATAGCTGTTTAATGTATAGAAAGTCAGAGAACAAAGAAATGGAATATAGACTTATCAGTATCAAATGGATTTATAGATATAAATGTACGTAGAGATTTATTTCCTATTGTCCTGAGAATCCTTACTCCATCCTCCTTGGTTGAATTGCAGAAAAGTCAATGTATTGCTTTTGAGCTATTGAGTTAAAACCACAGCTTCCTAGCAAATAGAAATTACTCTCTTTTCAGCATGCTTCAAAGCTAACCTGGTCCTGTGCAGTACATGCACACAGCTTTTAAAAGCTGCAGTTGATTATAGGCATGATTTCATATTGAAGCAGGGTTGTACTCTCTGGCCATCCCCTTAGAACAAGCCAAGATAAAAGAAACATTTTTTCCATTTTAAGCAGTTATTAGGCATTATGCAACTATTTCCTTTATATTTTCTAGTTTGCCAGAACCTCATTGAGTTTAAGTGTGGTAAGTGTGGCTAGTCTGTTGTTTTCCAAAAAGCTTTTCTCTATCTGTTTATAAATCTACAAAGACTTCATTTATGGGTTTGAATGCTCTGGGGGTGTCAGTAAGCACTAACTGAGATTTGTGTTTTGTTCTGAGATATCTGTGAGAAGTGTAATTATACAGTTACATCCTGCTAGGATTTCTAGTGTGTTTACTAGAGTGCATAGTTAATCCCAGCTCTTGTAATAAACAGCGGAATTCTCTCTTTGGGGACTGACAAAATCAGTCCAAGTGCAATCCTAAGAGTAAGATGTAATTCCTACAATGTCTAGGTTGTCTGATTGAAAATGAATATCTGTTACAAACTTGTTGTGTGCAACACCAAGCTGTGTTTCAGCAAGAACTGAAGCACAAGCTTAACTTACAATTCTCTTGATGGTAATAAGATACATTTGTGTGCTGGACATGCACACTTGGTTTTCAACAAAATGAATTCCATGGAAGTCAGTGCCTGTGCTCTCCCTAGGCATTTCCTACAAACTGGGATTCAGCTGGTTAGGATTGTCAGATACACCCTGTGTCCAGCTGTGTGTGCCTGCACCCTCTGCAATTTGCCCTCCCACAATTTTGCTCAAACTAGTTTGGACTATTGCTCAGTAGTTGTAGCTTGTACAGCTACCATAACAGGGTTTACAACCTTTATTTGTGCCTTTAAAAATGTTTTTAAATGCTTTCACTTAAAGGAAAATAACAAGTCCTTTACCTCTATGAACTAAGCAACCTTCAAATCTGAGGAGGGAATAATTAGTTTTTCAGAACAGTATGCTTCAAATTGCATAAAAGAATGATGTCCAGTACATAAAAGAGCACAGTGTCTGCCATGGACCTATATTCACCCAAAGTAAAGGATAAAAAGAACATATTTGTGAGATATTGGTTCTTCTGTAATATTCTAAGGAATCATTGCTATTTTTACTAGATCATACTCTTAGGGTTTTTTTTTCATCAGCCCATATTGAAAGCTTCCAGGTACTGTGTTCTGAGGCTATTTCTTGAGAGTTAATTATTTGGCTGAAATGTTTACTTATATCAGCACGATTACTTTATCTATGCCCCTTTTTTAGGAAGCTTAGGTTCACTGTTCATTCATTATTTTCCTTCTTAAGTTTAATTTTTGTGTTTCTCTTGCAGTGTGGAGTCTTTTTCCCCTGAGCAGACAGGTTTCTTTATCCCCACCTTTAAATGGCATAATGTTATGTTCTTGCAAGTCATTCAGTGTGTTCATGTAGCCAGAAACATAGATTTTTTTTTTTTGTACCAACTCCTCTGTGATGTTGAAGAATTTTTAAGTATACATTCCTAGTGTATGACCTCTTTGGCTGTATGGTGATTATTAATATTACAGAAGCAGCTAAGAGGAAATGACATCAGTAGATAAGATGAACTGTGCAATAGCAGAAGCTTTATTCACACTGAATACACTATTCATTTGCACAGAAAGATCATTTCTCAATTCAAAGAGGAATATTCTAATTTAAGTCTAACTTCAGCCATATGTCAAAATCTCTAGAGAAACAAAGCTTAGCACTGTGCAGTGATCCCATAAGAAACACATTCCCCTTTGTGGATGGGCACATGGTAGGTGCATCCAACTCTTGGAGCTCTTGTTTTTCCTGACAAGAACTCTCTTTATATCAGAACATATTTCAGTTCAGTCAATTTGCTAATTTAATGTAAAGTGACCTGAAATAGGGGAAATACCATAGTTAGTGGTCTTCAGGTTCACTCCCCTTTAAACCCAGCCTGGGTTTTTACTACTAATTTAATCTTATTAAAAGGTGATTTTACATTACACTGAAGAAGTAAAATTCCAAAATACACCTCCATGAAATAAAATCATACCTAGAAATTTAATTGAACGTGGGGGATAATGCCAGATCCCAAGCACAGAAAGTTAAAAGGAGTTCTCTGCTTAGGTGCACAGGAAAAAGCAGGAAACAGTGCCTGCTGAATCAATCTTAGCAGTATGGCATTGTGGAGATAACTGGAAAACATTTTGTGTTTTGTGGCATACCTGCTAGTCTGGCGCCTCAGGCCACTGAAAGGGGCAGGGAATTTCTGTAGAAATTGCTGTCCTTTGTGCCAGATCCTATAGAGAAGAGTTAGTAACTAACCCCGTCCACAGAATGCTCAGCACAGCCACCCACTCTTCCTGTGCTGTGCTCCCACACAATGGGATTCCATGGTTTCATTCAGATTTAAAACCACATGCTGGCTGCCTTTGGTCACCTCTGTTGGTATAAATCACACCCTAACAATGGAAGGCCCTAAATAAGTGGGCCCTGTGGTAGACAGGCTTGGACAGTTGTGTATCTCCACTCGGGTCGTGTCACAGCACCATCACCACTGCTCCTGCAGGTCAGAGCAAGGTCTTTTTCCCTAGCCACAAGCCTTAGGGCAATGAAATGTTGGAAAGGGAGTTATAGCAAAATAATGATTTCATCCTGAAGCCATGTGGGGTTTGCAGAAAACCTGTCTTCTGACAGGACTGACTTGACATTGCTGGCACACCCGGGTGAATATCATTCTCTGATAAACACTTTGGAGTTCCTCCAGGTTGGTTTGCTTATTCTTGGAAGTTTTTGCCAGTGATGTATGTACTTCTAATTTCACCTTGTAAGCCAAGAGAGAAGAGGATTGGGAATGATTAGCTTCAAAGGGAAGTTTGTTTTCTAAGCTCTGAATTCTTACATTCGAGGAGTCAGGGAAGAATGACAGAACTGGTGCAAACTCATACTCTGCTGAAAGAACAAATTAATTGAAGCCAGGAAGATTCTGATGTAGGTAGAGTGATGAGTGAAAAACAGTTTTGTTTTGTTTATAGACCTGCTGGGTTTTATTGGCATTTGTTGCTCTTTGAGTGCATGTATTTATTTATTTTTGCCTAGTTGTTTGTTAGCCTGTAGCTACTTGCCAGGATTTAGGAAGAACAAAGTTTGCTCAAATCACTGGTTATATTGCAGATAGATTTGGCCCAGTGTGTTTGCCTTGTCGTTTGACTGCATTGTTGACGTGGTTATTGGTGTGTCTTCCTCCCCACGATTATGTAGGACATTTTCTGTCTCCAAAGAGTGGAGAATTTGGCAAGGAGAGCTGAGAAGCATCTGGCTCTTTCCTGTTGTTCTCTCTCTCTGTTACTGAGAGTAGGGCAGTCTCATGGACAGCTCTAAATTTAGCTGCTAATTTCTGTCTTAGGAGTCAATTCTGCTTAGAGTTTGGCTAGAGGGATACCTGGATGAGATGAGTGTCCTGGGTTTGGTACCTAATGAATTGCATCCCCCTGGGAATATCCCTGTATATTTTCTGTAAGATCCCCAGATGTTTCCAGGTTATAAAGCCCCAGCTAAGTCCTGATCTGACTTGTTTGTCAACAGTTTACGACCTAGTTCAGAAGAGGACTTAATTTCTCTACATCCCTTTGAAAGGGATAGTACAAATGGCAAAATTACATGCCTTGGTGGTCTCTCTACATGTAGATGTGTAGGCAAGAGAGTTTTTCCAGGGGTTACCATCTTTCTTGACACAGCTGATTGGAATTCATTGGTGAAGCTCCATGTTTGTGGTCACTGGTCAAATATTACTTCTTGCAGTTAAGAGACTGGACAGAATGCAGTTAAGAGATGGGCAGAATGGCATCCTGTTGGAGCAGAAATATCCTCCCTTACATTTCCTTCCTGCCTGATGTAACCTGGCTTTGAACAACCTTCATTGCCTGCCTACCTGAGAGGTTAATTTTTTGGATCACATTTGATATTTGCCCATAGCTGGAAAATATGAGATCAGATTCCACAAAGCAAACACTGAAATCCAAAAGGGAGATGTCATACCTGCAGTGTGGTTCCACCAGAAAAGTGCTTCCATCATATCAAAGTATTTACAGAAGTTTATAGGTTTGTATGTCTATATATCCATAGTATATACAAGACTGATGGTAGTATGATCCTAATGAAGTGGCACCTGCATTACTGGTACTGCCTTCTATACTTTCACTGGCATTTACCCTTTCAACTCAAATCAACTTTTTGCGTGTTCTAAAATAATGAGAATATTTACAAAATATGTAGAATATCAACAATATGGATTCTCAAAAACTATGTTTTCAGGATCAGAAAGGTAAGGACTTGGAGTTAGGTATTAAGGTGTAGTTCCTAGATTTCTAAGGAGCAGCTCCAGCTTGCTTCAGCCAAAGATCTCTCCCTGTTTCATTGAAACAGTAATTTTCATGCAAAACACACCAGACATCACAGGATTCCAGTAGTTCCGGCCCATTTGTCTGCTGCTGCTAGGAAGTTGTTTACTCTTTTGTATCACTCTCTGCTGACGTCTGCTCACTGAACAATGTCATCAAATTTCCTGTTTTTTGGCTTGTGGAAAGCAGCTCCCCCACCTTCTGCTCAGGCTTTGCTGCGTGGAGCTCTGTGGAGCGGATGCACCCAGCAGACAGGATGCAGGGTTAAATGCAGCAGAGCTAAATAAATAAAGTAGGTGTTCACTTGTGAACTAGAGCTGCCTGCTTGCCAGGGGGATAAAGCTGACAGCTCAAACATGGAGCAGTGATAAAATACTTGTTTCAGGTTGTGAGGGTTTTTAATGGCTTTTGGATCTTTTTCCATGAGTTTATGTTAGCAGCTTCCTGAAGCAGCCTGAAATAGTTTCTGATGTGATGCTGTGTGATGTATGTGTGAAAACACCTGTGTCAGGTGCTCACAGCGTGCTGCTGCTGTAGTTCTGCAGGCAGAGGGGCTGCCAGCAATGTGTGTCCATCAGCAACTCCTCAGCTCCTCAGCCTGGTGCTGAGCCCAGGGGTGCTGACACTCTGCCAGGGGCTGAACCCTTTACCTTTTTGGGCATTAACTTCCACTTGGGCAAGCACCAGCAATGGGCAGAGCAGACCAGGTTCAACAGGTCATCCAAACAAAGTTTGGGGTGCTTTCACTGATAACACTAATATTGTCATTTTTGCCTCCTGTCATCCATAGCAAGAGGGAGCACCTGTTGTTAGAAAACCCACTCAACCTTTGTGAAATAGGGCATGCTGTGTCCTTTACCTGAGTCTTGTGCTCACCTCTCTTCTGTAGGTCTGTCATGCTCCCCCCAACTTAGTGTTGCTCTGTCTCGAAATTCAATTTTTCCTTTCTCCAAAGAGCATTTAATCACTACACAAAAAGAATTTTTGTAAGGATTCTCCTAACATCCTTTATTAAAACAAAACAACACCCCTCCAAAGAAACAAAACAAACCTAAAGCACTTCCCCCTCCCCTTGCACCACCCACCCAAAAACCAGAAAAACAAAAATCCCACAACACAGAACATTTGGAGTCAACTTGCAGAGCACTGAAAAAATGTGGGAGTATCTGATGACAAACAGAACTACAGGGTATGCTGGAGTGATTTATAGGAACTATCCCACCACTGGGGGCATGGAGTTTGTCTTTATTTTTTAAAGGTTTTTATTAAGGTAGAGCCAGAACATTTTCCTTGCTGCCTTTCTCTAAATTCAGTTTTGTTGCAGTGTCTCACTGATGCTTGCAGTAACTGGAAATAGTCTGAGTGTGTGAAGTACTGAGTGTGGAGCATGTGGGCTGGCACCTCATTGAAATGCTGAGTTCTTGTCATCACTTCTGACATCTTCATGCTTGGATCTCTGCAGAGACAAAAATGCTGTTTGCCTCAGAGTATCTTCCATTATAATGAGAAAGGAATATGAGAGGGTTCCCTTGCAGTATCAAGTTCCTGTTCTTGCAGCATCCTGCATCCAGAATGGGGCCCATAGTCAGCATGTAGAGAACTGGACTGGATGCAGTACCCAGCCTTGGGTACCTGTGTGAATCTGCCTTACATCTCCAGGTGTGGGCTTGCATTCTGAATGGGCTTGTCTCAATAAAATCATTCCAATGCCTAAACATGAACATTTTCCAAGACAGGCTGCCAGATTGGATAAGATGTGATTGACTTGCACCTCAGTCAGTTAAATCCTTGTGGTGCAAACCTTGCACTGCACACAAATGGAAATAAAGGAGTTGATCTAGTCCCTGGTACAGACCTGCCCATAGTGCAGGACCCACATCTGTCACCTTCCAATTTGGAGCAAGGAGTGTCTGCTGAGGGGGCTCAGGAAAGAAGCAGGTGAGGAGAGATGTGCAGACAATGAGTTCAGTGCCTAGGCAAAGGTAACACTTCATCCAAAAAATTGGCAGGGGTTTCTATCTCTCTTTGTCCTCTGCCCTTCTTCCTCTCTATGTATTCCCTGTTCCCTCCTCTCCGTGTTTTCTGAGGTTTGTCCTGAATCCTTGTGCCTTGCCATCAAAAAACAGTGCTGATATTGGATTATTTTGACCTCTGTTCCCCTCCCCCCATTTTGTTGGCTGAACTGTCCCCTTAAATTTCTCCTGTCCCCTTTTCCATTGCCCGTCACAACTTCTGCCAAATTTGAACCTCTAACGGTGCTACAGCCAACAAAAATCACCTTCAGGGTTACATTTCCTCTGTGGCAAAGGTGGCCAAAGCTCCCCATTGCCTGTGTGGACTGTAGGGCTGGATGGAGCCCTGCATTACAGGGGAGGGGGCACCAGGGGGGCTGTGCCCCCCGTGCCCCTGCAGAGCTGCCTGCACATGGGCTCTGCCAGCCTGGGGGGCCCAGCAAGCCTAAGGCACTCTGTTCCTTACCCTGCAGTGCAAGAGCTCAGCAAACTTTGTCACCAGGGCATCCGAGTACCAAGCTCCTTCCTGGGGCCCTTGGGCTCAAAATCTGCCAAAGGGCTCAAAATCTGAGCCTCTGCCTCCTGCTCCTGGCTAAATTTATTCATAACTTGCCCTCATGGAGATTTATAAGTACAGATGCAAGCTAAAGCTCCTGAAAAGATGTCATTCATTTTATTTCTAACAAATAAATTCCAGATGTTTGCCTCTAACTCCCTGAGTGCTGATATGATCAGCTTGGGGCTCCAGTTGTTCAGTCTTATGTTAGATGACAGAGTGAAATGAATGCTCACCTTTGCCAGTGGTTTGCAGTCAAAGGGACACAAGTTTTTCTAACAAGTTGAAGCTGAGAGAGTTCCAGATGAGACTGGGAGGGTTGAGTTGAGAAAACAACTGGCTGGCACTGCAATGGCAGAACAGTAGTAACTAGATTTAAAAGAAAATGAAAATAATCTTGTATGGCAGAAAAACTGGAAGTAATGGAACATTTCAGAAAGTATGCTGTCATGTACGGCAAAAAATAGGTCTATACTTATCATAAGGTGTTTCTTGCTGCAGACTCTGAAAAGCTGCTTATGTGGGAAGCATTGATTTGCACAGTGCTGCTTGCAAAGGCTCTAACCTAATTCTTAAAGTCAGACTTGGGGGAGGAAGTGTTTTTCTTTGACTGGCAGAACCAAGAGATTATTCTTACTCTAGAAGAAAATAGCAAGGCAGTCCAATGGTAGACCTGGTAACTCTATATGCCCTATGTGCCATGCAGATTAGAAAAAAATAGAATGGGCTAAAAATACAGAGCAGTGTAATTGCAAAGCAAAATCATCAGTTAAGCTATTAAGTTGTCATAAACACTGTAAAATTCTGTCTTGAAACTTGGTCTGAAGTAGAAATGTAATATGTGCAGTGTGAGTTGTGGCACCCATGGCTTCACATTTACAGTGTCAGAAAAATATTTTACCTAACACGGGCATGTTTATCTTGTAAAAAATTTAAATTTGTTTTAAATGTTGTAAGCAGTATTCATTTATGGTACAAGCAAGCCATGCTTCACTTCCTTCCTGAAGAGCACGTGGGTAGCAATGGCAGGGCTGTGTTATTTAAGAATACATCAGGGCATGAGGCTGGAATACCACACACAGTAGGTTGGCAATGGATTTGTTGGGTTTGTCTGACAAAGGAACTCCCAGATGATCAATTACTCAGCATTCAGGGCCAGCTGGGCAGAGAGGGAAGGACACAGAGCCATGATGGACCTTGGTTTGTACAAGTGCCCTCTTTAGCTTTCTGTGGAGCTCAGAAAAGGAGATGTGCAAGGACACAGAATCCCAGCAGCAAATGCCCCAGATGACCTCTTCCACTCACAGGAAATTGTCACAAAACCACTGCAAATCTTGCTTGCTTCATCTGGAAAGTATTTCTGGGTACAGCCTCTCATACTGTGGCCTACAAATTTTGTTACTCTGTTTTGGTGGGGAACATACTGTGAGTAATTTATGTCTAATGGAGTAGTGGTTTGATGCCACCTCTAATGTGTTCCTGCTGTTTCACATAAGGGGTGGGTTTTTTTGTTGGAATATATTTGAAAGTTCTTAGCAAAATTAGATTACAGAATATGACTGGATTAAATTATGTGTCTCACAGTATATTCTGAAGTCATCCAGAGTATGAACATATTGGTTCAAATTAAGCAATGAAGGAAATAATTAGAACTGTGGTGTTCCATGGTAGGTGCTCAGACTCTACGTGGTAGTGGTTCATAGAGTTAGTCAAAATATATTCCTGCTGCAACCCATTACTAAAATTGTAAAGTTCAACACTGAGCAGCACACCATTTATTTTGTCTTTAGAGGATGAGGACAAAAGAGATGCAGAAAAAGCTGCTAACCACACAAATATGAATGTGGTAAGAACATTTGTCCTGGCTTAAAGGAACATGCAAACACATAAAACAAGTCAAATGAAATTTCCCAGGATGAGAAAAGCTTCCATAATTAAGGACACTGTTCTCTCCTTCATCTATAGTAAGTAATTACAGACATATGCTCAAAGTTTGTAGAGGAAGAAAAAGAAATCAGGTGAAATATCTGAGTAATAAACTTTTTATAAGTCAGATCTATGTCATTCTTCACTGAGTTTATAGGTTTACTTTTGTTTTTTAATTCTCAAAGCAACTTATAGTTTTACTGTAGTTTTATTGGAACTGTTAAGAAAGCGAGTCTGGTTTTTCATTTCTGTTGCTTACCTATGAGACATTACACCTTATACTAAAAAACTATTTATCTTTGATATTTAATTTATTTGTAATGGGTTATATTTACTGATTCACACAGGCTATCTTTCCTATTAAACTGGTTTATAGAAATGCAGTATAATTTTTATGGAAAGTAATAGTTTTGTTTTATTCTAGTTCTGTGAATTTCCAGCTATGTTTTGTGTCCTAGAAGTCTGGCTGAGCTCAGAGTCAGCCCATGGAACTGCACTAAATTGCATATTTCATTAATAGAATTTTTCTGTTTGCTTTGGACGTTCTTCCTAGTATTTCGCAGCTTGGGGGAAAAGGCAAAAGAAAATAAATGAGTACAGTTGGTTTTTTACTCAGCTCTGCTGGAGATACAGAGGAGTTTCTCTTCTGCCTGGTGCAGGCAGGTCTGAGGAAGTCTCGGTCCCCACAGTTTGGTCATGCAGATACAGTGTCCATCCTCCCCAAGGGAGGACACCGAGGCTTGCAAATTAACATTTCCTGCTAAAATTTCTGGTAAAAGCTCCCAGCCAGAGCTATCAGCAGTCTGGATCACTGTCTGGGAAGAAGCACTTGGTGCAGGGGAGGAAGAAGGAAATGGTGACTGTGAACTTGCTAATGGTGTCGCCAGACAGGACTTTAATGTCTATTTTCTCTTGTTTGTTCTTTGGCATAAAGCTTTCACGCTCTCAATGGAAGGCCCAGGGCTGCTGCATCCTCTCCTTAGAAAAAAACAGCAGAGTGGGGAACATATTCTGGGTAGTTGCAAAACAGATTAGACAGGCTTGGTTAATGCCAGAATTCGGATCTCAAGGGAGATTGATTTTGGATAGAGGCCAGCTTTCCTTGCAGCTAATTATATGAGGGTTTTGCATAGGTGGACACTATTTAGTTATTTAATGAGTAAGTGGAGCCTCTCCCTTTCATAGTGCTCCTTCTTTTAGTTCATCATTGTTATCCAAGTGGAATAAGGATGTTGCTGCCTGGCTGAAAGTGCCGTATGTAGCTCTGTTCCATGTGACGCAAGAGCCACCTGTGCACAGCCCCAGCACTGGTTCCTATTGTAAAACATTTGTGCCACTCTCAGTTGCAACACCAGACCTTTTTAGATGAGACAGATAAATTTAGGTGTCAATAAAATTGTGCAGAAGGTGATAGGCACCTGCTGATCCTAATATTTGAGAAGTTGTTTTTGTCACTCCAGGCTCGGCTCGGCTTGGCTCACATTTTGCAGTCCTTGCAGGGAGGAGCAGAGAATCTGCTTGTTTCAGAGGCAGCACATGGTGCTGCTGTTCAGACAGGCCCTGTGGAAGGGCCCACTCAAGGGTCTGAGGACTGGGAATCTGAGGAGTTTGATAAAGGTTCTGAGAAAAAAATTTCTGACACCCACTCTCCTTAGAGGCAAGACAAGCACTGTTCTATAATTGTCCCTTCAAATGACATGTGAGAAGTCCACATCTGCTCGACCAAATGCACCTTTCAACCACTGCTTTTATAAGCCTTCATGGTTTATACAGCACTTATGCTAGGCAGTTTGCAGGTGAACACGTGTTGACATTAAAGATTTACTCAGTGTTTTTACATCTTCTTACCCCTCCATGTTACAGATCTTTGTAAATCTTTCAAACTTTGTGACTGCAGCAGCTCTCTGTGACAAAGTTTCACTGATGCCATGCAACTTGTAAAAGTATTTGATGCAAGTATCTCCAGATGTTATCTCTCTTTCCTGGAAATCTCAAGGTTAAATAATTTATATGAGGCTATTCAACACGTATAGATTATTATCTGGATAATTGTGGCCTGTGTACTCAGTTTGAGGAATGCTAACATGGTACCTGAAGAGAGTATATTTGGACAGTAGGGCAGGATTTAGTCTTAAGTGGATATTTGATACCCAGCTGGATTTGTTTCCCAGTTAAGGACTGCAATGTCAGAGTGCTTTATGGGCTTCCTTGAGGATGGGTTGTTTATTAAAGAGCTGCCTTGTGGGAGGCTCCTGTGCTGAGGCCTTGCCTGCCCCAGCTTTAACACTGAGAAACTTTACTAGGAGTTGGTAATGCATTGATTGCTTGTGCGTTTCTATGGAGAAAATCATGCTGCTGGTACAAAATAATAATTTATTTTGTACCAGCAGCATCTTCTTTGGCATATCCAGCAGTTCTTTTGTAAAGGAAATGATACTTGTAGGCAGAAGATACAGAGATTGCTTTGTATTAAAGATTATAGTATAATTACACAGAGTCTTTCATTTAAATTAAATAAAATGGTGTGCCTACCACAAATCCAGATAGAGCGAAATTAGATTTACAAGAAAACTAGAATGAAAAACTGCTTTGTTGCAATAAATTCTACTTAATTGCAGTTCTGATCATAATGAAAATCCCGCTTTATTAAAGACATGCAGAGTTAGGGGGATTGGCATAACTGTAAAATGGTTCTGTACTTAAGGAAAAAAAAAAAAAGCCGTGGTCCCATCCCAGGCGTGTGATATTTAACGAGCCCTGTGGGCTGGCAGCAGCACTGTGTGTTACTGAACCGGATCGGGCAGAACACCGGTGTCAGCTTTCAAACTCCCCTGTAGGTCCTCAGGAATGAAGAGGCATCTGTATTAGGGGAGGCCAGTCACTCGTCCCCTCTGCCAGTGGAGTTCCCAGTGGTCAAAAGAAAGGGATGCCCAGGACTCTTAAATATTTTTGTCTGTTTTCCTCCTTATCATAACACCTGAAGTTAGTCTGTTGCATTGGTTATAGCTGTGAACAAGCAAAATTAATGCTAAACCTTAGAGTGAAAAAAGGAGAATATTCTGCTGTGAATTTCCTCAGTTTTTTTTAAAAAAAGACATCTTGAATATGCCTGCAGTCTCAAGTCTTCATTTGCTGGAGACAAAGTTCCCAATTTAAAAAAGGTTTGTCTGCCAAGAACTCCTCTTGGTTTTCTCAAGTGTCAATTGACAGTTCCACTCAGTCTGAGAAACATGTACTCAATAGACAAAAATACAGTTATGTTTATTATCAGTAATGAACATTTCTCCTTTGCTCTGCTGGCTGCTGTCCCATTGACTTTGCATTTATTCTACCTGCAAAATCCCATCTCAGAGACAGCACCTTTGTTGGTGCTCAGAGCAGCTCCCAGGCAGGGCACTGGACAGAGCACAGGTGAGTTTGTGCACCCTGAAGGTGGGCAGAGCACTCCCCTTGAACCCCAGAGAATTCTGGTGATGTCCAGCAGGTTCCCAGACATCTGAGTGAGCTGTGTGAAGGTGTTGTGTGTGGCACATGGCTGGGAGAATAGGGAAGGAGGAGGAGGAGGCAGCTTCGTGCTGTCACCATCCAGTCTTGGAGGAGTAAACTGGCACATCCAGGATGCCACTTCTGCACAGGCTGGAGAATGTGGGATAAAGATAACAGATGGCAGCAGGTGGAAAAAAATACTGTGGTCAGTAGAGGCTGAACTGTGTCAGCACACAAAATGCGTTACTAGTGACAATAGAAAAGCAAATTTATTCCTTAACAAATGGAGGTTTAGGACAAAATGGAGATCTTCTAGGAAGCCTAGCAGATCTACTGACTGAATTCTGCTATTTTTGGGCTGTACTCTCTTGCTTTGCTTGGCCTGTTTGTGATGATTGCAGTGTTGGTAGATCAAGCCATGAAAAGTTTGTCTGGCATAAAGTAGCTGGAAAACTTCCTGGTAGACTGGAACTTCCTCTCAGTCAGATGAGTCTGTTCAAATCCAGATGGTTCAAAGAAAACTGTCACTGAAATTCATATTCATAAGGAAAAAATGAAAACTGATAATGGAGTTCTGTTGTGTTCTGATGCATTTTTAATCCTCTATAAAATAAAATTAGTAAGTGGCATCCACCAGAAAAAAAGAAAACTAGCTGATAGATAGGAAACAGACTAGCACTTAGTGCTATACTTCAGGATCTTGCAGAATCACAAGAGAGCAAGCAGTTTTAATCATATTAAACAATAGAACTACTGTGCCATATTTAAGTCTCCCAGAGTGCCGTGCAGTTCAACTGTTAAAATGCAGGCAGGAAGAATTTCCCTCAGGGCCAGAAGAATGTTGTATTTGTACTGAAGTGTCTGCTGAAGCTGGGGGGATGGAAACTGAGCCACAGCTTGCCTGTAAAATTAATACACCTGAGGCAACAGCAGACGAGTGAGAAGTTCCTTTCCCATTTGACAAAGGTGTTGGTAAAGCCAAAGGCTGCATTTATTTGTTTGGAGTTACGTGAACCCTGATATATTTAATGCTCAGATTTTGAACATGTCTTGGCTGATGACCTGCAAGACTTACACACCAATTTCTTCTCTGTTGACTTGGCCAGCCTTTGCATCTGGGTAAAAGTTACTGCTGCCAGCAGATGAGAGAGGATAGCACAGTGAAACTTTTATAAAAATGCTGGTGTAGGAGGCGTGAGCTGGTCCCCAGAGCTCAGTTACAGCTCTCCCAGCCAGTGGAATAACCAGGCTTGAGTCAGCTGAGAGGTAGAGGGGAGAGGAAAGAAGTCTCTCAGCTTTCTGGGAGTTGCTAGGCACATTGTTTTTATGTGGCTGCCACTAAAGCATTTTGTGAGATACAGCGTGGCTGGTCCTGTTTGCAAAGGGGAAAAGAGAGAAGTCTCAGGGCTGCTGGAGTACAAGGGAAGAGCTGCTGAAACTCAGCAAGCTGCAATATCCACCCAGATGTGCTGTTCAGCTGCCCATGAGGTACCATCTCACAGAGGCAATCACAGCCCTACCCTCATGTAGGCCCAGGGTACCAGGGGTGCCTGACTTTGCAGGACATTCGCTCTGAAGTGCAGGGTGTTGTATCTGACCCTTGAATTTTGTCAGAAGCTAATAAAACATGGAATTAGGTGCTAGTGCCTTAAAGATGACCTCTTTCTTTTTTCTTCATCTGAAGCCATTCAGTTTCTGCATGTTGCACATTCTGTTCCTGTTTGAACAGCTGAAAATGTTTATACTTTTTTTTTTTGCATTGATAAAGGCATCAATTTCTGCAACCTATGTATAGAAAACCATTATTATAGGGTTTAAAAAATTCTTCTAAAGTACAGGCCAGATTATTTAAGCTGCTGGTTTTCTCTTAGTGCAGGATATAACTACAGATTCTCCACAGCATGCCCTCACCACACAGAAATACTTGACTATAGTTCAGTGAGCAGCCCAGGGATTCAATATGGGGAGTCCTCACAGCCTCCAGACCAAGCTCCGTGCATGTTTGGCCCAAATGGAGAAGTTCTTGCCAGCACTTTCAGTCAGAAAGTGGGACCTTAATGAAGACCCCAGTGAGCCATCTCAAATCTTGAGATTATGAAGACTTAGGGCACTTTAAATTCTGGGCTGGTTGGTCGGAGTAGGGTTTGGCAAAATGACAACTATGAAGCACAGACTAATGTTAAGGTTATTCACACTTGTTGTTGTGGAGTGTATGATTCACTTTTTTTCTCTTCTAAAGAGACAAATAGATGAAATTTCAAGCCCAGTATGATTGTGCATAAAATGCAGGTCTAAAGGGGGTCTTTGCATCAGGTAGATGCTGCAGCAAATATAACCTGCTGGATTTGATATGAGGATTGGTTTCCATTCAACTTTGTTCTCACCGGATAGAAAAGTCAGTGTGGATTAATGAGTAAATGGCTCTCTTTTTCTGACTTGGCTGATGTATTCCATCCCTTTTTGCTATGTGATTCATTGACAGTGAGGACTCTTGTGTAAGTATGTAGTGTGAGATTTGCAGAGTTGCTTTGCAAGAGTTGTATCTAGCTTAGAAACCTACAGTACTGCTGTGATTACCAAGATGTGATATAACTTGTTTGAATTAGCACCAACACAGTTTTGAATTTCAGAAATGAGTGGGTGTTTCCCAGGTATCAGCCTTGTGGTCCCAGTATGACCAGTGCCTGCTGCTGTAAGTTGGCCAGCAAGCAGGGGCACTGGACACCCTGCCCAGGGATGCCAGGGCTCAGCACAAGGGGGGCTGGAGTTGTCTCTCTCCCTCAACGCCTCAGTTCCTTTAAATGTCAAAATGAAACCAGCAACCTCCCTTTTCAAGGTTGAAGATCTGTTCCATAGGCATGAGTGATAATGACATTTATTTTATCACTTCAATACCATATCAGGACCTGAAAACATCCCCCAGTTTGTCAGGCTGTTCTGTGTAAAAGTTCAGACCTTTACCAGTGGCAGGCACTGCTGGATGGCTTTTCTGCTGTCACTGTACAACGTGACCACAGTGAGCCACTGGTCTGGGCCAGAGGCCATGCAGGCCCCACCACAGTGCAGATGAGAATCCAAGTCACTTTGGGACAGTATTGTTAATTATTCCCAGCCAAACAGAATGATTCACTTTTGCATGTGCTATGCTTGCAGTTTGATATCCAAAGTTTCCTGTAAAGCATAAGGGGAGAATTTATAAACAGTAGAAAATGGGAGTTCTTGATTATGTCTGAAGTGTGCAAGAAGGCAGCAAGTGTGATTTCACAACAGCATTGCTGCAGTTCTGTTCTAACTTGGCTTCATTCATGGCACTAAGGAAATGCAGTGGGCAGCCAGGCCCAGAAGACAAACAAACAAACATATATAATAGTGGTTGGCATGTGGGGCAAGCTGAACATAAGCCAAAAATCAGCTGTGCCAGGGAGAACCCTGGTGGAGCTTGGATGGTGCTCTCGTAAAGCAGTCCCAGTCCCACCAGGCTGTAAATTTCCTGGGAGGCTTCCTCAGGACCTGGTTTAACACGAAAATTGTCCCCAGGCTGAGTAATGGAAGAGTTGCTGGATTTTGGGAGAGGAAAGGTGTTGCCAGTTCATTGGGAATAAGAAAGTGGGTCCTGTGGCTGGTTACATGCCCAGAGAGAAGGGCCAGCATCCTGATGTGAGAGCTCTGGCAACTCATTACACTCAATAAAGCTTTTCTTCTCACAAAAACTGCAAGCTGTCAAAATTGTGTGTTACTAATGATGTGAATTGGAGGCCAGAGTTGATCTCTCAAGAGCTCATTTATGTAAAACAGGCTCAAAAATGGGTACTAAAACTTAAGAATAAGAAAATAGAGGGTGTGTTACCCATCACTTACTGTCTGCTGTATTGTTACATGGCAGCATTTTAGATAATTTTTCTAGGAATCAATTTAAACCAGGAAATAGATAAAAGAAAAATTATAGCAGAACAAAACATTGAGTGATCTGCAGGCCTTGTGATACAGATATAAATCTGTATTCATTTGTTGGGAGAGATGCATCAGTGAGAACACGATTTAGGTTAATCTAAATGCTAGATTTTATCAAAGCACTGAGTCAGGATGCTACATTATGAGTTCAGAGTCTGTGACATTTGTCTACATCTTTTATGAAGCAGAAATAGGAAAATAATATCAAGGACTGGAATGACTGGTTTCATCCAGGTTGAAGAGCAGTTTTGGTAAACTTTAATCACCTTTCAGAACTCATGTCTTTGTATTTCAGCAAAGAATAAACTGACTCGTACAGCACAGGGTCTTTGAAGGCCAAGTTTACCTTTGTCCTTGAGTCTGTTGAGCAAAGGCAGAAACCTTGGACACTTTGTTCTCTCTTACTCTTTATTCAAACCATTGTGCCTCCAAACAACAAAATAAAGAGCTGCACAGGGCCAGACTCCCACTCCATTTACACAGAAGTAAATCCAGTATATTTTCCTTGTATTTGAATTGCTCTGGATTTCACTGGGTTTGCTAACCAGGTCAGAATTCAGTCTGTGAACTCTAAAATTAATTTTATGCTGTGCCTGTTAGGAAGATCTGCTTGGACAGCTTTTTGTGTTACTTGCACCGATGTTGAGTTGGTAACAAAAGACTGCTGTCAGTGTGTGCAAGGAAGACATGAACAGTGATGTTCAGTGTCCAGCAGAAAGCACATGGAAAATAGGAAGCTGAGTCTTAAGTCATCTACATATGTTTATTTTGTTGGAGAAAGAAGTAGGTGGAAGTAGGGAAAGAAGTAGTAGGAAAGAAGAACATGGATTGGATTAGTGTTCATATATTTCAAAAAGTGATGAGTGTTATGATAAGCAAAGAAAAATGTGAATTGTGAAAACTTGATCCTGAACATGGAGACTTTCTTGCCCAGAAGTATGAGCTGCAACAAGTCACAACACCTCTCTCTGTTGAGAAAGAGGAGCCATGCTGGCATGACCTGGCTGGACAAGATCATGTACCTTGTCATGCCAGTTTGTAGGAAAGTGTCTATTTCCCAGCTTTCAGCATCCAGGAAGATTTGGCTAAGGTTTCTGAGGAAGTATATTCTCATATAGATTTCAAATCTCTGCAGCAAATAGAACCTGAATCAATAAAAGTTTAGGGTTGAGCCTTTGTTTTCTAGGGTGATAAATCTATGCCTAAAATGGTAGGTTAAGAGAAAGGAGTTTTTTTCCTTTCTAAAATTAATCTCTGTTTTTCTTAGAATTACAAAAATTAAGTTTATGTTAACAGTCCTGTGGCTTCCAGCATATCTTGATAATGAAGACTGTTAATTCTTACTGTGATGAGTCAACTCATGCAGATTCGTATCATGTACCTAGTATATGTGGAAAATATAAGTATGTATTTTAAAATCAGATAAAAAATTTTGATGATACCTTAAAACATTGATCTGAGGAAAATGATGAATTTTGCTGTCTGTATTCCAGTAGGACTAGCAGTGAAGTCATGTGTCTAATCACTGTAGTTATTTGTCATATATTACAATGAGTCAGAGATTCTGACTGTGCCCACTGAGTGCAGATGTTGCCCTCCAGCAGCAGCCTCCATCTGCAATCCATTCAGGAAAAGTTCATGGCACCTCTTTGTTGCAGTGAGCTGCAGGAAAAGGCAGCTGTGCTCACCTGGCAGAGGCCACAAGAGCAGCAGGAGCAGAAGTGCTGCCCAGCTGCCCCTTGGGGAGAGGTACTGCCAGGAGGCCAGGGCTGTGCATGGAATGGGCAGAGCAGGAGCCACTCCTGTCTCCAGCACAGCTCCTGCTGTGGCAGAAAGGAAGGGATGGAGCACTGTGGATGTCAGGGGAGTATTCCTGCTTCCCCAGGCACCAGCAGCCCCTCCCATGGGTGGGCAGTGCTGAGTGTTGCACTGGATTGCAGGGGGCTTTCCTTTAAAACACCCCACAAAAGCTTCAGCAAAGAGAGCTCGTAAGAAAATCAGCCTCCAGCAGGAATGCATTTGCACCTCCATAGCAGGAGTATTGCATGAAGTTTGATAGCCAAAGGATCTTTTGGGAGCTAATTCTGCCCAAAATTTTAGGTGTGCTCTCCTCCTCAATGGGTAATGGTAAGAGGTATTTTGGAGAATGCCAAGATACCCCACATTTAGCAAACAGGAGACCTACAGGCTGCATAGATCTGTCCCTGTCACCAGCCAGGCAAATTATCACCAAAGGGAGCATGTGAATCAAGCTGGCTTTATGTCCACCTTTTATTCCTTTCTGCGTTTATTTATTGAGCATCTGAAGTTTCTCTAGCAGTAGGAAGAAAGAAAAAAAAATCCAGCAGTGATGAACAGACTATTCCTGTCTGGTAAAATATGAAGAATGACTCATAGAAAGAAGTACTTTACCAGGTTACATCGGGTCAGGGCTGACTTTGTTGTACTTTAATCAGATCAGTCACAGTTGTGTAGGTCTGTGTTTTTAAAGTTTCACTTAAAATTTCACTTGTTTTTATTTACCCAACATTCACTTTTCTCAGGGCATGGGAAACGTGGACTATTTCTATCAGCAATTTCAGTGTTTGTAATGCAGCTGCTACAACACAGAGATAATTTCTGGCGAGTGTTGAGCTGCTCACAGCAGTCAGTGGATGACCTTCCCTGCTGACAGCTGTCAATCACTTACAGCTTGTGCTGTTGCCTTGGGGTGAATCCCACTTTGTGCCAGAGGCAGGGCTGGGGTTCCACAGAACAAAAAAATTCAGTGTTCAAATAAGAAGGGCAAATTAGAGGGGCAGTAAATGCTACCAGCAGTAGCTGAGGGGTCGGAGGGTGTGAAATGGCTGCAGGTGCTGGGTGTGTGTTGGAGGAGCCGCAGCCGCACACGCGGCACTTACGGACTCTGCGTCAGCAGCTCTTTGGCAGCAGACCCAGCTCATCACAGTCAGTTCCAGGAACACACAACCAGTTCTACCTCTGTCTTCTCAGACACACTTCCCAATCTGTGCCTGCCTGGAAGGCTGTCACATGCCTAAGCCGTGTCTGCCAATCTGAAAAGGTACTTGAGCTTTTTGACTAGGAAAGAAATTCCAAGGAAGAAGTAGAAGAAGGTGTGAGTGAATAAAGATGTGCTTGTGCAGTTACTACATGTGTGAGCTTTGGCTGTGTTTGGTTTTGTTATAAGTTTGCAGCATTAGAGGTATTTTTAAAGCTCATTTACTTCAGCAATAGTTGAGAGTTTCTGCTAATCCTTTCTGAAGCCTTGATTTTTGACACAATCCTTAATTGGCATGTTACTTCTCAGTGCTACCTGCAGCACACAAAAAGTTTAAATGATTAATCAAGTTGTTTGAGCAGATTTCAACAGGATTAAGAATTAACTGGAGTTCACCAAAATTTTCCAGCTGAGATGCAGACCAGGGCTTTGATTCTACTCAGCAAGTTAATGTGTAATAAGACAGGTTATCTCATCTGGTCACTTCTTGTGACTTAGGAATAAATGGTGTATAGACAGGTATTTTCATTGCAGCAATAGCCTCAGATTTCTGGCAGAAAAGTGTTTTTCAGGCTCAGTCCTTTAAATACTTCAATTACTCTTCGTTCATAAACTTCTTAAAAGAAAGGAGCATCTGAAAAGCAGTAACTGGCAATACTGTATTTATCTCATTTGTTAAAATTCCCCTTGGGCTGGGACTGATAGTCCAAGGGTACATTGGAGTGGTAGGTGGGGTTCTGCATCCCCCCAGCTGCCGGTGAGGTTCAGCTCTGGATCTGAACCTTCCAGCTCAGGCCATGGCCCAGTCACATGGAACATTCCCTGTTTTATGCTGCCAGGTAGAGAGTACAAAAAGTCCAAGGTTTGATTTGAAGTACAGTTCTGGACAGAGAAGTAACTGTAAAAAGGCATCTTTTAGGTATCTGTTACTCAGGTGACATGCTCTCTCCATGTCCTTCAGGCATTTCTGCTGATCTTACTGATTCAGGACAAATAGGTACTACTGTTAGTGCTGCAAAACCAGTAACACTGATGCAAAGAGCTGGATTCTCCCCTGTTCTGTGTGTTACCAGCAAAAGTCTTTGCTGTTTTGCAGTGCAGATTTTGAATAATTGGATGATGTACCACCGGGGAGAGTAAAGCAGCTTGAGTTTTCCAACTGAAGAGAGATTTTTGGTCTCAAGATCAGAAACAAAAAGAAACGACTGGAGTGTATTTAAACGAAGCCAGTCTGACCCCAATGACTGAATAAATCTGAAACCCTTCCATGCCATTTGAACATCAGCTCTTAAAGGCCCAGTTAAGCAAGACAGGCAAACACAGGCTCCTGGCATGCTTTTGTAGGCACTGTGTTGCCATTTTGCCTTGACTCATGTTTGTTGCTTATTTAATGTTGCAGTGATGACTTCCAAGTTGATAAATAAATAAAATCACGAATTACATACCCTTAGGGCTGAGCAATGGAGCATTAAGGTCATGAAAAGAGTGGAGCATGCAGTTCTAAAAGATTTTTCTGTGGGATGTGCTGATGATTCTTTGAAACTACTTACTGGAAAAATTATAGGTTGCAAAGCAATAAATCTGATCTTCGAGTGGGTTTTAATTTTGAAAAAGAACAATGTAAAAATGCCACTTTTGTGCTCAACAGCCCTTTTCTTTAAATGTTTTAGTTCAGAGATATCTTACATTTACTGCATTGCCAAAGATTATTTTCTTCTGATTTTAAACTCCAGTTACTTTTGAAGAGTCTATGTGACTCCAAGGACCAATGGTTGGACTTTGTTTCCTATCTTGCATGGGGAAAATTGTTATTCCTGCTTTTTAGCTTTTATTTCTTGGACAAGAGGTAAAAAAATTTAAGTACATTGAAAGTGCTGATGCTTGCCTGGTGGGAATTCTCAAAGAACAAAACCTGTGTAATCCTATTAGAGTGTCCCTCTGTATTTATGTGTTTAACTCCTTTAGAAGTAGTCTTATACCAGTTGAAGAGTCATTCATGTTGAAGTTTGTTTAACGATATAAAAGAGAAACAGTTGTGGAAAGCCGCACATGTGGTCATTGCCCTCCTTCCCATGGAGGAGAGATAACAGAGATCATTTTTCTTCTTCCTTAGGTATTATTCATTAATAAGTTCCCTTCTTCTTTCTTCTAGGCACCAGTAACAGATGTGCAGTTTGGCCCTATGAGACTTCATCAAGATCAACTTCAGGTAACACAGCAGTTCAAACTGAAGTCTTGATTTCTAAAATATCATTGATGTTAAAATTTTTGACTGGAATTTTTTGTATTATAGAGATCTTCACAGAAAATTTTGCTCAAGAGATAATGTCCACATAACAGATTTTTATGATGACATTCTATCTATGTGATATCCTAAAACCTCTGCCTGTTTTCTGCAACCATCTCTCAGCTCATAAAAATAGAGCTATCTATTTTTTCTGCTATCAGTTACCTTGTAATCAGTTGAGTTTGTGCCTCATTCTGTATTTTACTGGTAGTAAAATTCTTAATCACAATCTCATCAAACTGATACCAAGCCAACCAAACTTGCAATATCATTACAAAAGATATGAAGTGAGCTTGGCAAAATATATTTTTTAATTGTTCATTACTGACTGACAATAATTAATCCTCTTTAATCCCTTCATTAATAAATGGTTTATGTCATTTGTCCCCTTACTTTGCCTGGGATAGACATGAGGTTTAGAGATATATGACTCCTTTGGACTTCCTTTGGAAATTCTCCCATGACCCAAGGCATAATGAACCATTAGTCATCTAAGATGTTCCTCTGTCAGTAATTGCAAAACTCCTCAGTAAAGGCAATGTGGACCTAATAATTTGAAAATGTCTGTCTCAAGAACTGCAGTTTAACATCTTCTTGAGCCATTGTCAGAACAGTAATATCATCAAAACTCAGATCCTAGGACATCCTCATCCAGCTGTTCCCCAAAATCAGAATAGTCCTTAAGTATTTCTGCCACCTGTGCTGTTTTTAATGATTGTATCACGTTTGTACAGTCGTAGACCACTCTGAAATGCTGCTGATTTATCCTGGTAACATAGCTGGCAGGTATGAGGGAAGGAGAAGGTAGGCAACATCACATTCTTGCCAGAGTCAGTCATACAACTCGGATCTCCTGACTTTCTGTGCTGTTGTTGAAACCCATTCTTCCCCTCTTAAGGAGTTTTATAGATTAACTTGACTAAACACAGCCCAAACTATGACATGTCTTTTGCAAACAGTTTTGCAGGTTGCTATAAAAAGAACCTGAACTGAATGTGTGCAAAATCTTTCATTCTTACAAAAATATGCAGTACATGGAAATGTTAAGATTTACTGGTAGACATTTCACCAGCCTGGTCCAAAGTGTAACAGCACTGGAGTTCCTAAAATCACACAGAAGATAAACAGCAGTGGGATGTGATGTGAGTTACACATGCTTCACTTTGACTGACCAAAACATATATGAGTGTGGCTTGATTCAACTTCTGAAAGATTGGTGTCTTGGGACAACAGACCAAATGCTGGCTTAGTTACCCCTCTCTCCCAAAAGGCTGCATGTGCTGAGACATTCCCCAAATCAGCACAGATCTATAGTCTGCCATGCTGTATTCTTTCAGGCAAGAGAAGTTTTCTTCTGCAAACATTATCCTGACACAAAGCACAATTGCATCAGTGAGTCTTCCTTGGCAGACTTTGTTCATCTTCTTTGATGTATTAAATCCTAGAACTGGAAATACATTTTAAAGGAATTGGGCCTTATCATACTTTTAGTCTATAGGCATTGTGTTGATTTTAAAAAGGCTTAGAGAGATTAGTTACTAGCAATTACAAGGCAAGTTAGGGCAGAGCCAATAGTGGCTCACAGGTCTGACCTCCAGTTCTGGATTTCAGCTATGATAATCTCCTTCTGTCATATAAATCCCATGGCAGGCTTTGTGTAGGAGTCACATAGGGACATACTCCATATACAGTGGTGCTGCTTATGAGTTCAGTTTGGCATGAGGTCCTTTTGACCAGCCTGTCCAAAATTTCCAGAAACCCCAGAGTGGGCAGCATCCAGTACTTTGGGGAATTAGGATGAGATGGAAAGGAAAGCAGATTTTTTGTCATGCCATTGAAGCAGCATTAAATACTTATTCACACAAGATGAACTGTGGGGTTTTGTTGTTGTTGTTGTCGAGGTTTTTGGGTTTTTTTTTCCCTCTTTTCTGGAATATGACCCTGGCAAGAAAAATAAACCCCAAGAAAAAGGCTGCATGTGAGACAGTTTCAGGGAAGTGGACTCACTGTTGGTTCATGTACACTCAGGCATCTTGTCTCAGCTGATTGCCTGAGCTCTCTCTGTAGATAATGACAAGAGAGGCAGTTCCAAAACTTGTTCTTCCCATGTGGGCATGCCATGGCTTGGGCAGACTGTTGCACCCTCTTGAAACACCTCTGTATACAGATAACTATAAGAAAATCAGTGGTCTGTAGAAAGCCATTCTCTTAAAAACAATGGATTAAGCCTCAAAAGTGTCTTTAAAATCCATGGTAAGAACAGGGCAAAGTCACAGAATCTCCTGTAAGTGAAAGACTTGTTTGTGATGCCCCACTGCTGTCTCCACCCCAGGTACTTTTGGTGTTTGCTGAGGAGGACGAGCAGAGCAGCGGGTTCCGCTGGGCGTGTGACAAGGCTGGATTCCGCTGCAATCTTGCCAGGACACCTCAGTCTGCACTGGAATGTTTTCTAGATAAGCACCATGACATTATCATCATTGACCATAGACATTCCAGATACTTCGATGCAGAAGCATTATGCAGGTAAGCACCGTTTCAGTGTAATTAATGCTTATTAACAGTATAGTTAACACAGTATCAAAGGTTTTTTGATTTTATATGATGTTTTTATAAACTATAGAGCAGTGATTTTTTTTTTGGTTTTAGACAGGTGTGCACTGGCAGCATCAAATACTGTTACTTCAGTAACAGTACTGTTACTTTACATCTGATAGCAGCAGCATTTTTGGTTGTGTCCTAGGGTCTCTGAAGCTCCATCTGGCTTGGACACACAGTGTACAAGTTTGTTGCCATAGTGAACTGTTGGGTATTTTTTTTTCTTATGTTATTTCAGTATTTTTTTCTAATACCTGGTTCCTTGTTTTCACACTAAATGAACTGCAAAGATAGCATATGCCACCAAGCACCTTTATTAATTAATTCACTTCATTAATGTTCTAATTGTTTTGGGATGTCACTTCTTGTTGAATAACTCCCAATGCTAGCAGGCAGTGTTTGGTGTGCACATTTCCATATCTACAACATTTGAAAATACATTATGAAGAGCAAAATTGTCAACAGATTCCAAAAATTAGTTTTAGAAACTGCTGTGAAGCGTGAAAAAAGGAGCAAAGGATTTGCCTTTGAGTGTCTCTCCACAGAGCCTGGACAGGCAGCAGTGCCTTGCTCCAGAGGCTTTGCAGTGAAATCACCTTGGGAACGTGTCCGGACTGGACAAGGCTGTGGGATGGGTGCCAGGGTCACACTGTGTGCCCTGGGGACTGTGCTGGGGCAAAGGCTCTTGCTGGACTGAGACAAGTAGATAAGATCTTTGTCAGGCCAACACTAGATAGCAGTGCTGTTCCCTGTATCCCATTTTTACCAATCTGCCCCAGAATTCAGTGAAATGCACCTTAAATGAGTGAGGCCAAGCCCTTCAAACAAGTCCATTAGATGCTGTTTCAGAGAGGATATTTTTTGCTATTCCCCCACTGGGAGTACTTGAGTTGTAGATTGATCTATGTTCATGGAGTCTCAGATATCATTTATTCTCCTTTCTCAGCAACAGGCTCGGGATTTGACATTTGTTTTGTTGTTAAATGATTTTAAAAAGATATTTTGAGAAAAGTGCTGTCTGAAGGTTCTGTAAAGTCATGTTTTCTGAAATGTGAACTTAAAAAGAATTTAAATGGTTTGCTTTTTATTTAAAGGTCTATCAGAACAACAAAAGCCTCAGAAAATACAGTCATTATTTGTGTAGTACAAAGGTAAATACTCATATCTTTCCTTTCCCCTGTCGTCAAAACTGTGAATCTTACCATTGTAAAAGTAAAACTGAAAAACCATTAACATTAAAAAACCTGAATGAGAACTTCCTACTGTACTAATAATAATGTGCTGTACCATAGTTTTTACTATACTTGACCATAGGATTGGGACAGAAATTATTTTTTTAATTGCTGGGTTTTTTACTCAAGAATTTCACTTTGAGTTTTGTTTTGGGTTCCTCCTTACACTCCCCCCCATCACTGCAGGCTTTCACAGTATGTTTCAAACAACTTCTGCAACATCCTGTACAAAACTGTCTTGCACATCTGTGTTTTGAACCTTTCTTATATGCATAATCTTTGCATTCTTATAATGCCTTTCAATATGCATAATCTCAGTGAAAACCAGAGATCTGCTGAGTATGAAAAGTGATACAGAACAGTTTGATCAGTACAAAGTATCATCTGACCACAGCAGTTTTAAAAGCAAAAGAGATTATGACATCTCAGTAAAGTACTGCATATGCTATTTCCTTCCCCTTCCTTTGAAAACATTACTTGTAAAATAATGTAAATGTAAAAAATGAAGAAATTATGTGTATTTAATGAAATTAAATAAGTGGAAGATAATTTCCTCCAAGTATAATTTGGGAATGGCCATTACTCAGAACACATTAATTCTGACAAACAATTCTGAGGTGTTGAAATTTACCATTAAAAATACACTACCATATCTACCAGAGAAAAAGACCCTAATTAAACATTTCAAGATCCAAAACTTCCTGCATAAATCCAAGCTATTGTGCCCTGTGCTAAACATGACCAGCTTCAATCTGCTTATTGACAGACACTTCCCATAATGGCCTTTCTTCCTGATTCCAGCCATACATTCATGTATGTTGAAGGGTCTTTTAACAGTTAGTATAGCCAGATTATTCAGATACTTAATTTGGGAATGTGTCCCAAATGTGAATTACTAGAAGGCAGTGGGTAGGCAACACTAGAAAATCCATCTTCATTCAGCTACCTTGAGTTGCCCATCTAAGATTTGGTACATTCAGATAACAAGTAATTTCTTAAAACTTTGGCTGTGCGGACTTTCAGGTGCATTTCTGACTAATGCCAGCATAAACAACAAGGATCCAGCACAGAAAAAGTCCAATTATCTAGCTCAATAATTGGTTTCCTTGAAGCATTAGAGTTTTTTTGATGTAAGCAGCTCATTACGTGCATGAAGGAAAATAACATTTTGGCTTATCCATGCCAAAGATGAAAGCTTATAAAAAATACAAAAAATATGTTTTATTCCTATATCCTGTAAGGATCTAGCAGCATTAGCCTCAGTGTGACATCTTGGGTACAAGTAGATGAATGGATTGTGAAATTTGGTCTGAGTTAATTACAAAATCTCTGATTTATCCTCCTTGTTTCAAAGGCACACTGATCGTGAGGAGTCATCCATATTGCCCCTGATCTCTGCTGGCTTCACAAGGGTACGTGCTATACTCAGCTGCCTTGCTCTGACATTTCAAAATTGTCATGCAAGAAGCTCTCCAGAAGTTTGGCTGTCAGTCACCATTTGTGTCAGTGATCCAACCTGTAGATTCTTTTTGTGCTGCTCATTCTTGTGTCCCAATTCTGAACGTTGACATGACACTCTTGGGGATGTGAGGAGTGGGACTGAGACTTCTCTACTTCAAGCATTTATTTCAGATTAAATACATGATCCTTTCCTTGAAAAGTTGACATTGACAAATTGATTAGTGGCAGAGTCAGAGAGCAGCTTGCAGTGAACAACAGAATGTGCTGTGGGAAATTTCTTCTGTCAAATGCCAATTCCCATTGTAAACAGGCTTCACACACTGTCAAGTGCTATTAGCTATTGTTTGGAGGCACCTGAGAAGTATTGCATTGAATCTGTTCCTTGGCAACTGTTCCAGCTGAGCAGAAAAGGTGCTAATTAATGTATCAGTTAATTGGGCACCTTATTGCCTTCAGCTGACACTAGAACAAGGTTGGGCCTGATTTACAGCACAATTCCAAATATTTGGTTGCACGCTCACCAGATTTTTGCTGTTCCATCACATTCCATTTGCACCCATCTGCTTATTCCTAGTATGGGCCTGATCCAGGAAATGCTACAGCCTGAAGATAATGGCATTTATATGAACAGAGTCATTCCAGAGGGCACATAAGTAATTCAGCACAGGTTCTGAATTATTTATGGATCAGAGCCTTGGAAATGGGGCTAATGGCAAAGCATAGAAAATTTTGTTTAGTAGCTTAGATTGTGGTGGCTTACCTGTGATAATCAGTTGTCCTGCCCAAAATATCCATGTCTGTGGGAGTTTAGTGTGAACAAAGATTTAACATTCAGGCTCATACCTGGTAAATATGAAATGGTTTTTAAAAAGTGAAAATACTGAGATCATTGCGAGAAAAACCCCAAGGTCAATAAAGGTATATTTCACAGAAAATTTATTTTCATCTATATAGACAATTTGGTATATTAGCAGTTGGAAACTTGTAATAATTTAAAATTTTAACTACTTGAGACATAACTTTTTCATTGTTATTATAAGAAAGCTAAAAGTAGATTTAAAAAAATTACAACGATCCTGCTGACAATTACAGAGAATAAACAGGTTGGCAGAACCTCATTGCCATGAGGATCTGTCACCTTTTCAAAATGCAGTAACTTGAAAAGTGTTGCTAGTACCAAAAAATAATCTCTCCTTGCTCGTGTCCCAGCATGTTCATTTTTGGCATATCTACTCCTTTTCTGGTTCTTTAGCAAGCAAAAGAAATCAGAGCTTCAAATCCTTGCAGACAGGAATGTGTATTAATGAAATATTTCTAACCTTTTATTTGCAGAGATATGTAGAAAATTCTAGTAGAATGGCCTGTTACAATGAGTTGATTCAGCTGGAATTTGGACAGGTGCAGGCACAATTCAAACTAAGGTAATTTTACCAAAATTATTATCAACACAGAATTTTCAATTTTGCCAGATCTTTAATAGAGTATTTATTTTAATTTGCGTAGTTAATTATAGAATGTCAGTTACTTGAAGAAAATACATTAATTGTTAGACTGCAACATTATTCAGCATGGAGTTGTAATACTTTATTTTCATATATAAGAAGAATAAAGTGGATAAAATTTTTTCATGCCTTTTTCTTTTTTCTCCAGGGCATGTAATTCATTATTTACAGCATTAGAGAAAAGTCAAGAAGCCATTGAGATCACAAGTGAAGACCATGTAATACAGGTTTGTTCCAGTCATAACTACAAAAAAATCCTCTGTGTTTTATTTTGTCTATGATTACACTTGGTCTTTCTTACAGCACAAGAATCTAATCTAACTTAATGGTTCTAAAAGATTGAAGTGAGTTTAGCTGTAGAGTAGAATTTTCTCCATTTAAAGTGTCTGGCATAAATCAAATAAATTCTAAGGGAGATTGTTGTTTCTGAATGAATAAGAATTTACTCTCTTGTTTCTATTTTTTATATTGATTCCTTATCTCAATTATTCATTCCTTCTCTGTGTCGAAAATGAATGCAGCCACTGGCTTATGTGCACTCTTTTCCAAAAATATTTGATGTTAGTTTGATGCTCTTTAAAATATAATGGATGTTCTATTCAAATAATTGTACTTTTTTTTCCTAAAATTTGATACTGTTTGATGTATCAGAATTTTTGGGCCAACTGTTTTTGAATGTAATCCTCTCTTAGAAATTTCTTTAAAACAGGGAAAAGAAATTGTGCTTAGTTTTGCAGTTCTGAAGACCATCATCTTTTTAAAGGAGTTAGTTCCAGCCCTAGCCATGAAGCAGTGACAAGTGATTTTATTATCAGTAAAGAGCTTGAGTCTAAGCCCCTGGGAATTATAACATGCACACAAATTGTACCTTCTTGAGCCAAATCTTGACAATGGCAACTTCATTGAAGGATGTGCCTTCTTCATCCCTTTTACAAAAATAACAGAACACATCCTGAAGTTGTTTTAAATACACTTTTTGCAGACCAGACTCCGTCCCTCTGCTGACAGCCCCAGGGTTTGAGAGATGTGACACTGCAGGAGTCCTGGAGCTCCAGCAGGCTCAGGGAGGGGAAGGAAGGGTTCCTTGGGGAAGGAGCTTTTAGAGGAGAGCCATTAGATGTAGAGTGGCTTTTCCTTTCTCTCACATGGAAACATCGTGAGTTGTAAAGGCTTTCAGAAGCTGCTGTGCCAGGACTGTGCTTGTAACTCAGCACTGAGAGGCCAGGAGGGGGTGGGCTCTTGGTACCCATGTCCAGCTTTGTTGGGCAAGGGCCAAAAACTGCAGTGAAATGCAACATTCACTTCAGGGAGCAGCCTGCTTTATTAAATCCCACTGCTTCCACTCTGCTTGGCTGGGCTTGGCCTGCACAGGGGGATAGGGATGGCTGGCCCTGACACAGAATAAGGTGATGAATTTGCCAGTAGATATGGACAATATTCCTATGGTATTCAAACATCCAGTTGGTGATTTTTAGGAACACTGGGGTAGGTTTGAGGTTTATTGGTTTGGGAACTGACAGGGCCAGTTTTTCAGGAATTTATGTTGTCTGTCTAAAGTCTGTGGATATGTGATACTCAGCTGTTTGTGTAATTTCCCTCTCTTTGCTGACATGCACACACTCTGCACAACTGTTCTAGCATGGAAATTCCTGGTTTGCTTCACAAAGAAAAAATGGGAGCATCTCTCTCAGGAATAGTACATGCAGACATTTATTTCAGGCTGGGAAAGAGATCTCCTGGTTAAGCAAGCAAAACAAGGGATTCTCTTGTGTTTTAAGTATACTGTTGAATGGGTATTTGTTTTTTTTTTTTATCTCACAGTACGTCAATCCTGCTTTTGAAACAATGATGGGCTATCAAATAGGTGAACTAATAGAAAAGGAATTAACAGAAGTGCCTATAAATGAAAAAAAAGCTGATTTCCTAGATACTATTAATTCCTGCATAAAGATAGGAAAGGTGAGTAATGACATTGTATCACTTTTATTTGCTACCTGTAAAAGTTATTGTAGTCCAGCAGTGAAACACATTGTGACTTGCAGCTTCACAGACACATAGCATTTGCAACTTAAAACAAGAACAGGAAGTAAGCAATTTTTCATTTTTAAGGGCTTCTTTCTCTTTTCTTTCTTGGTAGAGATACTTGTTTTGCAAAAATCAGTGACTTGCTGTGTTTCTTTATAATTTATGCTGTTCATAGCAAATGGTGTGGGAGTACCGAAGAAAAATGAGATGGATGCACATGTTATCTGGTGCTATGTAAATGAGAAAAGTACCATATTGAAGAATTTCACCATGAAATGTGGAAGCTGATTTGCAAGTTCAGAATGTAAAAATACCAAGGAGACATTTGCAATATCACTTGAAAGTGATAGGCAGTGTCAGGTGCCAGCTGCCAGTCTGTTTAATTCCCTAATGGCATGGGAGCTGTCTAATGGATTTCCATTAGAGAGGTTCATTGCTCAGAGAGGAGCTGGTTCCTGATGTCATTGAACATGTCAGAGTGCCTTGTAGGGAGCAGATGATGGAGGCTGCACAGAGGGGTTTGGGAAGGGCTGTGTTGGATGATGCTCCATGGCCCAGGGCACTGTCCTGGGAAGCAGCACAGCATTGGCACAGGGCAGGGAGGTGGGAAGGGAATTCCCAAGGGAATCAGGGCACTCTGGACCTAAAAGTACAAATGCAAGGTTGTGGTGAGTCGTGCTCTGGGGGTCAGGGTGCTGACACAGCACTCAGTGGCAAAAGCTGGGTGCAGATTCCAGGTGCATTTCAAGGAGATTTTGTCACTCATTTCCAGGAGTGTTTGCCTGTTGGAAGAGGTCCCAGACAGTAATTTGGATTATGGGGCTTCACACTTCTGTTGCCTGAATGAAGTTATTTCAGTAAATGTGTGCAATACAAAACTGATGTTAGGAGGGAGTATTTATTAAGTTATAATTCAAACACATTAGATGTGTCAGGCTTTAAATCCGCACCATCAATTCTCAAGATATAAAGTGATAAAATTTTTTAATATTTTAGTGAGCTGATAAAAAATTCATTAATAATGGAAATATATTTTACTCATGAGTGATAGAAATCTAAATCTAATTCATCTCCTTCCTTGTACTAATTTTACTCCTGACTGTGTGGCTTTAACAGTGAGGGCTAATGAAATACTGCCTACTTAAACCTGTCTGTCTGAGCAGCCTAAGCTGTTTTAGATGGATATATTCTCTTTGCAGGTGTTCTGTGTTTCCCTGTGGAACATTTTATAATATGTAATCTATGTAACCTTAAATTTCTATATTAATATAAAAATTAATTGCCAGTTAAATTATTACAGGAATAATTTGCAAGTAGAGATTAACTGTGAGGAACAACCTTGGAAATACTTGAAGTTTTGAAATCATTTGTGTCAAGATATTACAGCATTTTCAGAGGTGCCTGAGTTACCTGGATCATTCTGACATGGTCTGTGTGTAGTTTTCAGACCTGTGATTTCTTTGTATCCTAAATTTAGAAGACTGCTTCTCACTACAATAGGCCATATTTTGGCTACAGCAAAGTAGGTTAGTGTAGGTTTGTGTAGGTTACAAAAAAAGGAAACTGCTGCTGTGATAATCTCCTGTCAACAGGTTTGACTTTTGTTTTGAACAAATATGGTACTATACTAACAGAGTAATAAAAATAATAAGAAAGCAAGTTTTTCAGATCTTTGGAAAAATCTAAGCTGCATGCAATTTATCTTGTCTTTAAATGGTATTTAGGAAGAGGGACTCTTGCAGCATTTCACCTGTTGTGCTGACAAGTGTAGTGCTGTGAGCAAGTTCAGTATAATAAAACAGAAGTTCATAGGTGTTATACTCAAAACTTGGAAATTGGAAAGTACGTAGGGATTCTTGGGTCAGGATGTTGTTTCTCTTAGCAAAAAACATATCTCTGGAAGTTAATTTTTTGTTACTACAGCTGTCTGTAATTTGCCAGAAGCCAGTGTTATTGAAATGTTCATCCATCCATACTTGAGGAGTTTAAAAAGAGTTGTGCTTTTCTTTATTCTTCTGTTTCATGATTCAAATTGCATCCATTAAGATGAAACGTGCAACTCTGACTAGAATTCCTGGTGCCTCTGATCTCTGCAGTCTGCTTTAGTTTTGCTTTTCCTGCAGTGAGGTGAACCCCTACTGGTGAAGCAGACAAGCCATGCAATTCCTCTCCCCCTTTGGGAACTGTTTGCAAGGTCTTTCCAGAGGGGGTGGGAGAGCAATCCCTCTCTGTGATAAAGGTCTGTGGCAGCACCTTCCTAGCTCAGCCTGCAGTTCTGTGAGACTGTGTTCATGGTGGTTATTTTGATTTGCTCTGTTTTCTGCAAGCAGTTTGCTGAACTTTGCTGTCTGGTGCAGGAAGCCCCAGTCTAAAAGGAAGGCTGAGCTGGGGGGTTCCTCACTGTGGATGGATGTGTGCCTTGGCCTTCCTCGTGGAGTTTGGAAGCTCAGCACTGATGCACACTGTAGGGAGTGGCACTGTGGGCTTTGCTGGGATTGCTCTTTGCTCTGGTTTGATCCCAGCATCCCCACAGCAGGAGCTGGGCATGGAGCTTGTGTGGCTCCAGTGCAGACCTAACCATGGGCTTGAGTGACAGCCCATCTTGGGAACAGCTCTTCTCTGCTGGATTGCTGACAGAGGCTCTGGGAGAGAGCATATGGTGTTCTTAAAATATGTTTAAGTGACATCCCTGGGAGAACTTCACCTACCAGCAGGAGTTTGGCTTGGACCTCCTGCTTCTCAGAATTGCACTGACCTTTTCCCTCACACATTTCCTGCCACAGTTTCACAGGTTTTAGAAATTCGCAAGTTAAAAAATCGATCTGTTGACTAAGAAGAACACATTAGTGAATAACCTGCCTTGAAAAGGATACACTTTCAATGAGGGAATTATCCAATCTGCAGTTTATGACTTCACCCCTTTGTGCACATCCTGGGTTTATTACCTGGGTTAGAGATCAATTACTCATCTCTACCTCATCCTGGTTGTCAGGAAACTATTGATGTGAATACTTTTAATTATGAGAGCATTCAATTTTGTGGTGCTTGCTTTATCTTCATTTGTATTCCTCAAGCAGCTCACGGAAGACATGCTCACTACACAGTTTGTTATTCACAATTCTTTTCTCTGACAGATCCTCAGAAAAGCCTTTCATTTTTTTTTTTTCTGTACAGCCTGTCACCATGCAGTTCTGTGTGGGCTGGAGTCTTTATTTGCTGGCTCCATCCACATAAATGTAAAACTATTCTCTCTGTACCTGTGTTCTGGCCAGCTTGACTGAGAAATCTGTCAGTCTTACATAAATAAATACATATTGTGTGCCTCCTGAGGGTGTTTTCACATACATAAGATCTGATCTAGTTTGTTGAGCTCAACTGAAGTACAGCGATTGGCCTGAAAGTTTGTGTTAAGTGAACATAGAAGATGGATTTAATTATTCATTTATCACTTGCTATTTAGTAAATGACCAGCTCAAAATATGCATCTGTTAAAAAAGACCACCAACAGCTATTCTAGGGATGGAATGGGCAATCCTAAAACCAGAGTGCTTTTAGAGGGGAGGCAGTTATCCAGGAGCTATTCTACTGGGCTCTCTTCTGCTTTAAAAGAAAGAGAATAAATCTCTGCTGTGTTTGATAGTAAACTGACAGTATGGAAAGTAAATGTGCTGGGATACCAAAGCACTTTGAGTCACAGATACATTCAGTGTTACTCAGTGATAAGACATCCCAGCCATGCAGGAGAGATGGTGTATCCAGCAGGGGAGGTGATGAGGGTGCTGTAGCAGCTTTGCAGTGACCTTCCTGTCCTGGGTCCCTGGGAACCCACACCTGCAGCCCAGGGGCTCTGCTCCAGGCAGAGCTTGGTCTGAGCTCCTGCTCTCACAGGCTCTTTGCCAGCTCTGCCCAAAATGACCTGCAACACCATTGAGGTAGGATGGGGAAGAGAATGCAGCTAATTCCCACATTTCCTGAGTTCAGCTGTTGCCCTTACAGTGTTCCCAGGCTGCTCCTCTGGAAGTTGTCTTGCATTAGCAGCAGCACAGAGACCTACGGGTTAGTTACAGGGGAGAAATTTGAGGTTTTGAGCACAGTTTAAGCAGTACTACCTGGTATTGTATTGTGAGGCTGCTTTCAGTGAAAGAAGGTATGGAGCTACAGCTTCTCTTCATGTTTTATCTGAACTTCCTTCCACTTGAATTATTTTTTCAGGAATGGCAAGGAATGTACTATGCGAAAAAGAAAAATGGAGATAGCATACAACAAAATGTGAAGATACTACCTGTCATTGGACAGGGAGGGTAAGTGTGCAAGCTGAAGTCTTGAATTGTGTCTGAATGAAGGCTCAGTTTAGAGTTCAGTTGCCTCCAGCAGATATTGGATTATCCTGCTGCTGAGTATAATGGAAGTTTATGCAAGGAGGGGTGCCTCAGACCTCTGCACTTAATTCCTTGGGGCAAAATCAACTTTATATGTTGTGTGCAGGGAAAGTGAAATTCTAATTCTCCCCCAAAAGGAGCCAAAGATGCAGATGTGCTCAGTTGTGACTGACTCTTCTAATTCTCCCTGAAGTGCAAGTGCACCCTCTGGTCTTTCTGTGCTTCATGTTGGTGTCCAGGACCTACATCCTGTTCCACTGAGCCCCTGTACTGTGTCCTGCCATGCTCACTCTTCTGTGCTCCTTCCATGGCTCTTGCCAAGGGTTGTTGTGGGATGAGGTCACTGTATGCTTTGATCATGGGCAAGATTCAAGCATGTCTAGATTTTTATGCAACTTCCACTGGTCCCCAAATTGAGCCTTTGGAGCACCCAAGTGTCAGCACTGAATTAGAGCTGAGGTTTGGATGGGAATTAACTCGCTGTTTTTTGCCTGCAGAAAGATTAGACACTATGTGTCAATTAGTAGACTGTGCAATGACAACAATAAGGTAAGTGAAAATAGTGCTATGCTCACTTTAGTTTGAGCCCTAAGTATAACAAAATAATGGCAGAGTTCTGACTAACTGGATTTCTCATACTGAATTGCAGGTGGAGAAGACATGTGAATGTATTCAGGCTGAATCTCAGACAGGTAAGACATGTCTCTTCTGTCCCAAGAACTGGGGAACATACCTGTGTGGAGAATAAAGGCCACTGTTAGTGATTTGACTGAAAAACCAGTTTCACAGAACAGTCCTATTTACCTAGTGATAAGTTGGGAATCCAACTCAAAAGGCAGGAAAGTAAATACAAGCCCCCTCTACCTGCCTCCCCTACTTTAGAGGTGACATAAAGCAGCCTACCTTTGAAAAGGCTGTCGCAGGGCCCCAAGTTGGTGTCATGGTGTTGCTGGATTCAGTGCCACCATTCAGCTGTGGGTGGTGGATCCCTGTGATAGAATTAGAAATGAGAAGGATGCTGTCATGTCATGCTGTTGCTGTGGCTGCTCTGTAGCACACAGCACCTGTGTCTGCATTGCTTTGAGCTGCTTTGTGGGGAGCTTGCATGTGGGTGGGAATGAGGATGACGAACACTGTCATTCACCCTCATCCCACATACCAGCCCTTCAGTTAGGACATCCTTGGTGTCCCTGCTGTTGTTAACTGTAGTCTTAGAACAGCTGAATCTTCCCAGGACTCTTCCCAGGAGTCCCTAAGGAAGCTGGGATTCACTGCCCCCCTTGCTGGCCTGTGCTCTGCTGTGGCCCAGCTGGTGGCAGTGGTTACTTGTGTGAGCTCAGGTGTGCTGCACAAGTTGTGTTCACAACTGTGGCTGTGTCACAGTGTGAGAGAGGAGCTTTTCTCTCCACAGTTTCCTTCTGCACGGTCACTTAGGCATGTTCTGCCTGAGAGCTTGACTGGGCTCAGGACAGTGTGATAGGGCAAGAGCTTTCAAAGGCACTTTGATCATCTCTCACCTGCTGAAGCACTGAGGTCAGTGTCACTCAGCTGCTCCCAGGCTTTTCTGAGCTTCAGTTCCTTTAGCATACATCTTAGGCAAAATTTTGTGTCATTATGCAATATCATTTTCTTCACAGATACTCAGACTTGCAGACACAAAGACATGAGGAAAGGATCCCTGGATGTCAGATCCACAACATCTCGTGGGAGTGATGGTATGTGAAACAACTCATCCTGTTGGGTCTGGCTGAGTTGGAGTTGTTATGCAAACCCAATACACAAATTATTATGTTTCTTACCTCTTCCCTTGATAGAGATGTGAAGATATTTTTTTCTTAATTTTGTTTTCTTTCACTGTGTTTTGTTTTGCTCTGTTAGATCACCCTAAACTTGATAGATGAGTCACATACTCAAAACTGTTGCTGACACTTAGATGCCTTTGTTAAATCATCCCTCATCACAGTCTAGGCAGCATACACTAGTGAAGCATGTCTGTGGCAGTGAGAATACAGTCATGTTCCAGCATAGCAAAAATAGCATTGACTCTTCTTCTTAAGAACTGCTCAGCACAATAAGTAATAGAGATGTCTGCATTTTATAGGTAGCACAATATCCAGAAAAATCTCATCTTGACCATTTCTCTGCAGAACCAAAATTGCTAACCAGTATAAAACATTTGTTTTTAAATCTCCAGTGTAATAGGCCAAAACCTCTGCTGTTTTTATTTGGCATAGGTACCCACTTCAAAAGAGCTTCAGTGATTTCCCTCAGCTTGGAAGCTGACTCATTATGACTTGTCATGTTGCATCAGGCAGCAAGATACATCCTGTAATAATCTAAATTCAGTGGTTACCTACCTGTGCCTGCCACTTTATGCACACATATCTGTCTAGTGTTTTAACTGAGTTTGTAACTGAATATTTAAAATAATAAAGCAAAGCCATGATTTTGCCAGGCTGTTGCAGCCACTTACCTCTAATCAGGGACATCAGTGGTTCAGCCAGCATCTCTTTGCAGTTGTGCATTCTGCAGTAGATTGCCCCTGAAAGGCACAGCAGGGTAAGCAGTGCAGAAAGGGCCTCAGGAGTTCCTGGCTGATCCTCTCATGAGCCTTGTCTCTGCAGTCAGGGTACACATTCTGCTCTGTTTTGCCACAGGCAGCTCCCAGCGGCGCCGCTCCTCCATGGCCAGGGTCCATTCCATGACTATCGAGGCTCCCATCACCAAGGTAATGTCACAGCTCTGCTGTGCTGCACCACCCTCCCACTGCTGTAGCTTCAAAAAGGCAGATACTCTGAACAAAAATCCCCCAGACCTGCTTGGTAGAGTGTCATCCATGGAGTCAGCCTTCACATGATCCTATTTAAGAAGGAGGGACTGGAGTTCCTCCTTCTTATTTATGCATTGTCAACTGCTTTCTGAAACCATTCAAAGATTTGTCAAAAACCAGCTCTTTAACAAATTGTGAGAGGCAAGTGGGAGAAAAGTTACATTAAATCCATTCAGAGACGTTTTGAGGCTGTGCCTTGGAGGGGAAAGTCATTAATAAGACTGCTGTCCTTAAGGCCACGATCTTATTCCCAGAGTCAGTAGTAAATGTCAGCGTTTCAGTAATGTCCCTATCATTTTGATTTTCCCCCATGCAGATTAAAGTTTTGTGTCTTGTTATTTTCTTGAGTTTATCATAGTAATTACTGAGTATCTCTGTTTTTAAAAAATCACTTCTAAGTTCACAATATTTCTGATGCTAAATTAGGTAATAAACATCATCAATGCTGCACAAGAGAGCAGTCCCTTGCCAGTTGCAGAAGCTTTAGACCGAGCTTTGGAGATTTTAAGAACCACTGAATTGTACTCTCCACAACTGGGGACAAAAGATGAGGATCCACATACAAGTGACCTTGTGGGAGGGTTAATGACAGTAAGTACTTACTGCCACAAACAGTTCTTGATTAATGTTCACTGCCTGATTTTCCCAGTTACTTGATCTTTATCATCTGCCATGTGCTCTGCCTCTACAACACCAAATTTTCAGGAAAAACTGCACATGTCTTTTTGTGGACTTTCTCCCCCTACTTGAATAATGTAGATCTGAAAATGGGAAGAAAATTGACCAGCCCCTTTAAAACATTAGTTTAGTGAAAAATAGAAAATAAAACCAATTTTTTTTCAATGTGATTCATTTGAGTAAGGTATAGATGGGAGAGGGAGAAAGAAAGAGAATCAGATTTTTTAAAAATTTATTAGTGAGGATTGGAATGACATGGTTCTGGGGGGCTTTTCAGTCTATCAAAAGAATGTTTTCAAAAGAATGCAAAATACATATATTTGTTGCTGTTTCTTGGATTATATTTGTACCTGTAGCATAGTATCTAAAGTTGAACCAAGGGCACATAATGAAGCAAGAACTGAACCCAAACCTTCAGAGTATGGAGTCTGACCCTCCTGATGGTGACAGATGAGTTTAGATGAATGTTACCTGTGCCCTAAGGATATGTGCTCTCATCAGTCTGTAGGTTGCATATGAAAGGCTACATCAGGACAAAAATTTACAATGTGTTGAATGAAAAAAGGCTCACAAAATGTGAGCTTTTCAGAGATGTCTCTGGGCTATTATAATTTCATGTTGGAACTATCAGGATATCTTTGCAGTATCTATCTTTAAATAGTTTATGTGTATTTTTACTTTTAAAAATACACAGCAAATACCTAATCAGGAGAAACATGTTGGAGACTCCAAGAATTCCAGGAGAAGACCTGAATGGTTCATACTGGGTTGTATTTACTAACTGAATGGACAAAATTTATTGTTACCTTAACTACAAAAATATAGGAAGAATATTGATACATATAATCATTAGTCTTGAAGTGAATCTTTTCTCCTGCTAAATACATAAAAGTCCATAAACTCAACTGGTTTCTCCTTTTTGTGGATTGTTATATTTGGTCCATGAACATGAAGGTAACAATATTGCAAAATATAAAATCTTTACTAAAAATAAACTCAAGGCTTTTTTATGGAGCAATAAGAAAAGCTGAGAAAATTAATTTCAGAGTATATGGCATGGTATGAGTTTTAAAGTTATTGGAGAGAAACATTTTTCCATCAAAGAGCCTGCTGAAAACAGAATTATATTGTTCCATTTGCGTTCAGAAGTTACATCTGAGAAGGAAACAAGTAATATGTTATTGGATTTGAACTCTCAAGCAGGAAGGGCATTTGGAGTTTAAAGATAGATTTACCAGATACAATTACACCTGCTATTTCAACTCTTAAAAACTAATCTTTGATTCTAAATGATAGGCAGCATCTGGTGACCTAAATATTTGTCATAGCAGTTCTATTGAACAGCCATTGTTGTACTCCCTTTCCTTTTAAATCACAAAACTCCAGACTCACTTACTTACAAATGTGAAAATAAGAATTAGATATAACAGCTCTTTTAAGAGTGGATATTCCATGTCAAATACAGGATCCACATTTACTTCAGCTATAATTGGTGTGAATAACATTTTTAATAAGATGTATTCAGAAGAATTTTTTTTAAATGCTGTTTTTTTACATCATGGGCTAAACATGAGCCAACAGCTGTAACCTCAAAAGAGCAAGCAGGATTTGGGCCACAGCATTTAGAAGCATAAAACAAAAAGTAAATATTAAATACATAATTCTGTTAGTTTTAATCCATCATCTCAGTGTTCACATCTAGGCACCGTGCCAGAATTAAGCCTAGGGGGCACTGAACTGAAGAATAAACAAGTTCACATTCTGTGTGCTAGAAAGGAAGCCTCAGAGTAATTTGTTCCTGAGATTCTCCTGAGATTCTTATGCTGCTGAGGTGACTGGATGTGCCAGTACCAGGGCAGGGGAGCAGGGCAATGTCTCCATCCACTCCCTCCCACCGCCCACCTTTGCTCCTTGCTGGAAGTGTGTGGACACGCCGTGTCTGCTCTGAGGCACAGACCACAGCTGGCGTGCACGTTGGCCAGGCAAAGACAGATATGAGGCTGCAGTTCCAGACCTCCATCTGCACTGAGAAACCTGAGTTTTTACCTGCCTGAGTCCATATTGTATCCCCTAGCCTGTGGTTCCTCATCTGTTACAAGCTCTGTGTAAACCAGGTGAATCTGAGCAGTACAAACAAATAAGGGAGAGGCAGCTCTGATGACTGTGACAGGCTGCAGTCAGGCTGCTCTGAAGTTGTTGTGCTTCTACTTGGTGTCATCATCTCCTAGACCTATTGTTCAATACCCTCCAATTAATTGCAACTTTCATTTAACAGGATGGTTTACGAAGATTATCAGGGAACGAATACATATTGTCAGCAAAACGTAAGTTTTAATTTGGCAGCTAATTTAATTTGAGACACTAAAACATGTTCAGAAATTTAGGAAAAAGGGGAAATGTGATTAGATGTCCTTTTTAATGAGTGCTTTTTTTTTTTTTTCGAGGAGGGGGGTTTATCTGCAGCATTACTGGGCCGGGTGTTACTACAGAAGAGAAAGCATGGTCATTCAGTAAAATTGTATCTCACTATTAAATATTCTGCTTAATATAGTGTTAATAAATACATATAGTAATAACTATTCCTCAAAAGAAACTCATCAGGTTGCTGGCAGTCTGAGCTCTCCAATCTCCCTCAATGACATACCCCCACGGATAACAGAGGCAATGGAAAATGAGGAACAGTGGGATTTTGATATCTTTGAACTTGAGGCTGCCACCCATAAAAGGTCAGTAAATGCAAGAGCTCATAAACTGCAGTTGCTGAAAATTGACTTAAATGTCATCCTTTAATCAGATCCTTACGTTCTCTACCTGTGCTTTTACAGCTGAATTAATTTTATTTTCAATGTCAGATGTTTGAAATTTTCTCACTGTCATTTCTAGTTGTGTATGCATCTTAAATAGCTTCTGTTTCATCATGCACTATTTCCTCCAAATTCCCCAGTGGATATAAGTGAAGATTATATATCTTTGGTATGGTATAATGACAATACAGCATCATTTTTAAAGACTTCCTTTATTCGGGAATAGAAAAGTTATACAAATCAAATTATTTTCTTGTGGGGATTCAAATTCCTATTATGGCAAACTACACACAGAATCAACATGCTGGTCTTGATTTGATCAGTTAATACAGATCAAGTTTTATTTTCTTTCCATTTGATTGGGAGGGTTTTATTCCTGAACAGTTCCAATACAGCTTTTCAGCAGAATTCCCATTACCTTTCTCTGGGATTAGAGGAAGGTCTTTATTCTAAAATCTTGGCAGGTTACATTTTATGTATAAGCTTAACTGGAGAAAATTTACTGATAAAAAGCAGGGCATACCAATTTCCATCACAGAAGTTTTCAAAAGCAGATCAGCAGCTTTGACAGACTATACTTCATTAGTAGCAAAGGCTCCCCCTAAGACTGTAAATTGTTCTTTCTGTTTAAATCCTTGGTTTTATTTTCTCATGCTTTTAAAAAGTTCCCCTTTTGGGTCTAGTTTCATGTATCATGCTTTGTCTTAGGTAAAAGCTTTTGTGAGACACCAATTTGGAGGCCAGATCCTGCAATGACTTGACTATCTTAAACCCTTTGTCAAAATCCCAGATCTGTAAGAGCTTTGAAAGTTATTCAAAACCAAAGTCTAAGAAAGATGTCAGGCACTTAGTTAACAAATATGCACTTCATTATTAGACTGTGGTTTTATGAGCCAAAAAGGTGCAAAACCCCCCTAGGGTTTTATTCTTCTTTAAAATGGTTTTATTTTAAATGAAGGTATTTACATTCACTTGCTTTAGGTTTTCTTTCTTTGCTGCATTTTGATTTCTAATGAAGTAATAGAGATAAGTAATTAAAAAGAAAGATGTAAAAATACAGTCAGTCTGTGTGATTTACAGCATTTAATGGGTACATTGCAGTAACTTAATTATCCCAGCCAGCATGCATGAGATCACCAGGTAGGTTTCTCTGTTCTTAGTGATCTGGAGAGACCACAGAGGGACAAAGGAGGTACTTTGTTGCCTGTACTCTTATTAAAGGTAGTATAATTATGATTGCTTCCTACTGTGTTTAAATAACAGCAGTTCATTTGTTAAGATAAGTAAAGTGATTTTCAATGACTCACAAGTATGAATATATTGCTAGTATTGCCTTAAGTCCAAGCAGACATATGATAATAAAGCCAGGATAATAAATTGAATTTTAGTGCATTACAGTTCCCTGACAGAGAAACCTGGAGACACCTTTGTCTGACACTGGGGGGGGGGATTAAGGGGGATTTGACTTTATGTATGTTACAATTCCAGTATATGACACAGTAATTCTCTAACGAGTCCTTACACATCATTACATATGTCATTAGCTAAAAATGCTGTGTGGATTCACACTGTTTATGCTATATAATATTCTTTCAGCTGCATTCATTTTAAAACTTTTATTTTTCTCCACAGGCCTTTGGTTTATCTGGGTCTCAAAATATTTGCTCGCTTTGGAATCTGTGAATTCCTAAACTGTTCAGAATCCACTCTGAGGTCATGGTTACAAGTTATTGAGGCTAACTACCATTCCTCCAACTCCTACCACAATTCTACTCATTCAGCAGATGTACTTCATGCTACTGCTTACTTCTTGTCTAAAGAGAGAGTAAAGGTGAGTCCACATCTATGTGAAACAATGTAGGTGGGAAATACAGATGCAATCAAAGAAGGATCTCAGAAACAGATTCAAAAGCCAAATGTCTGCCCAGTGCCAACCAGTTTGGTAACTCTGAGGTCAAAGAACTGGGCTGCTTTGCATGAATTGTAGGATCTCTCTTATAGTATATGTAGAAGGATGGGTACTAATATTACAGAATTGAAGAGTTCTTGATGGGAGAATAAGAAAACCTTATTTTCAAGTAAAACTTCTTTATGTAGTTAAACCTTCTCAGATAAGTGAGCTAATAACATAATTATTTTTGTGATGGCACATGCCAAATACAGATTTAATGTAGTAAATTACCATCTCTTATGTCTTGTGATGGTCATTTTGCAAAAGATTCCCAGGACAATATAGGCCATAAAGTAGACTGTATCACCCACTGGAGAAGATGCCCTGAGACTGCATTGGAGGAGAGTATTGAAAAAAATTACTTGTCACTACCATAACACCCACTGGGGTATTAGAACCATGAAAACCAGAATAAATCAGAGTGACTTTTGCTCTCACATGTCCAGACTGGAGAAGGGGAATAAAGCAGTGCTTGGTGTGTGTGCAGTAGAGTAGTGGTGGGACATATTTCTGAGTCACAGTCTTGGGTAGAAGTTCTGAACTGGCCTTCCTAAGGATAGCACCAGTGATGGGCACCTGGCTGAGAAATTTGTGACTGTAAACAAGCTTCTGACAGCTCATTAAACTGTAGTAATTCCGTTAACTTGGAGCTGCTGCTCATTAGTGTGCTCTCCAGAGGCTGATTTACACATACTGTATGCCAAGTGGGGATAGAACGTCACTGGATTTTTTCAGCCCCTGATTTGCCAGAGGTTTAGCTGGTCTTCCCAAGAATATCTATGAAAACCAGACAAGATCTGGATCCATTTCAATGCCACAGAAGCATGACTGCCTCCTCTTTTTCCAGAATGTTATTTCCATTCCTCTGTAGGCATAGGAAGAGAAAAAAATGTTGCAGCAACAGAAGGAGCAGAATCAAAGTTCAGAATTCTCTCTTCATCTTTTCAAAGTTATAGCCCAGCTGCTTTTGTGTTGCACAGAGTTCAACTTAATCTAAACACAGAAAGCCCAATTCTGCCACTGAAATTCATGCTGAGAATATTTTTTTTTTGCAACTTGAACTCAGTTCAACTTGCCTAGGAAGATTTTCTGGCTTTGAAATTGAAGCCATATTCTCAGAACCATTTTCTGAGAAAAAACGTTTTCATGGGAGTTAAGATAACAAAGTTAGAATCCTTGACTTGACATTGGGTGTAAAAGTGCTGTAAATCCCTGTGAAATAAGTCAGGTAGACTGCTGTGGTCTTCCAGGCCAGGTATTCTCATGTTTCTGGCCATTTCCCATCTGCACAGGTCTTTCTCAGCTACACTGAATGCTGCTCAGTGTGTCCCTCTGAGGAAATCCCTCTCTCAAATTCCTCTCTATGAACTTTATACCACAAAAATAGAATCCCATGAGCAGCAGCTGAAAGAAAGAAGGAAGAAGTTAAAACACAGCAGAGAGTATTTCAGACAATGCTAAATATGAACTAGAGCAGAAAGAATTATTTGCCTTCTCTTGTTCTCCATGAGAATCTCTTGACAGTCCTCAATGAATAATTTCCCTGCTCCTGCAAAGTCAGGTCATTGCATAATTTCAGGAGGTGTGAAGAAGGGTAGGGTTTGTCTTTTCACCTACCAAGTGTAACTATTCTGAATGGTAGTAGTGGGCCCACAGAGAATTTGGACCTCAAATTAAAGCAGATTGGAATGAAAATTATCTGCCGTGCTCCCAGATTCAAATGGGAATATTTCTGCTCTTGTGTCTCTTTCATTTTATTAAAAATTTTAATATAATTGTTTTGTATCTGTAATCCTTCACAAATGCCAGTATAAACACAGCACAAAGGCTGGTTTCCAAATGTATACAAAATATTTCTGAGATGCTTAGTTCTTGTTCTCCTTTATGCTTTAATAAAGTATTAGCACTTAAGTGTAAAATCTTAAGAGTCAAATAGGTTTGTATTTCATGACAGGGTAGATAAAAACAGGCATAAAGCAATGCCCATTGCAAGGAGACATAAAGCTTGGAGTGCAGCATGCTACGAGAATCAGAATGTGACACAGAAAGTACAGAACATGTGTCATGTAATTTATCCATGGATACAAAACATTGAATATTCTCCATAGAATATGCATTAGCTGTAACCCAGGACAGCGCTATTAAAGAGCTGGATGTATGGATAACATTCCTTTCAAATTGTAAACCTAGCCAGCACATAAGTGGAACATGATTAGGACACATTAAATTGCCAAAGGAAATTAAGGGGTGCTAATAGAATAATTTTTAGCAGTATTGGTCTTTTTTCCAAGTCAAATGCCTTAACTCCAAGTGAAGGTGGTTTCAGTGTTGCTAGAAAACACAAACTAATTTATTACTTTACATTTGTTTAATTTGATGTGCTGTGACAAAGGTGTGGTTAAGGCAAAATTTAGAAGGTACAAAATGGCCAAAAAAGTCACGCAATGTTCAATGAAGCTTATAATGAATTTTCCATTGCTCTCTGTAGAACATCTGACCCTTACTGATCTCCAGAGTTTTGGCTTTTATTCCTCGGCGACTTGGCTTAATCTTATGGACAGAATAGGGTTTCTAATGAGTCTGCCAGGAAAACTAAGCACCCTTCTATTTTCAGCAAACTCTGGATCCAATTGACGAGGTTGCTGCGCTCATTGCTGCCACAGTGCACGATGTGGATCACCCAGGAAGAACAAATTCCTTCCTGTGCAATGCTGGCAGCGAGCTCGCCATTCTCTACAACGACACGGCCGTGCTGGAGAGCCACCACGCTGCCCTGGCTTTCCAGCTCACCACCCGGGATGGCAAATGCAACATCTTCAAAAACATGGAGAGGTAAGCTTGACCCCCAGGGCCCTTGTCTGCCCACCTACATCTCTCACTTCCTTCTGTGTACCATAAGGCAAACAAGCATCCTAGAGGAGGGCACCGCCTGGTGGATAACTCTCCATGGCCCTTGTGAAATTTGCTTCTAAAAGAGTAGAATGGTTCTGTCTCTCCTGCAAAGAACTTCTGAGTAATTCCCCACAGTCAGTTTCTCCTGTCCATAAAAAGGGAAGACCCTATCTAAGGAATTTAGTATAAATCTTAATGTGAGCAAGTCTAGAAGAGTTGTTTTGTGTCATTGAATGGAGAGGACAAGCTATGGCTGGGTGGGTGGAGAACAAGGAGAGAAAGAGCCACAGAGCAGTGTGAAGGATAATGAAGGGCCTGTTGCTCTTGCAGCCTCGGAGAAGCATTTAGGGCAGGATATGACCACTGCCTTGGTTCTCTCAAGACACAGCAGAAAAATATTGCTGAAAACTTGCCTGCAGAGTGAGCCACAGCTGGGTGTTTGTGCTAAAAGCCTTGGGAACATGCAGGTGTGGCATGTCCTAGCAGCCTCCTAAGCAGCTGGTGCCTCTGCTTCTGCCCAGGTACTGTTTCTCCTAGAGATCCAGTCATGCCTGGAGCACATATGTCCCTACACACCAAAAGTACTCCTACATCTAACAGAGACACAGCTGCCCAAGCCTTTATTGCTGTTCTTTGTTCCCCTAGCACCTCTCTCAAACAGGAATGGTCTGTTGCAATTTTGTTAGACTTGTTTTAGCAACCAGCCCTTTGTGACCCAGCCAGCATTCTTAATTGTTTCCTTCTTTAAACAGGAATGAGTATCGAACCCTTCGCCAAGTCATTATTGACATGGTCTTAGCAACAGAAATGACAAAGCACTTTGAGCATGTCAACAAGTTTGTCAACAGCATTAATAAACCCTTGGCAGCACTAGAAGAAAATGGGGTAAGCAACACTGCAAGTCCTCCTTAAAATGCCTAGGCAGGGACTGGGAACCCTTGGCAGTGGGAAATTCCCATGTGGTGTTCTGAGAAAGTTTATCAGAAATGTGGAGAAAGAGAGGCTGGAGATTGATCTTTCACCTCTGGGTCTGAATCCCCTTCTGCTTAACATGGTTGTCACTCACTTTGAGGGTGAGTGGGACTCACTTGGATCCTATTAATATCACAGTGCTGTGATGTCGTACTTGGAACCAGGACCCTGGGCTGTATCTTTTCATGGAAAAACATTATTTTGATTAACCCAGTTGCTCCCATGGAAGAAGTGGGGAGACTGGGCATTGTTGTTGGCCGTTTCTGCAAAAGGAGGCAAGGTTTGCTTCAAAGCAGAGGCTGAATTGCATCCCTCCCAAGGGGCCATGCTGGGGGTGCAGCATAAGGGCAGGTCTGTGGGCTGGCATGTTTTGCATTCTCTGGCAATAAAGGCCCTCAGCCTCCAGTGCTGCCTGGCAGCATTCATGGGGTTTCTGTGTGCTTTCTTTTTTAATCTTTAAAATAGATGATGGTGACATTATGTATCATATAATCAATAGCCATCTGGAACCCCATGGACACAAAGAAATTGTCTGTTAAGAACTCTTTCTGAAAAACCACACCAGTTTCAATAACAGCTTCAACCAACAGTTTTGTTGCCAGTAAGAGCAGTGTATAATTTTGTTGGAATGATTTTTGCAAAGCGAAGACTTGCAGAAATGGTTATGATAAAGCTTGCATCGGTGGCAACGTCATGGAGGAGCTGTAATGGTTTTCTGTATTTTCTTACCATGTTTTTTAGAAAGCCACATTTATGACTGTTGTTTGAGCAGCAGCATCCATGCAAAGAGCAAAACTCCTCTTCTTGCCTCTTCAGGGAGCTGAACAGCTGCTGAAGAACAGGGCTTGGACCTGTACAGTCAGAGAGTAAAAACACAAACAGGGACATGGAAAAATGAAACAAAAGTTTAGTTCTACCCTTAAGCCCCAGAAACTGCAGGGAAATTATCTGCCCCACAAGGCATTTGTGATTCACAGCAAATTGTACCCAAGGATGGGAAGAAAGACAAAGAATATATAATTTCTATTGAAAACAAGAAGCAAAATGTTTCCCTTCTTTCAGCTGGGAGTTTCAGTTTGGCAAATTCTTATTCAAAGGCCTGTAATGTGTGAGTGGGTAAAGCAAATTATTTATTGTGTTGAGCAGAACAACACTGTCAGCCCCTCTTTCAAGTCTGCTGTCCCTCTGGCTGCAGCAGCAGTGTGTGTTTTTTGGCCTGCTTTCCAGTCATGGTGGTGACTCAGGGCAGTGTTTGCAGGCTGAGCTGCAAACAGCCTGTTCCAAATGGGATAGTTCCACTTCTTTTTATTTATTTATTTATTTATTATTTTTATACAAATCTGTTCAAAGAGCCATGCTGAGAAGCTGCTCTGTTTGTTTCCTTTCTGCTTTTGTTTCATAAACTGAAAAAAATCCTTTCCAGCTCCAGCATCCTTTATCCTCCCATTTCCCCTCATGATGTCACCTAAGCTATGACAGGAAGCCAACATCTGACATGCAGAGACACCTCTGCACTCGGAGCAGGATGCTGGGACTAAGCACAGTTAACACATTTTATTCCCAAGACATCTGCATCCAGCAGGTAGAACTGTGCCTTTGGTTTGAACAGATCTCAGAGGTGAACATCCTTTCTTGATGCCTGGTGGTTTACCTACTAGGATATTCTCTACTATCTGTAACTGGGCAATCTCTAATTTTCCATGCCTAATTTCCATATTTGTGTTTCTGGAGCTTCCATCACTTTATGTTGGCTTTCTCATATATAATTTTCCCATGCATTTGGAGGTGTATACATCTCTTCTGTTTTCCCTTCCACATACTTAGAAATGAGAAAAAAGAATTGGTTTAGGCATCTCATTTTGGTGAGACCTGTGGAGCTAGTATTTCTGAGCCATTTCTGTACTATCAAATTTTTTATGACTGTCAGTTTCTTCCTTTAGGAAGAACTTTCTTCCCCACAAGAATTTTCTTCTGAAAAATGTCATGGTTATTCTGACCTAATAAAAGGTCAGAATGTTTCTACTGCTTTGTATCTCCCTCTTTGTACAAAACACTACAGGAACTGGTAGCACATTATTATTATCATTACTGTTTGTTACTTCTTCCCTGCTCTGACTGTGGAGCAAGACCTTGTTAGGTGCCAAAAAAGTCTTGTATGTTCCTTGCTTCAAAGAGTTTCTATTCTGAGTCGACAGCAGTGTAAACTGTTGTACCTATCCATCGTTAAAGCGTCCAGCAGCAAGGGAAGGGAATGAGGAACATGCCTGGGAGGTAATGTGGGATCTGACTCTCTGAACAGTAGCAGTGCTGTCAGAATGATTGATACACTGATGGGGTTCGTGTGCCAAGGGTGGCTCTGCATCTTGGGTCAGTCTCTCTTTTCAGACCAACTATTCCACTCTTAATGTGCAAGTCCATTAATCCTTGGGTTTCAGCAGAGAGTTACATTTTTCTGCCTACACGGTCTTCATCACTATGTGTGTAGTGATGAATTTATCCTCTCCACACTTTTGAGAAGGCAGATAAGGAATAGAGGGATTACATGACTTGTCCAAAGATGCCAAAGCATCTGTCACAAAGCCAGTGACTGAATACAGAAACTGGAGATCAGCGCTAGCTCAGAGCTGTGGCTAACTTTGATAATCCACCTATAAATTCAGTCAGACATCAAATCTGGTAGCCAGTAGCAGGACTGATTCCTACAGGATGTGCTGAAAGCATTCCTAAAGCACAAAAGCTTTTGAGTTAGTGCATAGAGACCTTGCTAATGTTATGTTTTTAATTCTTAAATGTTACAGAATAATGGTGATGGAGAGTCAATCAAAACTGTTCTCAGGTCTCCTGAAAACCGTATCCTTATCAAACGCATGTTGATAAAGTGTGCTGACATTTCCAACCCATGCAGACCCAGAGAACAGTGCATAGAATGGGCCGGGCGCATCTCTGAGGAGTACTTTGCACAGGTAAGGCAGCTAAAACAGGCTGCTGGAACTGCAGGTGAGCATCTCTTTAAAAGGGAGGGTGTCACAGAATGTCTCAGGCTGCATTATGTCATGTGAGAAATAATAACCCTTTTATTTTAAATGATGGGGATTACTCATGCCGGTACACAACTAGATGCCTTCAGAGAGATGAAAGTTGACAACTTCTATTGTGCAATTTTTGAAAAATCTAAGCTTTCAAGTTGTTCAGTTTGGAACTGGGCTTTTTGAGCCTTGTCCGCAAATGCACTCCCATAAGACAGAGCAAGAATGTCTTCTGTACCCACATCCTGGCTTTGCCTCTGGAATAGGATCGTCAGGTTCTAGTGTTTGGATGGGAGCAGCACTTACTCCAAGAAATGCTGTAAGCCCTCAGCACACTGTGCTGAGGAGGAGTTTTAGGAAGATGTGGAAAAGGAGAGGGCAGTCGTTATTACAGATTATATACCAAACACTGCAGTTGGAACCTGGCACCCCAAGCAAGGGGGAAGGGAATGCAAAAGGTATTTTGCCATGTCTGAGGGGGACAGATCACTGCCTCCATCAGAGACTGACAATGGTTGAGCAGCTCTTAGGTCCAAAGCAGTCATAACTTGGTAGTGTGCCAAGTTACTTAGGGTCAGCTTGTGTGCAGATACAGAAGCTAAATATATCCCTTTGTGGGAAACACTGGAAGGCACTATTTGTCTGCTCTTTTGCTGAAACTGAACAACTAGGTGCCCAAGATTAAGTTGCTGCTGCTTCAGATTTATTCAGGTTCCTCCTCTGATTTAGCAGATGCATGCTATAGTCAGTGCCAAACAATCTGCTGCTAAAAGAAGCCCATTAACAGAATGTGTCTTAGATGAATAATCACTAATGTTTTTTGCAGACTGATGAAGAAAGGAGACAAGGTTTACCTGTTGTGATGCCAGTTTTTGACAGAAATACTTGCAGCATCCCCAAATCCCAATTATCATTCATTGATTACTTCATTATTGATATGTTTGATGCCTGGGATGGTAAGCAAAACTCTGCTGTTTCCTGATGTGAACAATTTGTGAACATTTGAAGCTGCTGTGATACAAAATTTCTTTTTTATGGCTCCTAAATAAAGGGAGAGAAAAGGGAAGATTCCTGCAGTTCAAGTAAGATTAATAACTTCATTATTGCTTATAAGTATGGCTACAAGCAGTTCTCATGGCTTGCCTATAATATACTAGATTCAGGCAATCTTTAACTTCTTAAACTTGCTTCTCTGTAAACAGAGAACAGAACACATTCTCTTTGATAGCTCTTTGAGCACAGTCATTTTGACCATGTTAATATTGGTTATTCTTCAAGGCAAATTTCTGCTGTCTGGAAACTGCCTGGGGGAGCAGCTGTTTCCTTCCAAGTGCTGCCTCCATGGTAAAAGTGGTCAGAAATGTGACTCCCCTGAATGCCAGATCATGACATGTGACTGAGGTTTGATGAGGGCAGGATAATTACAACCATAATTAGCTATGCCCCTCCTGGAAAACTGTGTTCCTTTGCTGGGACTCACAATACCAGTATTAAGTAGATTTACAGAACAGTTCTCAGTGGCCCCAGTGCTACATAAGTGCTGAGAGCTTTACAGCCAAAACTATTGCAAGCCTCAGTATGACAGATTTAAGCTTTTCTACTTAACACAGTTGCCCGGACATTTCAAGTGATACTTAAGCAGACAGAATCTGTGACTGTTTCGGTTCTGCAGGCTCAATACTTTCTGTCCTTCCTTCCCTAGCATTTGCCGACCTGCCAAATCTGATGGAGCATCTGAATAATAACATTAAATACTGGAAAGGACTGGATGGAAGGAACCTGCGAGTCCTCCGACCACCACCAGAATAGCAGTTAGACCATGGTGTGTCATTCACTAGCCAGATGCATATTTATTCAAGCTCACTTTTTTCTGTGTGAATTCAGATTTGTTTTGGTCTCTTCAGTATTACAGTAAAGCTAGCCCATGCACTTGGGGAACTTTCACATTCAAGAGAACAAGAGGTCAGCAGTTGACTTCCCAAAGTCCCATGTGTGGACTTGGATGAAATAAGCCCACCAAATGGAATTACACTGGATTGCTGCAGTACTTGTACTGAAGAGGGTTTATTACGAACATACTTCTGTGATACCTTCATACCAGCATGTGAAGCTGGAAGACCTTGAAGAGAATCCTCATAAAAAGGACATTCACTAGAAGTTTATCTATTAATAGAGACTCACAGCTTTTATGAGAAAGCTACATGCTTTTTATAAGCACTTCAGACAGCTATGTAGAACAATCAGACATTTAAAATGCAACTGTCTATGAAAGAATTTTTTGATCTATGAAAAATAGATGTACTGTATTTTTTCACATCACAGAAGGTGCAATCATTCACTTCTGAGCACTACTGAAAGTGAGTTCTCCTTAAGAAATTTAGTAGCAAATGTAAAAAATAACACAAGAATTTTTGAGGTTGATCGTTAGCATCTATGATTAAAATGTTATGTTTTATTTATTTTGTTAGATGTTCAATATTTTCTATGAATTTATAAATACTTAAAAGCCAAAGCCAACTTTAGATGCATTATAAATTTACATGATTCATACTCATTAATATACATTTAATTGATGTACAGACCTTTTATTTTCATAATGCAAATACAAAATACTATACAATGATACATTTTTATTGCACTGTAAGGATAGATGTGTATGTTTAAATATTGTCTGATTTATGTTAATTAAAATAAGTTTTATTAAAAAGGTCTCACTTGAGAATAGTAGAATAAACAAGAACTGTATACTGTCTGAGCACCAGAACTGCAGTAGTTCTCCCACAAACCAGTGAGGACCACCTGAACTTCTCTTGGCTACAAAAATAATAATGTGTTGGAACTCTTTGTTTTCTCCCATGACATTTTATGACTGAACTCCCTGTTAAAGTCTGCCTTATTTTATATAGTATTTCTACAAAGCATTCCACAGCATATATGAAGAGGTGATACTAAGCATCTAATGAATTTCAACATTTTATAGCCAATATATTTTCCTCTGCCGAAAAAGAAAAAGAACATAAAGCCACCAACACAAACCTTCAACTCAAGAAGTTTGTAAAGGCTGTGTACCTTCACAATTTGAATGAAACCTTCATAGCAACTACCAGAAAATAATAAAATGTATATTTTAAGAAGTGTCAAGTCCTACCCATTTCATTTGAAATGTATATGCACTTTGCAGTTTGCAGACTAACAAACACATGAAATTCTTTTAAAAATAACTAAGATACTTTTTGTCTGGGGAAGGGAAAAGTTGAGGGGGTTGAATGGCATGAGGGTGATGAAAGGTGTAGCTGGCAAGCCCCTGTGTTTGTGGCCTGCCCTTGGCAAACCCCTCAGATCCTTGTGTACCCTTGGACAAGCCTCTTTGCAGCTCCACGCAGTGCCACACTGTGTTCCACTGGAGGACTCAAGGAGTATCCTGTCAGCCTTCCCAGTCAACAGAAAGGCATCCAAAGGCACTGAAAGGGCTGCTGACTGTCGTTCCTGCAGAGGAATTGACTTTAGAGACATTTTGAACCATTTCTGAAGATGCAGAAGCTGGAGAGAGGTGCATGATGGAGCAGTTCAGGGACTGCAGTAGCAGCCTTAAGGTAAGAAAGGAAGAGGTGACCTCTCCAGGTGTTACCTGCTTCTGTTTCTCCTTCCTCTCCAAGCCAGGGAGACAGATGGGCTATCACCATTTGTTCCTGTTAGTGTCATGCCCTTCTGCCCTTGTGTGGTCTCTTTACCTACTCAAAATTCAGTTATATGCTATTGGGGCAGGGAATTCTCTTTTCGTAATTCCGTGTAGTTCATTGTTGTGGGCATGTTGCCTAAGCCAGGGGGCTCAGATCCTGTGAAGGGTGCCCAGACTGTGCCACTGTCTCACTGACAGCAGTAGGACAGAAGCTTCTCTGGTCAGTCTTCCAGAGGTTCTACAATCAAAGCTGAAGGAGCAAATATCTTTTCATTGAAGGCTCAATAAAACAAGTATCCTGTTTTCACAGGGAACTTGCAAGGAGAGGGAGAGTTGGCTGACAGTTTTCCTGGCAATATCACATTGTATTTCCCTACATTGCATCTATTGTAACCAGCTGTAATTTTCTACCTGGTAATAATCTCTTCTGTTCCTTACAGGCTCCTGTGTCTCCATTAGGGGAAAACTGCATCACACCATCAGTGTCTCCCTCTGCTTATCTGCTGCAATGAGGACGGGAGAGGAAGTGTGGGCATGAGCATGTGGGCCTAGAGACTTGTTTGCAGGTAAAAATCATGGAATAATTTAGACTGGAAAAGACCTTTAAGATTATGGAGTCCAACCATTCCTGCAGCATTGCCAAATCCACCACTAAACCATGTCCCCAAGTGCCACATCTACACATTGTTTTAAATCCCTTCAGGGATGGTGACTCCACCACTGCCCTGGGCAGCCTGTTCCAGTGCTTGACAACCCTTGAATTATGAAAAATTTTCCTAATATCCAATCTAAACTTCCCCTGGTGCAACTTGAGGCCATTTCCTCTTGTCCTATCACTTGTTTCTTGGGAGGAGAGACTGATCCCCACCTGGCTACATTTGCAAACTGAGGAGGGTGCACTTGATCCCCTCATGCAGATCCTCAATAAAGATATTAAACTGCCCAGAAAAAATATTTCTTCATAAGCATAGTCAATATTCTGGGTTATATTAATATATGGTAAAAAGCAGTTAATTTCATCTGCTATAAAAGTGCCTGATGCATCATCACTGAAAAGATGTGATCAATATGATTAATTCCCTGAAATTCACACTGCATCTTTATTTCCATTACTTGGACTGTAGAACTGTGCTAATTAACCCTCTCTGTAAGCCAGATTTATGTCCATATTGGCGTACAATAATTTCACTTAACATAAAACACTGATTTCCAGCCACTGCAGCTTTGTTCACTCTCCTGTCCATCTAAATTTGCCAAGGTCAGATTATAATTAAAATCTGGAACCATGATGCCTGATCTTTACTTTCTTCCCACTGAGCTTCTCTGTCCAAGCCACACCTCTGAAGCCTTCTGTGCACTGTGAGGCTGTGCCTGTTCTGAGGGGATGATTCCATGAGCATGAAGGGCCTTGCTGTGGAGCACTGATAGCTCTAACCTGATATTCACTGCTCCAGGATGCAGATGTCTTTCCTCCCATTGCACATGCTTTAGCCATTCCAGATTCCCTTCCTTTATTCTCCAAGATTACACAGCAACATCACATGCCCTGTGCTCTGAACCCTTTCCAGCTTTTTGAACTGTCACTCAGTGGTGGAACTTCCTGGGGACAGAAATGGCTTTACTGATGGTCCTTCACCATGGAAGGGAGAACACTGGAATAAACTGAGTGTGACTGAAGTGTTCCCAATTTCAGTTAGGCTGGCAGTCTTATGTAGTGTCTGCACTTTTCATTTGTTCTTGCTTTAATGCTAATACAAGAGTAAATTCCAATGTAGACATGATGAAGGAGAGGTCCTTTATGCACCTCCAGGGCTTTAGTAAAAAGCTTTGTGTTTTAGAACTTAATAAGGTTCAACAATTCAGCATTAAATGACAGAATGAATGGCTGTATTTTCCATGCTGCATATTTTCTATCAGGTAATCCTGCTTTTAAACCTGGGTATCACTGTAGATGCTTCCAAGTGAATCTGAAAGATTATGATCTGGTAAAAAAAATATTGTCTTTTCAGCAAATTGTCCTAGGTGAATGTCTTTTTCCCTTGTACAAAATTTGGAGTAATGATTGCTTATTCTGACAAAAAGAGAAACCAGGTGGTATGCACAGCTACCTTATCACAAGTCTGAAGATGGTTTTCATCCTGCAGTTTACCCAATGGCTATATAAATAATTTGATATATAAATTTTAAATCTCCTGAAATTGAATGAATGCCTTGTTTTTTGTTGCAGTGCCTTTTTGTCTGGGTGTTTCTGCTTGTCTCAGTAGAGGAATCATTGATAAAGCATTTTTAAAAATGTGTCTTGAACATGAAGGAATTGAGCAATGGCAAAGACATTCCTGCATGAAAGAGAAGAAAGGGTAATAGATATCTAATAATCACCGGCTGGGTGCTGAGAAACAGCACAGTAGTCAGTTGTGCCCTTCAGTGAGACCAGAAGGGTTTGAGTCATGACTCTGCAAGGAGTGCTTTGAAATGAAGTCTCAGAGCTATTCACAAGCTTCAAAACAAATAATCTCTCTGCTCATGTGTGACATCATGCCTCCAAGGTGCAGGGGTCCCAGGGGTGCTGTTAAATGATAGCAGGATGGAGTGCACTTTGTCCTGACATGATGTTTAGATGCAGAAAACAAGCTTTCAGATTGTTGCTATGTCCCTGTGCAGCCCTGTGCTGCTGGTTCAGAACAAAGGGGATGTCCAGGTGTTTCAGCTGTTTTTTGCTGAAGCTTTGGCTCTGTGAACAAAGAGCTGTGGCTCAACTCCACTGAATGCCTTCTCTTGGTGCCTGCTTTGAATGTTACTTAGGAAGAGTGTCTCATGTTTTCCTTTTTTCCACTTGTTCAACATCTTTAAGACTCTCCTCCAACATTTCCCATGCAATCCTCAGTGGACTAAGCTCTGCAAACCCTGTGAAGCAATGGCAGTTGTCTCTTTAGCAAGCAAGGCAACTGAGTTAGGAAAGGCCAGGGAACCCAGAGCCACTAAGTAAAGTAGCTTTGAGGCTTCTAAATATCTTTGAAGTCCTGGATCTTCAAGCCCTGCCTGTGGTTTAACAGTGAGTGTTAGGCCAGTCTTTTGGTCTTCTCATGTTCCACTTTTCCCCTTTCTTCTAGCTTCTTTGCTTCCGTTTTTCTTTCATGTGCTAGGAGTCTTTGCTTTAACTTCCACTGGCTGAACATCTCCCTCAAACACACAGCCATAATGCTGGGACTAAAGCCTGTCTTTCAAACTGACTCTTGCTGCTTACTACAGCTATTACCACAAGAGAATCTTTTTCTTTCTGGCTCAAAATTAGCCTGGAGAAATATCTTATAATGGCTGAAAGCCTTACATTGGTATGCACAGGCAGAAGGAGAATACAAACACAGTTAACTGAAATAGCTTGTGAGTACTGCAGTGCTGCTGGGGCAGTGGGAATATGTGTGCAAAGCTTTGGTACTGTACTCCCACATGCAAAGTGAAGTCAGGAGTGTTCCCAGGCACCTCTGCCTTTGAGGTTATGTTAGCAAGCACAAGCAGCTGGGGACACTTGTTGAAATTTCAATCTGCCTTTTCTCGGTTTGCTTGCTCCCCCCATCGAGTGGCAAGAGTCATTGCTAGAGCTGAAACTCATCTTACTTCAGCCCGTGGTACTTAACAGAAATCACTTCATCCTTTTATTACAGAGGTAGTGAAACAGTGCACCAATGCATACAATTTTCAAAAGGAAGTGAGAAAGGTGATTCCTCCTTGAAACAAAAGGAGGAATTCAGCCAGTGAGTAATTATTCAAGTGAGAAGTTGGTCTTGTCTGTATTTAATATTCTAGAGTGGTATTTGATGTAAATCCTTCCCCAGAGTTCATTACATTAGCTCTTAGCTCAACCTGAGCATGCTGAATGCCAAGTTCAGCATGCAGCATGTTTTATCACCAAGGAGAATGACGTCAATCCGGTGATCCTGTAGCTCCCTAGCTCGGGGGAGGAGGTATGGCTTTGTCTTCAGCCTAAAGATAAAATGAATATGTTTGATAAGATTTTCTTGGCATTTGCTGCATAAAATTTTACCTCCAGAAAGAACCGTCTCTTTTTTTTCCTTAAAAAAACCAAAAAACAACTCAAAAGTTAATTTGCTTGTAATATTATTCTACACAGAAAATGAAATTTCTCCTTTACAGATCCCTGAGCTTTACAAGCAGACCCACAGAGCCCTTTCACAGGTGGGGGAAAGGAGCTGCAAGGAAGCATTGGGGCTTGTGGGCATCCACCCCAGAGCAATCCCTGGCCTAGTCGTGGGGCTGCCTGCCTGCTGCTGAGGGCTCTGGTGAGAATCCCGCCAAAAAATGGGAAGAGAAATGTAGAAAGCAGGTGCTTTCATAAAGGTTTGCCTCTGGTGTTTTTCACAGATACTGGTCAGAGCTCCTGAGATGGCAGAGCTTCGTCCTCCCACCGCACTGTGTGCCAGGCTCGGTGAGACTCGCGGGAGAGCCGAATGCCATCGGTGGGCACTGAGTCACAGCGCTGTCCCCACGCCGGGCGGTGCGGCTGTTCCACACTGTGCTAACCAGGCAGTGCTGGCTGTTTGACACTGTGCTTACCAGGCAGTGCGGCTGTTCCACACTGTGCTTACCAGGCAGTGCGGCTGTTTGACACTGTGCTAACCAGGCAGTGCCGGCTGTTCCACACTGTGCTTACCAGGCAGTGCGGCTGTTTGACACTGTGCTTACCAGGCAGTGGCAGCTGTTTGACACTGTGCTAACCAGGCAGTGCCGGCTGTTCCACACTGTGCTTACCAGGCAGTGCCGGCTGTTTGACACTGTGCTTACCAGGCAGTGCCGGCTGTTTCACACTCTGTTACCGGGCAGTGCCGGCTGTTTCACTCCATTACCAGGCTGTGCGGCTGTTTCACACTCTGTTATAGGGCAGTGCAGCTGTTTCACACTCTGCTAACCGGGCACTGCGGCTGTTTCACACTCCGATACCGGGCAGTGCCGGCTGTTTCACACTGTGCTGACTGTAAGTAATGCAGACTGCAAGGACACAGCGCGAACGGGAGCACTCAGGAGCAGGGGAGTCGTCCAGCCACCCCTCTGGGGCTGGGCTGGGAACGGTGGGTAACATCAGACATGGCTTTTGGGGTTAATGAGGGAGAAAGACTGCAATTGCTGGCATACAGACAGTTGTCAGGACATTGTGAGAGCAGAGTGAAGTGCTCTTCACCTGACAACCAAGCCCTAAAAGTAGCGGCCTCTCCCAGCCCCTCAAAATCTACGCTAGCAGACTCAGTGCCGATGTGCTGTCCCCTGTTAGAACAGATCTCCGATAAGGCAAGGTCAGAAAGCACAAAGTTTTAGCTGCTCTATCGTGCCAGGAACAAAAAAGAGCCAAACCACCAACCTACCATCCAACCAAAAACAACACAGAAACCCCAACAACAAAACAAACAACCCAAAGCCTTGTTTTAAAATAAGCTGTTCTAAATAAACAAGTGTTCTTTGAACACAGCAGAGTACATACGTAACAATGTTTGTTAAGTAAATATCAGTGACACATTTAAGTCTGGCTCAGTAGGTATTAGCAAAGTGATATTTGTGTTGTTTTGTTGTAACAAGAGTTAATTGTGTTTGTAGAAGGTGGTCTGAAAAAAGGGACTTTGGATTTGGGGCTTGATTTCTTCCATCTGCCTACCAGTAGCCCCACTTTGGGACTTAAAAGTCCTTCCCAATGCATTGAATTTGGTGAAGTTATATTTACTTCCATTGGCTTAGCTCTGTTCATAATCTGCTTCATGGGTGTTACTTCTTACCCATGGATCCACTTAGATTATTTTGTCTTTCTGAAGAAAATCTGTCCTAAGCCTGGTTGCAAATATATGGTCACATTACTATAGTGTGTACCTGAAATGCCACAGTTCTGTGGCTGAGCAAAGTTCAGACCTACTTCCACCTCTTCTGATCAGATGCATCCTGAGCTTAGATTTTCTTCTTGTGCTGCAAGCAGAGAGAGACAGAGAGCCCCACACAGGCCTGCTCTCACTGCTTGCCACTGTGCTGACCCAGTCATGAGATATTTGTAATGTGCAAAACCCTGCTCAGGGACTGAGACAGCACAGCCCAAAAGCCAATGGCTGCTTTTCCATTTGCAGCAAAACAAAAACAAAACAAAACCACAAAAAACACCACCAACAAAAAAACCCACCAAACAAACAAAACCAAACCATCAGTTTCTAATTTAAACAGCTATTTATATAGGTGTTTACATTTTTGTCTATCCTTTGGCCTTTTGGTTGAACCCTTAAGAGCCAGATATGAACTCTTAAGGTTAGTGCACAGAGAAATGCAAAGCAAGAGAATAGGTTGTAACAATGATGATGCTGAATTTTAAATTCTCCACCAGAAACAAAGGCACTTTTTTCTGTTGGACAGGCTGTGAGGAAGTCAGACTGTTTCTTAATGTCCTTTCCCGTATGTCAATATAAGCCATCTCTTTGGGCATGGTCAGAAATTTTCAGCTTAATAAATCCTCACTGTAAACTACATGCATCCATGTATGGGAGGCAAAATGTTTACTTCATCAAGCATTTTATTATACAGACCATGAAATACATCTGACTGTCACTGCACAGGCACAAGACATAGTTCTATTACAGCAGCCTGGCTGCAGCTTTCACCTCAGCACAGGGGCACAAGGCAGGAGGTGTTGGGGGGGCCCAGGCACCACCTGATGATTCACTTTCCAATATCAGAAAGGGAATGTTAAAGGGATTTTGTTTAGAGATTGACAGAAAACTTGAGTGTTCGACTGGCTGCAAAATCCCTCCAAGGCAAGGGAGTTCACATGCTACTTTGGGCCCCGTCCAGCGTGGATGAGGGCGCCGTGCAGGTGATTTGGGAGCTGTGGAACACCCACCTCAGGGGTGAGAAACAGCAGCTTTGTCCGGCCCCAATCCTGGAGACCCAGGAGCTGCTGAGAGCTGGTGGCTCTCCCTCAGTGTGGCCAGGGTTGTGCTAGCAGCGGGTGTCATTCTCGTGCTTCACTCTGCAGGATCAAGCACATGTAATGGGAAGGAATGAAGGTGGACAAGCACAGCAGGTGCTGCACGGGATGGTGGCTGCTGCAGGCAACAATTCAGCTGTGTGTGGATGGAGCCATCGCTGGGGAAGCCGCTCCATGGCCCAGCCCAGGGCAGGTAGGGCTCAGGTGGGTGCCGAGCGTGGTGAGCTCGGCTCGGTCCGTAATGTCTCGGGAAAAGGCTGCGTTAGTGAGGCCGGGGCTGCGGGAACAGAGCGCGCACTCCAGGGGGGAACTTCGAGCGGTCTCTCCCCGTCCGAGGCGCTGTCTCGGCACGGACAGGGAAGGGAAGAAGGAGAGGAAGGAAGGAAGTGAGGAAGGCAGGTAGGCAGCGCCCGCCCTCTCCCCGCCCTCTGTTAGGGCGCTCCGACGGAGCAGCGCCCGCTGCGGGAAATGGCGGCGCCACGAGGAGAGGTGGGGGAGCTCATGGCGGCGGGGCCCCGGCCCCGCTCCTGCTCCTCCCGCGGCGGGCTCAGGTGCCCGGGTGCGGCCGGCCGGCAGGCAGCGGGAGAGCGGCGGAGCTCGGGCACGGCCTCCCGCGCTCTCTCGCACACGGAAAGGCCCCGTGGCCATGCGGCCGGAGCGGCTCCTGTGCCATGGCGCCGAGGCCCGGGCTGCCCGCGGCTCTGTCCGTGAGCCCCGTGTCCCTTGCGGGAGCTGCCGCCGTGATGCCCGTCCCGCGGGGAGCCCCGGGCCGTAGCCGGCGCGGGGCCCGTGAAGAGGCGCTCCCGCCCGGGGCCCAGGTAAGCGCTGCCCGCCGGGCCTGCTGCCGCCCGGGACGGGCTGCTCGTGGTGGTGGTGGTTTAGTGAGGTAGCCCGGGACCCACTAGTGCAGCCTTTCTGGGGCTCTTCAAGCCATAGCTTGGTGTCTGGATTTTATCTAGCTTTTATTTAGCTGTGGGGTGAGCACCCTTTTGGCAGAGGATGCAGCCCCTTACAGCCATTTTGTGAAGCAGTTTTCTCAGTATCGCTTCCACCAGAGCAAGTAAAACTTGAAAAGTAAGCTTGTTTGGAAAAGGTTTAAGTAAGGTGGGTAAGCTGAGTCCCAGTATATATTGACAACTGAGCACACCACCATGAACGTGATGGAGAGAAAATGCAATAAAAGGCAGTGTTGTGTTTTGGACTGGCCCAGGATTGCAGTAAAGTGTGAGCAGGAAGCAAAGCCTCACCTTTGCACGGTCCCTGGTTGCTTTGCTGTGTGCTGCTAATGAATGATATTGGGAAACAGAGGTGAACAGTAAAAAGATTCAACTGGGTTTGAAGACAGGAATAGGGAATTGCCTTCCTGGTTAGGCTCTGCTGTCTACTTTAGGAGGGTGCAGCGTGGTTTGAGGCTTTTCAGGAGTTTCTTGTGGAGATTCATCTGGAGGACTAAGAAAGTGGAGCCAGTGGCACTATATTGACTCCACTGATACTATCCTCCTAAATTAAATGGTGGGAGAACAGGGCCTGTCTGTGAGATAAAAGTCAGGACCTACTTGATCTACCCACAATGTTTTAATGGCAGTGAGAGAGAGCAGGTTAAAAGTCATGTGTTTCTGTAGTGAAAGGTTGGATGTGTTTGTTTTAAATGTATTCCAGCTATTGCATTGACTCTTGTATTTGTGCTTTTGACATGTATCACCTGTTTAATTGCTCACAGGCCCTTTGTTCCCGGCTCCAGCACTGGGTGAGGAGGGACACTGGACATGCCGTGGATTACGGTAACTGGTTTAAAAACTGTTTCAGCCTCAGAAACCCGTGTGAGACCAGTGTGGCCTTCTGAAAGGGCTTCACGTGATGCCCTCCAGTGGCAACAACGTGATTTTGAAATCACTGGGAATTGGGGAAAGGGATCCTTCTGGCCTGAAGGGGTTTGGGCAGCCCTGGCAAAGTCCCCAGTTAACTGCTGGGGGAGGATGGTTGGGGGTGTCCTGTCCTTTGGCACTTCCTGATGCTGCAAGTCCTGCAGGGATGCATGGATCACTGCTGCACATAAGGACTGCCTGTGGGCTTCAGCTGGCCAAAACCAGAGCTTTAGGCATGAGCTTCTGTCCTTTGCAGAGGATGGATTTTACTGTGTGCCAGTAAATGCCCATAAGGAAAAGGAACAAGGAGGAAATAGACCAAACAGATACCTGGAAAAATGCAGCTCGCAGCACATAATGTTAGAGATAAAGACAACTCATTTTTAACTGACTGTTGCCCTAACACATGGTGTAGTTCAGCCAGAGTTCCTGTATACAGGCCAGAGATAAGAACTGGTTTTGCCTTATCTGAGATACCTTTCAATGCAGAGAAATAGATCTCAGATCACCACAGTTGTCCAAGGTGAGTGCTATACTCAGAGTTCAAATAAACTGAATACACCTGGTGAATAAACTGAATACACCTGGTGAATAAACTGAATACAGAGACATGCAGGTATAAACTTAGAGCTTAGTAGACCTTTGTAGAGGAAGTGGTGGCCTCCCTGTAAAGGATTTATATAGAGATTGTTCAGAGCAACAGCTGGTTCTAAGAAACACACATTGTTAAGTTTTCTTTGCTGTATAAATATTTAAGTGATGGGGTTTGGATTCCGAAGAGAGGAAAAGCTTGGTTTAGTGCTAACAGGTGAAGCTTTTATTAAAGAGAAACATACAACCTCATTTCCCTTACTGTTTTTAACCTAGAAGCCAATTATTGCATATTTTTTCTTTCTTTCTTTCAGATAGTTCTGTCACTGCCTTAGCAGTCCTGTGCCATGCCTGGTGCTGACCATGGGGCCATTCTCCTGAGCAGAGTGCTCTGTACTCAGCCACTGGCAGCACAACAACGGAGCTGTTTGGTACCTGTGGAGTCCCACTGCAGGGGTGTCTGAGCACCTTGCATTTGGCTCAGAAAATCTGCCCTTGCACAGTCCAGTGAGAGGGTTGTGAAGTCCTGGGGACCTGCCAGTTCAGTTCACCAACTGGAAAGTATTTGCCAGGTTACAGCTATGGTTTAAACACTTGAGGTGAAAGCTGGTGGTGGGTAGTGGAATCATGGGTTCACCAGCAGCCTTTGTGCATTAGAGGCTCTGTTGGGAGGTTCAGATGTCCTGATACCTCTGCTCTGATACCTGTGTGTTACACTCTTTCAGGTATCTAAGAGTGGGGCTCTCAGTTTTTGGCTGATAGGGGTAAAACATGTTCCAGTGGGTAGAAGTTGCACCCAGAGTCAAGGAGTACATTTTTAAACAAAGAATGGTGCTATCTCACCACTTCCATCCCCTGCACAGGAGCTGTACCCTAGAGCTGCTGTTCCCATGGCCATGCCAGCATCAGCAGGGCACACATGGCCACGAGCTGCTCTGCTCACTGGCACACCAAGCAACTGAAAGTCTCTGGCCTGCTTACAGCAGGTCTGACAAAGTGACTGTAACAACCTTTTCTGCCCTGAAAACACCTTCATTCCTGGTAGGTTAAGAAAGGATGCTGTGCTGGTATAGCTCAGTGTTGCTAAACCCATCTTCTGAGGCTTTTGAAACAGATACCCAAGAGTAGCTGGTACTAATTACTGCTGTAGAGACATACTCAGCTCCTGTTTATGTGGTTTCTAAAGGCCTGTTTTGGCAAGACTTTTTTTAAGCTATTTGAGAAAGAACAGACAAGCTTTTGATACACAGTTCTATGTAAAATCTCTTTAGTTTTGCCAACAGTATTTATTTGTAGAGACCCTGCATATTGTAGAGGCCACTGCTTGTTCCTGGTGATTCCCTAGAATGGAAACTTGAACCAATGATTTTTGTAATGAATGTGCAATAAATCTGTGGAAAAGCTTCTCTGTTAATGACTCTTTGATTGAGTTCAGGTAGTTTTGACATAGATGGCTGAGGCTGTTCAGAGCTGGCCAAGCCTGCTTGACAGGCAGGGCCTGTCTTGATCGGTGTCTGGAAATGAAACCCAAACAAGGATGTCTCAACTGCGTGCTGGGCCAGAGTCCTTCCAGCCTCACTGGACACACACAGCTTCTAGGGCACAGCATGGAGTGGAATTCTTCTATGCTGAGGGGGAGAACAGATCTGTGAGTGTGGAGGGAGGGTCCACCCAAGTGGAGATGAGCATAGCTAAAAGGAAGCAGCTAAAAATGTTGCTTTAGGTTTTTCTACAAGGACAATCAAGCACTGCAAAAAGCCTATCTTTTTTTCCCTGGGTGAATGAATGAGAAGCATTCTGTAAAAATTTGGCTTACATATGAGACTGGAGTGCAGGCTTGGGTATTCCAGCAAGTCCCACTGGGTATGTGTAGGCACAAACATAGGGGTGGCATATTTGATTATCTTGTGTCACAACAAGAACACTTGATTGGGAGATCAGCTTCATGACTGGAGTGTTTTCAGCTCCAGCAGCTGTACAGTGATTATGCCTTTTGCTATTTTTGTTTTTCTTTGAGTTTTTAGCTCTTGAGTAGACTCAGGAGTAGAATTAATGATTGCTTTGGAACTGGGGAGTTCCCTAGGCTTCAGGTGGATGTGGGGGGAGCTGTGATCCAGCTGCCACTGCTGTGTGTGGTGACAGCATCACCTCTGAGAAGGAAGGTGTCCATTTCTAATGAGAATTCTGGGATGTTGATGGCTCTTTTGACCACAGTGGCTTTTTGCTAAGATCCTTCCCAAGAGGATGTAAACTCCTAAGAGCTCAGGTTTGGCAGCTGGTTTGGGTCAGGGTTGCTTTGCTCTTACTAGGGGGAAACCGCTGGTTCATAGGGAGTGTGATGGTGCAGTTAATGCTGAAAGAGGGCATTGCTCAGGGCAGGTTACACAGGGGTGTGGCAGCTGCAGAACACAAGTTATGGCAGGGCAGTCCATAGGGGTGTTGTAATTCCAGTGTGTATCCTTAAGATACCAGGTGTTTCCAGTGCAAAGCAGGGGTGGACATAATGCTGGAAGTGTGAGTTGAATGAGTGAAGGTGCTGGGCAATATCTGCATTGAAAAATGACAGTCTGCAGTTCTCATAGTCCAGCAGGATGCCAATCCTTCTGGGGGGAACAGTAATTCTGACGTCAGGTGTCATCCCACTGTGCAGGAATTCATACTTGTGCCTGCAGGCGAGAAAAACAAAAGAGCTGAAGGTACCCTGGCTGCTCTCAAAGGGAAGCACTTTGTGCACACAGGTGCCCAGGTTGCTCATGAGAGTCAAAGGCAGTGGTGTTGATGTACCATGTCCAGGGGAGAGCCAGCAGTGCAGCTGAGGCAAGAGGGAGCTGGCATTTCTGCAGGCAGATGTGACATACTGCCACAGGTAGGACAGAGATCAAAACCAGTTTGGTTTAGCTGGGTTTAGCCACATTATGTAGTTTCTGGATTACATAGATCTATTACTATCTTCTCACTGAGGTTTTGGTAATGTTTACAGCTAAATTCTGCAACTGATTTTATTCAGATTTGTTCCTGCAATTTCTTGTTTCAATGTGACAATATCTCATTTCAATGAGAGAATGTACCACAGAGACACCTTTCAGCTTGATTCACTAGCACCCTCTCAGAGTCAATAGAAATGGATGCTTTGGATGGATGCAAATCTGCCAAAACACAAGTTCTGAAGCAAGGAAGTTGGGCAAAATAACCCATGCCAAATGCTGCTGAAACACCCTAAAAAAAGCAGGAGGATTTGCTTAAGCAGTGTCCTTCCAACACTAGTTTACAGGGACAGCAGTGGAATGTCAGAGGCCCCAGTGCCCGGTCTGAGCTGATACAAAATCTCTGTTTTCCCTGCTGCCCTGCCTGCAGGTGTGAGAGTATTTCCTGTTGGAGACCTGCAGCCTCCACAGCCCTTACCTTGAGGGTGTGATGATGTGCCTCATGCACCAGGATGAGTTGTTTGCCCCCAGGTGACCATGTCTCGGCGTGTTCTCAAAAGCCACACCAATTCTGTACTCTGTATCTTCCTCAACTTCCACCTCCCAGTAATGCTTTCCTGGAAATGGGATCAGACTGCCCAGGATTGCAATACATCTGTGGGAGACAGACAGGAATATGTGTTTTGGCAGGGCCTTTCTATAATTCTCTTTACAGTGTTTAGATATGTTCAGGTATGTATATACCTGGACATTACATAGCAATAAACAAAAGCCACTTCTGCTGTCACCTTAGTGCAGTGTGGATTTTTGACTCCAGTGAAATCCTCACACTGAGGAGCTGACACCCAGCCTGCAGGTTTCTTTGTGACACCTGCCCTGTTCTTACTTGTTGGTAGCTTTGCAGAAATGAATGCCCTAGGCACTTCCAGGAAGATGGAGAACAGCATCCCATAGTGCCTGGGTTTTCTGGGAAAGTTAATGCTTGTTAGAAAGAGAGTGCTCTAGTGAACTCCTGCATAGCAGAGGAAAAAGTACAGATTTTGCATTTTCTTTCCCAACAGCCCAGGGTTTTGAACATCACTCACCATTGGAACTGAGCACTGTGACAGCATGAAGTTCCTGGGGCAGCTGGGGAGGAGGGAACCTGTCTACACTGCTTCCCTCTGTGTTTGGAGAGATTAGGAAGAATTGAACACAGTAGGAGAACTTGTAATATGCTGGGTACCTGGGCCATGAAATGTATGATAGGAACCATGCAGAAAATAACTCTTTTGAAAGTTGTGTAGTAGAGACAAAGATAATGTACTACAGAGAGACCCTTCAGCTTGATTTACTGGCACAGTCTTGAAATCAAAGGAACTGGGTGCTTTGAAGATGCAAGTCTGCAAAAACACAGGTTCTAAAGCAAGAAAATTGGGCAAAATAACCCACTCCAAATGCTTCTGAAACACTCTTAGGAGAGCAACGAGTCCTGTAAGCTTACACCTCAGCTTTTTCTTAGGAAAAGTACATGGTGTATTAGCTGTTATTGTCAAGGGGGACAGCAGGTTTCAAACACACACAACTTTTATGTTTCTATGGTAGTGTGTAAAGTTATAAGTTACAAAGGAAAAGGATGTTGCTGGCAGACACAGAGGTCTTCTAGGCAATGCTGAGAGGGAGCTGCACTCATCATTTGGAGGCTGTGTTGCTACAGCCTGAGAAGGAAAAGGAATGATGCAAAATGGATGGGTAAACACCAGTGAACCATAGTAATGAGAGCTGCAAAGCCACCAAGGCAAACCTGAGCTGCAGTTAGGAAATACATCAGCAACCCAAACTTAGGAGACCACACAAACTTCAGAAAGAAGAGTTTGCCATGTAACTTCCTTGGGAATTTTTGGGGGTTTTTTCCTTTATTTTCTCTTTTTCTTGCTTTTTTCAGTATCTTGATTTGAAGAAGATTTGTGAAAGTTCATAGTGGTACCAAAACCTCAGCCTTTGAATGAGATGAGTGCCAGCTCTGGCTGTTTATGTGAAACATAAAAGCATCCCATAGAAGTGGGATGAAATCCCATTTAAGATTACCATGATGGCTTTAATGAAAAGGATCACCAGTCTCCCAACTCTTTTCTATCAGGCCCTCTAGTAGCACTGCATTTCCATGGAGGGAATAAATTGTAGACTTGTATAATCCTGCAATGCCTGTCCTAGTTATGTGGTTTTGACTGGAAAATACATTTTGGCAAGCTTAGTCTCTCACTTCAATGGCAAAGGGCCTAATTCTTTTTGAAAGAATTGTTGGTCCAAATAGTATCAGTTATATCTTTCAGCAAGAGGTAAGTTTTCAGATCCCTCTCCTTTCCTTAGCATTTTTTATGGCACCTAAATACCTGTTCAAATTTAGCTCAATGTACCAGACATGTAAGTAGGCTTGTACATAATTGTGGCTGCTGTATCTGTAATCCTATTTAAGAACTTGCATTAATTTCCAAGTTCCAAAGAGCAGCTGGAGAGAGAGATTTCAACTCAAAAAATTAATCAGAGCTGCTGAAAGCCCCATTAGACATTTCCTGGCATCTGTTAAAAGAACCAAAGAAACTGAAATGCCCCTGTATACCTTGTAAAGCTGTTATCATAGACAGGCAGATCACACTCTGGGTTTTCCAGTTCATCACATGAAATGGTAAATCCATCATCTAGAATTGCCAGTAAAGGATGAGCTGTGTCCTCATTAAGGTAGAAGCAGGTGCCTGAAAGAGAAAATGCCTAAGGATAACTCCAATATCTCCTTATAACATTAGAATTGCAGCAAGGATGTGATGAAATGTTATTTGGATCCACAGAAAGATTCACCAATGCTCTATAAAGAATCTATGGCTGGCATTGAGAGGACAAGATCATATTTTATAAATTTTTCTAATAAATGTTTGTTTTACAGCTTAAGACTGTTTAGTTTCAGCCTGGTGAAAAGCAGGGGACTTAGCCTAGTTTTGAACCCTACCAGGGCTCAAAGCTGCAGGCATTGTGCAGGAAGTAGCTATTCAAAGATGAGGAATCCTCCCTGCAATGGCCTGTCTGGTTTCAAGTAATCTATTTTTAATCACTGAAAAGAGAAAGGGGGTGTAAAGGACTCTCCATGGCCTCACCCATCCCCATAAATGCTGGGCAGTTTGAAGAGAAAGGATCCCTCATGCTTCAGCACCTCCCTTGGCAGACCAGCCCTCAGAGAGGTAAGTCCAGCCCAGGATAAAAGTGCTTCTGCCTTTCTTCCTGCAGAGACTTCACAGAGCAGCTCTGACACACAGGGGCCTGAGGAGCAGCCACCATTGGCACAGCTGCTGATTGCAGTTGGTGCTTGTTTACCCACCCCAGAAAGGATCAAAGGCCATTCACAGTGTTGGAGGTGGGTTCTTGCAGCCAACAGATCAATTTGCATCAGCTGTTTGCATAATGTAGACTCCAAGAAGATTAATCTCCCTATGGTAATCCCAAATGAAATCATTCTAATCAAACTGCAAGTTACTTCATTGCAAATACAATACAAACAATGACAGGGCAATTACAGGCATGTGCTGCTGAAAACAAACACATGCTGTGCAAACAGAATGGGCAATTTCAAATATTGAGTTTGATTTAAGCAGTTGGAATACACACAAACAATGGTAACACAATGACAGTTTTCCTCTCCAGGGATTTAAGGATGAGCATTTCTTTTCTGTGGTGCCACTGCTGTGTGGCAGACAGGTTTTTTACTAAAACATAACTTTGTGTGGTCATCTTGCTGAATAAATACAATTTTCAAATGTCTCACAGAAGGTAAGGGTGGAAGAGACACAACAGGTAAGGTGTGAGTGGCATGGGAGATGTGAGATGAGCAGTGAAGTTGCAGTGTTGTTGCAGCAGTGATGAAGGTGAGCATGGATGTCTGGTAAATGGCTCTAGAAAGTGCTGTCTCAGCCATGAATTCCAGCAGCAGCTTCATTCCATGCTAATCTCTGAAGTAAAACTACACTACAGCTTTCCTCACTGGTGTGTCAGTACTTTGCAGGCTGGCAATACGTGGGTGTTGAGTTGACACTGTCTTTTAAAATGTTTAGAAATTAGTAACTTTCAAGTACCAAATGCACCAGACAGCAATAATATAAATTACAGAGCTAAAGCAATGCACTTATTGTTACGAGAAGTTGCTTTTTTCATTCCTAAAAGGTTACCAAGGGTGTAATTAGATGTAAGAGATTAGGATTTGGTCCAGAGGCCATTGAAAGCAGCAGGAATCTTTCTGTTAAGACAACAGATGCTCCAATAAGCTGCTGGAGTTGTTCCAAGCTGTACAGTACCTGTGGTGTGTATCAGGACAGGTTCACTTCTTTCACTGGAGCCACCCAGGTTTTGGGCTCTGACACAGATGTGATACTTTTGTGTTGGCTGGAGGTGAATTAGGACTTCACAGTTAGGGATCCCAACAATAGATCTACAGAAAACAAATCCATGGAAAATGACAGGGTAGAAAACAAAGGTAGGCCTTTGAAATTATTTTTCTGAGCAACAAGGAAGACATTACACTTCAACATGTCTTGTAACCAGTCAACAACATTTTATCTTGTACAATTGTCAGTAGCAGGGCAAGAGAGAGTCTGTCACAGACTGCAGATTTTTACATCTGCTTCTGCCCTTTTCCATACCCATAATTCTCATGTAGTAATTTCTGATTAACATTTTACAACTATTTTTACTAAGAGAATTGTTTGTAAATGTAAATTCACCAGAAGGTCACGGGTCCTTTCTTAGTCCTATCTGATGCCACACAATTGAAATGGTTTCATCTCTACAGGCCATGGGCTCAATAGAAGAGTAACTCACTCAGTAATAATATCATCATTTTCTTCATCTGTCAGCTTGGACAATTCAACTGTGTAGGAATCAACAGGGTTAATGTCTCTGGATTCCCAGCATACCAGTGCTGCATTTTCACAGCTTCGGATCTTTTTATTCTTTATGATAGGTGGTGAAGGAGCTAAAAAGCAGAAAAAAGAACAATTCTGAGCTGTTGCTTGAAGATGTTTGCAAACCATATGCTTTGAAGACAAACAAATAGAAACATGTTGTTTACTAATACTTTGTAGGTAAAGAAACCTGCTTCCCCAATGGACAATAAACAGCAGGTAGGGTAATTAACAGTACTATTTAAAGACTTCATTTAGTCTATAAAGGTCCCAGGAGAATTAAACAGAGAAGTAACATAAAGACTGATTACACAACTGTTTTCTATCATTAGTTTTATCTTTGTCATAGAGGTGCATCTCTTCCCTGCTCTGAGATGTCAAAGATATCTGGAACAAGCACTTGAAGGGCTCACACTGAATTGCTCAATCTGATGTCAGGATTTCACAGAATGTCCTAGACTGAACTGCAGTTAAAAAGAACAGCATAACAGGTGAATCCACAAAATACCTATAGGCCAATGAAAGGAGAGCTGGGATTTATCTGGCAGAACCAGGAAACTTGAACCTTATTCACAGCTGGTCTACATGCTTGCATTTAAGTAAGTTATTTTGTCTCTCTGCTTCTGTTTCTGCCACTCTAAAACAGGGATAGTTGGCATGACAGGCTCTCCAAATAAAAGCAGGGAATTCCCATGAAGTCAGTAGGCTTACATCAGAAGAAAGTGCCCGGAAAGTATTACTTGCATAAAATTCAGAGATGATTTTGAATTTCACTATGAAGGTTACAAATTTGTATGAACAAAATATTTTTACCTGTTACATAAACTGCTCTTTCACTTGGTGGACTGATACCGGAGGCATTTAAAGCACTGACCCAAAATTCATACTGTGTATTTGGCAACAGATCAGTAATGGTGCAGTATGTTTCTTTGACTTTTAGTGTATGCTCTGAAATGACAACAACAAAGCATTTACAGTGCCTTTACACACTTGCCCACTCTTCCCCAAAGCTGCATCACACAGTGGAGTTGGGGTGCATTGTTTTGGGTGCCGAGTTCAGGAGAGCTCCTTGTGCTCCACACCCTTTGATCAGCTGTCAGGCAGTTTCACAGTGCCTTCCTCTAAAGCTGCATAAATCAGATGGGACAAGAGCTGAAGCTATTTTACTGCTCATTTCTCATTCTTCATCTTATAAAATTTGGATAGTGTCTGCTTATCTTTGTCAACTGGCCACTGGCACTCTACTGGCTTCCACTTTTGAAGGTTCTGCAAGAGCAGTATTAGCAAAGGCAGTTTAGTCACAAGGCTGAGACATTTTGGTTCTGTGGTTTTTTGTGTGCCTGTGCATCTTAGGGAGTTACAGACTATTATTAGCACTAAGATAAACTGTAAAATCATCTGGGGGTTTCAGTTGGAGTGCTGATGATATGATGATTTGCTCTTTAAAAATACTATGATTTAAAAATACATGATGCAGCACATGTTCTAATGCAGTGCCCACCCTCCAGAAATCCTCATGACTCCATCCACTGTCCCCTTCCCATTCCTGCTATCCCTGCTGCTGCCACATCCTGTCTTTGCCCGTGTGATGGGTCCTGCTGCAGCTGGCAGCATGGCAGACCTGGCAGGGGAAGAGGGACAAAGCAGATGGTGGTGGCAGATATGACAGTTTTGGTGGCAGACAGTGCACAGGGCATGCAGAGGCACTTTGGCATCAGCTGGCTTTGCCAGTGGAGGGCTGAGGTGTCCCTTGGGCCCCAGCCCCCTTACCTGCTTGCCCATCACTGTGCCTCTCATTGCTCACAGGTTGGTAGCACAGCTGGTAGCACTCCACAGTGTCATCCGAGAAGAGGCCCCAGCAAACTCTCAGTGAAGTGCCAGTTGCTGCATTGGGAGCCTGGGGGTTGATCACAGGGGCACAAGGAGCTGCAGAGGAAAAAACAGGTCAGTTTTTGAATGTATAATCATGGTTTGTTGTACCTCTCCTCTCACAAAGGTGTTTGCACAAAGCCTTGGCACCGAATGGGGTCATGTTCCTCCATTCCTCCCACATGGAGAAAAGTCAGGAGCTGAGTCTGCAATTGCAGATAGTAATCGGGTCACTGATGTGTGAGAACTAGTCTTGATTCAAAACAAAGTCAAACCAATGAAATAAATAAACCTCAGCCTTCCCCTCCTCTGAGGGTTGCTCCAGTGAGCCCAACATCTGCCATGCCAGGACTCCTGCCAGCCACCCAGGGATCAGGGAAAAGCTGTACAACAGGGAGCATCAGCACAGCCAAACAAGTACCAAATGCTGTTTTGTGTTAAGAAAACACAGTATTGGGTGTAAAAAAAAATAATGTTCTTTCTGACCATTTGTGATGCATCAGAAAATATTTAAAATGTTAGGCGATTTTTTAGTTATTTAAAATTTGTTTATGCTGTGCTGTCTCCTGTGGATTATGGGGGAAAAAATGCTTGCTAAATAACAGAGGAATAAGTCACTGAAATCTGTTTATCAAGAGAAGCGGGGTAAGTTATTTGAAGCAGTCTGGGGTTCCTCTCTATTTTGTTCAAGCAACTAAAGGGAAAGAGAAGATATCACTAAGTGTGCTTGACCCCTCAACAGAAGGAGGTAATCTTCATAAGTCTTCTAGGAAATCATCCAGCAAGGAAGTCCAATTTAGCAGTAATTCTGGTAATTTTATATTGAAAACAAATGGAAAAAATTTCCAAAAATATCTTCCACTGTCCCTGTATATATAGGCAAATTAAAAAAAAACAAAACAACAACAACAACAAAAAACTAGAAGGAAAACTAGGGACAAGTTAATTCTGCCTTTGCAGATCTCCTTTAAAAGAAGAAATGTTTAATACATATCCTTAAATGTAAATAGGTGTGAAATAATGATCAGTTAGGAAGAGTACCTGGAATAGCATTAATGGAGTTCATTAGTTGTTCAACTTCAGAGACATCTATGACCCGCTCTTCAAAGTCTGGCAGTGTTGAAAGCTCTAAATTCACTTCTTGCTTTAAGAATTCTTCCAGCCTGTAATTGTAGGGGGAAAACAAGAATGTCTAATTGGAAGTACCATAGTGTTGGAGGTATCTGTCTATGAAGCCTATTTTTAAGAGAATAGCAGACTCCAAATTAACATCTATTTCTTTAAAACACAGTTTTCATAGCTGTACAAGCTCAGACTCCTCTGCCTGTAGCTTGGAGATTCGTGGCCATCAGTGCCTCAAGATGCCAAAGAGAGCGGGGGAGTGGGGTGTGCCCAGCACCTCCCTGTGGGAAGCACCCTATTATCTCCATTGCTTCCATTATTTTGAATTTACACTATTACTAATTCATGACCTCATGGCTCTGGGTGTTGTAAATTTGAAAGAAAGGGGTATCTTTTCTCTGTGCTTTCATGAACAATAACAGTCAATTAAGAGGGTGGTTTTTGCCTATGATTTAGTGTGCCCTAAGACTTCTTCCAATTGCTCCAATATTTTTCAGTATCTGTTCTGAGCTCCCACAGCTTGACTTTCTACCCCACTATATTAATGCATAAATAAGCCAGTTACAGTATAATTAGGGAGCTCAATTTTAGTCTCATTTGGATCCAGACTGGTTATTTCAAGAGCTTTAGCAATCCTGTTTCTCAGTGAAATTACTTCCTTATGACTAAGCTGAAAACACTGATTTATTCAGGCTCTAACTCTCCTTTTGGATTTCTTGAAATTGGATCCAAACAAGTTTTGAGTGTTAAGTTTCTTAGAGCAACTTTTTCTGATGCACTTTAAAACAAAAACACTAAATATTTCAATAGCTCTAGTGGCTTAGACAACATTTGTGTGCCTGAACAAAATCCAGAACACACAAGCATCTCCAATAACCCATCCAATTAGCAGGAAGAAATGTGACACAAAATCCCAGACTGTGATACTACCTGTCAACCATGGTTACTGCTGCCTGTTGGAAAAAAAGGACAGAGTGTTAGAGGTAGAAAAGTCCAGAGTCAGACTACATCATGCTGTTGACCTGTCTGACACAAATTGCCCCAAATGCAATACTTGGAGTGAAGTAATTGGCTCTCACCCAACTCTGAGAACAAAGGCAGCCCTTTCTACTGAAATGGATAGATCTTGGCTGAATTTACAGAAAGATAATGAGTGTCTGCCCATCTAGACTTGAGACCAATTCCTCCCTTGGTTGTCCAAAGTGCCAACAGATCCCTCATAAACAGAAACCCAGATCAGCTGGGCAGAAGAACTCATGAAATGATCTGTGCTGGAGGGAGTCTGAGCAGTGCATGTAACTGGAAGACAGATGTACAGTCCCAGGAGAAACCTAAGCCCCTGAGAGCTCAAGACCAACATTCACTTTTTGATGAATAATGGTTCTTAGGGGCAATATAAAACTGTTTACAAGCTAAGGAGAAAATAAGTTTATTCCAGAGATGGGAAAAGTCAGCTTACGAGAAGAACTCAGCAGGCTGGAGTCATAACAAACTGACCCACAGAAGTACACTGGTGTTATGACATTTGTTTGTTGTCCAGCTCAGAAGTTACTGTCACTGTGCTACAGAAATGCTCCCACCCACCTTAGTCACAGGACAACTCAGGTGAGAGCAATCTCATCATCAGTGAAAATTCTGATTTTTTTCTCCAATTATTTTTCTACCTGCCAAAGAAAAATATCTTCTTGACACCACCTCAAGAGTGGGATTTCATCCATCACTTTGCAGGAACTTTTTACATATTTCAGCTGAACTTTCCTCCAAAATGAGCAAGAAAAGGAAACATCTTCCTAAGTGTTTACATCAGCCTGCCTGCTGTGAGCCCAGAATAGAGCAAGAGAGCTGAGCCTGCACAAGGCAAGGAACACTAAGTGCTTCCAGAGTTTCCCCAGATAAGCATTTCAGCAAGATATCTTCTCTCTGAACCCCAGTGTGACTCACAAATGAATGAGCATCCAAATTACAAACTTCTGCTTCTGCATTTTGCCCCCATTGTGTTGCCCTCCTAAGTCAATGCCACCATGCCAAGCACGAGGAGCAGTGACAGCACTATAGACTGAGCATCCCAAATTCTCCTTAGCAATAAGGCTGCTTGGCACTTCTCAGACAGGGACTACTTGCAAGCAGCAAAAAGCACTTCAACAGTTAAAACTCTTTACCTTCATAAATTCAGCTTTGTCATTTTCCAGGAAAAGCTCCTGGGTTTCATCTGTCAGGTCCTTGCAGGTGTCAAGATGTTTCCCACAACTGACCAGCTGCTCATATAGAGCTTCCAGCTTCTGCCTCTTCTCTTCTCCCAGTGCTTCCAGCTGCTCTTCGTACTTCTGAGCAAGCACTTGCACTGCATCATTGTAATGCACCTCAAAGTTCTGCTCCTGCCTCCCAAAATTTTCCTGCAAGATATTTGAGGGTTTGTACCTTGGCATCAAGCCTGATCCACAGGTCATGCAGAGGAAAATCTTACTCTGGTTTGCCTAAACTTCTCCTTACCATAGAGGTAATATGTCATGTTTTAATTCACAAAACTAGGACACAGTACCAGTACACAGAAGCCGTAATTTGACTTATGTGCATTTTTAGGGGTTTACTCTGATCATTCACCCCCCACCAAAGCACAAAAGTGTTGGATTTTGTTCCAGACATAAGAGCAACAGAAATTACAGCAGAAACAATGATGTAAAGCAACCTAAACCCAGGGAGCACAACTAGGATATATCCTAGCCTTAATCTCAGAAGCATTTCCACTAACACAGTGAAGCACATCCTTCCACGAGAGAAACCATGGCAACTCAGTGGGATCCATGGATTTGTGCTGAGGGAGCTGGGTAGCTAATGCTGCTATCCTCACTCACAGCTGGAGAAAGCATTAGGAAGGAAAATTTAAGGAGCAGGCAAGTCAAGGAGCAGTCCCAGCAGCTGCTCACTGTTCAGGCACCAATGTCCTCCTGTGCTACATGCAGCAGAGAAAAGACTGCAGTGCCTTGAGTTATTGCTTCAGTTTGAACTTGCTGCCAGCTGACCTCCTTCCCCTGGGGCCAAGCTGACAGCAGCCAAGTGGGAGCACAACTCTTGAAGCAGCTGGTCCAAGGATTTGCCTGGATCTGACACTTCTGTGAATGAAGCTGAGGGAACACAAGGGCTGCACTCTGGATGGACTAGTTAGATCACAGATCTTTGGCCATTTAAAGCTAAGATGACTTGAGTGGGGGTGGCTTTATTCCTGAATGCAAACCTCTGTGCAAATTATAAATGTGGTTTTACTAGCCCACTTAAAAAAATCTTTAGGATGAGTTTTCCTGAGTACTTCAGTCTAGACAACCCCAAGATAACTCTGTGCTCTTTTACTGTAAGTACCCACCTCATTAACAACTGAATACTGTGAATGTCAGTATGACAAAACTGTTTAACCCCACTACCATAAAGTTAGCCCAAGAGCAAATGCCTTACCTCTACAGTGATGAAGATTTCCTCCAAATGGCTGGCAACATTTTCCATCTGAGCAATCTGTTCTTCCAACTTGCACATGTTTTTATGGATCTCCTCCTACAAAACACCCAGTGTGATTCCTACTGTGTCTGAGGACTGTTTTAGAGGCACCACAGTACACCTGTGTTACTCTCACCTTTTCACTTTCCACAGCACTGGGGAGCTGAGCAACCTCGTGGTCCTTGTGCTCACCAAATAGTTTGTCAAAAGCTCGGATTGGTATCTTGCAGGTGGAACAAAAAACATCTGCTGCTTCTTCCTCTTCCTCCTCCTCCTCCTCCTCTTCCTCCTCCTCACTGACAGCCTGACTGTTCCACTCATCTGACATGCCACCACTGCTTAGCCCCCCTCTGGACCATATGCTGCTCTCAGCCTCATCATCTGCTCTGGCTTTGCTCTGATTTTCACCTTGAGAAGCCTCATCAGGAAGTCCTTGTTGCTTTGTGCTTTGACTTAGATCTTTCACTGAAGAGTTGCTTTTTGATATGTTATATATGGAGCCTTGTAATCCTGCTCTTTCTGTATGAGCTGGTGGCCATCTGCTCTCCACCTTCTCCAGATGTCCTCCAAGAAGCTCAAACTCTTTTTCTCTATCCTCATCAAGTCCATACATCTTAGCCAACTCTGCAACCTCCTTTTCCAAGTCATAGCCAACTTCTTGTGGGCACTGAACTTTTTCACTACTCAGTGCAGATTCCCTTCTCGTATCCCCCAGAGATCTGTCTCCTCGACCAGAGGGCTCTTCAGGAAAGATATCAAACCTCTCCTTTGATCCATAAAGATCCATGTGATAAAAGATCAGACCTTCAGTCTCAGTGTCACTAGGCTCTGGGACTGGTGGGGAAGCTGAGTGATGTCGTGACTGGCTGCTGGTCTCATAGTCCCTCGTGCTGCCAGATCTGGATGACATTGGTATCCTCAGGGAGCCTTTTGAGATTATGAGACTCAAGCTTGTAAAAGATAAGAAAGATCTTTAGCTACATACTTAGATATCAGGATTGAGTTTTTCTTGCTAAAAAGTATATGGATAGAATAGGTTTGGCTGAGGACTCCTCAGTCCTGGAGGTAGGCATGGGAAAGACTCACTCCCTAAGTGAGGCTGCTGAAGGGAAGCCACAGGAAGCTTGTTTTCTTCTCACCTCAGTGCAAAGCACAGCAGAGAGCTGTCTCTGGTGTGCATCCTCTTTTCTGAGTTTTTTACCTCATCTGTGACCCTGATGCCTGATTTCCAACTGTAGAGCAGTCCTGTCCTCAGATAAACACTGTCACTGTGCTTCAGGCACAGTTAGTGCTGTTCTGTGCAATTGGAAATGGCCTGGTTTGAAGCCTGCTCACTCTTCAGCTGCTGTCAAGCATGTTTTCTGAACTGTCAGTCAGGCAATAATGTAGAATGTCCTCTGTTGTGACCACTGATGCCACAGAACACACTAATAACTGCCCTGGAAAGTCCTGTTCTGTATTTTTCAAGTTGCCATTCTTAATACTGAAACTTGAGTCAAGGTTCTGGGTCCTTTCTAAAAAATATCACAGAAAAAACATACTGCCCTTTGGGGCTTCTCGTGTGCTGTGGAAAATACACATTTTAACATAAAGCATCCAGTAACTAGGGAGCAAGGCGGGCCATTGGCCTATGGAATGAGAGATGCCTGCTCTGACCCAAACCTTGCACATTTCGTGCATTCTCTGCAAGGAGGGAGGTGTGAAAAGAGCATGTGCACGTGACATGCAAAGCTGTATGATAAAGCAGATGCATGTGGGATAACATTAAAAGTGCAAAGGCAATTTTAATACTGATTCCCAAGCCCACTCTTTCCAATCAGCCTGTATTAACAGCAGTGAGATAATGCTAGTACAGAGTCAGAGCTCTCTCTGAGCTGAAAGGTCCCCACAACCCTTCAGTGCTCACCAACATGAATGGAATCATAGCTACCAAACTACTCAGATCAATTTTATCAGCAGTTTAGTACCACAAGCAAAAGACTTCATGGAAAGATTTCAGCTGAATATCAATTAATCTGCAGTTACATTTAGACCTTGGTAAGTGAAGCATATGAAAGCTTTAAAATCACTTTCTCATAGAAGAAAAAAAGCCAAAAGATCAGTCAGACATCAGTGTTATCAAACCTTCTGCGTAAGCTTTCCCAAAAATTTGCTTTCAAACTACTATTTATGGTCCTTTTGGTTTTGAGTAGTTGCTATTACCTCAAATTTATTTAATCAATATTTTACTAATTTTCCTGAGAAATGGTTAGCTAACAGAGTCAACACAATCGGTGACTTAGTAGAAAGCAACTTCCCAAACCAGTGACAAATACTGAGACATTTTGCACTCTCTGGTTTTATATCCCTGGCTGAGTCCAGCCCTACAGATCTGCAAGAAAACCCACACAGAAGTTCATAGCTTGTCTCCTGGCACTGCAGATATGGGTGTGGATTCTACAGTTAGCAATATCCTACTATGGACAAAAAGTTAGGCAGAAATACTATTTACGCTGAAGGCAATAAAATAAATCATGCAAATTCTAACATTTTAAACAGAGAAAAGGTCTTAACACATACCAGAAAATGTTGTCTGGCTCCCGCAAAGACTTTTTCCCCCATAATTAAAACAATAAGGCTTGCTTTAGAAGCTACTACTAATTAGAAAAGTGAAATAACATTTTTTTTCCTACCAAAATGAAATTAAATACATTTAAATTAGCATAATTAAGCTTGTCTGCAATCCTGCTGCCTAAATAAGATTTTCAGATGATTGCTCAGTGTTTGCTTGCTTTGCAGGCACAGATAAAATTACATGAAGCACATTTAGATCCGTGACCGCCAGTTATCATAAATACATAACAAAGAATGTTACTACCTAAAAACTTGCCTTCTATCTTAAGACGTCATAAATTCTTCTGATAGCTCAGATGGCATCAAAGTTAACTTCTATTCCCCCTAGTAAAAATTAATTCACACGAAAGCAATTCCTTGACACTTTCCTGTAACTTCAGCTGGGAGACTTATTGGGGTAACCTTACCCAGCCTCTTTGCTCAGATAGGGGCATGCCAGCAATGAGCAATGGCACAAATATAGATGTGCCCCGGCTGTCCTTCAGCAGTGTGCTGCTTGAGTGTCACCAGGATGAATGTCACACACTGAGAACAGGCTCCGAAGTACTGAGAGCAGCTACAGAGAGCCCTCACTAAAGCCAGAGTACCCTCTCACTTTTGGAGGTGGGATTAATAAACACTTCAGAGCGCATTCATTGCCTCTGGGTGTGATTTCCAAGGCTGGGGTGTTAGGCAGAGTGTCCTGTGTGAGATACACAAAACGTGCAAACAACTCACATGGCTGGACATGTGTTTACAGAGTTGCACAACTTAATGGAAGTACCTGTTCTGTTCTTTGTAAACACTTACTGGTAAAGTTCCTCTCAAATTAGCAGGAACTTTTCTATGGGGCTGAGTTGGAATCATGATCATATATTAGAAAAAAAAGAAGAAAATTTAGAGTTTAGAAAAAAAAAATCATACCATTAGTTATACTTACTATACATATCCATACACCCTGTGTGTGTATGCCAGACCTCTGGAAAGTTAATTATGGTGAAGAAAGTGAACAATAGCCCCACTAGGGAGGTTTTCACAGGAACATATCCCTGCAGTCTGTGCTCAGTAGGGGTCCACCTGATAAAAAACAGGCTGTGTATTACCACTGATTATTGTGACTGCTGTAGCGCTGGAGCTTTGTGAATCTGCTCAAACCCACAGCTGCCTAGCACACACAGGCTGCTGCTTGTGAATGTGCTATCAAGCCAGCCCTGCTGGCAGTAGATTTTTAAGGACGTTTGAGAATCTTGAATTATATATGGCTTGAGCTCAGGGGACACCACAAGGGACAATGTCTATTAGATCTTGACACAGCTCTGCTTTTTCCTCCTTTTCCAATTATCTTGGTGTCATTTCCTCACTTTTCTAGCAGTGCAATTGTTTGCTGTTTGGTGAGGAATCACAAGTTAATTGCCCATGTAGGCACGATCTCATTACGGCTAACAGTGCTTCTATCATCTGTGAGATTAGAGCAGAAGTGTTTTCACACAAGTGACGCAGCCCTTGCTGAAATGTTAACATTTATGCTGCCTGACAGATTTGATTAAGTTTTCAACCGAGAGCTTATTTTTGCTTTGTGTTAAGCTACGTTCTCTTATAAGCCTTAATTTCTCAAAAAATTTGCAGTACTTCGCTTCCAAAGACTGGAATATAACATTTGGTGGATAGTGAATTACATTCTGCCTTGGACACAGGGTCTGAATAAGAGGGCAGTGACACTGCTCTTGTTCCATCACCCTGCTGCTCTTTGCTCCCTCGGTGCCTGTGAGGCAGCGTTTGGGTGGCATTTATACAGAGCATGGTGACCTCGGGCTGAGCTGGGTGTCAGGACAAGCACCCTGGGCTCTTTGTGGGCGCTGGGTCCCAGGGTCAGGCTCAAGGGGAAAGAGTGTGCGGATTGTCTGGTGTTGTAGAAAGCAACAACTCATGGAATTTTGTGAGGGTCTCAGGAACGATGGCTGGGAGGAAAGCTGCCCCACATGCAGCAGCTCAAACACGGGGCTGTGTGTGCCCTGCTCCCACCCACCACTCCTCACAGGAACAGAGGCTTATTTCACAAAGCTTCCTCCTGCCAGCACCTGGAGGAAACACACAGGGGAGATGGGGAAAGATTATTCGCAAGAGCATGTACTGACAGGACAAGGGGGAACGGTTCAAATCGAGAGTAGTTTTAGGTTACATATTGGGAAGAAATTCTTTATTGTGAGGGTTGTGAGGCCCTGGCCTGGTTGCCCAGGGAAGGTGTAGATGCCGGGAGGGATGAAGCTCTGAGCAACCTGGCCTGGTGGAAAGAGTCCGTGCCCATGGCAGAGGGGTGGGAACGCCATTTTCGGGGTCACCTCCCAACCCCACCCATGCCATGCCAAGGGCCTTTCCCGGGCCGCCCCCCTCGCTCTTTTACTACAGCACTGTTTATTTTCCGCTCCCTCCGTGAGAGCCGCCCTTGCCCCGCCCCTGTCCCGGCCCCGCCCCCTCTGACCCCGCCCCGACACCACGGTCCCGCCCCCTGCCGCTCCCGCCAATGGGCGCGGGCGCTGCCGGTGACGCGCCCGGCCCCACCGCTCCCGGCGCTCGGTTTCTGTTTCGCTCCGGGGCCCGCGGGGCCGCCGCTGCTGTCGCGATGGAGCCGCAGCCCGACAGCCTGGAGGGGTGGGTGGCCGTGCGCGACACCGCCTTCGCCGAGCCTCAGCCGCCGCCGCGACTCCGCTTCCTCGTGGGGTGGAACGGCGCGGAGGGCGCGTTCGCGGTGACCTGCCACGGGCGGGCGGAGGCGGCGGAGCAGGCCCCGCAGAGCTGGGCCGGGCTCTTCTCGGCGCCGGCCCTGCGCGGCGTCCACCGGCAGCTGTCGGCCGTGTGCCCGCGCCTGGAGCCCGCCTTCCCCGAGCTGCCGCCCGCGCTGCCCGGCGCGGCCTCCGGCGGGCTGTGGGCCGTGCTGTTCCCCGGCGGCGCCGCGCCGGACGAGGCCGAGCTGCAGGAGCTGTGCCGGGCGCTGGAGCTGTACCTGGGCTGGGCCCTGGAGCTCTGCGGCGCCCGCGTGGTGCTGGACGCGCTCTTCGCCCCCGACCGCTGCTGCGACGACGAGTACTTCGAGAGCCTGCACGAGCTCCGCGGGAAGGCCCTGCGCGGCCACCTGGCCCGGGCCAAGGAGGCCCTGCGGCGGGTACGGGCCACGGGCCGGGCGCGGGTGGAGGGGGCCGGGGCGCGGGGCTGGCCCCGAGGGTGCGGGGCCGGGGGCTGCCGGGCCAGCCCTGCGGGCAGGGAAGGGGCCCCTCGGTGCGGGACTGCCTTCAGTGTTCGGTGCTGCTGCTCAGCTCATGGGTGCTCCTGTGTGAGCTCCGGCTGGGCGCCCCGTGCTCCCCTGGCAGCTGCATGGGAAGCCTGGCAGTCAGTCCCTGCTGCTGCTGCTGCGGACTCCATCGATCGGGGCAGACTCGCCAGACTCACGTGAGCAAGGGTGACCAAGTCACTGATACCAGCTCGCTCCTGGTGTTTTCCAGTGTCCAGATTTGTGCTTACACAAACACTTTTTTATTGTCTGGAAGCTACAGAGTCACTTTCCGAAGTACTGAGTGTCATCGGTCTTGGAAGTGCACCTTTATTAAGTGGGGAATAAGTCACGTCCAGTGGATAGTCGCTGTAAGACATTGGGGCTCTTACTTAAGTTGCAGGCACTCCAACAAAAACACATTGCTAAAAACATCCAGCGGTGTTGGGCAATGGGTGGAACAGTAACCGAAGAGGAGAATACAATCATGTGCTAATTTTCTAACCTCCCTGAGAAGGTCTCAGACTACATGTTTGCAGTAATGCTTGTAACTGGGGGATTCTCAGTCTTTTTTTAAGACCAAACTTAGTCCTGGTCCTATACAAATAAGTGGTTTGTATTCAAAGAAATTGTGTGTGGGTTTTTGCTGGTTTTTTAAGTGTCAAATTCTGCCCTACAGATTGAAGTAATGATGATGTTAGCACTTTCTTCCTTTGGTGCCTTAGGTTTCTTCTTGCTATAGATGTGTTCCTGGATCTTTTCCCCTTCTTATAAGCAAGAATTCAAAGGGTGGTGTGTAGTAACAGAGTTGCAGTTAGGACATCAGAATGTTGACAAGTTACAGATACTTCAGGCTCAGCAGTGTGGTGCTGCTGTTTCTTGCAGTACCTGTTTACAGTCTTATTTTCTGGCAAAGTAAGCTGAAAGGTATTATATGAAAGTGATTGTGCTTTGGAGGAAAGTTATGGCAGCTGACTTCAGCCTTCTCTTTCCTATTGCAGTATTTAACAGATGAAACAACACTACTTTTTCAGAAAGACATTGTTTTTAAAAACACAGCTTTAGTTTACATGAACATGTGCCTTGTTGTATACAAAAGTCAGTGTCTGTCACTGACTAACAGTTCACAGCCCAGTTAGAAATACATTCCAGCCACCACGTTCTTTTGGAAGCAGCACAAGCCTGTTCAGCTCTGTGGCAGTTTGGGGCTTGGTGGTGAGGTACAGTTTGGTGCCTCTCAGTTACTCTGTGATTTCCAGCTATGTTTTAGACATGGCCAAACGTGCTGTAGAGTGTTATTGTACTTGCAGGCCTAACAGGGACGTAAATTCCTTATACTGTAGTCTAGACCAAATTATGGAAAATTCAAGAAATAGACATTAAACCAACCTGAAGTACCAGAGCCTCCTTTTTTGCTTTTTACATTAATATCCTTCACTAATACTTCCCCTCTACTCACTCTAAGCATCCTCCAGGAGCAGCATGACCCTCACTTGTTGCTTTTAGAGTAGGAATCAAAAAGTCAGCTCTTGCATTTGTATTTGGCTTCCACAGTGGGGCAAAAGCAGACTGAAATTGCTGCAGGTGGGCCCTAGGACTGTGTCTGAGCTGCCACAAGCTCCTGAGGAGGCCCAAGAGGCTGTCACACTTACAGGATTATCAGAAATGTTGCTGTTCACATTCTCTTGTTCCCCTGTCTTGCCTGTGCCAGGCCTGCAGACAGGGTGGGTGGGAAATGCCCTTGAGCTGACTTCCACAGATTTTCCCTGGGGAAGTTCCTCCATACATGGGAACTCTGCTGTCTTACCCAGACTCAGCTGGCAAGAACAAACATGATGGTTTAATTTCAGTGCTTTTCAGTTACAACACAACCCAGGCTTATTTTTTTAAATGTTTTTTCTCACTACTGGTAACACACACTCCCCTCCCATCCCCTTCCCTCTTTATGGAGCTGCAGAGCACACACTGTCCTTCCAGGAAGGTCTGTTTCTCAGTGGAACTCAGCTGTGTTCTCTCAGCCAGCTCACTATCCTGGCACGTAGAGCATGCCATGGTCTCTGCCAGCTGGTGTGAAAGAAAAACTATTGAAGCTTTGATTGGTACCAGTAAACAAATGCAATTGAGGGGAATCCCCAACTTTTTTTTTTTTTGTCGTAGAAGGAAACAAATAGGGCCTACTGTATCAAAAGGCAGTAATTCCATGGAAGAATTGTGACTTACAAAGTGTAATACCACTAGAACTGAGGTTAGAATTAGCTATTATAAATTATACAAATACTAAAGGAATTTAACTGCAGGGTGTATCAGAAGTAAATGCCAATCTGTTTTTTTCTGTGCCTGAAGTCAGAAATTCTGGATCCAGACACTCATTAGCAGGCATTTAGTAATTGTGGAAGCAATGCAACAGCCAGTTTAAGAATACCTTGCTTGTCCTTCCAGTACAGAATTTCCAAGACTCCCATTTATGTTTATAAAAAGCAGCAACCAAGTCATCTGCTCACAGTTATTCCAATGTTTCTGGTAGCCGCCCTAGGCAGGATGCTCCTTGCAGGCTCCTGATGGAATGTGAGACAATTAGTGCCTCTAACAGTGTGGAGTTGGAGGTGTTTTCACCTGGGGTGGCTGCAGAATGCCTGGCACAGGGAAGGATGTGTTGGCTGTGGAAGGACAGGTCCCTGCAGCATCCAGCACACACAAATGCAAAGCAGCTGTGGCTGATTTACCTTTTATCCCACTAGGTTCTGCAGCAGCATAAAAGTGCTGACACAATGGTGGCTTTGATGAAGGTTTATGAAGAAGAAGATGAAGCTTATCAGGATTTGGTCACCATGGCAACACAATTCTACCAGTATTTGCTGCAGCCCTTCAGAGATATGCGAGAGCTGGCGACGCTGTACAAACTGGAAATCCTGGTAAGTCTGCCTGTACAAAGTGAAAGGCCAGGCTACACAGTGGGGCATCAGCTGCTCTTAGAGCAGTTCAGGCTCAAATCATGTAACATTCCCTACTTCTGGCTCTACCTGCTTTTTTCCTCCTCTGCCAAGCCACCAAACATGACTGACAAATTCAGAGTTAGGGCAGAGCCACTCAGAGGATCTCAGAGTCCATGCTAATGGCTTGACTAGAACTGCAGCTGACTTCCCACTTAAAAGGAGAATATCCCCAGGCTCCACCTCCCTGGGGTTTACTCTCTGGGAGGCTGAATTTACTGCAGTATAAGTAGCCTTTGTTGTGCCACCTTCCCATGGGATTAGTTTTTTACATAGAGAGTGTCATCCCCAGGAATACTGATGCACCAGATGAACTCAGTTGTGGAGGAGACCTTCCCACTCAAAGGAGTTTTCTGTTACTGCTACAACCTGCTAGAACTGCAGATGAAAATATATCATTTGTCCCTACATTCATTTTGTTTTATGTGCATCTGAAACTGGAAGCACATTCTGAAAGTTACGATGCCCCTGGAAACAACAGCTATTTACTATGTTGATTTTCCCTAAATAGTGTGTTAAAATTAAAGTGAGCTGTTAATGTTCTCAAAGAGAGCAGAACAGTTTTAAGTTTAGATTAAGGTGCTTGTATACTGAAGGTCTAAACCTGTGACAATAAAATGTTCAATGTGCTGTTCTGAAAATTAAAGTGGAAATTGGAAAGAATGAAACAAAGATTGTATTAAAAAAACCCTGTAAGGGATATTTAGGCTCATTTGAAACATAGTTCTTCTAAAAATATATTTGAATACTAGGCTTGTTCCCGTGTCTTCTTTGTGGACTTGAAAACATTCTCTTCTGTTTCTTTTCTGTATCCCTGTTCCTGTGTGAAAGAGCTGCCAAACTGGAGAACCTGCTGGTGCAATGTGCTGTCAACACGTGGGGAAAAATAGAAGAGAACATTGCACATAGAAGAGTTACTTTTAGTAACAATAAAAAACACTTGTGTTGGATGTAATTTTAAAGATGATAGTTTAAAAAATATTTTAAGAAGTAAATTAATCCAAATGTGAGGTCAGAATTGGGGAACAAAGGTTCTGAATTAGCCTAGAGAATGAGAAATAGGAATGAGCAGTGATTCAGTTTGTGACAGGTGAGGGGAAGGTCATGTTTGCCACCATTCTTAAAATGTCTCAAAGTGTAGCATAGTGTGGCTGCAGCTCTGTGGAAACCAGGTGGTAACTGAGAATTTTGTGTCCTTGTAGAAATCTTTGCAGTATGATAATCTGGGGCCTAGAAGAGTAGCAGCTTTGCAGAAGGATGCTGATGAATGGACTAAGCGAGCTGAGAGTGCTGTGTGCTCCATTCAGGATATCACAGTCAACTACTTCAAGGAAACTGTAAAGGCTCTGGCAGGTAATCCGAATGACTTACACAAAAGGTTGTGTAAATACCTAACCTTTAGGTGACTGAGAGCTCTTATTTCTGTGCAGAAGCTGAGGTTCAGGTGAGTGTCCAACTTCAGAGGGAAATACTTTATTCACTTAAGATTTATATCTTTTAACCAGTTTGGTTTACAACTTGGATTTGACTTGCCTGAGATTTACAGCTGCAAACCTCTGCACAAAAACCATGGGTGCTTTTAATGCTTGATGTGCAAGCCTCAAGGATTTCAGCATGTGAACAGAATGTGTTGCTGTGCAGCTGTTAGGGTGTATTTCCATGGTGCAATGAAGTATTTTACTTATGTGTGTAATATTTTACTTACACTTACATCACAAATTCAACCTTGTAATCTTGTAATTTCTAAAGCTTCAGAAATAGTTTAATAAGATTAGCATTTTTAATACTTCAGAAACACACAAGGGCTATTAGTACACTGCATTTCTCATGCTTTACTGCCATGTTTTAATCTACAGCAATGCACAAACAGATGGAGCAAGATGAGGAGAGATTTGGTAAAACCACCTGGGCATCAGCTTTGCCACGACTAGAAAACCTGAAATATATGTTAGCAAAAGAAACCCTTCAGCATCTGAGGGCAAGAGAGCTGTGCCTGAAACAGAAGAGAACTGGCATTCAGAAACTTGTAAGACCTTACAAAGCCTCCTTTTCTGTCACTGTTCTTTGAAGGGCTGATCAAAACCTACCAAAATGGTCATGAGAGTAGGCTTTTCAAGTCTGTCTATGCAACAATTTAGGTTTTCAGCACTGTTTTATGTTGTGGAAAATGCATGTCTGCAGTTTTTAAATTGCTCCTGCATGTTTGAGGACACTCAGCAAAGCTTAACATACCTGCTTTTAGAGTTCAAATATCCTTTGAGCATTTGTGATAATAATCTTTGAAACTGTTTCCTTTTAGGGAGATAAAGAGCAGATATTATTTTCAGAGGACACTTAAAAATTAAAATAATTATTTAATACTAATCTTTAATGCCATGTAACTGCTGCTATGAGTACCTGATATTTATTTTCCAAGAGTAGTGTACTGTACCATGTATAATTGTTTTCAGGAGCAGTATCATTTGTACAGATTATAATAAAGTCTTTCCTGGTAAATTTAAGGTAAATTTATATTTTAGGTTAATAAGGGTCTCTGCTCCTCTGAGTTTCTGCTCCAAGCCATTTCTAATGCGCTGTTGTTTTCCATACCAAAGCAGCTGCCAGTTAGACCAGGCTCCTTACAGGCATTTGTGCATCCAGACGTGTTTCATGTGTGCATATTTTGTTACTAATGCTTTTTCTTTTCTGTTACAGATGGAGAATCTTGGTGAACAAGAAGAGAATTTAAGTATAGTGGAGGAGCTGGAAATACAGTATTATGAAACACAGCTGGAATTATATAATGTACAGCTTGAAGTATTGAAACATGAAGAGATGCTGCTTATTGTACAGCTGGACACTATAAAGAGACAGATTAAAGGTGAGAATAAAATATTATTTAAGCAAATGTTCAGAACACAGAAGTGACATAGCCTGCTCTGTTTTCAATTAAAAAGAAGGATATCATTGCTTGGCTCTTGCTAGTAGAAAACATTGCTGGAAAACATTAATGCTGCGGTACCATCTGATATTTTGTCTTTAATTAGACACTTTAATTAATTAGGCACTAATTTGATAACACAAGTTTAAAAAAAAAGCCACAGCGGTTGCTCATCTTGCTAGCAGCTGTGATATGTGCATGTCCTGGTTTAGCATTGAGTATATTGACAGTGCTTAACTGCTCTAATGGCTGCAAGAACTGTGCACAGAAACTGGGTATCATGAACCTGCTGAAGTAGGTCCTGTAATTCATCATCATCTAATCTAACATGTAGAAATTACAAAATGCATCCTATAGTGACAAAAAGAGGTGGTTATAGCTAGAATGGTACCTGAATACTACTGTCTTCCAGTTGAAGTGTCTCTTTGTGACAGTTACCCCAAGTTAGGCACCAGTCGTGTTCTTATTTGTGCTTATGAATTCTCCATGAGTTTACCACGTACACTGTGAGGTAAACATTGCTGCCACTTGTTACATAACTGAAGCGTGGTAAATAGTAAAATAAGACACCCAGTGTTGATCAGAAGAGTCTTCATTTTCCAGGAAAAACTCCACTTGGTGAAGGTAGGAGTTGGAACACAGGGAGACATTTGAAAGAGGAAGCTAAATAACAAATGCTAACAGCATAAATTTGATCCTGCAAAGCTGCCCTGTGAGTAATGTGACATGTTTGCATATGACTGTGAAGGACCCAGCTCGGCTCTGGAGCTTTACACTTACTCAGAACTAACTCACTGCCTTCAATGGCTTTGAAAATGTCATTAGCTCTTTAAATGTTTAAATAAAACTGTGGCAATTTTTGGTTTCTTAAAAAATGCCAAATGCCTTTTTAGAGAAACAGGATGAAGTTGTTTACTATGATACATGTGAAAATCCTGAGGAGCTCAAGGTCATTGAACAGAGCATGGGACAACATTACGCTAACTTGTCAGCCATGACGGTGCTGAGGCAGAAGACTAAGCAGTTGGAGACAAAGCGTGGGACTGTCTGTGCGAGGAGAGCCTACCTCAGGAACAAAAAAGTAAATGCAGTCCTGGAGATGTGCATTTTCTTCAGCTGATGTCTTGACTCATGAGGGATGGACAGGAAACAATTAGGGAAGTTTGGGTGGAGCGTGCAAGATGATTCGTGACTCAGTGCCAAGGCCTGCAAGCAGAAAGAGGGGCAATGTGATTTTAACAGCTTTACCCTCCGTGGTGTGGTGCAAGTGTGTCTGGCTTGAAAAGAGAGGACAAGCTTACCTGGGTGACCCAGGTGTTCTCCCATCAGCTAGACCTTACCTGAGCCTGTGGGGCCAGCTGGAGCTTTTCCAGCAGCCCTTTCCAAAGCAGCTGCAGTAGAGGAGGAATCTGACCTTCTGTGGAGGAAGCTGCAGTGATAGGACAACTCACACACTGATACTTTACCTTTGAACAGGAGGAAGGGGAAACTTTAACAGCTCTCAGTTCTGTGCAAAGGGCAGTTTTTCCTCTGTTTCCCAATCAGAGCAGAGCACTAGGAAGACAAAAGTTGACTCATGAACCTTCTCAGTAAGAGGAGTTTACCTTACACCTGCAGTTCTGGGGCAGAGAGCAGAGTTTAGTTTCAAGTCTGTCTGACCTTTTATCTCTCAGTAGCCTGGACAAACTGGGAATTACATTGGAAATGTTTTGTGAGCCATCATTGTCTCTTGCTTGCAACTGCTTCCTTGGCAGACATTTCTTTTGCTTCTGTTTTCATTTACTTAATTGCTGTCTATTGGTTGTATAACACTGAAGCCAAATGCCACATGGTTTGTAAATGCTTGTCCAGCCATGTGGATAATCCCCCTCTGTACAGAGACAAAAAGCAACTCCCAGAGAAAATACTGAAACCTGTGGCTTCTCTGTGGCACTTTTTACCAATAGAGAGTACCCTTGCTAGGCATTCTTGTGCTTCCCATACCTTTGCTTCCCTGCCTTTTGTACTTGGGAGCTATGGCAAACGAGGGAGAGGGGGAAAAGTAGCTTTGTATTTTTGTAGTGCTTTGCTAGCTTCCTTCCTGCCTTCTTCCTCATGTCTTTGCATGAGCTCGTTTCTTCTTTTCTTTTCGTCTCCCTTTCTTTTCTCTTTTTTTTTTTCTTTTTTTTTAAGCTAAACTGTAAGATAGAGGAGTTGGGTCACATCTAGATACATTTTTGCTGCAGCATGAATAAAAATATGGCTGATTAGGAGAACATTGGCTTTAGCCATGAAGGAATCCCACAGACTTCACCATCAGGGTTTCACATCTGACACTAGCTGAGCTTAGCCATCTTTCCTGGCACTGCCAAGCACCCAGCTGTGGTTGCTGTTTAGTGGCTGGTGCCCAGGAGTTACTGGCAGAGCTGGTGCAGAGGAAGTGTGAACTGACTGAGAGTTGCATGAATTCTGCTCTTCCCCCAGGATCAGTGTGAGGCGAGCCACCGGCAGAGACTGCAGCAGGCAGAGGAGAGCAGAAAGCGCTTCCAGCAGCATCACAGCATTCAGATAGTGAGTACCAAACAGCAGCCCTGGGGAGTCTGGCAGCTGCTGGTTTTCACACACTAAGGCTCACTTACTTGTGTTTTAATGCAGAAGAGAGACAAACAAAAAGAAGAGGAGAAAAAGAAAAAAGCTTGGATAAGCCAGGAACGTCAGAAAACGCTGGAGAGGCTGAAAGTATTCAGGGAGGCAAGTACTCTGAACTGCAGTAGTCCTAAGTGGTGTCAGAACATGTCAGAAAGCAGCCATAGCTCACATGTGAGCGTGGTCCCAATCAAAGACAACTGTTGGGATAGCCTAAAATAGGATTATGTATCATGAGTACAGGGGATTAAATCTCCTAAAGATACAGTTTCTGAGTGTGGACTTTGTTGCAAAGAATACAGGTGAGGAAATGGCTTTGAAATAAATGCTTTATTATTCATTTAAATTTATTCAGGGTTGAATTTTCTGCTTGAATGGGTGAGTGGGACAGTTCTGTGCTCTGTGGCTTTTTATCTCATTGGGGTTGATGTTTTGGCCAGCCCAATGGAGATGTGATGTCCTACCTCACGATTTTTTTTCCAGAAGTGTCCAGCTCATGTTGTTCTGAAGACATCTCGTCCCCAGCCTCGCAGTCCCAAGTTGCCACGAGGCGTCCCTCAGCAGGCTGTGGTGCTGTCCCCTCCCCCTGCATCGAGCACAGGGGCAGCCCCAGCAGCTCTGCCCCCTGCACCCTCACCAAGAGTAAGGGCAGCTCTCGAGCAGCCGCAGAGCATTATCCTTGTAGAAGACAAGGAACCAAAAGCTTCATGTCAGAATAGCCCAGCAGACATCCCTGTCCAGATTTTTGTTACTGATGGTGACACAGAGGAACAAAAGCACAATGAGGAATTGATGGGCTCTCCATGCTCACCACCTCCTCCTCCTCCACCCCCTCCTCCACCACCTCCTCCCTTGGCCCCTCCACCCCCACCTCCCCCCCTGCCTCTCCAGTTAAAAACACCATCAGCAACAGAGGATAAACCACTTCCCCTCAGCTCTGATAGCCCCTCAGAAAGCCCTGCACTGCACAATCAGGATGATTCATCCAGGAGGTCTATAAATAATTGCATAGGTAAGTAGGCTCACATCAACTGCTGCGTTTTGATGCATTTCCTGTATTTTTGTGGTCTCCCTCCCTCCTCTGCTTCTGGCCAGGAATAGTGTGTAGTTTTGATCAGGAGAATGAGGCTCCTGGAAAGCTAAGTCTAAGAAATGACATAAAGTAACACTGACCATAGCTCAGGATGTTAAATGAGTAACAATGATTTGTGTGTCCTGTTTGAGATACTTCACAGGGTCCTGATGGTCCAGTCAGAAGACCAGTATGGGTAAATTTGTAGCTGTACTAAGGCTACATTTTAGTGTTCATGATGTATGTACTACAGAGCTGGTAATTGGGCTGCTTATGTTTCTAAGGTGTGCACAGCTTTTGTCCAATTACAATTTGCTTGGTTTCTAAATAAAGGTTTCCTAAGGGAGGGAATTCATGCAGAATTCAACCAGGATTTGAAAGGCAGGAGAATAGCTTTTGCATACATTCCCAGGGAAGAAATTCTGCTCTGTTACACCTTTGCTTTGTTAGCAAGATCATGCAGGTGTAATTGAAGGCTGAACTTGGCAATTGTAGTAGTTTGAATGAGAATAGAGCTCAGCAGCCTCCCAGGGCTGCACTGGGTGCATCCTGCTAACAGATTTATTTTTGTCTCTGAGGCGAGCGGATATTTTGACTATGTCAGAGAGATTGATCTAAGCTGGAAGGCTGCAATTTTTTTTGTTGTTTTTCACAGTGGAGCTTATGCTAGAATGAAGAATGTCTTTAAACATGGTATGTTCCTTTTCCTTTTCAGCTGTTCACAATACATCCAAGCAGCCTTTGTATCCTATCAGTTCAGAGGCAAACCGCAGGCAGAAATACCAGGGGAAGTTTAGTGTTTTCAGTTCTTCCAAGCTGTGGGGAAGTACAAGCAGCTGAAGGGCTGAGACACAGTTGAGTTACCATGGCAAACTACTGTGCATCCAATGCAGAGTTCAGTGTGGGATATCCATGGGATAAACTCTACCACAGATACTCTTAAGAAGCCTGGATTAGCAACAGGAGTTGTACACCAGAGTAGTCTAATTACTATTGGAACAGCCTTTCTGGTAGAGAGTATTTGCTGCCATTCATGGCCTAACATTGATGTCTTTTCATTATTTTTGGATAAGAAAATGTTTTTTTCTTTGTTTATTGAAGAGATCTGATTAGTTGTTACACCTGTTTCTTGAAGAAAGCCATCATGTCAGTTGCTGTTACAGTAATTGCTAAATTACCACAGGAACTCACTGAAACAGCTTCATAAACATGTTTGTTTTAGTTATGGGCTACTCATGTCTTCGTGTGTTAAAAGCCAGGAGAGGCTTCTTTTATAATTTGTTTGTTTGACTAATCTTTTACCAGGCAGCCCATTTAGGTAGTAGACTTAAGACTCTCTTACTTGTAGGCTTTGTAAGGCAATCTGGTGGATCTTTGCTTGATCCTTTTCAGTCTCTGAAGGTACCACAGGATTTAGCAGACTGTTACATTTCGAGTGGTTGATGTTAATCACATAACCTTGTGTGCACTGCGCGTGGCAAAAATATTTCTGGCTGTGAGGCACAGATGGTCTGGACCTATTGCTGTCCAGGGAAACAGCCTCCCTGTCTGACAGTCTGGAGCAAGCAGCAGAGAGTCCAGCAGGAGTAAAACTCAAATTAGTGTGTATCAGGAGGCCTAGTGGAAACTCTCAGTATGGTTTCCTTCATGGTCTGCAGTTCAGAAACGTACACCTGAGATCTAAATCACGTTGTAAAATAGGAATTGTTTTCTAAGTCCATGCAGAAAAGAGCTGCCTGCATAGGGCCTGATCTGGCTCCCAGTGACTTCAGTGGTGCACTTTAAAGCCCTTCTACTCAAATCCTTTCATTTTTCTCTTGGCTGAGCAAAAATGCAACTGGCGGTGTCAGCAGGCTTCTGGGCAAGCTAGGAGGGATGGTGGATTGTTTATAACACAGAATGCAAGAGATTTTTTTGGTTCAGTGAAACTTTTTGAAAGCCCATAAAGTTGTAATGAAAAAGAGCATTGTCCTTTGTGTATAATTTCTTCCTTAGAGCACAGCCTTATATAATGATGAAGAGGCATTGGATCCTCAATTCAAGATATAAAAGCTGTAACTGCTTTTTCAAAGCAGTTCCAGAGCCTGCTGCCACAGAGCTTGAAAGAGTCTGTGCCAGAACAGACCATTCTTGTGCCAGTACAGACCATCCCAGCCACTAGCACAGCTTAAAGGAAGAGCCCTGAGCACTTGGGTAGGGCTTCAGACCTCTTAAGTGTGGATGTCTCATTTTTCTGGTAACAGTAGCTGGATGTGTTGCAGGTTCCATGGATGAAGTTCTGGCTTCTCTGAAGCGCAGTGAAGTTCACCTCTGCAGAGTGGAGCAGCCAAATCCCTACACCTCTGTGAAGGACAGCATCCTCTCTGCCATCAGGCAAGGGGTTAAACTAAGGAAAGTGAATCGAGATTCTGACAGGGATGGCAGCAGAGGATCCCCTAATGAGCTAGAGAGAAGCATTAAGGCAGCCATGCAGAGAATTAAGAAAGTGTCTGCTGATTCTGAAGAAGAGGAGGACAACGATCAAAATAATGGAGAATGGGACAACTAACCTGCCTAACAGACCTGCTGACTGCAACAGAGTGTGTGCCTCATTTTGCACATTGTAGAAGACTGTCCCTGTCAAAATGAAGGAACTGTGTGGTTGTGTGTGGTGTTCTCATAGTCCAAAATGTCTTGTAAAGTAAAAGAATCCTGCTGATTTTCTGTAGGAAATACAGATTCATATTTTTGCATGATAAATCATACTCCAAATTATGCTTGCACTAATAGGTGTTCCTGGCTCAACCATGTAGTGTTTTCACCACATCTGAAGACAGCTGAAATGCTGGATTTAAACATATATTATTTAGATTGTTACTACACAGTGGGTAATGCTATCACAACAAAGTTTAAGGAGTGAAAATATAACTGAAAATCTCTTTTGTCAGATAAAAGTAGAAGCAAATCTGTGGTGACAGAGGCAGACCAAAAAATGTAGCATAATCTGGAATCTTTCACTTCTACCTCCATTGTCCAGAAAATTCTTAAACATTTTGCTTGTCTAATACAGCTCACTCTTAAATAACTGCGTGGGTATTCCATTTATCATCATGTTACAAAGTGTGCACTTAGGGATGGCTTGATAATGCTGATTGGGAAAATCAGTTTCAAGTTTGAAACAAACACTACTGCAGTAATTACTGAAAAGTTTACTTTTTTACCTGAAAGGTTAAGTATAGAGACCTTTTAGATGTTAAATGTTTTTCATGCATCTACATTTACAACGACCTGTTGACGTGAAAGAAAGAGCCAAAATCTTGTATACAATATTTTTCAGGATTTAGTCCTGCAATGCAGGGCTGCATTTCTCCACTGAGAACTTCAATGCATGTTTATAGCTACTCTCATGAATTTAAATTACCTGATGGCCTTACAAATGGCAGGTATTTACATTGTGCCTGGAATCTGACTATTTCAAAATTCAGCTACATGCAATTTAGAGACTCTTGCTATTTTGGGTAGATAGTGGCACAAATTATTAAAGTTATTTTTTTGAAGTTTATACTGACCCTTAATAAAAGTATATCTTGACAAAAGAAGTAGATTCAGCGTGCTGTCATTTTAGGATACTGCTGTGAACTGAGTATTATTTATAGCATGGTACCCTGGGTTTGGATAGCAAGTGGCAGCCATACAGCAACTCTCAATAATGGTGTATGTAAATGCCCTTATTTTCCCAAATATTTATGAATTGTAATTTGGTAACAAAATTGAAAATACAGTGCTTTAATTCCCTGTTCCACTGTAGAGCAGCAGATCTGTTTAATCAGCACAGTAAATATGTATGCAGCAGTTTTCATGCAAGAAGCAGCAGCTGGGGGTTCATTTTTTACTGTTTAAGCACCTACTGCTGTTTGGATTTGGGAAAAAACCACTGGTTTTGGTCCACTGCTATGAAACCAGAGACAAAAGGAACATGAGCACAGGTCAGGTGTTACTCAGCTGGGCTGGGCTGGGGGAGCAGGGCAGAATCCACCCCAATACTGAGCACTTCCCATAGACAAAATCATCCTGTGAAAGCAAGGATTTCTTCCCCAAGGGTACCCTGGGCAGAGGGGTGCTCAGCCCAGAGGGTGGTGCTGGGGCTGGGAGCTCTCCCCGGCCATGCCCTTCAGTGGTGCAGTTATTTAAAGCTGCATGAAGGTGCAGAGGCTCGGCTGCCTCCCCTGGCTGGTGCCTCCTGCCAACAGCACAGAGCCCTTTACTGACCCACTGTTGTTGCATTCCTGGGAAGTTGCACACAGCTTAATGTAGAGAATTAAGTGAGTTGCAATTTCTCCAGCAAATCTTACAGCTTTTGTGTGTTTAACAGCAGCACTTTTACTCAGGAGAGGCCATCTGAGGATCAGCACCACTGGACAGTGATTTCTCCTGTTTAAGGGTTTCTTTCTAAACATGTCTGAAGCTCATCTGGGTCTGATCTCCTGTCCAACAGAGCTCTACGTCCCAGGCTGAAAAACATCCTTGAAAATCCACTCAGAAGCTGCTGAACCCACATGTTTTCTGAAGCCTGTTTTATTTGCTGGACAGCCAGGCAGTCTGCTCTGTGGAAAATGGGCTGCTGCAATTTTCTGGTTGGTGTAGAAGATTTCACCTCTATCAAGTAATCCTCACTGCCTGCTTCACTACCAAGATTTAATGGATCCTACTCAGCAGAGTAGCTGCTGCACCACCAATTCTCCTGGATGTCAGAAGCACAGCCAAGGTAAACAACAGAAGCACTGGCATTAGCCTAAAGAGAAGAAGGTGAGGGAGCAGTTTTCAAATACATAAGAAGCAGCTGCAAAGAGGAGGGAAGTAATTTGTTCTGTGTGTTCACAGGGAGATAAGGGGCTTAAATTACAGCTGAAATGATTCAGGGTAATGGTAGGAAAACCTTTCTAACAAACAATGAGAGCAGAGAGGTGCAGGGACAGGTTGCCTGGAAAGGTGGTTTCTGTCACTGGAAGTCTTTCTAAGGAGGTCAGACAAACACCCCGGAGTGCTGCTGGTATTGCTGACTGCTGTGGCAGGGAGAGGTTTGCAGCCACTGCCCAGCTGGGCCAGGTAAGCTCAGTGTCCTGCTGCCCTGAGGCTCACTTTGCTCTGCAGGGGAAGCCACTGCCTATTTTCTGAGAAATGCCCAAATGTAAGGACATAGAAAAAAAACCTTTCTAAGCTGCCCTCAGATTTTTCTTCTGTCTTTCTGTGACCATGACCACAGTGGGCTGTGGAGGGGAGGGTGGGTAAGAAATAGCCCCAGTGCCATGGGTTGGTGGGGACTCAAGAAAACCTCCTGCCAAAAGGAGAGAGGCCTTAATGTGGATTTGAACTCAGGCTTCAGCAGATGCCTTCTCACCTCTGTGTTTGGTGCAGCTGCTGTTGCCCTGCACTGTCAGCAAAGTGCAAGGGCTGATGGACAGAAGAGGAGAAACTGGACTGAGGGGTTGGATCTGTGATAACCAGCTCTACCAGACCAGTTTAATATTAACCTGGAAAATGCTGGGACATCTTTTTGACATTAAATACCTTTCTCAAACTACCTCACTCTGGGCTGGTAAGTGAATCTCTTGGTGGGAACAGTCTGCCCTAATTGTCCATCTGCAGACACTGATTTTTTAAACTGAAAAAATACAGTTGTCTGGCTTTAAAGAGTTAATGATGCATAAATTTGTTGGAAATCCCAGTCAGGAGGTAAAGAGATCAGTTTCTATAAATCAGTATCACTGTGGCTTGTGATCTTTCTAACTATGATGAGGGCAGTCCAGACAGCAGCTGCCAGTGTTTTTACAGAGGTTTAAAGCTAATGTATTCAAAAAGCTATTTAGTCTGACTGAAAGAACTTCTCTTTGTGCTTTGATCACAGCAAGAGAAGTGTCATGGCAGCAGTGCTGGGCACTGTGGCCGTAGCAGGTGGTGTCAGTGCAGCTTTGGGTTTGTCACCATTTCTGTCCACATGCTGCTTTTTGGGATTTATGAAGCTTCTCCAAAACAAACCCTCCAGCTCAGTGCACAGGGCTGGCCCATAAGCTGAATATTGACCTTTTTTTTTTTTTCCTGCAAAATGGTACTGAATCAGGCAAATCAAATCTGAGTGTGAACACTTTGAAGTGACCCAGACTTAAAGGGGCTTGAGCAAGTGTGTCACATCGTGGATCTGTGGGATAGTGGGGATTGTGGAACGGCTCTGAATAGAAGGGCTTGAAGTGGTGAAGGTTTTCAGGGCAGCACCCATTATCCATCCTTCAATCACTTCCTTCTTTTATCCCTTAAAATAAAAAGATGCACATGTACACCAGGAGAAAGAAGAACAAAGAGGATGAGTGTGAAGACATTGACTAGAACTAACAGAAAGCTGGGAAATGCTTCTCTTTTCAGTCTCTGCTTCTCTTTTCCTCTGCAAAATGGTTGGAAGATAAGAGTATGCACCCTTTGGAGAAAATGGGACTTAAGGCTATGCATGCCCTCAGTCAAAAAGCATGGATTTAATTCCAAAAGCTGTATTTGCATCCAAGAGCACATCTGCATGCTACATGCAATAACAACGTGATATTGGTAGGAGAGAGGGACACATCATTTCAGCTAAACCCATGGTGGTGATAAAAGGTGAGTGATATTGAAAGCATTTTTTAATAAATGCCACAGCAAACCTTGGCAGCAAAAACTGCTCAGAACAATATGTGAATGTATCCCTGGAGGAAACACTCAAAGCTGCTCCAGAACATGGCATTTTTTTCCTGGCAAAAAGGTATGTGATTTTCATTCTCAGCATGTCACGCTAAGCTGAGAGCAAGAAGCAGCACAATTAAATCTGCTCAGGTAACAGTGACATTAACAGCTCAGCTACTTGTGAAAATGCTTTGTAAAACAAGCCATCTTTAGCAGGCCTTTGCTCTTGCAGTAAGGGTGAGCCACAAACTGCTTAAAATAACATCGTTAGCAAAACTATGTTTGTTCATTTTCCACTAGATCCCCCTCCTGCCCCAAATCCCCATTAAAGTGCCAAGATGAGGGGGACAGCATCCTCCCAGGGCAGCTGCCTGCAGGTGATCACATTCAGCGGCTGTGGCCTGGGGCCAGCCCTGAGCAAGGACCTTCTGGCAAAAAGGACCCACAGCACCCCCAAGGTGAGCAGTCTGGTGGCCAGGCTGGGAGAGAACCTCCATGTCCTCCTGGAGACTGGAGTTCCCCTCACTTGAGCATCAGTTAATCACTCTCAGTGTCACAGATTTGCAGCTCGCTTCTATCCCAAGGCAACAGTCTAAACATCATCCTACGGGTGTCTTTGCAGAGCCTTGCAAAGGAGTTTCTCTGCTCAGCCCTGGTTCTCATCCTCTTCTCACCCAGAAGGAGTGGAAAGGCTGCCAGCTCCAGCTCACAGCGTGGTTGGTAGCCGTGTGTGGTTTCCGTGTGTCTGGGCTCCGTGGCAGTGGGCACGGCAGACACCGGGGCTGAGGAAATGAGTCTGTCCCGCCCCGGGGGACAAGCTGGAATCACTCATTCATCAGCGGGTGAGGCACCGCCCTTCCCACGGCCCCTTCCTGCAAGCAGAGGTGACAGCGAGACCGGATCCAGTGCCTGCGCTCCCGGCCTACGGGAGAGCTCTGTGCCACCCCCACTCCCTGTGCCATCCCCCCTGTGCCACCCCCACTCTCTGTGCCACCCTCCCTGTGCCACCCTCCCTGTGCCACCCCCCCTCCCGAGCCCTCTCGGCTGCAATGGAGGGCCGTGCGGGGTGTGCGGGGATGTTTACGGGCGTGCGGGAGCGTGCGGGGCTGCGTAGCAATCTGCAGGGCTGTGCGGGGGCGTGCAGGAGTGTGCACGGGTGTGCGTGAGCGTGCGGGGGGGGCGCACAGGTGTGCAGAGGCGTGCGGGAGTGTGCGGGGGTGGGCGGGGGCGTGAAGGGGTGTGTATGAGTGTGCGGGGGTGGGCGAGGGCGTGCGCGGGCGTGCCGGGATGTGCACGGGTGTGAAAGAGCGTGCGGGGTTGTGCAGGAACGTGCAGGAGTGTGCGGGGGTGTGCACAGGCGTGCCGGGTGTGCAGGAGCGTGCGAGAGTGTGCGCGGGCGTGCGCGGGTGTGCGTGCGTGTGTCTGAGTGTGCGGGGCTGTGCGCGGGCGTGCGCGGGTGTGACTGAGTGTGCGGGGGCGTGCGCGCGTGTGTCTGAGCGTGCGCGGGTGGGTCTGAGTGTGCGGGGGTGTGTGCGGGTGTGCGCGCGTGTGTCTGAGCGTGCGCGGGTGTGCGCGGGAGTGCGGGAGCGTGCGCGGGTGTGTCTGAGTGTGCGCGCGCGTGTCTGAGTGTGCGCGGGCGTGCGCGGGTGTGCGCGCGCGTGTCTGATAGTGCGCGGGTGTGTCTGAGCGTGCGCGGGTGTGCGCGGGCGTGCGCGCGCGTGTCTGAGCGTGCGCGGGCGTCCGCGCGCGTGTCTGAGTGTGCGCGGGTGTGTCTGAGTGTGCGCGCGTGTGTCTGAGCGTGCGGGGGTGTGCGCGGGTGTGCGCGGGTGTGTCTGAGTGTGCGCGGGTGTGTCTGAGTGTGCGGGGGTGTGCGCGGGCGTGCGCGCGCGTGTCTGAGCGTGCGCGGGTGTGCGCGGGCATGCGCGGGTGTGTCTGAGTGTGCGCGGGCGTGTCTGAGGGTGCGCGCGCGTGTCTGAGAGTGCGCGGGTGTGTCTGAGCGTGCGCGGCTGTGCGCGAGTGTGCGCGGGTGTGTCTGAGTATGCGCGGGTGTGCGCGGGCGTGTCTGAGTGTGCGCGCGCGTGTCTGAGCGTGCGGGGGTGTGCGCGGGCGTGCGCGCACGTGTCTGAGCGTGCGCGGGTGTGCGCGAGTGTGCGGGATGTGACTGAGTGTGCGCGGGTGTGCGGGGGTGTGCGGGGGTGTGCGCGGGTGTGCGCGGGTGTGCGCGGGTGTGTCTGAGTGTGCGGGGGTGTGCGCGGGCGTGCGCGGGCGTGCGCGGGTGTGCGGGGGTGTGTCTGAGTGTGCGGGTGCGTGCGCGGGTGTGTCTGAGCGTGCGCGGGTGTGCGCGGGTGTGCGCGGGTGTGCACGCGCGTGTCTGAGTGTGCGCGGGTGTGCGCGGGCGTGCGCGGGTGTGCGCGGGTGTGCGCGAGTGTGCGGGGGTGTGTCTTGGTGTGCGCGGGTGTGCGCGGGTTTGTCTGAGCGTGCGCGGGTGTACGGGGGTGTGCGGGGGTGTGCGGGTGCGTGCGCGGGTGTGTCTGAGTGTGCGTGCGTGTGTCTGAGCGTGCGCGGGTGTGCGCGGGCGTGCGCGGGCGAGCGCGCGCGTGTCTGAGCGTGCGCGGGTGTGGGCGGGCGTGCGCGCGCGTGTCTGAGCGTGCGCGGGTGTGCGCGGGCGTGCGGGGGTGTGCGCGGGTGTGTCTGAGTGTGCGTGCGTGTGTCTGAGCGTGCGCGGGTGTGCGCGGGCGTGCGCGGGCGTGCGCGCGCGTGTCTGAGTGTGCGGGGGTGTGTCTGAGCGTGCGCGGGTGTGCGCGGGTGTCTGCGGGTGTGCACGGGTGTCTGCGGGTGTGCACGGGCGTGCGCGCGCGTGTCTGAGCGTGCGCGGGTGTGTCTGAGTGTGCGCGGGTGTGTCTGAGTGTGCGCGGGTGTGCGCGGGTGTGCGCGGGCGTGTCTGAGCGTGCGCGCGCGTGTCTGAGCGTGCGCGGGTGTGCGCGGGTGTGCGCGGGCGTGCGCGCGTGTGTCTGAGCGTGCGCGGGTGTGTCTGAGTGTGCGCGGGCGTGCGCGGGTGTGCGCGGGCGTGCGGGGGTGTGCGCGGGTGTGCGGGGGTGTGCGCGGGCGTGCGCGGGTGTGTCTGAGTGTGCGGGGGTGTGCGCGGGTGTGCGCGGGCGTGCGCGGGTGTGCGCGGGTGTGTCTGAGTGTGCGGGGGTGTGCGCGGGCGTGCGCGGGTGTGTCTGAGCGTGCGCGGGTGTGCGCGGGCGTGAGCGGGTGTGCGCGCGCGTGTCTGAGTGTGCGCGGGTGTGTCTGAGTGTGCGCGCGGGTGTGCGGGGGTGTGCGGGGGTGTGTCTGAGTGTGCGTGCGTGTGTCTGAGCGTGCGCGGGTGTGCGCGGGCGTGCGCGGGCGCGCGCGCGCGTGTCTGGGTGTGCGGGGGTGTGCGCGGGCGTGCGCGCGCGTGTCTGATCGTGCGCGGGTGTGCGCGGGCGTGCGGGGGTGTGCGCGGGTGTGCGGGGGTGTGCGCGGGGTGCGCGGGTGTGTCTGAGTGTGCGGGGGTGTGCGCGGGCGCGCGCGGGCGTGCGCGGGTGTGTCTGAGTGTGCGGGGGTGTGCGCGGGCGTGCGCGCGCGTGTCTGAGCGTGCGCGGGTGTGCGCGGGCGTGAGCGGGTGTGCGCGCGCGTGTCTGAGTGTGCGCGGGTGTGTCTGAGCGTGCGGGGGTGTGCGGGGGTGTGCGGGGGTGTGCGGGTGCGTGCGCGGGTGTGTCTGAGTGTGCGGGGGTGTGCGCGGGTTTGCGCGGGCGTGCGCGGGTGTCTGCGGGTGTGCACGGGCGTGCGCGCGCGTGTCTGAGTGTGCGCGGGTGTGTCTGAGCGTGCGCGGGTGTGCGCGGGCGTGTCTGAGCGTGCGCGCGCGTGTCTGAGCGTGCGCGGGTGTGCGGGGCTGTGCGCGGGTGTGCGGGGGTGTGCGCGGGCGTGCGCGGGTGTGTCTGAGTGTGCGGGGGTGTGCGTGGGTGTGCGCGGGCGTGCGCGGGTGTGCGCCCGCGTGTCTGAGCGTGCGCGGGTGTGCGCGGGCGTGCGCGGGTGTGCGCGCGCGTGTCTGAGCGTGCGCGGGTGTGTCTGAGTGTGCGCGCGTGTGTCTGAGCGTGCGCGGGTGTGCCCGGGTGTGCGCGGGTGTGCACGCGCGTGTCTGAGTGTGCGCGGGTGTGCGGGGGTGTGCGCGGGCGTGCGCGGGTGTGCGCGGGTGTGCGCGAGTGTGCGGGTGTGTCTCTTAGTTTGCGGGGGTGTGCGCGGGTGTGCGCGGGTTTGTCTGAGCGTGCGGGGGTGTGCGGGGGTGTGCGGGGGTGTGCGGGTGCGTGCGCGGGTGTGTCTGAGTGTGCGTGCGTGTGTCTGAGCGTGCGCGGGCGTGCGCGCGCGTGTCTGAGTGTGCGGGGGTGTGCGCGCGCGTGTCTGAGCGTGCGCGGGTGTGCGCGGGTGTGCGCGGGCGTGAGCGGGTGTGCGCGCGCGTGTCTGAGTGTGCGCGCGTGTGTCTGAGCGTGCGCGGGTGTGCGGGGGTGTGCGGAGGTGTGCGCGGGCGTGCGCGGGTGTGTCTGAGTGTGCGGGGGTGTGTCTGAGCGTGCGCGGGCGTGCGCGGGTGTCTGCGGGTGTGCACGGGTGTGCGCGGGCGTGCGCGGGTGTCTGCGGGTGCGCACGGGCGTGCGCGCGCGTGTCTGAGTGTGCGCGGGTGTGTCTGAGCGTGCGCGGGTGTGCGCGAGTGTGCGCGCGTGTGTCTGAGCGTGCGGGGGTTTGCGCGGGCGTGCGCGGGTGTGCGCCCGCGTGTCTGAGCGTGCGCGGGTGTGTCTGAGTGTGCGCCCGCGTGTCTGAGCGTGCGCGGGTGTGCGCGGGCGTGCGCGGGTGTGCGCGCGCGTGTCTGAGTGTGCGCGGGTGTGTCTGAGTGTGCGCGCGTGTGTCTGAGCGTGCGCGGGTGTGCGCGGGTGTGCGCGCGCGTGTCTGTCTGAGCGTGCGCGCGTGTCTGAGCGTGCGCGGGTGTGCGCGGGCGTGCGCGGGCGTGCGCGGGTGTGCGCGAGTGTGCGGGGGTGTGCGCCGTTGTGCGCCGGTGTGTCTGAGTGTGCGGGGGCGTGCGCGGGTGTGCGCGGCTGTGCAGGGGTTTGTGTGAGTGTGCGGGGGCGTGCCGGGCTGTTTAGCTGTGTGCAGGGCTGTGTCTGCGGGTTGTGCAGGGCTGTTTAGGGCTGTGTATGCGGGCGTGTTTGGGGCTGTGTGTGCGCGGTGTACCGCTCTGTTTAGGGCTGTGTGTGCCGCGCTGTTTAGGGCTGTGTGTGCCGCGCTGTTTAGGGCTGTGTGTGCCGCGCTGTTTAGGGCTGTGTGTGTGCCGCGCTGTTTAGGGCTGTGTGTGCCGCGCTGTTTAAGGCTGTGTGTGCCGCGCTGTTTAAGGCTGTGTGTGCAGGGCGTGCCGCGCTGTTTGGGGCTGTGTGTGCGCGGTGTACCGCTCTGTTTAGGGCTGTGTGTGCCGCGCTGTTTGGGGCTGTGTGTGCGCGGTGTACCGCTCTGTTTAGGGCTGTGTGTGCCGCGCTGTTTGGGGCTGTGTGTGCGCGGTGTACCGCTCTGTTTAGGGCTGTGTGTGCCGCGCTGTTTAGGGCTGTGTGTGCCGGGCGTGCCGCGCTGTTTAGGGCTGGGCAGGCTCACCGGTGAGGAGCCGGCAGTGCCTCCTCTCTGCTCTGCCCGAGGAGATCCTTGCCTGTGTGAGCCGGGATCTGCTGCAGAGAACAGCGCTGCTCTTTCCCTTCTGGCTCTTAAACATCATTCCTCCGTCCCTCATCCCTGTCCTAAAGCCATTCCCCACCCGCTGGAATGACTCTGCCAGTGACCATGGGACCTCCACAGCATTAGGGAGTGATTAGTGATTCACTGCAATTGCTCAGGTTTCAGAGCCAGGGATTATCTTTATAAATGCCCCCAACACTGCTATAGATGAGCAGGATTGGAAAGGTCTCTGTTCTTCAGGGAACTCCAGCATCCTGTTTTGCAGCATTCATCTTCAGGCTAATGAACAGTACCAACCTGCATCCAGAGAAAAATTAAAGCCACGGCTAATGGTAGCAACGAAATAAGTGGCAAAAGACTAAATGTAAATTGCTTTGAAAGCTGATACGTTTTCAGTGTGACATGATAATGCAAAAATGTTGCCAGTGCTGCTATTATTTATAATTCCCCAAATGTCTGAATTCCCTCCAGCCAGCATACATTAAGCACAATCCAGGGCATATGCCACAAATCATATTCAATGATGAAAAGTCAGGAGAAAAGCAAGAGCTCAATCTCTCTTGATTACAGCAGCCAAAGATTTCTTTTTCATAGACTGCCAGTACTAATGAATGGAGAGGACACAAAAGGAAAACAAAAATACTCAATTCAAATGTGCTTTATGTGCCAACAGATGTATCTGCTCATAAACTTGATTAATTAAATGCAAACTGTTGTCAAGAAATGTTGTTCAGGGCCTTTTTAAGCCCTCACTCCATGGCATCCAGCCATGGGTATGGAAGCATGGTCCTGGAAGGCTGCATGGCCTTTAGCCATGGGGTCCTGGGTACAACCACTGCCACCAGGAGGGCTGGTATTTATGAAGAGATCCATTTTGTGGTGGAGAATAGTAGGTCTCCAAAGCTCTGCTAGAGCATGATTGATTCAGTAAGCTGCGTCTTGCTGCTGTGCCAGTGCAACTGGAATGCAGCCTCAAAAGCAGAGGCTGGGCCTCCCGCTGACTCACAAAAATCTCTGATTTTCAACATGCAGCTTTCTGTCTAGAGATCATTTCCTTGCAGACAGTGCTTCTGAGATGATCTAACATTTCTGAAGTTATTGAAATATGCTCAATGTTCAGGAAAAGTTTTGAGACCCAAAGGGGACTTCATAGCACGAAGATCTGCCTTTGAAAGATTCATGGGCAGAGGTCAGGGTTGAGCAGCACTCGCTGCAGGGATCTGTTACACGTTCCTAGCAATGCATCATTGCAAGAGGATGGGAATGTTTGCCTTGCAAAGGTTAGCTGTGCTTTTAAAATCCACCAGGTCTCAGATCTGCCCAGCCTGAGCAGCCCCGTGGCAGTGCTGCCCTGACGCTGGCAGTGACAAAGTGGAGCAGCGTGTGGCAGGCTCTGGCACAGCCCTCTCAGAGCTGCCTCACGAGCCTTGCATGGCCATGTTTAGCCCTGCTCACTGAAATCAAACCTGGCAGTGCACCTGGCAGGGCATTTTTTTTCTGTTTTTGAAGGATGGTTGGACTTTGCTCCAGTGGAAGCAAAGCAGGGCTGCACCACCACTGCAGGTCAGGCCTGGCTCCTGTCATCCACCTGTCTCTGGCTTTTCAGCTGCTACTGACACATTTTTGTATCTAACGTTAACATTTCAGTTGTTCTCAGGAGATCAGCCCATTATGTATTAGTCTCACTGATGCTGCTCTTCTGCTCTGCTTGGCAATGCTGATTATGTAAAGGATATTTAATGTTGTAAATAATTAAAATTTTATACAAGATTTTGGCTACTTTTCAGGAGTAAAAAGCAATAAAAGAAAATGTATGCAGTGAATCTGAAAAATGCTCAAGTCTTCTAGGAAGTGGGGAGACAGCTAATAATATATAATTAACATATCTTCCTTTCTTCCCTTGTTGGTGCAGACATGCCTTTAGATGAAAAGCATGGGAAATTAAAAGTGTGTGGGACTGAATAATGTTGAATTTTATGTAAGTTCAACCTATTCACCATCTACATGTGTTATGGAGAGAGCAAGCCTGCTCCTGCTCAGGGATCTCATCCTGTACTACCTTTGTACAGGCCTCCCCCATGGTGCCATGCTGGGGCTTTTCCTCCAAAAGGAAGGAAATTATGGCCTATCTTTTCCTGTGCTGTTGAAGGAATCCAAAGTGTCCAAAAGGAATATATATTAAAGGGTAATTCATTCATTTAGAGTCAAACGTTTGATTTAAAGTTCACCTCATGTTCCCATCAGACCTCCCAAGGTGGCACATCACAGCTCAGCAGCCCACAGTCAGGTAAAACACTTTTTAATGTCTGACTCTGGAAGGACACAGTCCATTGAGGAGGCTCCTGAGCTTTCTGACAGGAATGCAGTCAAATGTGAAAATTAAAGGTTCACAGACAGCAGCAGCAGATATTGCTGCTGGCAGCATCACTCACCCCAGATCCCAGAGCAGGCTGTTTCTTTTGGAACCCCTGGTCACTTGCACCACGAACAGCTGGCAAGGAGCAGCCCTTCACACAAACCAGAGACTTTCTGATGCTAAAAATGTACCCTGGGCTTAATGAGGCAGACAGGATACAGAAGTGCCAGGTGTGGCTGTACCACACAGGTGCCTCTGTGCCCAGCCCAGTGCCCACATGGAGGAGTGGGAATGTCCACTGTGGGACCACCAGCTTGCTAGGGACAGAATGGGGCTGCCTTCTGATAACTGTAGGTGATGGGATGTACTCACAGATACTTCTGTTGTCCTAGCACCCATAATAATGCAAATGCAAATAGATAAATGGAGGTGGTTTTTGCTAAGAATTAGAGAGTGTTACTTGCATTTTACTGTGATGCACATAAGCTGGTTTTGTAGCTACTGGTTTGTAGTACCTGGTTATTCAGAGACTGCAAGAATTTGCTGTACTGCTCGTCAGAACTATTGATGGCTCCTGGTAGAAGAGCTCTGACTAAAGGTCAGGGGCAGATGAGTTTCTTGCTCACCCCAAAGCTGACATTTGCAGCCTTGTAGCCCAGAGTAACAAAGGCACAATGAGCCACAGCCACTTTACAGTCCTCAAACCTCTTATTTCCTTTGGGGAATCCTGGCCTGGTGCAGAGACAGAAACCCTGCAGCAGGATGTATTTACTGTCTGTGCTGAGCCCTGCCAGGGATGTGCTGCTCCCTCTCCCTCCCAGGGATGTGCTGCTCCCTTCCAGGTGCCCCTGGGCTGCAGCCTTGGGGAGCAGCTGTGACCGTGTTCACAGGGGTCAGGATGAGGGAAGAGATGAGGATCTGACTCCATGTTTCAGAAGGCTGATTTATTATTTTATGATATATATCAAAACTATACTAAAAGAATAGAAGAAAGGATTTCATCAGAAGGCTGGCTAAGAATAGAAAAGGAATGATAACAAAGGCTTGTGACTGACTGAGACAGTCCAGACAGCTGGGCTGTGATTGGCCATTAATGAGAAGCAACCACATGAGACCAGTCACAGATGCACCTGTTGCATTCCACAGCAGCAGATAATCATTGGTTACATTTCATTTCTGAGGCCTCTCAGCTTCTCAGGAGAAAAAATCCTAAGGAAAGGATTTTTCATAAAATGTGTGTGTGACAGAGCAGCCTCACCCCAGGGCTCCCATAACTGCCCTGTGCTGCTGAGCTGCCCAAACATCCCTCATTCCAACACAGAGACTCATCCTCAGTCCCAGGTGATTCCTCCAGGGACAAAAGCAGCTTCAGCTGCCACCAGGAGAAGTTGCATCACTTACAGCAAACACAGGAGGGTTTTCAGTCCTGAGCATACCCCAAACAGGGCAACAAAAAGCCTCTTCCTGACAATAGGCCTCTCTCAGCACTCAATAAATCCAAAATTTCATCTCCAAATAATTATAAATTCTACTTTTCCAGTCAGGTAAGTACCACTGATCCTGCATCCCCTCTGACTGGGCTAATGGAGCAAAGTGAAGCAAGACAAACATTTTAAAGCTCCACCACTTGAAAAAGAGCTCTTGAGATTTCCAAGTCTTGATACCACACATATAGACCAAAATCACATTCTTCTGATCAAAGGATAGCATTCCATTGAGTTCAGACTTGCAGCCTCAAAGATATTAATTTTCTGAAGTCAATGAAGACAGTAAGACAAGAGATTTTACTTAAACTATATATTTTTACATAAAACAACTTTATGTTACAATAAAATCAGATAAAAATCACAAAGTTATATAAGTTCATAAAGAAAAAAATCAAGTTTTCATTTTATAGATATAAAACCCAGCATTTACTGCTACTAGGAGTCTAAATATTAACATTGACTGTCTATGGTCAATTTGAAAAAAGAAAAAAAAGAGGATAGTACTTTTTTACAGCAGACAAAATGAGGTAAGAGATGTTTTTACAATGATCCAACTGTAGTAAACACTTCAGTTTTCATTGAAACATATACTAAATATAATAAACCCAAATAAAAATATACATTTAGAGCACTGCAGTGTTTTCCCACAGTTGTATATCAACAAATTGTCATTCACTAAACTTTACTTGAAACAGTAAAAACAGGGTGTATGTTTATCTTTAGTACTAAAACCTCATAATAATCTAAATATTTTGGTATAGCAGACCACACTAGTACACTCTCAGAACTTTCAACTACAAGGGATATATTCATGTTAAAAACAATGTGCTTTGTTCTTCATTCATGATGAGATTTATAGAATATTATGTTCATGATCACTATTAGGCAATTAAATGAAAACATCTAAATACTGCAAAATACTCTTTTACTGAGCATAGCTTCCTCATCACATACCCAGGTTAATCAAAATCCGGCAAACTTAGAAGCTTAGTTCACAAATCTTACTTTTCGGTCTTTTTAGCTAGTATATGGCTAAAATAATTATTGCTGACCAGTGTTAAAAAAACAAACAAACCCAACCCAAACAAAAATACAATAGCAGACAGATTTTTCTCAAGTGCCTCTCTTGTATGTGCCTCATTATTATTAGGTAACTAAATTAACTAACTTTCAAAATGTGCATATAAAATTTTTGGAAGTATAGGCACCTTCATCTGAAGATTGTATGTTCAGGCTACCTGCTTAAAAAAAAAAAAGAAAAAAAAAGAAAAAAAAGAAGAGCTAACATAAAACACAGTAGAAAATCAAAGGCTGGACATGCAACATCCCCCAGGGATGCAAGCAAAGCCCTCCTGGCCAGGACCAGCTCTGCTCACAGCCTGCAGGAGAGCCTCCTTTGGGAAGCACCTTCACCACATTTATCATTCATCTCCTGACCCTATTTCAGTTATCATTTCCTGCAGAGAATGGTATTTAAAATGTGCAAACTTCACGTCAGGTTTACATTCCAACGGTGAGCCTAAAGCCCTGCCGAGCTCCTGGGACATGGCACAGCATCCCTGGCCAGCCTGGGGGGGCAGCTGGGGCTCTCTGGCTGTGTCTGGATTCACCTCGTGGCTGGGGATGGCTTTTCCTGACACACAGGTGCTCGTTGAGCACCATCCATGGAAAGAAAAATGACCTTAGAGTAGCTTTCTGTTTTTTTGTTAAATCGTGCCCACAACCAGAGCCTGCCAGCCCAGCCCGGGACTCCTTGCTGCCCCTCAGCTCCCAAAAGCTGTTCCTGCCCTCCTGCAAGGTCCCTGCTACTGCTGAGGCCCTGTGGGACAGGAACAGCTTCTCCTATTTTTGGCTGGAAGTGCCTGACCATAACCAGAGCCATGGCTGCCCTGCTCTCCCAGCTGTGCTGCCCTTGCACCTGTCACCCCCCTGTGTGATATGCTGAGGAATTCTGATATTTACAGGCCTGACAAGCCTGGAACTGCCTGGACAAAGGCAGGGGGGTGGTGGATCAGTGTGGCCATCCAGAGCTCATGGGCAGAGCACATCTTTCACTGAAATCTCTGCTGAAACATTAGCAAAAAAACCTTGCTGCTGCTGCTGCTGCTGCATCCCCTTACATCCCTTCCCTTCAGATTTAGCCCTGGGCACACATTGAGCTGAGGGAGGCATTTCACCCTGACAGGGGTTTTATCTCTGTTAATCCATAGGCTCAGGAAGACAGCACTATATTCCTTACAAACCATTGATGCTTTGAAGAGTTTTGCCAAGATAACTCTTTGGAAGAGCCTAAGGAAGAGCTGAGGAACTCCCACCACTGCAAGGTGGTGACAGTGGCAGGGAATTTTCCTTCCGTCACTTATGACACAGCCAAAGGTGGCAAAAAAACTAATAAGGAAGAGAAATGAAGACTTGGGAAAAAATAAACAGCACAGAGAAAGAAGAGAAGAGAAGAGAAGAGAAGAGAAGAGAAGAGAAGAGAAGAGAAGAGAAGAGAAGAGAAGAGAAGAGAAGAGAAGAGAAGAGAAGAGAAGAGAAGAGAAGAGAAGAGAAGAGAAGAGAAGAGAAGAGAAGAGAAGAGAAGAGAAGAGAAGAGAAGAGAAGAGAAGAGAAGAGAAGAGAAGAGAAATCTCTGGACAGTTTGTGCCCTGCTGCCAGTGTACCCAACAAGCCACTGAGCAGTCTCTGGCCAGGGCAGGTGAGCACCATGAGTGCTTTGGCTGATACCCTTGTAAGACAATGGCAGTGGCAGGGACAGCAGAAACCCCTCCTGCTCACCTTAATTCAATGAGCAGCTTTAAAAAATTGTTCTCCCTAAATCACTCACATAAAAACCAAAATCAGGTGTTTGTCCAAAAAAAAAAAAAAAGATATTGTCTAAATAACATTTGTTTTCTGGCCACAGATGAACCCAGTGTAAAGCTGTTTTTAGAAAGTACATCTTTTGAATGCTTGGATACAGAAAAGGACAGGTGGTGTTGAATTTCTTAAAGAAAAGAATTTTCTTCCAGTGAGCTCACTTAGTAAAGGAGACACCAATGTAGACAGAACACTGCAAAGTACTGCATTTGCTGAAAATGGACTTCTAGGCCAAACAGAACTACTTGTGAAGTTGAGTCAGAATTGGCAAAGAAAGATTCAGCCAAGTAATAAAAATCCAAAAAGGTTAATCTTCTTTATTCTGAGCTGTGCAACAAATTTCCATTTTTTCATTTTGAAATAATTTATTCCTAATATGAGACTAAGGTATTTTTCCAAAAAAGTGACATAATATATCTAATGGAATATTCTTTCCCCTTGAAAATAACTCCATTCATTTTTTATGTCCCTTTTGCTTTTATGTAATACAAGGTACACTTGTTTATTTCTCATTTTGTCAAAACCCCTCAAACCCTGGCATTATTCAGCAGCTCTAACATCACTTCAAAGAAGCATCTCACCCAAAGGTCAGCAAGTCACACTCTGTCCTGGTGCCACAGGAGGCCAGCAGAGATTTTTCTTGCTGGAGCTCCCAGGCTGAGATGCCAGGCAGGCAGGATGGAGTGTGGCAGGACCCGTGGGGTGCAGCTGACAGAAACCCACCAGGGAAGAGCCAAGCACGTGCCCTTTGTTAAGGAAAGACCATGTAAGTGAGGTAGGAGAGCTCCTGCCATAAAAACCACTCAGAGGGAGAAACCTGTGCCCAGAAAGGGAACTCATGGTCACCCAAGGTGAGGCACAGCCCCCTGTAAATTGTAAATGTGCTCAGGCTGGGTGGGAGTGGAGCACTGACCAAGGCGTTGCTGACAGGCACAGGGAGACCAGGATTAGCCCAGCACTGTGTAACAAGTAAAACCAAGCTCTGCAGATCCTCTCTTGGACAGGGGTGAGTATTTCTTGGCCCTGGCAGTGTTTAGGGCCATCCCTAAGCAGGTGTCTGCCAGCTGAACTCAGGGTGCCTGCAGGGACAGGTGAAATTCCAGCTGTGCACAAAAGGAGGGTCAGTGCCTCCACAGCATGGTGTGTGCATTTTGGTGGGGGAAGGCTGGCTGCCCTGGTGCTCCCATCAGGACAGAGGAGGCATTTCAGTGCTGGGATGAGCCTCAGAGGAGCAGTGGGAGGCTCTCAGTTTGGCACAGGGGTTAGTGCTGGGCCACCAGACAGCACCAAGGAATATGCAGTGTGTGACACCATCGGTGCCCTGGGCTGGGGACAGGGACAGGGACAGGGACAGGCCAGAGAGGGCAGCTGCAGCTGGTGCCCAAACACTCCTGAGAACATGCACTGCCATTCTTCTTTTTTCTCTTGAAGAGGAAAAATCCAATTAAAGAGATGGAAAGCTTAAGAGAGATGGAGTTTTGGGGAGTTTAAGTGATTATACGTAGTAGCTCTCAACTTACTGCTGTTGGGAAAGAAAAAGAAAGAAGGCAATTAAAACAAGCCCTTGGAGGCCTGAAGCTTAAAGCTGTGTACAGGCATCCCTAAGGACTCAGCATCAGAGCAATAGCAGATATGTGATACATACATCTGGGGCAAGACAGAAGAGACAGGGCAGGGATTTCTTTAAGGACACTCCATTGCTCCTCTGGTGGGCACTAAGCACCCAGAAATAACTGCCTGTGACACAGCTATGCACTGGCTTAATGTGCCACCATCAAACTCCATCTGTTTAATCGATGCAATCCCATGGAAACACTTCTCTTGCAATTTAAGAGTGGCTTGATACATTCCTAATGAACTGGATCTGAGACAGACTCGACTAAAGTGGAAAACAAAGATCTGGATTAAACCAGAAAATGTAATTTTTTCACAGAGTCTTTTGCATCCCTTTACCCAGCATCATGTTAAAACAATTTATGTTAAAACAAACAGAGAAGCCCTAAGATCACTGAGCAGTAAAAGGAAGATAGGGCAGGGTCCTTGGTGCAAAAGCAATGAACCACTGGGAGGAGCAGGGCCCTGACTGCCAGTATTGCTCGCAGCTCTTAATTGTGTTATCCTGCGGCTCCCAGCTGATGCAGAGACCAAAAAGCAGCATGGGAGGAGAGGAGAAGCAGGATGAGCTGCCTGCTAAATTATGGTGTATATCTGACTTTCTATCAAATAAAAAGACTAAAAATGGAGACTACTTGTGCACAACCACACACTTGCTGACGTCATTTTCAATTTTGAGAAGTCTGATCTAACCCCACATTATGCAACTGTTGAATCTTCCATGCTGGCAAAGTCTAATTTTCACACGCCTACATGCTATGTACCTGATTTTTATTTTTATTTTTAAATATCAACAGCCTAAATAAATTTTTTTAAAAAGAGACGTAAATGGTCATAACAGTTATGAAAGGTCCTAGCTTTACATCCATTGTTTCAGAGGAGTAAAAGCAAAAATGCTCAAAGTCCATTCTAAAAAACAGGCAATGAAGATAATGTAACAGTAAGAGATGAAATGAAAATTCAAGGGACAATTGCAGATCCTATCTCCACCTCGGGGATTATATATTCATCTGCAAAAAAGTATTCAATGCATGTTTCATCTACAACCCACCTTTCTTTTAAAGGTCACTTTAATAATCAAGATGTGCCAAAAAAAGGAAAAAGCCCTGAAATTCCAAGAAAAGCATGGCCATTTTATATTAGTCCCTGCTGGCAAGCACTAAAACAGTGCTTACCCAAACTGTTGTCTGAATCAAGCAAATTACAATGTCATGTACACAGAAGTACTTTCCTGAATTAATTAATTAAACACTCTCAAAACAGGTTATGGAGAAAGAAGAGAAAGAAGCTGAAGGAGGTCCTTGGGGAAAGAGCAAGGCTTGGGCTGGATTCTCCTCTCTCACCTTTTTTACATCCCTGTCTCTGATGAACTGAATTTCCTTCTCACTGAAGGCCAGGGTGAATGACCTTGAATTTCTCAACACACTCTTAGAGTTGCTGAATAATCAGTTCAAGAATAAAAGAGTATTTCTGCCTCTGGGGTTGAGGGGTTTTTTTTTGGTACAACCTAACTTGGTGACTAATTCCTACCCTACTGCCAGAGAATACAGAAATTCTAGGAAAGAACTTTAATTTCCCGTGGCCATTGCCCTGCCAGTCTCTTGGGCAGAAATTTGCTTCTGAGCAACACCTCCCAGTAACCCGATGATGCTTTTCAGATCCATTTCTCCTTCCTCACTGCTGCAAAACAACAATGATCAAATTGCACACAGAGGGGCATGAGTCCTGTGCAAACCAGCAACATAGCACTTTTAAAAAGAAATATCTGGTCCCCAGACTCAGGTGGGCATTTTTCAGAGATGCACATAATGATGGAACTAGATGGGTTCAAAACTGAAGGCCAGAGAGGTGATGCTGCTAAGCAAGAGAAGCTGCTCTCACTGACTGGTGAGACACTGACTTCAAGAGCTGGAATTCATTTCTGCATTCTTGACTTTGTGCTCTATGGGTCCAGGCAAGCACACGAAACCTCCATCAGAGGTTATCTGAAATCCACTGCATTCTTTTTGGCTGAATTGGGCCTGATTGACATGGTCCCTAAAGATCCTGGTATCTGTGAGAAGTGATTCTCCTGACTGCAGCTCATCACAGGCACATTTTACAAACTGCAGGGGCTCCAGCCAACCTCTCTGCTCCACCACGGAATAAAGTCAATTCTGCTAAGAGTGCTGGTAGTCCAGACAAGAAAAAGACTTCTTTTCTGTTTCTATGGTTGCAACAGCCCTTAAGAAAGATATAAATTTCCCTGCAACAACTAACTGCATATTCATTTTAAGGTAGATCTAGTTCCAGATTCCTGAGACAGAACCCTCTACCTGTTCCCAACCCCACAAAGCCAGAGCAGCCATATAGAAAGTTTCTAATCTCAACAGAATTCAGTGAGCAGCATGATTGGTTTGGTAAATAAACAAACAAACAAAAAAAAAAAAACCCACCAAAAATCCCCACAGCAAATTTTCAGCCTCTATGTACAAAACCAATGCAAACAAGTGGAACATTCTAGTTATATTTTGTAAAACACACGTTTGGGATCAACAAAACATCAAACATCCAGACCCTAGATTACAAAAAAGATCTATTGCCATCTAATTGTCAACCCCAAGTTTAGACAGTCCTTGTCGGAAATCATGTAATTCATCTATCTTCCCGTCTAGTACATCTAAAAAATTCTTTAATTCAGTTTTAAGGTTGGTCTGCCTGTGTTTGTTCTCTTCAACTTCTGTCCTTAGCGTTCTGACTTTCTCTTCAAGATCTTTGTTCTTTTTCTCAGCAGCCTTAAAGACAAAAGAGACAATAAGATGAATCATAGAGAAGAAGGGTGAGCAGCATTTCATAAATTAAAGCAACAATTGGCAGCTGGGCTGTGAGAGTTTGCTCCAACTTGTGTAAACTGATTAACACAAGCACCTCTGAGAGCAAGTGACAGGAGCGTGTCAGATTAAAAGCCCACGCAGGAAAGGACACAGATTAACTGGAAAAGATGCTTTGCATCAGACTTTGTCATTTGGTTGATATCTTCAAATTCAGCTGGATTTAAACATGAACTGTGCATACATTTGTGTCATTGCTACAGTGACAGAATTAGACTCTGTGCCATCAATTACATACAGAATTATCTACAGTGGTTTAACCTTGAAAAACAAACTTAGGAAATACTGTCTGAGGAATAAAGTTGCTTTATTCAGCACTTTGGGATTTATTGGTATTTTTTTAAATTCTACTTTGCCTGATGGCTTATTTATTGATTGGATTTTACCTCATTGATGAGACTGCTCATTTTTGTTCTCTTTTCATGTATTAATTTATTGCATTTCCACAAGACCTGACTGGAGGAGGTGATGCCCACAGTCCAGCTGCTGCCTGGGGCAGGGCTCCTGCCAGCACTGTGGAAAGGGATGTCACAGCACAGGGACACATCCCCAGGTGAACTTTCAGCCTGGTGCTGAGCAGCTGTGCCCATCTGCCTCTTTCCCCAAGCCTGCCCTGCTGCACTGCAGCAATTACCCCCAGGTCTTGGGGAGCTGCTCCACACACGTGGCAGTGGTGCAGCTCCATGAGCCCAGAGCAGCACAAACACGGGATACAGGACAGCCTGGAATTGCAGGAGATGGATGCTACATGATCCCAGGCAAACCAATGTCTGCAGTGGAGCTATTTCATCACTCCTGTGCTGGGAATGGCACTGTGTATTTTGCATGTAATTAGCATTTTTTGTTTTTACAAACTGGACCTCTCTTGCCTTGAAACAGTGACATTTGAATAGAGAAATGCATACAGCTACAATAAAAAAAGAAGTCAAGGAAAGGTACCAACTATTTTGAAACTAATTTTACTGCTAACTGTACCTGTAATTGTTCAGATACAGATTCACATTCTGACATTAGCTCTGGTATAATTTCACCCTGCTTTCGGAGCTCTTCCAGTTCCTTTGAAAACATAAAAGAAAAAATATTAGTGCAAGCTTCAATTTAAAACATAATGAAAATCTGAAAAGATGAAATGGCTTTGCATATTTTATTGTATTCTGCACAGTATTTGGATGGAAAATAATCAAAATAACCTGCCTGCATTCCAAAATTGCTAATTTTCTACAAGAATACATTTTTTCACTAAATTTTTTACTTTCCATTTCTAAAACAGGCAATGTAATCCCATCTCTTGCATGAATTCCATGAATCCTATTAATAAAATCTTAACCTAAACCACGTAACTATGCAAAAGATGTATTAAATACCAGAGAAATCTGAATGGCTGTAATCCTACAAGCAATTTATAGATGGTAGCAAAGAGCAAATTAGACAATTTCAATGACATATGACAGCAAAAAAAAAAAAAAAGGCCAGTGGCTTTACCAGCTGCACATAGAGAGACATCATTACAGAACACAGGAGTAATGGGCTTTCCTCCATGGCACACCACCTTCCCCCTCCCCAAAAATCTGTATTTGGTTCTGGCCTCACCACCCAAACTGAGCAGACTTGATGAAGGGAGTTAATGGAACGAGCAACAGTAGGAATTCATGTCTCTGTTGGAAATTAAGACAACTTAACTTGAAAAAAAGTGCAAGATCCTCCTCCAGAAACTGCCCATGTAGGTGATGATCTCCAGAGAATGCAGCAGGGGTGTTCCCCTGGACTACCTGGACTTGTGCAAAGCATTTGACACTGCTCCCCACAGGAGCCTTGTCCAAAATCAGAGATGTGGATTTGGGGGAGGAACCACTCGGTGGACAAGCACCAGGAGGGAATCAGCAGCTGCTCTTACATGGCAATGCCATCAGCACACTTCATGTGGGTTTGGAGTCCAGGCCATGAAAGATTACTTATGGGTAGTTTAGAGCTAATTGAGAACATGCTAATGTAGGCATGAATTTTTATAACAAGTTAGGGTATTTTCAGTGTAAATGGAAGACAGACTCGTAAAATTCACAAGTCGATCAATTTTCTGGTTCATTTGGTACAGTAAAAATGTGAACCTTGAGGAGAATTCTAGGAGAGAATAAGGGCTGTTCTATGTGCTACTGCCACAGAAAGGTTGGGAAGACAGCATTACAATTTCCTTTGAAATAAAGAGCTGAAAAACACTATATTTATGACAGTGTATCAAAATCCATCTCCCTAAACTATTTCCTTCCAGCACCAGAAAACCCCTTAACAGCAGAGCTTTTAAGAGCACCAGAGATTGCAGAGATGTTGTAATGGCACATGGCAAACTTTCCTGCACTGCTTTTCCTCTTCAACCAGCTCAGAGCATTTGGTTGGTGTGACAATGGAAAGAAAAGAGCTTCTCAGTATTTTCCCCACTGTTCTGGGGTTCCAAACCATCATTCTCCTTAGAAAAATTAACACCCTGTAACGTCAAAAATGACAAACTGGGGTACTCTGTACTCTAGATGAATCTGAATTTCTCACTCCTGGCTTTAGTCCTGAGATCAGAGTGAGAACATAAACCAGCAAAGCTGCAAACTATGAGCCATCCAGAAAAGAAACAGGACTTGTTACACAAATGCCAAATTATTTTCTAAATGATGTCTTTTTAATGGCAATCCTGATGTCTACAGGAATTTTTGGCACAGGGAGAGTCAAATGAATCTGTTCTCAGCACACATCTGTCTGGCACTGGGCACCAAGTTTCACCACTGGCTCTTCTACAAGGACAAGTGTTGTGTACATAAAAGCATCTTTTTTTCTAACCCCTGCCAAATTACAGTGTGCAGCCACAGCACATAGCACATCATGGAACCTGGATGGAGAAACACTCCCAAACAAGGGACTGTACGTGGAAAACCTGGAAACAGGCAACACCCAGGACATCAAGCTGCCTCTGGTGGCACATGAGCCACTCCATAAATCTACACCCAAGGACAGAGGCAGGCAGTCCCACTCAAACATGAAAATGCCATTTCTGTGTTGAGGGCACTCACCAGCTCTTTGTCCTGAAGTTCTGTTTCCAGCTCCTGGAGACGTCTACTCAACTGTGCATTTCTTTCCTTCTCTTTGTTTATTTCATTGCACTGTTCCTCCAGTTCTTCAATCTTTAAGAAATGTCAGACATTAGGTGAAATTGTTCAGATTTCTGAAAATCTGGGGCAGAACACAGCTGATGAAATGGACATGGGATCTGTTTCCTAAATCACAACATTTGATTCACACAACCAAATTATCACTTCTTTCCTTCAAAAGAGTCAATTTACACATCCACTAGGAAACCCTGGGTCTGTATTTATTCTCTCTTACAATCTCTCTTGTAACTCAGGAATGCACAAAACACTGGGCTGCTAAAATAAGTGGAACTGGGGATAAAATCTGCACTTCACTCCTCTGAAGCCAACACAAGGCTACAAGGAATGGATTTTCTTAACACACTAGGAGAAGAAATCTCTTGGGGGTTGCTTATTATTCTAGCTGGTGTATGAGGGACACAACATCAAAACTTTGGGGGGAGAACCAGTTCAGAGCAACATCTGCAGCTTTGTTCTCTCGCCCAGGGATGTGCTTTGCTCTCTCCAAAGCTCCTGCTGCCAGCCCTGGACTCAGCTCCCAGGAGATGCACTTCCCACAGGCCAATGGACCAGCTCATTAAAGTATGTACTTTAATTCTCAGCTCCATGTTGCTTTGGGATTATAACTTCCCTCATTTGAAGGTAGAGCAATATGCAAAAAACTCTGACCCAATTAAAAAAGGAGAAGGAACTTCCCAGGGCACTGCAGTGGTGCAATGTGAGCTCTGAGCAAGGAACCTACTTGGGGAAAAACCTCAGAAAACCTCCCTGTACAGAGAAAGACAGCACATTATACAGACAGCACTGCTGCACAATCTGGCCACCAGCATGGGGACTTTGAAGAGGCAGTAAGAGCAGTGGTGTTTTAATAATCTCCTCTTTTCTAGTACAGCTGCTGGGATGTGGCATGTGTTGATGAGAACAACTTTTCCCTGCAACAGTACAGAAAGGGAAATAACTACCCTGCAAAAGATGGTATTTTCCCATAACACACTGTTCCAGTGCCTCACTTCCCCCCTACCCACAACAGACTGGATATAGGAACCCAAATCATGTAACAACTAATATTAATTTGTTAATGTAACATCAGTTAATACAGCTCTGGTTTGATCTCTGCATTTCCAGTGAGCACCCATAAAATAAACAGTGAATAAACAGTGAATGCTGGCCTCAGAAAAAAGAGTGTTGTTCCACAAGGACTTTCAGTGCCAACAAACAATCCAAACCTCCTCCAACAGTGAAATACTACTTGCAGCCTACTGACACACAAAAAGACATGAAATTCCTTCCCTCTTCAAAAGCAAACACTAAACAAAAAAATATCCTCACCAGACTGATCCAATCTGACCTCTACTTCAAATGTCCCAGTGATCCATCTAAGCAGCAGGAAAAGGATCCAGCTTTTCCAAAAGCATTTAGGATGAATAGGGTGAAAATATCTCTGCAAAAGCAGTGCTCATGGAAACCAGGATCCCCCATGCCCAGGATCCCCTGTGCCCACAGGGGCTGCTGCAAATAGCACAGCATTATCTGAGATGGAACTAATGACTACTCTAAACCTTCACAGATTTCTGCCTTGTTCTCTGCTGTAGCCATTGCTAACCCTCCATCTTATACAACTGAGAGATGTGCTCAGTAATGAAGGGCAAAGGCTTTTGATGATGCCTGTTGGCAAGTTTCTGGATGAGATGTGCCAGGTGTTAGTGCTGGAGGTCCCAGCTCACAGCACACAGTGCTGAGGAAATAACTCACATCCTCATTGCCCACTGCTGGGATTTGCTTCTAATCCTGACTGGCTCCCAGGCTGGGTTCCTATGGGTAGCCAGGCCACAACCTTGCCTTCTGCTCATCCATATCTGGCAGTATTTAAGCGAGCTTTGACAGGGATATGCAATAGCAGTCCCACTTTGAGTCTTGGCTGACACCAAGTCTCCCAAATCCTGACTCAGGGAGCTTCAGGTGGTGCAGCAGCTCCTCTGCTCCCTCCTGCCCGCTGTGTGCAGAGGGCAGCAGCTGCCTGAGCTCCCCATCCACCTCCCATTCTTTCACAGGCCAGCTCCATCTGCCAGCACACACAGCGAGAAGCTGCAGAGACCCCAGAGCAGGAGCCCTGGTGGCAGCAGCTGGCTGCAGGGGCAGCTCTCCTGGGCGTGTGTTCTCTACCTTGCCCCTCAGCTGGTCGTTCTCCTCCTTGCAGGCTGAGAATTGCTTCTTCCAGTGCTCGATGCTGGCTGCTGACTCCTGCAGGGCCGTGGACAGCCGCGCGTTGCTCTCCCGCAGCGACTGCAGCTCCGTCTCCCACTTCTTCACGTTGGATGAGCTGAGAAAAACAGGACACCGTGAGGTGGTTTCACCTTGTGTCCCTGCGAGCTGCTGTTCTTTACCTGCCTGCAAACTCCCCCACCGCGGTGTGTTCACCATTAATTTGTTGCAATAGGAGGAAGAGCACTCAGATGTGTGCAATTGCCTTCAGCCATGACATTCCTGGGGAGAACAAAAGCCTTAATTTGACCGCCTCCGTCAAAACAAAGGGATCCACCAAGCCCAGCAGCAGTGCCTGTGTCTGGAACAAAAGCCCTGCTGTCAGAGCAGGCTGTAGGGTCCACTTGCACACAGGGGTCTCCCCTGGCAGGTCCCTGACAGCCCCTGAGCTGTGTGGCTGCAGCACCTGGGGCTGGGCACCTGCAGCCCTGCAGCCCAGCCACTCTGCACATCTGCAGATGGCACAGCAATCCCAAATGGAAGATTTCAGGGGGTTGACATGATCTATATTTGAATTTATTTTAATGCTGAGTCTTAACTATAAAAGTGTTACATAATGCTGCAGAATTAAACTACTCATTCCCCAAAGCTTCGAGCTGCAGCACAGAGCACAAGATTAGAGGGTGAACGGGAGGAAGGCTTTGAAACTCCCTGTGTGCTACTTGCTGCCTGCCTGTGGAGGTGTCTTCAGCAAGAGGAATGAGCTCACATTACTGTTTGAAGCAGGTTAAGCTACTGAAATGTCAATAAAGAGAGAAGTAGTACTTCAAACATAATATATGCAACCTTGAATTGCTCACTGGAAAATGCTGCTTACAGTGATGCTTTGTTTTTTAAATACTTTTTTAAGAGTAGCTTGATCTTGTTAGATTTTCCTTCCATTCACAGATACACATTCACATGCAAGAGGCAGACAAGGCAAGATCCCAATAGAGAATTACTCTATTTTAATGTTGTAACTTTGCATATTGCAACGCCTGTATTTTCACTACAGCTGCAAATTACTCTTCTCAGCATTTCCAAATTATTTATCAAAGCAAATAGCAAAAAATGTGATTTCAAGGGGCTCTGTCCACAATTTAGAAATATCCCCTAAGATTTCCAAGCACTCTGATGAAATTATACTTCTCACTTCAACTTTTTATGGTTGAGTTCATTGCCTTTCATAATTTTAAATATCCATATCTATTTTCATCAAAGTAAGTGTAGCAAACTCAAAGAAAGATTGGCTTCACATGTTATCAGCAGCAATTGCTCCCCTATGACTCTAATGTTATTTCTGTAGTTCTAAAACTTCCCGAAAGAAGATGGTTATAATAGTTGGCATCAGCAAAATAAAAGAGGGCTTATTTCTTCACAAACTACATCAGGAATAAATGAAATGGGAAATATTTCTCAACTGGATACCAGGAGATACTTGCTAAAATCTGTTCATTCATCCGTTCTGCAGCACCATTTCAAATTAATTGCAATCTGAATAATTTCTGTTAATATGATTATCCATCAGATAATTACAGCACACTTTTCCAATGCAATTTATGTTCTACTGGAACTTCACCTTTGGGCTAGAGCAAATTTTAATTTATCATTCTCAGATTTGAGATGTGCCTCAGCAGGGCCCCCGTGCGATGCCTTCTCGTCGTCGGTGCCATTCACACTTGAAGCTCGGGTGGAGGAGGGTGTTTCACGTCCAGACTCCTGCAGCACAACACACAAACCAACACTGGGTGTCTCCTGCATCTCCTGCAAGACCACAACACCAATTTCTTTGTAATCTTGATCCCACACCACTTGGCTGAGACCTCGGCTCTCCTGGCAGAACAGTGGTAACACACACATACCCTTTTCATCTTGGCTGCAAAGCTGGTCTGTTTAAAAAGAATGAAAAAATTACAGTGATACACAAATTGAAGTTTCAAGTGTTCAAAACTTTAAAAAAGCTTTTTTCCCCTATAAGGCTTGTGTTTTTCAAAAGTTGTTTGGTTTTTTTAAGATAATGAAACAATACAACACAAAAAGTACAAATAAACAAACAAAAATAGCACTGCTCCTACAAAGACATAATATTCACACACTGCTTGGTGCTGACCATCAACAGAGAACAAACAAAGTGAACTACAAAGACCACAACAAAAGTCTTTACAGAATGAGTGTCCAAAGTCAGCCACTCAGATTGATATTTGTGGGCCCCACAAATGGGGGTGGTTGCAACACTAAAACCATTCAGCAGCTTTTCCTGATCATTCACCTGAATTCCTCTCTGATCAAAATCTACCTTTCCTCCAGACATCAGCCCAGGCCAGGAACACCTGCTGAGCAGGGCTCATTCTCACTAAAGCAATGCACATGAAAATACAGCCAACCCTGCAGAGACCTGGGACCACACTCAGTTTCTCCAGTTTGCAGGGATCCCAGCCCTCGCTGGGCACTGGGGCACTGGCGGCACCAGGATGCTGCCCAGCAGAGGGTTCTGTGCAGATATACAACACAGGCTTCTTCCAACACCCCTGCTCCCACACCACAGCTGCCCAGGGAACACTGGACACAAAGTCAGGCAAAGCAAATGCCACAGGAGTGGGCTGGACAGATGACAAAGAAGGATATTGATGAATCTCATTTACTGTCTGCTGAAGCACTACACTGTCTGACTTCCCAGTGACTCAAACTGTGTTTAAAAGTACAAATCAAAGGATGTATAGCTTTGCCTGTTATTAAAAAGTTGTAACAGCTCAAGGACTGCTGAAAATATTAGATTTAAATTAAAGTAAAGAGTATGGACAGATGAAAAATATTCCTCTGACAATGCTAATGTCCAGCAGCTGACAATTACCTTCAGCAATCTCCACTTTATATACTTTCAGCTGGCTGCCAGAAGCTGGCACAGTCCATTTGAAAATTTAAATTATTTATCCTGTATATTTACAGGTATTAAAGCTAAATTACAAACCTGTGAATGATTGCTTGAGGTTTCAATTTTCTCTTGAGATCTGTCTCTTGCAAGTTTGGCAGCTTCTTTTACTTCTTGGAACTTCTCTGCAAACTAGAAAAAGCATGAAAGATATTTATCAACATGATTTATCATCTATTAAACCATTAAGATTGCTATCTTCATATGGTATAGATGTCCAAAAGTGAACAACTAATTTTATTAATTTAGAATTTTTGGCAAGAGAAAACATTTTAATTCTTTGGAAGGATGGTTCTTCCAAGAGAAGTGTGGGTGTTTGTAAAAGAGGAACATCTCTATAACTCTGGCCAACCACAGTAAAAGCCCATGGAGGAAAAGGAACTGTTGGTGTCTCCTGGTTTGATTCGGTTCTGTTTATTTCCTCCCCCTCCTCTCTTTCCCTTGGTGCTGACAGTGTATTAAAGACAAAAGTATTAGAGACATATGTTTGGATAAAAATAGTATCAATGTCTTCCATTCCTAAGAGCAAGTGAATTCAATTAAAGAATGCAAATAAGTTCATCTGCAGGAGGTAAGCAAGGGATTATCAAGACACAGGAAAAAGAAGAAAGTAGATCTCAATGTATGATGGAGTCCTTCAAAACCAGAGCTTTTCTGCTCCAATTTTCTTATTACTTTCAGCAATAAAGGTAGAAGACTTCAGATAAAGGCTTGAATGCTTCCTGTAAGAGGGATATATCAAACTGGGAGAGGTGAGGGAAAGGAAAGATAAAGATGGAAGGTAACAATCCCAACCTCTGTGAGTTGCTGTAGGACATGTGCTCCAAAGCCTGCCTGGCATTTTTGAAATACAAGAATTATCACAGCCAGTCAGGGTTGCAGGGCTTCAGACACTTTAAACAGTGTTTAACATTTTAAGAGGATTTCAAAGATGGAAAAAAAGGTATAATACATAATTTGTTTTTAAAATTATGATGTATCCACTATAAGAATTGGTAACTTTATCTTTCAGCTAACACTGCTTGCCTGTATTTTGAGAAATTTGAAATGCTGGAAAAGCAAGACATTTTAGAAGTAAAAATATAAACAGATGTACTTATTGCACAGTTTGTGACAAAAGGATTGCCATTACACCCTTGGATAATTCAGAACACTTATGAAAAAACTGTAAATAAAAGCAGGAAAAAAACATCCAAATTTACAGTTAAGAATAGAAAGAAACATTATCCACTTAGCAATCTTGCCTTCTAACTTTAGATTTACAGCAGGTATTTAGCATGCTCTCCCAGTAAAATTTGGACTGTAGAGACTGATTAAACAAATCTTCTCCATTTGGTCTAAAAGAAATCTGGATTTACACGTGTAACACACACAAATGGCAATTTCCAACACCCACACCCACACACCATGGTTACACCCCAGGGATGAGCACATTCTGGCATGTGAGTGATGCTGTGGGTGCACCCTGTGGTGTGGCAGGGCTGGGGGATGAGGATGGAGCTCGGGGATCAGCTGTCCTGGCCCAGAGCTGACATTGCACATGCAAGGGGTGTGCTCTGGGATGGCAGCACTTCCAGCTGATGGCATTGCAGTCACTACACGCACAAATGACTTGATTGCCTCTCCAGCACTCCACAGATCGTTAAGAACAACCACATTACATTCGTGCCTTTAGTGATTTAACTCTAACTTTACACAAAGCATCTCTCCTGCTGTGACAGAGCAGCTATAACCAGCTGATTATTTCTAAAATGTTATATCAACAGTAAGTTCTACATTTGTGTTTCTTGTGGGTAGTGTAAGGCTGTTTTGAGTTTGTCTTTTATAATAAATCTTTCTCTTTTATGATAAATCTCTTCATCTTATGTATGAAAAATTTATGAGGGTTCTTCATGGACAATACGAAATATGAACAGACAAAAAGAATTGGAAGTGATCTATCAAATTTTATTTTTGCAGCTATCTTCATAAAGCACACAGGAGACTGCTGTGAAAAATTATGTGAGCTGGGAAGAAAAGGACATTTTCCCACATTTCCATAATAAAAAATTGCATATGATTGAGCAACGCTAATCTTCAATACTAACCCAATAATGACCTCATTGCGTAAACGATATCAGTCATGTCTCCAGTTCACAACACTTGTATTAAACACATTTGCATTTAGAAAGTGATTGCTGCTTTCAAAGGGGCAGTGCCAGCCCCAGCTCTGCAGCAGCCCTTGCACAGGAGCAGAGCAGGAGGTTCTGGAGCCACCCAGAGCTCGAGGCTGCCTGACAGTGTGGCACAGGCACAGGGTCAAATCACCAGGAGAAATCAGATTTCCCTCTAGTAACCAACTGCTTCTGCCCAAACACAAATAATTGACAATTAATTGGTATCACAAAATCATGCTCCACCTCCAAGATCTACGTTGACTTTGAGCCATCAAACTATTACAAAAAAAAGGGAGTGCTTAATGAATGTCAAATTCCTGATAAAAAGTGTGTTCAGTAAATGAAAACTTGATAAGTGTGGTAAGTAATCTCAAGGGGCAATGAAAATCTCAGTACCCAAAACCAACAAAAATTCATCATGTTTCTTCTCCTTAGGTCCATGCTTGCCCTCTGGCAAAGTTCCCAAAATCAGCAAGAAAACCCCACAAAAACTGGAGTAGGAGAGTTGCCAACTGAATCCCACCCCAATAATCCATCATGGATTATAGGATGTGCCTTCCCACGCCCCAGGACTGAGACTAAGCTGCAACATGGAGAAGATTTGCTGCTACCAACACTTGTGCAGCCTTCTGGTCAGGCAGCTGCAGCCATGAGCACTGCTTGATTAGGAGTCTTGGCCAGTGAAATTTAATGGGGACTCAAGGACGCTACTGTGCATTGCACAAATTATTTAAAGGCTGTTCAAATCCACAGTCAGTTTGTCACCAGGAGAAATATATATATATATATATTCAAAGAGACCTCCTTAGCATTTTATACATTAAAAAGAATGATTTTGCACGCCTAGATTTTAAGCTCCTGGTCTGGCATTATATTTTATGTCTCCTACTGACAAATTGTGCCAGTATCAGATGAAACAGCTGCTCCCACCCAAAGCAGGCTCATAAATATTTCATCTCCCCCTGGATTTGCAGAAGGCTGGGTGATGTGACAGCCCCGGGGGAGCAGGGCTGTGCCATGACCCACAGCACACTCCTGCTTTTCCTGTGGCTCTCCTGGGATCAGCATGGGGCTCAGGGGCTCCCAACAAGACTTTTTACCCCAGAAAGTGCTCAGTTATTTGCTCTGTCCCAGCCAGGGCATGTCCAGCTCTGATGGCAGCTGCACCAGTGGCTGTGCTGTGTGCTGGGGCAGACTCTGCCCCGAGCTCGCTGCCCTGCAATGCAGTGACTGGCACACAAAATGTGCAGAGAAATAAAGTCCAGGGCTTCCCAGGGGCCAGAGGCAGCTGCTTTATGATGTGCAAAGTCTGGCTTTACTGGGCTTCTCACCCGTATAAATCTTTGTCCCTATGCCCTTGGATACCTGCAGCTCCTCACACACAGCATCCTGAAGGAGAGCAGAAATCTTCCTTAACCCCTTGGTGTGCAAAATTCAGCACTGCCTGCAGCACCAGCCCTGCCTGCTCACCCCACACACACTGTCGCTTTTGTGATTCCTGCCTCAGTCCGGCTGAAGCATTTGAACAATGCCTTGAGACCCTTCCGAGGCACAGGGTGGGGAAAGGAGGGTCAGCAACTCCTGCAGAAGGGGAACAGGACCCTGAGTAGGACATCAGCCCTAAGCCCTGGGATTCTCCCAATCAGTGTGAATGGTAATTAGGTTACTGGGTCACAGAATGCAGTTTTCATTAATGGCTCATGTTTAATTTGAACTGCTTTTCCCTACAGGTATGGATTAATGCTTTAAGTATCTCAAGAGAAGCAAAGCATTAGAATGAGGCAATATCTTTTATTAGGCCAAGCAATATACTTAAAAATGCAGGCATTTTTAGGCATGCTAACCTCTTCTCCTGCCTCATTATTTTCCACTGCTTTCAACTGACATTTTTCAGCTTTATTTATTTATATTTATTTTAAGCCAGGGCTATTGATCTCTGGTTTAGGGAGGTTTTAGCGTGCCCTTCCAATTCCTGACTAAGCACTTCAATTATTTCCTGTAAAATAGGCAAGCTTTAATTTATATCTTTTATAAGAGTATAATGATATTAATATAAAATGAAACTTGATTTTACTATTCCCAGTACACTTATATAGCTGTAATCTCACTCTCAACTCTGATCTTTCTTACTAATGGCTCAATAATTAAACTGAGAAGCACAGACAATAAAGAAGTATCTTTGTCCCATTGCTTTACATGGTGATAATAACAGGTTTTCCTATATTTTTCAGCTAGATAACTGTCAGAGTTTTGGGATTTTTTTCTTTTTAAAAAAATCATCTCAAGCTATTTTTAGAAGTGCCCCCCTTAAGCTCCCTCTCAATATTCTGACCAGAAAAAGTCTTTCTGCTGATTTGGAAAGCCTTTCATGCAGGTAGAAGGTTGCATTTTGGGCACTGGGCTCTTCAGAAGATCATGCAGTGCACACAAATGTACAAAGTGACCTGGGAAGAAACACAGCTGGGGCTGGTGCCCCTGTGCCCACATGAATGACCCAGGTTATTCACACTGGCCTGGACTGGCCACATGAACACTGATGGGCTGATACCAGCAATGCATTTCTTCTGAGTGTGTTTGATAAGGTCTGCAGAACATGGTAAAATTTCTCTGATTAGGCTGCAAAGTCCTCCAAATGTACCTCCTGCCTTACTATAGTGAACCCAGTGCCTTATTTCATTATTTACCCCTCTTCTCCTGAGCCAGACCCAGCAGCACCTGCTCCATGAGGCACTCATGTCATGTTACAGAGGTGTAACTTCAGTAATCCAGGATTAAAAACTACTATCCAGAGGTGCTAATTCTCCCATTCAGTGTCAAAAGGTTGCATTATATCATTACTATATATGTTTATCTGTTACTCAAAAAAAATTATTCCCTAGGTCCATTTTAATCCTCCTCTATTCCCATGTATCTTATTAGCTACTATGAACACCTCTTTGCCCCAAGAGTGAAGAAAATGCATGGGTGAAATGAGCAGTCCTGTACACCTGAGAAAGCATCATAAAACATATCCATCTCCAACAACTCATTTTTAAACCAGCTTTGCATATCATGCCTTTATCTCTGAAGAACAGATTAATGCCATAGCACTTTTATGGGCACCCCAAGTCCAAAAATAATTTAACATATGAAAATTAAAATAACTTTTACCTTTAAGAAACACTTGCAAAAATGCAATTCTCTAGAAAATGCAAAAACTTATCAAGGCAGCCTTACTAAAATAAATTCCTGTAACAACTCCCTTGATAGGGAAGCCCTTCTAGTGCAGTGCTCTGCCTTTGCTGCTTTAGACACCACAAGAAACACCTTCTTCTCCTGATCCTTTTCTTATTAAAGCACAGGAGAGGACAGCAACCTGAGAGGCTGTGGCATGCCCAAGGACACCCTGCTGAGGTCACTTATGAAGCCCAGTGCCAAGCAGCCAATGCCTCAGGAGTCAAGTATGTGTGAGATAAGCAGAGCTTTTTACCACATGAACAATCATCTCAGCTGCTTGATAAGCACTTGTCAAGACCACCACTCCAGTGACAGAGGAGTATTTTCAGGTGCTGCTTATTCAGAACAAGAGGCTGCTCTAGCCTTTACAAGCCTGTTAATGTACCCAGTCCCTAGTCCAGGGAAGTCTTTCATTAATACCAAACTCAGGGTGAGGTGCTAATGCAGAGGCAGTTTTGTCAGCAAGCCTGACATCAGGATACTCATCCCCTGCAGCAGCAGCAGCACTCACTGCCACCCACAGGCAGTGGTAACTCCAGGGATGGTAATTCTGGTATTTCCAAGGATGGTAATTCTGGAATTCCAGAGGTGGTAATTCTGGTATTATACCAGAAAAAATACCATCCAGGGATGGTAATTCTGGTAATTCTGGCAATTCCAGGGATGGTAATTCTGGCAATTCCAGAGATGAGCGACCTGCAGTGCTGAGCAGGACCTGCAGTACACACAGGCTGGAGATGTGCCAGGCTGCATTTCCAAGAAGCAAACAGCCTTTGCAGCCCTGCAGTGAGCCCTGTTACCTTTGTCAGCTGCTGCTCAGAGGGGAAGCCCAGCCCGAACACGGTGTTGGCTCTGCTGTCTGCCCACTGCCCAAACTTCTGTGATGTTTTGGTGAAGGTCATGTTGGGGGTGATGGTGCTGTTTATGATCACCTGGTCACAGACAGAGCAAAAAAAAAAAAAGAATTAAAACGTGCAAGTCACATCGGAAATGCATATCCTAGCAACGGTATCATGCAAAGCAATTAGCAGTCTAAATTGGGAAATTGCTGTGTTCAGAAATTTTTTTTTCCAAAATAAAACAGTTGTTTCCTTGTCTTAATTCTTGCAGGAGTTCTGATGCTTTGTCTTGTTTTTCAAAGTACCATCACAGCCCGGCAGTTAAACGTGGCTGCAGGAACGTCACTGAACTCAAAGCAGGGTCAGGAGGCACAACACTACCCTGGCAGAAATGCAGATGCAAGATCCTTTTTAAAATCCTTTTTATTTGCATCAGGAAGCCACACAGCCACTGCCCCAAGAGTTGCCTGCTTGAGGCCTCCTAGCAGGGCACCCCCCAGTAACACCTGAACTCGCACCTGAAGGGCAGAGAGATATTTCTGCATTTTTCCATCTGTCCTCAGGCCTCCACAAGCAGGATGACATATCAGAAGTTTCAAACCAGAGACATATCAGAAGTTTCAATCAAAGCCAGACAATAAAAAGCAAGACAAGGAGAACTGATAGCTTAACAGGGAACTTAACTTGGGAGGGTGGTGAAGCACATCACCAGCAATGCATATGCAGTATCAAATGTGGGCCTTGGAACAAATATTTTGCCTCTTTACACTAACTAATACCTGCTTCATCATCAGAAGCCCTGAAAGCAACAGTGGTTCTTGTAATTAAAGAAATAGCCAACAAGAGGAAGGCTGGTGGATGAAGCCTCTGAGGAACTTAGTGGAGCAAATATAAAATGTAATCTTGCTAAGAGGAATGAGGTATATGTCAGTTCATTATCAAAAATCTTAACTTTCCTTTCAAGATACATCATTATATCAGTCTGGCGACTTCTTCCCCTGGAAATTAATTCATGTACAATGTTCTTTCTGCTAGCAGAACAAGAGCTTTCTTTAGTAATGCCTACCATCATTTCCAAAATGCAAATTATGCAGTAATTAAGCCCAATCTGTGGGACAGTTTAATTAACATGATCAGGAAGTATCCTGGCAACATCATTTACTTGTATTCCAAGCAGTTTTTTCCTAAGCTATCATTTACATTTAGCAAAAAGTGTGATTTTTTTTTTTTAATAAATTTACCAGAGGAAGATCCTTACTTGCTTCCATCCCCTCCCTGACTTTGGACCACTGTGCTGACACTTTCATTTGCTTTCTTAAAAATTGCTCAACTTATTTCCTTCCTTTTGCATCATCACTTTCAAACAAACCTACGATTTTCTGCCATTCCCCACCACTGGAAGTTTCCCCAGAAGGATCAAGACAGAGGAGAGCCAGGTGAGTGGTACCCCTGAAAATGTCCTTTGCAGGGGAAAAAAACAGAGCACAAGCAGAGGTAGGAGCAAAGCTGCCCAGGTGTGCTCTCCTCCAGCTAAGTTGTGCCATAGGAACAGCCAACATAAAATCTAAATGTCATTTCAGTAATGTAAATTAAAAGAAAATCAGAGATTTATGTAGGGGTTTGACAGTGCAAAGGGACTGTGATAATACAAGGATTGCATGGTACAAAGAAGAGGAGGAAAAGCTACCACCAACCCCAAAATTCAGGGTACTTTCCAGAAACTTTAAAGAAAGTGCTATATGTATACTTCTGCTTAAAAAAAAATCTTACATCAGACAGATGAACCACTTGCAAATGTCTAGCTTCTCAAGTTACAGAATTTATTTTAAAAACCTCCCAGAAATTTCAAGTCATAGAAAGTATTATTTCAGTCCTGCTGTGCCTATCAACTTAGACATCTGGGGAAAAAAAATAATAAAGTGACCAGTTTGACTGAAAGGCAAAAGTTTCACTCACTGACAGCTGACCCTGAGTAGAATAAAATTCCTCCATGCCTCCTACAATAATCATTGAGAAAATACAAACATATTAAAAAACACGCTAATCTTTACAACACAGTTCAGTATTATGAGACATGATAAAAGCAATGATGAAGGCTGCAAACTTTAAACCAAGGAACACCTTTGAGCAATGAAATGCACTACATTAGCTGAGCACCTTAGAAGTTAATTTTTTTTCTATGGCAAGTGGAGAATCCAAGGAAAGGTTGTGGTGAGCACACACCTCCAAGAAATTGACAGTTCATCTGTTAAATTTATTACAAGCTGCTGTTAGTGAAACTGCCTGGAAGCTGTCTCTCCCTTTCCCCTTAAATCCTCCTCTGCCAGTCAGACACTCCAGAAATGCTGCATTCCTACAGAGAAGTGAAAACCTAAGCAGAAGCTTAGGAGATTAAATCAGAGCTCATGTTTCTGTGAGTTCAGAGGAGATGGAGGCTGTGGGTACATGGGGCTTATTCACCTGCTCCTCCTGCCCATCCTCACCCCATCTGTACACTCACTATCCCAGTTAGCACTGCAGAGCAGTGACACTCCACTGCCAAGGGAACAATCCTGTTGGCTGTGTTTAGGAGAAAGAAAGGGTGCTGTGATTTCAAAAAACAATGAACACTGAGGCTTGCAGGTGCTCCTGCCAGGTAACCCAGCTTGTCCCCATGGCAGGGTCACCCTTGGATATGTGGGACCAGAAGGAGAGTGCTCCCCTCTACTCCTTCATCCTCTGGGCACATGGTCTCAGCTGGGGCAGAGGGAAGCATTTGTGACCACCACAATGGGAAAGGTCAGATAAAGTGGGAAATTTTTCTTTTTCTTTTTTTTCTTAAAGTATGAGCCATTTTCAAATTTCAAAAGAAGGAGAGAAGTAAAAGGGCACTATTTTGCTGCAGACAGGATGAGCCACCAGTCTCTTTTCCATCCCTACCTGCAATCCAGCATGATAATTCTATAAGAAAAGGCCACTCATCAATTCAAATGAGCCCTTATGGAATACTTTGCATTTGGTCCTCATTTGTATAATACACACACAAGGAAATTCAAGCTGCACCATAAAATGGAATAAACTTGTGGACTTTCATCCAGGATAATGGATTCAGAAGACAAACTACTCTCTAATCAGATGCAATCAATCCCTGAAGTGGTTAAAGAGTTCTCCCTAAAGACAAAAGCAAAGAGAAGTATAATATAATAAGCACCTTACAGAATAATAAACCCATTCATCATACTCACTTGTCTACATGTGGTTAAAATAAAATCTGCCTTTGCACTCACCTACATGCAAATGTATCAGATGGCAAACATTCCTGATACACCTGCATGAGCCAAGCAAAATCTCATACTAATTTCACTTCCTTTGGGAGAAAATCAAACCTGAGATGTAAATTTTAATCTGAAGATGACACAGAAATATGTTCACAGCACAAGGCAGTGCTACCTCACCCAGAAATGACTCCAGACATTTAGAAACACACTGGGTGCATTCATCAGATAAAAGTGAATGCAAATGGGCTGGTGTAGAGCAGAACATTCATGGGCTGAAACACACCCATCCTGCTGCCTTCCCACGGAGAGAAAGTGCCAAATAAATCAAGAAGGAAGAGGTCACAAGATGACCCGGGTGCGTAGAAGGAGAAAAACACGCTGGCAGCTCCTGCTGCTCGTGATGCACGAGCAGAGCCCACAAATGCAGCTGCTGCTTCTTTTAGGGGACACTTGCAGTATCTGAAGGGCTCCACTCCTGCACACCCTGCACCACAACAGTGCAGTGAGGGGAAAAGCCCATGTGGCTCCTGGAAATGCAGTCCCCAGGCTGCTGCCCCGGGCACACACGGTGAGCAGGAATGCTGGCAGCTGCAGCGCACAGGGGCCCTGCCAGCCTGGCTCCAGGGTGCTCCCTGATCCATCAGCCCTGCCAGCCTGGCTCCAGGGCCCTCCCTGATCCACCAGCCCTGCCAGCCTGGCTCCAGGGCCCTCCCTGATCCATCAGCCCTGCCAGCCTGGCTCCAGGGCCCTCCCTGATCCACCAGCCCTGCCAGCCTGGCTCCAGGGCCCTCCCTGATCCATCAGCCCTGCCAGCCTGGCTCCAGGGCCCTCCCTGATCCACCAGCCCTGCCAGCCTGGCTCCAGGGCCCTCCCTGATCCATCAGCCCTGCCAGGGTCACAGCAAGGAACAGCTGAGAGAGAGCTCAGCTCCAAGGGGAGGAGAGCAGCAAGGGCAGAGAGCATCTGGCACAGCCCCCAGGAGGAAGAGGACGGATGGATGGATGGATGGATGGATGGATGGATGGATGGATGGATGGATGGATGGATGGATGGATGGATGGATGGATGGATGGATGGATGGATGGATGGAGACTGAAATAACAGCTGTGAAATAGGTAATAAATGTATTGGCCAATGTATTTTCAAACTGTGTTAAATTAAATCAGAAAAGGACACCTTATTCTGGGACAACAATGCCAGATTAGGAATTATTCTGGAATTTCCCCTTTAAATTCACATCACCTGTTACTCTGAAATAACCACACCTCCAGAAAAGCCCCAAGGCTCCAAGCCATAAGATCTACTCCTGAAGACTATACTAAAATCTCCCCACTTCATTTTCACACCTCTGAAAATGTGCTTCCAGTTTGCAGCCCTTGTGAAATTTAATTTCCTCAACCCACCAGGCTGCTAATCTTCAGTAAAGATGTATCCCAGTCTAAAAACAGAATTGTAGAAGGAAAGAAGCTGCTAATCCTCTGGCCATAGCTATCACAGGCTCAGCAGGTTCTTCCAGCTCATCAAGTCAACATGAATCAGAGGGGCTTGTGACACAGGCTGTGAAGATGAGGAGTCAGAGGTGGATTTGCAGACAAATTCTTCCTTTATCCCAAATATTCAGCAATATTTCTGTGGAATTAGCCCACCTACATGTCCATGATCTGTATTATCCTTTACACTATATACCACATTCCCTACCTGTGCCTCTAGACAGAATCTAACAGCTTTTCACCAGGATGTCACTGGTGATAAACCACTCATCTCATTTCTAGTCCTAGAAAGCCCATGTGTACACACACACACACACACACACACACACACACACACAAGCACTGTTAATCAAGACAGTGGTAATAAAGGGAAAAAGAGATTCCCTTGCTGAGCCCACCAAGCTGAGTAAAGCCAGGGAAGCACAACGACACACAAAACCAAAAACAGTAATGTTTTTTGTTCTAGCTTTGCTTTATCTTCTGCAGCTGACACCTACCTGGCACTTTTCCTGCACAGGCTGAGGGTATGAATAACTAGCTTGGGAGCCCTGTAAGTGCACATTAAGAAGAGCACAGAGTTTCACTTTGCTCTTCCTCCTGCCCCACTGCCCCTGGTGCTCAAGAGGGAACTGAGCCCAAGCACAGCTGGCAGAGCCCCTGCCAGGCTCCTGCTCTGGGTACCCTCCCTTCACCCCTAAGTGCAGTGAGCACTGCTGCTGCTTTTCAGGAATTCCTGTTCTACACAGCTAACCAGGACAGCAGCTGTTTCACCCATCACCGGGCTCCAAAACCTTCCACTGCCACAGCAGGTGCTCCTGCAGAGGAACTGCAGAGGTTCCTGCCAAGAGGGAGACACCAGGACATCCTGCAAGACACACAGGACTGGGCATTTCCCTCCCATCCTGAGCTCCCTCTGCAGAAAAGAGACTCCTTCTATGGGTAAAGCCTCTCATGTGCTGCTGCTGCTTGTTTTATGGGGAAAAGGGCCATTTCCACAGTTGCACAGTGCTTTTTTTCTCTTAAATTGCCTTGCATCCCCAGGATAATTCCATTAATTATGAAGTTCATTTTTAACCCCAAAACCCAACAAATCAAAAATTTCTCATACAATTTTTGTCCTTCTTCATAAATAGAGATGTAAAAATAGCCCCCCACCCAATAAAAAGACTAATAACTGTTTTTCCTCTGATGAAATACCTCTGTTGCAAAGCCCTCACTAAGAACCTGTCTAAATGCAGGTTCCCACACAAGTGGGTTCATGATTGTGTGGATTCTATTAAGTAAATCTCCTGCTACACCTACTCCACTGCTCTCTTTTTCTTCCCAAGGTAATTAACATCTCTGCAGAGTTGGCTTCCCACCTCCTCCATCCAGTCTAAATCTCTAAAATCTCCTATTTTTGCTTTGACATCTGACTAGAATTTTTTTTTCCTTTTAGGCACAGCACACACATCCACCCACCCACAGGATTCAAAGCACCAGCAGCTGTTTCATGAAGAAAATCTACAGCAAGGGTTTTGAAACCCTCTGGAACAAATTGCTACCCAGGAATTTCATGCAACAATTTACAAAATATATAAAGCAAGATGCTGTTGTATTATTTTCATATGAGAAATAAGATTCCTAACTTATCACAAAAAGGGAGAAGGATACAGTGGAGATTCTGGGTTTTTTTCCAAGTGACTAATATTGGGGTGAGGGAGAAGGCTGCTTTGACTACAATTATAAAAAATTATAAAACTTCCCATAGACATATCATGTTTACATTTTGGAAGATTTAATATAAGCATATCATCTTTGTGTGCAGTATAACCCCATCCCTAAGTTAATTATTTAAGCACTGATCATTTTCTGCTTTCTTCAAATTTATGACAACAGCCACACTGAAGCCTGAAGGTCCCTCCTGAAAGGCAGAAATGGCACAACCACACAGCATCATTAAACACTCCTCTGCTCTTTAGCAACCTACACACCCTGGGAATGGTCAGCGATAGGAGAGCTTCAAAATCTGGCAAAAGCGTCCCTTGGCATGAGCAATGGCCATGATGGACAGGTACGTTATTTTAGGAGGTAACAGGATGCCCAGGTTTCTGCACACAGCCATCCCATGGTTTCAGAGACCTGTCTGGCACGTTCAGACAGCTCCACATCACCCCTGAGTCTGGTGATCACAAACCACTCTGAGTGGGCCAGCCACTGAAACACTTGGTTGGCACAGCTTTTCTGACTCATTTTACAGAGGGGTTTTAAAAAGGAAAAATCTACCAGACCAAAGTTTCCCTATTTGCTGGTAAGTGGTGCAGCAAGAGATCCTTAGCAGGGATTTGTACCTTTTCTTTTTAGTGAGTAACAAATTTCATTTCTGCAAAAGTCTTTGCAATCTTGTGGATTCAGCTGTGTGGGGTCTTTCCAGAGCCAGTGACACACACACACAACACACATAACAAGCAGAAAAATGAGCCAGACAGGAACAAACAGTGGCAGATGTGCCTCTGCTCTTCTGTCAAGGATACAGCTGTTGACAGCACTCTGGTATGTTTTCTCCTAAGCTTACTAACCAGCTTCTGAAGGATTTACTTCCAGAAATAATCCAGGAAATGAACTGAGAATTTTTCACATTTCAAAGTTAATAACTTGGAAAGAGATTAATATAGAAATGCTTAAGTGGTATGAGATCTACAGCTCCAGACTTCAATTTTTTTTCTAAACCAGAGCACAACCTCAGGAGATTGGTCATGGTTTCTGGTTGATTCAATCTCAAGTGACCCACCAAATTTCCTGGCATTTTCTTTGCCCCCTTTGTCAGCTTTTGACAAGCCCACTTTTTCATCTGGAGTTCCAGGTCTTTTTTTGTGCAAACATCTTTAACTTTTTCTTCTATTCTTGGCTCATCTCCACCAGCATTACTAGTTCTGAAATTTCTATTGCAGATAAGCCCTAACCATTTTTTCTCATCCTCTGAAGACCTGTTCATACAACTGCACCCAATAAAACCAGTTCCAGCTATCTAAACCTGCCTTAGCAACTGTTGGACAATTCTCCTGCAGACACAACTCCAGGCAATGTCCTTTCCTCCCAGTTATTAAATCCTGCACCTCCCCTCAGCCTGAATTTCTGAATACTTGATAACACCTTAAGCAAACAAAAGATGATGCAAGTGAGTAGTCTCATCCTTGGCTGACAGCTCTGCTTCTCCTTTCTGCTCTATTTCTCCCTCACCAAGTTCCAAAGAAAACGTTCTCAATTTTGAATGTTGAGAGAGAAACCAAAACTCAAGCAGCTTTAATCAAGCCAAGTACACCCCTAGCACAGACACTACAAATATTTTCAGTCCATCAGAGACTGTTGTTTTCCTTACTTTCATTCACTCTTACTTCAAAAATGTCTTTGAGAGGAGTATGAAGTCCTGGTGTGTGGAGCAGAAGGATCCAGCACAGACCTCAGTGTGCTCACCCCAGATGCTGATCCTTGTTAAAATGTCCATTTCCTTTCCTACTTCAGTCTGTCCTACTCCAGCTCCCCCTAACCCCAACATTCCCATTTGTCTTTGATACTCCACAGGTCCCTCTGGAGCAGAGGCTTGGGGCACACCCCACAGCTCCTCCTGTCCTGTCCCCTGGCTGCTGCTGCTGCCCCAGAGAAGCAATCCCTGCCTAGGGGGCACCAGCATCACCCACTGAGGGCAATTTCTCCTAAATTGAGAGTTCTCTCTGAATCATCCCAACTGAGGCTAAAAAAAAATCTGGAAGTTGCATTACCACAACTCTAACACTTGTAAATGAAATCAGAAAATAGCTATTAAAAATATTATTTACTGCAAGTTGTTTCACTGTCTGAGTGAAGGACAGTTCCAGTGTAGGTTATGCTGCTGGGCTTTGCCTCAGGCCAGGCCAGATGTTCTGCTCTCAGTGTGATCACTGTACAAAACAAAGGAGAACCCATCTACAAAAGGAGCAGCTGCATCTCAGAGAGCAGCTCAATCCAGTTTCAGAACAACATGACCAAAAGGCACCACAAAAAGCAGCCTGAGATTCCTCAAGCACCTTTTACAAAGTCCTTTGTTTAGCACAACTGGCATCAGAACATTCTCCAGCAGATGAGCATCATTCTCCAGCAAGGCCTGGGAAATCTGAGCCAGGAAAAGCACAAAACACACCTGGTGAGACTGATGAAATGACACCAAATTATTGCAAAGGCTTTAGTTTGGATTAACAGTATATACACACTGATACTATTGTAGCTGTTCTGTCTCAACAGAATTTGTCTATCCTATTCTTATATATTTTATTACCTATTTGGAGTGGTCCCGTGCAGAGCCAAGAGTTGAAACTGATGAGCCTTGTGGGTCCTTTCTAACACAGGATATTTTATGATTCTCTGATTACATAATGTATATAGGAAATCACAAACCCACAACTAATGTTTTTATTTAATAGTCATCTCAGTAGCATAAAAGCAATGAGATGTTTATTGTAACATGCACACAAACTGTGCACATTGGAAGACAGGACTATGCACTAAAATTGTATTTTGCAACATATTTTGAGTATAATTTTTATATAGGGCATTAATTAGTTCCATCTGCTGACCCTGGTATCATCTACAGTGCTTAAATTCATGTTGAAATTAACCCAAATAGTTCGTGAAATAACACACTATGATGAAGAGGGGATAAAGGCCACCAAATATGCTTAAATTTCTGTATTACAGTAATCAGCCAGACCAGTACTGGAAATCTTCTTTTACAACATATGGACAAGAAGGCACAAATACTGGATCAGTGAAACCAGACCTTCAGAGGTGAAAACCTGGACTCCTTTGTGCTGGTTTGCTCTAATGCAGTGCCACCCCCAAGCAGTGTCACATGCTGCCTTTTGAGGAAAGGTCCTTTCCATGCTGGCTCTCAGTGTCAGACCTTACAGTAATACTGAGCTCATACTCCTCCCCCCACCCAATCCGTGTTTTATGGCTGGCACACTTTCTGGGACCACCAGAAAAGATTTCCCACCCAGCCTGGAAGAAACTGAAGGGCAAAAACAGCATGACAGAAGAAGTTTTAATCTCTTGGTGGAAAAAAAAAAAAAAAGCTTTGAGAAGATGGAATAAAAAATATTTTAATTTAATCAGATTTTACGAGCAGGGACTCTCTGGAAATCATAGTCCTGCCAGTGCTGCAGTCAGCAAAATCATTTTCAGGGTGAGGAGTGGGACCTCTTGGCATTTGAGCAGGCAAAGGGCAGCTGGCTGGGGCTCCAGCAGCACCACACTCCTCCAGGGTACAGCACACAGCACTCCTGACAAGCAAGGGCCAGAAATAAAACTAGGGCAGGCAAAACTAGAAATCAAAGAATCTCCCTCTCTTTGACAAAACACACACAAATACCCTCACCCACACCTTTCATAGCATTTCAGGATTTATCTATAGACATTAAAAGAAAAGCCAACACACCACTTTGTAAGGTCACTTTTAATTTACTTTTACATCCCTTTATCTTTGGCTACCCAAGGCTGTAAAACATCCTCTGTAGTTCCACTACAAAACTATTAAACCTGAAAAATTAGGTAGTTAAAAAACTTAGGTATTTAAGAAAAAGTAGGCATTAAAAAAACCAAAGCAGCCTATATGAGTGCACTTAATTCCTCGGGTGCAGGCTCTGGTGAACACACACTGACACTCTGAATGCCAAGTGAGAAGGCAATATTTTGATTGTTGCTGCCACACATTCTCACAAATCATACCCAGGAGGTCCCAGAGGCAGAGTTAAATGCTGCCACACCAACGCAGACCCCTGGAGAGGTACACACTGCCAGAAGCCATTTATAATTCAGTGCCAAAAATTTTGTAATATATAAATTACTTGGTAGGTTTTTTCCCTGTGAAAGAGTTGCTATTGATTTAATGGCTGAATTTACGTCAATGGAAGAAAAAAAAAAGAATGAAAATATCTAGTCAGACAAAGGAATTTCATCTGTGGTACCATACCCTGTAATTGTTTTCCTCTGAAAGAAAAGATTCTGAAATCTAAGAGTCACCTTTTGGCAAAATACTCTAGGATATTTTTAACAACTATGCCTTAAAATAATTCCTTTTCCATGGGCAAAGAAAAAGATCTGTTTTGAGCCTCTGAACACATCACTGGAAGAATTCAATTTCCTCTTTGTGTGCTGAGGACACCTGCCTCCAGTCGTGACAAGAAAAGTGTGGTTATAAAGAGGTGGGCAGCTTTTACATTAGGCAGCAATTAGTTCCTGGGACAGGAACTGAGAAAGCCAGGAATACATCAAATATTAGTAGATTTACCTCCCAAAATATCTGCTGCCACAGGCTGCTGGGGCTGTGTCCCTGCCAGCTGCATTGTCCCCCGTAAATCACACTGTCCCCTGCACTGATGCCACTCCATCCAGCAGCTTCATCACACCACATAATGCACTGTATTCACTTCGGGGAACACTCTGTGAATACTGATTGGCAACATTTGGCCCATATTCTTATTCTTACTAATTGCAATTTACTTCAGAAACAGACCCACTGATTTTGCTTTCCCAGCACAGCAATTTTTCTGGTTCTCCCTTCAATACTTTCACACACTTATGCCCAACTTAGCTGCTGATCTCCAATATTCGAGGTAATTATCAGGTAATAAACTCTTAAATGAACTAGTAACTGGGAAGGAGTGTCAGCTGACTGGTTTTTTCCTCTGAAACACAGTCTTTGCTTCTTCATCATGTATTTTCCACAACCACCCTTGCAATGTAGTAGTTTTTTAAAGCCTGATTTTAATTTTTTTCTAGTCATCTGTTTAATCATCTCTCAGAGACAACTGGGGACTGGCATCTGTGATGACTCTTGCTGCATCACTTTGCTGCTGCCAGCTCAGTATGTCTCGCTATGCACTTTATTGCTGGCTATTAATTTTTAAGCTAGCTTTATGCTCCTTATTAACAGCTCATTTCTCAAAAGAGAAAAATGATGTTGTTGCAATCCCAAGTTTTATAGAAATACAACATGAACATCTGAGAAGAGGGCAGAGGCTTGTTTCTGAGGGATTATATTTCCATCTCAAATTCCTTTCCCTCTTCTCTACGCTGTTTGGGTAACACGTAATTTCACTTTATAAAAAATAAATAAACCCACCAACCAGGGTACTGTCATGCATTATTCCTGAGGATGACAGAGGTTATTGGTCTGCATAATTTTCATGCCATCAAACTTCCTTTTTGCCTCCAAAAGGCGAGCCAATGTAGGCCACTTTTAATGAGGAGCCCTGTGTGTGCCTTTCCCCACACTGCACAGCAATTGGGCACTTGAAACTTCATGTTCTCCCTGCATCATCACCATATTTTGTCTTCTTTCAACAGGGCTGACTTTTGTCCACAACGCTGGGCACTTTCATATGGTGAAGTCTCTTGGCTGCCTCATTAACTCTGAATCAGTGTGTGCCCTTGCATTTTACTGTATCATTTCCTCCAGCATTCATTTTGCTGCAGTTAGCCTCTAGCTAGAAACTTCTAAATACAAGATGAAATTACTTGCTTAACAACATACAAGTCAATTATAAGGCCATTAAAAGATACACTAATCTATTCCCTTGTTTGGTCATGGCATCTTGGTTAAAATCATGCAGTGTATTCTCATATGGTATCTGTGAAATCTTCTGCTATAAATTGTAAGCTCCTGTCCACAGCACCTGTTTTCCTGTGAAAGACACAGGAATTAGAAGAGCTGCTGTCTTTAGCTTTGCAAACACAAGGAATTAAAGTTGTACAAGCTGTGTGGAATCTAGAGTTTCCTCTCTGCAATGCTTCATTCCCCAGGTATTTTAATGGGTTTGTTATTGGGATGGGAGAATTTGAAAGAAACCCAGCACCTGCAGGCATACACTCTCTCCTGGCTGGCCTGGACTCCTGAATACTCCTCTGCAAGGGAAGAGTTAAACTCCCTAGACTCCACTCTGCTTCCTATCTTTACCCTATTCTCTTTCTATTCCATTTTTCTCACCACCCCCATGTGCAGCATCCAGACTCTCCTCTCCCTCCCCAGGGGCTAAGGCAGAGGCAGTGAGTGCTGCACTGAGCTGGGCAGCTCCTCTGCCAGCCAGGCTCACAAACTGAGTTACCAATAAATATTGGGACTTTAAACACCTTTAAACACATGGGCTCAGCAGTTCCCTTAATCCCTATAGTATTTATTATATTAAAACTATACTAAAAGAATAGAAGAAAGGATTTCATCAGAAGGCTAGCTAAGAACAGAAAAGGAATGATAACAAAGGCTTGTGACTGACTGAGACAGTCCGGACAGCTGGACTGTGATTGGCCATTAATGAGAAACAACCACATGAGACCAGTCACAGATGCACCTGTTCCATTTCACAGCAGCAGATAATAATTGTTTACATTTCATTCCTGAGGCCTCTCAGCTTCTCAGGAGGAAAAAATCGTAAGGAAAGGATTTTTCAGAAAATATCATGGCTACAAATCCCCACCTTAAACCCACTGCTAAATCCTTCTGCTCCCCTCTGCCCTGTACCTCGGGGGTGTGGTGACAAGGGACAAGGAGGAGATGGGGACAGGCTCTGCCTGCTGGGAGAAGAGAGGATGGGACTGAAGGACAGGGCACTGCACAGGGTCTGGACCTTTGGGGACAGCAGCAGCTGCCTGAGGAAGCCACTCCTGCAGGATCACAGCCCATCAGGTCAGTGCTGCATCAGAAGGGAAGAACTCATCAGGGTGACACTGCCCAGCCTGCCCCTGCCCTGCCTCAGCAGAGCTCACAGCAGCTCCAAGCTGCTCCTCACGTGGCAGCTCAACACTGCCCAGGGTGACATGCTGAATGCTGCAAGTAAAATCAAGCTTATGCAACCAGGTGATAACCAATGCATAAGTGAAGCACCCTGTATTCTTGATCACTTCAAAATATTATCATTAGTATGTAATGTCAACATAAGGTAAAAAAAAGAACCCCAAATTAATCCAACATCTTCATACAAGTTGTATTTACCTGCAATTCCTCTGCAGGCCAATGTGAATCATATATATTTGTCTGAAATAAACTGGAACAGCCCCTTTGCAGAGCAGACAAGGATGGAGAGTTGTAGGAGATACACATCCTTCATCACTGCCTTCCTTCTAGGGCCAAGTCCCTTCATTTACTTGAGCTTCAGCTTTTCTGTCCTCAAAGCAGACATAACTTATGCCCACAGTGATGCTGTCACATTAATCCATCTGGTATTTGCCAACACACAGATGACTATTCTAATGAGATGTACAGAAAGCAGGACACCATCATCTGAAGCTGTCTATATTCTTCCTTACAGTTCTACCCAGTTTCATTTCTGCCTGGAAAAGTAGGTCAAAACACTAAACAATAGTTTGTTTGAAGGGAAAAATGCAACTTTTAACTTCTTTTGGCATAAACACCAGGTTTTTTTCCCCCCAATTAGCACTCTTAAAATGGACAGGCAGGGTCACAGGACTCTCCAGAGGTGAGCATGAAGGAAACATCTATTCTTGACCTGCTCCTTAACCAGCAAAGATTCAATACAAGAGGAATAATTCATGTGGCCAGCAATTGATTCTTGCTTGGGAAGCCCCAGGGGAGAATTCTAATCATGGCAAGCTCACCTTCTTCTGGGACACACTAAAACAGGGGACAGGGGGTGAATGTTCCTTCTGAGTGTCTCCTGAGCAGGTGGCAAAGCAAAGCTTGGGTGCCCAGCTTGTTCTCTGCACACCCTTTGCAGTTCTGGGCAGGACCTCTGGCTGTGGCCATACGCTGCCCCTGCAGCTCCCCCACCACACACAGTAATTACTCTGTTTTCATTAATTGGTCTTAATGCATGCATGCACAGCCACAAATCAAGCCAGCCACTGCTGTGAGTGCAGCAGCTTTGGCTTGGAAATTGCACTTGCCAGGGCTTGTAAAGCCACCAGCCCACCAGCAGAAGCAAATCTGGGGGGCTCAGCTTCCCCCAGCAGGTGCCAGGGGCTGTGTGTGCCTGCTGCAAACTGCAGCATTCCTGGGAATGAACTCATTGGCACGAACAGCTTCCTGATGGGGAGATATTAATGCTGTACTGGTGTCAATGAAACATTACCATCAATTAAAGCAGGCAGTATGGCAGATTTATAAGCCAATATGTAACCAAATATAGCACAGGAGATGTCTGGAAAAACAAGTATGTGAAATAGGCATGACAAATAGAAAAGCTTTATTAAGGGATGATTTCTGTGATCTCTATCTCCCAGAACAGTGATATTTTAACATCCTTATCCAAACAGGAACACAGATAAAAAGGCTGTAAACTCATCTTGTTACCCAGAAATGACTGATGATTTGTACATGAGCAAAATGGTTTCATTTCTACCTCTGACTGGGGTCTGCTAGGGGAAAGTTGTCACCCATCAAGTGACTTTGGAGGGACTAATCAGAGGCATAAATGTAGTTTGTAATAAAAACAGTTGTCTAGCAATCTATTCAGACCAATATTTGGATTCTTACAGCAAATACTTGAGCACACTCTCTGGTAATGCAAAACAAATTAATAAAAAAGGGTTGGGGGAAGAGCCTTCATGCCTAGCTTGTGACCTAAGGCTGATGAACTCCAGTGCCAAAGCTTAAGAATAGTAAGTACTAAATAGTTACTACTTTACTACTAAATTAAGTAGTAAATAGTTCAGCCAGGCAAAAGCAAAAATGCAGCTGACATTTACATTAAAAGCTATAGTCTTCATGCATCTGTCTCCTTGTTTCTTTTAAAAAAGAACATTTTTATCACTAAAAAGGCCTCAGCCTGATATAGGTGGCAGTTTCAGATACCATGCTACTGACTCAATTTGGACACTTAAAAGTTGTCAGCTCACTTATCAGGAAGTCAAACTCATCAGAAACAAAATCAACTAAGCAGGGCAAAATCACTTTTAGGGTGCCCTGTGTTTTTCCAATTATCACTACAAGTCTCCTTGATGGATTATATAAAAAAAGGAGTGTTTATAATATTTAATAAGTCCCAGTTGTGCTCAGGCAGGGCTGACAGTCCCACACTCTGCACAGACATGCACCAGGTACCAGCTCCTACCTTGGCTCCATCCACACTGATTATCCGATAGCTGTTCCTCGTGCTGTCATAGAAGTAGGAAACAGTTACAGCTTGCTTGCTGGCAGGAACCCAGTTCTTCTTCGTGCTGGGGTCAATTTGGAAGACATGGGCTCTGGTGGTGAAGATGGGCTGTTCTCTGGAATAGGGAGGGACAGCAGAAAGGGATGCGTGAGTGTGTGGAAGGTGCAATGTCCCAGCAGCCCCGCCCTGAGCCGGCACAGTGAAGGCACAAGGCAGAGAGCACCTGGCAATCCCCCAAAAGAAAAGACAGAGCAGTGACACTGCCCAGCCACACTCCAGCCCTGAGCACCTTTCCTTGGCACCACTAAGTGACATTCAGCACCCTAAAGTTACTGCCATAGCCCAAGAAACAACTGGCTTCTTTGTCCCCACGCTAAACGACCCCAGTACCCATCTATTCCTCAAAATACTTATTTCCAGGACAGGACATTCACATGCATTCTTTCTTTCTTTCCCCATCCACATATTTTGCCAAAAGCAGCGAGCCCCCACAGCTGGATTTGCCCCTGCTCAAATTCCTGTGAACTGCTACCCACAGCCAGGGCTCCTGTGTGGGTGCACCAAGGACCCCAGTGACATACAGGCATGGTATAATTACTGAAATATTCATCTCTCTCCTCAGAATCCCACTGTTCTGTGGATGTGCATGAAAATTTCATTAGATGCAAACCAGTCAATCAACCTGGGAAGTGAGGGGGGAAAAGAAACAGAACCAAACTCCAGTGTTGATAGAGATATTGCCTTTCAGCTCTCAGTGGGTGATGGAGCACCCCAGCACCCTGTTCCCAAACACCAGCCTTCCTCAGATGCTTCTTCTCCTCAAGAAGACTGTGCACACAATGGAGGGGTTTTGTTTTACCTTCAATGTGTGACCAAGCAAATCACACAGAAAAGCAGAGGACTCAGGACCGAAAGAACCACACGTGATACACACAAAGTCATCTAGGTTAAAGATCAGAATTAAGCCTTTCTTAAATGCCATAAAACTAAATTCACCACCAACCATACCCTTAATCCAAGTTTAGCAGTAGAAGTGAACTGCAAAGCAAACTCTGAGTTGTTATATTCATTTTCATGCTTTTGGTTTTTGAAAGCTCCATTATACAATGTTTTATATTAAGTGTACCACTCAGTATGTTCTTGTCACATACAAAACGTTACATCATGGATAGGTAATTGACAGAGTTACTACAGGATCCAAAACCAATGGTACTACAATGGAGCTTCCACCCAGAAATTTAAATTAAAATCAAGGGGAGTAAATTGGCAAATAACAAACAAATGAAGTGATTTAAGAGTACAATTATCTCAGGAAAGATGGGGTGAACTTGCAAAGCCCAGAAAGGCCTCAGGAGGGAGAAAATGAATGAGTGGTTTTCTTCTTGCAAGACTTACAAAGTTCTACATTTTTCCAGCGGCTTGCAGGTTTCTGGTCAGACAGCTGTGCTGAACCATGTAAAATACTTACTCAAAATAAATTGAAATTACAATGGGACTGTCATATTACAGCTGTCAAAGAGTAGCATTTGCTTCAGTTCTCCCTTATCAGTAACTTGCTGAAGCCAGCTCTCATTTCACAGGCCAATATCGATGCCATCCTCAGCTGGGTGGAAAGAAGGGGCAGGTTTCCTTAACATTTTAAATACTTTCCTTATCCATTACACAGGATTAGCATTGTAACACCTCCAGAGGCCATGGAGTTTGTCTGTAATAACAAATTCAAGGAGGGGAAGTTTCCCCCAGGCTGTTTACTCTCTTTAAAAATGTACACTCCTCAAGTGAAAAATAATTTTGGAAATTTTTTCGCCTTTAAAAAGTTCTATATTTTCAGTTGACTCTACTAAAACCAAGGTAGTACAACCCAATATTGTACTGTAAACGTTAGGAATTTTCCTCCATAAAAACCTATTCCACAAACAACTTTAATTCTGTTATATTATCTTAACTACACCAGAAAACCCAGTTAAAACTATGCCTGGCTGCTCTGCAGCAGGGGCAGTAAGCATATAAAGTAAATCTGGAGACAATAAAAGTAGAAAAGGCAAAGGCCCCACAATTTTCTATCTATTTGTTCAGGAATCTTGATTGAAGCTGCTGCTGTTGAAGCAGGAGCTGTACACATCCATCCAAGTGGATAAATCAATGGATAGTAAAGCTCAGGGCTGCAAATATCCATCTTTCCACTCATTCTTTCATTAAGTAAAGGCAAACCTGTTTTTAATCCTATGATTACCAACAACAGAAAAGCCCACCTGCATTTGTCTTTCTGTGTCACAGTGATAGCATGCTAGCTGATAAATTATTAAAAAATAAGAAAATGCAATGTGCAAACCTAAACATCTTAAATCATTTGAGGTAGCTGATCTGTTGATCTTTAGCTGGGACTCAGATTTGGAAGGGCCAGCTGGATGCTCCACATCCCTCTGGTCTTCCTGCCATAGGTGGCTCTACAGGTCAGCAAAGCCCCCAGACTGATTTCTGACTCCCTGAAGAAAGCACCCCCAGAACACAACCTCCTGGATTTCCAGGTGCTGCCTTATAATAATTAAAAAAAGAAGAAGCATTTCTGTGGCTTGGTGTGCCTTGCTGCAGTTCTGTGCCCCAAGGAGCCCAAAGAGCCCAGGATTCAGCACTGAGAGCTGGTGCCACCACGTTCCCACACCACAGCAGGATGGCAAAGCCACCAAACTGCAGACACAGCTCTAGCACAGGGGATACATCCACTGCATCCCAAACCCCTCTGACCACTGAAGCACACACAGGCAACTGTGAAACTGTGGCACTCAATTTTCAAGTGAAATGCAAAATTAGGTACTTTTAAAACCCTTCACCATGGTCCTACAAAGCTCCAAATTGAGAATGATTATTCTTACTCACTTGTAACTTTTCTACGTTCAAGAAAGCACTTTACTGCTAGAGGAATGACTTCATTTCCCAGGGTTCCTTTCCTTTTCATTTCATCAGAGGTTTATCAGCTTTTATGATAAACTAACAGCAATGCTAACCTGAGACTGCAGAGCACATTGTGCCTGGTTTGAGCCCTGTGAGCTGCTCCTTCTGTGTGCTGCCAGCTTGCCTGGGGAGCAGCAGCACTGCCAGCCGGGCTTGGACCCTCACATGAAGGCAAAGAGAATTTATGAATATTTAAAATCTCATGAATTTTAACCAAAGTTGTTAATGATTGATTAAATACTCTTTAAAAAAAAACCCAACTGTTTAAAAATCAATTTGACAGTAATATCCAGTGCTCAGAGTAAAGCTGCTTGAAAAGTCGAAGAGGAAAAGTAGAAAATCACACCTAATAATTCTTTATCTGGTAATATAATTTAAGACAGAAAATGCTTTTTCATTATTAAATCTGGCAAGCATGTTTTATAAATATAATTGCAATTTTCAAGTCATGGTTTAACACATTTTAGCCGACCTTTAATTTCTGTCCTTGCTTCATAAGAGCAAAATCTCAAGTAAAAAACCACCCTCCTCTAATGTCATTAACCTTTTCCAAAGAATTTAAAAGGCAAGCCACAAGATTCTCGAGCTAACTAAGTGCTTCACAGCTGTGTTAGATACAGTATCACTTTCTGGTTAATATACAACCATGCCAAATTTCACAAGTGTGTGACTAGCTGCAAGCCATGTGTTTTGTATTACTCTTCCTAATCAACAGCAATGAGCTCTCACTTAGGAAAAGTTCAAATTATTTAATTCAAATTTCCTTGTTTATCACTTGAATCATGAGCACAACCAGTGATTTAAATCACTTCAGCTGTAAAGAGTCCTTGTTGATGGCAGCCAGCATCCTCTGGGCTGTGGGATGCTGGTGGCTGAGGGAGCTGTGACACAGCGAGCTCCAGCTGGGTGGCACCTGGGATCCTGGAACCAGCTCCTGACCAGGCACTGATCAGTGAACACTTCTGTGCTACAGCAATCCTTTCTGCTAGTAAATAAAACAAATAAAACTCATGTGGGTGCCTGTGGGATCAGCACCCAGGCACGTTCAAATGCACCAAGTGCCCAGTGCACATCAGCTGGATGCACTGGCCATGAAGTAACTGGGACAAAATAATCTCTGTAGGATCTGGAACATCAAGTATATTTGTGACAGGAGCTCTGGTAGTCCACTGGAGGCAAAACCACTAATTACACATTTTTTAAAACTTTCACTAGCAGATCACTTAACATTTCCTTAACTTAATCCTTAGATAAGGATTTCTAAGTTTACTGCACAGGATTATTTGTGCTGTCTCCACACTAACTGTAGACAACTTTGCATTAACTGTCTAATTGCAATAAAAATATTTTTTTAAAGCACATGTCTTCATATATCTGCCATTTGGTGGAGGATGCACATGCCTGCAGAGATTTTGGAACATGGTGCTTCCTGCTACAGCCCAGCATCATGCACACATTGAGTTTATCATACCTGACAGTGCCAGCAGATCTGCAGTGATCTGCTGTAACAAGTATTAGATAATGAGGATCTCTCAAGAAAAAAAGAGTAGATGCAAATGCAAAATCCTATTTGTGACATATCCCCCATCACTGGTCACAATACAAAAATCTGTATTTGCTAAACACAACACGATAAAATTGGTGCCAATAGTTATTTGGATTGAACATTGCTACTACTGCCTGTACTGAAAATAATTAATCCTCTATGTACATGTATTGTAGTTTGCAGTGCCATTTGTATTTATTCAGATCATGGATGGAGATTTTTCTCCTATTTGAAATACTCATCTTGATGAAAGTCCAGGCAAGTTATGATGCCTAAAAATTACCTGTGAAAATAGTTTACCTACCTGTAACTCTACTCACTTGTATATACATGCACATCTCAAACTTTGAAAAACAACCAGCCCCTCTCCTCAAAACACCAAAATCAAAAAAAGGCAGGGCTGTGATGAAGACAGAGCTGCTGTGGGGAGAAGTTGCAGTTCATGGTGTCACACACAGCAATTAGCACAGTGGCTGGAGTTTATACACAATATTAATCTTTGCTCCAAGCAAAAATTAGAGTTCATTATCCTCCAACCTGTTACCTCTAGGCATTCAACACTTGTGCCATCTTGGATCAAATCTTTTCAGAAAAAAAGAACCACACAAATGCTTCTTAAATCATTTGCAAATCATTCTTAATGATGACCAAGGATGAAGTTAAAGGACCCCTTCTGACCTCACTGCACACACTCCAGGCAAGACAAGCATCCCCCTGTGCTACAAACCAAGCAAATTCAGCAGTCTCAGCCCAGTGCCTGAGATCCTGGCACCTCAACACCCATCAGTGCCAGCACAGTGGCCTGGGCCCACTCAGCATGGGCAGCACACAGAGCTGGGGAGAGGCAGACACTAAATCTGTGCCATTCTGGGATGTGGCAGCAGCAGACTGGCGTTAGGAGAGCAGGCAGTTCATTCCCTTCCCAAATGCCATATGCCAATGAATCCAGGTCACTCAGATCCCATCAGCTGCCACAGGCAGGCTCTGGTGCTGGCTGCCAGGACACACAACCAGCACAGCAATGAGAGCCTGCTGCAACTTGCAAGGGTGCAAAACTCAGCATGAGGAGAGCAGGTGGGTAATGGCTCCATTTTACACCTGAGGAAACAGCCTTGGAGAGCGAGATGGCATCCCAGGATAACAGAGCCACCAGCAAGCCTGAAATAGAATTCATCACCTCCCCTCCTCTCTGCAGCTCTGCTCTCACTGTCATTGCAGGGTAGTTTTATACCACATCTACCCAGGGCAGTTTTTGGCTGTGTGAATTCAAAAGGCTAAATCAACAGCTGAGTATTCAGCACTCAACAAAAAAGAATAATAGTCTGTCCAGAGCAGAGAGAAGCTCTCAGAGCATTGACAGCTGCTCCTCCACACTATGCAGGAAGGTGGGATGGGTGCCTGCAAAGCACCAGCCTGCAGCTCCCACTGCTCCTGCAGGGCAAACAATCCTTCCTCCTCACACTTATTTCCACAGCAAAAATGACTTGTAAGGATGGAGACATAACCCTGAGCAGTGCAGGGCTGAGAGAGGGGGAGGATTTACTATCAGTTGTAAAAGGGAGTGGGAGAACTGGCCTGGAGTGATGGGCTGGGCTAGCAATGGGCAATTGCACCCAGGTTTTGCTGCTCTTTAGTCTCTGTATAAAAAAACCCAAAAATTATGCAGGCACCTCTAAAAGTGCCATTGTCAGTACCAGCCAGTTAAGCCCTGTGCTCCCAGGTGGAATTCCCTCCCAAAGTGGTGGAAGGTACTTCTGGAAAACCCTGGCTGCTGAAACAAAAGTTACACTGCCCCTAAAAGAGATAGAATGAGAAAAAAACAGCTGTTTTAAAAATAAAATTTACTCAAAGTCCTTCCTTTCGGTCTTGAAATTCCTATTTTACAGGCAGACCAAGCTCCTCATGATGTGGTTGAAGTGCTGAATCTGGCAGCAGTGTTAATCAAGAGCAAGGTCATGCAACTCATTCAAATATCCAGTCATGATTCTCTTGTGCCCAATTGATATTAAATTTGATATCAACTCACCTGCAGAAATATATGAAATTTGTGCAAAAAATCCATCTTTTTAGCTCCCCTCATTTACAGGCATTATTATTTCAACAGAATATAATTAGCAAAAGTGCTTCTTGCATTTTTAGGGAACATAATAGTTCCAGTTACTTAGGCAAAAAAAAAAATTAGAATAAAAGTAGCTAGCTAAAGAACTGTCTGTTAAAAGCACAGACATCAATTAAACTAATTTTTGATTCGCAGCTCAGTAAATCCAAAAAGAACAAATCTTCAGGAAAAAAGCTCTCAGCATGAAAATCATTGTAACTTCTGTGAGGTCTCACAACACCACTGCACCTTTACCAAGCCAATATCCAAATTAAAAGGCTTATCTTGGGCACTGAGGAAGCTCACACTTTATTTTGGGATCATCTCCAGAGGTCTATTAACCTTTCAAGACACTGTGAATAAACTCTCATACACAAGTGACAGAAACTGAGAGGACCCTGATCTAATCCTCCATAGGTAAGGTTACTTATTGGAAAAAACCAAGTTGAGGCACATGTGTATGAAACTGGTGGTGTAACTGATCATTTCAGAGGTTTTTTTCTAAGAAGACATTTAAAGGGGATCCATAAATCTGCACCTCAGTAATGTTACCACCCTCCCTTTGGCAAAGGTGTGAATTCAAACTCTGCAAATAGGAAAAAATACTTGTACTGTGTACAGCCAGCAACTCTCCCACCCTCGTGACAATGAAGCTGGATCAGCACATGAACAGCCCCCCAAGGCCATCCCATTGCTCTGGATTGGTTAAAAATTACATCCTCTGCATTCACCCCAGCTCCAGTGGAGTTAATGCTTTCAGCACAGCCTCCTCTGCAGCACAATGCTGGCATTGTAATATTTCAGGGAGAAATGCCATTGTAAATTGCAAGTGCAAACCCTGGAGTGGAGAGAGCAGGTCTCAGGAGCAGGAGCACGTTCCCTCCCTTCCCTGCAGTCTCCACCCTGGCACAGACCAAGGGCACAAGGGGATGGCCCAGATGCTATCCCAGCTCTGGATCATGGCATGCCTGCATGCACCAAGGTCCACCCCGTGCAGCTGGCCTTGGGAAGGAATTTATTTTGCCTTTATAAACAAGCAGAAAATTCCTTCAATGCAGTAGTGGAATCTTTATTACCACTTTTAATACTTTGTACTTCTGCATGGCAGAGGGCTCAGGATACTTTGAGGTTGTATGGGCTATTTCATGTCTATTTACAAAATGAAGAGAGCAAATGTCAGAGGATATATGATCAAAACACACCCTACCAACAAACAGAAGACTGGAGTGAGACCATGTGTGTGCATGTAAAACCCACTGACACCACCAGGGCAGCATCTTTATGACTTTTTTCTCCTCCCATGCTATAGGAATTTGCATGGCTGATGAGGATATCTTCACACAAAGCAATCTGGAAAGCTGATTTCAATCAGTGGCGTAATCAAAGCCTCGGTATTGCAAAATAATATGATTAAACACTCCATTATTTCAAACAGCACAGCACTAAGCAAATCCTTGGAGGGGAGTGCTTTTGTGCACTAATCCATGCATGTAATTATTGATATGCTTTCCCATGCCCTATTCAAATGCTCTCCCCTGAGGCTTTTCTTCCACTTACACTAGGGGAGGAAAAAAAAAAGCCAATCAGTTCAGTTTAAAGAACAAGTTGTATAACTCTTTTTGATCTGCTGCCTGAAGGATCAAATAAGGAATTCTACCAGCTGTAAGGTCAGAAGCAAACGATAGGGCTCTGCTTGCCCTGGTGGCCACCACCACGTGGCAGCAGCAGGGGCAGGACAGGGCTGTGCCCTGTGCTGGGACACGCTGCCACCCTGGGCTGGCAACACCCTCAGCTCTGAGCACTGCAAGGAAAAGGGTGCCAACAGATGGCTTAATGCAAGGCTGCACGGCTTTAATGGAACTTAAGGATGTAAAAATTAAAAGCAATTAAAGGCTAAGCAATTTGCTCTGTGAGAGATTAGAAGGATGCAAAGCAATGCCCACACTGGGTTTTCAGTGCAGGTGTTGACTTGCCTGTGCTGAGAACACCACCAGGCTGGCAACAGCACTGCCACGTTAAAATGGGTTTGATCTTACCAGCCTCCTTCTAGAGCAGATCATGCAAAGGACAGAAAATCACCAAATGTGGTCAAGAGCACCAAAGCCAGTATATTAAAAACAGGAAAGAGAGGTTCCAGTGCAAGCACAGCCCCTGTGTTCACAGAGAACCCAGAGCAAGGTGCTGGGCACAAAGAGGCACAGCTAGAGCCAGCCCCAGTCCCCACTCAGTGCAGCTTACATCAGACAACCTGAAAAGAAGCAGATTCCCATTTTCTGGTGATTTTAATAGACTAACAGAATTATTAAAAGCAGGCAGAGTGCTTTGGCTGCTGCTTGCACACAGGCAGGAGCTCTCTCAGCAACTGGGGGACACAGCTCCTGGAACTGTGGATTTCCTAGCAGCCAATAAGGGAACAGAATGACACATTTCTTCTGCTGCAAGTTAAAAATACAAAGGAAATTTCAAACATTTAGAAGCTAACATTATTCACTTTGATCTTTAAAAATATAACACCATCTGTAGCCGTCAGATTTACAGTACAGATCTCAGATATGTACATTATTTGTTGGTATAAAAAAGCTGTCAGCAGCCCCAGTGCAAAAGTGAGGATCCTCTGGCAATCTCCTGAGTTTCAGAGAGAACTACTAACCTGAAAAACTCAACCATCAGGTTATTCATGGGCAACACAGGATCTACAAAACCAAAAAAACACCACTTCCCTTGCCACAAACCCCACAAAACTAAATCCCTGCAACCTGCTTGCACTGCAAAGTGCAATATATTTGCAAATATATATTTGCAGGTGGTATTGGGGGGAACTTACCCCAGACCTTCCTGAACCTCAACAGCCACCTATTTCTGATCCCTATAGACCTGCTCCCTGGCACTCCTGATTTCTGCATGTCAATGCCTCCAACCTTGTAGGCTATGCAAAGGTTATACAAAATGTGAGGTATGAAAGGATTTAATTTCAAGTATCAGCATTTTTCATGCTATGCAGGTCCCACAACTACAGTTAAAAAGCAAATACAACAAAAAATTGTATTTTCCTGTCAGCAGAGTCTCAAAAATTAGTGTGGGCTGGCTGAAAATTTGTAGAATAAACAAAACATAGCACACATGCCTTTTATAAACTTATTATGCAAGATGAGTTTGGGTAATATGCAAAACCAAATAAAACATTCAAATTATTTTCTTGATATGCATTAGCTATTCCAAATTTAACCCCGGTTTTAAGGAGGTGACAGTCCTGAGGGGCCAGGCTAGGACACAGGCCAGGGGAGAGATTGGCAAGAGCAGTCAAAAGTCAGAACTCTTTAAATGTCAGATCATTAATAGTTTTAAAACCAAAAGGCCTTGACCTTTTAAAAAAATATATTCACTCTGCTGAAAAACTCTCTTCTTGCTTTTCTGAAGTCAAACAAGAAACCCTGGAAATTAATTCTTACCTGTATAATGCTAATGATGACTTTTCTCATGTTTGTAGTATTCAGCTTTTTGTGCCTCAGAAATTAATACAACAGGAGAGGACATAATATTTTTTATTGCCTGTGATATACTCTGTCCTGCTGGTATTTTTTGATTGAAAGACTGCACTTAAATCTGGCTTTGCCTTATGAAATTAAGGTCTACTAGACATTAAAAAATCCAATTAGTGCTACAAAAATTAAGGCATATCATTTCCTCAGTCTCATTTTTACTAATATAGACTTTTTCCCTTTCTGTCAAGGGTGAAGGACACAGCTGAATGATGGGATTTTTTCCATCTCATTTATATATTGATGTAATAAGGGCAGACAGGTAGGGCTAGGCAAGTGCTGATTCTGTCAGCAGCCCAAGTTGCCAGGACTGTGAATATTGTCACTTATAGATTGATAAATGGACTACATGGACTAATTGTATTCCAGCGTCTCTGGACAGATGGCAAATCTTACAGCCATATGGTGATTATTTCCACTGAGCTGAAAGTATATTAACACTTACCAAATGTTTAAAATGATGAGATGGTCTAAAATAATTTTTCTGTGAACGTGGATAAAAACAAAGGGCCAGCAGGGCGGGCAGGCTGGGGCTGGGCTCCCTCCCAGGGCTCCAGGGGATATTGATGGAGCTGGCTGTGTGCTGGCCCAGGGCTCTGGGAGCACAGGGTGCTCATTCAGCTGCTCTGCATGGCCCCTGATCATGCCACTCTTCCAGCACTGAGATGCACTCTTCCTTTTCCTGGTACTTCTCATTCCTGCTCTTCCCTCGGGCTGAAGAGATACTGAAGTTTTTGTCCCACTTTTAAAGGTAGCCATATAGCCAGCCCTGCCCCCTGAAAATCTAGTGGAGGACTGCCCAAACCCTGATCACAGATCTCTGGAGCAGGACTGACTCAGCAATGGGCACCTGCAGCCCAAAAAGCCAACCATGTTCTGGGTCATCCCAAGAACAGGTCACAGGAGGTGATTCTGCCCTTCTCCTTGCTCTTGTGAGACCCACCTGGTCTGGGTCTCTCAGTGTAAGAAGGATGTGAAGCTGTTGGAGTGAGTCCAAAGGAGGACACACAGATGATGAGAGGGATGGAGCACCTCTCAACTGGAGACAGGTTGGAAGAGTTCAGTTTTCAGCCTTTCAGTACCTAAAGGGCTGCAAAAGAGCTGGAGAAGGATTTTTTACAAGGACATGTAGTGAAAGAATAAGGGGAACGGCTTAAAACAGAAAGAGGACAAGTTTAGATTGGATAGGGAGAAATTCTTCCCTCTGAGGATGGTGAGGCACTGGCATAGGTTGCCCAGAGAGGTTGTGGCTGCCCCATCCCTGAAAGTGTTCAAGGCCAGGCTGGATGGGGCTTTGAGCAACCTTGTCTAGTGGAAGGTTAGATGGGAAGGTTAGAACTAGATGATCTTTAAAGCACCTTCCAACCCAAACCATTCTGTGATTATACATGCACTAAATGCATTTTGCCATCCCCATGTGTGCTCCCAAAAGAGAAATCAACCAGGAGGGGACAGAACCACTCCCCAGCAATGCTGTGAAACAAACCAAAGCAGCTGAACAGTGACCAGAGGCTCACCCTGCTCACTGCCAACCATTTTCCATAGCAAAGTTCTGCAGTGCTGCCTCAGTGGCTCAGTGTGTTCCCAGCTGCCCATGGAACACACCAGGCTGCTACACATCCCTTTTATGAGCTATGAATCCACCCTTCAGAACAATGAATCCACCCTTCAGAACACACCAGGCTGCTACACATCCCTTTTATGAGCTATGAATCCACCCTTCAGAACAATGGGAGAATACACACAGGAGACCTGATCCTCTTCTGCTCTGGGTTACTGCTTATTTATACCAAACAAATGCGAGCAAAATCAGCTCAAATTCTCCACAGATGTTTTTGCTGGAATAATAAACCCGTATCACACAAATTAAATGATTTTTTGCTTTGCTTCCAGAACAAAATTCTGAACATTTGTTTGTTTTAAAATAGGATTGAAAATAATGTTTTGTGTTCTGCAGTAATTTGTTTTGAATGCACTTTCATGATAGGAAAGTCCTTGCTAGTGGAAACAGCCATCTCCCTTGCTGGGGGTAAAAAAAGTTCAGGTATCAGTTTTCCCTATTTGCCATCAGTAAAATACAGCAAGTCAAGAGCTGGAAACTGCACTCTTCACAGTCCCTGTGATCTAAAATTAATGCCTGGTGTTGGTATGCAGAATGGATCAAGTACTTGCTCACCCACTGAGGACAAGGTGCCAACTGGTGAGAAATTCTTACTATACTTTTCACACATTCACACTTTAGCACCCGAAGTATTAAACCGACTTCATTTTTAAGGCCTCTTCCGCAGGTCTCACTAAACACAGGTTCTTTAAGAAAGCTTTACTACCCCTGAAGGCAGCAAAAGAATGTATCAGCTGCCCATTTCCCCCTAGACAACGCAGACCAGCCCTGTGTTTTTCCATGTGCCTCCCTGCCAGCACTGACCCGGGTCTGGAGCTGCTGCCACCCTGGGCTCCAGCCAGGCTGTGCCCCAGGCAGCAGCTCCAACCTCACTACAGGGCAAGGAGAAGTGCCAAAAAGGAGATGGGAAAAGAAAAGAAAGAGGGAAAAACTAACTTTACTCCAAGGTGCAAAGTCTGGACCACCTGTCTAACTCACAGAAATCAGCTGTTCTTTAGTGGAATAACAGCACTGAACTATCCCAAATCATTCTCAGCAGTTGTGTGTCTGTTTTATCTTCTGGCCAATAATTCAGAGGTCATCCTGCAAAGCAGCTGATCAGCATAAACTCTTTCCAGTACAACCTCGTGTCACTTGTGCTAATTTAACAGTTATTGGGAAGGGTGCTGGAGATCACTGCAATATTACTTTGGTATTTCACAAGAGAAGCTGCACAGAGTTGCACAATATTGCTCTCCCTCCAAAGGACAAGGATGCCAATTCATAAGGCAGGGAGGAAAGACCAAGCAGGGAATGCAAAGTGGATTAGATATTTTGATTCCTTTCCAAACTCTAAGCTTAAAATATAAAAAACTTTGGCAACTTCTCCCCCATAGAATTTGAAATGCTAATTTCTAACTCAATGGAGAAAAGTTCTCGCAAAGATCTGAACAATACCTATGCAGGATTATTACTCTGTGGCTCAAAAATTCATAACAGACCTTCCCTGTGGAGGGAAAAGCAGGTAACCAGAACCACAGGAGAGGTGTTTACCCCAGGCCTGGGTCCAGCTGATGAGGGAAGCTGTCCCTGCAGCTCTCTGCAAAACCACAGGCTCTGCAGAAAAGCCTGGGGAGGAAAAGCAGGGCGAGAGAGATTGCTAGGAGAACCAGGCTGCACACTACCACGTCCTTGAAAGCTGATGCATCTCCCATAATGTGCAATTTTGAAGGTCTCAGAAAACACATGTTCAGAACCTTCTGTCTGGGGAAAGCCTTGGAGGATCACATGGAAACTTTAAAGACATTATTTGTCCTTTAGAGCTCTCAAAGGACAAAGTGGAATTTCTCATTGTGCACAAATACCCATTTTCCTGCTCCAAAGCACACGGGAAGGTGAAAGAGGCACAGAGGGGAAAGAAAAGTTTCCCAGGGAATCATAGACACAGACACACTTCTGCATCTGCCTGGGAGATGAGCAGCTTCCCATCTATTCCAAATAATTCCTAAACCAACAATTCCCTCACTGGAGCGTGGGATCTGGTCCTTGTTCACAGCTATTGTGTTTCACTGTAACTGAGATTACAGACTCGAGCTTTCAACTCCATCCCCTTGAATTTGGGTGGGTGTAGTGAAGTGACAGATCCCTGTTCTCAGTCAAGCCAATTTCTGTTCTTCTTTAAAAGGACCATAAACCAAATTAGATGGGGTTTTATGAATGAGCATTTTTAGAAGATACTAAATACAAGTTTAGAGGAACACCTCTATAAACAACAGGCAACAGAAAATTATCTATCTTCTGTAATGGACTATGCAAGTGACAAACAGCCGTCGAACATAAAATAATCATGAAAAGAGAGAGTTCTCATTCACCTGTGTGCTGTAAAGTTTTAGGCAACTAAATCTCTGTCATTATTTCATAAAAGAATAAATTTGTCCCTATCACAGCTGGAGGAGGGGGGATTATTATGACAATCACTGAATTTAAAATGAAGTGAGTACAAAGATACTTTTATCTCCTCCTTGTACACCCACGGGCAGGAGTTGTGCCCTTCTGTACATTGTGCCCCTGAGCACTGCCCACTTTCTGTCCTGGCTGGGCAGAAACCTCCTAGCAAGTTAGGGAGGAGTGTTTCAGCTTTGGAGTTTTTTTCTCAGGTTTGCACCACATGAGGGTGTAAGAAGTAAGGACTTTACCTGGAAGGGCTTAGGTACATCCTATGTACAGGCCACACAAGATACAGACTCAACACAAATAATATTAAGAGAGGAAAAAACAAAGGGAAAAAAGGGAACTGCAGATATACTGTGTTAGTGTTCAAGGGAGTGGGTGAAGTGGCTAGACCTCCTCCTTTGTATAAATGTGCAAGGAGATTAAACTGACCACCTAGTGGCTCTCAAGTTATGAAGTCCCACTTCCATGTCAGGACAAGCTACAGAGTGGAAGAATAATCCAAACTGACAGCTCTGGGGGAAAGTTAAGCTAATGGGGACTGACGACATCACCTTCAGGACTGGCATCACATCATCCTGCATGCCAGAAACTGCTCCATCCCAAAAGGTAGGATCCTAGAAGGGCCATTGCCATCAGCTCTGCAAGCCAAATCTGACACTTGGAGGCATGGAAAAAGTTTTAAATCTGTAATTCATCAAACAAACTCATCTATGTGATTTGTAGGACTTGGGGTGGTTGGGTGGCACAGGGACAACTATGCTGCTGCCATCTTTGCACCAGCGTCTGAGCTACCCATCAGAACAGAGCTCATCTTTAGACACCCCCATCTGTGAAATAACTGATAAAAAGGTGTCAGACTCTCCCTACATGTCCCACGCATCCTCCAAGCAGCCCTGAGTGCTGGCTGGGGACATTCTGCACTTCTCATCTCAAAGAACTTCTCCCTCTTTTATCAAATGCTCTTATGAAACATTTTCAATATCACAAATGTATGTTCCCACAAACAACTACAGAGACACATTTCAGACGTGTGCCACAGATTCATAGTGGGAAGCTGCAGTACAAAAGCCTGATAAAACCAGGGAATGAAACAAAGGCAACAATAAAGTGTTGCTGTTCCAGATTACAGAGCAACTCACCAACAGCAGAGAACTTGAGTCAGTCATTGCAACTCAATTAAAATGATGGGAGACTGCACCTTGAAGTACTGCCTTTCAAAAGGAAAAGCTTTGAGTACTCCCCAGCTCTGGCTACACTGTCCTTCTTCCAGGGATGAAACAATAAGTAATTGAACACTAAAAATAAAATGCTCACACCTCCACATATAAAATTAAGATTTCCCTTCAGAGCCAAGGAGGATTAAAATTTTGTTATTTTTTTCCCCCCAAGAAATACAATGGTTCCATATCTGAGGAGAATCTACTGCAAAGCATTAAGTAAACAACAAGTATTTATTCAGTAAGCACTCATACAGCACCATTTCACAGTTCCACAAGGAAGGAGCCTCAGTACAAGCAGAAGCAGCTTTAGGAAAAAAATATTTTACAAGCTGGCTACGCATTTTTTAATGTATTCCACAGAGGCCTTTGCTGTCTTCCTGCACTGAGGTACTAAACATTGCCTGATAAGAATGCAGTTGCAGGATTATTATTATTATTATAATGAAAATGCTAATGGGGAACAACACTGGCAGCTCTGGAGGGCTCTCCCAGGCCTCTTGATGCATAGGCAGAAAAGTGCAACTTCTACAGAAATTTTCTTTCCGACTTGCAGAAGGGTTTGAGTTTCTAAATCCTGTAGGCTGCAGTGAAACTTCCAGATGGAAAGGAAACAGTTTGTCCCTTCAGGAATTCTTACAATCTTGCATTTTGATAAGCCACGTCAAACAAATAAAATCAGATCAGTGCATGGAGGAGGCAGGAAAGGAGGACGCGGTGCCTCTGAAGGGAACAGGTCTGCACAGCAAGCAGCACTCATGCTGCTCATACCTCCATCACCCTCCTTTCCTCATTCCCCTGTCTCAAATCTGCATGCTCTTGCTCCATGACAAAGCCCCTGTTGTTTTGCAGCTAGAGCTCTTGCTAGCCCTCATACTGAAGCCCACAAATCCAGCACACCTACACAGCAGAGGCTCCTGCTCCCCTGTGAGTCATTAGGCAACCTGTCCCACTTGCTGATGTCAGCCAGCAACATCCCTCCCTTCTAAACAAATCCTGAAACGCCTCGAGCATCCATTCTTTAAAAATATTATCTTCATTTTCATCCTGACCCCGGTGGCAAAATTACCATTAGGAAGCAATTGCCAGTGATGCAGAGGGTCCAAGAGCTGCCACGTCAATGAGGAGCGAGCAGCAGCTCCTGGTGTCACACATGAGCTCAGCACCGAGCACTGAGCCGGCAGCAGCGGCACATCCCTCTCACAAACAGGCACAGAGCAGCCAGCATGTGTCACCAAAAATACAAAGATCAACTGCATCATCCAATCTCATCTTGTACATTTTGCATGAGTGTGTATTACACAAGCCCTACTCACACCATGCCCAACCTGTGCTGGGTGCTGCGTGGCTATGGTGCAGCATCAGCCTTCCCAGGTACTAACTGTCTATTCCTGCCTAATTGCTGCTCTTGCCATTAAAAGGGCTTCTTTAATGCTCAAGCTTAAACACTTCCTGTCTTCGTTTGAAGGCAATGCCCTCGTCACATTCTGAGGTTTAAGAACAGGATCATCAGCTATTGACAGTGTACAGTTATCAGAGAAACATACTTAAAATACGTTCCTCTGAGCACATTTTCATCCTAAAGAGCCATGACCAAATCACAGGATAAACAAGTCACACGCTGTCTTTGCAGTGCACAGACTTCAGAAGGTGATGGAGAGCATTCAAGGTGAAAGCAGACAGAGATTTGACCATGTAGCAACCTTGAGGAAAGAGGATTTCCCACTCTGCACACACCCTATCACAAAGTCAACAGGAAAACCAACAGCTGATTCAAAATGCTTACGCCTAAGTCCCTAAGCGTACATTCATGGGTGAGGCTATTTATCTTAGGCACTGCAATAACAGAGCCAAATGAATGAATAAAACGAATACACAGCACTGCAGAAAATCTAGATTCAAAACCAGGCTGATTGCTCTTGGATTCTCAGCAAACTCACTGTCCTCTGCCTGGTTCACGCTGGGAATATGCTTGAACAGTTTGAGACACTCGATCACATCCTGGATCAGTTAAAAAAGTTTCCGTTTAAAGGAACTGAACATCAAATAATTCTTTTTAACATTTGAAAAGAATGTTTTAATTTAAAAAGAATTTGAATTATGCCTTTGTTATCAGGAGACCTACTCACCATTCTCTTTTCAAATAGAAAGAAGGGCTTGAGGGACATCCCCGCTTTGTGGAGAATATTTTATTTACAAGATTTTTCTCAAGTGATAATTAAATTAACAGTGGTAATTAATTAGGTTAGCAGCTGAAAGCAATGTAACTATGATGACTCTTGGTATCAAGTTTTCTTTTTGTCCACTCTTTCTACATGAGCAGATGTCTGAGAAATTTGCAGCAGAACACTCAAACTAGTTGTGGTACTGGCAAATTTCTCCTCTCGTAATTTGGTGAATTTATCTGTAGCAGATCTTATAAATTCAGTTTCACGCATGTGTCTGCAATGCTGTGAATCCTCACATAGTTGTGAGAGGTGAAGTCCCTTGGACAAAACACTGTTACAGGTTTGGTCACTCACCTGAATACAGCCACACCAAAACTGAAAACACTCACAAATCATTATGAGGCCCTAGATATTTGGTCCTTTCTTTTCTCTTCCACCCACCCCACCAAGCTCCCTGCCTCTCTAACCTGGCATAAATGAGTTTAACATAAGCAAGGGACTACACACTACTGAGGTCAATGGAGTTTCCTCATCATTTCAGTGAACCCAAATACTGATCCAGAACACAAAGTTCTCTGGACCTGACTTTTCCACAGATTCTTGTACAGACACTGTATTTGTACACAGACACAGAATTCTCCAAGTCAGAATAACATCCATTTATATCTACCCTGTAAAATGGAAATAGCTATGTCAGGAACCAAGGCTGTGAAGAATCAAGCACCGCCAGCCAGCAGCTTCAAAAACATGAGATGAACAGACTCAGCACCTATCAGATCTCAGTCCCTTCCCTTGAACACCAAAACCACCACCAGCTGGACATAATCTGCCCCCCTGAGCTATGCTGAGGACTAAACTGAAGCTGCTGACCTTAAAATCTCAAGAGTCCCTGAGCTCAAAGTATCAACTCAGCTGTGTTCAGGCACACTCCTGTCACAGCCCTGATTTGAGGGGCCCCAGACTGCAGGGACAGCCAGGTGCCATTCATTCTCTGCCTGCCCCTCCCAGGCTCTCCCCTTCCCTGGCAGACAGATGGCCTGGCCAAACTTTGGAGGGAGCTGGTGAGAGACTCCCGTGGATTTCAGCGGGAGCTGGAGGAAAGCCAAGGTGAATTTCCTCTGCAACAACACCATTCCCTGCCACCGAGCTTCTCAGGCTCAGCTTATCACCATGGTTTCTAAAGGACTGCTGGTACCAGAAAGTGAACACCCTCCAAAATTACTGCCTTCCTGTAACACGAGCTTCATCACACGTTCTCCTCTGTTTATCTCCTTCATTCCTTGCCCTCACATCAGGTTTTGCCTTTTACTCCCCAAATAAAGCCACTTGTTGGCCAATGGACGTTGGCACTGCTGGCAGCAGAAGGGAGGAGAGCAAGGCAGCCTTCCCTGAGCTCTTAGATGTCAGTGCATAATAAAAACATCATGTGTAGCTACCCTCAGCAATACAGCCCTAAACATCTTTCTGTGAATATACCACAGGGGGAACAGAGTTTTGTTCAAGAGACCAATCTCCTTAAGATGAGGTTACTCCATTGCCCAATCCAGGCTTGGAAACTTGCCTTTTCCAAACTTCCTGGGGCTTGGCTCAAAGCTCACCTGGAGAGTTATGGATGGATCCCAGCTGCAGGGGACTAAATTACCCCACTAGCCCCAGAGGAAGCAGCAAAAAGAAGACATCTCATGTCAGCCAAAAGAAAGGTGTGCTGTGAGCTAGTTCACCATTAACCTGTATCACACACATGGCTGTACAGCTTTCTGCAATAATTTCTAACACTCAGAGGCCTGGTTGTCATTTTGATATGATTTATAAAACAGAACAAAACCACAATTTTAATGCTAGAGGGCATTTAGATCAGTTGAGTTTTAATCCAACAGATAATATCAGCTTCAGCAGTGAAGAGATTTACAGGTCTAATCCAAACTGGATACTTGTCACACACCTCATAACAGAAATTATTTGTTATGGATAGATAAGGAAATACAAAGATAGTAAAGAAATGAAAATCATAAAAGAATTTAGGCACAGATGAAACATCTATCCAACACCTTTTTAAATCAGCTAATACCAAAACCTCAAGCATCCTTATAACTGTAAATTTACCTTGGGCTGCTGAAACTGAGGTCATAGTGAGCCAGACCACAGCGATTAGATGAGTAGGTACAGCCCACTAACATCAGAGACACTTCCTTGATTGTGTCAGCCCTTGGCTTGCAACAGCAAGAGACAAAGCAGGAGGTATTTTCAGACAGATTTCTACAGCTGGAAATGTGTTACATTGTGGTTTTCAAATAGCTGAAGTTTAAACTTTGAGAGGATTGAGGTAACAGCAGCGATCAGATACACTGGGTAGAAGAAAGAAGTGATTTGGGAAAAGATCCATTCCCTTTAAAGTAGACATTTGTCCAGTGAGATTCTTAACAGTGGCTTGACCAAAATACAGTGGTTTTCAGTCAGCAGCAACTTTCATATTGACTTTTATGGACACTGGAGCAGATTTTTTTTCTAGTGACTTTTTTACAAGGTTGTTTTCATGTTCCTTGTATTACAGGCATTAGATTTTTCTAAAAACATGTAAATTGTAAAACTTGACACTACCTTGCTGCCTAGTGAGTTGAACTAAACCAACAGTTTAAATAGCTCAGCTCACAGCTAATAAGCAATTTAAATAGCTTTGCTTTGCTAAGCTCAAGTAGCTGTATCAGGTTTCATAGCACGATCAGTCACTGCCAAATCCATAGGCAGCATTTAAATGAATCATTAGCAATGGTCACCCCCAGGAAAAAGAAAAAAAGGAAAGTAAAAGAAAAAATATTTTAAGAGCTAAGAATCAAGTCATTGCCACAATTTCTATGAGTACATCCCCCATATGTGACACCAAAATGTGCCCAGGAAGCAAATCCCACTCAAATGCCTGGGCCAAAATATATTCATCCAAGTAAGAATGACTGAGCTCTGTGTTCTGACCACATCCTGCTTGAGTACAGAGGTGCCCATTCCACAAAAGGACAAGCTGGAGCACGCAGAGGTGAAGGATTTGCAGCGCAGATGGAACCGGAAGAAAACTGGGAGGCTGCTCCTGTGTCATGTGTGCTCAGCAATGCTATCACAGCTGCAGTAATGCTATCACAAATGTACCTCCAAGTTCTCTGGATCAGAAAGGTCAATGGCAAGATAGTTATGTGAGACACTGAGAAAATGCATATTCCCCAAACACCTTGTCTGAACTCTGTTCAGAGTGCAAGAGAAGGTACAACCCACGCTGGAACCCGGGGAATGAATGACACTGGGAGCTTGAGCTCACGTGCACCAGTGTAAGACTGAAGTGACTGAGACACACATTAAATCAGGGTACTGAACTGGGCTAGTGAACGTGCCTGCTGCCTGTGCAAGTCTGCATGTTCTGACACTGCATGCAGCAGCACAGGCAGGAGCACAACCAGAGCTCTCAGGAGCCTTTGCAGCCAAAGTCCTTCTCAGCTTGAGCAGCTCCGGAGGCAGAGCAGGACCACACCAAGCCCAGAACTCCACCTGGCTGACAGCAAGGGTGGAGAGCACTGGGACCCTCCACTCATCTCTCCAAGCCACAGCTAAACTGATCTACCAGTATGGAAACGGTTAAAAATGACAGCAACTAAAACATTTGCCTTTAGAGACACCCAGGCAGAGTGACAGAGACAAGTTTCCGTGGATGGATGTTTCTGATCATCCTGGACTCTACGGGGCAGTGCTGCTCCAAACAGGTTTCAATACTTCTTTCTCCAACCCCAAGGACAGTTTCTCTTTTATTTTCCAGTGAAACTTTGCATAATTAAGAAGCAGATGAGCCCCTGTAATCCTGAAGAGAAACGTGGGGAGATACTCACTTAGATCCTATTTCTCACTCTGCCCCTGTACTTCTATTCAGTACTCCTGGGTATCAAATTCGGACACGTGCATGTAATTTTAATTCATTATTTATCCATATAGCCTCGAATTGTACCACTTTGACAACAATTAACAATTCCATAGTGGGAATTTGGACATTTGAAAGCAGCAGAGGAAGCTCAGAAACTGGAGAATGATTCCTTGCCACATGGTGGTGAGGAGAGGCAAGGAAAAGGTGTAAGAGAACATAATAGGATAAAAATAAAGTAAATTAAATGTGTGGGTTTGGAATCCCCCAAGACATTCTGGTCGAGAGGATCTCAAACCTATATATAGTTCAAGCCAAAGGCACAACCTTAACCCTGTTCTCTGATATTTAGTTCACAAATAGCCCTAATGCCAGCATTTGGCTTTTGTCCCCTCATGTAAGTTAGAGGCTAGCAAAAATGCAGGACTAATTTTTGGTAAGACCAAGCTGAATTCTCCAAGAGGCCACCACACGTGGTCAGAGACTTCTGGCATGTTAAAAAAAATTTAAAAGGGAAAAATATTAGGGTCCACCTGGCACAATTCAGGCAAGTTTACCGTGTGCCTCCAGCAGCCAGAGCTCTCGCAGAAGCAGCGCGTGAAACATCTGACAATGAACTCGCGGCACATCCCGCAGCTGACCGGGCAGGGACCGGCCCCGGCCCCGCTCCGCCAGATCCCGAGCTGCTCCCGCTCCTTCCAGCGGGGATTTCGCCGCCGGTGCTCTGCCTCCGCGGCGTGCCCGCTCCGCCGGCGGCTCCCGAGCGGGCGGCAATGATTAATTACGTTATAAAATGATTAATTACGTTATCAAACGCAGCCGTTCAGGACAGCGCTCCCGGGGCGGCCGCGCTCTCCCCGCTCCGCACCTGCGGCGGGGCCGGGGCGGGAGGCGGCGCCCACGCGGGGCCGGGACGCGGAGCCCACGCGGGGCCGGGCCCGGCGGACTCACCCCATGTCTCGGCACCTCTCGGCGGCGGCGGCACCCCCGGGCGGCTCCCCGCGCTCGGCGGCCAGCGGCGGCCGCGTCCCCACTTCGCACATGCGGCCGCCCCGGGCCCGGCTGGCTGCGGCTGCACGGCGGCTGCACGGCGGCGAGAGCCGTCCTGCTCCTCCTCCCGCCGCCTCCCTCCCCCCTTACATAACCTCCCTCCCGGGCGGCGGCGGCACCGAGCAGCTCCCGCGGCTCCCGCCGCCCTGCCAGGCGGCAGCGCGGGGGCGGCGGCCGGGGCGGGGCGGTGGGCGCGCCCCGGGCCCCTCCGCTCCCGCCCCGGGCCCGGCCGCCGGCGGGGGGCGGGATGTGCCCCGGTGGCAGCGCCGGGAGGATCGGGGGTGCGGGGTCTTGTCCTCACGGTGCCCTCGCCGGGGGGCGGCGACCCGCCGAACGGGGACGAGGCGGCGAGAAAACTTCGGGTGAAGTTGTGGGGTGTCCCCACGCGGCCCCGCCCGCGGCCGGGGAGCCTCAGCGGCGAGAGGGGCGAGCCCACCCCGGGGACCGGCTGTCCCGCACCGGCTGTCCCGCACCGGGATCCCCCCGCCAGCCCCGGCTCCGCGGCGCGCTCCGAGCGCGGGTCCCGGGATGCGCTTCCCACTGGAGGCGATGCCACGCCGAGGGATGCCCGGTGAAACGCGAGCGGGCGATTCTCTCCCCCTGACACGCCCTCCCCGCGGTCCGAATCCGCCTTCCCCGGGCCGTGAGTGCGAGCAGCGGGGCCGGCTCAGCCCCGTTTGGCCGCTGGCCCCGGCAGAGCCAGCCCCGCAGCCAGGAGCATCCCCCTGCTCTGCCCACAAATGTCAATCCCGTCGGGAGGGCTGAGTCTCCTCTGCTCTTCTCAGCTGCAAGTCTGTGCCACATAGGGTCCCAAAATTTTGTAGGTTTCGTGAAATTAAGAGGGACGATTCCTAACCAGGGAAGGAAACATTGGATTAGTGTGGAAGAGCCGTGTAATGGCTACCTAAGCACGAGGGTGACACTGGCATCTGACCGGCAGTCACAGGACACAAATCCATAGCACAGCCGTGGACCTGCTCGTTCGGGTGTTCACAGGACTGTGTACACAGACACAGTTACTCTTTCGTGGAGAAGATACGCCCAATTCACACATAAGACAGGCTTTTAACTTCACCCACACAAAGTTATAATTAATACTCTGCCATCAAGAGTGATTATTTTCATCTTTTTTTTTTTTTAATCTCACATTGATTTATCCTTTCTTTCCAAGGAAGTTTAGAAGTTGTGGGAAAGGCTTTATGTTTGCTTGCTTTTACTTCATGTCTAATTACGTTATAAATATAATACTAGAGACACTGGGGGTGTCCCTAGTATTACCTTGGGACATTATGGGAGTCTTGAAAGGAAAACTTAGCCGGCAACCAAACACCTTCCAGCTATGGACAGTGGAACCCCTTTTCTGACAGACAACTATTTCCTGATGTCTGGAACACCAAAATGGAATTTCAGTCCCATACACCCAACGTCCATGTCACTGAGGGGGAAAAGGAGCAGGGTGAATGACACAGACATTGTCACAAGGCTGTGAGATGACACCTCCAATGTACCTGCTCTCTTTACCACAATCAGGGTTACTGTGGATGTTGAAGGAGACTTAACTCCTTACCTAATCACTGATGTAAATGTTCCTATGTCCTCTTCTGCCAGCTGAAGGTGAGGCTCCATTTCCTCTGAAATTGCTGTGGCAAAAGTGACAAACCTTTCATGTTCATGGTGAGCTGCATCCTTGGATATTGCTTTGATGTGACCATTCCTCTCTTCTAGGGGAAACAGAGAGGGGTAACGTTTTCTGAGGGTAAAACCAGCAGCCTAGAAATCTTGTGGAAAAAACTCTCACCATCGATCTGAGCATTTTATAACACTGTTTTTACACCATTTACCTAATTTTGTTAAATTACATACTCCATTCATCAGAGAGAAGTTGTCTTGGTCCTCTCTAATTAGCTCATTTTGGTGAGTATCCAAAAAGCTGTGTTTTATGAACCAGTGCTGTATGAGACTTACAAGTATCTAATGGAATTGGATCAAAATGGGGTAATGCACTCACTGTGTGTGTCATGATAAGATGAGAATTGGAAATTGGAACTGCAGTTGCCTTAGCATTTTCTAATTTCTTAATCTTTTCCAATCTTGCATTCAAGACTGTGCTTTCATCCCCATTTATAAAAATAAAGCTTAAGTTTATGGAAGCATAATTGCCTGTGAAATTCACATGATACTAAATTTTGTATATAACTTTCGTTCGTAAGATCTTCCTACTTCATTCATGCTCTTTACAAAGCTGTCTTCTAGGACATAGAGGGTTTTAGTCCCATTTCTCCAGTACCCTGAGACATTTTCCCTGGCAGACAGCAAGTTAACCCAGTTTTCTGCTCTTATTTGGGAGTATTTGGGATAAGTGCAGTCCCTTCATCTGAAATTCCCACTATTCTTCCAAATGGATGACATACTCCTCCTTCTGAAGTGTGGCACACAGTTGTGGTCCTCCTTTCTCTGCCAAAAAGAGGATGAAGGCCTGTCCTCACTTCAAGTCAATGGTAAAAGTCCCAGGGATTTGAGTAAGGCCCAAATTTCATACAAACCATTTAACAATATCAATATTGAATTAAGCAATTTTTCTACCAGTTCCATCTTGAACCTCTCAACTACCACTGTGTCCTAGTTTGTGTATAGATCCCATTGATTTACATTATTTTTGTGTAATTTAGTATTGCAGTTGTTTAAGGTATTTTCAGTTCTCTGGAAATGAGAACTATAAATATTCTATCACAATTAATCAGTTCTCAAGCCTCATATGTGACATGATCTTTCATTTCCGAGCTGGCTCAGGCACAGGATGTGTAAGGGAGGGTAATTCAGTCCTCATTTAGTATTCACAAGTGTGCCCTTATTGCTGGGGCACGCTTAGGAACACTCAAAATACTGAAGGCACAGGATCCCTTGGTAGGATTCAAGCTGAGGAATAAAAATATCCACATTCTGTAAATGGGTCTAACTTCTTTAGATGAGAAATTTCTCCTATTCCCACAGGCCTCCTAAAGATATAATTTTTTGATTCCTAGATACAGGGTGAATATCCTTTTCAGAAAGCTGATCTAACAATCAGGACTATGTACCCAGCATTTTGAAAAGTACAGAGCTCAATGGGCTCTTCCTCTCTCTGTGTTTCTGTTCTCTTCTTTTGTTTGCTTTTCACCATTGTTGTCTTCTGCCACTCTATTTTATTTTAGATGTAATTTAATTGCAGAATAAACCTGCTGTTCGGTCTTTTTAAGCTATTATTCTTCAAGGTACTTTTCTCTCTATTTCCCACGGCAGATAGTATTAAATAAAATATTCAGTACTGTGATTTTCTCTTTTTTTTACAAGTAGACTGATCAAATCTGCATTTTTTTAATCCAGCAGGACTGTGCAATTTCCTCTCTTTGACAAATAACCAACCATTTTCTATCTTTAAATGTTATCCAGGAGTTTAACCAAAATAAGCTTGGGGGAATTCTTGATTTTTACATTTGAAACAGAGAGTTAGTTTTTTTTTAATCTCCTGACAAATGGAGAACTAATGTAATTATAATATCATTGGATATAAAATGTTAAAGGTGAAGCAACTGCGAAAAGATTTTAAATAATTTTGTTGAAAACACTGATTTGCAGTATTTGTTTTTAAAACCTACTTAATCTGATACCTAAAAAATAATTAGGACAAAAGATCTATTTGCTTAAAATAATAAATGCTCTTGTCCTTTCAATTATAGTGTCAGAGCTCACAATAAACATGAGACCTTCAACAAGTCCTCCAGCAAGACATCTGATTTTTAAGAAAAAAGGTTTTCCTCTCCAGTCTCCTCCAGAAATAAGCCAAAATAATAGGATTACTTTCTGTGTCTTTAAAAGCAAAAAATAAAAGGGAGAAAGTAATTTAAAAGCAATTTGTCAATCTACTTTTAAATGGGTTGCATTTATCTTATTATGGGTTACAGTTCTCTTATTATTTTGTGCAGTTTATTCTTATATTTACTCAGTGCCAGGAAGCACGTGTCTGAGTGGAGTCATAGAAGGTTCATGCCCAGTTTCTACTTCACTTTTTAAAGAGTTATCCTGTGAAATATGCAAGTAACAAATCCAAGCAGATGTTTATGTAAATGCAAAGAGCTGTCATTGTCACACTGTGGTATATGTTGCCTTCTCAATAAAGACAAATGCAGCCAACCAAAAATAATTTCAAATAAGATCTTAGAGAGAAAAGACCTGGATGCATAAAGAAAGCCAGCAAAACCAGAACAATGCCCTGCAGTCACCACAGGACTCCAGGCTGGATGTGAGTACCCAGCAAGGTGTTGAAGGCTACAAAACTGTAGGAGGCTGCTGGAGTATATGATGCTGACCACTGGCAGAGTCAGAGCATCTGTCAGCATTAATACACAACAGGACAGATCCTCTAAGCTCCTTTGTGCTTTGGTCTGCTGGAAATCCAGCCTGGGACACATGCAGGAGTGCACACTGAATGTTTGTAGAGGTGGTGCCATACTAGGAGCAAACCTCGTTCCCTTATCAGATCTTTTCCTTTGTACTTACCAGGTAAGACAGACAGACAATCCCAATTCTCCTTCTTAATGTTTTCATTGATGTATAGGCACTTTGATTGTGTCCACTCCACTGTAAAGGAAATAAGTTTGGTCATCTGACAGCTTTTTTCTGAGTTGCTGCTGTGCTCTGGAATCATGCTGGTTTGAACTGGTTTGGCAGGGGACAGACTGGGACGCTGCAGGTGATGAGTGCTGCATGTGAGTGTCCTCACAGCTTGTATTTAAATCTATTTACTTGTTCATATGCACAAAAATACTGCTTCTTTGAGCACACATGCATGAGTGAAGATCTTCATAAAGCTGCTCAAAGGCATGTACCAGTCTCACAGATGAGATGGATCCTGACTTGCTCCTCAAAACTGCACCAAATATGTTCAATTTTTCCCTTCCAATATGCAGGGCTTTGCATTTCATATGGCACTTTAGAAGTTATCAGCTTTTTCACTCAAAATTTATTTTGGGGGCTTGCTTTTTAAATCCCCAGAGAAGAAAAAAAGGTTTCATTTCATCTGCAAATACAGATTTTGACTCTGGTTTCCTTCCAGGCTTATATCATAAAATTCCTTTTATTTGCATTTTATAAAATGGGAGTTAGAGCAATCAGGCACCAATTATGCAAACGGGGTAGATTAGTTTGCTTTTAAACTAATTCAGATCAAAATTGTTGGTCCTGGCAGGCCAAATTATACCAGAGAAGGGAGAAGGAAAGAACTGTGTGTCTTGTCTGTTAGCAACAGGACCCTCATATTGCAACTTGGCTGTCACAGTGATGGTGACAGCCAAGGCTGCAGCAGAGAAGCAGATAATAGGGAAGGGAAAAGATATTCACATTTTTGGTGAAAAAAGCTTAATTTTCAAACATGCAGAATTGTATGACCATACATTTCAGCAAAACATTTTGCTCACATGTAAATTTCCTTGTAGCTTGGGAGTTTTTAATTCTCAGGCCCTTTCTACCATCTGTAACTCAATCTCTATTTTTTAAAGAAATTGCAGACATCTGTTTAAATACCCATCTCTTCCATCAGATGGAATTTTGGATTCAAAAATATAAGCTCAAAAATAATACTAAAGTTGGATTTCATTTCCAAGCAACCACAGAGTGGCATTTTCAACACTCCCTTCCCAATCTGCCCACTGTGCTGTGCTGGCTGGGTTGGCTCTCCAGGACAGCAGAGGTGTCTGCTGTGGGTCCTCAGCTGGCCAAGGGGGTCCTGCTGCATGGGGGAGAAAGAGATGGGGAGGTGGAAAAGATCCCCCCAGGCTCATGGCAGGAGCCAGGGGAGGGAATCAGAAGGGAATGTGGGATGTTCCTGGAGACTGTAGTGAGAAATGTGGTTTTATCTTTTGTCAGCCTGTCCTTCTCCAAGTCATCCTGTTTCCCCCCTGCCCTTCTCCCAGGGTCTGTGAGTGCCAGCAGGCAGGTCTGTATCCCCCATTACCTCCAAGGGTCACTACTCATCACTGTGTCCCCATTGTCTCTCTCTATAGAGAAAGAGAGGCTGGGGCCAGACATTTCAGAGTATTTTAGTTTCCCAGAACTGCTGCCTTGGCTGCTTGTGGGAGTTTGTACCTCAGGCTGGTGCAAAATACCTCATTCTTTGTGTTTCTGTTGGACTCACTCATTGGTGGACTTTAACCTGCAATCAGCTCCTTGCTTGCCCGACTGGAAAGGGAAGATATTTCCTGGGCACAGCAGAGGTCTGATTCATTTCCAGCAATGCTCAAAGCTTTTGTATTTCCCTGTGGGCTGAGCTGTGGGGATTCTTTGCCTGGATGAATTCTTCAAGGACTGAGCAGCACTGACAGTGCCAGGTGGGAGCAAAGCCACTCAGGATTTCAAGCCTATTTACAAACCTGATGGTTGAGGCGGAGTGGTGATACCCCAAAAAACTCACCTGAGTTCTGAAAGACACAAGGGGCACCACAGCACAAGTTTTTTCTCCTCCAGTTGTAAAAAACACCTTGACTTAGAGAAGTCAGACCTGGCTCAGAGACTGAAGTTGGCAGGGCCAATCAGCTATGGGTGTTTTTCACAAACAGGGATCATTTTCATCTGTGAAGAAAACTGTTTGTCACCAAAAAAGCTGTATTTTGCACCATTCTCTGAAAAAAGTGTTGAGCTTTTCACCTTGCAGACTGTCCTATGGAAAGCAATTGAGATGCTTTTAAGTAGGACAATGTCCAAAATGCATTAAAAAAGAAAAACATTAAAACCAAACTAAACAATCCCCCAAACCCACAAACAAATAAACAAACCCTACCAGCCTTAATTTATATCACTTTCAAATAAAGTTTAAGAAAAGTTAAAGACCTTGACTTATACCAGTCTTTTTGTCTAAGTCTTGCTAAACTACAATAATTAATCAATAATAAAAGTGAAGCCAGAGGGCCACAAATCATGATGGTTTTACTACACTAAAAACTTGGATCTCAAAAAGTAAAAATAGCTATTTGAATAGAATAGCAAGATTACAGCTTCCACAAAGAAAGATACCAGGAATACCTTGATGAAAAAGTGCATTTTAAAGGCCTCAGTTGGGTTGCAAGTTGAGCTAGGTATCTTCTTGGATAGTTCAAGGAGTGTTTCTGCATTCACCCAATATTACTTTGTCCTGCAACAATACCTGGATGACAAAATACATAAATGCTACCAATCAGTTAAATAAACATAATTGGTTTTTTCTTTCTTCAGTTCAGTATTTTTCTTCTTGGAAAATATCTACTGCCAACACTCTTAAATTCAACCTTGCAAAATTCTACATAACAGAAGTTATAAAGTTCTTGTATCTAATGGTAAGCACAGATTCCACTTTTCCTGGGAAATGTCATGGTCCTTGGGGGGATGCATAAAATCCATACTCTTTGAAAAATTAGAGCAAAACTTTATTCAATGCAAATATTTTTTAAAAACCCCAAACATTTGAGAGACAGTTTGCAGCTCAAGCACCCAGAGGAGCACTCTCTAGATCCAAGTCCTTTCCTGGGTTTAGAATAAAAAGGCTGGCAGGCAGCAGCAGCCATGGGTAATGTTAAACCAGGGTTTTCATCCTCAGTTCACTTTGGGCTTTGGAGCCAGGGGAGGGGTCACTGTGCACCACCATGGGACATGACACCAAGCAATCCAGTCTAACACCACAGGACCCGAGCAAAGGGGAGCAGAACACTTACAACTTCCAGAAAAGTTTTTAACTGTGTTTTGTTTAAATTTAGTCTTTAGCCAACAGAGAAATATTAATATACACAAATCAAAACCTTTTCTACATACTTGAGAAAATGAAGTCAACACTACATAGTATGGATGACACATATCCTCTATTTTTCATTTACTGTTTCTTTGCAGAAGAGCACATGATTTAAGCTGTGAATGTACCAACGTTGACCTAAGTTTAATTTGATCATTTTTGTGCAGGAATAGGCTAATCTTCATCCATACTCACCTTCATTTATTACTGTTCTGCTTCTCTGACTGAATATTCTCTCTATGTCCATCTGGTGAGTACCCCTTTCCCAAAACAGTTTATGACCACTCTTCCCTATATTTGCATGAGAGATGTACTATTATTATATTTGCATGGAAGCAGATAGGTGATCCTCCAAAAAGGTTTTTCAGTGATATCATTTGTCCAGCTTGTAAATGGATTTACAGTTCTAAATGTGACATCATAAGTGGTATGTGACAGAACATCTAAGCAAGAAATATTTTGCAGTCTCCTAGGAATCTAGCCAGAATTGCTCTTTTTTAGATCCTGTTTGTTTGCCCAAAATAAACTTGGTCATAGAGAAAAACCTGCAGCTATTGTTGTTCAGTATTCAATGTTTTTCCGATATTAAAGCTGAACTGTAGCTGGATTTAAGAACATGGCTTTTGAGATACAATTCCACAGCATAAGCTGTTCTGGGAAAGAGCAGGAGCCAGCCCTGGAAGCATAACAAAGCATGTTCTGAATGCACAGGACATGCAAAGCCACAAATGCCAGCCAGCTCCACATGCTTAAAGCCACATTCAACACACCAGAATTTCCTCGAGCACAATAACACCTGCTGTGACAAGGAACTAAACTCTTGAGGAAACAGCTGTTAAAATGCATTTTTGTCTCCAGCTAAAGGAATTCTCACTACACAGACACCTTCAACAAGGTGATGCTTTGCATTTTCCTTTGTTTTTACAGGCAGGCATTCCAAAGCAATAGTATCCAAACAGAAGCCAGCCCTGGCCTCCACGATACCCATGGAAAGAAACCCTTTTTTTTTGGTCATAATTGATTAATCCTCATTCCATTCCTCTGGCACAAGGAGGGATACACAGAGATCCCTTCACACATCAGTGCAGCATGGTGTTTCTGGAAAATATCAGCTGTTCCAAAACAGAGGAGCCCAGCATGCAGTTTGAAACAGGATGCAACAGCCAACACTATCTTCATCTGGAACAATACAGGAAATGCTGAGTGGCATCACTTGAAATAGATTTTGGCCAGCAGACAGGGATTAAGAGACTTAATATTCAAAAGGTGCTCTGGGACCTTAAATAACCATAAATAGTCAGGACTTTGTACCGGTGTCTCACTGGAAGAGCAGCAGCACACTCACTGTGGTGGTTCCTCGTGCCATGGGAGCACCTTGTTTCCTTGCTGGATCATCTGCAGCTTTCAACAGGGCCAACAGGGCTCCCATGTCCCACAGAGAGCCACCACAAAGTCCTGACCCCATGGAATGCAAAATCACAACAGTACTTGGAACCAGTGGAACAAGGATTTCACTCCCTGGAAATAGTCTGTGAGATCTGGCAGCAACATTTCCCATTTGATAGCAACCGTGAGATCTTTGATATCTTATATAACTGCTATCCTTAAATAAATCCTATATCTAGTTCATCATTTTTTTCCCTGATTTAATTAGAATCGTGCCTAGTTCTTCAGGTTGGTGAAGTCTTATCTTGCAATATGCTGCAGATGCTACTGCTTGGAGATTAATGTTTGCTTTTTAATTAAAGTTTTTACTTGAGAGGTTTGTGATATCCCCATACTACCATTTAAGACCAAGAAAATAACTGTGTATTATTCTTAAAATGGGCAGCCATAGCATAATAAGAAACAATCATATTCAGCACATCACCACAATCTACTATGTGCTTTTCATTTATATGTGAGATTTTCTTAGCTTGTTTTTAATGAGCCTCCATCAGAAGCTCCATCAGAACTATGAATTTTCTGTGATAATATCTCTATATTTTTTTAAGTTTAGACTGTTGAGTAGTCAGCAAGATCTGCACTAGTTCCCCACCAGCATCAGAAAGTTCAGCTGAGCACTGCCATGCTAAGCAGCTGATTGCCTCCACAGCAGGTGGAGTGGGGAAAGGGAAGAAACAGCTACAACTCAAGAAAGTGGGAAAGGGAGACCTGATATGGGGAGGGTGAGCAGGGCCACAGGAACAACAGCACTGTGGAAATGTTCCAGGAGAGGAAACTGCTGCAGGAGGCTGGGGCAAAGATGAGAGAAGGAATTACAGCAGAACTAAGGGAGGCAAGGATGCTGTGCCTTGACATCTGAGGCAGAGGGGTGTCCCAGGAGGGGGTGCAGAGAGGTTGCAGCCAATACATAATCTCCTGAAAGATTAGGAACCCTTGTTTGCTGGAAAGAATGATCTCAAGTCCTAATTTAGTAACAGGAGGGAGAGTTGTTACTGCTCTGAGCAGTGTTGGCCCAGACCCCCAGAAAAGCACCAAGCGCCACACAGCACAGACATAAACTGAAGAGACAGTGCCTTGTCAAAAAGTTTCCAGGTTGTGTGGAGGGCAAGGCACAATGCAGGGATGCACAGAGGAGTGCTCCCAACAGGGAACAGACTGCTCAGCCCAGCTTTGCAAAATCCTACAGGCTTCTCTGCAGCTCAGCTAACTCACTTACACCTTATTTCACTGTAGCACAGTGTGGACTCAATGCTGATTGGTATGTCTGGAAAATTCTGATTTGCAACTTTTAAAAGCAGTTACTTAACACTAAAAAGACATTCTCAATTTGAGTTAGTACAAAGCTGGTCTATAGTTGCCCTTGCATTTTCTAACGGCCCTTAAGAGGAGCTGCAAAGAACAGTCAGGAACCCTCCTTTCATGAGAAAGAAGGGAGACCAATTCCTGTACTACCAGCTTCTTGGTGAAGCCATCTGGGAAGAGCCATGTTTAGTAAATGATGGAGGGAGCATTACTTAGACCAGTTCCACCGACCTCAGCCTTGAGAGGGAGCAAGACCCTGAAATGCTGTTTTATTTCAGTGCCTTTAGCAGAACCTGAACCCGTGCTCAACCCTGCACACAGACAGGACAGGCAGGAGTGGGGGCTTCGTGGCTCATCTATGCTTTCAGACCTGGGCCTCAGAGTGAGCACTGGAGCCTCGGGGCAATGCTCCAGTGTCCACAGAATGTCACCCTTCTGAGAAGGGAGACTGGGAGTAAAACAGGAGACTTAGGTATCCTCTTTAGAGCTTGAATATTTGACTGTATCCAAGGCAACTGATTGGAGTGCAACAGGCACACTGCATCAAGTGTCCAGCCCAGGAGAAACACTACACCTTTGCTGAAAGGCACAACCACTCCCCCCTGCTAGATCATGGCTTTGCAAGGATCTGAGTTTCTGATTTTAACACAGCAGCAATTGCTACCAGATGTGCATGTCGGGGCCCTGAACACACTGACAGCCCTTAATTGGTGTGACCAGCCCTGGGCCCCCCCTGCCTCTGGCATGGGGGCCCTCAGTCCCTGCCCAGCCCTGCTGTGCCTGCTCATCTGGGAGTGACCCACGTGCTGACCTGAATTTCTGCCTTGCCTTGGACTTGCCTCCTCCCTGTGAACTTGTCTGCCCTGCTGAGCTCTGTGAGCTGCCAAGCCTGGCCAGCCCTGCTCGAGGGCTGTGGGATGGGCTCCCACTCTGCCAGCCATGTCCCTCCTGTCCCTCTCTGCTCCCTGACAGCAAAGAGGAAATGCTCTCAATTCCCCTTCCCAACTCAGATTTGTATTTGACTTACAAGTTGGTGTTTCCATACTGCAGAGGATTTGAATGTTTTAGACTGGATATGGACAAACTAAATGAGACAAAACTGAAATTAAATATCCAACTGTAAAAGAAAATTGAGTAGGAATAAAATCTAGTGCTAGAAACTTCTGCAAGTACCTTCTTTATATTTTGCAACTGTCTTAACAATAGGTAATCCATGGTAGCACTGATTCACACATCCCCACTTGCAGAATTACTTGACATCTAAAAAGCTTCGAGTTGGAGTTGAGTTGGAGTTGAGACAGCGTGATGATCATGATGAGTTTGATATCTGAGCGTTTGGCTACTCCACTTTCAAGCAGTTCCACAGAAGCACATTTAAAGTGCCTGAATATTCCTCCCACTTTTTCCTCTTCTTTTTTTCTTTTTTCTTTCCAATTTGTACAGTACCTACATCTAGGAAATGACATAACCTGTGCACCAGATGTGCTGTGTAAAACTTCTGCCTGCCCCCCAGCCCCAGCATGAGTGCCCCACAGGGTATAACCCACCTCCACCCCAAATGAGGAACATATGGAGCACCATGAATGGCAGCAGCAAGACTTCACTTTGAACTACATTCCTCCCATCAAAGAGTCCTCTGTCTTGCCTTCTTCTCCATTCCTCTGGGTAATCACAAGGAAAGAACTGAACATTTGGAAAAGCCTCCTGGGGACAAATTCATTGCTAGTGTAACTCTGCTGAAGTTAATGGTGTTGCACCTTGGATTAAAATGGCACCGTAATATTAAAAACCAGAGACAGCATACTACCCTGTAATTACTGTCTAAGAGAGAAAAAAATAATAAAAATGATTCATTCTTATAGACCCCAAAGGGCATAGCTGGCTTAGTCAGTTTAAAAGGTGAAAATAAAAGAAGGCAGCTAGAATGTAGTGATTTTAAATTTGTATATATGTTTATAAATATGGATAAATGACAGTCAGATTTTAAGAGCAATACACTAGAAATATAATTTAATGCGACTGTGATTTTCAAAAGACAGACAACAGAAGTAGCTCTTAGGGAAAATTAAAGGCCTTCTTTCATACTGGCATAAATTAGGAAGCAAGCACTCTTGTAAACTTAATGCAGAGGAATTGGGCCCCACAGCACCAAAATTGTTATTCTGTAACACAATCAAGCACCAAGAGTTGCATTTCCCCGTTTTTTTGAAAAAGGACAATGTTATTTTTTTTAGCCAGTTAACATTTAAAGGTCATTGTTATGGGAAGGAAACATTTCTTGTATTAAGTTTAGTGAAGTCGTTAGAAATGTGCAGTCTGTTCCTTTATGGACTTCACTTTTCAACACCATATGGAGGTGTGTGAAAGACACTCAAGCTCAGTGATACTGTACAATATAACAGCAAAGGCAAAGCAGAGCTCTGACAGAAGAGCTGCCTGGGCTTCAGAGGCATTTGTCAGCAGCAGCTGTTGTATTTCCGTCTTTCTTGTTATTTAAGTGAGGTTCATCTAGGCAATAATCCTTTCCAGACAAAGGAATAAAATGCCATGATGAGAACCCATCATCTGAACACAGGTCCTAGAGAAAGAGCACAACCCCCAGTATTTGTGCAGACTGGCTAAGCAGGATCTCTGCTTACCTCTCTCCCAGTGCAGTGAATGATGGAGCCAACACCTGGCGCTCGTTATTGCTCAGCTGTCCCCTGGTGGTGTGACAGCCTCTGTGCCCACAGAAACACAGCTTTCCTTCATGGCTAATCAATAACAAGGCTGCCACACATGCCCTTTGTACTGCTGGGGCCAGAACACAAAGTCTTGCTCTCCCTAGCTGTGCCAGACATCACCATTTCCTAGAATAAATTACCTGGGGAAATCAGGTTTCCTTGTACAAACAAACCAGGCTTTCAGTTACACAGTAACTGAGACATTCAGAAATAACGGGGGAGAGGGAAATTGGCTGACAGGAAACCACTGAGGAGTTTCAGTAAGCTAAGAAAAAAATCAGGGTTTTGAAGACAAATTTTCACCAAAATATTTTATGAAATGTTACTTTGTTATTAAAAATCCCCAGCAGGATCCATAACCATCTATAGAAGTTTTGCTGCTTATTTGTTTATAGACAAATATTCCCTCAATCAGACAGGCCCCAATTACAAGTGCTGTTAGTTTCTTAGTTGATTTCTCAAAGTAGATATTAACACTAGAGAAAAAGAATTCCTACTGTTTAAAGACATAGAAATGCCCCCCCCGCAAAAAAAAAAAAAAAAAAAATTAGTTCTCCTTTTCCCTTGCTACTGAGAGAGACACAGGCTGACTTTTCATTAAAAATGTCACAGCTGTCAAGCTCCACTGAGACAGAGCAATGAACACAGTCTTGAAAAAAGAAAATTGCAAAATATACAAGATTTAAAACAAATAAATTTTGAACAGTGTTTTCTGTTTGCTCCTTGGCACAGCCTGGTTATCCTGTAGAGCAGATCTACCTCTTTACCTAAGAACTGTCTGAAATAAGAAGGGCTAGAAATTAATTTTCAAATGAAAGTTGAGTATAAAGAAAATACACGAGTCCAGAAGCTGGGGATTTAGGAGAAATATCAAGTAAAAAGTCCTGTGACAGAACAGCAAGAGTTATCAAGGCTAAATAGTAAAAAAAACCTCTGTCATTTTCCATTGTTTCAAGGCAAACAAGACTTTGATAGTTGTAGCACATACTCCTTTGTTCAGCCAGGAAAATCCATTCTACAAAATCTTAATTAATTTCCAATAGGCTACAAGGAAAAAGTCTTAGTTTAAAATTTAGAAGATAAGACTTTGTCTAACAGCACATTATTTAACATTATGAAATCCACAGGAAAAAAAGCAAACCCTTTGAGGCTTTATCACTCTGCAGTAGACTTCAGAAATGCTGATTATGAGATCGTGTTCACACAAAAACAACACATTAATTACCCAGAGAGCCTTGAAGTGAGCAGAAAGATTGCAAGAGTGGATTATCAATTTCTCTGTCTTGACAACACTTGGAGCTTGACCTTTTAAGCACTCAGGCACCTAGTCTGTAGGTATGTGCTATGTGAGGCATTTAGTGGGTGTTGAAAGTTCTACTCGGTGACAATACTCCTTCCTGAGTGCCTTTATTCCTTTAAAAATCATCTGTCACTTCAGGTTTTATATGTGCAGTTTCAATTTCAGAATAACATCTATGAGAAATCTTAGGATATTTCTTGGATCATGATCTCCTTCTTGCTATAACCCAAAGCATCCATAGAGACATGCGACAAAAAAGAACTAAAGCAAAAGTATCATGTATAAATATATATTATATATAATTGTGTGCCACTCTGGTTTAGCCATTCCCTACAAGTGTTTTTCTATGCAAAATATGCTGATGAGAGCACCTTTCCAATACTGTAATTTGTGAAATATACTGCTTATAGGATTACAAGGGGCCCATGTCTTCAACAGAACTTATATTTATGCCTAGATTATGTACATGTATGGATGACTTGAGTTTATAATTAAAGGTTTAATATTGTTTGATCTTTTAATGAAAAATGTCACCCATGAAACAGCAGATTAGAGCATCAGAAATAAAGAAGTGTGTACCTTTTATTAAGAATCATCTCCTCAACTTTATGCATGAAATCCTCTGTAGACACACCTGAAACTGCAATATCCAGTGATCAAATGAAACATGTCTGGAGAAGAAATAAAATCCAACTTACCTCTGCCCATTTCAAAGAGGCAGTCAGTAGGAGAGGGATTATAAGGGGAAAATTTAAGTGAAAAGGTATTATTTTTCAGCCTCAGTGACAATTTGTTTGGCCTAGAACTAGCTGTCCAGGCTAAGGTGTTTGCATTATGCTATTTGGATTGAGGTCAGCGTCTCCTGTTCTGCAAGTGACAATGCAGCCCTGCTGTAGATCTCACAGGAAAGCAGATTGTAATTACTGCTGTTTATATCAAACAAAAGGCACTTATTCGTTCTAATATTTTTGGAGAGTTGGTTACTGCTATTGCTGTTGCTGGGGTATTTTGTTTCAAGTGATCTACCTGATTATTAGTCTCTATGCTTTGCTAGTGCCTGCGAGCAATAGAATCTCTAGCAGAGCTTGTAAAAAACCATTGCTTTCTGAAAGGGTCCATAAAAAACCCCATTTCTAATACACAGCACAAGAGACCGTTTAAAAATCATTGGCTTAAGTGTTGTGGGAATTAGTCAGCACTGCAAAGACATGGGCGCTGTGGGAACAAGGCAAACTGGGACCAGGCACGCGACACCACTTCTGCTGCGGGAAGGTGTTGATGCCCCCAGCCCAAACCGCACCCGCATTAAAGGTGGCAAGGCTGAAGTTCTGAGGCTCACACACAACTTCATCTGGATGAAGGGTGACAAGACTGACCGCTACCTGCAGCACTGGGTGAATGTGTTGCTGGTGCAGGCGCCAGCACAGAATTATTTTGGTTTACACCGAGTTATTTGCCTGCCAAAAAGCTTCACGTCATCTTACCTTCCTCACGGAGCAGTCAACACATCCCGAAGCTTCTTTAAAGCAGAAATACACTTAAATGGCATTATAGACTTAAATGGCATATTATATGTCTTCAATGTGAAGATTTTTGGCAGGCACAGACGCCATGCTGACTTCACCTTTTTCATTTACACCTTTCGGTGAAAACCCAAACATTTCAGGTGTCACCTCCTTAAAACCCGCGTGGCAGCGAAGGACAGCGCCACACAGACCTCAATCAATCAATACTGCTCCTGCCAACGCGCTTGGTGTGTAACCCTGACCGCAGGGAACCGCTGCTTCCACCCCTGCCCGCCACGCCTGTCCCGGTGTCCCGTGTCCCGCCCCGGTGTGTCCCGTGTCCCGCCCCGGTGTGCCATGGCCCGCCCCGGTGGGTCCCGTGGCCCGCCCCGGTGTCCGGTGTCCCGTGTTCCCGTGGTCCGCCCCGCTGTGCCCCGTGTCCCACCCCGGTGTGCCCCGTGGCCCGCCCCGGCGCGGGAAGCGGCGGGGCCCGGCCCGGAAGAGGCGGGATCGCGGCGGCGGCTCCGGCGACTGAGTTGCGGTGAGGGGCGGCGGTGCTGAGGCGGGGGAGGGAGGGAGGCTGTGAGGGAGGAGGGAGCGGGAGCGACCCCGCGTCCTCCCTCAGCTCGGTCCGGCCCGCTGTGAGGGGACGGGGCTCCGGCGGAGCCGCCCTGGGGCAGCCAGCCCCCTCCGTCTCTCTCCGCTTGGCCTTGGGTGCAGGAGGGTGCCGGGAGTCCCCGGTACGGGCCCCCGCGGATGAAGATGATATTAACAGGATAAAGTGTTATTTATGGAGGGGAGCACCCCAGCTCCAGGGGAAGCTGTAGCGGCGGTCCCCCAGGGCAGTGCTACCCCCGCCGCCCTCACCCCCACTGCCATGGGCTTGAGGAGCGAAATTCCTTAGAGATAGCCCGTAACAAAAAACTTACGAGGTTAGCTCGTGGCAGAGGAAAGGAGGATGAGTTATTCCTGCGGGAATACCTCCTTCAGCTGCCTCAGGGAGCTGTGCGCTGTCACTGGCGGGGCGAAGCTGCCCGGGGCTCTGAGGCAGCAGCAGACACCGATGGCTGAGGCCGCTGCAGGGGCACGGGGGCTGCGGGAGCACCGCAGGATTCCCCGAGAACAGCCCAGTGACCCGAGACCCAGGCTGGCCTTGGTCATTGAGGGTGTATATTTTGTATATTTTAGCTCATGGGTCCCAGCAAATCTCTGGGAGACAGCAGAAGAGCTTATTCTGGGAATCCAGAGCCAGATAGAGTAAATGCTCTAAATTATGTGGGGCTCGTTAAAATAGTGGGCTTAGAGCCTTTCTGATTTGCTATTAAGAGCAAATTTTGCTGATGGACAGTACCGGGTAACACCAACATGTGAATGGCAAATGCATATATACAAAACTAAGGGAACTAAGGCCTTAAACACAAATCTCATCAGACAGGCATATTATGAAGAAATTTATCATCCTCTTAGGTGCTGACCTTTCCCTGAATCAAGTTATTAACACATAAATTACTGTGAATAAATCTGATTATTTTGCCTGTCTTGCTGGTTATGTGTATCTGTAGGCTTTGCATGATATTCTACCTTAGCAAACTTTTGAAATTGATTGTAGGAATTGTTTTCCTGTCAAAAGTCAGTGTCAGGAGTAGATGGAGAGCATGTTCTGAAGTACTTTTTTCTGTAAGGTATCTATGCTGTCTTCCCAAAACCCAACAGCTGTGTTAATCTGAGTTTAACTTTTCCTTGTCCTTCATTTTCACAGCATGGATAGTTATTTTGGTAGTTATTACAATGAGAGTCTTCATAAATTACTAAAGCCACTTTTGTTGTGTTCATGTTCCAAGTTTTCAGAATGGCCTCCTTGGCTGACATGCCCCCAAATTATGAGATGATGTTTGCTCATCGATTCACGTCGGATGATGAAGAATACCAAGAATACCTAAAACGCCCTGCAGACCCCCCTCCTATAGTTGAAGAATGGAGAAACAGATCTGGTGGCAACCAGAGAAACAGAGATCGGTACTGGTTTTTCTTTTTAATTGTGGTCATTTCACAAATACACCTAAATAATTGATTTCAGAAGAAGTATAAGAGTCTGTTCTGTTCATTGAAGTAGTTCCTTGTTACTCTGTAAGTAACTATGTTTAAGGGGAAATATAGTCTTCTCTGAAAGGTAATGAGGTTTTACATTTTCTCTGTATTGACTGGCAAAATTTTTGCATTGTATATAAAAGAACTAATTATTTGCTTTTTAGTAAAGAATGAGCTGGAACCACTGAACCCATTGGCCCTGGGGTCAGCCAGAAACATTTTTTCAGAGGGGAAAGATGAGACTTCTGCAAAACTAAGCAGCCTATCTTATGTTGGATGATAACTGGCAGGAAGATGTGCAAAGGAACAAGCTGCTAGTGTGATTATCTGTTACTAGCTGTCCAGAAAGCATTTCATTTGTAAGCTAAATATTTGCTGTATTTTTCAAGATTAGCCTGTAATTCTTTTATTCAGTAGAAGTGACTGTAAAATCAATCATCGAATCTGTCTGGCAAGTACATTGTTACCTGCCAAAGCAAAATACTTTAAATTATTTCTTCAAGATGTAATTGTAGCTTTTTACTGAATTTTGGACAGATTTTTGAGGGACTGAAAAACAACAATTACAGCATATATTTATTGATAAAGAAGCAGTGTTTTAGCAGTAGTATGTATTTGAGGGAATATTCAAATTCCAGGACTCAGTGCTGTTAGGTGGCTGTAACTGTACTGAAGCCTGCTTTGCCAAAGCTTTCAGCCTTGAAGCTGCTGGATGGAACCTGGCTTTGATGCACTATAGATGTGCCCAGGGGTTGATTTTTAGATTTATGGTCTGTTTAAGTCTCTCTTAAAACTTCCAGTAGTTCACCTAATGCCTGGGAATAGTTTGTGTTAGGAAACAGACTCTCCAAATGTTGTGTTGGGTAAGAAATTCATGAGTGATCTCAGATGACTGTAGGTATGTTTTCATGAGTTTGCCATATAAACATATAAATATTTGAGTGTATTAACAGTTACAGGACAGTTTTAATGAAAACTGCCAAATGTCAGGGTTCATTATAATTCATTTTTTTAGCCTTGATATAATTTATGTCAGACTTTGATCTATCTTCTCATTGCAGGTTTCAAGATGGCAGATACTTTAGAGGGGACAGATACAACTGGCAAGGTGACTACAGATCTAATCAGAGGCCAGATAGAGGCTGGGGTAACAACTACCAGCAGCACAGACAAGGACAATCCTACTCATCCCACTATGGACAGTATGGCTACAACTCCTACAACCCAGGGCCTCGTTACCATCCCTACTGAAATCCTTGGGTTGAAAGTCCAGTGATGCTATGTAACAAATTCAGTTAGATTTTAGTTTTCTTATTTTTTCCACTGTTTTATAGATAACTGAAGAATCAGTGTTACAATGCAGTGCTGTTTTTCTGTAGTTTGAAATGAAAAAGGGAACTCCTTTTATGAATAGTAAAAGCGTATTATATGGGGTTTGTTTAGAGTCTGTAGATTTTAGATTAAATTTTTAACTCCTTCTTTTGTCTGAATATATATTGTGCACATTTTTTCTTCCATCACTGAGATTTCTCTGTTCTATTTTAGAAACCAAAATAGGTGAGGGAAGGACAGGATAGCTGTGGTTTGTATGCAGCCTGGAGCAGTGGCATATTGCCTTAAGATAGCTCTTTTTGAAACTAACATGCTGTGTCTTTCTGTGGAGAGAATTTTTTAGTTTGGCTTTTGAGAGTGAGAAGCTCAGTTTGGTTTGAATTTCAGATGCCTTAAAACTGAGAAGATAGATCCTATTAGTGAAATATTTTATGGGGGCAGCATAGTGTCTGTTGACTCAATGGTTTCTCAATGCATTTGCAGTGTTCCTCTTAAAATGTGGTCTAAAAGTTGGATAAAAAATAAGTAGTTAAATACGTATCTTCTTGTAGCAGTTCAGTGATATATAAGTTTTACTTGAGAAATAATATCAAACTTAGATTAATCTGCGTCATCTTCAAATAAATTCGGTGTGTGTGTAATAAATTTTGGAATTCCCATTTCAGTAAAGCTGTAAAACTTCAATGCTACTGTAGTTTGTATGAAACACTTTGTGCGTGTTCTAGAAAAAAAGAACTATGATCAGTACTGGTCTGTACTTTTTTCTGTACGGGAAAATAGCATAAACAGTGCAGAGTGATACTCAGTTCTTAGAATTTAAGCTGTATGGGGTTTTTTAAGTATTCACACAATAAAAGTATAGTTCACATGTAAGGATGTTTCTGAGTATTCCTGCAACTTACTTCTGAGACATTCAGGACTGCACCTTTGTCTCCTCAGCCAACAGCTGAACAAGGAGCTGCACTGACAGCTAAGTGCTAACGGTGGACAGCTGTGGGCTTAAGTTAGAAGAATGGCCTACTCAGCTGCAATCAGAAGGATGAGACACATTGTGATTAATTAGAAGTCTGGAGTGTTAATCCACTGTCCACATTTTGCTCTAATAGGGTCAGAGTTCCGTGTTTCCCCATTTCGGTGATCAGCTAATTTGTATCAAGGGAGCAGTGCGTGTCTTTGTACTTGACATTTTCTTCAGCTGCTGTGCAGAAACAGGGCCCCATCCCTGCTGACTGCTGTAAAAGTCATGGCATTATTGATAAGGAGTGCAAATTAGTGCATCTTGATTTAAAGACAAAGTACAGAAGTCAAAAGCAGAGTCCCCCAGCTCATCAGATGCTTTTAAGAGCGAAAGGGTGTGTTCACACAGAAACAGTCACAGTGTGTAGCTTTTACATAGGCTGTGGTACACCAGTGTCTTCACCTACCTGCTAAGGATTTGTTTTCTGCTTTTCATATGATGCTGTTAGCTCTGATACAGGACTTAATCTCCTGCTCCCTGAAGTATTTGCCTTGAATTCAGTTAGAAGTCTTTTCACAAGAGGTTTTTTCCTCTAAGGAGCTCTAGTGGACGAAATGCACTCCTTTGAACCCTCATTAATACCGTGGGGCTTTACAAAGGGAGAGACAAGATCATGCAAGGTTCTTACATCTGCTTTGTGGAGAGCCTGCAAGTCAGTACCCTTGGTGAAATTCCCATTTAATTCAGAATCGTGTGCAAAGTGCCAAATACCCCCGGCTCTCCCTCCAAGAAGGGAGTGCATCTCTTCCTGCAAAGAGCCTGATACTGCCAGCTATGCCACGGAAGTCAGGCTGTGCCAGGATGTTCTTCTTCCACACCATCTGGAGTAGCAGCTCAGGTTGAAAGGAAACCCAGCAGAAAGAACAGATCTGCTTCATCTGTTGCCTTTCCTCAAGCTCAATAACTATTTTATTATTTTAATTATCTTTCAGCTAGTGAGTAAAGAGTTCTAGCAGGGTTTGGGTGGGAAGGGACCTCAAAGATCATTTAGTTTCAACCCCTGCCATGTCTTCCCCTAGACAGGTTGCTCAAAGTCCCATCCAACCTGGCCTTGAACCCTTCCAGGGATGGGGCATCCACAGTTTCTCTGGGCAATGTGTGCCAGTTTCTCACCAGCCTTGCAGGAAAGAATTTCTTCCCAGTATCATCTAAAGCTGCCCTCTTTCAGTTTGAAGCCATTCCCCATTGTCCTGTCATGACATGTCTTTGTTAAAGTCTCTCTCCAGCAGCCCCTGGAGGTACTCTAAATTCTCTTAGGAAGAAAAGAGCACCTCTTGTGAGGAGGGTGCTCTAAGGTCTTCCCAAATTCTTTTCCAGCTCTCTCCCTGTCTTCATGACAGCATCATGAATCCCACTTTGCTGGCTGTGCAGCAAAGCATGCCAAAAAAATGCCAGGGGGTGAAGCATTCCAGAAAATGGCAACTCCAATCTTCAGCATTGTGGGTGAACTGTAGAAGCAGGCAGATGAGGATGGTCTAGGTGGAAGTTATGAAACAGAAATCACACATTTCCTGGTCTTGGTTCTCTTATTCTGAGTTCCTTGATTGAGATCAGGAGAGAGACAGGCCAGTGTGACTTCCCAGCTTGTGTTTTTATATTCATGATTCCCATATGCCTTACCAGCAGCTCTCAATTCAACCTTAAGGGTAATTGTATTATTCACAAAACTTTTCCTTGGAACAATTACGGCAAGAATCTAATTTGGGGAGGTGGAAGGAGAGGAATGCATTGCTAAATACATGCACCAGACAGAAAGACAAATAAAATTCAAAATATAGTACCTAATTTTCCACTTAGATTAATTGTATTTATGATAAAGTCCAGTTAACTGTCTCTGTCAAGCTAAACAAAACCTGTTGAGTATAGTCTGCAATTACAGTTTGTGCATTACAGAGTGTTACAGGTGATAAAACTGGAGCTGGGAAACTTTAATATTTGCAACTTCAAACACCACAGAGACTGTTTGCTTTAACTATGCTGGAGATTGCAGAGTAAACATTAAAATTGAGTGTCTGGAATCTGACTTTAGGAGATCTCTTCCATCTGACATTTGCTCAGACATCATTATTATCATGAATAAAACAAAGGCAAGTGTTATGTATTAAAAAATGACTGCCATGTTACCAAGAGTGTGAATGCAAAGTTCTGGATAGGGCTTTGCAGCAGTTCTAAATCCATTCCTGAACACATACAGTGATTTTGCATGGCTTGTTAATTGATACTGAAGAATAATCTTTCTAAATTACAGGTACTGTAGCAAATAATTAAGAAAAATCAATAGCTTTTGTACAATTTCTTGACTAGCATTTTAAAAAATGATAAAGGGTTTAAAAATCACAGCTAAGCCCCTAGAAACTCAAATGCAAAAGAACATGCACAGTAAAAATAAAACAAAAAAAATCTCACTGTGATTTTTGAGATCCAGTTTTACAAGTTTTCAGTGCTATTCAACCTCTATTTAATTCTGTCTGTGCAGCTGGGAACAGAAATGTGCAGATGTGCTTTGAAAGGTTAGTTAGAAGCTGAACTACTTTCAAGAAGCTCTAGTAGAGATTTCAGACTGGGTATACAAACACCATTTGCAATATAAATATAATCAACATCCAACTCCTAGAACAAGGAAGATATTTTATCTACTGTTGAAATATATTTTAATATATTGCAGCAGTTATACATTTGAATATATTTAAACTGATGCTATTAGTTTGCTAATAAATATTCTGCTTAACTAAGAACATGTCCACCTTTGCTTCATACTGAGATGTTGGAAGGGAAAAGCTTTTTGTATCAGATTAATGAGAAGGTTTTATCTGCCACCATCACTATTCCTTAGGTAAAACAAAAATCTCTGAATTACACAACACCAGGGAATTTTTCTGGCTGATCCAGCTGTGCTGTCACACGTTCTCTAACGCTCAAACAAGAGGAGTATGAGCATCAAGCAAGAAGGAAGGGAAAGAGGGACTGCTCCCTCCTGCAGGTGCTGACCACCTTGGGAGGAGTTTGGCAAAACTGCATCTCCTTTGCCTTTCATTTGCCAATCAGGAAAAATTGCTATAATCTATCCCCTTGTCCCTGAATGTTAGAAGAGAGCTGCATAACCCTGCTGAATTATGCACAGTGCTGATGCTCTAATGCCCAGAAGCTAAGCAAGATTATAGGGCAGATCAGGTTTCCCTGAAAGCACCTAGGGAAAATGCAGCCTGATTCCAGACACACAGAGGTAAACCTAGAGATCAAAACCAAGTCCAGTGGCTCCAGCACTGCCAGGAGAGTCAATGGCAGCTGTGCTGTGGTGGTGCACAATAATCTTGCCTCTCAAGAGGCTTATTTTTCCATTAGGCCCTGCAGGCTGGAATATTTTTGTGTTTACCATGGCCTATATTTTTCTTCAGAAAGCCTGGACTGCACTTAGTGGCTGTCAGTCCTCATTTGCTTGTGTGAAACAGTGACACCAAAGTGTTATTTCTGTACAGCTCACCCCTAAGTACCCTGCCCTGCTAAAATGCACATTTGCTACAAGAGATGGTGGAAGTTGCTAATGCCTACGTTTTACTCCAAGTCTAATAAACACAGCAGAAGAAATGCTGTCACCATCCTCAATGCATACCTTCACAATAACTTCTGTGTTATTTGTGACTAGCATGACAACTAATTAGTGTTGTCTTTATCCTAACACAGAGATGCCTTTTTAAAAATCAAATCATACTTCAGCTGGCTTTTCACCCCTGAAGTATGGGCTCTCTTTTATTTTGGAGGGTTTTGTTGTATATTGTATAATTCAAACTTTGCTTCATTAATAAAAGTACTGCTGAGGTAAAAGTTAAAAGCCCAACTATATTGCAAGACATTTCACACAGCTTTTGGCCAGGTTTAGCATGATCAGAAGGTGGATGCTTTTTGTTCAAAGTCGTGCCTGAAGTTTGTTTCTGAAAAATCCCTGAAATTATACATTTTTCTATTGAAAGTGTGCTCAAGAAAGATAAAATTACGGTAATAATTGCCAAAAGCAACCAGCCCCAAATGATTACATATTCTTTTTTACGTATCAAGAAAATGATTTTTTCCACAGCAAAGGCCTGGTTTTCAGTCATCATGGCATCTTGATTTATGAATGCCACTGAGAGCTAAACCAAAGTACATTTAAGAATACTGCTTCAGTGGTTTTAATGGTATGAGCATTTAAACACAGCATAGAAAAGCTCTGGAGTTTAGGTCTGTTTAGCGCAAGAGCTCTGTGGGGACACACACTCTCCTCAGATCAAGCTCATATTACTCATTAACAAGCCACACACTTGAAACACAGGCTCTGAAGTGAAGCTGAGGGAGCATCAAGCCTGGGGTACACATATGCTCCTCTAAACCCCAGCTAAACTCCTGTAAGAATGAAAAGGAGCTTTACCTTAAATTGCCAACATGGGCAAATCCTATTTCTCCAGGCTTGTGGCTCAGAGGATACTTCCATTGGAAGGAGTAATTTATTTTTATGTTCCAAGAGAAAATGGGAGTGGAGAGGTTGTTACAGTGCTGGCAATGAAGGGAAGGAGCATGGCTGAGCTAAAGGATTCTTTCCTGGCTGTTTCCCCATGTGTTCGGCAAAGGAGAGTAAGTGTTGAGATTTGACTGCTGCTCATCAAGTGACTTTATGGCCATATCACAACCTGGAGGATGGGAACCAAAAAATAAAAACCAACAAAAAAACCCCAAAAACAAAACCAAAAAAACACCAAAACCAAACCAACAAAAACCCAACCAAAAAAACCCCCCAAAAAACCCAACAACAACAACAAACCCCAAAACCAAAAAACAGCAACAAAACAAATTCCTCCCTCCACAGGCTCCAGGGATCTCCCCATCATAGAACAAGCTGGCAGAATGCAGAATCTGGAAGCAGTTAAGCAGCTGCCTCATTACATTGGCAGGCTTAAGTCCTTAAGTGAGGTGGACAGATGCAAGGGACAAGAAACAAATCACTGTTTATTACATACCCTGCAGTCTGGGCAAATCCAATTGAAGAAGCTCTTTAGACCCCACCCAGTAGGATTTTAGCTTTTAGAGACAAAATGGATTTAGTGCTAGATAATAAAAGCTAAGCCTAATCTTCCTTCTCTCCACACCTGCATTAAATATATTCTTACTACTAACCTAAAAATGTTTTTTTTTAACCTGGTACTGTTTTTATTCTTGCCTTCCTATCCCTGCCACTTCCTAGCACCAGGCCATTTATTTCAGATACAGCTTTTTTACTAGTTTCTCATATTCTGAGCACTTCTGAAGACAAGAACTCTGAGAGCTACTTTAAAATTCTAAAAAGACAATTTTGCCACAGCTCCAGTTATTCTTCCAGAACTACAAAGAAAGTGAAAAGGATGTTTTCAAAAAAAGAACCAGACACGCGTGTTACATGCTCGGCTACAAATCACATTTAATGTTTTTGTGTCTCAGCTTCCATCTGTAAAACTGTGGTTCCTTGCCCTGTTTTCCTCTTCTGTGCTCTGTATTTTGGCTACAAAACCTACCAGGCAGCAGCTACTCCATATAAAGCCTAGGTATGGTGTATAAATCTCAGCTGGGGTCTGTACATTGCAACACAATGTATTAGAAACATTCTGGTGAAGAAATTAATTTGTTTGTTGATTTTAAAATATTTTAAAATATTTTTAACTAAACCCAAAGATACTGTGAAGGCAGTGACTCGTTTTAAACAGTGTCTTTATGTCACTCCATAGTTATATAGCATATGGGATTCTGCAGCCTAGGAAGCTCTCAAAGCTAGACCTGGAGTAAACACTAAGTGATTCTAATACTATGGGTACAGTAGAAAAAGCCTTAAAAATTTAAATGGCATAAGGATATTTAAATTATCATAGCTAAGAGGTGTGGGCAGTCCAACACTGAACTATATAGAAGTGATTAAAAACAAGGGGACAATCTACTCAAACTAGATTTCACATGAATAAAACCTGTGACAGTTACTGTATTGAATGTGCTATTCATGTATATTTATTGATTTTATAAACATTCTCACACACACCATACAGTAATAGCAAGGGTGAGCAAAATTCCAGCCTTAGAAGTATTACAGTATTTGCTCTTTTTAAAAAAACCAAGTAGATGCAAAAATGTTAATGCAAACAACTAAAACTACATCATAAAACATCTGAGTTTCAAAAAAACATAAAAGGTAAAGTTGTTCTTTGCACCTACAGGAAAAGAAAAGAAAATACAGTGGTAAGGGGAGGAATGGATGAGTCAACTATGATGGAAGAGGGGATGTACTGGTGAACAAAAAGAATGATAGATCAGCTATTGCAAAAAAAGTCTCTTATCAGAAATAAAGTTTAAATCCAGAAGAGTCTACTGAAAGGTCAGTGTCCTTAGTAGCTGAGAAGAGGAAACCATTTAACTGAAGGTAAAACAAAAATCATTTTAAAGTCATTTGCAATTGATGAGAACTGGAAGACAAAGATGGCATCACAGATCGTTGGCAAGAGAATTCCTCCATATGGCATCTATTTCTCATTAATGCTCTGGGGGAGGATCCTAGACATCCCAGCAGGTCCTGTCGTGACTTTGGATTCAAAGCTGTCCACACACTCAGCTGCTCTCTGGCTGAACTCCACTTTTGCTGCACATAATGCAGACAGCAGTGCCAGGAATACGGGCTGATGAACAGCTCCTGCCTCTTCCATCACACCTCCCACACTACCTTTGAAAAGGTGGAAACCTCTCCCTAACCGTGCCACCCAAGACACAGCTCAGAAAACCTTCACAGATTCTTCCCATTTTCTACTACTAGTATAGAAGCTTTCAGTATTCCCTCTGGAAGCTGCTCTTTGAACCCCTGGAGCTCATTGCCAATTCCTTCTCCCAACAATAGCTTAAGCCTGAGAGCTCTTCACCCACTACACTGTTTATCATCAGCTATGGATTGGTTATTTTGGGACAGCTTCATTGCAGAACAGTGCGTGGCAGTGACTTTGTAGCATTTTTGTCTCTGCCACTTGGGATTAAAGCAGCTTATTCTGAGATCCCAGCTGAGTTCAGGATCCTTACAGCACCTACCAACATCTCTATGGAGCACATTGCTTGTAAGAGACAAGATGAGTTTAATATGACAATCTCAGTAAATTACACAAGAGTGCCTCAGTTTCAAAAGCTGAGAGGAGGTTATTAAACAAAGAAAATTACTGTAGGTAATAAAAATCACTGACACCTCAGTGGGAATTGCCTGGGTTAATACAGACAGGGTGGAGAACACTCAAGACTTGAAAACAAGAAAAGGGTCAAAGAGCAAAATTTATTCAAATTCCTATGGATTAAGCTGCTAAATAAACCACATTTTTTCCTATGAGCATAACAGATATAAATACATAGGAGCAGTCAGTCCACTGCAGCATGCTGAGAGCCCAAAAAAACGTTATAAGGCACGAAGGATCTCGTGTGTGCAACATCTGCACCACAACCGGCGCGGGGCAGTGCCACGCTGGGGCTGCCGCTCCGGTGTCCCCGTGTCCCTGTGACACTGCCAGCCTGCAGGCAGAGCAGGGCCCTGCACACTTTGGTCACAGGGCTGGTGATCTGCCAGCAGCTGACAAACTGCAGATTCACATGCACTAACAGCAGGGCCTTCTGTTTTAACTTAATAGAAAAACACTATAGCAGAATCACTGATCTGTAGCTAGGATTTTATTTAATTCGTTAAATTGTTTACTCTGTGTCCACATCTTACTCCATTTCCAAGTCAAATTAACACATCACTTCAGACTAGGATAAGCAATCCATCCTGAATACTGATACAAGCCAGAACGTGATTACACTAAACTCAGTTTATAAATCTTCTTCATTGACTCTTTGTCAGGAAACTTCATTATACACAGAAGGAAATAAAGGAATAAACCAAAGATCATATACTGAAGAAACAACTAAAATGGGTATTTTAATTCATATTTGTAACTTTCTAAGAGCTTTCACATTTATATGGCTTTCAATAATACTGATTTTGACAAAAACCATTTTTTCTTCTGTGAAAGCTATTAACAAGAAATTGAAAAGCTCAAGGAAAATGAGGTTCCATTTTTCCCATTTGTGATGAGCCTACTCTGACTGTGCAGTGGGAGAGGTATTTATCATGCATAGCTTGTCCTCCTCCTTGGATGCTGTCCTCCAGTTTGGACTGGAAGCACTGTGTGTTAGAGGATCATTAACCAGAGTCATGTACATCATCTCTCTCTCACAAATGAACACTGTCAACACTGCAACAGCCACAGAGACACTGCATAATCAGGGCCCAATGCACACATTGTGGCTCACACACGACAAAGCAGACAGACTAAACTGCACAAAAGAAATCTGGTTTTCCCTGAAACATACTTGTTCCAAAGCAAGGCAATAGCCTCATAACTGCTGCAAAGCACAGACCCTACACAGACACCTCTGGCCCTGAGGGATCCTGCCACCAAGAGCTATCACAAAATTCTATTACCTGGCTTCCAGATGGACAATGTCCTTATCCCTTGGATTACACAAAGTTTCAAGCACGTGACAGGAGCTTTACACTGTGAACACATTATGAAAGAAGACTGGAGACAAATACCAGGTTACACTGCCTTGTTCAAATCATGGTGTAGGGAATGAGTATTGTTTCATGGAGCAAAGACATGGGTCATAGAGCCATGTCACATACTGATTTCACATCCACACAGTCCAAGAAAACACCAGCTGCATAGATTTACAAAGCAATCAGATGGCATGCTGAGAGGTATAGAGGAATATGAAAGAATTGTTTTCTTCACACTTATATTCCTGTCTGTGAGCTCTAAATGCAGTTCTCTCTGACCACTACTGCACTGCTAAAATTACAGGAAACTAATTATTGAAACTGAATTAATGTCTGTTAAGTTTTTCCCACACAATCCTGTCTCTTACATGGCACTCTTGACCCCTACCATTCTGGAAATCATTTTAGGTTCCTCTTTTTGCCATAAAAGAGAGGAATGCAATGCAGTACTGAAGAGAACTGAGCAAGATTTTCATCTCCTTCCAGGAGTCTCATGATCCACTCTTAAATCTTTTTCCATTACTATTTAATGGTATTATAATTACTGTTATTCTCCAGCGTTCAGAATAATCACAAAACAAATACAAGCTTGATTATGCTCATATCATTATTTGTATTACAGGGCCAACAAGAGATTTTGAGCTTTACCAAAGGAACAGCAGAACATGCATCTCCAAGAACCCCCACTTAATCTAGAATGAGAATTTGTAGGTTATTATAAACAGAAAAGACTGGAGAGAAGGGGCAAAATACAGAGGTTGGTATACCTTGTTTTTATGCTCTTACTTTCTTACTTTAGAAGTCTGACATTTTTCTTTTGAAAATATTCTTTCCTTCATGAAAATGGACACCTAGTATAAGACATATAGGATAATCAGCAGTCTTACTCTCTAAAATTGGCTCAAACCTTATTGTTTAGGACAAGCTCTTCTCTAAAACCCTTAAATACAGTTATCTCCTCTGCTGCCAATCCAACATTTGCGACAGCCTCGATAGCTTATTCTCTGCTGCCAAACCTGCCTCCAGTCACACTTTTCTGGTGCAACTAAGGAGTCACAGATTTATTTATCCTCTAAAACTGTGGGCTGTATTTATCCTCTAAATCTGAACAAGCATGTAGCAGTAGAGCAAAGGCTCCTTTGTGGAGAAAGCATATAATCTGGAAGACAGACGGGTGTCTCTCCTGCTTGATGCTGCTCACAGACAGCAGAGCAAAGGAAAATAAGTGTTTGATTCACTCTCTCACGCACTACACCATCAAGTGAGTCAGTTAATCAGAAAACCTGATTTAACCATTCTCAAGTGATTTCACTTAAACTGTGAAGTATCATCCTCTTTTGGTATTTGCACTTTCTCCAGCAGTGGGGCAGGTCTGAACTTCAGAGATGAAAGGTCCCAATGATGGGCATGAATTTATCCAAGTTAAAATTTACCTTTAATTAACGTCTTTATACTTTCTTTTCTGACACAGGAGAGCACGTCTCATATTTAGAAACAGTTTTTAATACAGTCCAGAGTTCTCTTCCCCTGCAGAGCCAGCTCACCATATCCACTAACCTGACTGAGCATTTCTGGCAGCAGCTCCTCCTGGTGCAAAAGGCTGGAGGCTCCCAGGGCTGCCAACTCAGCTTCAGCTGAACCTGGGGGAGATCTCACAACACTTTGGACAAAGCCCTGTAGGTAAGACAAGAGCTGGGAGCAGCAGTTGGCCACCCCTGGTGTCAAGGAGATGTGCCAGCCTCTCACAGCAATTACAAAGTGTTAGTCCACCAACACAAAAAAATATTGGCAAGATGTAGCTGCCTTTGTAGAATCAGTTTACCTAAGATGGGAAGACAGAATAGATGAATTACTTACGAGCAGCTGATCAACTTTTTCATCTGAATTTGTATTTTAACCCACACAACTCTCAAAACAAACACATCAATAGATACTCTTTTTATAATTCACATCAATGGCCCTCACATGAACCTATCATTTCAGAAGATGAAATCTTTCCTGTTTAAAATTTCAGATTGGCAGGACTCAGGAGTCACACTAAGAGGGCCATAGGTAATATCCTTTTACCACCTAGATTCACAGATTGCCAGCAAGAAATAACTGTGAAATTTATATTGCAAATTATTAGATTTACAGTCTTTGAAAACCTGACAGGTTTTTTTCCCCATTCTGACTTGAGTGCTAAACAGCAGAGGAGGTGCTATAAAACATCAAGAGTCTATCACACCCTCTATTCTGTGTATCTTATTTCTCAGCAGAGTTTAGAAGGAGATGCAGGACAAGCCTGCAAAGTCCATAAGCCAAGTATTGCTCCTAGCCCAATAAATTAACCTTCAACAAAATTATTCCATCCCTCCCCATCATGTTTTATTCTCTTTATTTTTTGATTTGAGATGTTAAGCCATTACATCAACTCAGGAGTAAAACAAATAAGGTCTGTTTCTTCAGATGGTCTGATCAAGGTAACATTGGATAATCACAGGGCAAAGCCTAAAACCCAGCCTGAAAATCTCTAAGTCCTGAAAATAAGCTAACAGGATTTGCTTATTTAAGTTTGGAAGTCCAAGTGTGTAAAACCTGGAGCACTTCACTAAATTCCTCCCCAGGTAAAAAGACCAAGTCAGCTCACTGAAGTGAGCAGGAATTATATGCAGCTGAGAAACCAAAGGTTTTCTCTAGGTTTCCTGGGGAGGCCTACCTTACAGCAAGGTCAGTGAAAAAAACCTTTCAAATTCAGATTTGCAAAGGTGGCCCCATAAATCTGGCAGAACAGCTTATGGCAAGCTCTGGTATTGCACCTTCTTTTTGTCTTTAGGTGCATAAAATGTATATCAACACCTCCTCTGACAGGATCACTTTGCTTGTTTTTGTGTATTTAGGATTTATATAGTAGTGTTTAATCAGATCTTACAACTTCTCTGCTTTTACATACACAGGTACTTGACTACTGAAAGGCTTTGCCTCACATTCTACAATTTAACTACAGCTATTTTCAAATTAATGTTTTCAAATGTTCTATTTTCACATTTATCTTCTGCCAGAAATATTGTCTGGCATGGTATTAAATAAGGGAAAAAATTATTCCAGATGATATGTCATGGCAATCACAGCAAACAGAAGTCATAGACTTTGAGAACATCATTATAAGCTGATCATCCTTTAAAAATATTTAACAAAAAGCTCCTGGGTCTGCTTTAGCAGCTGAACCTGAACTCAGCGAGGAAGTGACTGAACAGAATCAGACATTCTCATTAAGTAAAATTAGCCAAGTGCAATTTGCCTGGCTGGTTCCCTCTATGTATTAGCATTTATATTCAGTCAATGATGAGCATAATCAGGTTTTTTGAACATAAAGGAAAAGTCTCCTCAAAACCCATAAACCTATCAGGTTTATTAGTAACAGTTTGCACTTCCATTGTAAAAAGGCAGTTAAGAAACTGAAGAAAATTGCCTGTTCAGAAGTGTATCTGAGTAGCTACCAGCAATCTTTCCTCATAGCAGGAACATGACCTCACATACATGCTGGCTGATTGCTGTCAGATTTACTGGAGACAAAAGGAGATATTTCACTAAAGGGCAAATGCCAGGAGCTACAAAGAGCTGCCACAGGGCCTCACTGGAAGGGACAGGTTTGCCCTCTGATTGCAAAGATTGGATCACAAGGTCTTTTCCCTCCTTCCTCAATGAATGCATCTCTAAGGGCTGTCAGGCCCAAAAAACAGAAAAGGAAATGTGGTGGCATCTAAGGAGATAAGCATCAGCAACACTGCTGACATGACAAATAGAGAGCAGAAACAGCCCCTGAGAGCCTGGTCCTGCTGGAGGGCACTTCCCTGCAACAGCAGCAGCAGAGCTGAAGGTGAGAGGCTGCAGGAGCACCCAGATGTGGCAGGAAGGTGCTGCTGATACCTCCATCAAATGTAACCCCACACCCCTTCTGAACATCAGAAGGGAAGCAAAAACATTTCATAGATTTTAAGAGAAGCTATGGAAAGCAGCACTGATGAAAAAAAAAGGTTCCACACAAATAGCTTGTTTTGTAAAATTCAACTTGGTAATGCTCCTGTCAGACAGCTGGACACAAAGTATGTCCTAACACGTTGAGAGCTTTGAAATTTGTTATAAATTATGCCTCAGTGCATCCTGGCTTTCAAAGCATTACAGCAACAAAACCTGGCCAAAGGAACAGCATTGCTGCAGCCCTTCCCACATGCACTGCACACCTACGAGGCATAAGGAAAAAAACAACTTAATGACAATCACCCCAGAATTAGACTTTGTAACTCTGGTTGTTCTCTTAAGGCAGACAACTGCTTTATCTGAGCAGCATGAAATGAGGCTTTGACCCTCTATTGTTTGCTCCTCTTTCCTTGGGTTCATGGCTAACTGCTCTCTTTACAGCATGTTTCTATAGTGACCAACTGCTGAACTGATACTCAATATATTTCACTTTTCACCTGCCATACTTCAGATTTGGAAACTCAGAATGTTATTTAAACAATATTCCAAAAACTTACCCTCAGGCTGTAGTAAGAGATGGCACATGATGAAGCAATGGTGGATACTTCATCACTCTAACTTCCCCAGCTCTTGAAAAAAAACAAATAAATGCACCATTTATAGATGAAAGAAAATTTATCACAACTCAGTAACAATTACTTGAGAAGCCAATACATAAGGGATCAGGAAGAAACAAATTTCCAATATCTCAGAGAAGTACCAGACTCCTCCCTTTCAGGCAAGCATTTAATTTCTCCAGCAGCTTTTTTATTGTGCCTCAGTTGCATTAAGAGCACTTTGCCTCACGTACAGCCCCTTCCTAGAGTAACAACCAGGACAGCTTTTACAGGAGGATAAAGCACTGTGGTCCCCAACGGAGACAGGAGCCCATTTTTAAACCCATCTGGCAATGAATCATCCTCCCAAGATAAAGACTGAAACATTAAGAGGGGAATACAGTAGGTAGAAGTAATGCAGAAACAATTTCAAAAAGTCAGCTGGTTCAAGTTTAACACATGCAAATAAACATTATGAGAGGGGAAACAAGAGTGAGATGTGAAGCACTGAGCAGGAAGATCAGGTGTATTTATCTTCCTGGAAGCTGGAAGATATTAAACTGTGCTTTCTGCTAAATTGCTGCTGCCAGTTATTGACAAAGTTGTCAATTATCCAGGATTATTTAGACTGATGATACCTGAAGAAATGAGGATTTAGAAACACTTGGGACTAAAAGGGGAGATAGGAATACCCTGCAGATGATAAATGGAGTGGATTGAAAGAAAAAGAACAAAGAGACACTTTCAGAGGGTATAATTAAATATCCTTAATTAACATATTACACTACTACAATGAAACCAACTTTCAAAGCTGGATTTTAGAAAATAATTATAACTGAGTGGATGAAAGACTAAGACCCTTCTATACCATAAGACTGGCATAGAATTTATTCAGATAACTTCTATTTTGCTAATGTTTAAATAACATAATTATACTTTAAAATTGCACTGACTGTGCAGGTCTGCAAGCAGACAGATATTAAATCACCATTAGATGGATTTTACTGAAATTGGTCAGACCATGCATTAAGTAAAGAGGACAGTGCTTGATTTCAATAGCTGAGTAATCATGTAGCTTAATGCACATGGATAAAGCAGGTACCAACAGGTATGTAAGTTATGTAGCAACAGGGACAATGTTTTTAAATTGGTCCAGGAATAAGAATTCATTCTGAGCAGGGATTTGTAAAGCATCTTGTAATTCTTGGAAGAAGCTTCTTACAACATCACAAAGCTCTGCTCTATGAAAACATACTCTGCTGGAGTAAGGGATACTTGCTACCACAATTTTTTCAACAGAATGAAAGATATTTTACCATGTTCATGAAGGGACAGTTGACAGGTTAGGATTTCAATGCAAGACTTGCAGTAGTTAGGCCTAAATCATAGTTTTGGCATTATTTGGACACATAAGTATCTTAGCTCCTGTCTACCTCTCTTATATACAACGTGTCACAGCTGAGACAGCCACAATACACAGAGCATCATCGTACAATTCCAGAAAGCTTCAACCCATGCAGAGTAGCACCTCACCATTTCAGAAGGCTTCAAGCATCTGCCCTTCTTGTTCTTCAGCCCAGCCTTTTATCCCCTCATGCTGATGCCCTGCACCTGTGTGCCCTCTGTTCCCTGGGTGGTTGCTCAGTGCCCCTGGGCACTCCATGGCTCATTGCTGGCAGTGCTGCTCACCTGCTGCTCACAGCTGCACCCACTGGGGATGAGGCTGGGCCAGCCCCACTCCCAGTCACCACAAACTGGGGACCTACAGCAATGGAGCAGCAGTTTCACCCTCCCAGGCTACCTAAATCCACAGCCAAGGTATCAGGGATACAATTGATACAGGGATGTACAGCACAAAAAACATTGACATAGAGGCTGTCAGGTATGATTCTATATGGCAACACCCCAGTATTACTTATACAACCATTCCAAAATAATTTTGTTACTCACATTACATAAATTGCATATTACCAGGGTTTATCTGCCACACTATCAGGAATTCAAGTTACTTTCATTAATCAGGAAGAACAGATGCAGAATGCCAGCTGAAGGTGTTTAGGAAAGGTGAAGAAGCCAAGCAGAAGCCAGCAAAGCCTAGACAGAACATGCTGACAAGACAGAGAGGGCACTGAAACACTAAATTGGCTATTTCAGGTAATCATCACTGAAGATCAATGTACTTCAGACTGTATCTGTCCACACAGCTCCTCCCTCAGTCTGTGTCTGAAGTCACAGGGAAGTGTGTAATGAAATACATTATTTCAACAGAGCATATAAGCTTTAAAAAAAATTTATAATGGCTGTTGCAGCAGCCAATTCCAAATGCAATTTATAAATACAGAATTCCTCAGTCTTTTTATTGCCATTTTCTACATATCATAAGTAGAAAAGTTTAGGAAATAAAAGGAAAAACCCCCAACAACAAACCACTAACACTTCATTTTGGTTTGCTTGGCCTTAATTTTTCTGCAAGACATGGCACCCCTCTGCTGGGCAAGAGCAGATCTAGCAGCAGGGAGGGGTGAACCAAAACTGATGGAACAGTAAAATAAAATCAGCCTGTGCAGACTGAAAAGATATGTAAGGAAAGAGGACTGAGGCAATGTATGGCTGCCCAAATGCCTGAGAAAATAAAGGGCCCAGGTGTGAACCATTAAACAAACAGAATTCAGACTTTAGACTTATTTCTCCAGAAAGTAACATTTTTCATAACATCTTTGAAATTAGTTACCTTGAAGGAACTGCCATTTTGAAAAACACCAGTTCTCTAACTCCAAAAGCAACTGTTGCAATATTTAGAATAACAGGACATTGAAAGAGTTCCCTAAAGTGAAAGACTTTTGCCCATGAAGAAGTTGAATTATGAGCTATGAAGCCTTCACTGCATCAATCTGGCAATGCATCAGCATAAATGCTTATGCATTCATAACATTCTTTTCCAGGAGAATGTATGACAAACCTTAAGCAAACCTTCAGAATAGTTATCTTTTTTCCTTTAGCCATTACTTTATTTTTAACATGACAACCATAGGACAGATACAGGACAATTTCAGACGTCAGCAGTGATGCAGAGGAAAAAACTAAGTCCTCCCAGAACCATGTATGGTATCACACACATCTTTGGGACATGTCAGTTAAATCCTCCTCTGCCCTCTGAAGCATGATAAATAGAGAAGTTCAGCCTTTTTCTCATCAGCCCTGAAACTGGAGTATAGTTGCCCATTTTGTTTCAGACTTCTTGTTTTGTTGTGTTCTACAAATGACTCAGCTCTGTTCTCTAGGGGTTGCACTACTATTCATTTTTAGACCAAGGAAAGATTATAAAAAAGGCAGTTTCAAAGAAGCATTCTATGAAGACGTTTCTAGGAAACAACTCTTTTCTTTGTTAAAAATATAAGCTTTATAAATATAAGCTTTTTTATAAAAGCTTGTTTTTAATAAAGGGACTTTCTGTGCCTTTATTAAAAACACTCATTACAGGTGACATACAATTGGCAAAGATATATATGACCATATCTCTACTTTTAAGGAAACTATTTACAGACTATTACAAAGTGCCCCCACGTGTGCAATGACCAGGTCCTGCGCTGGTTTTTCACACTGAAATCTTCTGGTTTTCTTTCCGTTGCTCAGGAGATTCTACTTTCAGTTTGTCTGTGTGATCAACAACAGCACACTGGCTTCAAAAGACATTTATTTTAGATGCCTGTAAGTGCCCACAGTGAAAAGCTGCACCTGCTGTGAGATATCAGAGAGAAGAGTCTCTTTTATGTCTCTGCCATCCAGGTTTGTCCTTCTGTACCACTTCCCATATGGAAGGCTGTCATTCCAAGCCCCTCGCTGTGTTAACCAACATTTCCTCCACTAAAAAACACATTTCCTAAACAATTTGTTTAGGGACCAGGAAATAGGACAAATCTTACCCATAGGAAACCATCCAGAGCAGAAGGAAGTCTGTAGTGACAGAAGTAGATACAGTCTCAGTTTTCTAACCAAACCTACAGAAAAACTTCAACTGTACAGCACCTATATTAACAAGGGGAGGGGACAGAAGTATCTTCCTGTAGTCATTAGCCACACTCTCAACAGCACTGCATCAAGTAAGAAAGAATATCAGTCCATGTACCAGGATGCTTTTTCCTATTTCCTACTCTTGTTTTAGGTCAACTGGAAGCTTCTTTCTTCAGTTTTTCTAAAATCTCATGTGGTGTTGCTGATACCGATATCTTCACCACTTTGTCACGAGATTTACCGCCCTGGTTTAGACAAACACAGAAAAAACCCATCTTTCAGAGAATCACCCTTTAAGGTAAGAAAACAGTGCAATTTATAAGATGCTGATCAACAAATGAAGCAGTTTGCCCGTGATTTAGGAAAAACAAGACTCAAATCTTTTTGTCTCTACCTTTTCACAACATTTCCTTGGTCATCTTATCCTTTACTATTAGGCTTTAAAAGACTTCTATAACTACTCCATTAAACCAACAGATAAAAATAAAAAGCACCATTTTTCATTGTGCTCTTGTGCTTATAAACTATAAATGAAAATGGCTGGAAAGACTGACTCCAAGTACAATGAATTAATAAAGCAAATTATTTATTCAGTGCAATGAATAAAACAAAGAGTTTCCACTCACCAAAGTCAAGACATATAAATTCTAATACAGAGAAACTCTTGAGGCCCAGCTACAACCCAAGTGCTTACATATGCTCTTGCTTATGTGTGACAGTTAAATGTCAGAATCAAATACAGAAGTTTATAAAAAAAAGTGAAAAGTTAATAAAATGCACATTCTCTGCAGAACACAAATTCTGTAAATTCATTTGACATGAAAACAAGAGAATCTTGAAGGACACAGAAAACATGAACTACAGAGATTTGCAAAACATTATCATGATAACCCTTCCGGTTAAAAGATCTCAAGATCTGCCATAGTTCTTGCTACACTAAATTTGTTCTCAATGAATCATTCTATTAACTCAACTAAACTTTTTAAAGTGTCTTTCAGACTGAACTTGGAGTAGCTCCCTGTACTCAATGTGTAAGTTTCAAAATCTTGAATTTCAACAGCAGTAGGGCAAAGCTGAAAGGAAAAAAAGGAAGTACCTTCTCTAAAACAACATCACTCTTCTTCACTTCAAGCACCTTAGCGAGGTAGCGACACAGCTCTGCATTTGCCTCCCCTTCCGATGGAGGTGCAGCAATAGCTACACCTACTGCCTCTGCTGTCACATCTATAGAAAATAGTTGGAGGATTTTATGCTCAAAATATTCAAAACATCATAGTTTCCTAAAAATGAACGTTTATGCTTTCGAAAGCATTTTGATTTAAAACCGAGTAAATGTATAGATTAGCAGGTGAAGAATTTTCACATTTCATGAATTCCCTTGATTGTTGGCCACTACAATCAAATATAAATTCCTGACAATACAAGCAGTGATTGTCCTGCTTGGCACCACGTAACACGACTCAAATGAGGTTAGCCCCCACCTCCACCCCAAAAGCCGCTTGTTAAATCAGTCTGCTCAGAGAGTCACGCTGTCAGTAAATTCCCCGTAAATTCCCAAGGGGCCTGGACACTGCCACAGCCCGTGGGTGCCGCACACACGGGGGATGTCACAGCAGTCCCAATGCGTGCAGGAGCAAGGCCAGGGCTGTAGAGGGAGAGCACGTTTTATTAGATCCAACTTTTATGGCTCTAATAAAACCGCACGGACCCTTGAGACACAAACGGCCTGCACGAAACCACAGAAGCCAAACGGAAGGATTCAGGATCAGGATTTACCCCGTGCTCACCGCGCCACCCAGCGCTGTACACGGGGGAGAGCCGAACTCCTCGCTTCAGTTTCCGGATGGGATTTTGCGCTTTCCCTCCCTCCGCCCCTGTTCCTCAGGGTGCAGCGATGCAGTGCCCGGTGCTCCGGCCCGCAGACCCACCTGTGACGGCGCTGCAGCGGGCACCGGGCTTGGCGCGCACCGCCACCCTCACGGAGCCGCCGCCCGCCGCCGCCACCGGTCCCGCGGCGGCGCCCGGCTCCGCGGGGCCCTTGGCGGCTGCTTTTCCCTGAAACAGAGGAACAGGCACGGTCACCGCGGGCACCACCCGCCCCTGCCCCCCTTCCCTCTCCTGGCCCTGCCCGCACCTTCCCGGGCATGGCCCCGCCGCTCCGTACCGGCGCCGCCCGCGCCCACAGGAACCCAGCGAGGCTCCGCATGGCCGGGGCGGCCCTTCCGGCAACCGTGCCGGGCCCGCCCCGAGGCGCCTGCGCGCTCCGCACGGCCCGGCCGGGCCGGCCCTGTGCCCACAGCGGCTGCTCCGGGCCAGCCGAGCTCTGTGCCCACAGCGGGTGCTCCGGGCCAGCCGAGCTCTGTGCCCACAGCGGGTGCTCCGGGCCAGCCGAGCTCTGTGCCCGCAGCGGGTGCTCCTGGACAGGCCGGCCGGGCCGGCCCTGTGCCCACAGCGGGTGCTCCGGGACAGCCGAGCTCTGTGCCCACAGCGGCTGCTCCGGGACAGCCGAGCTCTGTGCCCACAGTGGCTGCTCCGGGCCAGCCGAGCTCTGTGCCCACAGCGGGTGCTCCGGGCCAGCCGAGCTCTGTGCCCACAGCGGGTGCTCCGGGACAGCCGAGCTCTGTGCCCACAGCAGCTGCTCCGGGACAGGCGAGCTCTGTGCCCACAGCGGGTACTCCGGGCCAGCCGAGCTCTGTGCCCACAGCGGGTACTCCGGGACAGCCTCTCCCTGTCTCTCCCGCACGGCCCGGCCGAGCCCCGTCTCTGTCCCGGAACAGCGCCGTGCCCAGGGACAGGAGAGCGCTGGCGGAGTGTGCACAGAGCCGGATGTTCAACACACAGCCTTTGGACACCCCAAACCTGTGTGACTTCCCCCTTAAGAAAGGAAATTTTCTTATTTTGTCTCCTGCATTCTTAAATTTTAGTATAACGTGGGAGAGGGTACAGGTCTTTGTACACCAAGCCATTATGTTACCACATGGTACATACTGCAAAGCACTAAATACTATATACATACAGCAATTGCATCAATTAGTGTATGCAATCTGTAAAACTCCTTGCACACCAATAATCCTTAGGTTTATACTCATATTTTTAGTACTAGAATATCCAATGATAAAATAACATCATTACAAGTCTCGTATTCTCATTTTCACATTATACATCTTTTATAGGCACATATGTATATATACAGTGGCTATTTGCATAACCAGTTCTATATTCCAAAACAGCCCTTCTGAATTAAGAGAGATTCGGGAAAGATCTGTTTCTTTCTGAATTTGACTTAATATTTATTTCTTCAGTGCTGCTGCAGATGTTCTCTGCAGTGCAAAGTCCATTAATTCTCCACGGCTCTTGGAAAAAGTCAAGATGATGGCAATATGAATGCAGCTTTGCTGACAGACTTCAAAAAATACAATAGCAATCCATGTCCATAGGGTCAATCCAAGGTCATTTTGGAAAGAAGTGCAAGATGGGACTACAGCAGCAGCTTTACTGTCTTTTAAGGACAGATTGGAGAAAACATACACAAGTTGTTCATAATAAGTAAGGATTTTCCAGTTCAAAAAATGAATTTTACTACATGAGAAACAAAGGGGTGAAAACACAAAGTAATTAACCAACCACAAGGTACTACTTAAAACAAATTTTTCAATATACAGAGTACTTATTCCATTAACATTTTGTTTAGAGGAAAAACTAAATTACAATCTACCAATAACGATGCGGAAAAAAATAGCTTTTCTGGTACCCCTCAAACAAATTAGTTTTTTTTTTTTTACATATTAAAGTAATTCAACAGAATTTTTTTAACTGCTGCCAATAGTGAGCTGAAGTCCACTGAGACACCAACACATTCCAGATCATCATGTGAAACTAAGTATAAAATATTATTTCTGGTATCTGTCCATCTTCTATTGATGTACCATTGTTGTTACCTGGTGAACTATAAAAGACAAAGCATGTTTTGCTAGCAGTAGGAGATTCGTGGATCACTTTCTTCAAACCTTTTGTTCCATAGTGGGAATCAGGACCCTGAAAAACATCACAAGAGATTAGCAACAGAATGGAAGTGGGCAAGACCCAAAAATTGCTGATGGTCAAACACAACTGACTTGGGCTATTTTAGTAGTATAAAATTTCTGTACCCACATCATATAAATTATATACAAAATCACAGGCAACAGAAGCAAGGGCCTATGTCTAAATAATAAAAATATATTTTTCTGACAGCAGACTTAAACCAGTTGATTTTATCCAACTAGTAATGAATGCTTTCAAGTATTTCTCCTTATCACACAGGCTGTCTGTATTCTTTAGTTCCCTGACTCAGCTGCTTTTTATGTGCAGAATTTTTTCCAGCCCACCAAACTCTGATTTCTGCTTAGGGAATTATATTTAGAAGAACATTAAAATATTTTTGAGAAATAAATTTGTCCACAACACTAAGAGAAGACTTTCTAAGAACAAGTAATTCTTGTCTATTATTTCAGCTCCAGTATATAAAAAGAAATAAAAAAAGCTGTTTTCTTGAATTTAGTTAGTGGTTAGAATATCCTTGATAAAAGAAAACAAACTTAAATTTTGATAGAGAGCTGCCAGATTACATTTTCTAGATAGTGCTTTTTTCCCACACAGAACCAGTGACCTCCATTAGAACTATTCTAACTCCCACATCCAACAAAATTGGGAAGGCACAAAGGATCCAGTGAATGATGATTCCATGTTGTGGCCCAGAAGAGATGTAACAATCTTACAAATTACAGCAGAGCTCTAACTGCGTCCTTCTTTAGCCCTAACGTTAAAATCAATTCGAGATTTAGAAGACGCTTTCCCATCAGAAGACTGTTAAAAGAATAACTCTTGCATCAAAGTAACACTTTCTTCTGTCCTGTTAGACATTCTTACTTTCAAGGTTGCACAAGCTGTGTAGCAAACCGTGGGCAGGATCTCTATGGGCTCCTTGAACATAACTCTGAAGGTGCTGGCTGTTCCATCACAGCTAAATCCAGTGTCGTTCTGTCCCAGCGTCTGGTTCTTCTCATAATCAATGATCTGGGCCAAAGCAGGAACATTGTAGCTTTATGTAGCTTTATGGCATGAGAAAGGTTCTGACTGCATGCACGTGAGAAGGTTACAAGCAAACACTTGCCTACCCCACCCAGCCTAACACAAGGACAGTGCAGTCTCAGCTGGAAGGGAGCTGAGATTTCCTGACAGCCCTGGAGCTGACACAGCAGCTGGGAGCGATGGCTCTGGGCACTGCGCCAGCCAGGTGAAAGTCTGTGCTTGGGAGATGGAGAACAGCTCTCACACCTTCAGCTCCTGACCTGCATATACAACATCTAATCCTGTGCTTAGGTTTGCTGATCTCTGTACACTTTCACAGCCCACATGAGGGAATCTCATTTGCTGCCCGTGGCTAGTTTATAAAACAAGTTTTTACAGATAATGTTGGCAGTCAATGACACCTTCATAAAAGAAAACAAAAACTTGTGCTGTTATGTTTTATACAATTTATTTCTAATCTTGATTCAGTATAAAAGTTCTACTCAGATCACACAATGTTTATTTTGCCTTCAATTTCAGTGTCGAGTAAGAATCACTAGTTCCAGTGTAGTAATAGCACAAGGTAAAACTGTGCTGGTCATGTAACTCTAAGATCTTGTTAAAAAGCTTAGAATCTAAACAAAACTAATCTCTACAAGAAAAATAATTCAAATAGACTGAAATTCCACACTCAAAATGGAAAAAAAATATAGTGCTGGATCAATACTCCTAGAAGACAATCCTGACCACACATGCTAGGGGATCTAACAGGCTACAAGAGCAGGAAATATGATTTTAGTGGTGTCTTCAATTGCCTGCTGGGACCAGGCAAGGGTCACATCAGGACATGAAGCAGGGGGACATTTTTAGATGCTATCACTGGCCACTTCATGAGCCTGCTAACCAATTGCTCAGCAGGAAGAAACGCAACCCTTGATTTGGTACTGAGTGATGAGCAGGATCAGATTCAAAATTTCATAATGGAAACACTATGTAACAGTGTCCATAATATACTGAGAGTCAACACTCCCACATGAACAACAAAAGCAAATCCCCCACAGCTGTGCTAAACTTCAAAAAGAGAAAAATGAGGAGGCTTGTTCAAAAGAAACTAAAAGGAAAAATTACGAAAATCAAATCTTTCTAAGAAGCACACAGGCTACTGAAGAACATAACATACCCAAGTACAATATCAGTACATATTCCCTATTAGGAAAGGCTTGAGAAAAGAGGAAAAAAGATGGATGTTGGGAAACACCTACACTGAAAATGATTGAAAGACAGGAGAATACAGGAGAAAGGGAGCAGTGTTCCATAGTGTTCTTATGCCTTCTCACCCACTTATGCTCACTTGTGACAAAACACAGCTTAGACTCCTGGCCAATCAATTGCTCCCTCCCAAATATAGACCAAAGAGCTAGTGCTTCTGCAAGTGCTACAAGTGTAGCTTCCTTCTGTAAGTTCCTACAAGTGTACAAGCCTATTTAAACATAATACACTGTACCTGTATATTAACTTGATAGTCTGTGGGTCCATGAATAGATCCATATAATCCAAATCCCACTATGGAAATTCTTCTGTTAACTGTGAACCTGATAAGACACAAGAAAGGAATTCAAATAACTCTGGTGAGTGTGTTACCTTACTTCAAGTAGGAAAAAGACTCCCACTGAAGAGTAGGGAAGTAAACTGAGAATGGCATTGCATTGTTTTTAAATAGCATTTTTTGTTTAGATTTCAATACTAAGAAAAATGCTTTGCCAGCTTCATAGGTTAAAGCTTTGCTAATTCCTCAAGATATTCAGTATTAATAAACAAAACATAACTAGATTCTTTTCAGTATCTCCAAAATGAAAACAGATCAAAACTTGGTATTTCAAAAAGAAATATCCAGACAACACTCAATCATTCTAGAATGCACCCAATCCTCCCGAACCTCATTCTTGTTTTTATCTCATGTCTGTAATAGCTAAAAAAATGGAAAAGATAAAATGTGTGCAACAGAGCCAGCATGTTTGCTACTGTATCTTATACCAAAAAGTCAAAGTTGAATGATTTGTTCCCTTTCTCCTTTCCCCCCACCCATTTCTGTCTCTCCTTCACAGAGTTTCTGAAGCCCCACCTGATCCGGTCACTCGTTCCGCTGTAGCCCCAGCGACTCTCCACCTGCTGGAACCTGTTAATGCTGCATTCTTTTCCTCTAAGGCAACATCTCGGTCGGTCAATATAATCTACTTTAGGTTTGGGATTGACAGTAAAGTGCAGAAAGAGATTTACTACTTCCCGATCTGACAAGATTCCAGACTGAGCAGGGCCTGTGGAAACATAAAACTTATAAGATGGTTGGAAGGATTACTCCAGCTGTTGTATTTAAACCACACATATCACAAACTGAAGACAACAATAATATTTTCCAACGGCCAGAGCATAATCTGCAGAAGGTTTTGCTTTCGTTTGTGCATCCCAACTGCTATTAGTACAATATTAATAACAGAACTGAGTGTTAAGCATCTAAACACAGTTAAACAGCACTGAGAGATGGTCTAACAGTAAGACAAAGAACTCCAAAACTCACCTGCTGCAAACTCTTCAATAGTCATTAATGGAAAACGGATTAAGGAAAGAGCTCTTCCAAGGACTTTCTGTTTGTTCCCGAATGTCACAGGCAGTTGTTGTCTTTGACATTCTGCTTCTGCCCAGCGAACAACAGCTCCAAAGAGCCTACTTTCTCGAATACTGAGAGTGTCCCTTTCTAGAACTGCACATAATGTGTCTAAAGAAAAAAATATTAGCAGCTTTACATCAGTTTTCATCCAAGCCAGTAACAGTGCTACACTATGTAAGCTTAAAATACTAATTACACACTAAGAACATTCATAACAAGACTATTAGCTTTGTCTTATTATTATGTGTGTATATATATTACACATAATTTATCTTACATAAAAAATAATCTCTCAACGACATATAGATACCAAACTAAAAGTCAATTTTCCTGCTATGAAGACAGGATATGAGCTTTCTTCTTGATTCCTAAGGATGTAACTAATCTCTATAGTGATAACAACTATCCTGAAGGATTTCCATTGCTAGGGCAAGATCAAAACTGAAAGTGACCAAACACTGAATGCACACTACTGAAAAACCAGGTTACTCATGATGACACTGAAAAACCAAGTTACTCACAATGACAGTGTCATAATCTCATCTGGGCAGCCACCTGCCCATCTGGATCAACTATAGCCACAAGCAGCAGTGGTTCACAAAAACCAGTTTAAAGATACAAGCAAGTCATCTTAAGCACTGACATATTTGCTATCCACAAAGCTTGAAGGTGAAACACAAGATCTGAGGCAAAGTACATGTTTAAAAAGCAACTTATTACTTCTTATTACTTATTACTTCTTCTGGCCTTCTTTGAATAATAGGTATGCACAAATTATCATTGAATACAAGCCAAAAAATAAATGGCTTCCTATATTCTGAATCTTCTGTCTTTGGGAATTTTTATCTGCCTTGAATTTAAGTAAGGCATGTTTGCAGTTACAGAAAATAGCATATTGGAAAGTCAAAACAGATTGAGACTTACCAAGACTAAAGATTGCTCAGTCTGAGTACAAATCCTACTGATCATGAATTAACAATGGTTTTAAAATTTCTTTATGCAGTGAAACACCTTCCTTTAGTCTGAATTTTTCCCACAATCTAGTTGAATTGGAGTAAAACCTTAGATACATATAGTAGCAATGAAATTGAGTAAGTAAATTTACAACTGCTAGCTTTTGATAGAAGATTAAACAGAGAAACTAGCAGTTCATGTATTCATTTTTTAGAGCAATTTTCATTAATTGTACCTGATCTGTGCAACTGAATAGATAAATACCATGTGGCAACAGAACAGTATGATTCCTGTTGCACATGAAAAGCAGATATGGATGCCTCAGGCATGAAGCACAACCCTCGGCAAGTGAAAGCTTTGGCTTCAATGAAGTGTGGTGTCACCACAGTGGGAGCCCTGGGACACCACCACTACTGAAATGGAGACACTGTGCAGTGGAGCCCAGCTCAGGAGTGAAGCTCAAGAAGGGAAGAAGTGCTTGGGACTCTGCACACTCAGATGGGGGAAGGAACTATCCTGGGGCACTGTCATTTCATGGACACACAAGTGACTTACCTATGTCGATATCTGTAAAGCCTTCTGCACTTATGGCATCCATGGTGCTCTTGTCTATTGTGTCGAGACAAAGACTAGCAAGCTGAGGTTCATCAAACAAACGAGCCTGGAAAGATAAAGAAATACATCTTAAGCATAAAGCTGACAAACTGCTAATCTTAAAAAGCAAGCATTTTACCTCTAGTATAGACATAATTGAGATAAGTTGTCTAAGTACTCTTTGTGTTTATACCTTAAAGAGCACTTAAAATCTCAAAGGAGTACATAGTTAAGGAGAATTAGTAATTTTCCTCCAGTTGGGAATTTATTCTTCTAGTAAATCAAAACTAAGCTTAAATTTACCTACTTGAGTAAGCAGCATAAAGGCATTATCTGCTCGGAGATGCTTTGTTAGGAAATCCACACAATGTGCTTCCAGGGCAGGGACTGCATACTTCTTAGCAGTGTATAAAGTAGTCATGACTGTTTCTGGACCAATTTGAACTTCATCTGAATAAAGAAACCTAGAAATCAATACACAAATACAGATTATAAAAACGTATCTTTAGAGGGGCAGCCAAGCGTAACAGTATCTTTGCATTTAGAAAACAGCCCAAAGATTTGCACTGAGAACAGTGCAACAGCTGACCTCATAGCATCTTTATAAATAAAGAAGGTAAGTTAAAAGGTTCAAGAAAGACTATTATGTTAACCTAATGGCATACATTTGTTTTAAATATGTATTACTCCCTAGGACTGATCTGGTTGTACTAGTTATACATAGCTCCCCAACTGTAAACAACAGCTGAGCTGCAGAATTACTTAACCTACAAATGCATGCTCTCAGTTCATCAGGAAAATATGAATGCACACTCCTCTGTGGCTGTACTCCTGAAATGCATTTACTGACAGTGCACACTGGCTTCCCCTCCATGAGGGAATAGTGTCAAGGACTTAGATTGTGAGAACATCTTACGTCAAAGTTACCCCTCTGTAGTATTCAGAGAGGAAAGGGAGTACATTCTAGCACATGACCTTGACTCTTCTGCCACGCTCTGGCTTGTCTTCAGTGCCTGAGGCAAGAGGATTGGTTGAGATTTTAGCATAAGCTGTGAACCAGAATATAGGAACCTCCACCAATACCAGGGAAAAAACCTGTTTCCTGAGCAGTTGTTGTCTTTTTAAAAATAACTTTTCTTTGAGGTGACATTTAAGATAATTTTAGCGAAATTTCATCAGCCTTTCAGATAACAGTCAAGAATAGCCTGTGATTTACAAAAATACATTTGTCCCCAACACACATAGGTAATTAACTATAATAAACCAGAGCATACATACAAATGCAAGAATTCCACAATGAAAACTGTTGGGTTTTTTTTAAATAGAAGTTTCATGCTGAAGTTTCATCAGTTCAATTAGAACTGATTTATGAAAGCTATGAACTATTATTACCTGTTGATGAAAATGATGGGCTGACTTGTTCCTCACAACTGCTGACAAATTTACTTTTAAGAAACAAATATTTCACAGGTACACTTTTATATACTAAATTGACAAGCTCTTCATTAAAGCACTAGAACAGTGCATTTCCATTTTGGTTCTAAGATTTAAAATAATCAGTTTAAAATACCATAACTTTTGTTGCATGACTTTATAGGAGCTCAGAGTCCAAACCATGTAAAAGTTGATTAACAGGCTGTAAAAAAAGCAATACTGCCATGCAAACTACAGTATGCATTTTACCTAACAAAAAAAACCAAATCCCAAATTGGTTTTGGAACATGATTTTGGTTTTATTCCTTAAGTGAATCCAATCTGAAGCCAATGAAGTGACACACCAGAGGGGCTCATCTGGCTTGTGTTTCGCTTTCTGCTGTACCTTCCAAAGAAACAGGGTGCAGTCCTAGGTGTGTCTTCCCTGCACAAATCCCCTGCTCCTGTGTGCCAAGAGCTGTGTCTGTGCTACCTCTCCCCTCTGTGGCACGCCTGAACTAGCACAGCTTTCTGTTTACACCTCTGCTCCTCCTCCACTTAACTCAGTGGGACTGACAATCACTTCTCCTTCCCCCTCCCTTTCCCTTTGAGACAGAAACAGCCTAATTTTATTGGCATCCAGGATGAGGGAATGGGAAGCTGGGGGGTGTGTGTGCATAGTGGAAAAACATTCTTAGTGACCAGAACAAACAATTTTTCCAAGTGACCAGTCAATCACTCACTCTGTATAAGCCTCTCATACATTTTATGCTATTTTTCTTTACTCTCAGGTTAGTGCTTCCTTCTCCCCTTGTGTGAGCATCCTCTCAGTAGCCGAAATGTTTTCACCATTATAAAAGCATACAGGAATCTTTTTTTCAAGTTAGTCTTGGTTACCCCTTTATTTACTGCTTGCCAAAATTCTCTGAAAAGATTTTTGGAAGACAGACTGCTAACTTGTGCCATATCATCACTTTCCTTTATTCTGTGATCAAAGGACAAGTTAGCTTATTTTAGCTTATTGCAAAATATGAATGAAAACTTCAAAAAATATCTTAGTAAAACCAGCAAAAAGAAACCATAAAGCAGAAACCTAATGAGACAACTTGAATTTTCTTGATCATTGCTACTCATTTGATAGTGAGAAACACACACAACAGTTATTTCATTGGGAAATAGATTCAAATTTTGTGACTTTGATATTATTTCAGCTCTTAAGGATTTAGCTGTCAAATTCCTTTTTTTTTCATTAAAAAATCTTTTCCTTTAATTTACAAGTAGCATTTGCCAGTAGATCCTTATGAAACACATAAACTACAGACATGACTTAACAAAGCAAATAAAGTAAATAAAGTGGAAATGAGCTGAGGAACATTAAATAATTAGTAAATTATGCCTAGAAAGTTTTGCATTATTTAAACATTTCCTTTACTTGATGTTCATTTGCTATGTGTATTCAAAGATCCTGACTTAATTTCTAGCCAATATACTTCAAACTGGTATTTTCAAATATTAAAGAAATGTCCTGTGAAATGTAATTATCATTATCTGAGAGATTTACTAATGATAGATAAAAGAGATCAACAGTGCAAGGTATCATTCCTGCCTCTTTCAGTCAAGGAAAAGACCCCATGTTGTTTCCATCATGGAAAAAGTCCATTACTGGCAGGTATTACAGAAGTTTTCCCTAGATATGTTTCTAACAAGGTACTGCAATGTACATTTATTTCAATATAAGCTCAAAGAAATATACATAGCATGGAAGAGTGTCCTGAAGAGCTGGCACAGACAGGCAACCTGAGCTGTTTCAGCAGGCCACCAGTGTGGTGATTTTCAGGGAAGGCACGAGCCCAGTGAGCTCACTGACGCAGCTCCCCCGGCCATCACGCACTGGCAGCCCTACCAACACAAGTGCTTTTGGCTGCTCCTAACAACATCCCTTCATTCACTCCTCAGTGTTCAAATACCATCCTTCTTATCTTAGGAATCTCTTAGAAATCTCTGCTTCTGTGTTTCTATTTTCATTTTTATAACCACTTTTCACTGTCCAGCGTTTTTCCCACATATATAGATACGAACCTACACATGTGCACTGTCATTTACTTTTAACTTTCAGAACCAATTTGTTTGAAAGACACTTCCCACTACCTCTTGCTCCTCTGCACAAAAAATCCACAAAGAACACTTCATTTGCCAACAGCAACAGAAAGACAATGCTGCTCATGGGGTTTTTGTGCACATCACTTGCTTTATCTCCTGTGCCCGTGATTACCTAAGGACCAGGTGACGCTTCTAATTGTTCCTGTCTCTTAGGCCTCAGCAAAAGAAGAAAGTCTTGCCAAGAGTTTGGAGTTTTTCCTATTACAAAAAACTTTGAGACACTACATATTTATTTCCAGGAAATAGTATTACTTGTTTCCCAAATGTTCATTACAGAGAACGGTTTTATATATTTTATGGTTTATATTTTTTGCCTAGAAAAGTGGTTTCTCTGATAAGAACCTTAAGGTTATACAGTTTAGTCATATTACCACACCACAGCCCAAGGCACAAATAAACTATTAGCAATTGTTTCTATGAACACCACCAATTTTATTTGCCACTACGCTGAGTAAAGAGAAATGGTAGATGAACTCCTCAGTTTGTGAACACGGGAACTAGCAGATCCTACTCTGCCCAGACTAGAAATCACTAACACACTTTATATCTTTTCTGCTATCACTGCGCTCCCAGTGTCACACTCAGATGGCCTGGGAGTGAAAATCAGCTGGTTATTGCCTTCTGCTGCACGTTCCCTCTCTGCCCAAGTATGACTACAATGGGTGTTATTATGGCAAAAAGATGTAACAACTTATTATCATTGCTGACAAGGAAAAGCGAACAGGAAGATGACTAAGACTTCCAAGTAAGTATCAAATTTCAAGGTAAGTGTCAAATGAAACGAAAAGCTTGGTACAACAGCCTCTGTCCCTTCTTAGTCACTATTAGAAGATGGCTGGATAGTTGCAACACCAAGGGGACGCACTAATTCCCATCACTTAAATACTTTAACAAACCAAAACACTGAATCGAAGAGCCGAACCAGACACCCACCGAGTGCTTCCCTAAACGTACAGTCAGTTGCCATGGAATTAGGGCACTTCTCTCGAGAAAACAGTGCAGGGTAGAGAGCAAGAGGGGACCAAAACACGGTGGAGGGGCGGTGTGACCTTGCGCGGAGCCCACAAGGTATTTCCGCGCCTTCCCTGCATCTCCCTATAGGGACGGGCAGTAGGGACAGGCCGGGCTCTGAGGGGACAGGAGCCGGGAGGGGCCGCGGAGCGAGGAGAAGGCAGCGGCGGCCAAGCGGGGCCGCGGAGCCCCGTCCGTGCGCGGCCGCCCCCGCCCCGCGCTGACCTGAGGAGCGCCAGGAAGGCGGCGGGCTCCACGTCGGGCAGCTCGATCTCGGCCGAGGTGGTGGCCATGCCACCGTTGAACATCGCGTCGAACACGGCGCTGCCGGCCGCCAGCACGAACCGGTGGGCGGGGATGCGCTGCTGCCCGGGCCCGGGGGGCGCCGCCCCGCCGCCGCCGCCGCCGCGGGCGCTGCCCTTGCCCACCACGAAGTGCACGTCGCTGAGGAGCTCGTTGGAGAAGAGGAAGGCGAAGCGCTCCCGCAGCGAGCCCTTGGTGGCCTGCCAGTTGTACAGCGGCTCCCGCTGCAACACCGCGCCGGCCTCGGCGGCGGCGACACCCGCGGCGGTGGCGGGCGGCGTCTCCGCGGGCGCCCCCGGGCCGCCCCCCGCGGCCGCCATCGCCCTCGGGGCCGCGCCGGGCCGGGCCGCGCCGGGCGCTCCGTCAGCGCCGCCCCGGCGTCAGCGCCGCCCCGCCCCGCGCCGCGCACGCGCCGCTGCCCGCGCAGGCCCGGCCGGAGCCGCCGCCCGGCCCGGCCCGACCCGGGATGTGCCCGGGATGTGCCCCGGGGTGTGCCCGGGATGTGCCCCGGGATGTGCCCCGGGGTGTGCCCGGGATGTGCCCCGGGATGTGCCCTGGGGTATGCCCGGCGTGTGCTCCGGGACGTGCCCCGGGACTGCGCCGCTCGCCAGGCCCGTCAAGGCGTCCGGGGGAGGCCGTGCCCAGGAAATGCCCTTCCTGAGGCGCGGAGAGGGAGCGAGCGGACGGGCAGGGCCGGAGCGCCGCGGCAGGCACGGAGCTGATAACGCTATAGCCGTGGGAGCGAATAAACGGCAGCGATTGTGCTCGGGCACGTGAAATGCAAATTCATTTCCATGACGCCCGCTCCGCTGTGGTAACAGGCAGAACAAGGGCCCTTGACCTATTTTAAATATTTCTGAGGTGAAGAGGAAACATCGGCGGGTTTTAAGGCACACACACCTACAGTCCTTCTGCAGTGTGTGTCTCGACATTTGGTGTTTTAGCTTCCGAGGAGTCAAAGCAGCGCTGGCACAACTCAGCGTGCAGGCAGGGGATTAACCCGGGCACTGTCCTGCTCAGATTTTCGGAAAGAGAGGGGAAGGAACACGAGGTGTTTGCGTTTTCCCAGCCCTGTCAAACCGCTGCAGAAGGGAGGCGATTCCCTTTGCCATCTGCTGGGGTTGTGCTGTAAGCACAGCGGCGAGTTCCGCGGAGCTGTTTGTCACCGCTCCCGGCTTGTCAGCATTTATGGAAGCGTGTGGCTAAAAGAGGAATAGAACATGTCACCGCTCTGCATTCAGGTTTATAATTAGGACAAAACTGAGACCAAGCAAATGTGGTCCGTTTCGCAGAGCAAGTTTTTGAGAGCCTTTAGCGAGATGGAAGCAATTTCAGCAGGGTAAACTATAGTGGGAAAGGGCACCAGAAGATATAGTTTACCGACCAGAAAGCAGCAGCTAGCTCTGCACAGAGGCTATATTTAAAAATAAAATCATACTGCTGACCTAGAAGAATGAAGGTATCATCTCTGCACTTTTCTTCTCCCAAGGTGGACAAAGAAGGGAAGGAGGAGAGCCCCACATTCCCTTGATAGCTTAGGGACAGAGATGTGGAACACTGACACCGTGGGCACAAATGGATAATTTTCATTTAAATGGGATTTTTTTTTTTTTCAGTGATGGGATGGCCTGAGTATTAATGAGCATTTCTGTCGTTGCTGTCTTTTTGCTTTTATCGTTCTGTGCTCACTCACAGGTTAATCTGTCAGCTGAGAGCCAACAGCCATGACTGCTCTGCTTAGAGAGAACCTTGTTTGCAAAAAAAGTGTCAGGAACACTCTAGAGGAAGTTAACAGGGATGGAAGAGGGCTGAGGAAAAAGGAAAAGGTACACCAGAGAAGTAAAAGGAGGTCAGCTGGGGCAGACAAAGTGTGTAAGACAGCTTCAGGGATGAGAAATCGGTCATAAGAAGGCAAAGCTATGCAACATAGGAAAAGAATGGAAAGACCTATGTGATGGTCTGAGAAAGAAAATGGAGACAGAAGATGAGGGGAAAGAAACAGAAATAAAATAAAACAAAAATCTGAAAAAAAAAATAAAACCAAGAAAGGAGACAAAGGCAAGGGACAAAGAAAAGAAGAAATGTGACCAGGATGTCCATCTGATCTGTTCAGCTAAATACTAAATGCACTGACTGAAACAGTTTTGAAAGTGAGAAATAAGAAAATATTAAGTAACATATAACATAACATCCTTTTGACACTGGGCTTTTCTTCATGTAGACAATGAGCCTCAGACATTTGTTTCACCTTGTAATCTTTGTACTAGCTTCCATAAAAAAAAAAAAAATCAGCCAGCTTTTCGTTGGCATTCTCAGTGGGTGGATCACAGCCATTTTTAAATGTGATGTCATGGGATTGTATTTGCCAGTCCAGATCAGAAATAATACACAATGCTTTTCCCAAAAGGGCTACACATGAATGTCACTAAAATCCAATCCCATTATTTGCTTTCTGAGTGTGTTCAGGTTTTGTCTAGGAAATACAGCAGAAATTAGTATGGGATAAAAGAATATTTATATAAGCAGTTCAAGAAGACATTGCTTTGTTTGATCTCACATATCAAAATGGTTACAAATCAAGGGCTGCAAACAAAAGTTCAACAGTATTATATTATGTAGCTGTGAAGGTTGTCCTGATCTCTAGCCAGGAAAACAGAATGTCAGGGAGTGTCTGCACTTTTGAGCAGCTAATTTTCAATATCTCCATAACAGCCTGAGCAAGCCCATGCTGACCTGGTGCCTTTTTTCTGTGGAAATTCATGAAGGGAGTGCTCTCCAAGGCTTGAGGTTCCCTCACCTGTCAGCAGGAAGACAGAGGACCCAGTGTGTTTACATGGACTGAGGAAGAAGCAGAGAATGCTGTGATCAAACTGCAGGGATTTCTGAGATAGCTGTGATGCCAGGGGTGTCCAGAGGCACAGGAATGCCTGCCCAGTGGCCCTGGCCTCCCTGCCCCTGAAACGGGGCCAGTTCTCTGAGAGCCATCAGAAAGGTTTAGGTTACTAAGAGTATTGTTTTCAACCATTTGTTCCTGAAAGGATTTAAATTCTCCTCCCTTTCCTTCTTTTCCCCACATGAACTCAGCTTTGTGTGTGCTCCAAGAAGCTGCTTGTTGTTATGATCAGAGTTCTTGAGCTGGCTCATATTTTCACAGTGATTAGCAATTGTTCTCATAAGCAGTGAGCATCCTTTCTCTGCTTCAGGAGGGAAGGGAATAATTCAGAGTAAATCACAGATTTGTTTCTGATTAAGCTTCCTGGCTGGAGCCATTTGAAGACATATTTTCCTTTCCATGCTCAATTAAACTCTAAAAATCCCCTACCTCTGATCCATGCCACTGCTGTGAATGACAGACATGCATATTACTGTTCCCATCACTTGAATTATCAGCAGCATTTCAGTTGCTCAAATGTGTATTTTTTTGTAACTACACTTAAAAACAACCACAAAAACAATGTTGTATCTTTGGGCTTTTTCTTGTGGTTATCTTGTCTCTGGCTTGCATCCCTGTACTGTTGGGATGTGGGCTCTGCAGATAACAAATCCAGTTTTTGGAGCACAGGATCCACTCAGGCACAGAAAACTCAGTCTTAGATCTGAGTAATGCTAAGGACAGGAATTAAGTTTTATTCTTATGTCTTGTAAAGTGCCTATTTAATGTTGATTTTAAAAAGCTGTAATAAGAGAAAATGGTATTTTTTCTCTGTATAAATTCACCTGTATCCAAAAACTGACCATAAGAATGCAACATTCTCAGAATTTTTAAAAATCATAATAATTCTTTCACTATCATTTCTAAAAGTAATTCTTGTATCTGAGGATTTTATTTCACATTTTCACCTCTGCTGGCTGTCCTGGAGTATTAAGTTAATTAGTTATCTTGTAGCCTCTATTATAATGATGCTTTTCTCATTTTTAGTGACAGTACTAATGATTTGTACTTTAATTTCTATTACTGTGTAGTAATTATTACTTACAATACACTGTTACCATAAACATTGCTGCTAATTAAAGCATTTCTGTGATTTTTTTCAGAATTGTGGCTTAGAGATGTGTACATCTGATACCAATGTGTCATGGAAGTTTTTGAGGACTCCAGTTGTGGAAGTTGCTCTTTCATTTCTCAGCCAGCACATTTATGCATTTTAAAAACATACAGCAAGAGGCAACAGCAACATTCATCACATCTTTTCTCTGAAAGTAATTACAAAACAAAACAAATTATTAAAGCTATAGAAGATTCTACTCACCACATACCTATTTTACATATAATTTCAAATACTGACATGGCTGGTTCTGTGAAAAATGCTATACTTTGACATATATTTGAAAGAATTAAAAACATTCTGCTGCTGCATAGCTGAAGAAGCAAAGGAGAGGAAATTATTTTATTTGTTTTGACCATCATGTCTTTATGACTGATCAGTGGCTATTTTGTGAAGCTATTTACCTTTCAATCCCTGCTAAATGCAGGGCATGGCAGTGTTCAAGACAGGATCCTTATTTCCTACACTTCTACCAGGGTATTTACCTAGCAGCTTAATTTCCACATAATTAATGAGATTCTTATTGAGAAATCACACTTGCCATTTCCAGTTTAAGACAAACAATACAATTGACATGCTTCCTTTTCATATAATGCCTATTAATTTTACTCTGGTATTTTTTTTTTTTTTTCCTCTTGTTTGGTGAACAGAGTGGTTGTAGCACAAAAATCAGCTCTGCTTTTGAGATACTGATACTCAAATTTGTAACTGGAATGGTCATGGATCACTAATTCCTCCTTGGATTCATCTTTGATGCTGGGATTGTTGTTCCCAACAAATCCTCAGCAGATCACCAGCACATGGCCTCCTGACCCGCATGTGAGCTGCAATATGTGGCCTCTGATGCACCATGCAGTCTGAGCTTCACAATACAGCATGGCTTATTGCCTCTTGCACCCTCAGATCACAAGAAATTCAGAAACACAAGGGGTTGGGCTTCAAAGTTCGAGGATGGCAGTTATGTGTGGTCCAAGATGCTCTCTCAGGAAATTAACACATTAAGAAAAGACCCAAACACAAAGCTTTTAATTCATCTCTTAATTCACCTTTTAATCCACTGTCTTATCTGGACTGTTGGTTACTGACTCCTCTTGCCTTAAAAACTCACTTGCATATACAGGAAAGTAGAGCCTCCAAAATGTATCAGCTCAGTTCCATAAAAATTGAATGACACAAGTTGTTTTGTAGCAGGATGGCATTTTGTAGCTGGCATCATAATGCAAGGAAGGCTTGCTGCTTGGCAGAGCCCTGTGTGAAGACGAGCAGTGCTTCCAAGTGATATAAATAGTGTCTCTTAATCCTTGCATTGATCTTCATGAGCTTGCTTAAGGTTCAGCTACCTATGTTTGTTTAGATTACTGTGGATTTAAAATTAAGACAACTATGTTTTAATATAATGTTAAATCTGAAAAGTAGTCATGATTTCATGGGCAGTTATTAAAGGTAAGAGCTGCTTCTCAGGCTGAAAGTTGTCACAAAGACCTAATGGCCAGTTAATCTCCTACTTTGTAGCTGACCATTAATAAATTACCTATTTTTATATTCTCCACAGTATTTTTTTGTTGGCACACTTACAAATGCCTTCTCAGTCCTGACATCAGAACTGGTCTGCCACCATTAGTACAGAGTCTGGAGAGGAACAACTTTTATATGATAAGAAGTGAATTATGTTCTAATCAAGAAGCCAACAAACATCAGCCCAAGCATATTCACTGCTTGTGAGTTGAGCTTTGCAAGCTGAGGAGCCCCACAAGTGGAATTGGCTTCTTGCTGTGGCCAGGATTCCCAGTGAGGAATCTGACATAAGGCTGATACTTGTGATTTGACACAGAGTTGGGTTGCCTATTTTAAAATGACTATTTAGACAGAAATTACACAACTTCTGACACAAGAGTGCTGCAGTGTGGTCAAGGATCACCAGTTTTGGCACTGTGCTGCTGAAGGGACTATCTTTCCCATGAAACATAAGTTCAGAGCTCCAGGAGTCTCTTGTTGTCAATAAATATGATCCTCTGACAATTTCTGCATGGAGTCTCCATGTCCATGTTTTCATTGCTCTATTTTGCTTTCCTAAGCTTCACTGCAGTTTGTGTATGTAATTGTATTTTTCAATCTTATTCTGACATCTAATCTTGCTAAATGGTTAAATAGTTGTTTGATTCTCTACAAGTTAGGGCATTCACATGTCTCATGATGATGTTACCATTTATAAAATCTGGGAAAAAAAAAAAGATTTTGCAATATCAAGAAATGAATATAATTGAGTATGTGACAGGGAGCTGGGAGGTTACATTTATTCTGGTGACAGCAGCTTATCAACACTGCTTTCATATAACACTTTGATTAGTAATTGTGTTGTTAAAGACACCCTATTCCTACCTTCATTTTTATATCACTGTTCTGGTACATGTGAATAGAGGGTGGTGTTACAAGCAGTTGAAGTTGAAGTTCTTCTTTCCCCTTCCTCCCCCACAAGAACACTTAGAGTTGTCAAAAATGCATGTGTTAGTTTTTGAGAACTCCTGGTTTTCAAGTGAGGGTGTTGTTTGATCAGTGAGATTGTTTGCTCTTTGACTTAAGCTCTAATTTAAGCTGAATTTTGAACTATTTGCCTTTGGGGAAGTTGGTCAGTGGTTTTGGACGGTCCCAACCGAGCAAGTTTTCCTTTTTCTCTAGAATTGGTTTAAACTGTAAAAATAAAATCAACAAGAATGCTAGTGGTTTTATTTTCTTCCTAAAGCCTGAAATAGAAGCCAGGATATTTTGGCACAGAGCAGGAAGGCCAGAGTTAGAAGAAACTGTACCGGGAAAAAAAAGATTTCTGATATGGAAAATGTGGCACACCACAATCCACATGTTCAGCTCTATCATGGGTGGGCTTGGGGGCCTCCTCTGTCAGGACATGGAAAGGAATAATGGAGCTGGAAGGTCACTAATGTTTCTTTCATAGGGTGAAAGATGAAAATGAAAGGGGAAAACATGCCCTTTGGGTAAACATTTCAAACATCCCATTTCAGGGGTCTCTTCTGATAACAGATGCTCATAATTATTTTTCTGTTCAAAAGTGGATAGATCTCAACACAAAAGACTCAAACAATGCATCTCTACTGTTGAGTTGCTATGTGATAACCACAGGATGTGCCTTGACATTTTCTACTCATAAGTTTAAATAGGACTTGAGGAACAACCTGGATGCAAATCAGAGCTGGAATATGCTGGCAGGGTGGTGAGGAAGAAGTTTCCCATGTAGTATTTGACTTCAGGGACACAGGAACTAAGAAGCCAAGCTTGAGACATGAATCTTGAGACTGCACTGTAGCAGCTGCATACAAATAAGCAGCCTATACATTTGAAAGATTGAGAAGTGAACGGCTGTGCATTGAAAGGTAGGCATTTGGAGGTGGTAAATTTAGCCCTGACTCATCCAATGGCAATTTTGACACTTGGGTGGACTAAATTACTTTTAGGAGTTGCATCATGTTTTTATCAGATAGTTTGATTGAGCATGGTTTAACCCATTTGTATGCCTATGGCCAGATTCTAGATCTTTCTCACTTGAAATAACTATGCCAGGATTTGTTTGTATAGAGTAGATAGGACATTGATACGTTCTGGGTCACCAAGTTCCTTTCTGTGAGAGGTATTATATCAATCTATTGCTTAAACTGACCAAATTTACTGTAAAAGACTTAGAATACCCTTTATTGCTCATAGCTGTTTCTGGAAACTAGTGACAGTTTCTTCACCGCTTCGTCCTTCAAATTAAAGAGCTCTTTCCTCTCGCTGGTGTTAACTCCTCTAGTATTTACAAGAGAGCACTCTAAGCCAAGCTCTTCGTGCTTTCCTCACAGACAGGTGCCCTGTTTGCTCAGCCACCTTAGCAGTCCTCCTTTGTATCATTTCAGCAGGAGGGAGTCTGAATCGTGCCCATTATTGCAAAAAATTGTGTTAATTCTTCCAGAAAGAGCTTGCCTGGCACGCTGGAAGTGCATTTGCTGTTTTCTTCAGGCAACACATTCTCACTTGCCAATGTCCTGGAATTAAATGCTCAGTAACTTCTAGGAACAGAGGTTTTCATTTCTGTTTGCCTTGCACACGAGGCTCGTTCCACCGCTGAAACTTCAGTGTTGATATTGAGGTATAGGCAAAGTTTGAAGCCAGGAAGAAAAGGCTGATAGAAAAGGTCAAACATATACCTCGGTTTTGCTCTTTTTTTTTTTTTTTGGCACTTAAATGGAAAAGATGAACTCATTTTTTCCCCCAACATTTTTAAAACGCTAATGTCCTTGTTCAGAATTACCCAGCTAAATACTGACGTAAAAGGGATGCATAATTTTTTTAGGGGTTTCTCAGGGAGTTCCGCACTACCCGGACCAAGGGACCCTCTCCATCCACCACCTCCCATGACGGGATCGCTTCGTGCCCCGCGCCTCGGCTGCCGCCGCCCCGGTTCTCGCCGTGCCTTCAGCCCGCAGCTCACCCGCGCCGTTCAGCTCGGCTGTCACGGCAGCCCTTGGCACGCCGCCTCTGTCGGTCACCGGAGGAGCGTCCGTCCCCGCGGGGCTGGACCCGCACCCTGTCCCGAGAGGGCGGCATCGCCCGGCGGGCAGTACCGAGCCGCGGGCAGGGGCGAGGGGGAGCGGGGCGAGCCCCGAGCGGGCGGAGGCGCTCCCCGAGCCGCCGGGGGAGCGGCGGGCGGCTCCGGTTTCCGAGGCGGATTTAACCTTTGCGGCGCGGGCGGGGGGGCGCCGGCCATGGGGCGGGCAGGGCCGGGGCGAGGCGGCGCCTGGGGCTCGGCGCCGGGCAGGGCTGGGGCGCAGCGCGGCCGCCGCCTCCCGCCGCGGGGATGAGCGCCTCGGCGGCCACCGGCGTGTTCGTGCTCTCGCTCACCGCCATCCCCGTCACGTACCTCTTCAACTGCCTGGCGGCCACCGGCAGGTGAGGCGGGACGGGCCCGGCGGGGTGTTCGTAGCGGCGGCGCGGGGTGAGCGGGGTGAGCGGGGCGGCCTCGCCGCTGCCGGGTGCTGCCCGCGTCCTGTGACGGGAGCCGAGCCGGGATGCGGCGAGAGCGGCCCCGGCACCCGCTCGCTGCCGGTGGCCATCCCCGGAGCGTGTCCCGCGTCCCGTGTCCCGCGTCCCGTGTCCCGCGTCCCGTGTCCCGCGGAGCAGCGCCCGCTCCCACCGGGACCGCGGCGTCCCCCCGGACATTGGCCACCAAAACCCAATTCTGCTTCAACTCGAGCGGGAGAAGCCGCCAGCCCCGGAGCGCTCCCGAGCCGGGGCTGCCCGCGGCACCCGCAGCCGGCGCGCCTCGCTGGGAATGACCCTGCGCCCTCGCCCTGCCAAAAACCGGGATCCCGGGACAAACCGCAGGTCTGGAAAAGGAAAACCTCTCCTCATGGCAAAACCCGCTTCGCTTAAAGGTCTGCGTGGTATTTTGTGGTCCCACAGCCCGGGGTGTTTTGCAACTTTACTGCACAAATATTTGCTTCTTGTTTTTTGCTGCATCTGTTCCTTCCCCATTTTCTTCCTTCTGGCCCATAACTGAATTTTTGTTTCTCATTGCTAGAGTAATGTCAAATAACACATGGTGACTTACTTGATTAACTGCCAATATTTATTTCAAATTGATAGACTGCAGTGAAAAGTCACTGCAATATTAACAGCTGTAATGGTATGAAGAAATTCATCACTGGGAAAACAGACTAGCAGAAGATTCAAAGCATAAAATAAATCAACAAGCTAGTACTGCTCATCCTGACTTAGAAAGTATGTGTGTATATTTTCTGAAATATTTGGTCTTGCAAATTCTTTGCAATAATTTTAAGTCAAGTTTCACTAAGGTTGATATTCTCATAATATAATTTGTTCATACACAACTTGTTTTCTTGATACAGGGTGGTACTATGGATAGAATGATGTACCAGATAGTTTTAGCTTATGCTTATGGACTTTACCTAATTTTCCTGTTCTTTTTTTTCTCTTGCACAAGTGAAGACTGAGGAGGAGAATCTTACCTTAAAGAGAGCTAAAGATAATTTACACCCTTAGATCTATGGAACAATTTTAAACTGATTTTCCTAGCTTGCATTTTCTTGGGCAAGGAGACAAATTTGCTTTGTGACAAATATTTTTTGTGCTATATGCCACTCCCACTGCCCATGCAGTAACATTACAGCTCCATCTCCAGGGAAAAGTTCCTTTTGCCTGAGCCCACCTGCGCTGGTCACTGAACCTGCTCAAGTGGTCCTGCCCTGTAGGGCCAGAGAGCTCTCTGGTAGCACTTCCATGACTCAACATTAGCCCAGGTCCGTCAGAGGTGCCAACACTGCTACTCCTATTCCATGGGACTGATGTGATTTATTTTTGAATTTGTAATCTCCTGAGTAGATAATTTATTACTGAGATTAGATAAAATGTCCCAAATGATCCTTTTTGGCCTTGAAATCTCTGTGGGTTTGATCCTCATCTTTCCCTTTAATTTTCCCATAGTTTCTGTTTATTTTAGTATGAAAACTGATTTTAGTCAGACAAATCTAGATTTATGGATATGTTGTTTATCTAGTTATTTTCATATTTTCTTTTTTTAGCTGATCACACGTGCAAAGAGAGGCACATAAATTCTCCAATACCATAGGATGAATACTATGGCAGACTATGCAATAAACTTTAAAATCTGTATTTTGAATTATTAAAAGTTACTTTATGAGTATGTGTATTTGAGGACAGGTGGCTGACAAAGCAAAATTCTATCTGTTTTTCTTTTAAATTCTTCTTTTTTTTTTTTTTTTTTCTTTTTTACCATACTGTTGCAGTTCCTGGGTGATCGTTGCAGTTGGATTGCTGGTTCTGGTTCTCATTGCTCTGTCAGCTCGTGTTCTTGTCAAGAGGAAGCCACCCAAAGACCCCCTGTTCTATGGTATGTGTGCTAAAGCTGAGTGGCCTGGCTCACCCATGGCTTTGCTCTAGGCTGCTGTGGCTCCTGCACTTTGCCTTGCTCACCTGCAAAAATGACAAGTCATGTTTTCCTCTCTGATCCTTTTTGCTGTCCTTCCACCTTTCCTTTCACAGCCAAGGCTGTAAACTCCATGTGCCCAAGATTTTTGAAAGGCTGCACAGTCCTTTCTGCAGACACTGAGCTTCCATGGATGCTGTGCCTGCAGCTCCACAGAATTTCACATTCCTCAGAAAAGCTTCCTGAGAGCTGTGTTAACCAACCACTAATTAAAAAATCCTGAGCTAATGGGAAAGTCATATTGTGTGCTGAATATCTGTGACCTCAAGTTGACACATCCAGTTCAATAGATCTCTGCCTGATAATTTAGTGGACTGTGAAGCAACTGTGTGATTCCAAGTATTTATTAATTTAATTTTTTCCCCTTTTTCCTATTACAGTTTATGCTGTATTTGCCTTTACCAGTGTAGTGAATCTAATAATTGGACTGGAACAGGATGGAATTATTGATGGATTCATGACTCATTACTTGAGAGAGGTAAATAGTAGTTTGGCTTACAAATGTAAGTAAAATCTTCAGTATAAATAACTTGGTATAGTATTTGTCACAGAAAAATAGCCACTCACACATTCAAAACAGTCTTCTTGAATTTTGTAGTTGACCTGCCTTGTTATTGTTATGGATAAAACCTTCACTGACTAGCAACCTACCGAGTCATTTGGCAGAAATAATGTAGCTTTTAAGCTCCATTGTTGTTATAGTTAACTTCAGGAACCCTGTACTGAGTTAAATTCTGTGGGAATTGAAGGGCCTGCACATGACTGCAGAAAACCACAGAAAGCACTCAGGAGTGGATGAGTTACCACACCAAAATGTGTTACCAAGAAGAAAACAAAATTGCTCCTTTATTTTTGCCTAATCACTTGACCAGTAGGAATTAAAGTAGAGTTAAAAAATTATGATGCCAGATACCTAGTCAGCAGAATCTGCTGGCTGCTGAATATCAACATCCACCAAAAATAGCTCAGTAAGAGCTTGACAGGAAAGTCACTGAAGTCATTGAAAAGATTCCATGAACTTAAGTGTGAAATGTGTTGGACCCTACAAGGTTAAATGTTGACATCCATATATTCAGTACTGCTGTAGATCGCTAGGCTGCTAAATATATCTGTGTTTGTTGTATGCTAAATCTATCTTTATTTCGTAGCTTTTTATCACTAAAATATGGAAAAGTCATATTTTCATAATGTGGCAGAGTAAAGCTGACAGTCACACACAGGAGTTTCCATCTTGCACCCTTTATTGCAGATGTGGAACTCCTTCAGTTCTGCCTGATCCTGCCTGGGTCAGCTCTATGCTGGGAAATGTGGATTGTCAGTCAGAGGCTGAGATGTGGAGATTGTCAGTCAGAGGCTGAGGTGTGCATTGTCAGTCAGAGGCTGGGATGTGCATTGTCAGTCAGAAGCTGAGATGTGGAGATTGTCAGTCAGAGGCTGGGATGTGCATTGTCAGTCAGAGGCTGAGGTGTGCATTGTCAGTCAGAGGCTGAGATGTGCATTGTCAGTCAGACACTGTACCACTGCTTGAAGGAGCATTGGTTCCTGCTCTGAACTTGTTTCCTGCTGTCCTTTCTGAGTTGTTTCTCTTGCTCTGAGCTCTGTGTGTTCTCCCTGCCCCGTTCCAGGGGGAGCCCTACCTGAACACCGCCTACGGCCACGTCATCTGCTACTGGGACGGCTCGGCGCACTACCTGATGTACCTGCTGATGGTGGCAGCCATTGCCTGGGAGTGAGTCTGGCCTGGCCATGCTCACCTGCCTTGCATTCTCACATCATCTACAAAGGCCTTTCTTTCCCATGCAGTATTTAGATTTTTGTTTGGGGGTGGTTTTGTGTTGTAGGCCAAAGCAATGCTGTTGAAGATTCATTACTTTTAAGGCTTCTGCCCTTGCCAAGTTACCCTTCCTCTCAGCTGACTAAGCCCAGAAAATGCATGGAGATGCATCCTGCCTTCACCCTGCAGCAGACTGTAGCACATGGCTTTGTGTTAGCTAAAAGCTGAAAGAGGATGTGCATTAAAAGCATGTGTGAAAAAAAATTGTTTTACAAATAAAAAATTTATTATAGCAATAATGTATTGCTTAGCATCATGATGATCTCTCATCCCTTTTACAGGGTGACATGAAGTTTAAGGGAAAAAGAGGTTATTTCTAGAGATTCTTATGCTTCTTGCTGTTGAATAAAAAGTTTCAGGGAATAAGCACTTAAATTCCAGAAACAAATGTACCTGCTGGTAACAGTAGCATTAACAGCATGAAATTAATTATTAATTGTCTTATAGTTTTGTACAGCCTGTGATGTGCAAACTCGTGCAGTCAGCCTTCAGAGGAGTGACACAACAGCAAATAACTGAGTATGCCCAGAGCCTGTGCTGTCCCTGTGATAACCTTGTCCCACATCAATGCAGGATTTCTCCATGACCCCTCTCAGAGGCAACAATCCACTCTTGACTTGTGGTACAGGTTTTAAAAGCCTCCACTTGGTAAAACACAACCCCAGAAATTACTGTAATATTTAGGGTAGGGAATTTTTAGAAACAGTTCAATAATTATGTCTTATTTCTTTTTTTTTTTTAACAGACAAAGCTATAGAACCATTGGTCTCTACTGGCTGGGTTCCATTATCATGAGCATCATTGTCTTTATGCCTGGAAATATTGTGGGTAAGGAAGTAATTTATATGACCAGCTTTTTCCTGTGAAACATTTTCTAAATTCAGCATTGTGCTATCTATATTTTAGTGCAGTGTTGGTTCATTTCTGTATTAATATGAAAGAGGCATTTTAGGAATATCAGTAAAGAGATACAAGATATTCTAAAATTTAAATATGAGGAAGAAAAGATGGAGACTGGGAAAAAAAAACCTCTTTAAATTTACTTGGCTTTCAAGGAGAAAAAAGAAAGTATTGTGTTTTGATATATCCCTTAGGTTTTCATCTAAACCAGGTTTAAGTAATGAGACAATAATATCTCTTAGTGTCATAAAAATATAAATCTTACTTTGCATAAAATTTCCAATTAGCTTAGGAGTTTGACTTTCCAACAGCTTGCAAATCACCTTTAAAAGTCAAATCTGGAAGTTATTCTGTTTTCAAACTAAATTTAACATTCCTAGATTTGTAACATAAATTGTGTTGTTAGAGGTCAGGATTGCAGTAAAAATATTGACATCAGTGTTAATGGCAGGTGATCCATCAAGGGTGAAACCTTTCTCAAGAAAAGATTTCCTTTTTAGCTAAGCTTAAACTGTTGCAAAGTTGACAAATGCTCAGCTAAGAAAAATGTTGATGTGTCCAAATCCTGCAGTCAGCTTTAGGGAAGGTCACTTTGGTGCTGCTTTTCATGCCAGAGGAGGAATATTCATGGTGCAGGCTGGGGCCAGCCCAGCTCCCTCCCTCCTCTGAAGATAGATCACCACAGAGAAAAGCAGGTTTAGTGGGACTGGCCCTTCCTCTCTCCTCTTATAAAGCCTCTCAAGAGCATGCCTGCCACTTTCCTTTCTGGCACACAGAGTAGCCAATGGCAAAGACACATTTCCCTGGTTTACCTGAGGCTCAGGAGAGCTCTCTGAATGTTTTGTCCTCAGTACAGGCCTGTGGGAGAAATCTGCCCTTTGGAAAACAAATGCAGCATCAGATCTTTCAAATTTGATACATTTTATCCCCCATTTTGAAATGAACGAGGTCTCTGTTTGAAGCAGGTTCCATTGAGGGGTTTGAAAGCTGTCCCATCCTATACCCAATGCAGTGACAGATGTGGCTTCCTATCTTCTCAAAAAGTCCCTAATTCAGAAATGGCTTCCTGTCTCAAAGGCTCTTTTTTACCTCTGCTTTTTTTACCTCTCTGCTTCTGTTGAGGATGTGATTTTCAAGAGGATTTGTGTGTTAACATTTCTAATGTTTTATGTTGGTTTACATTACCATAGTTGCTTCAGGTTTGATGTTACATAGCATAATTTTTAATTCTTCTGCAACAGAGCTTTCAAATTCTCATAACTCTTGTAATAATTTTTCAACAGGTAAATATGGAGCAAAAGTGTGTCCTGCTATTTTCCTAAGTATACCATATGTCTGCCTGCCCATATGGGCTGGGTTCAGGATTTATAACCAACCTTCAGTGGCTCACGACACTCCAGTCAAGGTAATTCTGTTGTATCTCAGTGCTGGCTCCTCTTAGGGCAGCTGAAACAAGCTGCCTGTTTCTGGTGGGTTTTATAGGTCCCTGGTGAGCATGGAATGTGCTGTGACTGCTCACTCTCATGACAATTCCTGTCTGGCTCTGAAGACTGCAAAAATATCTATACTGCAGGATAGTTCATTATGGTGGAATAAAGAAAAAGCAAAAGAATCTCATGTTTGGAGTAAAGATCCATTCATAGGTGTAATTGTATTCCTAACCTCTACCTATTCAATTTCTGTCTGTTTCAGTTACCTAGCTGATGAAAAGCCAGTTTATTGCTGCAGCACTCCCCATCAGTTGTAAGCAATATAATCAATTAATATTTTTGCATCACAGGAGCTCCTTAGGCTCAGTCAGGTTCATTCTGTCCCTGCAAACAGGGACAGAGGTGGAGCAGTGGTGGCTGCTCAGAGCCAGCAGGCAGCAGAGTGGCACAGACAGAGTGACAGACAGGACAGACAGGACAGACCTGCCCAGAGAGGTGGGAAACACAGCAGCCAGCCAGCCAGCCCTTCTTCAGGAGGAGAGAGAAGCACAGAGGGATGCTCATCTCTCCTCAGGGCTGAAGACCACCTACAGAATGACAAATTTTAGGGCAAATCCCTATGGAAGGCAGATTGGAGGAATCTTCATGTGCTAAACCTCCTGCTCTCCTGCACAGGCTCACAGGAGCCACCTGCCCCATCCCAAACCCATTTGAGCTGATTCATTTGAAGGTGATTAATTTCTGGCCTCTATTCCTGGCCAGAAGCACTTTCTTTAGACTCATCAAGTATAGTTAAAGGTAGTGATGGCAATTTTTACTGCACACATCAGTGAGAGCAGCCTTTGTGTGGAGCATGGATGAAGATTTGTTTTCCTGGTATTAAGAATACTACAAAAATAGACATTATAGAAAATATGTGATGGACTGATTACTTGCTGAAATACAGCCATGTCTCCTGGGCTTACCAGGAGATAAACTGCTTACCTAGGTTTGATATTTTAATTTGGTATATATTTCAGAGAAATTTAGATTTAATATTCTGTTTCAAAAAGAGAGTTCAGGAAAAGCTGGTGACCTGAAAATGTAACATTGCACTTCTTTGTGAATCCTTTCTTGGAAACATAAACTTCCCTGCCTAGAAGGTCATAGAAAAAGCCTTGATTCCTTTCACTGGGACCTCATAGCCCACCTTAGCTGTTTGTTTTTCAGAAGTTGTGTTTAGTCTTCACAGGTAAATTATGCTCCATATCTGAGCACGCCTTTAAATCTTAACGTGACTACTCATGAATTTTTCATGCAACTCTTTCAGTCCCAAATTAAGAATTATTTCCAGGAAATAATTGTGTTTAATGCTACTAATCAGTGAGATAATCATTGTAAGTCCTGAACATATCAGTAGATAATTTGAAATTAGCTGTACAATTTAACTTTTTTAAACTATAATTATTCAGAATTGGCATTAAAAGATTTAGGAAGAAAATGTAGCAATGGTTTTAAACATGCTGTTATTAGTATATAGGAAAATACTTACATGAAAATAACAGAAGCAAAGTGTATCCTGTTGGCCAAGGTATAAATTGCTATAATATTATTACAAACCTGTTAGTTAAAAAATAATCACTGTGGGGGTAGAGGAAAGGTATTCAAGTTTTGGTTGCTTTCCAATAGAGGGGTTCAGAGGAGTGGAATGGAGCTATGCCCTCATTTGGAATCAAGCCCAGCTCTGCTGCAGTCTTTGCAAAGCCCAACAGATTTATCTGCAAGTATATCAGCTCAGAAAAGTTTAATGGAATTGAAATATCTTTAACAGAATTAATGCACAAATTCAGATTTATACATGAATTCTGAAGGAACTGACTTTTACAGACAGCACACAAGATTATTCCAATTCCCTAAAACTGATGACATAAGAAGCCTCTCAGAAGTTATGGAAAACAGCTTTTTCCTGGAAGTCAGAGGAATTGCAAAGCGTGCCTGGCCACTTCCTTGCTGCACAAAAGAACCCCTGGGGCTGCAGGGATCTGTGCAGAGTTCAATGTTGTTTGCAGAGCATGGGGAACCCGTGGCAGGCCAGCTCTGCTTGGCCATGCTCTTCGCATGTAATTCAATTTATCAGGGGGCATGGGCTTGGCTAGATTAAAGAAAGGTAAGGAAAAACTACTCTTCAGTAGTCAGCAAAGTGCAACCTGTCTTTCAAATTCTTGCTTCTGCTTTTTCTCCTTTTTTTTAAGCTTTGCATTTTCATTTTGTTTGCATGCATGCATAAACAAAAAAAAGTGTGAGTTTTCTGTACCCTGGCAATTTCACAAACTAGTGCTGCACCAAAGGTTGCTTCCACTTACAGTGGCTTTATCTCAAACCCTCTAAGCACAAAGTTCTATTGTGGCTTTGTGATTACAGTGAATACACACACCCATTTCATATTTAAAGAGGAATATTGAAATATTTGAAAAGAGATTATATATATATCTATAAGCTTCATACATAGTCCAAAAGGGAATGAAAATATATCAGCTTTCCATTATCCTAGGTAGTCTACAATTGAGAATTATTTGTAACTCAGCCATAAGTGACCTTTTTCTTTCATAGCAAGAAATATTTGAATATAGGCATTCTTTGCAGGTAATATTAAAAATACTCCTACACCAGTACTCTGAATACTGTGAAGTGACACCATACTGCCAAAACCTGTTACTTGTGTTAGAAAATCAAACAAAGGTGTCACTTTTTTTTTTCTGAAAAAGATCCTTTAAAAGAAAATCAGAGAAAAAATTGTTATGAAAGGGATGGTTTATGTTTGCCACAGCCTTATTTTTGTTAATCTGTAATCCAGATCTTGTAGTATTTACTCAGAAATTGTGCTTGCAAGATTGTTTCTCCTGTTTCAATAACTTTATTGTGAGTATCTTGATCCTGTGTGCTTTTAACTGTGCCCCTGCATCCTAATTTCTGTTTTGCACTTTGGAGACAATTCCACAAGTGTATAACAGGAAGGAAATCAGGTTTTTCTTTTGCTGCCTGCATGCCAACAAGCGGCCAATAAAAAGGAAGAGGAAATGAGTAACACATATACACAGGGAAGCTTTCCCTCTGAACTACACAAAGATACTCTGATGTGTTTATAATTTTGTCTGTGACTCCACAGTGCAGAGAGTGTAGCTCAAATGATTTCCATGTAGGTTTTACTGTGTAGGCAAAGAGATGCCTTTGGTTGCCCCAAGCCGCCTTCCCCATTAGACATGGAAATGCAGGATGTGATCCCTCCCCTCTGTCCCTGCAGCAGGGAGATTCCTGTGCTGAGGAAAGGAGGCACAAGACCAGAGCCAGGCTTGGAGGTGCCTCAGTGGCACCCCAGGAATTCCCAGGGTTCAGTGACAGAAGAGGAAGGGTTTCCTCATACTCCATACACACAGTTTCATTCTCTGTTTCTGCACTGCACACTGACAGAGTATTTGCTCACTGAACTCAGCAGAGGACTCAACCAGCCACAGAAAAGCTTTTATTTGATGCCAGTGATAGTCCATTAGTTTTAATAATGTCACAAGCTGCTGAAAACCAGCATTCAATAATGAGATGGATCCAGTCCTTTTACAAAGCATACTAGATTGAACTTCAAATGTCTGAGACAAACCTACATTTCCAAGGCTTTTCTACATGGGGACATTCAGGAAAACAAATTATTTCCAATTACAAAAAGACAATTCTGAAGAAGTTATGCTGCTTTAAAGCCTTAGGTGATTGCAGAGTTAGTGTTCATCTGATTTAGGTTGCTTGAAATGACACTAATCTGTATTGACATGGCTTCAGTTGGATCCATCCATTTCTAGAGTTTATTCAGGTGAATTTTCCTCACTACATCCTATAAAGTCTGGAGTTGCCTTTTTAGGTGGAAATCTTTCTGTCTCTGAAATCAGTGCATAGATGTGGTGTTCCACCCCTCCACCCTCTCTGCAGTGGCATACACCCTGGAGTGCCATGCAGCAGGAGCTGCCCACCAGCCCTGTTCTGTGTTGCAGGTGGTTCAGGAGGTGCAGAAGAAGGGACTCCTAAGACGACCAATAGATTTAATGTTAGCTGCATACCTCATTCTGGCCACGGGCTTTTGCATATTCAGGGGCATGGTAAGTTGAAAATATTTTAATAATTTAAGCCAAGTTTCAGTCGAACTTTTAAATTTGAGTCTGTATGAAAAAGCACTTACATTGTGGTCAGGGGAAAACCTGTAACATTTGGGTTCAAACAGGCCTCAGATATAAAAGGACAAATAATATATGATAACTATTGGTGCTTTGCTTCTCCATTTTGTGCTGTGTGCAGCATGTTTTTTCAAAAGGAAGTGCACAACCACCAGAGTAAATAGCACCCCAAGAGGAAATCAACATGACCTAAAACTGTTTTCATTGGTCTGTTGTTCCATTTATGGCCCAGAACATGGAGACAAAGCAACTAAAGTAATTCTGTATTCATGTTTTTCTAAGCAGTAATGCATATTTAAAATTATATACAAAACCAAGTTAGCTCACACTGCATGAGATAGAGGAGAACATTTCCACCTAAAATGAAAAAAAAAGATCCACGTTGTGAACAACACACATTGTTTCTACTTACCAAGAGACAATTTTTAAAAATAGTTGCTCTCTAAGCATAGTTGATTGAATCAAAATTTCTGAGGGAAGGAAGCAGAACTGAAAATGCCTTCAGGAGTAAATCCAGTCATAGTTAAATCTATTCCCTTGTCAGCTCTAATGCATTTTCTGTCTTAAGCAAAATGAAACTTGTGTATCATCCAGTGAGCACAGCTCAAATGTTTGGGCATCTCAGATCACTGCCTGCTTGCTTGATTTGTAGATTTGATCCTTTCTAGAATAGTTCAAGTAGGAGGTGATGATAAATACCCAGCAACATTTTATTTACCTAGAGCAGATTGTCCTTTTGTAGTTGTGCTGCTCACATTCCTCTCTCACCTCCTGTTTCTCTTAAAATTTGCCTCTCGGAAACATTTTTTTTCCAGTTTGTCAGACTGCTTTATTTCCTATAGATCATGTTACTTCAGAGCAACACTGATACAGGTTAAATCAGCTGGTTTACCTGTAGTTTCATTTGTGGAAAATATTGGTCTCATGGTCTTACTTGGTTCTGCAGTCCCACTTTGTTTCTCAAGGAATTTTTTTTTATTTTATTTTGAGACTGTGGTAATTTCCTTATAGATTTCCCTCACCAAGCAGGAATTGCTTACTGGCCTTGATTGTACATACAGAGATCAACTGAACATCTCTGTGTAAGGTGCAGGAAACATAATTTTGTGCAGAAGTTCATAAAACACGATCCATTGTAGTCCACTCAGACCTGCTTCTTGGATGCCCTCGTTGGAAAAGAACAGGGAGGAATATGGACTGTAAAGTTTTGCACTGCTCCCTCAGAGTCACACAACAAATGCACCTGAAATTGAGCTGTGCAGAACTTCCTGTTCAGCCCTGTAGCTCAGGCATTAATGATGCCACAGACAAGCCCAGGGACAGCTGCTCACATGCATTGCTGGCTCAGTTTAGAGCAGAACTTTTTGCAGTAGTTTTAAGGCCTACCACAAAAAGTGCAATTTTTGCAATTTATCCATGTTTATTTGGAATTTTTTATTCCTATAAGAATGTAAAATCGAATAACCCCTCCTTTACTACTCTCAAAAATTATTACTTTAAGTAACACCTGTCTCATGCATTGCTCTGCACTGCTGCCTTGTCCCAGTGCAGCTCTTTTCTTGGACTACATCCATAGCATGCTATCCTAAAACTGGAGGTTCATCCTGAAGTTTCCAGGATTCTAATTACTCTTAGAGCAATTTTCCATTGGAAAGTTCATTTGGTGGGATCAAAGGCTATTTATCAGAGCAAATCAATAGCAATTATACTTTTACAACAGCACAGCCAAATGGCTAAATTCTCTCCCAGTCAAAATCTTCAAAGCAGGCTGCCAGCACTTCCTCACAAACCCACTGAGCAGGAGCTGAGAGGAGGCTGCATTTCCCCTTTTATTTGGTGATCACATGGATCACCTTTGCAGGCTCTGTGCTGCAGACCATGAGCACACCCCTAGGGCTGGTAACACCAGGTTGGTTGGTTCAGAACAAATTGATCACAGGAAGTTGTAAAACCTCTTGTCAGATTGCCCTGGACTGCCCTGCAGAGCTCTGCCGCCTGTACATCCAGCTGCACGAGCCCTACATAAAGGATCCTGCTGCCTATCCCAAGCTCCAGGTAAAGCACTGCCAGGGAGAGGGAAGAAGGGATCTGCAAACAAAGGTGAAGCCATCTCTGAAGGTTTCAGAAATGACAAGATCAATATGGGAATTACCATTCATGGCAAATTAAAGGGTATTTTCTAGTACCATTTCTAGCTATTGTAGGATACCAGCTCCTCATTGTGATAAGCTTAACTTAGGTTCAAATTGGTTACATGGAGCTACACATCCTAATTACTCAGGGTTCTTTTAACATAGCCCATGAAACAGATCTGTGTGCTTTTAATGTTCATTTCCCTTCCTTAGAAAGGCAAAGTAGACTTTCATTCTGGAATAATGGAGCAAGAAGTGGTACAGTAAGACTAGATTCCTTAGGCTCACATTGCACTTCCATCCCCAGGGACACGCTCTTGAAAAAGGGCACTGCATACAAAAATCATTGTAGATGGGGGAGTGTTGTCCTTTAGTTCTGCAGAATTTGATGTTCACATTCTTTTGCAGGGCTGGCTGCTGCAGGGGGGCAGGGCCCAAAGCAGTCAGAGGACACAGGGGTGAGGAAATGAGCAGAAAGCAAGTGTCACTGCTGGATGAGTTCTTCCTGGGAAAGGGAGGGCATGGCATGGGAGAGCTGTGTCCCACAGCTCCCAGCTGGGAGTGCAGTGGGGCCTGACAAAGGCTCCCTTAAGGAGTTAAGCCAGGCCATGCTTTTTGGCATGGTCTCAGGATAGTAAGGGGCAGGAATATGTGTCCTGGCTGAAGGGTGTGTGGATGGGGCAAGGAGACCCCAGCCACCAATATCAGCAGAGACCCTCATGTAGCTGGATCCAGTCCATAGCATCCAGGTGTGACAAAAAAGCCTGGGAATCACTGCTGCCAGAAGTGTAGTTTTGAGTAGCCTCAACTTCTCAGTGAGGAGCTTACTGATTTTTAAATGCATCTCCCTCACACTGACATTTGTGTTTGGAATGCAGATGCTGGCATACATGTTCTACTCTGTGCCATACTATGTGATTGCTCTGTATGGCCTGCTGGTGCCTGGCTGCTCCTGGATGCCTGATCTGACCCTTATACATGCTGGAGGACTAGCTCAGGTATTTCTTTGCAAAATACTCACTTTTAAATTACATTATAATATAAGTAGAGACCTATGGAATGAATAAGGGGCCCAGGGCTTGATCTTCCAATGTAGGTTTTGTGCTGATGTAACCCAGATCACCTTTCAGGTCTGTAAAAACCCCTTAATTTAAGGGAGAGAATAATCAAATCTACTACTCTCTAATGACCACATTCTTGCTTTAGCAGACTTCTCTCCTTCTACTCAATGCTTTTATTTGGCTCATTTAAACCTTATTTAGCACCATGCACTCTTTAGCTGGCATCATGAAGGAAGCCCATCTTAAAGCTGTGACAGTCAATTGTAAAAAAAACCAACAAAACCCAAACACAACACAACAGCACAATACCTTGTTTCCATAATATGTGTTGGTCAAGTAGGTAGTTTGAAATATATAAAGAGAAAAAGTATCTCCTTGTCACACAAAATGTACAGTATCAGTGGATGATGTTGAGAGAACCCAGGGAACCTCCTGGGCCACAAACCACAGTAACACTCAGAAGTGTTTGTGCTCCCAACAGCAGACAATGATCATTTTTCTTTTACTCATTCCATTCTGGTTCTCTTAAAGAAACAACTGTAGTTAATTACTAAATGGGGCTGATGCTTATGAGAAGACTGACCAAAACAATTCAACAGGAACTAGTAAATGACTTACGACAGACAGATGAGCATTAAACAGATGAGACAGAGGAATAATTGGTTTTTCTGTAGATAGAAAATGAAATGTGTGTGCTCAGAACATCCAGACAACACAGACAATAAGCTCAATAATCCTGCCACAATAGTGACAACATGGGGACACAGCAACAACTGTAATTCAAATACCACTATCAGACAAACACATACTAACACTTGGTTCCTTGGGTCTGAGATAATCATAGATACAAACTACAATCCACTTTAACTGCCCAATAAGAAGGGTGGAGTGGTATTTTCTATTTGGGAGCAGTTATCACAGAGAATAGGACTTCTTTTTCCTTCTCTACCAGTTTATAGAGAATCTTGAACTATCATGTGATATCAAAACAGAATCTGGCAAACATTAATGAGGAAATTTAGATGCTCAAAAGGTATCATAAATATTGTACAACTGTTTGGCCAAAATCTAATTAAAAAAAAAAAAGCCCAAGCTAGCTAAGTAGGCAAGGCTGTGTTGGGAACTTCGTCTACTGACAGATTACTCAGGTTCCATAAATTGCCCAGAAAATCAGGGAAAAAAGCACTCCTTCAAAGATTTTTTAACACAAGAAAAGGTAAATCAGAACTCAGAGTGTACCAGCTATCACAACCTTGCAAACTTACCAGAAAGCTCAGCCTCTCAGTCTGGTTGGTTTGGGGTTTTTTTCCCCATTTTATAGGTTTCCTGTAACAAACAGTCACCTTTTTTTTTTTTTTTAACAGTTCTTTGTACCTTTTGTACCTAAACTCGGTTGCTGAAGTCTAAAACCCCTCTGTAGTTCTTTGTGGTTCTGCCTCAGGATGTCCATTTACACATTAGACTAACACCCAACATTTCCCATTTCACTGTTTAAAGCTCATCCTGGCACCAGCAAATGCTGTGGGTTGTCAGAAACTGATTAGGAGAACTCGATTGCTGTCCTCTCTTCATATTTTATCTTGCTTCAAAAAACAGTTTTTGACATTTGGGAGGGTTTTTTTTGTCACTTTGACTTTAATGCACTGCAGGATGAACTTCAGTTATCCTACAAGTGCACATGATTTAATTGATTTGACTTGGTAAACTGTGACCAACCTGGGATGTAAAATGCATGTGACAAAGAATTGAGAGCTCTTTCTTGATTATTTGGGTGCTTTGTCATTTTGAGGCAAAAACCACATTTACAGATTTGTCTACTGTTACCTTAAGTTCAAACACTTAATTGATAATTAAAACACATGTAGTTACCAAAACACACTTTGCTTCCTCTCACACCCAAGGCCCAATAAAGGTAAGTGTCTGATGGTGGAAGCAGTGGGCACTGCTCCTACTGATGGGGAACATGGAGATTTTAATTATTTTTATTTCTATCATTATGATGTACTTTTTACAAAAACAAGTCACAAAATACCATGTGATGCATCTAAACTAAGAACCTCCCAAGTGCCTACTAGCCTTTCACACAGACACACATGTACTGATTTTCAGAATTACAAATAACTCTCAGCTGGAATGACTCCATTACTAACATTCAGACTCCAAAACCAGTTGTGACCCAATAATTACTACACTTTCTGAAGCTTCAGGAGGAGCTCTTTGAATTTCATATGAGTGAAGTACCAGGAGCTTTGATTATACAAGAGGGTTGGAACAGCCTCTGAACTTAATGAAATTGGTATTTCCCTATGCAAGTGAGCCATGTGAGAAGGATGAAGAGCCACAGCCTTACTAGCCAAAAACAGTCTCACCAACTCTCTGCAGCCCATTTCTCTGTTTTCTCAAATGTAGAAAGTTTACCTCTACTCCCTCTTAGTGTTTTCCATAACCCTGCCTTTTTTGTGGCTACTTTCTGCATGCTTCTTGCCTACCAGAGACCCTAAAACCAAGAAATGTATTTTTCTAGGTTACTCCCTTTCTATTTGATGGCTTTGTTAGGCTAATAAGACCAGGTCCAAACCCTTCTAAAGTTACAGTCTTAGAGAGAAGGCACAGAGTGAAGAAGGACTCCTTTTTCTGGGTCCTTCTCTGTCCTTAACTACAGGGTAAAAAATACTTGAAATACTGCCTATGATTAGGCAACAAGGCAAAAAATACTGTAAAAATTCCAAGTCCAGACTGCTTCATGGAGACAAGCAGGTCAGTGAGAAGCAGGCAGACACAGACTGCAGTGTCCAGCAGCTTCCACCTGCTGGGAGTGCCCGAGGAGCAGAGTGGCCAAGGCTTCAGGGGTGACAAAGGCTGCATGTTGGGCATGTAAGGCTACCTTAGAAGGATACTTGCAGCATCTCATCTGGTTGATTTCTCAGCCAAGGCTCAGGGGTTTGTTGGAGCCTCCAAATTCTCCACTTGGAGAGGGGATCAGTAACACAAAGCACCGAGGAATGATTTATTTGCTGAGAGACCCCAATGACAGTGAGGTAACACTGTAGGCTCAAGGTTTGTCTCACTGAGCACCAGCCTTACTGCACACAGGCACAGAGCTCTGCAGGGACTGACAGCTCAGAATTAGGGGTTTGGTCTGCCTGAAGGGAGAGCAGCACTGGGCCACTGGTGAGTGAGAGATCTGCTTTTAAGACATATCCTCTGCTCCAAGTAAGAAAAAAAAAAAGAGGGGAAATAAAAAAAAAATAGTAGCAGCAGAGGACAGTCATGGAAGAGAAAGACAGGAGATTAGAGACATAACACAATTTTCAAAGAGGCAAATCAAATAAATGAAAAAAAAAAAAAAAGACTTTACAGACCTAAATATCCTCCTTGGTAATGAAAGAAGAAGCCATGTGTTACAGTGAAAAACAAGTCTAATAAACAATAACTTCATTATATGATGCATCATTAACCACTAAAAAGCTTTGTAGGCTACAGACAGGACATCATGTTACTGCTTTTTGGTTTTACAACAATTAAAGCTCACTAATGTGCCACAACTCCTAGAAGAGACAAGACCACACAGTAAGGCTTAGACATTCAGGCATCTTGGAGGCTCTGGGAGTTCTGGGTCTCAGAAGCATCCCCTTACAGCTCCTTCTGACAAGGTTTACTGTGAATTGTGAGAAGTTTACAATCAACTTACTCTGAAGCACAGCTGGCCATGCTCGCAGGCAGGCAGGCCTCACAATCCTCACAGAGAAGGAGCAGCTTTGCAGCTTCTTCACCCCTGACAGGGCTCTAAAAATGCAGCCCAGAGGCTCTCAGTGCACCAGACAGCCCAAACCTCCTGCCTGCAGCCTGCTGGCGGCCGTCTGTCCATCTGTCTGTCTGTCTGTCTGCTGCCCTGTGCTATGAGGGGGCTTTGCTGCTGGGCTGCTCTGGCTGCCGGGGCTGAGGAGGCTCCCCCAGCAGGGATTGCAGTGGGGATGGCAGCAGAGGGTGACAGCAGGAGGGGTGACAGCAGGAGGGGTGACAGCACAGGGGATGGCAGGAGGGGTGACAGCAGGAGGGGTGACAGCACAGGGGATGGCAGGAGGGGTGACAGCAGGAGGGGTGACAGCACAGGGGATGGCAGGAGGGGTGACAGCAGGAGGGGTGACAGCACAGGGGATGGCAGCAGAGGGTGACAGCAGGAGGGGTGACAGCAGGGGTGGCTTCCGGCCCACCCAGGTGCCACAGGCAGGGCCTGCCTGGGCAGGTGAGAACAAATGGGCTGCAAGAGACAGAGCGAGGTACCAGGCCGATATAAAAAGGCTGCTGACAATGTGCCCCTGAACATCTGTTTGCAGTGCAATAGCTATTTACAGAAACATGCTAAGTGGCACTCTGCTGAAGTGTGTTTGTATTTGATTTCGTTGATTACTTTGTTTCCTGGCTCAGGTTTGCTCAATGAGCTCTCCCAATTCAGTTGAGGTGGTTGGAATCACCTGAAACCAATTTCTATTTCTGTTTTGATGGATGGTCTCAGCCTAACCTTTTGCTGGGGTGGTGTATTGAAACACCTGCACTTTATTTCCCCTTCTACTCTGCTGTGACCAGAACCATGTTCTGTGTGAGGCCAAACTGACTCCTGCTGAAGCCAGAATAGAGGATGTGATTTGGCCATAGTGTACTCCTCTGTGTTCCTAAAATCCTGGTGTCCCACTGCTCTCCTTATGGCCAAATTGATGTTCATCTTCTCAGATCTCCTCACTGCTAGCTAACTAAATAGTAATTAAAAAATTGGACACACAATAGTTAATGTGAATGAGCAGTGGCTTGAAATAGCAGGTAACAGATGGAAACAAAAGACACCGACTATCCTGACACTTCTATCTTTAAATGTTTGTTTATGCTAAAAATATGCTTCAGGCCAGCAAGCCTGTCTGTGCCTATAACCTTCACTGTATGCTCAATTTATGCTTCAAACCAGCCCAAGCTTGAAACCCAAATATTGCAGACGTTTTCTGAAATCATCAGGAGTTGTGGGATCAGAATCTGGAACAATCTGGATTTAAGATTAAGAAGTCCAAACCCAAAGCTGAACTAACATAGGTTCCAAGACTCTCCTTTCTAACTTTACTCAGAGGGGGTGTCTGGCTGCCCCCACTGATGCCAAACTCCCAACAGCTCTCCCAGGCAGGTGGGTGAGAGCCCTTGCCCTGACTGGGCTCTGCAGGGATGTGCCCTTCAGTGGCCACTTTTCTGTGGACCCTCTAGCACAAACTATGACCCAGAAAGCCAGGGTGGAATCCTGTACCTGATGAGACTCTCAGTGCCACCATGTGCATTAAACAAACCTCTTACCATGCCACTGATGGTTCCAGTTATGCCTCATACACCAAGATATTAATGATTTTAGTTTAGACTGTATTTTTATACCACAGTGCAAAAGTATGATGGATAATTCTGGAATAAGAATAAGGGCTGGCTTGGAAAATGTCACTGGAGATGCAGACTTGCATGCAGATTATGCCATCTTTCCAAAAATATACATCAACTTTACCTTTTTTTAATATATGTGTTATATACACACCACAGGCTCAATTTTCCCATATTGGAGCTTCTCTTCATGCTCGAACTCCTTACATCTACAGAGTCCCTGAAGAAGCAAAAGAGTTTTTCCTGATATTGAACATAATGTATGGGATTCTTCCTCAGCTGTTCGCTTACAGGTGTGTCAACAAGCCAGAGTTTTTCATGAAACCAAAACAAGAAGAAAAACCAGAATAGCAGAACTGTTTCCAGCTCCTGTCCTTGGCTATGTATATAGTTGGGTTGGGATGTAACTGAAGTGCTCAGATGGAACCCAAATGAAGCGTGTAAGATGTGTAAAATTGCACAACTGTGTAGTCGCACGGGCTGCTCTGTTTATCCTACTGAAAAAGGGAAAATAAAGACAACTGCCTTTAGCACCACTTCTCAACATTGTGACTTTGCAGTGCATTGCCAGTTCCCACAGCTATTTTAAGTAAGCTGCTTTGACAGTTTTAGAAATACTGCATGAAGTTAAATAATAATAATGATGTCAGTGTTTAGCCTCCGCACGCTGAAGAATAGCAGTGCTAGTAGCAGTCCCTGCACAGAGCTACTGCACAACATGAAGGTCATTGTGAAGCATGAAAAATTAACATACATAACTCTGTCACATGCACATGTTTTATTTGTCAAAAAGTATGTCTTGTGGGTAGACCTTGTTAAAAATCCCAAGAAATCTTTTAAGAAGCAATCAACTCTTATGATAAGACTCCATATATGATAAGCAAATCATATAGTTTTGTTAATTCTCTTCAGGATTCACTTCTGCCAGGACTGCTCACCTGCTTGAAGCTGAGCAGGTGCTCAGCAGCACTTGTGGGCTGGGCACAGAGGGCTCTGAGCCTCTGAGCTCGTGTGTTCCAGAGAGGAGGGGTTTTGGCTGCGTCTCTGCAGCTTCTTTTGCTAATGCTGCTGGCTCAGAAACAAGCAGCAGCCAACACAACGACCTTGGTTTGGGCAGCTTACATTTCTATTTGCAATTACAGCTATTTCTATGCCTTCTATGTGTATTTATATTAAAAGCAGTACACCTAGTGCCTTTCTCACAGATGAAACTAGCTGATACGTTTTAACTGGAAACACTTTATTTGCGTTTGTTGACTTCTTGGTGTTTGGATTGAAAGAATTTTATTTTTAAGTCTAATCAGTAACAAGGAAGCAGCTGACATGCCTGTGTGCTGCACCCTGCACGAAGGGACCTTCAGAGCACTGAGAAATGCAGGCTGTAACATTTCCTGCTGAACACTGCCATGCAGATCCCAGCAGCAGTCAGAGGAGAGCCCCAGGTTTTACACCTCCAGCCAAAGGGGCAGGTCCAAAACAACCACAGCACACCTCAGGGAATGCTTGCTGGCACCAGCATCCCTGGTGCAGCTCCTTAGGCTTTGGGACAGCTCCATCCCAGTGCCTCTTCCCAGGGAAACAAACCCAGCTGGGCTGTCACAGGATGTGCTGGCTCACAAACAGGTATTTGAGCCTCTGATGTTACTTCTGATGTCTGGAAAGAAACTTTGAATACATTCAAGGTGAATTTAATGACCTCCTGTTATCCAGAAAAGGCAAAGTACAGAAAAAATAAAGATCTCACCTGCACTTGTATCTATTATGGTCAACTCATGTTAACAGAATGTTTTGCTTTAATACTTGACTTACATTAATACCTCACATTATTACACGTATGAAGCCAAATATGACGCTAACTTAGTTGCTTACAACCTCAAACCTTACTCCCAATACACATTCCAATAAATTTATTCTGTAAAAACAATACATTTTTTTTGTTTCCTTTTTGTTTTGTTTTGGTGTTTTTTTGGTTTTTTTTTCCTTGTGGTTTTTTTTTAGTTTTTTACAGTAAACTCATCAACTACAAACCTTGAATACGCAAAAGATGTTCCAAGGACAAGCATAACAAGGATTGATAAAACCAGACTAAATATGTTTTCACAATAAAAGCTGGCATAAAAATAAATAAAAATCTCTATTATCACAATAGCAACAATAATGTACACAGAGTAATGGATTTGGAATGCTTACTTACTAGTCTAGTTCTATTTCCAAAAGGAAAAAAAAAAGCCAGAATGACAGCATCCTTTTTTAAGCCTTTCATTATTTAAAATTGATGTTTTGTTTTGGTTTCCCATAGGGCTGTATATCACAGTAAGCTTAAAAATGGAAAGCATCCAAATGAATGATTTCAAATTGTGTTGGCATTGGAAAAATCCTTGTATTAATCTAAAGAAACACAAAAAGACTTTCACTAACTCCACATATAGGAACTAAGTCAGATAGTGTACATTACATCATGGTTTGGAGAAGTATTAAGAGTATAACTAGCTAGGTACTTCTAATAAGGAAAGGTATTTTATTACATTATTGAACTTGGTGGTGATTTCAACTGAAGAAGAATTTTTCTTTCATGTTGTAAACTGATCAAAACCCAAGAGAGAATGGATCTAGGAAAATTTAAAATTATGTCTGTATGTGGAAGATTATTGTAGCATTGTATGGAGGGGACTCATTTCTAAGATTTAGTTGTGTTTAAAAAATGTTGATTTAGAATGATATAATTTGGAGTTATGCCTTTTCTGTCTCGAAAAGGAATCTAAAACATGTTCAAGTATGCGATATCTTCATAAACTTCAGCCACTGGAAAAGGGCAACTTCATGCAACCAATAATATGAAAATCAAAAAGTAACCCTTAGAAAAAAGGGTAAAAATGTCATTTCTGCAAACACAACAGATAGGAATGTGAATAATGTGCATACAAACTGGGATGCTGTTGATGGTACTAATGAACAGATGTGGTGACTCATATCAAATCCAAGAATATTAGACAACCAAACATGTAACCTTCTTGTGTTTTCCCTTAATATTCAGCAGTCATTATGTTGGTTAAGTCTGAAAGAGAAAGAGAAAGAAATCACATTTAATGTAAGAAATAACATGCTGCATCAAACTTGATACAATTGATGTTATATTTCCACTTCTAAGTCACAGGTACAAGTAACCACCTGGTCTGTTCAAACTAATTTTTTTCTAGAGAAAACATCTTTGTTACAACAACTGAACATATCACTACAAATATTAATGAGCACAGTTTAAAAGTAAACATTTAGGGCTGTATTCAGTAACATTGAATATATGTGGGTGTGTTTTTCCCTCAGTCACTCCATTACAAACCTTGTCGCACACTTCAGGAACAACCAGTTTTTGCTTTTTTCCACTGCAAAAAATCACTGATGGGCTTCATGCAGGAGCTCAGGCACTGCTGCATTCCTGGATGTCCAGCCACAAGAACACCCTCTTGTTCAGATACAGGAAAGCTTAGCGAGCATGAGCAAAGATAAACATTTTCATCACTAAGGGATCCAAGTGCTGCTTCTGAAAAGGAAACAGCTTGGCTCCAGTTCACTGTAAGGTGATGACAGAAGAGGAACTCCCACGGGTGAGTCAAGGTCAGCTCTTGCTTTCCCTGACATTAGTGGGATCAGGATCAGACTGTCCTCACATGATCACAGCAAGAGATACAAGTCTTGGTTTCCTCCAACTGAACAGAGATGGCGAAATTCACCTGGTGGCCCTGGGACAGGTTACATTAGCCAGCAACATGACAACATGCAAGTGCACCACGACCACCCACCTCTGGGCAAGGCATCCCTTCTACAACACTACAACACCACCTTCCCTCTTTGGTCAGTGCAGCTCTCTCCAATGACAAGTGCTTTGTCAAGAGTAAAAATGGAAACCTGTGCTGTCTGTGTGGGAGGTCCTGGTACATCCTGGCTAAGGACACACAATCAGGGGTTATTATCAAGTGCTCAGGCTTACAGGAACTACCAGAGCCCTGACTCCCCCAAAAGGGGAAACCATGTGCTGCCCATGCAGCACACCACACTCCAGAGGCCTCTCTCCTGTTTCAGAGTCAGGGAGATCATACTTAGAGATGCTTTGGGGGAGTTCACTGCTGTTCCTTTCCCTTCAGACTCAGACACCCAATTAAACAATTACACACGATCAGTCAATCAAACCCTGCTTTCTGCTGAGGTTCCCACTGGCAGCAGCTGCCCAGCACTGACAGGTAGGGTGGGGTAACACAGCTGCTTCCTGTGCTGAAACTCTCAGATCCAGTACAGAAAGATGTCCTTTTGGAGCATGAAACCTTTGCAGTTATTAACCACAATTCCCTTCTGGGCTAGGTCCAGAAGATTGGGTAGGATCATCCTTACGTGGGTGCTGGGAACATTAACAGCTCCCCTCCACACTGTGTCACAGACACAGCTGCTGTGGCACGGGAGGGACAACAAAGAGACAGATAATGCAAGTCATCCTCTAGGCTTTTCACAGTTTCCAGTGGCATGTTCCCCTCCTGGCAGCAGTGCCAGGTGTCCCAGGGCAGCAGGTCGCTGTCCCCAGCAGGGAGAGCCGCAGGGGCTGGGCTCTGGCCAGGCTGAGCCCTCCCTGCCCGCAGCTCGGGGATGCAGCAGCCTGAGCACCTCCCCTGGTCTCCATGGTTTCACGTCTCTCCAGAAACACAACTCTCAAACATCTTTGTTTGAACGAGTCTCCCAGCCTCACTGTAAGCTGTGGTACAATGTGTGCTGTGCTGCACACAAAGGAGAGAGCACAGGATCTGACTGATTCCAGTGCAAAGTTTCTGTTATCAATGGCAGCACACAGAAAACAGAGCAGAGAACAAAACTAAACCCACAAACTGCTGTCTCTTTTTCTGGCAGTGAAGATTACTTCCTTAACAGTGTCTGGCAACTAATTCAGTCATCCTGTACTGGGAAGCTGCATAGGCAGAAGGATAATTGTTTACTTGCTCTGTACAATAGTTGTTATTCCGTGTTGCTTTGAGGTCAAAGTGGTTACAGGATTCAATGTACGCAGAGCTGCAAATATTTCATCTGTACTGGCTGCTTTAATCTCAACTTGCTTTCAGACATTTATGTTTCCTCTGAGTTATGTCCCATGTCCTTAGCCAGCAGTGCTGCTATCCTGAAGGCAGCAGACAACACAACTCCTTACACCATATACTATGCCACTATTTGATTTTTACACAGAAATTTTTACTGTGCAATACTTAGACACGTTCTTACAAATATTATCTTTTGGTTTGAAGGGTAGATTTTACTGTGCCTCAAACTGCAGGGAAAGAAAATCAGACAGAGAAACATACTGTTTTCATTTTTTGCACAAAATGCATTTACATTGTACCAAGCCCTAAATGCTATGCTTTCAATGCTGATAAGCCCCCAAACCTGTTATGCAGCCTGACCAGTGTTATTCCTGATAAGTAAAGAAGAGCAGAGGAACATCTCAAAACCCCATCAGAAGGACACAGTGAACCTGTGCTTCTCTGGCCAGTTTGGCCATTACACTTGTACCTTGTAGCAGTAACTGGGATTGTTGCTACCCCACAAGAATGCCACAACAAAAAAGCCTGGACACAGGGTGTCTTAAATATGTTCTCCCAAATGCAATGGTGTCAGATGGCAATAATTTTGGACCAGATTTTGATCCCCTTATTCACGCTGGCAGTTGCCTCCACAAATAGATCCACTGACTCAGTTGGTAGCTAATTGTCAGTGTGAGAAAAAGGATCACAGTCCTTTACTCCATTTTAATATTCAGGCTGTACCAGGAGCAAGAAAATGTATCTCATTTCCAGCAAATTTATTCTTCTCTGAAGAGAGTAAAATCATTCACCTCCTGCACCTGAACACCATGCAAATGCCTCCTTTACCAATACACTGCCCAGACTCTCAGTATACCAAAATGAGACAGTGAATACCAAAATGAAAACTTGCCACATTCCCTGTGTGCTGGCCTGGCCTTCAAACACTCTCTAATAAGGCCAGAACCACAGCAAGCTTTCAAACATGAGTACGTGGCCATCCAGAAAGTAAAGTAAAAGCAGTTTAGGTGTTCAGTTACAAAGATTCAGAGTTATGCCAGCTAAGAACTAAAGACACAAGTCACCAGAGATTTAAATGAGGAATGTAAATCTGCTGCCATGAATTCACTGATTTATGAACTAATTTAATACCATGAAAGTAAACAATACAAAGCCATGAATACCTTTCCACCAGAAAGTTCTCTTTACGTGGTATTCTGAGAAAGCCAAAACAATTTAGTATTTAACAGCAGGGAATAGTTCTGGGAAGATTCTGTGACTCAAGATCTGAGCAAACTCTGGGATGGGCTGTCTTAGCTAATACACTATTAGTTAATTAATATGGGATGATTAACCCCTGAGCTTCAGGCTCTGCATCTTTCTGGGGAAGGAATCAGACAAAGAACAGCAGTTAGGGAAAGAGCTTGAAAAACATGTAGTGATGGGACACAATTACCAACTATGGTTGGGACTGAGGAAACATCTCTTTCTTGAGAGTAGCCTGTAGTACTCAAGAATAGCTCAGAAACTAAGGGATGGAGATCAAAAAGAGAAAGCACCTTTGTCTACCCAAGGGATAAAAAGAAAATCACAAGTTGAGCCCTTGAACAGTATTATATTGGCTGAAAAAAATATAATAGCTCTGAAAGTACTTTTATTTGCTCTGGGTTTGAGTCTTCAGGAAGCCATCACTTCACATTTTCAAGCTTACCTCTACCACCTGGAGGTTAGAATTTTCATTAAAAAATATAGGTGAAGGTGCTCCTGCAATCATCTGACTTCAGCTGTTAGCCCTTCAAGAAGATCTCTGTAATGCTGAGGGTAAGAGTGTGATTAAAAGGCAGGATTCCATCTGATCTGAGGAGGAGAGATGGGTCTTCAGCCTGCAGTCCAGGCATTATAAAAGGCAATTACTACCTCATTATTAGTGGTTTTAATAGGAGAAAAGCTTGTCTCCTTGAGGCAACTCTTGCACAGCCTGAGTGGGAGGCCTGGGAGGTGCAGAGCAGGAGGGCCCAAGGCACTCTCAGCCCAGGGCAGCACCTTGACCTTGGCTGGGGTGGCCAAGCCACATGTGCCTCCATGGTGGCCCAAGGCACTCTCAGCCCAGGGCAGCACCTTGACCTTGGCTGGGGTGGCCAAGCCACATGTGCCTCCATGGTGGCCCAGCCCCCGTGAGCAGGCAGCTCTCGAGCAGCCGGGCACAGTGGCAAACCAGGGCACTGAATCACACCTGTCCTCCTTGAGGTCAGGGCCCTGATCCCGTGTGTTGGGTGTCTGACTCAGGGTATCTTTTATCTTCCTGCACCTTATTTTGAGCGAGCAGCGGTTCGCGCCCGCGGCCGCTCTGGAGGCTCCTGGCGCCATCTCATGGCCACACCAACGCCCTGGAGTGGCCAAACTGGGGACGGCCAAATTGAGCACTGGGCTCTGCACAATGCAGGGAGGGACCCCATCCTCTGCACACTGCCTGGCCAGGCTCTGCTCATGGGCTCAGTGACTCTAAGGAGACCATCATCTCATCTATGGTGGTGTCTTTAGCAGGTTTGTTTTTCAGACATTTGTCTGAATTTGTGTGTGCGAACAGAAGGATCACATCCCAACTCTCCAGGTGCATGTTGCTCATTTTCAACCTTCCTTTCTACAACAGAGAAGAGTGTGGGCTGGAGCTCAGTGCCCTGCAGCAGAGCTTTAGTCTGGGTGTCCAGCAGAAAGCTGGCCCCATGCCCCAGCTCGCCAGTCCGGACATTGCAGGGCTGGCTGTTTAACACCAACTCAAAAAGAACCAGCTACTCTCCCCCCAAGTGCCCTGTGTCTTCTAAAGGCAGCCCTTCTAAAAGGATACTTGGTCTGGCTCTGAGGAGCAGCAGGAGATGGAGTGTCCCCTCCTGGTCCTCCAAGAGAATTGCACTACTGACAAAACCTCAATGAAACGCTGAAGAGATTCATGCGAGAAATGATGATTTTGCAGCAGAAATGGACAAGGTGAAATATATGGATCAGGATGTGAACTTTTCCAAACTTATCAGTGCTTTTATCTCAAGCTGCCCTTAAAACCACATCCCCATTGTCTCTTTAATCTGTATTACTAAAATTCCACATTTTCCATAATGTTAAAAGCATCCAAGACCTAGCAACAGACTGGCAGCTCAAGCATGATGAGTTCAAGGCTGCATGGTGGGGCTGCAGAAATCAGAGCAGAGCCACCTCCCCACATGGGTATGACAATATTCTCCAGATATTGCTTCAAGTTGGTGCTGGCAGGAAGGATAAGACTATTGACAGTATTTCAGCACAGAGGCTAAAATATCTGTAATCCTGAAAATGCTGAGAAGCACCACAATGTTGTAGCATGCTGGACCCCACCTCCCAAGCATGTCACACCCAGAAGAAAGAGCCATATGAATGTCAACAGCCACAAAGCCAACATCCTGTGTGATGTTTTAGCCACTTAGTCTGTGACTGACCTAGATCAGTGAGCATTTTGTGCTTATGTGGAAAATGTGCCTGAAGTCCACAGACATATCCTCTGTGACTGCTACAAACATGGGGAACACAACAGGGCCTGCTGAACCTCTTGGTACCTCAGATGCATCTTACAAACAGTTTTCTCACCCAAATACCTATCTGAAGACAGGGAAGTGTCACAAGATTCACTAGGCAGAATGTGGGCCACCCTTATCAGCCCCTGATACTCTGTGGGTGAGAGGCTGGGAGGGCACAGCTGGGCAGTGTCTCCTTGCATCGGTCCCTGGCTGAAGCCAGCAGCTTGTTCAGAGTCAGTGGGAGTGTGAATTTTCCTCGTGACCCCATGAGCCACCTATCAAAGTCTTTATAAAGCAGAGTCACAAAACAACTGCACTGCACTGCAGAGGGACAGGGAAAGGGAGATCTGGGAGAAGTCTCGAGTGGGAGCCAGCAGCAGCTGCCCAGAGGTTGTGTTTTGTGAGAAAGGGCTTGGCTGAGCATGCAGCTGGGTGCTAAGGCACCTCAGCAGTGTCAGCTGAGAGCTGTGCTGGCTGGCCTCCTCTCACACCTGGGGATTTGTGTCACTCAGCTCCTGTGACAGCCCAGCCCGGCTGCTGCCCACGTGGCAGAGCCCTGGCATGGGCACTGCTCAAGGGCTGCTTCTGAGCTGGAGCTCCAAGTGCTGCAGCAGAGAGGCTTGTGCTGCTCCAAAGGCTCAGAAATAGCAGGGGCTGCTAAAGGTGGCTGAGTAACCAGCTGCCATGCTAATCCCCCTGTTCAGCCTTCCCCTCTTGTTGTTGTGGTCACAACAAAGTAATATTGATATGAACACACAACTGACAAAACACACAAGGGGATTGTATGAAGCTGCTCTGGAGCAGAGTGCATATCCCATCCTTGGAAGGTCCTAGCCCAGGGCATCATCTGCCCTGGAACCTGGAGTATGCAGAGTCTGTCATGAGCACATGAACCCTCAAGAACCCCGAAGAAGACACTGGGACCCACAAATTAAACAAGTGTGACAGGGTAAGCAGGCTCCCTTTGTTAGTGAGCCAACATGCATCATGCAAACAGTCTGATCCTGCTCTCACATCAATTTTGCATCATTCCAGCTCATGGTTTTCAGTAGCTCCTCTCAGCTGACATCTATGCAAGTGTCAGAACAAAAATAATGCTCTTTTTCAGTCATTTCTCTAGAGCAAAATTTGTACACTGCAGGCACCAAGTCCATGTTTCTGTTCTAGACACATTCTGAGCACAGAAATGTACCCAAGAAGGTGGCACAAGGTGCACACAGGTCACCCCTGGCTCCAAAGCCCCCCAGGAGCAAACTGCATGGGAAGTGAATGACAGGAACAGAAGATTACCCCTTCACTGGTTTTCTGCAAATCTGAAGAAGTGTTTCTTGTGTCATTGCCTGCGTCCCCAGCATCAGAGCTGCTCTTATTTTCTTCCTCTTTGCAGTCCTTATCATCTTCATCTCCAGGAGATTTCCGTGACTGCTTGGAGGATTTCTAAAATAATCAACAACAAAGTGAAAATTAAAACCAGCCATAGAAAGACACTTCTGAAATGTACATGGAATGCTGTCTGATCATGCATTTCCCTGGTCAAGGTGAATACTGGGGAGGATTCATGGGGTGAAAAGCATTTTTCAGGTGAAGTAGCTGGAGTTACTGCCACCAATGCAGGAAATTTCGCTGAAATTCTGTGTTCAGCACAGGCTGGCAGCTCAATTGACTGAAAGACAGGCACAGTAATAGGAGCTGGGTATTAGTGCTGGGTCACCTGTAGGTTTTGTTAGTTAATGAAACAGATGGTGCCAGCTTGGCAAAAGTTTTGATTAAATACAGAGATGTAAAATGAGAATAACATTAGCAGAGCTGCTTTCCATACTTTTTTTTAGTGCTGTCAGCTTTAATATATTAACATTAGAGTCATGTGGAACCAATACATCTTTTCCTTTACATCCCTTTATGTTATGCAATTCTACAATACAAAAGGATAAATTGTGGCATTAAGCCACCATTTTCCTAATCCTCTGTTTGTCCAGAGTCTTCTGGAAAGAAGATGGTAGACCAGACCTGAATTTCTGATGTAAAACACACAGAATGGGTGAAAATACATTTTGTTTGGTGGATCAACCACAAAATTCACACTCTCCCCCAAACTGTGCCTGGATCAGATTGTTTGATTGCTTCTTCTCATTTCCATTAGTTTTCACTTTCAGAGAAGAATAACATGAATGTGAATAAATTGACTCTGACACACTTTACACAATTTTTCAGGGGAAGTGCAGCCCTGGAGGCACACACAGAACCAGAGGAAGCGACTTTAATGTTGCTCCCCTTCACCCCAGGTGACAAGTGAGAAGTCTATCTGAACACAAAGGTGCCACTTCTCAGGGGATTTTCTCCACCAGCCACTGTGAGACAGACATATCACTCTTAGCTTCCTGATCTACACTGTTACATGAGATATTAACAGGGCTGGTAGGTACTACAGTGCAAGTCTTACATCCACAAACTGAGCATCCTACTCCCTGCTTAATGAACTTGCTCTTCCACCTTCCCATTCTGTATCCTGGACTGAAGTATTTCACACTCAGCTCCAAGAGGAGCAGTTGAGCACATCTGGCCCTACCAGATCCTTCTGGGAGATGGGAGGGGGAAGCTTCAGTTCTCCTGGACAGGAACCAAACCTGAGCTCATGACTCTCAGGAGGCCCACTCCTAAGGATTTTTTTCTTCTTCTTGGGGAGAGACCTATTTGAGATGATCAAACCTATCAATCCATCTTTGCATGGGTTTTCTTCCCAGCCCTTCTGATCTCTTTCCCATAGTTTCCCCTTCTTCTCAGTGTGTGGGCACTGGAACAGGGCAGAGTATTTCAAGTGGCGTCTCACCAAGGCTGCCTACAAAGTAAGAGCACTCCCCCAAACTTGCCTGTTTGAACACCACTGTCATCAGAATGTATCAGAATCAAAATGCTAAAGGAGGAAGAACAAACTTCCATGAGGTGAACAGTATTCCAATTATAAATGCCCATGGATAACAACAGGAAAAGTCAGAAGATAACCTTTGAAGTGTAGGATTTTTTCCGTTTTGAGCCGGCTTTTTCATTCTTTCTTTTTCCTTTTCCATCCTCTTCTACCCGATCACCTTCCTCCTCACTGCTGGCATCTGCTGTATTTCCTCCTTCTCCTTCAGTTTCTGATGAGCTCTGTTGCTGAATTGCCTTTAAAATAACAACAACAATAACAACATCAACAATAAAAATATCATTAATTCCTATTACTTGATTTTTGCATTGAAGATAGAAACAGTGGAAATGGACAGCTTACACTTTAATTGCTATAGTCAGGAAGAACTCAGGTTATTTTTGCAATTATCAGGAAAAAGGGCTGCAAAGGCAATTTTCTCAGTCACCACTTGAACTCAGTTACCAGATGCAGATTCTGGGATCAGAAGATTCAGTAACAAAAACATGTTTGCTGGAGGAGAACTAAGGGCTGCTCAGTGCAGAGACCTGGCATGTTCTGCTCTGGGAAAAAACTACTGAAACTTTCAGACTTTGGCTGCAATAGCAGAGACTTTTTGGTGAGAGAAGATGGCTGTTACACTCCCCTCAAAGGGCAAGATCTCTGTGTTTTGGAAGACCAAGCCCTGGCCAGCAGGCTGAGCATTCTTTGACAGCCCATCTCCCACAGACTATTCACTGGATTTTTTTTAAATCCCCAAGTGTATGCAAAACATGTGTAGGGCTGAAAATATGAAACAGGAACTGAGAGAGGCGGCAGCTTTTCTGCAGGTGGTCTGTATCTCTGGCTTGTAGTGTTTTGTGATAATAATGTAATAGGTGTTTGCCTGCTTTTGGAGGTGATTCCTGCCTTCAAAGGACCACATTTTTTTAATGAGAAAAGTCCTTTGTTTTATACAGCCCACCAACTACTCTTCTCCCCCTGCAGCTTCACTGACTTTCTGCTCTGGACACCCAACAGGGAGAGCTGTTGTACAGCAGCAACTGTCTCCTACAGCAGCTTAACCCTCCACCTCCTCACTCCTCTTAGCTTTGGCACTGCCAAATGTGGAAATCAAAAGTGCAGTGACCTTAAGGTCTGTGTAAAATACATGGAGCCTGATATAAAAATAAACAACAGAAAGAAGAGGTCAGAAATTACTCATGTTTGTACAGGAGTAAATAAAACCATCCATTTTTAATTTAACTAAGTGTGTTGCAGAATTTTCCACTTCACCACCCCAGAATGTCACAGAAAGCAAAAGGCTCTGCAGTATGATTAAAGTTCCATTTGTCACAGAGTGTGAGACCACAGTTGTCTTTACATTACACAATTACCAGAACTGTGAAACTTCCTTGCTCCATCAAAACCAGAACCTTACATGTCACTCTTAAAATGCTCACTTTGACAAGCAGTAAAAGAAGAAAACAAGAAAGATAGGAGCAATAGGTGTGGAAGTCATTTACCTGATATCCAGTAAACTTTACTCCAGGGTTGTTTTCTATTTCCCACAGGCCTTCATTAAATCCTTTTCGCTTGTTCGATTTCCCAAACTTATCTTTGTATTCTTTATATGGGAAAAGGTCTTTGGGCCCCAGGAACGCACTGCATTTAACAGAGGGAACAGTCAAAAAAGGACTTACCACTCTCCTCTACAAAAAATGATGACATTAACAGTGCAAATGCTTTCCCTATTCTTCTGCTCATTCAAGCATTTCTTTTCTAGTTTTTTTTTTTTTTTGGTCACGCTGGCTTTGAGTTACTGCTGTGAGTCTGATTTAATGGATTGGCTCACCATCCTGATGTTTGATGTAGTAAAATCATGCTGGGTATCTCTAGAAACAACTGAAACATCTCTATTTTATTAACTACTGCTGGGAACTGGCACTTGAAGAGTTGATGAAAGTTTATAAAACAGTTTATGATGTCATTGCTTGCGATAGCAAGGGACCAAACTTCCAATCCTAGAGTTACAAATCCAGAAAGGCCTCAAAAATGCCACATGAAAAGTTAAGCATGTAGGAGTGCCATGAGCCAAAATTTGTCCCTTTTACTATGGGATAGAAAAAGCAGTGGCATTTATTATCATCTATACTGCCAGTAAGCCTGGGAGCTGCTTTCTTGGAATTAGCCTCCCACATACTAAATTCTGCACAAACACAATAAAAATGCTCTTTCCCAAAAATCTAATAATTTCATATAAGAACACAAAACAATGGATGAATATAGGCAGATGAGTAATACAAGGAAACAATGAGACACACAGGGTGCTTGTGGCCAAATAGTTTTTTAGACAGCACAGCAAAGGAGGGATTTTGTGCTCTGCTGCTGCCTAAGTCAGCTGCACACTGGGCCAACTAATTTCAGGCACAAGCACCACAATGCAGGGAAAAATAATTATTAAAAAAAAGAAGAATGATGATTTGTCCTGCTTTTTCTACACACATTACAGCAAAACTCTAACTTCTTCTTAACTCTTAAAATGAAGAAAGCATAACTTTCTTTTTTTGCTATATCTATATATCTATATATCTATATATCTATATATCTATATATCTATACATCTATATATCTACTGTATTCTGCATGGTGACATTGAGATTGTAATCACAAGTCAAATTAAAACAATGAAGGTAAAAAGACCCCTTCATTCCCACATGTAAAGATTCTGTGTCATCAATGACCAGAGCTGAGCAAGTCCCAGTGTCCTTCACCATAACCACTGTCCTACTTTCCTGATGGTCTTTGCAATTCACGTTAACTCTCGGGTCTCCATTACTGTGGGAATGTGGATTAAACACTTTTATTGTTGTAACCTCACCTTGACATTGGGAGTTTGCCCTTTTCTGCAGATGGGACTCTGAGGCACAAAGATTTGCCCAAGGTCAAACTCAAACTGACAGCAGCGTACAGAGGAAAAACCAGCTCTCTTCAGTCTCAGTCTAATATCTTAATCACAGGATAATATTTCTTCCTTTCTGCAATCATTATTTCAGATTAATGCCTGATTTATGCCCAGCATTTATGAACGTGCAAAGCTCCATTCACTTAAATCATCCCACTGGCCAAGCAGTTTGCCAGTGCAGAGCCAAATGGTTGCTAAAAAGTCATCAGATGACAAATCCCTGAGGAAAGAGCTTCCTTCTAACTCCACCTGAGACAGCATGGGATCCACACTCAGTTGGATATTGAGAAATATCTTAATTACATAATTACAAAGCCAAGAATGCATTTCTACCTGAAAAACAAACAGTGATTTCCAGACTAACAGATGTCATGTTAATATTAAATGCTATACTGAATAAATTATGTTATCTATGCCTTTGCTAATACCAGGAGATATCTCCTTGTTGTCAAAATTTAAACAGACAGTTCTAACTCAAATAACAAAGGAAAACTGTACGAAACTTAGTATGAGCTACCTGAACTTAGCTCAAGAGTAATGTATGGAAATGTTTCTACAGCCTTTTATGTAAACACTGAAAAGCTGTCTACATCTTTGCTTGAAATGCATTCATTGCCACTGGGAGAGTATAAGTTTCTACTGCTCTGCTATAAAACTAAGGAGCTGCAATCTACAGTTAATTTTTAACAGGCTTTTACATTTATAAGGTAGGAACTACAAACTCTTTTTCTGTTTCAGATGCTACAGTAAGATAATGAGCTCACAAAATCCAAATCAAAAAAGATTATCAGTTTGAGATTCACTCATTTTGGAATAAAAGTGGTCAGTTTTTTTTCTTAAATGTTTCTCAAAAATGATGTTTCCATTCAAAAAATAATTACATTTTGGTTTCTGATTTGAAAGCATTGTCAGTTTATTTAAACTTTATTCTTTTCAGATTATTTTGTGACAGTACTAGTAGACCACAATATATCAAAACATCAGGTTGTTTCATTCTAGCAATGAAACTAGAAAACAGTGAAGAACTATTTTAACTAAAGAGAGGCTATTATGAACTTTATAAAGGAGAAACTGCCTTTAAAGATTTTTTTTTTTTAATAAAATGTGATGGGTGAGATATGGAGCTTATAATATTCTGGAATAACATTAAAATTCAAAAATAAACAATAAATTTTTAATAAAGCTTAAAGCCTCTAACATTGAATTTAAAGTATCATCAGAATTTAATTTTTCCAGTTTTAAAGGAATTCTAGAGAACATGATACCCGCAAATAGGGAAAGAAAAGTTTTAAAATTAAAATATTTTGCAAAATGGAATGTGACTTGTTCTTTTAGCTATCTCAGACATAGTTTAAACTAGAGACATGTACATTATCATATTGAAACTCTGTACCTTGTAGCAATTATGATGAGACCTAACTTACCTCTTGTGCTCTGATTCCTTTCTTTCCCTATCAGCTCAGCCAGCTCAGTTCTTCTATCACTTCTGTGAGCTCCATCCTACAGTATCCCAGCACAGATCTCCCAGGAATGCACATGTTCTGAAGCTCTGCTGAGGCTCTGGGGTCTGCTTCCTTTCATATCACAAACCACCAAGTGAGCTCTCACACAGGACATGAGCTCAAACATGTCCAAACACAAGAGCCTGATCTCTGCTATCATGGACATCCAAGTAAAAAATGTTTGCCCCTGCCTCTGAGTTCATGGCTTTTTCAGACCCTTTAATGAATTCATGCCCACACATTTCTCTACAGGATACACAGGATTTTATGTTTAGCTCATGGCAGACCATAAGGCAGCAGCATTCCCAACTACTCCCAGCTTTCACTCCCATTTGTTAATACCAATGAGCTGGGCTGGCAGGACCTTTCTCTAGGCTCCCAATGGCTTCAGTCAGGATTTGTTCCAATGAAATCAGAGGAAATGGTGTTAGCTGTGCTGCAAAAAGGCATTTCCAAAGGAACAGGTCATTCACTTACGTTTCGTGAGTCCCAAAAAAGAAGATGGGGTATTTATTTGCTGGAGGCTTGACAGCTCCTTCAGGAAGTTCATCAATCTGTAAGACAGAAAGCAGTGGAAAAAAGATTATTCCCAGAAGTGATGTCCCTCATCCAGGCATCCCACCAAGCCATGGAGGTGCTAGCAGAAGTAACCTGCAGCCCTGGGAGGTCCCACTGTGTGTTGGGAAGGGAAGGGAAGACAGCTGCTGTTTTTTCAGGCAAATTCAACATATGACTGAAATACTTCAGGGAGACAGCAGAAGACCAAGGAGCACACACAAAGTTTTAATGATTTCATGCGCATTATAATACAAAGGCAATAAAATCAACTCTGCTTAATTTAAGTGTTAACTTCAGATCCTGCCTCATCAAAGGCATCAAAGCCCAGAGGGTAATCCTGCCTGTCTCATACAGCCACCTCAATAACCCCTGCAACAAATGGGGAACAGATGGGACTCTGGGACTCTGCAGCTGGAAAACAGGACAATCTCCCAGTGGTGCTTCCTGTGGTGATGGTGGTACACAGTGTAAAATGTGTAATGCACACCAGGGAGGAGGGCCAGGGACTCTCCTTCCCCTGCAACACCCTGATAACTGGATTTGTTACCACTCCCCTCTCTACCCTCTCTCTTCTTTCACATTTTAATCCTGGCCTTGTATTTCTCAGGACAGAGCTGCAGAGCAGTGAAAGGAGGGATGCTGAGGGTGTTCTCCTGAGACAGAGCTGGTACTGGAACAAACCCTTCAGGCTGAGCAGTGTCTAGACCTCTTCTCCCAATGTCTGAGTGAGAGCACTGGCTGTGAGGCAGGAGATGAGGCCCAGGAATTAATCTTGTCTATGCCTAATTTTGTAGTTGTCTGCAACAAAAATAAGAGAGTCCAGGTGCCTACCCACATAAACCAGAAACACAGCAAAGCTTTAAATAACATCCAAGAGCCTGCCTTCCCAGAAATGGCACTTCTGAACATATGTGGGTGTGTGAAATTAAGTGTCCAGAGAACTGTCTGGCTAAGAGAGAGCCTGATGAATCTAGATATCTACAGGGCAGCACCAGTGAGCAGGTGAATGGCCTGGTGCCTGGTCTAAGGAAACTCAGTCTCAACATCAGCATCCTGCCAAATGTCACTGCAACTGAGAGCAAAGTGCTGACATAACAGTGCTATACAAAATCTGCTCCTCAGCAGAGCACAGGGATGCAACCTGCATGTTTTCACTCAGGAGGCCAGACCCACATGTGCTTTCCTTCTCTTTTCTTGCTGAAGGACCCCTAACACTGAATTCTTATTGATTAATAAGCACCAGATTGTTTTCAAAGGATGTCCTCTTTCACGGTAAAGCATCTGCTTGGCTCCGTAGCTTTCAAAGGAGCATGAGCTTTGGTAAGAATTCAAACCCTTTTGGTCTTTCTGCAAGGACACCCCTTGGGGATGGAGAAACGAGAGCCACATGTGGAACTGTAACATCACAAGACCCTTCTCTGTAGAAGAAATGGATGCCTATCTTTTCAGTCCAACTGGAACATTCTCTGAAGCTGCACCAAAATCTGGAGATCTGAGAGCACTTCCAAAGCATTCCCTCAGGGCTGTGCATGGTGGGGCTCTGGCACACTGGGTGCCACCCGCTGGGGTCATGTGTCACCATGCACCCACCTCCCAGCACAGTCTGCAGGAGACAATCCGGGATTGTCACAGGTGTCACATGTCCTGCGGGCATGGCAATTACTTCTTTCTTGTACTTAACAAAGCTAATGATTTGATAAATAAAAGGAGAATGTATTATTTAAATGCACATAGAAGGAAAATACACACTGGTGGACAATGAACATGTGCATTCCCTTTTAGCTCAGCTGTGTGAAAGGAGGAACTGAAACAACATGACAGGATTTTTGGTGTCCTCTATCATCAGGACTACCGAGAGGAAAGGCTGTCAAAGATACTACTTTAGAGCTCATCATTTTCTGACATTAACTATTTGTTTTTTAAGAAAGGTTGCTATTTGCTCACAATTCATCATTTAAATATAGGTATTAGACTTATTATAAGAGTGATAAAAAGACTGCAGGTCAAAACCACTGCAACTCCCTTTCCAAACTGAGAGCAAGTCAGGGAGATGCTGCACGTCTGCAAAACATTTTATGCCTCCTTCAAGATAGAAGCATCCACATGTCAGAGCAAAAAGGGCTGTGCTGGCAGTTTACCAAGGGTAGGGAGAGGTAACACACCTCGACTGTCTGGGTGCCACAGCCATCCTCCTCTTTATTGTGACAAGGAAGATGTCCAGATACCAGAGCCCAGGAAAATGTGAACTCCTTTGACTGAGACAAACAGTGTCTGCTGGGACTGGAGTGCAAATCTCATTTGGCCACTTGAAACACGGCGCCAGCTCTGGGCTGCATTACAGAGCAGCACAGCCCAGTCACTGCCTCAGCCCCCTCAGAATCAGTCATGAAATAAAGTAAACAGCTGTAAATGATCGGTCAAGGGGGGGAATGAAGACATGCTTAGTAGGGACTGCTGATCAGAAGGGATTGGGGCTCTTACATCACACAATGTGCTGTGCTCCAAAGCAATGAGGATCTCCTCAGCAGAGTCCCAAGTGGAGTTAAGCCTTCTGTCTCATTCCCAGCACTTAATACTGTTAGCTAAGGAGCAGCACCACCAACAAAGGGCAGAACACACATCTGTCACGCAGCTCACCTGCTCCTCGTTTTGTGGCATATTTCTTTATTCATCCAAGTATCCTTTCTGACTATGTATCATCACAGGAAACCATAAAAAAGCTTTTCATAGCTTTTGGGAGTTGGCATACACATACAAACACATGCTGTATAAATCTGCACCAAACAGCTCAAGGAGAGACTATTAATGCTCCCACTCTAGCATTTCACTCTGCAGCTGAGGTCAAGACTTTTCCTGCCTTCACTGATATTGCTGTGAGCTCCCCAGCTCTGGGGCTTATGTTGCTAGTACTGTAACAAGGTTGGATATAAAGTGACAGTGTTATCTTAGGGCCATTGAACTCTGTGGCAGAAACTCCAGAGAATTTACTGAAGGATGAGACCCTCTCTGCCATTAGGAAAGATCTCTTCTCGTTCTACCTCTTTCACACAAATCCCTGCATTAGAGACTGTGAGAGGAGAGCTTTGCCCAGTCTCCCTATTCCCAGTAAAGCCACCTTAGCCCTCTGTGAATGTGGAGTCCCTTCGTGCTTAGCTGCTGAACAACCCCGGCACTCCATGACAATTGCTGTTGTTTTGGTGTAGCAGAAAGCAAGCAGTACAAGCAACCATACTGCAATCTCCTGCTGCTGCACTCAGTCACAATTTATTCCCATTCTACAGGATATTTTGGTTAAATATGCTGCAGATTTGGATCCGATATTTTCCCCCATATCAGCAAGATCAAAGACAGAGACAGGGAGGGAGGGAGAGGAAGAGAGTGAGCGCATGAGCACAAGAGTGAAAAAAGCATCGCTGCCTTGAACCAGGAACAAAAGAGGAAAGAGCACCCATACTAGAACACAGTGTTGTAGTCACAGAAACCTCACTAATGACTAAAGCATCTGTCTATCAGAGAGCCAGACTGCCACTGTGTTTTGCTCCTGGAAGGAAACAAACAGCTTCTCAAGTACCCGCTATAACCTGCAATCAAACACGGGCTCCATCCCTGCCTGAAGCAGAGCGGGCTGGAGCTCGCTGCCACAGAAATCAGTGTGAGCAGCGCATGGCGTGCAAATCTGACATGTGCATCAGCAGCACCATGGGCAGCCGCTTCATTTATGGCTAAAATTAAAGCAGGTGGTTTCAGATTTCGAGTTTTATCCCCTTAGCTCCCGTTGCTGTCATCTGCTTAATGAATAACAATTGCTTTCTTTTTGCACAACCTCAGCAGAGCTGCACTGCCCAGCGTTTGTTTGCCAACCAAGCAGCAGAGCTTTAAAGATGTAACTGCGAGGTTTTTTCCAGTAAACAAACGCCAGGCTTCTGGGGTCAAGAACACCGAACAGAAAATTCAGCTCGCTCCTCTCCAACCAGAGCGGGGCTTTATCAAGCCGTGTTGCTAGTGACTACCAACGTGGAGGCAAGAAATCTGTCAGATCCTTACGCTGTGCTTTACTGGCTAGGATGGGTGTGCAGCCCGGGGATTTTGCTCTCGGTGGTGCCGAGCAATCTCTGACTTCTCAGGGAGTGTCCCCGCTGGCTGTCAGGGCGGCTTTGGAGCCCTGGCACCGCAGTGCTCCCACCCTTCCGTGAGCTTGGGGACCCTGGGGACCGAGGCTGGCTGGGCTGGGCTGGGCTGGCACTGCAGAGCTGAGCCCAGCGACAAGGACAACAGCAGCACAAGCACAAATCATCCCCGTGCTTGCCCGTGGGATAAGGGAATATGCCCGTGCCATATTCCTGACCGGCTGGGGAGCTCGCTGGGAGCGCTTGTGCAGAGGCAGAGGAAGCTGCACCCCCTCCCGGGTGCTGGGCTCTGCAGAGCTCCACTGCAAAATGGGAACCGCGTCTGTGACACACACGGGGGAGAGCGGCACAAAGCTTTGTCTCTGCCGGGCTGGCTGATGTCCCTGCAGGGCCGGGAAGGGGCAGCGCTGCCCCCCAGGGCAGGACGGGCAGCCCAGGGCATCTCCCTCCCGCTGCAGGGGCAGCAGGTGTCCTGTTCCATGGCATCACAAAACCTCCGTGCTGAGGCTCAGAACGCAGGAATTCCAGGCTGTCAGGGAGGCTTTCCACCAGACCCTGTCCTATTGCTTTCCAGCAGAATTTTACACACACACACAAAAAGGTATTATGCAAAATACCTATCAGGTCCCCATTTACAGAAATGAAAACTTTCCATCAGCATGCAGGGATGCTTATGTGGGCACCAAAAACCACAAGATTTCCTTTTATTTTGCAAAAAGAGGGAATTAAAACTGCAGAGCAGTAATCACTGATTGTTTTGAGATAGCGTAAATGCCTTTGATTGGCAAAAGCACACAGAGCCATTGCTGAGATCCACATCTCCACTGAAATCCCTGGAGCTGCTGCACAGCAGTGGAGCACAGGCCTATGGTATTTGCTGGAAAGTGGTTCAAATTGCTTATTATTGCCCAACACATGCAAGCAGCTTGATCTTTTGCAGTTAGCTTATTAGCAGAACTCTAGATGGATAAAAGCAATAGTCTTCAAAATCCATTATTAAAATAGGATATTTTGCTTTACTACAACATTTTTATTCCAATGGATTTATTATGCTTTTTAATAGCTAATGCTACTGGGAGTCAGCAGTATAGCGGTATCTTTTCTAAACCATTATTTAAAATACTGTTCTGTAAGATGTAAAATATTAATTTTTTTTTTCCCAGAGGATCCTAAAATGTAAAAAAAAAAAAAAAAAATTAAAAAAAAATCCAACCTGCTTCAAGCTAAAAACTGTGACTCAAATTCCATAGTGCTTAAATTGAAGAGCAATCCAACTGAAGCTGATTGGAGACTGCTGACTTTTTCTCTCATGTATCAAGACTGATATTTGAAGCAGAGCACTACTCCCCAATGTACATCACATACCTGAACTCCTGGTGTGGAATGCTGGCATATGCACTTTTTCACCCATTAAAAAAGATAACCCTGTGAAGGGTGAGACTGGAAGCAGAATCCAACTTAATAAGATGGAATTGCACAGCTACAAAAGTAAAAATTAAAAAAGTCTCTGGGCATGGAAGAGTGCCACCAGCAAAAACAAAAAGCAAAACAAGATTAAAACCAGCAGAGCATACTTCTGAACACTGCTGAAAATGGCTGAAGGGTATCCTGCAGACAGCCAGAAATGACAATATAAAGACATCAATCCTCCTTTTTTTTTCCCTGTGCATGCTCAGGACCTCAACGAGATAGAAGACAATGAAGGGTTAGTTGGAGTCCAAACAATGCTGGCAGCAATGTCTCACTAGGAAAGATCAGCAGTCTTGCAGCTGAGTTCAGCCCCTTTACATCCCTAATTAGCAGCATATTTTTAAGACAGAAAGTTGAAATACACTTTCTGCAGAGCTGCTTTAATCTCCACTATGAAAATGGGGCCAGAGCTTAGTTCTGCGTGACTGGTATCTATATGCATGACTTTGTAGATAACTGATCTGTTCATGTGATTCAAGTCCTCTCTGCACTGCTGGGGCTGCTGGATGGAAGACTGGCAGAGGAGGAGACTTGGGGATACAAAAACAAGTCCTCTCCCTGTCCCTGGCCCCTGGGATGACCTTGGCCACATGAATCACTTGCATCTCCTCCAGCCTCACTTTTATGAACGGGGACTATGGGACTGTTCTTGTAAGGCACCTGTGGTCCACTGCTAAAATGAGAGGAATTCCTAATAATGCACACTTCCAGCTCTGTCAGAGCTGCATTTCAGGTTACCAAACTGCAATCCTCCCAGTGAGCACACCCCAAAGCCAGGCTGCTGCAGAAATGCTCTCTTTTCTCCAATGAAGTGTTTCCCTGCTACTGTGAATGAAGCAATGGTGCTACCACTAGGATTCTGTTTTTCCCAGACTCTTCCCTAAGGAGAGGAAAGGATGTGATCATACTGTTTTCAGTCTGACTCTTACCTGCAATAACTCAGGGACACATCAGACAATTTTGCCAAACCAGACAAAAGGAGAAAGGCCAGAGAGATATTAAGTTTCCCCATGTTTTGTGATAAATAGGCTGTCCAACAGAAGATGGGCAGACAAGCAGTCCATATGCTGAGAGACAGCTTGCAATGCAGGCTGAATCAAAACATCAGACACTGGGAAATCCACACAAAAGCAAGCCAGAGAAAAATAAACTTCTTAAGTTTCATGGCTCACAAAATTACTTTTTATTTGTGTATGGGTGGGGAGAGCTTGTTTATTTTAAACAAATATTGCCAGCTCTGAGGAATTTAACATTTACTTTTTTTCCCTTTAAGCACAGTGAAGGGTTGCTTCTCTTCATCTGAATTATTCCTCAGATATCAAAATATTGTTTGCAATGTACATCCACCAAAGCAAATCAGAGTGGGCCCACTAACACCTAATGAAAGCAGTTTCTGATGACAAAATTTGGTTATCCTTCTTTACCATCTTACCACAAACATCTTAGTCTTGAAATATACAAGTGTGCAAGAAATGTGCATATAAAATGTGTTTAGAAGACAAACAGCAAATAAAAATTAAATAACCAGTCAAAACATCAATAAGTGAGAAATTTCAGGGACTGGGAATTCTCAAACATTGTATTTCTGTCCTACTCTCTTCTTAAAAACCATAGAGACATGAAGAGTCATATAACCTTCCTCCCCAAAGTGTTCAGATAAACCCTGCCACCTTCTATATCTCATCTCCTCAGAGTGCATGGTATAAGAACTCTTTAGACTGAGGAATATTTTTTTGCCTCCCGACATTTACACTAGAATGTTACTACTTCATTGATTTTGTTTGGTTTTAAGGAAGAATGTTATATTCATGAGGTAGGATTTTTTTGCCAGTTAACTTGATCAAAACACTTTCAATTAGATCAAGCCAGCCTAGAGTGTTGACATTTGGTTAAACACACACAACTGAATTTATACTTGAGGCTCATTTGTTCCACCCAAAGCTCCATATTCCACTGTCCAGGCTTTTAGTAAAAAGAAGTGTTGCTAGTCCTTATACTCCTATCAGCACACTTAAAGCCAAAAGGTAAGCAAATTTCCAGAAGACTGCAGTCTCCTAGACTTGGCTGGCTTAATTTACCATTTCTTTTTCAGTATCATTTTCTGCCCCAAAAAGTCAGTTGAAAAATCACATATTCACAATATTCCCAGGCTGAAGAATATGGAGCATCTCTGTGCAGTATTTAGTCCAGCTTCCCAAAGAATACACAAAACCTTACTGACATTACAACTTGTGGCTAAGATTGTTTTGGGTAAGGAAATGTGATCTATGGAGAACACAACTCTCCAGTTTGTGACAGGGTGGACACACACCTGAGACAAAGAAAGGAACAGTCTCCTTCACTTATTGCAGCTCCTTGCTCCTGCTAGGGAGGATTCAGGCTTGAGACTCTGGAGATTCCAATATTATCTGGGCTTTTGGGTACAGAAGACCCTCCTGTCTCCTCTGTGATCTGTTTTCTTCCCATCATTTGCAGCTAAGGGGGGGTAACATCAGGGGCCTGAAACACTCCTTGCCACTGAACAAGTGCCTCATACAGAAAATGCTTACTGTTGCCTGGGAAAAGAACACAAAATCTTGGTCCCTTGAAATCCCAGAGCATTTTTAGTATCCTGCAACCCTCTGAGGTTCAGGTGCAGCAGCTGAGATGGGACTATGAGTGTCCCACCAGACCTCTAGAGGGAATGGAGCCGCAGCCAAGCCAAGAAGTATTTGTCTGCATTATGCTGCTCTGTGTGAACCCACAGAACATAAAGCCTCACGGTCTTAATGTGTCACACCAGAACACCTATTTACAGGACTTCAGAACTCCTTCAAACACCGAGCTGTGTTTGCTGGGACATGAGCTGATGTACCTGGTAGGCAGCCAGCCCTGTCAGGCACCTGAAGCTGGAGCAGCCAAGCTGCGCACGCAGCGCCGCAGCCGCGGAACATCTGCAGGCACTGGGGCTGCCACAGCCACAGCCACAGCCCCCAGTGACAGCTCTCACCTGCTCGAGGTGCACTCCTGGCCTCACATCATACCTTGGGGCTCTGCATAAGTCTCATCACCCATATCACTGGCACAGTTGTTTTGCTGTGATGCAAGTGACACGTAAAAACCAACGTGTACGCAGGCTGGGGAAATGAGAAGCAATGAAATCTAATTGCAAAGGCAATGAAATGGAGTGATTTGCAATAATTCTGCAAAGGCAGGTTTTGCTGTTTACTCTGCTGCCAAACTACAAACTCGTACCTGCAGGAGGGCTCTGGGTCTCTGAAAGGCCCTGGTTGCTCTAAACCTATCAACTGTCTGTAGTTAATTGTTTCCTTTACTCCTCCAGCCTCAGCCACCCTCTAAGGCACAAAACAAGCCATTAAACACCCAAACTATTTTGCTAAGATGGAGCTTTTGCCCCTGTCAACTGGGTTGCTAAACCATGGAATGAAAAAAGATCCATGGAGTCACAGTGGTCTCTGTGCAGCACTTGGACCCAGCTTTGGTATTTTTACTGGGTTTGCTTTCAGTCTGTGCTCCTATTTTCAGGAGCTGCCATTGGGGTGTCAAATACCTCCTTTGCAAAGTCCCCCAGTCTAGGTTAAACTCTTAGGAATTTTAATCCTCCTGCCTAAAGAGACTCAGGAACAAGTTTTTCCAAGTCAAGTCATACCCCTCCCCACCCACCCATTTTTCTGCTTCCAAAATCTCAGAATGAGAATTTTCATTTAGTTTTGACTCTAAATATAATGCTGCTGAAATTTACTTACATAGTCCCTAAAAGAATAACAACTTTATTTATTACTTTTCCTCAAACTCAGCCCCCCCAAACTCAAGCAGCAGCTTACAGGAATGAAACTCTATTAAAATATACAAAGCACTACATTTTGTATTGTAGACCTATGAACTTAGATCCTAATTACTAAACCATGTTAGAAAAAAATAAATCAAATAATGGAAACATGAAAGACAAAAAGATGTATTTTTAGACATATAAGCAGCATTAACGTCAGAGACAAGATGAATACACCAATACGGTGGTGACCAGATTTGCTGGGAGGCAGCCCATTCTTATAAAGAAAAAAGTTTACATCAAAACCACTAAATAAGAGTTTTAAGCATGTGAGTACTCTCAATTCACATGGATTAATCATGGGCTTGAAGTTGCCTATATGTTTATATTTGTGTAGGATGAAGAGTTACTTTTTAATATCCATTGTTTCTATCCAGTATGTTAAGCTGCATAGATATCTGTATGAACTATGTGTCACATGAAGCAGTATGAAGTATGTGTCAGTATTTTGTGTTACCCTCAAAGAACCTCTCAGAAAATGGTGTTGCCATGAACACAAGTTACCTACAAAACCCAGTTACTCAGTTGCAGTTATGTCCCAAAGTTTACTCTAGAATCTGCTTTCTTCCTCTGATTTTCTCTAACTTTCCATCTCTATACCTTCTGCCCATCACTGTTTCTCATTTCTATCCCAGAATGGGAGAGGTAACCAAAAGATTGATTTTAAGGATCTAGCCTGTCAAGGAACATATTACATGTGTGGAACTGTACTAACTATTTCCCACATACATTAATATTAAATTTTTAAAACCTATGAATCAGGGATGGCATCCATACTAAGCATGTTTTAAATCAGGTTGCTATTTTGTTTTAAAAAGCAGCTATGAAGAAACAGCATATTATTCTAACTCATGTTGTGCAAATAATAAATGGAAAAGGTAAATACAAATAAAAGAGGACTTAGTGATACATTTATCTGGAACTAGGAAGGGCATTAGGGAACACTGCACATACAGATTTATACTGGGATCCAGACAGGGTGTTTGTACAGACCTCATACAAATCAAGAAAATCCAACCAAAAGCCTTTCTGTCAGTATTGAAAATTTTAATTCTGTCGCTTGCCTTTAGTTTTTATTGCACAGGTGATGACACATGATGTGTCCAAACCACACTCCACAACCACAGTGTTTTAGCTCACACTGCTTTTACCTGTCAAGATCCCCAGTTCAGCCTCACATGCAGCATTCAGGATGGCATCATTTTCCATAAATCTGCCTTGGTTCCAACCCTGACACCCCTGTCATTGCAGCAGGTCACTGCCTGGCTGACATTTGACAAACAAGCAAACTAACACCATCATCTAGCAGCAAATGTTTCAGAAAAAGTAGAAGCTTCTCATTAAAAAATTGTTCCCCTTAATCCCACATCTGCTAAAGAAGCTGGCATTTCTTCTGAACATATTGCCACTAAAATCTTTATTATTATGGCCTTCTAGAAAGTTAACAGCTAGAGGCTTGATCCTGCAAGCACAGCTGGGCATACAGTTTGGCAGCATAAACAAAGCCATTGTCTTTGTATGATCAGATCCCATCCAGCACAATAACATGGCAATTATATACACAGGTGAATCCATTCATTTGTAAGGCAGGAGATGGCATAAAGCATCCTCTAAAAGATAAGGAGCAAACATTCACAGCATTTTAATGCTGAAGAGCCCCATCTGACAAATGTGCCTTCTCTAATGTTTTCATCTTTTAACAAGGAGTTCTTGTCATTTTACCAGAAGTACCAATTGAAAAAATCTGTTCACAAAACTGACCCACTACCTTACAAACATTAAAAAGCTCCAAAGGAGAGTCACACAAATAAATGCAAAGAAAACAAAACATTATCAGATAAAACAAACTTACTACTTTGCAGACATTAAAATTCTAACCATGAGGCTTAATAGCTTTGTGCTACCTTCTTCTACAAGCTGTGATAGAAATGCTGACGGTGACAAAGGAAAATAAAATTTGTACAAGAGGAAGATTTTGAAAAAGAACTTCTGATAAAAAACAGCAAAAGGGGTACCTGCACATATGCAAGTCACCTGATCCAGACACCATATGAAAAGAATTATCTTTTGAGTTTGCTGCACCAATAATATCTTTCAAAAGTCCTGGTATCTGGAGAGGCACTGCAGTAAGGAATGTCAGATTTTATTTTTTCTTTTTTTAAGATGAACGTCTGCCTTCTCCCTTAGGCTGTGGTCCTACTTTGTGTTTCTACAGGCATGTCAGCACACATGTAAGCAGTTTTACTGAAATCAAGGAATCTTTATGCAGTCAGACTCATTCTCTGGCTGTGGGACATGGACTTTAGAGAGCAAACCACTGGGATAAGGTATCATCTTCCTTCTGCTATTCCGTAACACCCAGGACAGCCATGCAGTGGATCTGTGCAGGGCAACTAACACATGAAATTCCCCAGCCCTTTCCTACTGGGGGATAATGAAATACAGCAGCAATAGTATGCTGCTAAGAACACAGGAACCTCAATTCTGCAAACACTTCCACATGTGATTAATCCTGAATGAACGCTACTTAATTGGATTCCAGATAATAGAGTCTGAAGAAATCCTTACAGAAATACAAATTTACACTGGCTCAGATGGAAACTATGACATCTGGGCTGAAAACCAACAAGCAACTAATTAGTTTAAGAAAAAGATGACAAAAACATGCCACTACAGTAGGACACAGTGCCTGGCATGAGATGCCTTGTTTAGGTGTATTTCTTGCCAGGATCTGCCTCCCTCAGCTCCTTTTTCCAGGTTCTGGAAGTGGCATTTGGGACAGCAAGGTGGGAACCTTTGCAAATATTCAAAGATAGTCTCAGGCTCGTAGGTGTGCATGCAAGTTCCCTTCACCCAGGGATTGTAAACCCAGTGACAACTGACTCACAGCCCTGGCTCTGTGAGAAATACGAGCTGCACGTAAACTGAAATTCAGTCTGCACAGGGAAAAACACAACACAGCTGGGAAAAGGGATTGGCAGTGTCAGACAGAGAAAGCTGGAAGCAGCAATACTACAGGAAGCCAATAGTGGACCACAAGTTACATTTGAATAACCAGTGTGCTGCAAAGGTCAAGGCACTCTGCAGCAATCCCACCCACAAACACACATCCTGCCAGCGTGGGCAGAGCCCCACAGGGTGAAACTGCACCTGGGAGAATGGTCCAGCCCTAGTGCAAGACATGGATGGACAGCCTGGAACATGTTAAAGGAACCTAAGGAAAAATACACAGATGCTTAGGGCAATGCACACACCAAAAGCATTCAGTGGGGCTGGTGGGATTGATTTAGTGTTCAGAGGCAGGAAAGGGAAAAGCAAAACCCAAGAGGAGGAAGGAGACAAATCTCCTTTTGAGGTTCAGTGCTCTGCTTTCTGGCACCCCCTTATGCTGCTGTGTCAGGACAGACAACCCAGGCACGAGTGAGTCCAAACCCTGCTCCATGGGCACCCCCTCCCTTGCTCCCACCCCACAGTGCCATAGAAAAAGTGAACTGCAAGTGCCCTACATCCAAGCATCTCCCAGAGGATTAAGCAGAAGAGGAGCAGCAGGAGCTGCCTCCTGGTTACCAGACAATGGGTCAGAGACTGGGGTAACAGTCAGGGATGCAGACCTGGATTCTTGTTTTCTACATGTGGAAGAGATTCCAGATGAGGAAGGTACACTGTCCTCCAAGAATTAAAAGAAAGGGCTGACAGTAACCCTTTATGGAGGTGTGAATGCTGTAAAATATAGCTTTGTGAAGCTGAAGAGAAACTAACAAGAAAGAGCTGCTTGGTTCCAATGACTTTGTATGCAAAACACATCAGCAGATCAAGGAAATAGCAGCAACTCCAGAATTGCTCTTTGCAACTATAGCTTTTGCTCCTCTCTTTGCACTTTCTGCTTCTCCCACCTGGATTGCATCTCCAGACTGATGCTACATATCTCTGTAAGGTCACTCCCCGTGTTATTATTAAGTTTCAATATGCACATATATTTAGTACATTCAGTAATCCAGTCTGATATGGGATTGATTCCCAGAAATGGTTTGCATTATTGTGCAATTGTATCTTGGGCTCTCCCAGACTTGGAGTTTCTTCTGCTTTTGGTGTAGTTGTACTCTTTGTATTTTTAGTGGCTTCATAGGTAGGTGCCTTCCAAGGCCAAGGAGGACAAAGTTCCTGACTCTAAAGGCTGACACTGTTTCCTAGTTGACATCAGTGACACCACAGTGACATCTGTAAGGTCCTTACAGCCTAGAATTTTTTCCTTCCTCCTTGGCCCTACTTACTCTGCTGCATGTAGGATGTTTTGTTAACTGATGGTCTTAAGGAAATTCTTTGGTAAATGATATTCCTTGCCCTGTTTTTCCTCTTTTGTTATATGATGTCTTCTATTCAAGCAGCCAAACCAGAGCTGGCAAACAGCCTCTCTCTAGGTTTTTTACACATTGCTGCAAGGCAAAATAAACAGTTGTTTCCAGTTTGCATTGTCAGGGCTACAGATGTATGCTAATTAACCTTTCAATCTGCTGATGGAAAGCTGAAAGAGATTTAAATGCACTTTTCTAAAGCAGAGACCAAAGTCTGTGGACACCTGTCCTTTCTAACGCTGGGCTCTGTGTGGCCCAGAGCAGAGTACGTCATGTCCTCCCTTTATGTTGACTCTGAAGGCATTTTCAGATTTCAGCAGAGCTTTACAAAAGGCCAGGAGGCAGAGATAAAATCCTTCTGAAATTCAAGGACATTATGTGTTTTTTTGGAGAAACACTGATGCCAAGGATAATATTTGAGTTGACCTGAGACCACTTGAAGGATGGGGAACTTCAGACAGGAACTACTTCATAACATGGGAAGTTCATTGTTTTGTTAAGATGCTGCAGTATTGACTCGAATTTCTCACCCTCATTTTGTTTTCTAGAACCAAAAACCCACAAACAAACCAACAAAACCAATCCCCAAAGCCTGGTCTCATATACCCTTCGTGCAAAAGTATTATCCACCCTCTCATGTCAAACAGTCTGAGCAGAAGAAAGGAAAACAAAATGAATCTGCAGTTTATATCCAATTTCAGTATCAGGTTTAGAACTGGCTGCTACACCAATGAATGAAACAATCTCAGATGTGCAAAGCCAGTACTGCAGAGACCTTCCCAAGAGGAGGAAGCAAGGATCTGTTTCCTTCTTTAAGTTTTAAAAGCTTTACCTCATGATACTGCCTTGTTTGCCAAACATTTCTTGGAATCTTTCAAATAATGGTTGATTCTCACTGCTCCATTGTGCTTCAGCCAGACCACTGGCTGCTGGTGCTGCCTCTGCTGGAGTCCGGAGTCAGCTGATGCCCTGCCCATGTGCTCCTCCTGTGCTCTCAGATCTGACCTTCTCCAGGGGAGCCTGTGCACAGGGCAGGTGTGTCTGCACACACAGACACATCCCTGGGAGCTGGGATCTGAGATGGATGGCACTGGGGCAGCCTTGAAAAGTACCAGGGTACCTAAAGAAACAGCACAGCGCTGATGTTCAGCTAACCCCTAACCTAATCTCCTCAATCTCCTCCTGATCTCCACAACCTCTTCCTGCCTGCTCCACACAGACTCCTTCCCAGTGTTTGTTGCTGTATTTACCACTCAAACTGCAGCCTCATTCTCCCTTATGCCTCTCAAGTACACAGTGGAAAGGTTTTTACTGCTCAGGCACCATCATTTGGAACAGTTAAAATGCCCAGCCTCTCCCCATTGTTATCCCTTCTCCAGCATTATCAGGAAGTCCTTTCATCTATCCTCAAATGACAATTGTATATACTTACTGTCAGCAATCACTTGTTTACAAGATTTTTATTACCCTAAATGCAGGAAGACTTGTTCATGTGTTATTATGACAGGAAAATCAGGAAATGAAGAGTTAAGGCTGAAAACTCTGTCTTCATTTTGCTGCCTACAAAAAGTTCATTCCAGTTGGGAATCCTAAAAGGTTCTTTACCCAATAAAAAAAGAGATCTGTCATTTAATGAGGGGAAACTAATATTTCTCCTATCTTTTTGTAGTAGCAATATACAGATTGACTTGACAGGCTACAGATTTCACTGAAAGGGGCACTATTCCTTCATCCAAATACATATCCAATGATTCCCATGAGATCAGGTGATGAAAATTATTCAGTGGCTTCAAAGTAATAAGGAAAAGTATCTAACAAAAAATCTGTAGAGTATGGGTATGATAAACTTTTTTGCTTATTGCTTCAAAACTTCTGAGACAACTGTTAACTTCATTTGGACTTAAAATTGTGACATTGCAGGAGAAAATGTATTCATCTATTGTCATCTACACAAAAAGATCAGACTTGCACATTTGGGGCTAATTATTTAAACTAATTAAAGAGGAAAAAAAAAGCAGCAGAGAGATTTAAAGAACTGCATTTTGAAGATGTTTCCCCTTATACCCCTGCTGTGCTAACAACAAACATGGAACATCTTGGCCCCAAAATGATTTGTTTGCCAAACAAGAGCAAAGGTTTTACTGTAAGATATGGGTCAACATAATGTATAAAAATGATGACATTTTATGCTACAATACTCAGATTAAAACTTATTAATTCACACTTCAAACTGATTGCAGGAGGACTGAAAAAGACCATCAGCTACTTAAGTTCCCTACTTTCCAAACAGTAGGAGAATTAATACTTCACTCCTTGTTATTTTTGTTTCAGGAAATGAAGGAATCATTCCTGAATGAACTGATTAGGTCACTGAAAATGCATTCACCTGTACTCTAGGATATGATCAGGTATCTGCAAATAAGTTTAAATGCTGTCTAAGCAACATGTGACAAGGTGGTGCAGAAGAATTAGAAAGTCCAAACCATTCCATAGAGAACTCATTGCCTTTAATGTGCTCCTCTCCCATGCACCACGGCAGAACTCATGGAAGTGCTGCCTGAAGAAGCCACGACCTCACCATCAGTTCCCAGGATGAGCCAGACCTGTGCAGTGATCAGCAAATCATGTCTCATCTCAGAAAGGAACAAACAGAGACCTGCCAGGAAAAATTGCTTGCAGATCTCCAAGGACTGATGTATGATGAGGTACATAATTAACGAGGGAGAGAGACTGAAGTAGCTCTGAGTTGGTAAAGGAGAAGTCACAGGGGACTCGTATTTAGTAACATGGCAAAAGTGAGATCATAAACCAGAGCAACCAAAAGGGGGAAAGGAGAAAAGCACATGGTGCAGGACTGGACAGGTCCCAAGTGGCCAAGGAGAAAAGCTCAAAAGACTGCAGACCAAGTTTTGGCAGAAAAACACAGAGAAAGATCTGTTGTCTATTTTGATGGACCCTTTGAAGTTTTCTGGATCTAATCTGATTTTTGTCTGTCATTCTTTGCCAAAAAAGATAAACCCTGCCAGGGAAAAACCCACCTTCCCTTATTCTTACATTAATACAAAAACAAATGGTCTGTTTTAAATATCAAACACTTAAAACACAGAACCTTTCTTCTATGATGTGTTGGAGAGTTCAATATTTGCAAGCTGTCATACTGGCCATTAGAACAGACCAAAGTTGTTTCTGTACCTTGTACTTGATAAAACGATGTCAGAATATAAGCCTTGGTCCTATTTCTACAACTGCACCAAAATCAACCCTTTGGCTCCATCCACACTTCACTGAACTGGATGACAGAGGTTTATTTACTAAAATGTCTGCACAGGGGTGTCCAAAATATATTTTTGAAATTTTTTTTTGCTGATACTGAAAGTCTTCTGTTACTCTGTAGTAGTCATTTCTTTTAGCAGTGTCTAACATTATATTACATTATGATACCACAGTGTTATGAGCCTTTCCAGGCTGCCATCTAACACAATCTTTAGGCATAAGCTTACCTTTAAACCTTTCCCTTGAATTATTTTAGTTCATACTTTGAGGTGCCTTACTTTCATTCCTTGTTGGAGGGGGGGCACAGTCAACAATACTGAAAATACTGAGCTAAAAACTCCCATGTAATCACTACATTATGATGGCTCTGCCTGCCACTGACACTAGTTCCCATTAAAATGACAGCATTTACTATGTATTACTCTAAGCAATATACTGAACATTTCACATCCATTTGCAACTAATACATTGAAGTGCCCCAAATCCCATCCTGCCATTGCTACTGGCAGATGTTCTTTCACAGTGGCATTCATAAGAGTGGCATTCATTCATTGTTAGCTAAGTAGCAAATCTGGAGTTTAAGTACATGTTAATTCAGAGTAGCAATAAAGGAACTGACCAAGACAAACGGGAGTCCAGCAAATGGGAACTTCACCCTGCCAAGATGGCAAATACACCTTCATAATGGTGTGACACCAACACTCTAAAGGCTGTGTTCTCCTCCCAGCACAACATTCTAAACGGCTTAAAACATCCATTATTTACATTAAAATCCATTTTATTTACATTAAAATATATTGTCTTACCTGCTTGGGTCTCTTGTATTATGCCATATAAACTTTGCCATCCCTACACAAACTCCTGCTGCTTATCCAAATACAGTTCTTGTCTCCCCAGCTGCACAATCTTAGACTTCTGTTCAATAATGGCACCAGCCATTTATTTGGGCATGTTCTTATTTTATTGAGGTCATTCCAGACTTTTTCTCTGCTCTCTACAGTTGCATTAACAGCTTCCTTCCTATTTTTAAATTAGTAGCTAATTTCAGCAACTAAGTGCCTATTGTTTCTTCAGGGTCACTCATAAAACAAACACCATTATTGATCCTTCTGAATCTACCACTAGTTTTCCTTTTTATCTCATCTGAGTGACTATTCAAGGGGCAATTTCTCAATAAACCAGGACATTTATCCTAGATAAACTAGGGTAACTGAAGGAAGAGATTTTTCTGCATATGTGTGCTAATACTGCTCCTATCACAGCAGTATCAAAGAAACTCATAAACCCTTAGGGATTTTGTCTCCACAACACCTTTTTAAAGGGACAAGAGTTGTTAACTGTCTTTTACAAACAAGGAAGTAAGATACAGGGGATTTAGTGCTTCAAAGGCAATGACCAGTCATCAAATGTACAACAAATTAAGTTCTTATTTTCTACATTTTAACCACAATGGCATCTTCCCTCTATTTTTTCATGCTCTCTGGATACACAATTGCTTACTTGTTGGATTGATGATCTGGCCAGTTTATATTTATTCTGCATTTTTGATGAGCATCTGAAGACAATAGACATCACAGACAAACATAAAAACCATGTTAACCAAACTGTATTTCCTTTACCATTCAATACAATTCTAAACCTATTTGTTCTCCTTCAGTCAAGCTAAAGGAAATTTTGGCTTTGCACAAGAAAATGTGATACCAAAAAGCAAAGCAGCCCTTCCAGGTAATAAGACCTAAGTGATCTCTTTCAGCCATCAGGTATGTGGCCATTATTCTTTTGGCCAAGCGTGGCAAATCCAGTCCTTCTCAAATGAATTCTAGACCAATCTACAAAGAAATGTTAAATGCAGTTTGACTGCTAGAGCACTCCATCAGTTATAAGACACAATTTTCCAAAGGTTCCCTGGTATTTCATCACTATTTTGCCACTTATTGCATCTTTTTTCCCTCTTTACTCGTAGGGATGGTTTGTCCAGCTTATTCTTACTGATCACTGGATCAACACAGCTCCAAAGAGACGGGTGGGAAGCTAAGGCAGGGATTGAGAGGGCTGCCTGTGCTGGGTTTGTCTGCAGTGCTGTGGCACCATCCCTGGGAGAGACAGGAGTCACTGAGCTGGGGGCAGGTCTGCATTCTGCTGCTGGAGCCTCTGGGATCTGAGGAACCTCCTCTGCATGACACTACCCATGTGCACAGAAATACATGGCTGATTCTGAGCCAGGGCAGTTATGTCTGTGTTTCATTAAAGGGCAGGCAGATCACTTCTGTCATGCTCCAACACTTCACAGGTTTATTAAACACAGTTTAAGAAGTTTGTCCCTGGACAGGAAATTCATGCCAAAGGTCTCACTGATGCCAAACACCACTTGGTAGGGGCAATAACACTGCCATTTAAATGTATTGTTACTCATATTACTAAAGCTACTATATTAGCATGAAATATAGAAGTTTTTATGAGAATACAAAGATCAAACATGCTAATTGCATAATAAAGAGAGAAGTAGCTAGCAACCACTCAAGAATCTGGAAGCAAGTGAATCCCCTGGATAAAAGGCATTCAGTTAATCAGAAGTTGCATTCTCAACTCAAATATTTCTTTGTTCCTTGTTTATATGCCATAATGTTTTCTGAGAAGCAAAATAAAGACTAATGTTATCATTAGGTTTTGCCTTCATTGAAGAAAGTGCATCAGGCAAAACTTGGCAACCCAGATGATGAAAAGTCCTAGCAAAGATGGCATGAACTGTAACTTTAACAAGGTTCAGGCAGACGTCAGCCTGATCTACCATGAAGTTGCATGTAATGGCATCACAAGTCACAGGAGCACGTTCTGTGCACACTCTGCTGAACTAACACCCAGCACTACTGCTCCCCTCTCCTGACAGCTCTCTTCCTACCTGATGGTAGACTCTGGACTCTCTACAGGTTCTGCCTCTACTTGCTAAGTCATGTTAAAACTAGAGACTGCTTTGTCTTCACTTGAACTTTACATCCTGTTAGTCTGCACAAAGTGAGTTATGTGAACAGCACACCTATTTTTTTCCTAGTCAAGATGTACTTTGTTGGATATTATTGCCATTCAGGTGCCTATTTAGTAAGCCAGTCAAAAGGTATGACCAGCTGCATAGTATATAATGATTTTTTGAAAGGAAAGAAAATGCCATTAAAACAAAAGGCCCTCTTCTGCTTCTGAGTAAACAAATGGGAGTTTTACAAAGGCTCAAAAAGGAAAGGGATTAACATGCTTCAACGTGGTAATGGTCTCAACTGTTCACATTAAAATTTTCACAGTAAATTAAACCATGACAGAGGTAGGAAAGAAGTCAATTTTCAGTGGCTCATGCTGTTCTGCTGACATAAATTGCCATTTTTTAGGTAGTATATCCACCAACCTGTATAATGATAGAATTACAAAACCACAACCCGTTGTTGATTATGTTCGGCCTTTTGCATGCTAATTTTAGCCTGCTCTGCCAAAATAATTGCATGCACCACCTCATTACCAGGCTTCTGGATATTTAGAACCCTGTCGCTATTCTTTTTTCACCGACCTTTGCTTAAGCCTGCTGTGTTGGCCTTCCCTCCTTGTACAGTGTCTGCTGTTCAACAACACTTCTGCTTCCCAGTTCTGCCCGGGACACCTTCCCAGCACTTACACCCATCCTTTTCCAGGGCTGTCTTGCCAAGGCTAATGCTAAATGTCAGTCCATCTCTACCCTGCTCATCCATGTTTCCCTGCAGGTTGCACACAACTCTTCACTATGTTCATGCTCTTTACAGTCCATAAAGAACAGCAACTTTCCTTGACTAGGAAATGGCATGAAGCACTCCCCAGTCATCCCAGCAAGGCCCAGGAAGACAAGTAAATACAGACTCACTGGTTGATGCCTGCCAAGAGTTCCCACAACACGTGTTACTTAGTGAGTTTACACAACAGTGACCAAAGAGGAGGGAAAGGACAGGCCATGTAAGTGTGCCAGTACCAGACCCCCCACGGAAAGCTCTGCCCTTCGTTATTGTAGCAGCACCAGAAATGGATGTTCGAGTACAATCAGCGCTTATCTGACCGTCAAATGACCACGGTGCCTTTGCATCTCAGTTGCATCACAGCAGTGTAAAACAAAAAATGACAAAGGCCTATGAAAGAAAGTCAACCCAGTAAAGGGCAAGGTGCGGCGGGAGCTGCGGGAGACCCCAAAAGCCTGGGTGCAGTGGGGTGGCACCAGGGCTGGGGGCTGCCCCCGAGCCAGACCCGACTCCCCTCAACAAGCTCCCCGGGCCGGGCTGATCCCGCCGCGCAGGGACGCGCACAGCCTGGCCCCGGGCCTCGCCCCCTGCAGAGCTGTCCCTGCCCCGGGCCGTGCCCGTCCCCGCAGCTCCCCGGGCCCGGCCCGCAGCGCTGTCCCGGCCGGTCCCTGGGCCCCGGGGCCGCGGGGCGGCGGCCGCCCTGCCCTGCCCGGGCCGCGAGGGGCGGCGGGGGCCCCTCTGTCTCCCGGGGGAGCCGGGGGCCGGGGCGAGGGAGGGCGCATAATAAACAGCATCGTTTTCATGCAGGCAGGGCTGCCGGCTCCCCAAGCCTCCTCCCCGCGATAACAACCCAGGTACAGCCCGCGCTCGCCCCCCTCCCTCCCCCTTCCTCCTCCTCCTCCTCCTCCACCTCCTCCTCCTCCTCCTCCCGGGGGGCCGGGGAGAAATCTACAGATCAAAGAAAAGATGCACAATAATAGCGGGGTGGGCTCGCACCGCGGCCCCCCGTCCGGCGGGGCCGGAGCCGAGGCCTCCGGCGGCTCCTGGCCGCGGCCCGGCCGCTGCCCGCCCGGCCGCGGGGCGATGGGGGCGGCGGCGCGGGGCCGGGCGCCCCCGCCGCGGTACTCACCCGGGCCGGCCAGTGCGGGTACCCCTTCATTTTGGCGAACACCAGGTCTCCAGCCTTGTATTCTCGGGGCCGCGGACGAGCCATCGGGAGCCGCCGCGGGAGCCGCCGTGTGTCCCCCCGCCCTCCCGCACGCCGCCCCGGGGGCAGCCGGGCGAGCCCCCGCGGGGTGCGATGCGCCCGGGCACGGGGCGCAGCCGGGAGCGGGGCCGGGCCCGCGGGCGATCCCCGATCTCTCCGGCGGCGGCGGCGGCGGCAGGAGGAGGAGATGGGGTGTGTGTGTGTGTGAGTGTGAGTGTGTGTGCGTGTGTCTCTGTGTGTGAGTGTGTACGCGGGGGAGGGGGAGGCCTTGGACACAACCCCAGCAGCCCCCGGTACCAGGGAGCGGGCTGGCCGGGCGGGGGCGGCCGGGGAGCCCTCGCCCCGCGGCGGCGGCGGGCGCGGCGCTGCCCGCGGCCCCCCCGTGCGCGCTGGGCTACGCCGCCCGCGCCGCCCGCTCCATCCCCGCCGCAGCCGCCGCGGCCCCGGGAATATGGAGCCGTCTCCGACGAATTACTCCTCGGGCAGCGACCGAAAACAGGATCTTCTTATCCCCCCCCACCCCGCCCGCGCCTCCCCCCGCGCTTTCCCTTCCTGTTATTTTCTAGGTACACAGATCGGTTTCTATGAAAATAGGAGAGCAGAGAGCGCTCCAGTCCCGCCCGGCCCTCCCTTCCCCGCTGAAGCATGACATGGTTCTTTATGCGCGCCCGACATGGAGGCAGGGCGGCGAGGAGAAGCCGGCCGGGGCTGGCGGCAGCGCTCCCGCTTCCCCCGGCCAAAGGCGCCCGGCCCTTGGGCCTGGGAGTGCTCTGGCCCCACTGTCACGGAGGCCCAGGCCCAGCACGGACCGGCTCCTCCGGCTACCTGCCCACCCATCCTGAGCCCTCCCCATGCCAAGCCGCCTGAGCAGACTCCAGGCAACGGCCTGGCTCCTAAGCACAAGGTTGTCCCAATTTCTGTACCCAGCCTCTCCTCCATCGCCTGACCCTCCACCTGCTTCTTGGCTTGAAACTAAAACCCACATCCACCAAGCCATGGACCTCGGAGCTGCACAATGGTGATGTCCCCTCACAGGGTGTTTGAGATCTCTTGCTTGCCAGGTGATGCCGGTTTTTCCCTGTGGAAGGGAAGTCCTGGTAACTCACAAATCCCAGATATTGCTGCTTTTACCATAATATTATCAGTTCAGCTGTAATGTTCAAACATCAATTACTAGTGACATTTATTATACTCAAGTACCTTATCTAGTAACACTAGATAGGCACCTGCCAGGTGGGTCATGAGCAGCAAAGTTTAGGAGAGATTTTTCTGCAGGTCTGGCTGAAACTCTAGCAATAGGTTCCCCAACCACTCCCACATTTAAGATGGCAACTGTCCTCTTTGGGTTTAGGGAGACAGTTCTGGCTGATACTTCCCCACTCCCAAGGAAAGCACCTGGCCTCAGGCAGTTCCTGCTGATGAAGAAGGAAATAGATGGCTGAAGACTGTAGAGTCACATTTTGGGGAGGGAGTAGATGGACCACAGAGAGCACTTCCAGTCTGCAATGGCTGGTAATGGCAGAAAAATAAGATAAATAAATGCTTCTTCTAGCACCTGTTCCTGGGCTGGCACAGGACCAAGAAAGCTTGCTTTTTATGGTAGCCCCAGATGTGGCTCTGGAGCCCAAATGCTGCTGCTGCTAGTATGTAAGTCAAGAAAGTTTTCACTCTGGGTTGTAAAAAAGGATAAGCACTTCCCTGCTGGTGGAAGCACTGCTGTAAAATCATTAGCTCAGGTATCAGTAGCAGACTAATAATGGAAAAAGAATTCCAGAAAGCTGGATAAACATTTAGATAATTATCCTGCACTGTGCTCAGTGCTGTTACCTGTTCTGAAATACTGATTAGTGACAGGGTTGCCAGTGCAGCCACCTGCAGTATATACATCTGGCCAAACAGCTCACTTTCACTTTCACATCAAATAGGATTTTGTACCCTCTAAAATTGATACCTAATTCCTTTCAGAGAAATGTAATATAAAATCTCTGACTATATGAGCTGGGGCTCTGATCTGACTCTCTCCAGAATAATCCTATGTGCTGTCTTACACACACAGGATTACCTCCCCAAACCAGCCTTCAGTCTTCCCTCCAGAATACTTACTAAAGAGGTGGAGCTGCCTTTTTGTTTTGTTTTGTTTAATGCATTGTTTGCTTTTCATCTCAGATACGAATAGCTCTTTCTAGTAACTTATTTAGTGACCTTAAATCAGAAAGGAGCAGGATGTGTGCCAGTTAGTTGCAAAAGGAAACTCTACACTTTATGTACACACCCAAACAACAATGTATTGCTAATGTCAAAATAGCAACATTTGAAGAGACTAGACAGAGAACTGAAACATCTCATGGCAATGTGCACATTTGTATTTCCTTTTGTCCCAACATTGGTGCCTGCAGAGAATGCAGTGAAGGGTTTCTAGTCTGCAGGGAAGATAATCATATACTAGAGCTCCAAAGAAAACTCATCCCATGGACACGCAAGGATGCAGCTCTCTTTTCCTTGTGAATAGACTGCAAAGGATAAATGAGTTGCTAAGGTAAGAACTCTGTTCAGGTTTGGCCAGCTGAAAACTCTTAAAACACTCTGCAGATAGTTCCTCCATCAAGGTACGGTTAAGATGCTGGGAAAAGATGGAGAAGAAAAAAGCAAATTTCCTTGCTGACAAATGAAAAACCAAATCAAATGTTCCACACATTAAGAGGAAAGTAAAGTACACTGGCACAACACACAAAGGAGTTTGGTAGTGTGCATAACCCCCTCAGCCACTCCTCACAGCATACAAAGCCTGAGATCTCCTGCTAGCTCACCTGTTTTCTAATCCTTTCTCTTCCCTTACAAAGGGGGGTTCATCTACTCCTTCTGTACACAAGTGGAAAAGAGGAGTGATGAGAGTTTCTTCCAAACACTTCAAGAGCAGTTTCAAATCATAACAGGGAGTGGAGGGGTGCAGAGGTTTGCTGACAGATGCACTGCATAGACATGGGCCAGGTCCTAAGTCTACAGAAGCCAAGAGCTGGGTCTGCTTTGGGCACAAAGATCAGCAGGTCCCAGAGGCAGCAGCAGCCGTGTCCTTACAGAGCAAGGGAGAGCTGCAGCAGGGATGGGTGTCTCCTTCTTCCTAAACCGCCCAGCATGATCATACCAAGTCCTCTCTCACTTCTCCCCCTGCCAGCCAGGTGCTCTATTCCCAGAGCAGGGCAGTAAACCCAAGTATGAGCAGGGGAGATGGTAATGACAGAGGCCCAGCAGGACCACAAGGGAGGTGGCAGGGCCAGCAGCGTGGTCAGCAGTGAAACCCTGAGTCACCCAGGACAGGTGGAGTCTGAGATAACTGCTCTGAAGTCATTACCACACTACTGAATTTTGATTTCCCCATAATTCCCAGAAAACAGTGTTCTTAAGCTATTGAGAAGCTTTCAGCTAGTTCTGATAATTTTTCCCCAATTCACATGAGGAAAAGAATAACTACACACTCCTGGTTGAAAACTTTCATAGTAAAAGGATTTCATTGATTTGAAAGTGTAGATCAATCTTTAAGAAGAGAGCATGTGGACAAAAAAGACCTAATTTCAAAAAAGCCTTCCAAAGTCCTGAATAAATTTTTAAACATACCTAAGTTATGCATTAAATACTCCATGACCATGGTTTTGCACACACCTGTTCGCATGCAGACAGTCTGGAATGTGAATCCTGTTCATGCTGGTTTCTTGCACTTTTGAGAAGCTGCCTATATTGTGTCTGTCGAAGACATGTGGATTATTACATTTGCCTCTAACATTCTGTCCTTGGCCATCTTACAATTTTTGCTTTCCCTGCTGAAATCTCTTCTGAGATCAGACTGAAAGTGCTCTGCAGCATGGCCACCTGTACAATCAACTTTACTGTTAGATAATGAAATAAAACTATTTATTTTTACTTACCTACCTGTGGCTGATAGAATTTTCTTTCCTTCTGCATTTCCTTTTCCTGTATGAAAAAATGTGTCAGTAATGATTACCATGATCAGTATTTCGCCTATGACCACAGTAAAGTAGTGCTTCTCTGTTAAATATTTTAATAGGAAATTGTTCTGAGTCACAACTGAGCCATTCCCCTGTGCAAGACACGTCTGAGAGCTCTGTCTGAAATCACAGAGCTACTTCATGTGAGGCAGAAAGAGGCCATGATGGTTTATGTCCATCCCAACATGCATAGAAAGGCACTTACCATGCCCATTAGGATATTCTTAATTACTGGAGATAAGAAGCTCACCAGGGGATCTCAAGCTTTCTCTTTAATAAGCTTAGAAGGGAGAAGGCCATGTATCATAGCTGGAGCAAGTTATCTATACCCAGTTTCATGAATCTTCTTATGTTATACACTCCTAATCATATTACATTAGACAATCTTTAAGGTGATTGCTTTACATGTTGCAGAGGTGTGAACACATATCCTAGAGGCAGAAGAGATAGAAGTACTTCAGTTAAATTTAACTTTCTCTCTCTCTGGGAGCTTTCCACTTGAAGATGGAAAGGTTTGTATGGGATGGAAATGTTATTAGCAAGTATGCATTGCTGCCATTCCTTGTTCTCTACAGGCATTTCAGCTAAAGCTACAGCAGGCAAAAGATGCCTACAGTCAGTGCTGCTTAACATGTTCCAACTCAAACCTCTGTTTCTAGTTTCTTGCATATCTTTCATAATTTAACTATTAGAACTGAAATTTTCAATGAATCGAAACTTCTGACAATGTCAGTAAAAAAATAATTGTAAAATTATCAAATTTCCAGGTACCATATAAACATAGCTGAGTTTTAAGTATCTGAAAAGCATTTGTACACACTCAACAGGGATTACTAAACAAGCCTTATGTTCTGTCTGGACTAAACATGCTCTAGGCTAAAGTGAATGTGATTCAGCTCATGCTGGAGATGACTGTGGAAGCAAAGCTCATGAGAGGAAAAAATGGCTCCCCTTGAGAGAACTGGGGAAAGCTGGAAGGGAAGCAGGAACTAAAGCCTGGAAAGGATGTGAGAAAAGCAGAAAGGGATTAAGAAAGAGAGGTAAAAGCAGACATGTGTATAAGAACACAAAGATTTCAGTATATCTTAGTATAAATCAAGAAAACCTGCACACATTATCTAACAAAATTCTGTAGCCCAGTACATCTCATTCTCTGCTGGCAAGTTCTCCATACAAAGACTAATGACCTGTCACTGTGCTGTCAGTTAGCTCATCAGTTTATGTGAAAATCCACACTCAATTCAAAAGTATTGGACTTTATGACTTACCAGTCTCTTCAGTGGTAACCAGCCACAGATTTTCTGTGGAAAAAAAAAAAAAAAAAAACAAATCAGAAGGAAGTTTTTAAAGATTGTATCACAAACCTTTCCAGCAACATGAGTCTTTCACAACATTAACTACCTGACTTTGCAACTTCACTGCTTGAATTTTCTCTTGTGGCATGTGAAATGTTTTAGCAGCCATTTATTGAGAAACACTCATAAAAATCTAGTACTTCCAAAAGCATTATGCATGCTATGAAAATTATCTTGATGGACAGAAGTTGCACAATTTACTTTGCTGTTCCCATAATTTTATGTGTTTGTTATAGATATTATTCATTGCAATGAAACTAGTGACTCTCATTTCCATTTGATTGCTAATCTATAAAATGCTTCTTCAAATGACCAGGTGAGAAACTTCACCTTTAAAGTTATAAAGCCATAATACCTAAGAAAGAAAACCTGCAACAGATATTTCTCCTCTGGACAAATATTTCAGATGTGCTGTCTAAAGTCTAAGAGATTTATTGGGTGAGAAGTATGTTGAGAGTTGACAAGAACAATAAATTTAGTGCCAGATTCGTGACACTTACCCCATCGTAGTTTCCCCTCATAAATACTGGAGAAAAGGATTTCTATCACATGCCCTCTGGTACATTCATCAAAATGCCTTTTGAAATGTGAATTAATGAATAATTACATCCCAACATGGACAACAGAACATATTTATTTAAGGAGATTTGTAACTTCACTTTTGTATCACCTGAATGACAGTGTCAGAAGCCAGGAAACAAAAAGAAATAATGCAGCTAGCACGCAATATCTGGAGATTGCTGCTGCTTTGCACCATAAAACCCCTCTCAAGAGCAGCAGGGTTTGATGATGGGATGTATCTATTGCTCAAGAATTCACACTTCCAGAACCCAAGCCCTGAATATCATCTGTTGTGCTGCAGTCTAATACATGTGTGTTATCACAGGGAAAAAATAAAAAAAATCTGTCAGGAGTTTCTTCCTGGATAGGTTGGCATCAGCAAGAGTTTAATAGAAGGCAAACTAAATGACCCAAGACTATCATCCCAACTGTGTTGAAATCAGCAGAAAAACTCTTAGCATGTCCCCTCTGAAACTTTCTTCAGGTCATTCTTCCCTATTCCATGGGCAACATCTGCAAACTCTCATGACTCAAATCACTACATTGGGTCTTATGCCCACCTTCCTTCATGTTTTTTACCTAGGCCACGTCCAAATCTCACTGTCTTGAGGATGTGGCCATTCTTTGTAAGCTTTGCTCAAGAGTCACTTGGAAACATCCTCTCCCTGTCATGCCTGTGTTTTACACCTTGGCTCCACAGGACTGGCTCCTGCTGCTGCTTTGTTGTGGGTTAACTGCATTAGGCAGCCAATCCCACACATCCCTGTGGGGTCAGCGCCACGCGTCACAAATCCAAAACACAGCACTGTAAAGCTACTGTAAAGAAAATGAACTATATCCCAACCAAAACCAGAACTTTTTTTCATCTTACCAGCCCCATCCTGCCCAGACTTAGTACATCATCCCGCTGGCACCTGGATGATGAGTCCTGAAGGGGACCTGGGGGTAAGGACTGAGATACTGCTGGGTTTGAAGCATTGAGAAGAGTCCTCAGGCTCTGTGGTTGTGGTGATGCTGAGGGTGATGACCATATTGGCTGCCAGGATGAAAACAGGCATGAAGAAGTGCCTGGGAAAGTGGATATTGATGGTATTGCACCTGATGGGTTGCAGGGGAAGTCATTGCTGATCAGGCAGAAAACATGGCAAGTTACCTTCTCTCCCTTCATCATCCCCAACAAATAAGGACTCAGTTCCCTGGGTAGCCATTCCTTTCCTCTCCAGGGCATATGGGAAGCTGGGATGCAGGGACCAAAGTGGTTGAATCCACCATCACCACCACACTTGGTCTGACATGCTATTGCTTAAACCTTGTGGTGTACCCTTAAAGATCAGCACACCACACTGCACAATGCAAGAACTGGTTCCAGCTGCCTCCCATGAGAACTTCTTAAAAGCACATTTCTTCACACATTCCACACAGCCTCTACCTCCAGATCATGTTTCTTGTGATGGCCTGCGAGTCTGCCCCTTCCTACTTACATCTTGTCATGTGGCAGCCACATGTTGATTGTTTCTCCATTAGCCAAACCTAATATCCTGCTCACCTATTTGTCTCTCAGAGATCTGTACTCCTGCTCATGACATCCTTTTTAGAACTGTAACCTCATTTCTTTTGAATTCCTTTCTCAAAACTCCATCCCTCCCACAAAACCTAGGATAGCTGATTAGGTCTACCACACCTCTAATGAGTGAGGGTTAGCATCAGAGCCTGGAATTAAGTGGTACAGAGGCTGAAAATGTCAGGAGTAGGTTGTGGAGGAGGAAAGGAAGTTAGCATGCTTAATAACAATTAAGATTAAAATGTATAATTAGTATTACCTTGCCCAGTGTTTCAGTGAGCCTTTGTTGTATAATGTATCTTTTTCCCCACAGTATGACTTTGTTTTTTTCAACACTGCCCTCTTCAAAGAAGGCCTCTTCTTCTGAGTTCAGAAAGTTACACGTTTATAAATAATAAATACTACAATAAAAAAGTCAGGGCTACTGCACTTGCTAGCAAACAGCCAATATGCACTAGGTCTCTTGGAAGTCAGAGGTCTTTTCTGCTGCTGTTTGTGCCACTTTACCTAATTTGATGTAGTGAAGTTGCTCCTGATTTGTATCACTGAAAAACGGAGTTGCTAAAATGTAAAATTGCAATATAAATATAATAGAAACATTAAAATAGAATTATAAATATTACAAAATAATACACATCCTAGCAGATGTGCATTATTTGCAGAGATTTGCAGAGATGACATTATAAGCCAGGAAACAGATATTTCTAGAGAAGTGACAGCATTACTATGTAATTAGAACAAAGAGGCTTCATAAGGAAATGGCTTGTTTCTCTCCACTTGCTTGTATTCTTCCTTAGCTGTCACATTTAAGTGGATGCTATCTTACTGAACATGAACCTCAGCTCAAACCTTCCCACTGCAGCTCAGAGAAATACAATGTTTCAGAAGAAAAATTATAACCTATCTTCACTGAATAGAAGCAGCAAAGGACTTAGTATATTGCTGGAAGACAAACAAGAACTATTTAGGCTGGTTAGTATTAAGAAAGTCAAAGTGAATATCAGGAGATGAAGCAGCCAAACAGAATTGGCAAGGATAGTCTTATAAGGGAGAGGTATTAATAGACTGCTACTCCCACTGGACTTGATTCTCCTATCTTAATCAGGCAAACCTCCCACTAAAACTTTCAAAGGGCATAATGCCAGTCCAGAGCTGAGCAAGAACTTTGGGACCAAAATTGAAACCCAAATGTTCTGTCCATTCATGTAAGGCCTTTGTTAATTGCTGGTACTGCATCCTGCCTCTGCAACGTCATGGCCCTGGCAGCTGGAGGGCCTGGCAGCTTCTCTGCTGGGCAGATGCTGGCCCGCTGAAGATGGAAGTCAGAGTTTGTGGCCAAGTGGGCCATGGTGCCTAAAGAGGAGAAATAGTTTGAACATTCACAGCTGCTTTTTGCCATCCAGTGATCAACAGTGAACTTCTGGAGCATGGCTAGCAGAAGATCAGTAGAAAGGCAAGAGTTGATACAAGTGGTTAGGCACCACAGACCTCTAACTAAATTGTGCTGCCTCAAAAGCCTCAGTTCAAGCAGAGCTCTGTACCTACATGGTTTTTTTTGACCTGCTACAGGAAAAGATCTACTTTTCCATACTTCTGTGTGAAGGACAAATCTCAGGCAGCAATAGTATGAAATTGAAATGAGCTGCAGTTTGCTCTCCCCTCAGTGTCCTCTTCTCACTCCCAGTCTTCCAGGACAGTTTTTACCTTACAGTGGTAGCTTAGGGAACTCGTAGGATGCAGACTTCAGCATCCAATATAGAAAGATTCAAACCAATATAAACTATTTACATGGATGTCAGTATTGTCCACATAACATAAAATTAACATTGTTAACAGAGGATAAGAATAGTTGAGATTCAGGGCAGTAATATAAACAAGTAACAGCAGGCTGTTCTATAAGCACAAGCTATAAGTTATTTTACATCTAGTACTGGCCATTATATAAACTCTGTGCAATTTGTTTGTCTGTTTCAGCAATGGGACTTTAAATGAACAGGAAAAAGATGGTTCTATTTTGTGTCAATTTCCCCAGGTTAATAAAGTGTCAAATTAAAGCAAGGAATTAATATCTCAACAAATATGTAGTTTACAATAATTGTAGTTGTAACAAAGGTCAATAGATCAAATGGCCCTGTCTTGGTGCAACTTTGCTGAGGGCAATACAAGAAATAATTTGGCCACTGTATATCTGGTGTACCCAGTTCTCTGCTGCACAAGGCAATGAAAGGAAACACTCACACAAGCCTGCTGAGGGCAAAGCTCCCATAAATGCTCACTGCACTCTTGCACAACCAGCAAGATCCTGCTTTTGAGTTCTCTGGACAGAATTTCAGCCTTAAAAATACTATGTAGTTCTGCACATTTATAGACTACTAATGAAAAACTGGTAGATGAAATTTATACTACATGTTGTTTAAACTGTGCATATATATATATACATATAATGTAAAGTGATGTGCAGTGAAGTATATACACAAATGTAAAGCCTCAGATATTCCTTTATTTCACTGCATATGAACTCACTTTCTCTCTCACACACATTCTCACACTCACACTGGTGTGTGTGAGGAACCTACTGGTCCTCACTGATCCCCAGCATTCCTGGGGGGCTGGCAAGGTCCAAAGGTCCTAGTAGCTCACTCTGCCACGTTTGCCTTTCCACACAAACATTTGCTAGGAAATCTATCACCTTCAATGCAGCACCATCATGTGACATGACAATAAAAATGTTTATGTCTCTCTCATGTTTTCCAGACAGGAAAGTATCTGTTGGAATTGTACCCTCTCTTTTAACTCCCCCTTTTTTTTAAATTTTTTTTTTTTGGCAATAGCTTTGATCCTTTACAAGTGTCCTTCTGTCAGTAACCACTCTGGTTTGGATTAGGGACAAATGCTCCAATTCCCCCATTTTTTTAGTGAAGCACTCATCCAAGCTTGTTTGTTTGAAGCTTGTGATTCAAACACTTAAAAACGAGGGCTTTGAGCCCCTAAATGTTTGCTTTCAGATTCATTGCATGTTCATTGCTAGGCATGTCAAAGGTTGCTGCCTCACCACACAGCAGGGTCAGCTCTAGTCTTCCATGGAATGGGCAGTGGCATTTGGAGATGCTGCTGCAGAAATGAGCAGAAGCTGGGTCAGAACATGTACAATTACTACTGCAATTGATGGGAATCTAGGTTATGCTGTGATGCTCCTAAGGCCTGGAGCTGTATTGTCACTGTCTATCCATATACTGACTGATTCACTCAGATGTCCTACAGGAAACTCCAGGAATAAATGACTGAGTAGAATGAATGCTGTAGTAGAGACATCTCCATTTGAAACAGCCCATGGAGACAATGTAGACATTCTTACTTCAAAAGGCTGAAGATGCCATCTCTTGACTTTGTGTCACTGTGCGTTGGGATATGGCTGGGCAGCGTCAAATAGCTGAATCTCTGCTGGATTTAGTGGAGTCTTCCCTTTCCTGGCTAACAAAACTGCTGCGGATGGGTTTGCTTTTGAAATGTTAATTTATTCAATTTTAAAGGCTGATTAGTCCCAATGCTGGGCTTTTGTTTTTGGGCTGGTCTGAATTCTACATCTAGGAGAAGGTGTCAATATGGTGACAAAACTGGCTTAATTTCTCATCTGTAAAACCTATGCAGATCACACAGCTCTGCCCTATATTATGGCATACACACATGCACTCCTGACCCATGGCTCCTGCTATGGAGAGGGTAAGGTTTTTCTACATTTTGGTGGGTTTTCCACTACAAGTTAGGGAGGCCCAGCTGAGGGCTCCTGCACTATTTAAAAGGATACTGCAGGGCTGTTGTAGTGTAAAAGTAAAAACAGATGACACTATGTGAAAAGGGCTTCTTACTTGCTTGCCAAAACCTCTACAATTTTGGAATTCAGCTATGTATCTTTTAATATTCACTTCTGTGATCATTTGTAACATACACATGCTTTAAAGTTGCCTCCAAGACTTTCTAAACATTCTTGCTTTCCGTTGTACTTCTAATCCTCTCATTTGTAGGGTGAAAGGAAGATAATGTTGGCTTTCTCTAAAGCTGGCTTACTTTCAGGAATATATGTACTATGACTCTTGCTTTCCTTACAATGCTAATGATGTGCATAACAGGTAAAAATACTAATAAAAATGGGTATTTAAAAAGATTTGATGGGCTACATGCTCCTTCCATCTGCAATCTCAATTATTTCATCAGAGTTGAGCACAATAATGTGACTAAACTTCTGCCTAGTGCTTGATCCTCTGTAAAATAATGGAGTCAATTTGCTGCTTTGTACTGACTACCCTAAGCTGGCCACATGTTTCTTTATGAACATCAATTGTAATGCCAAAAAATGCTCTAATTATTTTCAGTTTGAATTACTCAACCTTTCAGAATATTTTTTTAGGATGACATGGAAGCCAAGCACTTGGAACATCTTATATTAATTTTTCTCCTTTGACACTAAAATGGCCACCATGTTACCTAAGTTACCTAAAATGTCAACGCAGATTTGAATGCTCACAAGAATAAGCAGTAGAAAACTCAGTAAAGACGTGGTTTTGAAAATGTTATGGTGGAATATATGAAAAATTCAAAAACTTTGTTCTGCACATGTGTAACACACAGCCCAGTGGAGCTTATGTCTGTGACAAATGTTTGTCACAAAATCTAAGTACAGACAGGTTATAAAAACTGTGTGATGGTATCTGGAGAAATGAACAACATTCAGGCCTAATATCACAGCAAGCATTATCACAGTGTGAATTCTATTTATGACTAGTAGGAAATAATGTAAAATAGTTTTGAGCGATTTATTCTGGCATGACAGGGAAGCTAATCTGTATGAATGCAACTCTGTATTTTAGGGAATACATTCTTTTTATTTTAAGTATTCCAGGCTGCATATTCTATCTACCACAGAAAATTAGTGTTAGTGTAGATCCAAGAAAAGTCAAACAATGTTTTAGGAAGGAGGTATTAGAGGACATAATTAAACATCAGCACCTGGGTCAATGGCCTCTTTGTGTAAGATGAAAGTTATAACACCCATAGTTTCTTCTGAAAAATCAAAAGTCAAGCAGCCCAGGAATTCCTAAGATATATCTAGGATTGGGGTGAGAAGTGGTTTGTCAAATAATGAGGCAGAACTGAAGTCTGAAAACTGACTGAGAAGGAATTTTGTACAAGCAGTTACATATAGAGGCTGGAGTGTGGGGTTGGCTGCTGGATGAGAGAGCTTTAGGCCAAGATTATCTGTTTTTTTTCTTTAAGAAGAAAGTCTGTGACTCTTGATATTCTTTTAAATAAAGACGTGTGTGAACTGAACTAGTTCACAAGTATTCAGTATTGACTGTGTCAGTAGAAGCAAGAATGTGTTTATATGAAAATTAACTGATAGAAACTTTAATCAAGAGAACTATAAAATACTACCAACTTGAGATTGCTAAACTGGGCTTTGGTCTGAGGATAAGACAAGAAAGTTTTTGCAGATTTTTTTTTTTTTTTTAGAAAAATGGGAATTCCACTGGGAAGCTTATGTTTAGAAACTAATATCCCAACCTCTACAAGATGTCTGTCAAACTGTCACTCACACTGAAAAGTACACCACCATTCCTTGTACACATGGCCACCAGCTACACTCTGCTGAGTTTAAAGCAGAGAAAACTGCAGTTGTAAATGTCCAGGGAAACTGCTGAAATGCATCTACAATGTATGTGTACTATGCAGCTGGTGGAGATGCTCGCTTTGAGTACAACCAAGAATTGAAGGCAGTAGAAATCTTTCTATTAACTTCTAAACTTTTCACAGGGGCCATTTTACAGCATAATTTACTCCAAATTGCATTAATTATACTACTTGTAGCTCTGAACCATAACAGACCAATGTACTGACTGATCAGCTTATTCTTCTAGACATTTTCTAGACAAATTTCTAAAAATTTTTGTTTTAAATTCTTGTAGATCTGGAGAGAAGATAAACACACATGCTTGTGACTTGGATTTTCAAAAGAGTTCCTGTATTTTTAAGCTTGAATCCTGTTGCAAAGATGAACTTGGACTCTTCAGCATTGTGTGTGGTGGACAGTTGTTGAACACTGGGGGCTTTGCTGGTTTTTTTGCTCTCTTGCTGTACCAGAGTAAAACCAGCTTCCTTTTCAGAAAGAGGAAGCCAATACTTATGACAGCTACCAAATTTTACAACCTACTGGGAAAAACTATTGGGTCCAAGCCCTGCTTTAGCTTTATTCAACCTGTTGTGAGCTGAGGCACTGGCACTGTACTACAATATGTCTGTTGTGTCCAAAGAAAAACTATTGATAAAGGAAAATATCCACGAGGAAGCTTCTGCAGGACAGACTAGCACAGGAATTATGGCTTCAGCATCTCACTGATCATTTGTTGATGTAGGGAATGGCTCTCCCTGAAGCTCCTCAGCACAGGCTGGTGCTGTACCATGGTGTAGATGTCAGGACTTGGCCACCTGGACTTTCTCTTCTCCCTGGGGTCCCTGTGTTAGCCAAAGGTGTGCCCCAGCACAGCTGTCACCAACACCAGGGACACACTGCAGTCTGCCAAGGTACTGCTGGGTCAAATGGACTGCTGCTTCCCAGAGGCAGCTTGGAGGGTTGCCATTGTTGTACTTGTCTACAGATCCAAGTTAGTTTATTTTCTTTAAAGAGTGTCATTCAGCTCTGCTAGAAAGGACAGAGGGAAAAGCCACATAAAAAAAAATCTATGCTGCTGCTAATGTAGTCCTTCCCAGGCCTCTGACCTTTCTCACCAGGAGGGTTTTCCAAGCTTTGTTCCAAAATACAGATCTGTATTTCCCTGAAGTACTGAACAATTTCCACCAGAGGTCTCTGTGTACTAATAATTCCAGTCTGGTAGGATTGCTTATGCACTGCAAGGTTCCCAAGTCAGTGTTAGGCTTTTCCTCTTCAGAGGAATAAGAAACAAAAGCAAGATTTCCCAAATCTGAGGGCCTGGGAAATCATCATCTACTTTACAGAGCAGTAATACCCATCTGTTACATACACAGAGAATTTCAAGAAAGGTTTTCTTATATAAGTTATTTAAGTAACTCTCTTGAGCACATGTAGCCTATCTATCAAAACCAACATTTCAATGAATTTAAGAATTAAGAGTGCTTCATCAGAGTTCAGAAACTGTAAATATCCTGCTTTTACATGCAAAACAGGTAAGTTCATTTGAAGCAAGGAAAATAAACTTCTGAAACTTCTGTGTTCTCAGAGTATCTGTGATCCCTAAGTTGAGATATAACTGTGCTCAGGGGGAACTGCTCCAAGAGACATTTAGCTTTCATGCTACAATATCTTTGTGTCTCATCTGGCTTTAATACAAGTGTACCATCTGCTTATGACAAAATTATTTATTTTTATGCCTACATTCCCCTGTCTTTATTTTATTTACTAATCTACTTCACTCTATGGGGTGCACTCAAAAAATGCAAGGTGCTAAAAATAAGGATTAAACATATCTGCCTTGAGGTCTGGTCTCTAATTGCTCTGTGCAGCACCTCAATTTACCAAGAAACATTAAGAAGTTCTGAAAGAGAGGCTCTTTTGAAGCTCAAACAATATCATCAGGGTGGGGCAAGTTCCCTTCCCTCACCTAAGAAAGAACCTTATCCTTCTCTGTGCCAAGACATTTGCTGGTGTTTTTTTATGGCAGAGGATAACGTGTGACATGAGAATCTTGCAGCAGAACCAACACGATTTCCCCAGCTCAGAGCAGAACCACACCGCTGCTTGTGTGGCACATTACAGTCAACAAAATGCTGCTGATGGCTGCTCACCCTGAAATCATCACAAACACATCCTGGTGTAGTCTCTCAGCTGAGATGTGAAAGGTGCACATCCCTTCCATCTCCAGCTGTCTGAAAGCCACAGCTCCATATCTGAAATTGAAACAAGGCCAGTGACCAGTCCAGCACATCTGTGTCACCACCCACAGCTTCTCTAAAGAGAAGACCAAGGGACAAATACCATGGGAGCATGTGCAAGGTCTGATCCTACCCATCTCAGTGGGATGACTCACAGCAGTAGTCTTTGTGGGGAATGCCTGAAGAATTACAAACCAATTTCTTAGTAGCTCTTACACATCATAAAACATACCATTACTATATGCTAATGCCATATACATACATACATGCTCTCAGCCCCTTCATTTCGGCAAAATATTACAAGTTGGGGCATTGAAGCAGTACTGGAAGCTGCAAATATTGCACTGAGAAAAATACTGAAAACAAATTCAGCCTTAGAACACAAACAACAGTTGCAAGATGAGAAAATGTATTAATGCTCTTTGCAACACCTGGCACAAGGCCTACAGTTTACCTTAGCTGAGGAGCAAAATTTACTCCAACCTACAACAGAACTCCTACTGGAGTTAAGGTGGCATAATATGGAAGGATTGTAGGCTGAATTCCAAGAGCACTGTAATTCTTTGTTCAGCTTTGACTCACTCCCTTCTGTTCATGCACAGAGAGCAGAAAGGGTATTTATTGGATGAACAGACTGATAATGTGCTCACTTACTCAGTGTCCACTGCTATAACAATCCCTTTGGGATTAAGTGAAAGAGGAGGAACTGCTTGTGATTTAGGATAAGGAATTTTAACCAAACAGCAGAGTTCCACTGTGTCTCAAACTGAATATTTTAGTCAAATCAATGCCTGCACCTGTCTTCTGCTTGTAATTCACCATGAGACAGAAGTCCCTTGGTAATCTGGTAGAAATTCTTGCAGTCCTTTGAAAAAATCACTTGTAATTCAGTAGTTCTTTGATTTGCAAACTCTGGGTAGAATATGATTCATGTTTCATTCACTGTTTTCCAGCAAATACCCATATTCCAGCTAAAGCTGATTCTTGTTTTGTCAGTATTGTCTCTGACTTAAGATGGTGTATTCATTTTTTTGGGGAATGAACCATAATCTAACCTCTCCTTTTACCTGACAGTCAGCTGCAGAAATGTGTTGTGATTACGATAATGGCGAGATGACAGGCAGACCTGGCTATCAGGGTTCAATTCCAGTTCTGATACTTTGCAGTTTGATTCTTTCCTCCTACACAGCTGTTGCAGGCCTGGATGACATTGAAGGTACAACTCCCTCCTCTTTCTGCTCTGCCAGAGCATGTTATAACTGAAAAGCCCTGGAAGAAGCTACAGACTGACAGAGGATTGTCTGGGAACAACACAGAGATTTAACTTGAAGCTATGGATGTAGAGAATCTCTAAAAATTATCTAAAAGTCAACAGTATCAGAGATTCCATCTGAGGAGACTGTCCTTCCCTTCTCTAAAGCCAAGGACATCAATATTCTGCTTTAGGCCCAACAAGGTTGAAAGACTATTTCATTACAGCTCGAAAGCTCTGCAGCTTTGACCCATATGATGGACCAGAATGAAGAAATGTATTGACTAAAAGATGCTTTGGTTCTGTTTTGTGTCCAAAAGGGATTCTTATGTTCACTTCATGTGAAAGAAGCAGAAAGATGGAGGAACTTTCTGTCCTTGTTTAGTCTCTAAATAGAGTTAGGTCCCTCCTTTCCTGCTGCTCTAAAATTTATGGCCTTTCAGTAGCCTACAGCTACCTTGAAGAAAATAAAACAGACAAGAATGGACCCAGCAGGAGATGAGGCATAATCTAGCCAGTGAAAAGGGGTTATGAGTATTTTTCCCTTGTCTTTTTAGGAATATTCTTTCATACCAGAGAGGTTCAGACCCATCCTCCCATGTATCTTTTCCCAACCTCTATCCTTTTGCTTTGCATCTGCTATAGCAAAACATTCAAAAGTGTCCTTCTGTTGAGAGAGATTGCTATTGGCCTGGGAAAAAAAGACTTCTCCCCCCTAGATATTTACTTCAGCAGAAATACACACTTACTGTGTGAGAGCAGAATCTGAGAATAACAAAAGACAGAAGTGCACAAATTATCCAATATAAACTTCACATATAAACTTGGAATGTGCTCCAGCTTTTAACAAAGTACAAGAAAACAAAAGAAAAAAAACTCAACAATTGCAAAAACATTGCCAAACAATTTGGAGAAATGTCTCACTGCTCTCATGTGAGCAATGAGGTTAAAATTCTTTACTCTCAGTTTTTGAAGCCACAGACATTAAGATCTCAGCAAATATTTCAACACTTTCAGAAGAAGAGAACTCATATTTATTCTACCTGCAGATATTGGGCACAATGCTGCCATTATTTAATTGTTTTACAAAACTGAGGTCCATTAATTCAGTTACCTGCTGGTGTGAAGTCAAGGCTTTTGACTGATGAGATACTGTAATTCTAACAGTCCCTGTCAATTCATGCATGATGATGTTGCACAGACAGTATTCATTTTTAAAAATTTAAAAATAATGTATTTTTGCTGTATGCTGCTACTCAAAGTTAGCTCTCTAAAAGTGAGAGTCACCTTTTCAGGGCAAAAGGCCTGAGGAAATAGGAAGGCCATGATCTGATTATGTGAATAATCTTTCCTTATGTCACAGTGCACATGAGAAAGGTGTTGCAACATGGTCCTTGAGTAAGGATGCAACATTGGGCTTGGTTTTCACACTGTAAACAACAGATAAAAATGGAATACTAATAACACTTGGAATTATAATGCATTATGTTTTGGGCTGGCTGCTTGGTGGAATATGATGATGAATATCTGAACTTTCCCAAATCACATTTATTGTAAGGAGCTGGTGGCACTAATTTCTCTATGCTTGGGTCTTTTTTCTCACATTTTTCATCCCCACTTAGCTTTAGATTCTGTAAGAATTCTCAGGACTAAAAGTAAAACCCCTTTTTCTTCATTTAATCAAATTATAGTTCTGAAGTTTTGCATTGGTGCCAAGAAGCCACATAGTTGCTAAGAAGAGTACAGAACTTTGTGCCAAGATCCTAGGTTGGAAAAGGGGGATGAAAAAGTCATTGTACCACACAGAAAAAACCTCAAAGTACACCCAACACAACCATACTGTGGGTGCATTTTAAGCCCTGAAGTTAGCAATGAAAATGCACTTGTATGCATTAAGGCACTAGTCCTTAAGACACAACAAGGCTCTAAGTTGAAACCTGCACCAGGATGGACACAGGGTCACCCACCTGGATCCAAAAACTTGGACTATCCTGCAGGTCAAACACAGCTTCTATAAAGCTTACAACTGTCTTGAATATCCACTTACCCCTAGCTGCTTCTTCCATATGGTAACCTCCTTCTGCCAACATGGCAGCATATAACTATTCTAATGAGAACAAAACATCATTCAAACTGTCCTTGTGACTCAGTCCTGCAAGGCCACAACTCTGGGGATTCTCTTTGCAATGTATGTTTCACTTAAAAGCATTTTCTGTATGCAGAATTAATCATTTCTTCTTCATTTAAAATGCCCTGAGACTCTCCTGTGTTGTTGAATTAGGGAAAAAGTGCACTCTCTGCCATTGACAGAATTCGTGCAATTTTGTGATTTTCTACTTATATCCATATTAAAGCACAAGAGAAATACATCCAAGAAAGAGCTGTGATTTAATATCAAGATAGAAAGTGTAAATACAAAACAAGAAATTGGAAATCAGAAATCTTCCCTTCTAGAAAAACATCACTACTACTAGCATCACAAGGCACTCTAAATTTCAGAAGGAGGGTGCCAAGTAGGGTGACATTGCAGGTCTGCTCTGCTAAACCACGTTCTGCAGGGATTTCTGGGATAGAGTGTGCTCCCTTTAGTTTGCAGGACTCTTTGTGGTATTTATATTAGTGCAAAATTTGTTGATGTAATGTCATGATGGTGGTCTTCTGCCCAAATCCAACATGTAATTAATATGATTAAAACCACAACTTTTCAAAGAAAATTTGGCATGCTATTCTAGAAGAATATGCAGACTTCTTGTGTTTGTAGTGCATATCTGAATGCAAATGCATGTGTTTGATTTCCCCTGAGTGCTGTGTGAACAGTTAATATTACTGACCTGGAAATTATTCTACTTTCCCTATTTGACTATTGTTTTCGTCTGGGTTAATGCATCCCTGAAACCAGATGTGCAACACTGGATATATTTCCATTACTTAACATGATCATGGGTATTTATTATCCCAATGTTTGAGGCAGTAACAGTTGGGTTTTGCTGCCCACTCCATGACCTTGGTCTGGTACAATGACCAACAGGCCTCACAGGACAAATGCAGGGTGCTGTAAGGAATCCATGTCAACGAGGCATTGCCTGGGGTATGACTGCTATGAACCACTTGAAACAAAAGGAAAGAAAATTTATATTTTAGTTCTCTAAAGCATGACTCTGTTAGATTTTACACAGGCATCTACCATGTGGCAGAACCAGCATCACCTCCTCCTGTTAGCAATAAAAAGGTTGCTCTGGCCAGTTCTAATTCCAGCCAGAAGAGTGCAGCAGGACATACCTGTGTTGAACATGTCCTCACAGGGCAGACCTAGAAAATGGCCAAAAAATTTTTAAATATCACCCACTCCCTACAATAATAGCCTGACATGTAAAACAAAATAAATGCCAGTTAACAACAAATTGATTTCTTTCAGTCTCAGAAAAGGGCAATAGAAAGAAGAGGATAGTTGACCAAACAGTGGCTATTGCTCCTTATCTCTAAACCCAGTAATTTACATTGCTGTAGACAAAAGACTAGTAATAGAGGAAGTGATTGTTTGTGAATACTGAAGATTTTTTAAGAATAAATTAGAATGGAGGAATATAATGTCATGCAAAAACTACATTTGCAATAATCCTCCATGGGGACACAAAAGACCAATCTTACATCTGCTCAAGGGCACCAGCAAGAGAGCACACTGTGTGTAATGCAGTGCTGGCAGCTCCATACGAGAACAGGCACTGCTTTTTGGAGTTTTGTTTCCAGCTGAACTGCATGGTCTGAATACAGGGGAAACCCCCATCCCTTTATCATAAAAAGATAAAGAGATACAGGTTAGATACAGGTTACAAAGATACAAGTGGGAAACTGAGACTGCTTTCCTACTGTAGGTTTAAAGAGGTTTCTTCATACAATCACAGCAGAATACAGGAAAAATAAGGTAGAGGAGCATTCCCAAATGGAACAGGGAAAAGTGTAGGAAAAGATAAAACAGGAATTTTCCCATTCATTTCAACATGCAGATATTCCTCCATTTCTGCTTCATCTCCCACACACTGGCATCATCCACTCACTGGCAGTAGCTGTTCATGCCTGCATAGCTTCCATAATGGGTTCACCTCCATTCAGTTCCTACTGTTTCAAAGAAAGAACTTCTCCCTTTCTGCCACAAATAATATTCAAGAAGAAGCTCTTCATCAAAAATGCTCTGTCTGTGGATGGTGGTAACCAAAAAAGTGCACAAATGCCACCCACAATATTAAGAGTGCTCCATGCACTCCTTCCCCCTTTGGAACCACCCTGTGGCTGCACTCCAAATTACAGTGCCCCAGTTCATGCTCAGCTACTGCTCTTCTTCATTCTTGTTTGTGCAAGGTAAAACGGAAAAAAAGAAACACAGGGACTGGAGATTTTCATCAAACTCCACAGAAGTGAGAAAAACCTAGGTGCACCACTGCCCCTCACCTCCCCTGGAAAGGAAGGAGATGAAACAGCTGAAGGATAAGGATGGGCACAGCAGAAGCTCTAGCTACACTGCCCTTTGTAGTTAGAGGGTGAAGGTATTCTGTGCTAAAGCAGAGGGAGGCAGAGTGCTGGGAAAGCCAAGTAGATGGTTTCACTCAAAGGAGTTTTTCCTGGATATGCTGAGGAAGGCAAAGGGACTCACAATCTACAGGCCATTGCAAAAGGGGGAAGCTCTGCACACAGCCCTTTCTGAAGAGAGAGAAGCCCCCATTTTTGTAGATATCCCTACCAAGCCTTGCATAACTTTGCACAGGACAGCTTTAGGCAAGTTGCTGGCTCGGGGCACACTCCCTTGGAGCTGCTTACAGCCTGAGAAGCCTGTGTGTACCTCTCATTGCACATGGCCTCTCTGTGCTCAGGAATCCAACGTAAGGTTTATATCATCCCACACAGAGGTGCAGATGTTGGCTTCCCAGAGCAGCAATAACATGTCTCCTCTCCAGTAAGTTATGTTGTTTTCCTAGCGTCTCCTCTGTAGTCACTCTGGCTGCTCCTGGTTCCTCCACATCTCTACACTCCATACACTCACACATTTTGTTCTCTTTGAGAATTTTTGGCTGGAGACTGGTGGAATGTTATAAGGCATATCTGTCCATATTTTGAACTTGACTAAACTGGCCAAGCTCACTCAGAGTCAGTGTTTTATATCTGGGCAGGATCTGTTTCATGCTCTCTTACCAGCAAAGATAACACTAGTAACAGTTGTTACGTTGGTCATGTAGAAATATTGCCTGCAAACTAATCATTTATTGTGGAGATGGGGGTATAGAAATGAGTGAAAACTTGTTTTTTTCTTTCATAGTGTAATATTTTGACCTGTTTTAGTAAGTTAGCAGTTACAAAGCACTGTAAGCAGCCAGCATGGGCCTATTTACTCACACATGTAGCTAATGATCCTTGTTGAGACATGATTCCAGTTTTATAAGCCCTGTTCTACTAAATTCATTGAAACTGTTCCCAACTTACATTACCATAAATGAGAACAGAATGAGGTTTAACATGAATATGCAGCCCTATGCATATGCAATTTTACTATGTATTGATATATATGTGTGCATAAATCACTTATGCATGAAGTGCATATACATATTGTCATTTTTATAAATCAACAGATTCAAATAAGATATTTTCCTAGAAAACAGCTTGTATAATGACTATAGTTAAAATAATAATTTTGGAATTAAAATGAGAACTCAGGTTGAAATCTTTTGATCTGCCCAGTTTTACTGCAGTGCAAGTTGCTCAGTACATACCTTAACAGTAATATATTACTTACAACTATAGGATCCTCTTTTTTAAAAAAAATCAGGAAGCCGTTGCAGTTTATTGTTGTCACTGAACAAATGTTAGGACTATCTGTTTCTAAATTTGAAGGGATACAAAGAGGAGGTGAGAACAATCCAGGATAATCCAGTTCATCCTTGACAGTCCCCTCAGTGACTTTAGGCTTCAGTGAGAAGGGCAGACTGGGCTTCTGCTCTTGAGAGATACTGGTCTGGGGTAGGAGATGTACAGACAGGGAGTGAATAGGAAATGTGTCACACATCTTAGGAACTTACAATCTGATTCAAAGATTGAAAAAGGGCAAAGAAGCTTCAAAAGTACAGAGTTCTCTCTCTCATATCATTGTATGACAGGGGAGCTTGAGCTTTTGCTAGTACATGGTATGTCCATCTAGGACTTTTTTTTCAAGCATCCATCAACATGCTTTTCCAAAAATTGGTAACTAATTCCATAGTCCCGACAGTTTCTCAGACTTGAAAATACTGGCAGAGCATACAGTCATCAATGACTGCTCTACCTAAATTTGCAAGCTTCTAGAGTGGCAGATGCAGGACAGTTAACAATAGCAGCAATATTATAAAAATAACACATTTTGGAAATCCCTACACTGAATGAGCAGAAACTACAGAACAAGAAGAATAATGACCAAAGATTTAAAAGACTGAAGGAAAGAATCAGCTCACACTTAAGACATGTTTGAATTGGCCTGAAGTTATTGAAAAGAAAAAAAATTTCAAAAAATTGTAGAATGATGCTGATATATAGTGCTCCTCACAGTCCAAATTAAAAAGAGTTTTGCTAGAGACTTTGGCAAGCACAAGTTTGACAAACACTTTCAGTGCTGCATGCAGCAGTCAAAGCAATTTCTCTGCTTATTAAACATAAGCATCTGCAGGCAATAATGGATAGTAATTCACAGTAAGTTTTACCAGTTTAGGGTAGGAGCTACAGAGACAACATAAAAGGCTACAAATGCTTCCATGAAGCTTTAAACCAATGCAGAGTTAGATGCAGTGCTCACCAGAGAGGGACTGTCACTTCACGGTGTTACCTTTACTTGGCCTCTTTACAGACCACACATAAAAGCTGGAGGGTGCTCACAGAGAACTGAGCTGACAGGGCTCCAGTTTAACAGGGTGATGTTTCAACAGTATATTTCCAAGTTAGCAACCTCGCCTCATCCAAGAAGTGCCAAAAGGCAAGGGGAGCCAGGGGGTGAGGGGTGAAGGCAAGGGGAAATTAAAAGCCAGTCTACCTTCAGAAACATGCTTGCTGAGGTTATGTGGAAATTTCTCTAGCCAGCAATCTGTTCAAGAGTTTTCCAAAAGTTTTCCAAGTCATTCAAAGCTGACTCGGTCATGCTATGCATACTTAATTCTACTTCAAACCGCATCTTGCCCTTCCCTCAAATCAGGGGGACTGCCAGTAAATGCTGCTCTGAACAAAACCTTTGATCCAACCTTCCTCCTCTTATTGCACTGTTGTCTCCTTCCCAGTTCAAACTCTCATTTCAGCTTGGAAATGAATGCTCACTTGCAGGCTGAATGGAATCCTTATGGGCTGTATCTCAAACTCTAAAGGTGTTTTCAGTTTAACCGCTTTTCTTAAATCTATGCTTGCTGATTAATTAGAAATTGCTCATGAGCCTTTTTCAAGAAGGACCTGGCACACTACTTAAAAATCCCTGGATTAAGTCCAAGTAGTTTAGCTGTTTTTTAGGCTTCCCTATTCAATGCAGGGCATCAGACAGGTATTTTCAGAACTTGTTTCTCCACTTTGCTGGGTTTTGCAGTGTATAACTTCAGTAAAGATTCACTAGAAATAACAGCCTCTGGTTTTGCCACAGTTCTTTTTAAAGTGCTTAGAAAACTGGGGCTATAAAAACGGATTCCTTACACTCCATTCAAAATAGATTTCTGCAAATACTCCTGTAAGTACCAGGACATTCATTGTTCCAGAGGGACATAGATTTGCTACCACAAACTATTCAGAATACCTGTGTTCTGAAACTGGATGCTCGTAGTGGCTACCCCCCAGCGTGCACCCGTGCCTTCTCCTTTGGAGCCACAGAAAGACGACAGGATCTAGTTTTTGAGGTTCTTGTTTTCTAAGGGAGAAGAAAAAAGATAAAAATAAAAAAGGAGCAACATACTCAAGCAGCAAAGGTGGGCATGCCCAGGCCCAGTTCAAATCTCAGGCAAAGATTTGATCCCCCAACTGCACATACTCACAGATTGCAGATGTGAACATCTCTGGAACTGAGCCCCAGCCAGGGGAAGCTGCTTCAGCTCTCCAGACCGACTCTGAAAAGCTCCAAAAATAATGGTACTACTATTCTGAAGTGAGGTTACTTCCTTCAACATCTGTGGTGAATATGTGATACGGGCTGCTATAAGCATCACACGTATTTAAAACTAACAGGAGATGTCAAGGCTTGGTCCAGCCACATTGTGGTCATTAGGAGGAGGGAGCTACACAAATGCTTCATGAGATACATATGCTGCTCTAGGGGTACTAAGGGTTAGCCTATTCTGAGAAATCTCCCATCCTGTCCAGATTTTGGAGAATAACAAAAAAACCCCCACCAAACCCTTCCAAAGTATATAGAATAAAGAGAGCACAAAATATCTTGTGGTGCAGTTCTCAATGATGAGATATTTACCTTCTGTTTAGCTGACAGCTTTTAAACGAACCTCTACCCTTGCCTACTGCACAAAGAAAAAAAAAAATCAATAAAATATCTGACAACATTTATTACATTACTTCTAGTGGCTCATTAATATAATGACACTTCCTTATTATGGAATAAGTTAGTACCATTGTCAAACCAGTGCTCTCTACAGACAGAATGTGTTCTCAGAAATAGTTCTTTTTTTAAAATAAAAATTAAGAATAGCAGTATTTTCAAGCAAAAAAGCCTACATTTCTGAATCAACCAGAGGCATTATTATAGGTTTTTATTAACACATACAAAATTATTAGGGTATACAAATGTGTTTCTTTTTTTTTGACACAGTGAAAACGAAATAAATGGGCATTACATTTGTTTACATCACATTTTGTTTCAAAAAACCAGTTAATGATTAAACAAAGAGGTTTATATATATATATGTAGCTATATATGTATAAAAAAAAAGAGCTTGAAATTGCTGGATAACAAATAATTGATTTATACTATCAAAAGGCTGGGAGCAATTGTGTCTCCTGTGATTGTGCCCTTAGCTTTCAAACTATGACCCCCACTGATATGAGTTTCTACTAAAAATCCGAAGAAAACAACAATGAAAAACCTCAACAAAACAAACACCACTCTACTCGCCCCAAAAAAACCAAAACACCGATTCCCCCCAGAACACAAAACCTCAAAGCAATGGCACAACTTTCCGCAGGCTAATATTTTCTTTCCTGACGGCTTCAAGCACAAATGGATTATTTTAAATATCACATAAACCTACAGTAAATTAAAAAAATAGAAGATTACTTTACACAACGCATGGAAACCATTTCTAGTGAGCACAAACATTTACAACTGTGTCATGTTTTTTTCCTTGCATAACCCATACTCACACACAAACCAGTTTTCAAAAGAATTGGTGAAATAATCAGTCCACATTTGTTTCTTTTATACAATATGAAATGGTTACAATACCATAGTATTTTTTAGAATAAGTTAAACATCAAGACATATGGCAATAGCATTGTACTATTCTTTCTACATACATATGAAATCCTGAATTTCAGTCTATTTTTATTCAGTCACAAAAATGAATAAAGACTAAGATCCAGTTATACTGGAAAACTAGGCTAGTTCTAGAAACCACAAATACTGTAAGCACTTTGGTATAATATGTACAGATTGTGCTGTCAATCTCATGCTTGCATACTAGAATTGATCCACAGATTTCCACTGGTGGAATAAAGTAAAAAAAAGTACTGTATAAGACTTGCTTTCTTATTTCTTTTCCTCTTTGCAAATGATTGAAAAAGGACACACCATAAGTACACACACAGCATTTGTATGATGTGACTACAAATTAAATATTAAAGTGTTTTTAAATACAATGCAAGGCCAGTCTTCTTAAGTGCATAGAATGTGATGCAGAATACTGTTAATTACAGGGGCAACCTCAAAGATATGAAACATTTTAACAGATATTGAACAAAGTTCTTATTAAAAGAAAAGAGGTGTGAATGAGAATAAGAATTCCTCTATTGTTACAAAGATCAACACATTATCCCCCTCTGGTAAGAGAAAATAACTACTGCATCATAAAAGATGTATCTATCTACTGCATCCATTTTATCACTTTCTCTCAGAGGCTTAGAATTGCACCCTCAGACTCCTAAGAAGTTTGGATATTTGGTTGGGGATTTTATTTTTTTTTTCCTCCTATTTTTAATAAAACTTTTCTCTTTCTGAAAGTAGATCTCAAAAAGTGCATTTTAAATTAAAGGGCTTACTTTCCCCCTTATTTTATGGATGCATTTGCAACAGCTTAGAAATTTTAGCTTAACCTATTCATTCTTTCTACCACTACAATTTATCAGAACGTCTCAGATTTATTCAGGCTATTCTGCCAACAAGTTAAGTAGCCCCTTTTCCTGCAAAGCAAATGGTATTAAATTCTAAGAAATCCAAAATACTGTAATATTTACTGAAGTGAAATGCAAACTTAAAGAGTAAGGACTGCAAGATTTTCAGAAGATTTGGACTTTATGCAGTTTTCCCAAATTTGTACCTTCTCACCTTCTCCTTTGGATTTTGGGATATACTTAGGTACATATATTCTGTTCCACTAACACTGCAAGTCCGCTTCAGACTAAGGTCTCAGGAATGAAATGGTAGCCTCAAAATTCTCAACCCAACCAGAGGAAACTCATCCCAATCATTACTCATTTCTTACACAACACAACAATCCATTTAACATGTAAACACAAGCAATGATGGTTCTCATTTGAAGCTCCTATTGTGGCAAGTAATAATTCACAGGTATCAGAAACACTTTAATTTCTCCCTACTACCCCCATTTCTAAGATGTCTTTTCCTTACAGAAGTTTTAGCTGTTCAACATCAAACAATTGCACAAAAACTACAGCACCAAGCTTTGCTAACTGAAACTGCTGGAGAGCACACACAGGAGAAAAGAATTTGACTGTGATTGTTGAGTGAGCTAGAAGTCAAATGAGCTTAAATAAAACAATGTTAACACATTCCTTAATTGAAATGATTAATTCTTAGCAGAAATAAATTAAGATCAGTCTGATCTTACTGTAAGCTAGTTGGTGACCCAGCCAGACTTTTGTGCAGATTGGGGTTTTGACTGTGCCTGTTCCGACTGCGAACAGATGAAAACATTGTGTTGCAACCTGGGATTTTGCATTTATGGAGCTGGCGGAGATGCACAGTTTTGTAATGAGCCCTGAAAGTTCCTTTATTACTGTATGTTTTCTGACATATATGACAAGTTATTGGCAAACTGGAAGGCAAGTTTATAAAGTTTTGATTAGCTTTCTCAATTAGAGAACAGTCTTGGTAGAGTTCATCATTGGGCATTAGGCTGGGTCCTTCACAGCTTTCGTCACTATCATCCAAGGGCATGGTGCATATCTCACTTCCTCCGTCAGAATCCCAAGAAGAATGAGCACTGCTCTCAGATTTAACGCTGGAAGTAGTGCTTAGATCCAGAACAGCTCCATCATTTAATGGATCGTATCCATAACTCTCAGAACAGGGTTCTGCAATTTTGCTCATTGGAAAAATGTAGCTGCCTGTTCTGTTCACTCCTTTGAAGATTACAGAAGTACGTCCAACGTGTTGTTTTAAAGAGACATCTTGGCAAAACTCCTTAGCCATGTCTTTCAAGAGGTATGTTGCATTGAAATGGTTGTTGAATTCCAGTGTATCTTTAGTCAGAAGTTTATGATGAAGATTTAGGTTTGAACTATGTCTAGAAGAACAAAGACAAGCTTAGCAAGAAAGTGTTTCACCTCACTTAGCAGTTGTTTCATAATGATTATAAACAAAAAATGAAAAATCAATATTTAGTAGCATGCATAAATTGTAAACTTCAGATTTGACCAACTACCATACAGAGTGCACATGGACAATTTACACATGTGACTGGGTTTCTGAACTTGCTTGCACTGGCATATATCAGAGTCCATGCAATAACTCTACAGCAATCAATGTTTCAGATTCTCACTTTCTTTGGGGGTAAGCTGTCCGCTCTGCTAGATCCAGTGCTAAGCCTAAAAGAAGTGGAGGCAGACTAAAAATCGGTAAACTGAACTGAGATCAGACAATGGACTGAGGTGGGTAAGAAACAAGATTGTTTCCCAATGGACAAAGCAGAAAAGGATTGACAAAAAATGTTGATGATCCCATGTACTCTAACCATGTCCAGGATGCAGCTGTACTTATCATAACAGAGAATTTTCTTGACAGGAGTTTCCTTGAAAAAGGAAAATTGAAGTAGATGCAACTTGCAGTTTTCAAATGGGCACCTCTGGGTTCAGTTTGAAACCACCAGAACATACAGAATCACTGTTCCTCACTGAATATTATTAATCAGCTCACTGGGAACTTACAGGCTCTGTCTAGAACACTGAAGGTATTATTGTAATACTAGTAAAACATCTGTCTTTCTTCTTGCCATCATGGTTTAAACAGAACCATGAATTGTTCAAAAAGGCACAGAAATATTTAGCACTTGTAGTCACACTCCTCTATGTTAAAGTCTAGAAACTTCTGCAAAGTTGTTCCAAATAACTATTGTTTTCTACAAAGCTTGTGAAATGACTTCTGAACTTGCTTGTCTTTTTTTTTTTTTAACCCATTTTCCAAAAGCACCTATGTGAAAACTTATCTCAACATATTGGTGTAGGAAGGAATCTGTGGCATGTGAATGCAAATCTTACTGCTGGCCTTCTTTCCTGTGGCCCATATCGCAACTCCAGTGGGGAGGAATTCACATCTGGAAAGATGCAGGCAGCAGGGTATGAAGCCCTGCCAGCAGCAGATGAATCTGTGCATCTCAGATGCAGAGGCCAGTCCTCAGAGACCGGCTCATCCTCTCTCTGGATTGCATCAGCTGGCTCCAGCACTCCTAGCAGATTACAGACAACCTAAACCTCGTGTCACTCTCAACTACTATCCAGGCATGCTTCCTGCAGCCCAAAGCTGCTCTAACACCGCTGCACACTTGGAAAACTTGTAACACTTTGATAGGTTGATTACCTATCACTGAGTGCTTCAGATACATTACTGATGGTCAACAACAAAGCTTTGGCACTTGTGGCTCAGTTTATGTGCATAATAGGCTGAAATAAAATAATTACAGCAATACAGTACTGAAATGAGCATTAAACTGAATCAAGCTCATGCTTTAGTTTAGAAATTAGTATTTAATCTCACAGAAAAGCACTACTGATGTGGATAAACACCAGATTATGTTAGTTTGACTACCACCGCATAAGGTTTATTTTGGGCTGACAAAGACTAATCTTGCTTTTCTTATGGGCTTTTTCTCACCAGTCTGTTCCAAATCCTTGAGTAAAGAAAGGGCAAGTGAAGATTTTCTAAATTGATCTCATTGCTTTTTCTTTAAAAACACTGTATACATTAAAATATATCTGAAAGTACATATTAAACATGTAAGTCCACACATGCATCTACTGGAAAATTGCTGAATTCATACCCTTATGGTTTTCCCTTTATGTACTAAAGTATGCTTTCAACTACTGCAGTCTTTATCAGTTATGAAATTTTCATGGCTTTATTTAATACCTTGTAGTCTTGTGGAAAGGAAATGTTTCTTTCAATGGATTTTCATTTCAAGAACGTTCTGATAAGTTATCATACCTGTTATACGAGGATACACAGAAAATATTTGTAGGCTCCATTCCTCAAACACTCATTTTAATTTCAAATTAGGCTCCATTGTGATGGTAAAATAAATACAATTTTGTGTATAATTTTCTTACCTGTCTCGACTTCTACGAGAAGGGAAAGCAGCATTACAGCCCTCAACTGTGCAAATATGCATTTCTTTGAGATGTACATTTTTGAAATGCATTTTTACACTGTAAGGGTTTTTAAAAGTCTTCTTACAGATGTCACAATGAAAGCGGCTTTCTTCCTTCTGAATCCCTAGTGCATGTTGACTGACATGATCCATATCTTTAGAGTCTTCAAAACAAGGAATGGCAGCACCCCTGTTTGACAAAGTGCTGAAAAAGCCCCCGGTCAGCAAGTGGTGTTGCAATTCAGGGCAGTCATTTTTAGGAATCCTGTGCTTTGACTGCTCTTTAATATACATGGGGGGTTCAGTCATTGGTTTTATAACATCACTGTGGTGGTGTTTTGGATCTTCATACATAATCTCATGGGAAACTATTTTTAATGGTTGATTTTCTTCTGGTTTAACCTCTTTCTCACAGTGTTGCAATTCATTCTCAGAGATATCCTCGATGTATTTGTTATTTGGTGCAAAGACAGATTCAAAATACTTTGGGCCCTCTACCCCAGAGAGAGATTTCCATGAATTACCTGAATGGGGGTGCTTTTCCACCCTGTCGGTCACCCGCTTCTCTATCTTATGCTCACAGGTCTCAAGCTCTCCATCGCTTACCCCCTGCAGGCGTGAATCATCTTCAGAGCTGGCAACATCGCTACTTTCATTGGGTGTCTCAACAGCTTCTTTCTCTATTTTAATGGGCATACTGGACTTACGAGACTTCTTCTTGGGGAGCATGTCAAATGGCAATTCATTGGAAACAAGCTGCTCTGGTATGGAGGAAGAAACGAGAGGCAGAGAAGGAAGAGTACCTGGAGTATTGGCAAGCTCGGCTGGTGTGACTGGACTACGGTAAAAAGGAAGAACAGGCTGTACTGTCTTCAGGTTTGGAAAGAGGACACCATTATGTCCAATACTGGAAAATCCAGCCTGGCCTTTTGAATCTGTACAGGAGCTGGCATAGCTGGAAATAGTTCTGCTATCCGGAGTTAAAATTGTGAATTCTGTCCTTTTACTGTCTCCAGGTCCAGCAATGGTCAAACCATTTCTTAGATCCTTATCCCTGTTATTTCTGTTCATTGGCATATGGAGTCTGGGGTTAGGATTTGCACTATGACGATTTCGACTACGCAAAGAGCTGAACACCATATTGCAGCCCTCAATGGTGCATTTGTGCTTTATCTTCAGATGAACAGCATTGTAATGTATTTTCAAAGTACCTTTATCATAAAATGTTTTTTCGCATGCAGTGCAGAAGACACGCCCTTTCCTTGGCCCAGCATTTTTTTCAACAGATTTCATTTTGTTTTCTGGAGATAGTGCTGTCATTTCAAGCTTGGCTGCTGTATTATGTGAACTGGAATCACTTAAAAGGGCATCATCTTCTGTTTTAGTGATATCTGGGCCATTTATGCTCCTCTCATTTTCAACTTGAAATGGTGCAGAACTAGAAGTTAAGAAACTGCTTTCAGAAAATGGTATCTGAAGATCTTGTTTGGTTTCGTTGCTATGCTCTTGACCTTGCTCAATCAAATGTCTTTCTGGTGGTGAACCTATCAAAGGTGGAGGCACTGGACTGAAAAACTGAAACGGCAGCATGAAAGCCATGTTATTTACAAGATTCTCAAAGGGATGAATGTTGGTGGGGCTCATTTTGTCCAAGGAAGCAGAAAAATTAGGACTGTGTGGGTTGCAGCTCTCAATGAATGCCCTAATATCCAAATTGGCAGTTGGTGGTGGTATTATGATCGACTGCCCTTCTTTCTCTTGAATTGCCATTAACTCTACAATGGACTTAGTTTCTCCAAAGCGAAGGAACTGCTGCAAAGTAGCCAGTTCTTCTTCGGTGGTCATTATGCTCCAGTGATCCAGCACCTTTCCTGAAGCATCCTAAAGCCAAAAATATTTAAATGAGTTAGACATTAGTTAAGGCAAACAAAAAACACTTCCCCTCAAATCTCTCATGTTTTTCAGGGACTAAAATTTATTCTCTAGCAAAAAATTAAAAACATTCAATTTAATGAGATTACTGGGAATTCTGTGATAATTTCTTCCAAATTTTATCACATTGGTGATATTCTTCCTGAACTGACAGTAGTACTTTCCAATAAACTATTTTTTTTTCACAAAAATTAAGACACGTTATTTGAACAACAGATAGTATCCTGTAAGCACAGACAGGAGAGATGGAGCAATCAGACCAAGATTTAGCTCCTCATTTAAGTCAAGTATTCTTTTATTGCAAGTTTAATAATCTTCCAAGCAACTAAGATCAGAGAACAAATGAACCTATATTGATCTATTGCCAGTTTTCACAGAGCACAGCTGTAATTACACTAGTGTTGGAGTTCTTTCAAACTCTAGCTATGCCTAACTTTTCCCAATAACTACAATAAATATTTTATCACAGAACATGTATTTGATGGCCTACTGAGATTTTTCACAGTGCATGTAAGAGTTTTTAAGATGATGAAGAACGTAACATTATAAATTTTTCATGTGATAGAGGTTCAAGGTAATTGATTCCATATTTTTAATCCTAACACTAAAAAGCAAGATTATCAAGACCATTAAATATTGATTCATGTCATAATGTAAGATCATAATGTTACATTACATAAAAGGTAACTTCCACAGCAGCAAGGACTAACATCAGTGTAAGCACATAGGGCCAAATACACTCTGGCTGCTGCTCCAGTAAGGTCGATAGCACTACCAGAGATTAATATTGTCCCTGGTGTTTTAAATAATGGTAAGTTTATTTCTTGATGTATTATTCTGCTGTATAAAAGCAAACTCACTGTTTAAATAATACTGGAACAACTTCTAAAGCCTTTACTTTGATACACTACCAGTAACTTTTGATTTTTATTTTTGCTTACCTTTATTGTTAGATTTGGGCAAGTAGAAAGATTTCAATTAAGTCTAACTAAAAAAAGAGACCATAACCAGAAATCCACCCTTTCTTTTCTGGCATTAAGCTCGTACATGTCTATTGCTGCCTTTCAGATGTGCCACACTGTTAACACATTGTGAACCACTGAGAAGATTAAGATAGAAAACTACTTAACTGTCATATTTCTATTTTAAAAGCCCCACTAAATACCTGCAGCACATATCCACGTATATAATCCTGCAGTGTCCAATCCAGAGCATGGAGAATCTGTATCACCTCTTCCTGCTTCAGAACACTGAAAAGCCGATCGAGCAGAATTTTAAGGCGCACAGGAATGGCTTGGGTTCCGTACAACATGAGGCTACTGATATCAAAGACAACATTGGATTGAACTATTTCTACTTGGCTTGATGGGTAGAGGTTTGGAATCCTTAGTTTGCTCAGGGCTGAAAATAAAAATCACAAAATGTAAATAAGCTTGAGTCCCAAGAAAGAGAAAATGAAACGCAACTAATATTGGGGTGGGGGGCAAGGAGTGACACAAAAAGCATGTAATAGTTATGAGGATCCTAAATGGTTTTCTATAGATTGTAAAAAAAAATATTACCATGTGCTACCCATCCATGCCGGCATTGGTCACATTGTCGCTGATTTATTTTCCCAGGTTTGAAACACTGACAACTACAGTTCACGAGAGTGCACCGGATAGCCTGGAGATCAATGGAAAGCATGATAGGTAATATATGAGCACTGTTCAGAGTGTGCAGATTATACATCCACAGTACCCCCATAAAATCCACATGAAGACAGAATTAACATAGCAACACAGACCTATCAATGTGCAATGTAAGTAATCCAGGCAAAGCCTGAGTTATACAAGGCCTGAGTTATACAAGTCACCAGCAGAAACACTACAGTAAAACAGAAGCAGAATATTTAACAATATACATAGCAACACTTCGATTTATTTATTTAGGATTTATTTAGGCTGAAGTACCTTCATAACAATTCTTGTTATAAATTATGTATTCATCTAAGCTATGATCCTCATGTATGAGAACTTTCTCACGAAGGTTTGAAAACAAAGCTGTACAGATGAAAGGGCAGCAAAACTTGCAGTTTTGCTGGCACTCCATACTGCAATATAGCAAGTTCTAATGAGCAGTGCATCAGCTCTGCACAGATGTCATGCCCTACACACCCAGAATTCACATGGAATATTTGTATTCTGTCAAAGATGAAGGAGTTCACTAATGCTCCTCAATGACAAAGTTCACCAAAAAGTACTTCAACTCTTCAAAGTCTAAACAATTACATTTTGAAAGCAAAAGAGAGCACACAGAACACCAGTTGCACTGTTCAATTTGTACATCACTTTACTCTCGCCAAGGTCATCTATAATGCAAATCAAATTAGTATTCAGATGTCCCTAATCAATGGGGTGATACAAACTTGCTTCCTGGAATATATGATTTCTTTTGTATGTGCCCATCTGCTGCAGAAGGCAAACAGACAACTTGGAGGTCCTAGTTAAAGCTCCAGAGGGATTTGCTACAGAGCAAAGCTTTTGCAGGATTCTGCACTGCTTGGATCTGACACTGAGAACAGCTCCTGAATAAACAGAATATTTATTTGGGAGGGAAAGCAAAGAAATTGATGTGCAGAATATCTTCACTGGAATAATAAAGAAAAAAAGAGTTAGATCACGTAATAGTAAAATGTTGGTATTTTTCTGCTTTTAAATTAATGTTCCCTCTCCTAAGGTTTTATGCAAAATGGATACTTCCACTCCTCAAAATACCTATAGGAAAGTAAGATAAAATTCGAAGAAAAAAGGAAACATTGCATTCCTGCACTGGCACTTCAGGATACATACAAGGAAGCCTGATTGTCCAAAAACTTCTTATGAAAGATGGATGCAAGAAACATTTAAACTCAAAAGTACATGGCAGAAAGTTATTTTCACTGAGATTTGCAATGGGCATTTCTTTAGACTTGCAGCCTCTGGCTGACTCAGGGCAGAAGAGGACACTGCATACAAAAGGTTACTATAAACAAGCATGTTCAGGACATTTAGATGCCTGGCACTTCACAGTAATGGATTTGGAGTGAGATTTTAAAATCTCAGTATCTGGCTTATCCAGGAGTTGCTTTACATGCACATCTCCAAACTGCAGTGACTTGATGCTGAGGTTTGCCTCTGTTTGAAGAATTGGAACAAGTGGCAACAGGGCTCTTGAAATCTCTGAATCACTTTGCCTTTAATCTTTTAAAGGAGCTGTTGCAAAATGCTGTGTTCTTGAGAAAAGCTCTTGCTCCCCATAAAGTCATAAAATACACATCAATACCCTATGCAGTATTGCTTCATTTTAATGGAGGATATATTTTCACTTAGATCCTAAAATACTTTCATATAACAGTAAAAAGCCATAAATTTCTTATGGAAAGGTTGGGGGAAAAAAGGTGTATCTGACTGTGGATTCATTTCTACCACAAGATATCAAACAATAATGCAGAATGAGTCTTCTGCCTCTCTGCATACATAATATTCTGTGACTTGCCTGGACTGAAGCCCTTCCACAGGCAGCCCTGCTAGGTTCAGTAAGGTGCAGTGCATTCCATAAATGCATCTTTTACATTCCCTTCAGACAAAATTACAAGAGAGTACTTCCTTTTTCTGCAAGAAGTAACAGAAATCTGCACAATGAAAAAAGCTGTCACGATGATAAGTTAATTGAGATTTTCAAAATTTTTTTCATTCCTTTTCTTTTGGACATGTTCCACAAATCACTGACCTTGAAAACTACTTTTTCTATTTAATTTGTGTACTTGCACAAGAAAGATACACCACACCAAATTCTGCGTTTCATAGCTTTCTGTAAGAGCCTTCTTCTATATGGTACATGTGTTTATTTTGCTGTTCTGTGTGTGTGTAGAAGACTGCACATGCCAAAACAGAACAAGTAAAAGGAGGGCATTTTGTTTTACATATATGAAAGCAGCTGTTACAAAGGGAGTAGAGTTCCCCCTCTATTCTAAATATTGAACTGAAGCTCTCTCAAGTCGCATTATTGCTTCTGGAAACTAGAATTTAGTTTCCATCCTGGTGCATATCAAAGATACACCCTTGAATGGGGGATCTGTGCTGACTTAAAAAATTATTTGAAAGAATCTCTAAGAAGAAACAACTGATTTTTCAGGTTTTTAGCATTTCACTTCATTTGTGCTTGTCACAGTCTGTGTCTCCTAAAGCTTTTCTAGCAACCTTTATAATCATATATATAGACACAGAATATACAACAAAGCAAAACTAACTTCTGAAATAATCAGTGAATAACAATTTTAAATTGGCACTGTTCAACTTCAAAAGGTATTTGTAAAATATGCACCTTGATTAACTCCCAAATTAACACATATCAGACTTTATTGAAAAGAAATTTAGCAATACTTCATGAAAACAATACCCTTGGTCTTTTGCCTGTTAATCCTGTTGTCCTTAATAGCCTCTTCTAAGGTACTGTAATTATATCAAGGCTTTTAATAAGCTTTATTTTCCCAACAAGTGGAATGTACACCAATTTCATTCTGCAGAACAAAGAAATAACTTTTCTGTATTGCATAGATGCAAAGCTTGAAAATTATAATTAAAGGATTGGAAATGTAGAAGGAAATTACAGTGGAAATTTTTTAAAGTGGAATCCTTTCATTCAAATAATGATTTATTTAATTTCATTTTCTAAAACAGAAGGCAGATGGTCTAAAAAACTAAATCTTATGCCCTCACCAAAGATCTTGGTATTGCTTTCCAGTCACTCTCTCCTTCACAAATGGATCCTTCCTAATCCATTATCAGACCTACTTTCTTAATTCATTTGAAAAATAGAGTTGAAAAGACAGATCAAAATGTTCTGTGGTTTTACCAGCATGACTGTGGGAATCTGAATGCTGAACTTGAAATAAAAATGATCCCTCATTACAAGACAGACATTAACCATTAAACTGGTCACTGAAAAGCATCTGACTACTAATCACTGCATCTTAACATGTGCTGCCTGAAAGTCACGCCTGCTCACATCCTTTTTTTTTGCCAGATATTGATGTGGCTTCAATTATGCTTCAAAAGTTACTAAATGTTTCTTTGCAACCCACTCACAGCCCTCAGAGCTAAGGAAAAGCCCAGGCTAATGGGACATACTCATGCTGATTCTGGGTATGTAATCAGACTTCATTTCACAAAGCAAGTTTGAGGAAGTCTCCTGGGACCTATGCTTACTTGCAACATACAACAGGTTTAAAAAAAAGCAGCAAGACAAGAAGGGCACGGTAAGTGTATCCAATCTCATTCAGTGTTAAGAGGGTTCTGGTTTGACAGCACTTTGGCTTGGGAAATAAATTAAGAAGCAAGGAAATATTGAAGACCTTGTCAGGACCGAGCTGCAGATCTGTGCTCATGCTGGAAAGCTGCTCTGGGTCTTTGCACGCAGCAAAGGCTGCAAGTGCAGACATCAGTAACATGGAAGAGCAAGTCCCACATTACCCTGGTGCTATTTAACAACAGAAATGCACAGGATAGCACCCTCACTTCTGGCACTTTCTGGCATTTAAGAAAAACCCTTGCCTTTTTGCACTAAGTTTCTCCCCATTTTAAAAACTGCCGCCTTTTATTTTCAAGCTACTGCCATCACATGAAGAGCTTGAGAGCTTCCCTGCTCTGAGGATTACCAACAAAATGGTGTCATAGATGCCAGGTTACAGGAATACATTTTGCAGGCAGGCCTTAGAAATTTCTATTGGTTTAAAATGCAAGTTTGAAGAAGGATCAGGAGTTAAAGGAAACAAATACATGAGAGAAACTTTGATTAGATGAGCTATAGCAGATACTGCTTTCATTGCCCTCTCTCGAGGGTTTCTAGCAACAAGCTGTATCTCCTATGGCCACCTCATCATCATCAGTGGTAATCCCACTGAGTATATGTAACCCACCATGGTATGTGCTCTGGTGGGCACTAATCCTATAGGAAAGAAGTGGGACAAATCCCATATTTGCAGAATAGACCCATAGTGGCTCCACAGTAACAACATTTGTGGAGAAAGGCATGATTTACAGTGGGGGAAGAAATAAAAATAAATATGGGACATATGTCTGGTTATTTGGAAGTATTTTCTTGCTTACTTGTTGTAAAATATTTGCAAGGGAAGTAAAGGGATAGATACCTTTACCATCTCTTAAATTGAAAGTACAGCCACAGCTAACTCAAAGGCAAAATCCAAATCAGCATGCACCTTTCACAGAGAGCAGTAACTATAAATGAGTGTGAAGTTGCCCTTCTGGTCCATATTTTTTTCTTCCTGGTTTTTATTATAATCTACCAGGTTTCTTGTGTTTGCAGAGTTTAAATAAATTCCTTTTTCCTCACTGAGCTACACTTGATTACTTTTGTGTTTGAATCCTTTGCACAATCACTGAAAGCAGAGACAAATCAAAAACCCTTATCATAAGCATCTCTCTCAGTGCCATCCTTTTCCACACGATGCAATGAGCAAAGCTTTGCTTTGTCCCTTGTTTGTCAGGCAACTTTTGCCACTTTCCCTTGGGATATATTCTGCTGATAAATAACCAGTCTGTCAGTTTTTCATGATTTAAAACAAGTTCTCAATTTACATTTTGTTCACCATACTTTCACTGTATCACAATCCAGCTTACCCATATCAGACTAATAGCTGGGGTTTTATCCATTCCATATGTATTTGTATCCCCCCATCCACTCTAGAGTGCATATTTAGTCCTTGTGTCTGTTCTTCCTGAAGACAGACTTCAGTTTTCGACACATTGTTGAGCCCTCTGTAGTTTACTGGAACTAAAATATATGCCAGCATGTTTCACATACAATCAAAAAATGCGCTGGGCTGCTCTTGATGGTGGAAGTACTTGTTGAAAACCATAGCCCAACAATTAGGCATGAAATGCATGTTGATATTAAATCTGTTAGATTAAGCACCTTGTACCTCTAATTGTTCCTTGAAAGTTTCAATGTACTCCCAGTTTAGAAAGGCTCTGAATCCCATCTGCCTGTGGAGACCATTAGCAGGGCCCCTGCAGCATCTTCAAGGAAAGGCTCTGGGCCATTTTCTTCTTCCTGACATGCTCACTTCAAAGAGGTAACAAGATGCCTGGAGGATGGACAGAATATGGAAGCCCTGTGTTGCCTGTAAGGGGAGCTGGGAAGACACAGTGGGAATGGGAAAAGGGAAGAACAGTGCACTGCAGCACACTGATGTGCACAGGTCTGACAGCAAGGCCCAGCTGAGAGTTACTCTGCACAAAGACTTGGCCCATGCTACAACTTGCATGTGTTCAGCTCAGAATTGTGGTGGCTCCTTCTGTCTCGTGTTTAAGGTCTGGAAAGTTCCTCACCACCACAGCACAGAAACACTGCCTGCCTTTCACAGTCTGAGCCCCCGAAACAAAGGGATTTCCAGTCAAGTACATTTCTGCCCAATCCACTACACTTGCTTAATGCAAGTTCTATTATTTCTATACTAAAGCTTAGAAATATTTAAAATGATTAATTACACAAAATTATTAAAATAAGAAAAATAAGATTTCTGATTATATTGGACTGAATGCACATATTACTTCCACAGTCTTATATCAAAAAACATGTTTTTTACAAAGTAACAGCTGTTGTTAATAGTTATTTAATAAACATAAGTAACAACAAATAACTTTCCTAAAAAGCAAACCAGCTCTGCAGCCTGTTGTATCGAGAAAGCATATCTGATATCTTCTGTATTATTAGCTTTTAATTAAGTAGAGAAAATTTGTAAACAGATGTCACAGAGTAAACAGCTGACCAAATAGCTCCAACCTCCTCCATTCAGACACATTAAAAATGCTGGCCTGAGATGATTCATATGACAAACTTCTTATTAGTAAAATAATTTAGGAAAATTATTGTCTCCTGCTTAAGAGACCGATTAGGAGACAGATGGGAAAGGTGGAGGTGGGCCACAATTTGCTTTTTACAGTGCCACTAAACACAAAGTTACACTCACAGCTCAGTTCCTAATCTGACAATGGCTCCTTGGTAATCTGGCTGGTTTTCATTCACACCAACCATTTATTCCTACCAAGTTTAGGAGGTGCAAGAACATTTGAAACGTCCAGACAAAAAGCTTTTGTTTCAGAGGCCAACCATTGATTTAGAAGTTGTTCTTACCCTATTCTACTGAAAATTTTGGCTGGTGTAGCTACCACTCGACTCCCATTACCCCGTTCTGTGGGAGAATTATCTTATGATTTTTATTCTAGAAGTACACAAAGGCCACAAGCTGAATACATTTTCTAGATAAGACGATGGAATACAACCCATTAATTATCTGGATCCTTATGTATATATCCATACTGTTTATTTGGGGTCAGATACCAAAACCTGACCTCCTTTTAAACATCCACGGCCTAAGACGACACATAATCAGGATATTTACAACCCAGAGCCTGCAGCAAATTGCATTACTCCATTGCCCTCCCCCTCAGTGGGGCTGAACACAAATTTTGGCCTAGAATTTGACCAAATCTCTCTCTTGTGGGGGCAACTGAGCACTTTGAGTTGAGAATGTTTAATTGTCCTTTTAATAATTGACTAAAATGTCCTCAAAAACAGACAAAAATGTGAGGAGAGTGAATGAGCTCAGTAAGGTAGAAGTAAAATTAGACAATACCTTCACAGGATGGCACCACTCTGTCAAATCAACCTTTCTTATGGATTTAAAAGACAGTCCACATGTCACCACTTCATTAAAAATTTTTGATATGTGAGAAGAGTCCTAGAAGTGAGAAGCTGAGACAAGAGACTGAGCTGACACTCCTCACAAGCCAGGGCTGGCTGGGGCCCCGTGGCAGCTCTCGTGGCAGAGGAAGAGGAGCTCGGGGCAGTCCCGGGCACTGCGGCGGGCGAGGAAGCACAAGGAGCTGCTTCAGAGAAAGGCAGCCACGCTGCAAGGCCAGGCTTTAATCACAGCATAACTTGTGGGATGAAAATCACTCCTCATGCATGTCACTTACCCTACAGGGCCCCTTAGGGCAACTCTTGTTAATGGCACTGTCAAAATAATTATAAAGAGAGAAGAATTCGTGTGTATGTGTGTGTGTGTGTGTGTATGTGAGCGTGAGCACACACACTCGAGTGCTACTCTAAACAAAAAGCACTGGACAGTAGAACTTCATTTTGCCATTCAGCAGCGTGGCTGTAGATAGACTGGCTTATGCTGCAATTAATCTCACTTGTTAACTACAGGTAAGTGCTGACAGACAGCTCGGTCCACCTCAGGGACATAGGCAGAGCCTCTTTTACGGTTTGGTTTGGAAATGAAAACAAGAAATACAAATTGAGGAAGGAAAAACATCATGTTATCGTTATCTTAGAGTTATTTACTTTTGATTCTGAAACAGACTGTGATGCTACAGTTCCCACAGCATACCTGCCCTAGCCTGCATAGGTCAGAAACATTTTGCTGGTATTAAGCAGTGTATCTATCATGAGATACTGAAGTAATGTCCCCTTTTAATAAATTTAAGGGAAAAATCGTTCTTATTAGTGCATTTCAAAAATAAGTAACAGATTGCTGCATATTGATAAGAAAAACTGGTCAGACTTTAAGGGTAAAGGCGAGTCACTGGATAAAAAGGGTGTGAAATTATATGCAATAAAACACTAGATGCTACTTAATCTAACAAGTAAGTTGTGCTCATACTGCTTATCCATACTGACATACTAAGCATGCCACACTAAATGTTGAAGCTACAGATCTAGCCACGAACTGCAGTTGAATTAAATATTTAACTCCAAGCCCTATGCAAGAAGTGTTATTAACACAAACGCACAAGTATCAGAGAAATGAGGAATATTAGAATATATCAATTGCAAGGCCTTTAAAATATGTCCTTAAATCTTCATGTATTTTATAAAATGGCGCATGTGTGCAATGTGGATGAGTTAATGTTTTAAAGACAATCCTAAATTTTTCAACTCCTCGCACCGCTGCTTAAGTCTCAAAGCCATAAAATATACATGCTTAAAATCTCTTCCTTTTTCCTGATACGGACTGAAGACACGGATTAAAGAATAAAAGTGAAATAACAGCTCTCTGAAATATTTAGTGTTACACAATTCCATTTAATGCAATTTCATAAATTTTAAACCCAAACACTATTTGTACACATACACGATATTATCTATGGTGCTACAGTTATGCAATATTTTACGCAACAGTGTAGCTCCATTGGTAATTTCACAATTTAAAACTCAGTATTCCTTTTTATTGAACACAGGTGAGGAAATTTTCACCTGGCTTTCAGACATCAGTTTCTCTCACATGAAAAAATACCAATTTTTCACTGATGATCTTTTATATTTGAAATTTGAACTAAAAAAAAAAAAAAATCCACATTTTTCTTTTTTATATTTTTCCCCTCTTTGTTTAAATTTTCTAATGGTTTTAAAGTGTGGAATGAAATATTGTTCTTTATACTAAAATGACCGAAGTCGGTTAAAAACTGCCACTATTCCTCATTCCCTCAATAATATTTTTTGAGTCTGAATACTGAAATTTCAATCTCTAGGATTTTTTTAAATGACAGCAAAAAAATAATAAGAAATAAAAACTGAAAAGAAGACAGGCAATGACATTTGCTGTAAAACTTAAACTGTAGCATCTGCTAGGACAAAACCTGCTGGTTTCCAGCCATAGGAACTGTGAGAGTTACTGCACCACTGAAGCCAGAAAGGACAGGAGATGACCCAGAGGGCAAAATCAATTTTTCTCCCTTACTTTTGGTGGATATTTTATGGAATAATGAATTCAAGATCCATACCTAAACTTCAGCTCAAATCTGCATTAAAAATGTTTACTAAATGCTAAATCATCCCCAAATGCTTTTAGAACACATATCTGGAACAAAAGCTGTAATCTAAACAAAAATAAGAACACTTCTATTTTTATCAGAAGTGTATTTAACATCATTGTAATGAAGTCTTTATTACTACAAACCAAATAATTCACTGGCTTGTTGGATTGAAAATGGAATGACATGCTCAATATGTAGGAACAGATCTTTTAACAGTATCACGAACAGACACGGAAGTTGCAAGTCAAGACATTTGGTATCAAAAGGCCAAACCTCACCTCAGACTTAGGAGGCAGAAGTTCAAGTAAAAGCCCGTGAAGTGACTCAGTATTTGTAATAATTTCTCCTATTTCTGTGAAGATTCAGCTCTCCCAAATGTTTGTATATGTTTGCAGATACCATTATTCTTAGGGTTCTGAATAGGTTGCAGATAGTTCAGTAGTTCAAAGAATAAACAGAATAACTACTTTTAAGAAATCAATCAAGCAAAAATCTATATAAATATATTAAGTATAACAAAATATATTTTCCATAAGATTAGTTATTTTTTACGTGCTCACTTATTGTTAAAAGTCTGATTAAGCTGCAAACGGTTCAAAATTCTAGCACTTAATTCAAACAGAATTGCACAATTACACTGATTATTAAAAAACCCCACTATCTGCACTATACATATAATGGTAAATAATCTAGTGCAATATCGAATACGTTCTTCAAAAGTCCATATTTTTCCCTTTTCTGTAAAAGGAGCAATTAGAAAGGTATTCTTCAATGTATATTGTTCTAATCACTAGAACAAAGCAAACCAACACGCACTGTTGTAAGCAGTTAAAATAATGATGGACCCACTTTGCCCCATGACCTGGAGTGGAGTGAGACTCCCCCACCTCCCACTCCTCTAGCACTGCGAGCTGAGCCACAATTTCGCTGTTTTAAAACCAAAGGACAGAAACAGAGACTCTTGTCTAATATAACGCTTGCATATCTTACAACAAACTGCACTTATTTTCCAAAAGGATGTTAAAAATAGAAGCATATGATCTTTTCCCACCTAGAATTGTATCCTTACAATTAAAGACTATTAGCTGGCATCCCTTTTAACCGTCAAACTCAGACAGTGGCAGTTCTATAGCCACAAAGAGAAGCAGTAAATGAGAAGAACATGTTACTACACTGCATTTGAGAAAGTTTGGCTCCAAGCTATGCACTGATTAATATCAGATCTCCTTCTTTACTTGCCTCTTGACAATCTTGTCACATCTGGCTGACAAATCCTTACAAGCTTATCCAAACCAAGGCAGCCCAGATCATGCTCCGGGAGTAGCTTGAAGGAAGCGGCAACACCAGCCATGTACTGATGTGCCATCATGAAACTAATGAAGCTGACTTCACTTGCAGACTGCAGGAACACGAAGAAACACAACATGCCCCAAGGTTTTGCAACATAACGCAGAGTTAGCTCACCAAAAGATAAGACAAACAATCAGCTCTTGAGGTTCAAGAAGCCAAGTAGTTACATGAATTACAAAAATTTATATGGAATTGCTTGAACAACAATCTCAACTAAATGAGCACAATAAAATCCAACTTCAGATCAGATGTGAAAATTGACTGTTAAATGCCTTTCAAACAATGGTTTGTTTTAAATTAAAACAAAACTAGTCTATTTTATTTTCTCTCTCCCACATCCCTAAAATACCAGAATGTTGCCTGGCTTGCAGGTTATTCAAACTGAAAAATATCTAAAAATGAAAAAGGGGGAAAAAAAAGAAAAGAAAAGAGGAAAAAAGTGTCACTTTTTATCCGTAGGATTTTACAGAAGGATAAACCACAGCCTGTGTATATCAGTAGTCCTCCCCTGGGTTCGTGATCTGCCCTCTCGTCATTTTTAAACCAAGAATTCGTTACACAGACAACTGGAAGTATTTGGCCAATTAATAAACCAGAAAGTAAAATGCTGCATCTTAAACACATCTAACAAAACCTCATTATGTATGAGCTAACAATTAAACCATGTTTATTTTTCTATGTGATGAAAAAAATCCAAATAAATAAGTTAAATGCATCACAACACAAGACACTTAATTGGCACAATATATTTAAAAACCCCGACCCCCCCTCTAGACACACACACACAACACACACTCATACTTAAACCCACCCACCTCCGCCCCCCCCACCCCGGCTCCCCCCCCACTAAAATACAAACAGACTGATCCTAAGAAAAGAATTGCTTGCCTTATTTTCTGGATGCTAAATAGTAAAAAATAAACTGTACATAAAGGGCATACATTACACTCCACTTTAGTGGTAATTTCTAAAGAACTTCATAGTGAAATTACATTGTTGTCTGCTCTCTAGTGCATTTATACGTCATGATAATGATAATGTATATGGTTAAAGCACTTGACTCAAAACACATCTGAGTCAAAAATCACAGATTTTACTGCTATTAATGTATATTGAGGACTTGTACAATTAAACATTGTCAAGTATTTATGATTTACATGCTACTACTTCAATTGGAAAACAATTACACAAGTGATGGCTCTGCTTATTATAATCAGCCTGCAATTCTGCATTACTTACTGTAGAACAGGAAAGTCACACAGTTGTTTACATGAACAGCAGAAAGAAAAGACAGATTTTTTTTTTTTACAGAAACTAGTTTTCTACTTTTACAGTATCTTTTCATAATTAAGAAATAGAGAGCACAGCTCCCTACAAGCTCTCATCCCCATTGTTCATTACCCAAAACAACACCATTGCAACATTTTTTATATCTCCACAGTGCATAGCCACAAGTAAAAGTTGCACAGTAAAAACATACATTCATACAGAACTGCAAAGAACTTTCCTTACCTCAGACATTCTTACTGTGCTTATGTTTCCAGAGCTATAAAACAGTTTCCCATTCCCTCAGTGAGTTGTACAAAGAAGTACTGGAAACACTCCTGCCTGTACAAGTACTAAGGCAGAACCATCACACGCCTCTTTACTCTTGTCTGACTCTGAGCACCTCAAGGTCTGATGTATGCTCAGGCTGTGCACAGGGGAGTGAAATAAGATCCTCCCCCTTGGTGTCTCCAGACCTACAGTACGAAGTTGTGTCTGCCTCTCACCTCTGCAGCCAGCTCTCACCTCGCTGCCCCGGAGTGCTGTGCTCCAGCGCGCTCCTCAGTCGCAGGGCAGTCCCCTCACAGCTGGCTTGGAGAGGGCATGACACTCATCTTTCACAGAGATTTGATCAAAAGGAGTCACGGAGGCTTGAGGCGCTCCTAATGCAGTGCGAGGAGATTCTACCTCTGCTCTGGCAGCCTAAGTAATGCATTAAATCAATGCAGCTGACCTAGGGCCTATTACATTTTTTTTTTCTTCTTCTCGGAGTGTACAACTATCTGCAAATAAGCTATGAGGTACTTATGAGTAAAATTACTTATTTTTAGCGTTAGTGTTGTTTTTCAAATTGCAGCTGCTGCAGGTTTTATTTTTTCTTTTTAAACATTTGCAGGTCTCAAAGGTTCTGTGAGTGGGGTGTGTATTTTTTAAAGTTAAAACATTTCCCCTTATCAACTGACTTTTGAGCTAGGGCTGAATTTTATTCCTTTTTATTAAGTTGAAGCTTCCTATTAACAGCAGTACAGGTCATAAAGACAGGAGAAGAATTACTTTCTAGTAATTGGGCCAAAATCTGGTTTTAGTTATTCAGGTGTTGGGTTGCATTCATGAGCTAGAGCAGGATTTTTGTCATAGTCCTTTCTCACCTATTTAAAAAAAAACAAAACAAACCCCCAGGACAAAACACTTCTCTCCTCGCCTTTTAACTCCTGTAGATAATTTCTTTGCACTCCGCTAACTCAGGAATACACTGTAGTAGACCAGAGACACGAGCAAGTTGCAGTGAACTCAGAGGGAATCCCTGTAGGAACATATCAGGACAACATCTGACCAGATGAGTACCTGTAATCCCATAGGAAAGGCAGTAGGAAATAAGATGGCTGTAGGGAGAAGACAGCTAACGTATTATTATTGTTAGTTTATTAGTTGTCTTCTGCTAATCCTGTTTACTATTCACTAGATAAATGCACAAGGCTTAAGGAGAACCTAATTTACATTTAGCTAAATGCTGGCATAGAGTTAATGTTAAGGGCATGGCAGTAATTGGAATCAGACCAGCATAAGGCCAACATGGTCCCAGAATCTGGTCCTACAGAGCATGACAGGAAGCACATGCTTTCCTAAATCCTTAGGTTTCTCCATCTATACCTTATTTCTCCTGCTAAGCTCTTGAACCAGATGGGAAAACAGAGAGGGGGATGGAGTTTCCTAGAATGGTCTGCCAGATCCTTCTGGCAAAAAGCACTCAAGTGTGGCAAGAGTCAGCCACCAGTGTGACTTGATCCATTCCCAAGAGAGCACCACATGGAGGCTCCAGTGCCACCTCTGGGCCCTGCAAGATGCCCCAGACACTTCACTCTTGGGGACACAAGGCAGGACACATGGATCATCACTGGTCTGGTAAACTGTGGGAAAAAGTGCCCAAGAAGTCGCGGCCAAAAAGGTCTTATATGAACTGATTCTTAACAGCAGTGTTTTAAAAGCATCTGCTCTGTGATGGGCACAAAACCTAGCTGCTCTCTCAAGATGTTAACTCAAAGCCAAAGGCACACCTTGTTACTAAAATTATATTTCCTTCTTAATGAAACAAGCAGTGATGCTAACTAAAAAGGACTCAACATGATTGAAAATTCTGCAACAAAGGTGAGAAGAGTGGCTTAAGATTACATAAACTGCCAGAAGCTCTGGATTGACTTCAAAATGATAAGTGACTAAAACTTAGATGTGTGAAGAGCTGCACTCCCCTCTAGCAGGTTCCCAGGAAAAATCTATTTACCAGCTATCTGCCATTTGCCTGGAAGAAGATAATTCTTATTAAATGGGCTAACTATCCATTGCAAACAATTTAGGACCAATTTACTGTTTTCTTAATTAATTATATACTAACAGTCTTTTATTTTAAGCATTGTTTTCATTATTCAAGCTTTTTCAATGAATATTTAATGGGAGCATATTCATGTTCTTTTAAAATTGTTCACAATTTCTGATTAGCAATTTTTCAGTGTTTTACTACCTATGTGTCTTTTAGCAGAATCCAATGATCCCTAGCATAATGTGACATGTGCAAGGCACAATTTGTATCTGCAGGTCAACTTCTAAAGGAATACTGGTACATTAACAGCATTTGTAGTAATTTCAGCTGATTCATGGTCAAGCTTACTTGTACAGAGCAGTTACTGAGATGTATCTTAAGAATGACCGAAATGGAAAGCAGAGGGTGACTTCCCTAAAGCTTCTTCCAGCTTCCTGGAAAACCAGCTTCTTGTGAAAAGAAGCAGACATTGGGACAGAGCACCAGCCTTGAGACAGAGGTCCTGGACTTCACTTGGGGCTCTGCCACTGAATTGCTGTTTGACCTCAGGCAACTGATTTAAATTGATTTCTATGTCCTTGCTTCTGAGTTACTTTTTTTTTTTGTTTTAAATGTATGTAAATTTTAAGCTCTTTGAGGAAGTTATAGCAGCTCATTTCATTCTTCTCAGGGACAGTGCTGAGGGCAAAAGAAAAGGGTCCCCAGGTCTGAACTCCACCTATGTCATAACAAATACCTAAAATCACAGTGTAACAATGCAGCCCAATGAAAGCAGCTTTCTCCTCCCACCTGTCCCAGCCTGTTCCTTCTTCTCCATGTCCCAGCCTGTGTGCTCAGAGCAGCATGAATGTGGGGGGATGTAGGGCAGATTATGAAGTGCTAAAACTTCTTAAGCAAATGCAACAGTATTCATGGTTTTGAGAAGAGTTCCAACACATGGAACTGACTATAAACAAAAAGCTGCTGCTCTTAACTGATTCTATTCTCTAGGCTATATTAAAAATGGGTATTAACTGTAGGGAATCACTACAAACAAAAACTGAGTCATACAGCACAAAGTACAATACAATCCCTAGTAAAAGATTTTTCCTGAGTCTTAAATTTCAATCATGATCTGAATTTTGGTGTTTGATTCAAAAAAAACATACTAAAGAGAGTATCAGGAAAATAACCAAGCACTGACTAAACACTGGGAGTAGGTTTGTTCTGTCACTACCTTCTCTTGGCAAATGGGCATGTAAATTCTGAATTCCCCATCCCCATGCTGCTGCCTCATGCCATTCCTCTCAGAGTTGCCTGCACAATGGCATTAACCTCCATGTCCTGCCTGCTTGGCCTAAATTCCAATCACATAATACACTATGTCCCTCTTACTTAAATTGGTGCTGGCAAAGATCTTCACACTAATTTAATGCTTTGCTCACTTGCCTTGGAGAGACGTGTGGATTAAACATTTCTCAGAAGAAATGTGAGGCAATGGTCAGCCCCATGATTGTACCAGGTCACCTTTCAGGGAGAAAAGCCAACAGAGTAAGAATTGCTGTCCAGGCCTACAGGGGGAAGATTTTGGGGAAGTAGGAGGGGAAAGAAGAAACAGACTTTGAAAATGAGGAGAACTGCTAATGTGTCAGCAAGACAAAGACAGTTGTGGGTTTCAAACAACTTGCAAGTTCAATGTTTTGTAAAATCTAGCACATGAAGAGGAAAAGAGATTTAAACTTCGTGTGCTGTCTGTGCATAGTCTAGCACAGGTTTTGAGCACTAGTTAAACTACAAACAGGCTTGCTAAAGGCACAAAGTATTAGATAAAGTTTACGAAGATGCATGGAAGGTCAGTTAGATCTCTCCAGTTCTCACTGAGAAACAGAGAAACTCAAATTTCCTATTCAGTATTTCCACATAGGCTGCCTTACAAAATCAGCCTAAGCTATAAAGTGTCCAAAACTGTTTTCTGCTAACAGTTTAAGCAGAGTTTAAATGTTTACCCTGTCATGCTGCTTACATCCCCTTTAAGGTAATTAGACAAATTCAACCCAGCAAGATAAGTTTATTGAATACTCTCTGCATTTGCACCCCTGCTTCAGCAGTAATTTTCACCTAACTGTTCATTGCATTACTTTTCTGTAGCCCAAACCAGTAGTGAAGTCATTACAAAATGCTAACATTTAAAATAGCATGTATGGCAAATCCAGAGACACATCAGCAACACCAGCACCACTGACCCATCCCTGTGAAATGGGGCCTCTTCACTGAGTGCAATTAAGATCAAGAAACTGCAATTAACAATCAGGACTGGCCTGAACAGTAATTTTCTTTTTAACTCTTATTAATGGTTGCTTTATGTCACAGTATATTTGCCACCAAAAATTTGATTATGTAATACATTTGCATCTAATAAAGTTTGGTGTTTTTAAGTTACAGCTGTTTTCAAGGCAAATCGCTCAGCATTAATAGTAGCATATTTATACAATGTGGCTTAATTATGCATTGCACAGCAAAAGCTTTTTAGTATACAGGTGTTAAAGCATATAGCTTTAAACCATGAAACATAATAAACCAAAGGACTTGGTCTGACTCCTCTGAGCTAATCAGTACATTTGCCCATGTCACAGTTAATTTTATCCACTACTTGAGATATTCCTGCTGATGATCCTCCTACCAAAGCCTTCCCCCACTCCAAATCATTTCTGTAGTTGTGTACTTTGGTTCTCCAATTTGGATTCTTCATTATTTGTGTAAATATTTTTGGAGGTTTCTTAGGATCACCAGAATTATACACTGCCCCACTTGACCCGTTGATAGCATCAACCTTGAAGTATTACTCTACTCCACTCTTCCATTTTCTAGTGTTTTAGTTTCTTCCCTCCAATGCTGCTTTGCACTGAATAAAAGACATTTAGCATATACTTGATGACAAACAAGTACAGCCTTTTATCACTCCTAATGAAAGCATATTCACATATGCCACAGTGGTGAGTTCACCCAATTCTGCCATAACTGGGGCTTGCCCTTGAATGCTTACAATTTCATTCTAGGACCTGAGAGCATTTATAAAATCTCCGAAATAGGTTTATTAAATAATTTTGGAGAGTATGCACTAAAATACTCTATTTTGCTCCTTCCTCCCACTGCTCCCCACTCTGGGCTGAGATAGAAATCTAGCTAACTATTGGTTCTGTTCTCTACCTTTCTAAACATTTTTACCTACAATGACATGCAGCTTCTGCCGAAATGGATGGCAAAAGACTGCATCAGTTTTCCATATACATGTTATATACATATATGAGGCACCCACCCTGCTAGAGATAGGGCTATAAAGAGTGAGATGGGAATGCTGCAGCAAGAACACCCCCAAAGACTCCTGGCAGCTCTGCCCATCTTTCTTTGCATGATCAGTCTAGTTTGGGGTGGGTTTGCATGAAAGTGCTAGCAAAAAATAAGAACTTACAAAGTTGAGTTCTTTGAGAACTTCCCAAAGATGAGAAAGGTGTTAGCAAGCAAAATGCAATTCTCCAATTTTATGTAATAACCAAACAATAATGGGAGTTGAAGTCTTTCACTGCCAGGGATTAAGGTGGATGCTCTATTGGCTACACTTGTCCCTTTCTGCACGAGTCTACCAACTGCCCTCTAATCTTGCAAGCCCTGTGAGGAGTTTAAAACATTTAATTGCTAACTCTGTTATTAAGGAATCTACCCTGTCAGAATGCAGCTCCTGACAACATTAAGTCTCTTAGAGCAAATCTTAGATGTTAAGTCTCTTAGAGCAAAGTTTTGATACTGATGTTTCTCAGAGGTGCAGCATTTAATCCTCAAATTACAACACAAGTTTTAACAGGCAGTTTCTGTCTTTCACCAAGATTTAGTAATTGACAAAAAAATTCAAACCCCTTTCTAACACTAATGGTTTATCAAAAGAATACCAGTAATTTCAGTCAAGCCATTCTGATGAACCAGGCAGAAATACAATGGGGAGACAGACATGTTTATGCTATCTGATGGAAAGGGCTGAGACAGAATTCCAGAGACTTGGTGTTGTCATAAGAGGAACAGTCAGGAACCACGACTGTGCCCTGGGGCCAAAGGGTGTGACATTGGGCCAGAGGTGTGTCAAAGACAGAATAAAATGCCTGCCATAAAACTGGTAGCCACTCATATTCACATGGTTAAAGAAAGGAGAGTTGGCAATATAACACCTGAAACAGTAATATTCTTTGTTCCTTTTTCCCCAAAGATGATGAATCCTACCAATACAGGAGATCCTTCACCTACTCTATGGAGCTTTGTATTTATTTTCACAGCCTCCAACCTCTTTCTTCCTTTTGGTTATGGCTTTGTTTTTTATTTTCTCCTCTTTTTTCTGCCCTTCTTGTTCTGTAATCCCAGGTAGTGGTTTTTGACCGTTTAAACCATGGCATATAATAACTGATGAGTAACACAGCAGTAATACCAGTGGTGGCAATTTTGCTTTGTTTCATGGGAGTGTTAGAGTATTAGAGAGATGACTAGGACATGTCTCAGTGGCAGACTGATAAAATGAAAGATGACTTTTCCCTGCCTACAACTCTTGCCAAGTTTTAATCATAAACATCAAACAAGTTACAGGACACATTTTTCCCAGCAATGAAGTAAAAAGCAAACAGTCTGTATTTTTTTAAAAAAAATTTGGATGAAGAATTATTGCAAAAAAATTTACTAATTTATCTACTGAAGATTTTTTTGCAAGCTCATCAGCTACAAATATCTGACCAAATGGTTGAGTTTCACAACCATATTTAAAGTACTGTCTCTTCTATGACAATCAATGCTTGTCATAGAGGCTTATTTACCAGGTCTCGCACTCTGCTGAAGACTTTTCTTACAGCTTTATGCTTTAACCAAAACCTTAATTCTCAGTTCTCTTCCCATCTACGTACTCTTCTAATTGACTGTGAGAAAATTTCAGTTCCTATTTTACAGTGACATTCCAAAAAACTTCCTTGAAAGCATTACCCATCCTCCATTAGTAGATTTCTTCAAAGCTGCCTCTTTTACTTACTCCAGACATGTGCCTGCTCTTTTATGTCTAGAATATGTGTTAAACTTCTGAAGTTTACCCAGGAGTGAAAGCAGAAGGCATTGCAATGTCCTGGAGTAGCATCTGCCTACCCCCTCCGACCGGGATAGCACGTCGATACCAGGATGGTTTGCAGTGAGCTGTTTTTAATGGACAGCTCCCAGGTGACAGCAGACACTGCTGCAGCAGCAGCCGCAATATCATACATCCTTGATTGAACTTTGATTAATTTTCCAGACTTTCAGAGCCTGTGGCAAAAGGATCCACAGCGGTAGCTGCAGCCATTAACTCCATCTTTTGTGATTTCTCCTTCTTCATTATGTTTGGGTCTTGATTGAACTTTGTTCCAAGTTAGTAGCTTTTGGCTATGGACAAGGGAGATAAGACTTTAGAAGTGGAGTGCAGGAGGATAATATGTGAGAAACTTGCAGTGAAAGCTGCCTGGCTACTTGGTGGTAGCTTTGGATATACCTTGATGATGTGAACAGCATTAGCAAAAATGTTGGAACTCTGGCTACAACAAACCATCACTTTATGCAGTCACAGTCCAAATGTCTTCCAACAGTCGTGCATAGCAGATGCTACTTAATTAGGCCAAACAAATTCAAAATTACTGTGTTCACATATCGAATAAAATTACCATTCCTGGTCAAAGCCAGAACTTCACAGAAGCACTTGTTAAAATAAATTAACGGTCCTAGGAGCCTCCAAATATTATTTACAGTTTGCTGCTAAATTGTGCAAGCAACTATCCCACTATTGGTATGCTCAATAGAACAACTTTGTACCATACAGTCAACCAAGTGTCTGTAAAATTATTATATCCAAAAAAACAGCTTAGCAACAAACAGCTAGAATAAATCCTACTGTTACTGGGGAAAAAACAAAACTGACAATACTTAACTGAAAATATTACACCAAGTTTTTCCAAAAGATACTTCAGTGTTTTCATCACATTTCTGCCTCCTTCATTTTTGGTCACAGAATGTCTAAACTCTTTGTAGCAAAGTGACATTTCAATTCTAAGATTTATTCACAAAAAAAGTAAAATTCTCATTTTCCTACTCTTTTTACAGTTACTGTTCAAATCTACCACTGTGATACATCTTCAGATTCACTTACATCTTGTGTTTTGCCTACTGTTGGTGTTGAAATGGTGGTATATAGAAATTGTATGCAGAGGTGGCTGTAGTGATCTGTAGAAATTTTTGCCTGAACCTAGGAAAGTCCTTTCAAAGCATGAAAACTGAAACTTACTGATGGTAAAAAAAATTAAACTATTAAGGGTGATTCAAAATCCACTATAAATCAAAGATATACACGATGTTTCCATAACATCTGACACAATGGGGCTTTGTCCCTACCAGAGGCCTCTGGGCATTCCTGTGATATAAGCTATAATAGATTTGTCTCTGTGAAGCTTTGAGTTATTGTGGCACCTCCAATAGAGGCAGCATCTGAAATAATTTAAAACCTGGAAATAAGAGAAACCTTTTAAAAATAAAATACATATATACATGCACACACATATATAAATAAATATAACTTTTCCTTGCTTTAACCTTTATATTCGATGCCAAGAATAGCTGGCTGAGGAATTGGCATCTGCCGTGAGCTCTCATTTCTTTTCCGATGCTGCCTTGCCCCATTGCCCAGGCAGCCTCCGCAGTTCCCCTCCTCTCATCTCCTCACCACTTTGCCTTCCTCTGAACCCAGAGCAGACTTCCAGCACAGAGCCCTTCTCTGCTTACAGCCTTTCCAGCCCCTTTCCTTCTTTTGCCAATCCCTGTCTCAGCTTTCTGACAGGAGACTGTATAGAAAAAACAGAACCTCTCCTACCTGGTATTTAGGCAGCATTAGAAACAGACTTGCATACTAGAAATTATCAGTTTAAATGTGTTCAGACTGGAGCTAAACTGTCAGCTCAAGCTGTATCTATCTATCTAGGTGATCTGGACACTTGACTTGGTTAAAGTGGCTGGGATACCACAAACAGCTAGCAACTTTGGGAAGTAAATAACTTTGGGAATGTTTGAGTGTTGCAACAGAGAGAAGCAATTCAAGAAACACAAAGCTGATGGGAATTAAGTACTATATTGGCTACTGAGTCCCTTAAATTTTATCACTGGTGCTTCTTGAAATGCACTTGAGCAAGCACAAACCTATTTTAGGGTGAAACCAGAGCTGCCCTGTTAATAGCTTTGAAGCCCTGGACTGGTTACCTGGGCTTTCCCTCCATTAATACCGTGGTTTAAAATAATAGGGAAGTATGCATAGCATGAAAAGTGGAAAAGAAGAAAAGTGCTTCAAGACCAACCACTTTTTAGTGCACGTTTGGGAACTGCTTGGAGGAGTGCCAGGGCTAGAACAAGGTGCGAAATCATACAATCAATAAGAAGGGTGGCAGGTGTAAAACAGAAGTCTCTTATGGAGCAGTGGTTTGGGGTAAAATATCTGCAGGAAGCTGACTGCCAGACCGACACTGAAGTGATTGAAGGAGGAGGCCTGGCAGGATTAGCACAAGGAAGTAACGAGCCTTCAGGTATACTAAACACACACACCGTTTGTGTGACTTTTCACAAACCTCCTTTTCTCTTTTATGTTGTCCTAGTATTAAAATAAACCGTACAGTGGTGGTAAGAAGGAGCCTGGGGCTCCTGGAGAGACAAGCTGAATGGTCACTGCCCTATAAGGTGTAAAGGCCACTACCCTGCAACAGCCCATACTGGAGCAGCATGGGGTTAATGGCAGCTCAGGATTACTTTTGATGCTTTCTCAATGGCTGGGACAGGTGTCCCCTCCTGCTGAGGTGTCCACAAGCTGAAAGACTTTATCCTGCCTTTGCACAGCCATCGTGACTTGTGCCGCTTGCTTGAAGGGAAGCAGGATCAAGCCCTCCAGCAGTAACTGGAGTAAGACATTTTTATTAGTCCAGCCACATGCTTTGCTCCAAAGCCCTCAGCTTGTCATAAATTTTTCTGTGTTAAACTCTTCACCCAGATATGGCTCTAACACAAGCTCCTTGTCCAACAGATTATTTAGAGAATATTCTTTTTGAACTGTCTCTTCCACAAACAGGAGATGCAGCTGGCATCCAGCCTCTGTGACTTCTGATTAAAGGAGCACTAAAACTCCACAGACAAAAACCTGAGGAGGGAAGAAAAACTAAATTCAGCCTGAGCATTTAGTGCTATCGTCTTCTGAAATCCCTCATGGTAAAATGAAGCTGTGGTATTGTCAGCACAACCTTGATTAAAAAACTGTTGCAATTTCAAATAGAACCTAAATACTTCATGTGATCTTTAATTTTCCCTATAGTAAGGAAGGACTACCAGAAGGGCATCCTCTGAATACATTCAAATCCTCATTGCCATAAATGTTTAGTTCCCAGAAATACAATTTATACCAGATCTGTAATAAACTCCATATACTGCTGACACCATTCTTTTCAAGTAATTTCAACACATTTTATTAAAAAAATCCCACCAATAAAACATCACAACCTCATTGAAAACATTATCTCCCTTGATCAATCTGCTAAATTTGTGATTTACCCAAAGTTATGCAATAAACCTGGGACAGAGATAGCCTGTCATTCAGTCAGTTTTGTGGCTTCATCCTCTTCCCAAGAACAGCACTTTCTCCTGAGCTCCATTTTAGGAAGTGAGTGGCAACTGCTGCTTATACAACCAGCAGAGTACAGGTATAGTTCCCTTTGCTTTTACAAACTCTTCTTCTATACACTTAGAAAAAGCTGTCTTTGTGCTGAAACATCATATTATACTGGCCAGTAAAGAGAAATAGAAGAGCCTTTGCAATAGGTCTATTTAAAAAAATAGGCTTCTTTAGAAAGCTCTAAAAACTCATTTCTAGCCATAGAAATCTCATATTTTGTTTATCAAGATGCTTTCTCCAAACTAGATTACCTGGATGACATTCATTGTGAAGCATCTGCCTCACAGAATAAGAAACATGTTTGCAAGCTACTTTCATACACAGATTTTGTGATGTAAATAAGTAGCTGGAAAGCCAGTTTGTGACAATGCCAGTATTTGGAGCTTCTTTAGTCTAATTAGAAACTGCTCTATACAGTCCAGCCATTAGCAGTGGAACACACTGCTTATTTTATGTACCAATTAAAGTGTTGCATCACACCTAGCCAGTTATAATCAGAAAAACTGGCCCAAGGAGCTTATGTAAACAACATTTGTGACCAGGAATACAGCAGATACCTGCTTTATTATCTCTCTTCTAAATTAATGCAGCTTGAAACAAGTGTTTACCGAAGAACTGCAGTTTGCAAATCTCAGGTGTCTAACAATCATATACAGGACTGGAAATTACCAAGCTCTGAACACTCAGCTGGACTTTGAGTCACAATTGACAAATAAACGAGCCAATAAAGCAACTGTGATCTTGGGCAAAGAAAGACATCCACACTAAAGAGCATTTGCTCCTCCTCTCTGAAATCAAACACTTCTGTACCAGGAAGCATAAGCATCACTCAAGCACACATGTAGGGAACATGGAGGGGACACCAGGTCCAGCATCCTGCTGTGCTACCTTAGGCAAAAAACACACCCAATTAGCAATGCCAGTACCTGGCCCCAAGCAGCTGTGGCAGGAGTGGCATGAGCCCTGATCTCCTTCTAACTAGCCTATCAGTATTTCAGAATTAAAAAAAAAATTGTGTTTTCAAGAACAATGAACTAGACTTTCATTTAATATTTACAGCAAAAACATGGACAAGTTATTTTTCAATTACAGTTTGGAAAAAGTATTTGAGCAGCTCTTCACAAATTTATTTTGGATCAAACCACTTAGTTTTTGTCAAAATATTTTATTTTAGATTCAGATGATTTCTTTGAAGTTAAATTTAAGCATAAACAGATTGTTAACATTTTTTAAATACTTACGTGACTTGTGTGTCACTTTTAAACTTTTTCACTTTACAGATAAAACTGCACAAAGGATGCCACTGAACCTGCAGTTAAAACCCAACTGAACAAACCTGAACCATATGAAAGAGTTTTCCTCTGTTTTCTTGCAAAAAATTCTCTGGATACACATACAACAAAATCCACCGGGCCTATGATAGCACAAGCAGATATTTTAAATTGTTTTATTTTAGCTATTGAAGAAAGGCATCACACAGACACTTGAGGGGCCTGCAGACAATGTGTGCATTCCCACCCTGTCCCATCTACCACCCAAATCTAGCCCTGGAGAGATCAACTGTAGAAAAGCATGTTTTCTTTTCAGAGCTCACTCAAATTCTTGCTTTCCCTGATCCTGTTGAATAAGATTCCATTTATCAGGAAAAAAAAAATCCAAGAAAAAAGAAGCCCATTTTAGCAATGTGAGAACTAAACCGAATCCATATGGGAACTAAACTGAGACCAGCCATCATTACTGAGGTTAAAACAAGGCAGTAATCCATCCCATTTTAGAGTTACCTGCACTATGTTTTGCAAATCCATTCTGCTGTGCAATGATCTCATGTAGAAGAGTGATGAGCCACAGGTTCTCTGCGGAACAACAAGGGTTCTTATCTGAAGAAGATTTATTTCACCTCTATGTATTGCAACACCAATATGCTATTGGAACAACTGCCTCATGTCTGTACACTAATATAGCCATGCAAGTGATTTTAGGCACTTCTTTCTATTACACCTGGATTGCCAGTGATCTATCAAGAATAGGTGAGAACAAGAAGGTGAACTCAAAAGTGAAGCAAGGCAGGTTTTGATGAACATTTGTGCTTTTGCTCACTCATTTTACTATCAGTGAAATATTTCCATCACTGCCATCACTAGCATGGTGACAACATCAGCTTTTTAATGTCTGGGGACAATAACTGACACTGAGTAGAGAAGTATACTGGAAAACGGACACAAAGCACTGAAGGAAAGGAATTACACCAATTATGAATTTGGCTTGCAGGTTTGCCTCATTTATTTCGGGGGTTTATTTCTTGGGGGTTTTTTGGTAGTTCACTCCCTGGATGCCTCAGCCCAAGCTCTTGTTGGTTTTATGGATGTGCTAAAACACACACACACACGCTCTACCCTTTTAAAATGGATGTATGTGCTCCAAAGCACAGCCCTGGGCAGCTGTTTGTACCCCAGAAGAGCCTGCATTCCTCTGACCTCCCTACTGTGTCTGTTAAAGGCTGCTGGAAGGGATGGGCACCTATTTTGATCTGCAGTGTCACATTAACAGGCAGGTAACGTGCAACCACAGATCCATTCCTCAGTGCCTGACAAAGACAGGGGACTTGATGAAACAGCCTGACTGTGACTCATTTCAGGTTAGCTAGAAGAGATTGGGGTTTTTGGCTGGAGAAGTATTTGGAGGACTGAGCAGGAGCAGTGCCTGCTCTACATATGCACTGCCTTTTCTTGGCTTGAGGGTTTATATACAGCAGTGCTCATCCAGAGAGCTGCCTGTTCATGGCTGGGAAGAGACCCTGCCGATTCACCTTGCCTTGGTCACCTCTGTACAAGATTAATGCAGTGCATTCCTCTGAGCTGGGCTGAAAGTAGAGCAGGTGCAGAAAAGCATCTGTTTTCCCCTGGAGCAGAGAGAACCTCTGTGAGCAGGCAACACCTGCACATGGCCCGGTTGCTGGGCTCGGGTGGCTTCCTGGAGCCACTCACTGTGTTACAAAAGTTCCTTCCAAGTCCCACATAGTCCTAGACTCGCTCCTAAGTGATATCCTCACACTCAAAGTACTGTCACAGCTATTAAGATCTGCCAGGAAGCTCTTGCTCTAAGACTGAGGTAAGACCTCCTGGGACTGGCAGGCTCTCAGCTAATAGTCTCAGTCTTTGAAATTCATTCCCTTTGGCAGCTTCCCAAAGCCAGATGCTAATGACCTTAGGCATGATGCAAGACCTTTTTATTGGTGCAATTTAAATTTTTCTTTTTTTTTAGTTTCTGAAGAAGCAAGGAAACTAGACAATGTCTCCTCTTTTGAGCAAATGTCCATTTTAGCATTGCAAGTAACCACCTAACTTTTGCAGAAACATCGTCTGAATCCATCTTACATGTGAAAATTAACTCACCTCAGCAGCAGACACTTACAAAATGTTGGAATGTTTCTCTACATAACAAAGGAAGATTTTTTAATGCAAGTTTAAGCTCAAATACCTTTGGACTTGTATCTGTTTATTAGACAGCTTTTCAAAGAATTTGGCCTAATGAGCTGAATGCTGACATTAGACCATATTCCCAACCTTCTGCCAGGCAATTGTGTGACTACAGGCAGGGATACCTCTCTCTCCACCCTTCTGCCTGTGCAGGGATCTGCCCTATTGCAGCAGCAAGAAATACCTTGGGCTCCACTAAGGGTGTTTCAGAGCCAGCCAGCCTCATGCTGTTGTGCCATTACTTAACTGCTTGTCAAGTTTTGAAAAGCATACATTCAAATGAATGCAACTTGAGTAAGCTTTTTTTAGGACAACAGTTTCCCGACTTCTTTAACAATTAGTAAGCATCAGCAGAGGATATTCTGAAAGTTTATTCTGTCCAGGCTTCCTCTATCTTCAGGGCAGAGGGAGAGGCTCCTTCTGTGGGTGTTTCAAAGCAGGAGGCTAAAGCAGATATTCTGCCTAGTTCTGCACAGGACTCTACAGAAATGTTGGTACATGGGGCCTGGAAGATTAGCTTCAGTAAGCATCATCTTTTCTCCCTTCCTTCTCTCTTGCCTCCAGACATACTGAAGAAAACACTACCAGATCAAGACAATAGCATAAAACTTCAGATTCCTTAGTCTAAATTCCCTTTCAAAATTATTTAAAATTAGCTCTTAATATGTTAATGGTGATAAAAGCAGCAAGAGTAACTGTGCACCTGCACAAAGACACAGTCAGTAATAACAAGACAGTGTTATTTTGTGGTAAATAAATTTTAGTTTGAAACTTAAAACTTGACTATTTTCTTGGATAGGTATTTTATAACAAGTCCACAAATGCTACAAACCTCAGAGATGAGTTCTTGCTCTGCATTTCAATCAACTGCCATAGATGTAACAAAAGCACGTGACTCACTTTCACAAGAAAATAGGCACAATAAACAGGGTTTTTCTCCTATTGCAGGGACCTCCAGCTTCTAAACAGACTGACCACCAAGCTACTGTAAGAACAGACAATGAAAGACTCACCTATATGCAAAACAGCTCTGCAATTCTAATCAGAAATAAATTCAGACATTTTGCTTTAAGTTTAAAACTGAAGAACAACAAATTGTTATTTTTGGGGTTCTTTGTTTAGCTTTAACACCTCAGCACTAGGTCATCAGTGCACAAACATTCAGTGGCAGAGTTACAAAGATGCTGCAGCACTAATAGGTGAGCACAGGCAAGAGGAGTGCTGCACACCACTCCTGCAATCAGGAAATCACTTTAGAGATCAAAGGGGAGGAAGCCAAATATGTTTACAAAGCTTCATTTTAGAGATTCGCACTTGTTGACAAATCTGTATTTTTTTGAATGGGCAAATCATTCAGCAACTTCTCTCTAAAATTCAGTGGGCTGCATCTGCTCATCTCCTCCAGGAACCTACACAGGTATCAGCATTGGAAAAGCAGCCACTGCATTAGCTGTTATCTGGAAATGAGGTAAGATCACGAGCTCTGCAGCTGGAGCCAAGGGATGGAGCCTCCTGCTGCATTCCAGTGGCTCCTGATCTCTGTGCATTAAAGAAATGTAACCTCAGCTGAGCACCGGGGTTAGACTGGACTTCCTGTACTTGACTATGCAAAGTACTGGGCACAGTTTGCCACACTAATGGTATTTAAGCTCTTTGCAGAGGTCGGTCCCCAAAGACATGACCGGGGACTTTTCCCACCCTGCTTTTATGCTGGCTGGAGGAGCCGCTGCTGCAGAGGAAGGCAAGCACTCGCTGTTAAATATTCTCTCCCCGACAGGCGCTGCTGCAGCACTCAGTAGGATTCTGATCAGTCACACTGCTTTTACAGTTCAGTTGTGGATACTTTCAGAGTATTTCTAATGATCTATTATTAATTGCCAAGAATTACATTCCAGTCTTAAATTCAGAGAATGTGCAACTTTCAGCTGTCAAGGACAGTAATTCATTACTTAAATTGTAAGTGTCAGAAGCTGTAAGTGGACTGATTTATACTAATTTGAACAACATCTAGATGAAATAATGAAATGAAAACAGGGAAAAGACATTTGAGTAACTGGTGTCACTAAACCAGCATAAAAGTGATTAACTCAATGAAGTGTGCTGGTGTCAGTATTTCAGTGAGAAGTGAGGATTACAAGCTGACCACAAAGTGTAAAGAAAATGTGTTTAGAAAAGGTCAAATAAAGGGAAAAACTCAGGTTTAAAAGCCAGATCCTTAGTACACCTCAGAGTGGCATAACACCACTGAAGTTAGTTAAACCATGCTGTGTCCCACTGAGTGGGGGTTTTGTCCTGTGTTTGTGGAAAAGAAAATGACAATGTCAACTAATTTGTAAAGTAAAAACCTGGCAGATGTGCAAAACACTCTAGTGCTTGACTCTTCAGTTAGGGTATGTACTTCATGGCTGTATAAAGAAAAAGGAAAAAAAACGAAAGAAAAAAAAAGAGGACTGGAAACTCCACCTGGATGCTATCAGTCTTGCCCAAGTAAACAGTACTGACATTAGTGCTAGCCTGCTGAGTGGTACAGGTTAGAAAGGGTCACAAAGGCAAAATGGTGACCAAACGTGCCTTGAGGTAGAGATGCTCTGGAATCTGTCACAAAAGGAGAGAGCTGAAAGCTCATTTTATCTAGAAGTCATTTCATTTTAGAGTTCAAAACAATTAAAAGACATTGAAAGACTTGTACAAACACGGATTATAGCAAGACAGAAACAATCTCCTTTTTCATATAAACATGCCCTCAACTACATGCATACAATGTGATGTGTATTGTTCTTGAGATAACAGTGCAGCACACCATAAAATGACAAGGGAATGGGCAAGAGGGATAGCAAAAAAAATAGTTCATAGTTTTCCTCATAATATTAAAAACGCATACCCGTTACATTATTAAAAATTTTTTTCTAAAGAAAGCAAGCAAATGCTAAAGAATTTATTTGTGATGTCCCAATACCTAAATGAAGTTTTTTGCTGAAGTCCCTTGAAATAAACTTTTTGACACTCACTTGTTAAGTTGCAACTAAATTTGCAAAGCAGAGAAATATCTATTAGTATATAATAATCAATGAATTGCAATAACTATTTCATGAGGATTTTTTTCCTCTAGCTTTAAATACACTTCACTTTGTTAAGGGAAAGAACCTACAATAATTACTTGAACTTTCTGGTTTGTTCTCTTTTTCTTTTGTCTACAAAAGCAACCCTGAAACCACATCTGGAAGTCCCAACTCCTGTAAAATAAATTTTACCAGTAATATTTTTGTAAGAAGAACTGCATAAATGAAGGATTTTTTTAAGGTCACTTCCAGTTATCTCTGAATGTTTTAGTCCATACCAAGGAAACAGAACAAAGCAAGAGAGATATTTGCATGTGGCATTAAGCAACAAGACTCAGTGCTCACAGATTTTGACAACTGTCCAAGTCTACAACCAGGCTGAGTGGCTATGGCCCACTCAGAAATGAAATGGTTAATAAATCTTAAACACTGCTCCTTTTCCAGGCATGTTCAAATAGCACAGGAAAAAAAAAAAGCCACAACAGTAAAGTGAAGTTCTGAACTAATTTTACTTCTCCTACAGCATGCCAGGAAGTGTATTACATGCCATTGGCGAGATACCAAACCTGTGACTCTGGGGGGATGACTGAAGGAATCCTCACAATTCTACATCTTGGAAATAAATTCTGTGCTAGAAGGAAAAGCTCTGTAACACATGCCATCTGGTACCCTTTGCCTTCTTTGTACGAAAAGGGAGAGAACAGAGAAAGGCTGCTTCCTCATGTATAGACCAGGACACAATGGGCCAAAATCAGCTTGTGGTAAGAGCAGCAGAAACAGCAACTCAGCAGGTGCTGCTCTCTCCCTGCTGCATCTCTGCAGAACAGGGCATTTCCACAAGTCTCAGTATCAATCTCAGTTATCTCCGATTCATATCGGGAAGTTTATTATAGTAAGTGGGAGTGTCATTTGGCCCATTAATTGTGGGAGAATAGCACCTAATTTCATTGTAAATGCAAATGGTTATGCTGAAGCCACTATACTGCACTGAACTCAGCTCTCAACTATTGCATAATTGGCCCTTTAAAATATAATTTGTAATGTGTCTCAAGAAAACCCAAAACTATGCTCAAAATTTAAAATCAACTATTTTATTTAACTGTAAAATAAGTAAACAAAAGCTCAAATGAATCAACATTATATCATATTCTGAGAATCCAGATGATAAGAAATTACTGCTTCAGGATTAGAATACAAAAAGGATAGATAAGTAATTCTTTGAGAAACACTTTCTTTAAGTAGCAGAGAAAAATTCAAATACAGGTAAGACTCATCCAGACGGGTAATGAACTGTCTACCAGTCATTCCCAGTGCCCCAATAAGCTGTTCTAACTCTTCTTTATCCTGCTAGGAGTTAAAGTAGAAATGGCTATGAGCCAGTGTGAGTTAGCCCCTAGGAAATTCCTGCAGAGTAGCAGGAGGCATACTGGGGACTGGCTTGAGCATTTCTGCATTCCATCTCTCTCCAGTGGCTGTAATGACCCAGCGGGGCCATCTGCAGCCACATTTCAGTTTGGGCAACACCCAGGCTGCTCTAACCTGGGGAATGGGCTGAAGTACCTCATCTGGCTGAGGAAACAGGCACTGAAGGGATACAAAGCTCCTTTCCATGTATATGAACTCTGCACTGATAGAATGATTTATTTGAGTCATTCATTAAACTCTTGTAGACTTGTCCCATATAAGTTAAAGTTAGTGTTCAAATCTCATGAGACAAAGAACATGGTAGGAAATCACTAGCATAATAAAAATCAATAATTTATATTGTAGGACCTTGCAATACTACTGTAACAGTTTTTTCCACAATAAGGCAGTAAAAGCTATTAAACAAGCAGTGCTTATTTATATTATGTAATATAAGCAGTTTGTATCATATCTGGGGTCTATTTTCCTCTGAGTGCAAATATTTAACTCCCATTAATGTTAACAAGAGGTTACCTAGCATGTACTTCGGCAAGAGAATAAAACCTGAATTTTAAGATTAATCTTAAGGAAGCTTTCAACTTGAAAGAATCTTGAGAGTACCTTGTATTAACACTATCTTAATTGCCTTGAAATCTGGATTTTGCGAGAAGCATATACACAGATAAAACTGACTTGTGTTAACTTTAAATTGCACATTTTGGGATAATGGGAAATAACTGTGTCACCTTTCTGTAAACTGCATAGCTTGCACTGTGAAGGCACTGTTAGCAGAGACAGCGATAACATCTTTGAAGAATTCTCTCCATTTCAAAGAACATTTTTTCCCTAGCTTTGCTCCCTAGCAGAAAATTAACTCACTCTATTTTTCACAGTAAGAGTAGGGGGGAAATTCCTATTACATTTTCAAATGAAACAATTTTTTTGGCATTCTCTATTTACAGTTTGGGGAATCTCCTTGTTCACATTCACACTCTCAGTGAGGACAGTGAGGTAGCATAGATACATGGCACAAGTAGAATCTGGCCCTTTTCATTTTGTGAAACTGCTTTGATCATGATTCTCTCAAGACATTATTTTAAACTCGAATGCAATTGACTGCTATTGCACCATATGTTCCTTATGTGTGAGCTCGGTCTTGTTCATTAATTTTTATGCCACTACTGTTGGAATTCAGCCAGTGTAATGTGGAGGCAATTAGCAATGTCAGAGTGTTCATGCTAGCATATAATGAGAGAGAAAGAGAGAAGGAGAGAAATGGGGAGATTATGCTTCCTGCTACAGGCAAGGGTCCTTTTCAGAGGTTATTTTTTAATGTTATTTGAAAACTGAAATATCTAATAAAAGCAAGTGACAAGAAGTGAAAGTCTTGTTACAGAAGTAACGTTTACTCACTTATAAAAACTCTCCTTCAACTTTTTACTATGTTCACCTATTTTCAGAGGATCAAACTGAAGATGCCCTGTGGCCTGATGACCTTGACTTTAATCTTACAAACACTGTGGCCTGCTAAAGCTCTGTATCAAAATGCTCAATTTTAGCCTGCAAAAAAAGATGCATGCATATACTAGAAGAGAAATATGCATTAAATAATGTGTTCCAATGACATGACCAAATCCATGGCTTCTTGTTTTCTTAAAAAATCCCTACTACTGCAAATCTTGCAATCTGAGATTTATGCCATTTGCCCTTCTAGTTGCTGTTTGTATGACATTTACAAGATAAAAAAGTATGACATATGTCTGAAATTCCAGGGAGTACTTTCTAAAGTGTCCACCTCTTCCCATTCTCAGTGTCACACACACAGACATCCCCACCTTTCCTTTCAGTGGGCCAGTTTCAGAATACAGTTTTTGTCTGATCTCAGAATACAAATGCAGCTAACATAAAAACTACAAAAACTCTGCAGTATTAGAAATCTTGGGCCCATAAGTCCAGAAGTAGGACTCCACTAGAATTCTCTCTCGCAGTTTCTTCCCATTAAACTCTATATTATTCTCCCATGAAAGCAAAGATAAAAACCACTATATAAACAGAAGCCCCTTCACTGTGCAATGCTTGATGGAAATTGTTGTTCTTGTGTAAACATCTACAGGTATATGTTTACAAAGCAGATAACTCAAAAACCTGACTAATCAGGAGAATGCTCAAGTTAAAATCTAGATCCATATTCTGCAATGGTTCCTTCCACTTCACACCGTGATTCGGACCCAGGCTTGGCTTTTACAGTCCATTAAGAAGACAGACAACTTTGAAGTTCGCTGAGGACATGGTTCTCAGTTCTATAGCGTTTAATGGTTTAATGATCTATTTGCATGTGAAATCATTAAGCAGCTCCATACTAACATGGTTATCATCCCACTGCAATCATTTAAAAAACAGTTACTGTAGCATGGTGCTGCCTGTGGTAAGGGTCTTGTGGCTTAGTGGCAGCCTTTCACTTTTGAAAGCTTGGCAACTGTATAAAGGTAGTTTGACTAATCCACCTTAATTCAGCCCAGATATTTACCCTCATCACAAAAATCACAGCATCTGGCTAGCTTCATAGTGTACAGCCATCTTTACAGAACCCCATTCAGAGTTTTGCAAAGGCTTTGCTGCCCTGAATTAAGGCACATAAAGAGCCTGCTCCAGAGCCCATGGAGGTCCAAGTCACGGCTTATTGGGCTCAGAAGACATTTATGCAGTTTGGCAGCATGGCCTGCCTACGATCCAGCTACTGTCATTTGTTCAAACTTCATGAGCAATAGAATTCTGTAATTTAGAATTACAGAAACTTTTCAGTAAGTTTCTAAAGCAGATCACAGAAGTAACAAAAACTTTCTAAACTGCAAGAGTTTTAGCGGAACTTAGTCTAAACCAAATGTTTTAGCAGCATGACATCAGACAGCCTTACAGACAAGTTGGAATGAATCACTTAGCTTGAATGGAAATGTTATTTTGAAAGCACCTTTTTTCCCCCAATTAATTTGAACTTTTATATTATACATTATATTTAATACTGAGAAATAGTTGTGGTAGAAACTTGGAAACTTCCAGAAAGGAAAGACTTCTGTAGCTTAGCAGCTTCCCCATACCTGTCTGTGTTTTCTTCAGCAGATGTAGCAAAGAGACCTGCATGGCTATTTAAAGCAAGAGCAAACCCCATCTTTATATCAGTGACAAACAAAATTAGATCTATTCATTACTGAACATTTACTAATTCTACTAGTAAGGGGAAAAAAAACCATGTGCTGTCATAAGTTCAATTAAGTCAACTAAATTATCAAAGCAATACAGTTCAGCTAACAGGAGTGAGCAAAGAAGTGACATTTGAAAAGTATGTTCTCTTACTTCCATGTTATTTACAGTAATACAGGAGAGTTTCATTTTAATTGCATGTTAAGAATAGAAAAGGAAAGGAAAAGCTTAGGGAGCAGTCATGAGGCAATTGGATTAAGAACCAAACCCAAGCACTATTGAATAGCAGGGTAATTCTTCAGCCAAATGTTATTAGAACAATTAATGGACTCCCTATACAGCAAACCAATCCAGCGATTTCAGTTTCCTCTGTTAAGATTCTTAAGAAGTTGGTATGCTTACATGTTGCATGCAAGACCAATTTAGATAAAAAAAAAAACTTTAATAGCTTCACAGAAATCTCACATTAGTAGCTAGATTTAACTCATAGGTTGTATTAGCCAATGGTGTCTCCCAGGCATGTCCACCACAGCTCTAACAAGTGTTCTCCAAGAGGAGCACCAGCAAACCCTGCTCGCTAGGGCTGTGCAGTTGAGTGCCTGCAGCTTTCCCTCTCCGGCACTCACTGCCAAAGCCCTCCTCCCCTCAATGCTCCTAATGTGTTCAGACACCCAGGATGCAGGGAGAGGCTGTGCATTCAGCACATGGCATGACAGAAATGCCAGCTACAGTCACAAACTTGCCCCAACCAATTCTGCTTCCGATATAAACTGTGCGTCAGGCACAGAGCTGGCAGAAGGCGGTTTCATAGGAAAATGGCAACAAGGACAGCAGAATTTTATTTCTGAAGCAAATCTCTATTTCCTCCTGTCTTTGTCTAGAGCTCTTTCCAAAGCCAAAGAATTCGCACAGTATGAAAGAAAAACTCCAGTTTTTCTGCCTCAAAATCTAAGGAATGTGCTGCAAGCTGCAAAACTGCAAGTGAGCAGAAACGGTGGAAGGAGTCTCTGTTTCTGTGGAGACCCAGGCACAGGGTCTCCTGTGCCTGGGTCTCCACAGAAACAGAGACTCCTTAACAATAACATTTGGTTGCTGAAAAGACACCTCCTGACATGCTATGTGTAATCCTCCCAAAACATGCATACAACATGACCCTGGCACCTAGTTGGGACTGCAGAGTCTTCCAAGCTTATCCTTATGGGTATTTGATACTTAGCTGAGGATTCCTTTCTAGCTGTAGATTTGTCAGCAGGGGCTCCTTTGTCCTTTCTGAGAGCCCCAACTAACACAGGCACAGCAGATACAGGGTATCTGTTCAGACAGGGTATCTGTTCAGGCTGGCTGAATTCCAACCACTTCTTCCCACCGCTGGATTTTGTGGATCAAGCCCTCAGTAGCACCGGACACTGCCAGCAGCACACTGAGCAGTGCAGGTATGCTCCAGAGCTACTGCCTATGAATCGCTGCTATGGAAACTACCATACCTTCCAAACCTATACTCAGGATGCATTTTCAAGCTTTCCCCCTCAAAGCAAAGACCAGAAGGACACTCAATTCAGAATATGAGCTGAAATTCAGAGATAATCAATCAAGTTCAAAATAAGTACAAGGCACAAATGGATCTACTTGCACCTTAATGTGATTCACGGAAGCAGCTGGCAGAAAAAAAATAAATCCAGAGGTCATCCTTTTGCCCATGGATTTCAGAGGAAGGAACTGTGGTATTTATCTTCTATCTTAGTTCTGAAATTCATCTGCTATGCACTTTTGAGCATACCTAAAATTTCCACACTTTCCTTTTCTCAAATAAAAAATAATAGATATTACCTATCATCTGGCCCACTGATCAGGTTGGATTTATTTTTCTTGAAGAACTTGATATCCTTTGGGATAAGGTGCTGTACAGGTGAAAACTATTACTACTCTATTCTTGTAATAGCTCCAGGATAGCCCAGGGAGTCAAACAGCAAGGCTGTCCCACTAAACACGAAAACAGCTTTACAAGAAGTAAAATTTAAAATAATAAAATCTGGACATTCAGGAGAATTAAATAAGAGACCAGCTTGTAGTTTTCAAGTGCAGTCATCTGAGTCAGCTCTCTAAGGAGTGCCAAGGGCTAAATTCATCCCTGAGCTATGCTGGCTTCTGCCAATGTAAACCAGGACACGCGGCCTCTGCCAGCAAAGCAGGGAGAGGCAGCAGCAGTGGAAAGCACCCACTGCCTTCCTCTTTGTTGGGGGTCTAAATGCAGTGGCAGCAGCACTAGGAGAGGCCTGGCAAGGCAGGTTCACAGCTGTGGCAGCCCGAGGTGTCATGGTGTGCACGTGGGAACATCTTTTACTCTGGGCTCTGTTACAGAGGTTTAAGGAGATTTTAAGGCTGTCTTTGGCAGAGCCTACTGTAACCAAACCTCTTGCAAATCAAGGCAGGGGCTTATAAGGGAAGTGTCACTGACACAAAGAAGAGTAAACCCTTGAGAGGAATGGGATTTTGTCCATCTTCAGATTCCTCTGTGCAGTTTGTATCAGTGGACAAGTTTGCCAGCCTGTGTTGCATAACACAACTTCATGTACAGTGAGATTGAGTCTGTGATTTAACTGGGAAACAGCTGTGTGACTCAGATGTTTTAAGGGAAAGGCAGAATACTGTGTACAGAAAACTGTCCTCATTCCCCCATGAACAAAGAGTGGCAAAAACACAGGCACCTCCACTATGCCAGCTGCAGTGTAGCAGTCCTCACTTGGCAAGATATAAAAAAGAAGATTAACAAGTATAATAGCATTTTACTGTGCTCCTTAGAGTGAAAAATCATTTGTATGTTACCACTACTGATGGTCCAAAACCACAATGCTGAAACTAAACAGAGAATACAGATTTGAACCTTCATCCAAACCCCACCCTCAGTTCTTTGTTAGATCCAAGACTGGAAGGTACCTATTTTCTCTCTTCTAAGAGGCTGGTGTTTTGCAAGGCCCCAAATTCATATGCTTCACAGCTGAAAACCTTGAGAGAATCTCAATTTTGATAGCCACAAACCAGACTTGCCAACCTAACTGGTAAGCCCCAAACTAAGCCTCAACCCAAAGCATGCACCACTGCCCAGTCTCCCCCAGGCTGGAGCTCTGCCAGCAGATGAGGTCAGATGCTGCCCAGCTATACCTCACATTATGAGGATGGCTCCAAGTATAATCCAGGGGAATACACAAAGATTTGGCTTTCTGTAAAGGCTAAGTTGTGACTGAGTGTCTCATCTTGGTCCCCGTTGGAGCAGAGCCCAAAACCACCACACGCTTTGGCACTGTTTGTTGTACTTGGCAATCCTCGCTCAAGCTAGGTGGGTGCATTGGCAGCACTTGTGAGGAACCCCTCCTCTTTAATTGGTGGGAATGTACCTGTAAGGCTGAGCTGTGTTTGGTAAGGCTAAGTGTTCCCGCAAGGGAAAACGACTCGAGACAATGCAGTTGGTGTTTAGAGTAACAAGACAGAGGATGACTGAGGCACTCTTTCATGTTACCTGGAGGGCCCTGTTAAGCTCTTACTGCTTTCTGTTGTTTCACCAAGAAACTGTGTCCCTTGCTTTAGCTAAGGAGAAAGCTGATGAAATAGTGAGACAACCCGAAAGAGTTTTTCCCCAGTAATTGAGAGGGGCCTGGACAACAATTAGCTTCAGTCACTATTTTGTTCCATGTCAGAGGTTAAAAAAACACAAATACAGTTTTTGCCTTGAACTGTCTAAAGCAAAGAAATTAAAAGTTACAACTGCTGCTCTTTTTAATTTATTAAAATAATTTCTTACAAACTGCAACATTACATGAAAATTAAACTTTGTTCTACTTCCCGGCTGCCTAGCGCTTTGTTTTGGTTTTTTTATGTAACAAGAGCTGGTGACATTTCCTAAAGCTAGGCATACATTGCATGCATTGACTTGAGAGCTATTAATTCTACTTGTGCAGGATATAAGGGGTTTAAATGGTATTGTGATTTGGACATTAGTAGGAGTGTTTTCTCCAAGCTCCACACCTTTACATTACATGACAGAAGGCTGTATATCACTTCCTGCAAAAAATTAAAGATGTCCAGAAGTACATGACCTCTACTGTCTATTCTAATGGAGGCTCAGACACCTCAAGACTGAAATTATTACAGAAGCAGATAGCTCAAAAATCATCTCTTGTATTCTATTCAGTAGAGGGCAGTGGCAGATAGAAGCCAGACATGCATATGAACCTGTGTGAAGTCCTGTCTCCAAGCTGGTTGGCTGCCATGAATCTGATGGCAGCAAACACACCAGGCAGGCAGAAAGAAAATGGTGGATTCAGTGCTTTTGGTCACGATCCCTCACCCACTCTCTCCCATCTCCCCCCTACCCTCATCCTCCCTGCTTTTTTTTCCTTCTGCAATGAGTGTTATCATCAAGGCCAAATGCCTTCTACAAGGTGTTCCCCCTGAAAAGCCGGCAGGAAATAAAAATGCTCAGAACCTTATGGGATCAAGTTCTTAATGGCTCTAAATGAGAGTAAAATAAACATATGCACATGTGCATGCATGCACACACACACCCAGCACCTATTTGTCAGACCTTTTTACCAGACAAGGAGATCACAAGCTGGAAAAAGACTGTTTCCAAGTGGCAAAGGCACTCAGAGACATGGGGGAGTAAGTTTTAGCACAGCCCCAGCACTTAGCAAATTAATCAATTCATTGTTATGGTTACAATTAAATACAAGTGCCAAGAAATAAGGCAAGAATATTACATTTTGCTCCATTACCTCACATTTACACATTCACAAACACTCATTTCTCAGCCTGTGCAAATGAGTAAGAAAAGCATACATTCATTGTTGATAGCATGTAGTGCTGGATATCTAAATTTACACACATGACTATATATGAAAAACTGTATATATCCCAACTTTCCTAATCTAAAATACCTTACCTTGACAATCTTAAAGCATACAAGGAAAGAAGGAAAGCCTCGTTGTATAACAGAGATTCCAAGTTTGAATGTAAGACCAAAAAAACAGAAGCCAGGTCAGGAACACTGGAAACAGGAATTCTTAAACAACTCTATTTGTCTTTAGAGAAAAAAGTGCAGTTCCACTTCTTTTATTACAGGTTGGAACAATTCTGCCACAATGGAGTATATCTATGACTTACTACAATTATCTCAAACAGAATTACTGTTGAATGAATGCAAGAAGCACAGTGCTTGTATGTCTTTACATTCTTGTGCAAGCTGCTAAATGCTGACTGGCAGGAAATACTGACTCATTAAAAAAATCCCCTGCACCATAACTTGTTGGGGGGAAAAAGGCAATTACTACAACATGGACAGACTGCCCTAAGTGCAGCATTTCTGAAGATCAGACAGTTTTACATGCCTGGCTGCAGAGTGGACAAGAGAGGCAAGTGGCACTCAGGTCAGACTGCCAAGTGCTGTCCTGTCAGGCTTTGCCTCAGCATGCCTGCACCTGCATCCCTTCCTGGGCTCCCTCTGGCCTACAGCCTTTGCAGAGACCTATCTGCAACTGCCAGCCTTTATAACTGCTGAATGACACTTCCTATCAGCAGCTACTTAATGAAAGAGGCTTTCCAAGACAAGGATCAAGTGTCAGCCAACTTTGTCCTTCTGTTCTGGAAAACCATAGAGGTTGAAATGACAGTCTCTTTAGCTGCCCTGCCACAGGACCCTACCACAGTGCTTTGAATGTGGCCCTGTTTCATCACTGGGCTGTTAACTCTTCAGCTGGAATGGATTTGCTGGGGGAAAGCTCAACAGCCTTTCCTCCCACCCCACAGCACTGCTGAGGGCACTGCTTGTGTTTGGGCTCCCTGGAAAAGTCACAGCTAAGGAGCTCTGCCAACCCATATCCAAATGATGGCCACATCTAGCTCTGCTCTTCAGAGCCCATCTCAATGCCTTCACCAACAGAGTTTATGAATCAGAAACATGTTTGGGAACGATCCCAAATGTGTAATGACTTCCAAAAAAAAAAAAAGGCAGGTTGTGCTTCACTATCCAAACAGTGAAGTACAGCTTTATTCTACTCTCATTTCAAGCACTCAATATTTTGAGCTAAATTTAGCTACAGAACTTTATTTGCATTGAGAAACAAACCCTGTATTTATTATGCTGGACGATGCCATTCTGCTTACATATGTACTTGTATATAAGCAATAACATCATTCACTTTTTATCTCCAACAGGCTTTGAAAGAAAGCAAAAAACCCAAAATGAACAAATGCACACTAGTGCAGTCTACTGAAGCATACACTGAAATAAAGTACCTATTACAGCAGTAAAGAGATAAAAAGGCATGAAAACCACACTGAACAGGTAAAATTAAACCTTTGGGTTTTAGCAAGGTATGACCAGAGCCCTGAAGAAACTTCTTGTTAGTGAGCTGGCAGGGTTTGAAGTATTATATATTTAGTTGATAGCTGGTATTCATTGCAATCATTTGATGATACATTAGAATCCTGGGCAATTTTAACTCCTCCATAAAAATATCTGTAAGGAAGCCTTTCAGGCTAACATTGACTCAGCTACTCGGTGACCACCTGCTTTGCTGTGGTAGCAGTAAACTGCAAAGTCCTGTACTTACAGAACACACTAAACACCAAAGTACTTTAAGCACAGAAACAACACACTCAGCAACTATTTATTTGCTACCTTGTCTCTCTGGGAAAAGCCCTGCAACTTTCTCATAGCCTGCCTAGCAAAAGTCCAGCATGGATTTCCTCCTACATGACACATGGGAACCTACTGCTTTCTCAGGAAGATCCATAACTTGTAATCTTCACCCAGATTTGTACATCCAGACATGGGCTGGGGCTTGGCAGTGGTCAGTATGAAAAATGCTCCCACACACCTAACCTCAGGGGGAAAATTCATAGAGAATCCAGCCCATGTAGCCAGCAGAGGCAAAGCACAGCTGTCTGCAACCATCCGACCGGCTCAGCCTTGGTCATCTTGATCTTTTTAATGACCCCGCGTATCAGCGGAACACAGGCATCTGTTCAAAAGAACCTCGCAGCTCCTGACAGAGCAGAGCACACATCAAAGCCGAGTGGGTCAGGTTCTGCTCCCACGAGATACATTAATTCAGAATAACTCAAATGAAATCAACAGAATTACCCATCATTAACACTACAGTAACCAATAACTACATTTGCATTGTTGTCTTTGCACTGTAACTTACACAGATGTGTTAGTTTTTTTTAGCTAATTCAAATTAGCTACATGCTTTTTAGCCTAAGTATTTTTCATTTTCTTCTGGCAAAATTAAGGGTAGTTTCTAAAGAAGACAAGAGACTGACGATATTTCTGTAAGAACTTTTTGTTGCTGGCAATACTGAAATGGCAGCAAATGCAACAGATCTGTAACACATCTCAGGGTACAAAGAGTTAATCTCCTTTCTTACAGATCATCTGTATCAGTCCAGATGCTTGGTTGGAAGGAAATATAACCCAAGTGCCTGGTCTAGTACAGCAGACTAAAGAATAAAAATATTTTTATGTTCTGTGCTTGTAAAATATTCTATTTGCTGTGTAGTACCAGTTATGTTTAGAACCTTCCTTCAAAGATTTTCTTCTCATATTGAGAAAAATAGATCCATACACTCCTTGTTAAAAAACACCTCTGCCTAAATGTCTGACCTCTACTGTGAAAACTGATCCTTTGGTGTTGGTCTGCATCTTTACTGTGCTTTCAAACTTAAATGTTAAAATAAAACCAAGACAATGGAAATCACAGTAAAGTGCCACTTAAAGTCAATGTAAAGTTTATAATCCTATGCAGTCCATTCTTCTATTATGCTGATGACAAGTTAATTTGGCTGATAAAAGGGAAACAAAAGCAAGGAAGTAATCCTGTTTTACAGAATATTATTCAAACAATAATAACTTCCTTTGCATAACACTTCTTTCATTCCATCATTACTGCTATTATTACTACTATCTTGAGCTATGACAGATTGTGAAGGGTCAGAGATAATTTTTATCAATCAGCCTCCCTTTGTCTTTGGCAGGTTTAATCATGTCACTTGGAATGTAGCATGAGGGGCCTGATGAAATTGGAAAAGCATGTGAAGATAAAAATCACTCTCAGATGAATTCAGACACTTCCTGCCACTCTGCAGATGCCACAGTGCTGCAAGCCACCCTCCCAGGAGAGATGATTCACCTGGAAGGAGGGCCAGGCTCTGCCAGATGTGTAGGAGGCTGCCTGAGACCCACATGCTAACACTGTCTCAATTGTATGAAGCATATGCTTTCAGTCAAGGGTGAAAAATGCAGGCACCAGCACATGCCAAAAGTCTTTCAAGCATGGCCCACCAGTCAGCCTGAAGCTTAATGCACTGATCCATCGAGTCAGCAGATGTGTGTCACCACAGTACAAGTTGAAGCTGGTTAAAGCTATAAAAGAGTGAAGTGACCTAATCCAGACATTCAAATCTCACAAAGAAAACCATATTGTTGTCACTTTGGGGGCCTTAATGTGGGACTTCAGGCACAAACACTGAAAGACTTCTTGGAGTAAAAAGGTATGTTGCTGCAAAAACATAAATCCCAACCCTAAGCTACACTTGTACTGATTTCAAGTTGATTTGATAAAAGCATAGCACAGCTTTCCTTTTTAGTACTGCACATACAAAAAAGAACATCTGCAGAATTTTATTGCTAGAGCTATAAATGCTCCTTATCCGCTTGGTTTGAGGCAGAAGTCCAAAAATACCTTGATAGAAAGTTTATTTGCAGAGTACCACGACGTACTTGGTAGAGCCAGTGAGTTATACAGCATATTCTTCCACTCCTGGCTAAGTGCTGTCCGTGTCAGCGAGGAGTCCAGCTGTAGAACCTGGCTCCATAATGCCTGGGAAGCCCTCCCTCCTTTCCATTTAATAATCATTTAGTGGGTACAGTATTTCCCGACACACTCAAAGTCAAAGCACACTTTACAAAAATATTCACCTTGTTCACATGCAGAATGATTTGTTTAAAGAAACCAGATCTCCTTAGCACTCAGAGATCAACCCAACACTGCATGTGTGCAAACCCACTTCACTGTCAACACAGTTGCTTCAAACAGCTTGTTCAGAGGTGGGTGATAAGATGTAGTTCTCACTGGGCAAACACAATTAGGCAAAGATTTTTCTTCAAGTCTTTTCTGTCTATCAACTGCAATCCAGTCTACAGATCTTTCTTAAGTATTCCTGTCTGTAACAGCCAGGTCTCTGGAAGAATACTGATGTTTCACAATGACCTCATTGTGCTTTGACACAGCTTTCCTGAGCTGTGGCCTGTGGCAAACACACACCTGCTCTATTTATGCCCAAGAGGCCAAAAAAAAAACCAGCCCAACTTCAAATAATATTCAAGTTCAAACAACAAGCAGGGTTCTTCTGCCTTAAGAAAAGTCCATCTTGCAATCCACTTTGCAAAACATGATAGCTGGTCATTTAAAAGTTAACTCTTAGGAGCCACTATAGATAAGAGCTATGAAAACTCATATTTGCTTAAAGGGGGAAAACACCCACAGTGCATCTGAAGTTTTGTCATGTCCCCCCCATTTCTCCATTTACAAGTGTTGATTATTACCACTGATTCATAGCAAGGGCTTCCCATAACCTAAGATCAGGACTAAGCCTGAGACTGCACCAGGAATCAAACACGTGCATCACAAAAACAAGGTCACAACACCAAAATCTATGTAAGCACAGGATGAAAGGCAACAAGAGACACAGGACACAGATGGCAGTGCCAGGAACAGAAGTAAAAAGCAAAAAAAGAAAAATGAACATAAATACACACACATATACTTGTGCTCCCTGTATTGATCCTATCCAGATAATGAAGAATGTTTTAAATGATGTTCATAAAAAAGGTTTTTAATTAATTGGGCTGGGGTTTGGGGTTCTTTCAGTTTTCTGATTTTTTTCATTGCCGTGCTCACCTGGAAGTTATACTGGGCTAAAAAAGACTCCTGGCAACTACCCTTACACCAAATACCTTCTGCATGTCAGCTTTGCAATACTTTGCATCATCTATAGCCTTCATTAGCAAATTTGCCCTTTCACCTCAATAGCACCCATCCGACATTTCCACAGCTTCAGAGGCTTTTTTCCCTCCACCAAAGCATGTTCTGGAGTGGTTTCAGGGCAAATTCTTTGATTCTGGTGCTGGAACATTAGTGAGAAAAAAAAAGTAAAACTAGGAGAGAACAGTTGAATGTTCCAAGAAAAAATGAATAAGACAAAAGTAAAGCTCCAGAACTATGGTTTTTCACAACTCCTTTTCTGACTTCTTTTGTGAAAAAATTGCTGAATGCTGGTTTCCCTACTCAAAAAGCTTTTATTCCTTAGAGGAATAAATGTGCTGTGACTCCTATGGAGGAGTAGCTAGAGACTAATAGAGGAATGAAAGCGAAGGGTGCTCAAGTCATCCCTGGTGGTGCTTCAAGGTTTTGTCTTTGGCTGTTGCGGTAAGACTAGACTCCACAGGAGCCAAAATAACAATATCAGTACTTGTGCAACCTAACAAAAGTGTAAACAGAGGAAGGAAAAGACAGCAGTGAAACAACAGAACACAAAGAAATAGCAGCTATCAAGCTGAATTTGCTTTTAGTCTAAGACAAACTGTACTTCTACACTACCTAAATACCATTGAAAGCTCACATGATAGCATTTGTTTTCATGGTTTATATAAAACCATACATGCTGCCTCATATAAAGCATATAAAACCATATTAAAACCTCATATAAGTCCATATTAAAAAACCCACATAAAACCATATAAAGCCATGTAAAACCATATGCTACTTTCAGTATTAGCTAGGGTAAAATTAACTTATTATTAATTCATAATATATTCATAGTTTTTCTCTACTATGTGCTGTCAAAGCATTCACTGCTCATTTCTTTTTTGGGGCTAAAATAGAGAGAATAAACTAGAGCTCTTCAGGCTTTACCACTTCTTCCTCCCCAAGTGAGTGAGCACCACAGTACTGCTATGACCCTGCTATCAGCTCATGCTTCTGAAGAGCTTAAGAATGAAATTCTGCAGAACAACAAAAGTGTATTGATTGAGAGATTTTCATGCTTTTTTTTCCCCAAAAACGACTGTAATTAAAGAGTTAAGCCACTGTATGTGTGGGCGAACCACTTTTTGTAATTGCTATCTACCTACAGATCTTGAGAGAGATGTTGATCTTCTGAAATGAAGGGTGCAGGCGCAAGTCTTTTTAAACCAATAAAAATACCAACATTTAAGTGGGGTTTTTTTGCCATAGATCCTTTGTATGCAAATCACTCATATCAGATAGATAGAAAATTAAAGACTTCTCCTTGAACAAAGCATTGTCATTTGAACTTGGGAAAATACATGGCTGCCAAAAGAAATCTAAACTGTATTTGACAAAGTTCTTCACTGTCCCATCACAATTTCACTATATGATTTTTATTTGCAATGTACACATATTAATATAAAATAAAAATTATGGCTACAATTTTTCTGCTTCTTCAGAATAAGCCATTCTGTAGCACTCTGTATGTTCTACCCACCACCAAAATCCTCTAACTCTGCAGTGCAAGAAATCTTTCTCCATCCATCAGAAAAAAAAGTCCTTTCAAAACTTGTCTCTCTTGCACTTCAGTCAAAACCTGGTGATGTGTGTACACAACTCCACATTATTTTAGAGAGCTCTGAAATATTCCACATAAATATTTTCAAGGGCCTGTCCTACTCATGGATGCAAAACAGTATTTCTACATGGCAATGGGACAGAGGTAGAAAGAGATTAAAGACTGAAATTAGACCCAACTGCCGCCAGTGTTGGGACCTCTCAGTGCTCTGTTTTCCAGAGCTTTCCTTCTGTAATGCCACATTCAATACAACTTTAGTGTAATACATACACACTTCACAGCTTACATTCAGTGTGACCACAGAGTTTCCTGGTTTTGGGCTTGATCCTCCCAAATGTTTTCTTCCATGAATAACCTCTGCTCACAAAAGGTGTATCATGGAGCTCTGCACTCACATAGGAGCAAAACTTCTGAGGATGAAATTAGAGCACAAGTGTCAAGCAAACAGCTGGTGGGATTACTCCTGCGAGATAGCTCCTGGCCCATGGACTCCACATAAACGTTGACTCATATCAAAAGTTCATAGCAGTGCATGGGGCAGAGTGCTGACTCACACAGCAAGATTTCACAGAACTCTGCAGACCTTTCTGCAGGTACCAGTTGAAGCCTGGAAGCGGTAAAGTCACATTTGCATTGAGTCTTCCTCCTAGAGTTTAAGCCAGGACAAAGCTATGCAAGGGTAGCTATGCCACTTCCCCAAAGCAAATCAGCCCCAAACTGGTTCAGGCAGTGCCAAATATCAAGGAGCAGTATATTGGTATTCAAATTAAGATTTTATCTATATATAACTGTGCAGAATTTTGTAACTTTGCTGTAAGTGGTCCTTCTACACGCCAGAACACAAAGTAGATTTGGCATCTTTGGATATAGACTGGTGCCTGCAGCTTGCAATTCCAGAGTTTGCTTTGAAGCTTCAGCTTTTTCCCTTGCAGTGGTTTGACAATGGTCATGATTCAGCATATTCAACATGCTCAGATGAAGATGGCTTTCCCTTTATCGTTTGGAATGGAAGGGAAACAAAAAGGACTTTTTATAGCCTTCTGTCACATTAATGGGCCAGTTAAGATTTTACAGCCCTTGCACTCTTCTGAGGATTCCTTCCTTGCACCCCAAGAGGAGTGCTACAATCAGATATAAATACATCTAATTTTTCATCCCACCAGAACTACAAAAGTAGACAGAAGATGGAGCAACACTTGTGCTTCCCAGGAATGTCAGACAGTATTCAAACAACACTCAGCAGAACCACCCTGAGGTGCTTTGCTCCATATTGTTCCCAGCGCCAGACAGGCCCCCAAATTAACTGTGATCCATTATTTCATTGAACGTGACCATGAGGTCAGTGGGAGTTGTCAGGACCAGCCTTCCTACATTTGTGGAAGGAAATATTTCCTTTTCTTTAATACTTCTTACCTATCCTACCTGTATACGTAACATCTGTAACAGGTTCAATTAATTAATTAGAGTATTTCTTTTAAAACCCACATTAACTCACTGACTGGAATCTACTGATTTTCCAAATACTTTACATGTTACTCCTTAGATTTTAGTGTGTGTTAATGTTTAGACTTTTTTATTCCTGCACAACGATCTGGACGTGCTTTGTAGTTTTCTGACAATAATTCACTCCACATAGGGCACACTCTCTCAGAGTGTGATTAATGACAACTTGATTTGTGTGCAAATAGTCTAGTACAGACTATTGGATTCTTTCACTTCCAACAGTCACAACTGCAAAGAAGACAAACATATTGCATATTTCAGAAAGGACCATTTACAACATAAATTGCATTAACTCCTATGAAAGAAGCTGTGACTTCACAGGGTTATTTTAGGGGAACCTTCTATACTTTTGAATGCTAGGGCTGCACTTAGGCCCAATATATATTTTAGTATTTCTAATAAATTATTTTCCTCCTTATGTACATACTGCTCCCTCAAAATGTCAAAATTGCATTGTAGGCAACAAGAATTGTCCTGCTGCCTTAGACATGCTCTTGTAACTAGAAAGAATCTGTGGAAGGAAACAACTCAGGGAGCAGATAATGGTTTGGGGGCTTTTACAGTGGCCTTAGGGATCAGTGTTTCAGTTTGACTTGCATTTCACTTGAGCCTTTGCAGTGTCCTTCATGACCCAAGTGCAAACTGAGTCCTCACAGTTATGCTGTCCCACAGCCAAGCAAGCTATCTCAGCTTTGAGAGAAAAGTCATTTTTTCCTCACATACATGATGAGGTACAAGTTTTGAAGTCAAAGCATTATTAGAGAGATGCCAAAATTGACTTCACTCCCTGCTGAATGCCGACCCTCCAGGTACATTCAGCAACTGCTATAACTAAATGCAACTGGCCACAGTTGGCATGCCCTGATCCTACATTTGTTCAAACAGATATTCCACGTAGACTGATGCCAGAACTCACGCACGTTCCAACAGTGAAGGCTGTGAAACATCAGCTGTGACAGCTGGCTTTAAAATAAAAACTGTCCAATGAAATATATGAAAACATAAACAACAGGACTCTTGTTAGCCCAGGGAATTCAGTCATTTTCTCAAGACTAGTTTTAAGTTTACTACATTTATCAAATGTATGCCTTTAATGCATACATTGTTCCACCTCCTTACTTAAAAAGTGAACAGCTGAGTAAAAAATGAGGAGCACCTTCTGTGCAGAGAAATAAAAGATAGCATCTCTCAGCTTCCTCATTACTTTAACCACTACAGAAAGCAAGTAAGAGGTCATCAGAATGCTGTGGCAGTGCCCCGTTTTTTTGAATGTTGCAAATTCAGAATCAGTATCTTCAAGGTCAAAGTGTTTGCTGTTTTTTGGCTTTTCTCACACATAAGAGAAATCAACCTTGCACAAACCAGAGAAACTACAAGACATGCAGTCATCTGCAATTTTAGAACTACGAGACACTAAGACAGCAATTGAGAGGTGCAATTTCTAGAAACAGATCACCTGCAGACAACCTAGAGTGCAACTGCTCCTCTGATGCAGGAGGATCCACAGGTCCAGTTCTTTCACTCTAGAAACCTCTTCTATTTACTAATCAGAAGGAGACAGATTGAAAGTTCCTGCCAGAGCAATGATGACTACAGTTAGGAAACCCATGACACTGCTTCAAGGCTCTTTAGGAAAAGAGCTCCAGTTTTCCAAGGATCTCATTTCAGCCTGTGACAATGGATCACGTCCTTCCAGGGAATACCTACACACCATTCATTAATTTTGAAGTACCTTCATTGGTATTTAATAATTCAGAATCACTTTAAAAGTACAGCTCTAATTTCCATTAGATGCCAAAATTACTTTAAAATTTTTCTCTGTAACATAATATTTCCTGTGCACCTTGTAAACCATTGAGTGCTGTAAAAATCCCCAAACATGCTCTTTCCCTTGGGGTGTAAAAGACCAAAGGAAAAAACCCAAATACCCTTTCCTCTTAGAATTAATAATAATTGCAAAAAGACACGCTTAGGCTTATGAAGAACAGTAGATTCAAGGGATAATTTTATATAAATTACAGTCTTTTAATGATTATTTTTGTCTAAAGGTGGAGCTCCTCCAGCAAGGAGGATTCATTAAAGGAATCAGGTGATCATTAAAGGAAGAATTGAGAGAAAACTCTGCATAACCACTTTTTCTGTCTTATAAGCCCCGTTAGTACTCATTTTTCCAGTCATGAAATGTCTATTTGATCTTTTTTTCATGTGATATGCAAGAGTGCTTTTTCTTGCCTTACAGCACCATTCTAAATAAACCACCAAGCACTATTTGATTTTTCACCTTAAATAAGACACATCTGCATCTCAGACTTTTTCAGCCCTACAAAAAAACCTCATTACACAGTATCCTGCTAAAGTAGATCCAAAGAAATAGTCATTATCTCCTGTCTTGTCCCATGTCAGTTATTGCTACTTCCCTACTGTCATCTCCTTCATTTACATCCTGAAAACAAATATCTAGTTCAGGAGTCTTTTTTTTTTTTAATAGGGAATCCTGAGAGAAAATTTAATGAGGAATCTAAAAGGAAAACCCATTGCCTGTGAGTTTTAGTAAGGCTAAGTCACACAAGCTCAGGTTGAAGCATATATATGGTTTAGATTTTTGGAAGGAAACAAATCCATTATGTCCTAGGAAGCAGTTTACTGAATTAATTGATCCAAAATGATGATCTCCTCATTAAGTATTAAAATTTCTTCAAATATAAATCTTATTAGATTGCAAGCTCTGTTTTGTATAGTCAAGTATTACACCAGTATCTGTAGGTACAATAGTCTACTGGAAAATATACAGGTTATAGTTAGAAAGATACAGGTTATGGTTCCTTCCCAGAGGAAATGCACCTGCAGTGCTGCCTGTACTAGGGGTAAGAATAGGGTAAATGCTCAGGGTTAGCTTATCCACTCAATAGGCTTGAGGGCAAATGTTTCCTGTTGGGTCCGAGCCTACAACAGGTTATTTTCACTGGCAAAGAGAACTGCTCTGGATCTGTTGTAAGAGGGACTGAGGCAGGCTGGGGCTGAGCTGCCCTTCCCTTTCAGGTGCTAAAGTCACCTGGAAAGGCACCTAGAGCAGAGGATGGATGCAATATTGCCTGAGGATTACTGCAGCCCACAGAAAGCCCTGTGTGAGGCACCCAGGTGGTAAGAGAGCTTTCTAGAGAGTCCCCTTCTACAGCTGCAAAAGATTTAGTCCACATCTGAAAAGCTTTCACTGCAATAAAGCATGGAATACAGCAATTCCTATCCCTGATTTACATCAATACAGCTTTGATGACAATGGAGATACTTGGGCTTCAAAACTGAGTGCTTTGACACAGGACCTCTACGAGAAGGACTAAGATGGATTTTATGTATATTTTATGCTCTACTGTACAGCACATTCACTAAACAGTTCACTTAGAAAACCTAGTTCAAAAAAGGCTTTTCTAACTTTGTAGTACCAATTACCCCATAAAAATGCACTTATGAGAGATGTTACAAACTGTAATAATTTTTAGACAATATTTGTTAATATGCATTTTAGAGTAGCCAATATTTTTATAAATATTTAAATTACATCAGACATCACACAGTCTTTATATTTTATGCCTTAAACTGCACAGCCATGGAATGCTTTTGTCATTGTTACAGCAGAGTGAGTCTGGTATTTCAGATCAAACATGGTATGTAGTCCAGATGTGTTAGCTGTCACTCTGTGAGTAAACATGTCTGATGGACAGTGTGTTAACAACAGATTATTACTCATGATGTTGCATGATGGTTACAAAAAGTTAGCCTGAGTGTCAGAGATAACACCAGTGAGAACTGCTGGTGGAAGTGATGCAGACTGGTATGTTTACAGTCATTTTTGTCATGTGCATCCCCCCTTTACTCTTCAAGGGAGAACCAAATATGGTTTGAACAATTCCCTACGGGGACTCTGGGGAAATACAGAGCTATTTGATCTGAGGGGCAGGACTCTTACTGCATAACTATCAAGAATGTTAAGCAATGCAATATAAAATTCATAATTGTACAATTAAACTGTTAAATACATGCAGGTTTGTCTGAAGTGCTAAGCACATAAATTTCTATGGTCATTTATGTGCCCTTTTAAGAGGATACTTGCACGGTGTCTTAGATTAACAGATGTTAAATGACAAAATGTTTATCAGCCCCTACAACAAAAGTAGTACAAGCAATAGTATCTGCAATTTAAGTTTCTCTTCGCACAGGCAGACCTCAGTCTGGGTCAGAAGAGACTCCTCCAAGACAGGGTCACCATTTATCTTCTAAAACACTCACCCTTCTGTCACAGGAGAAGGGGCATCCAACTGCTAACACAGTATTGTGCCTTTGTGTCTCTGGCACATCTCTGGAAAAACAGGATGGAGGGTTGGGACACAGCCTGGAGAGCTGCAAATCCAGCAGCTGTGCAGTGGGCACCTTCTGCAGTGCCCTTACAGCCCAAACACAGCCAGCCCAGCTGGACCTGTGCTGGCTTCACGTGGGGCCAGGCTGGGGCTATCTGCACCTTCTCCTCACGTAGAGCCAGGGGCAGCAGAAGCTTTGCTGGCAGGGGCAAAGAAGGTTTATAGTGATAGAAGTGAAAGGCAAAGTTCAGTAGCCCTGGAAAAGTGTGAAAAGTGTTTTTTCTAGTCTGGTTAGACCTCAGCTAATTGAGAACTGTTAGCAGAGAGCCCTAAATTGTCCACACAGTCATGACTTCTGGCTGTTGAGCTGAACACAAGCCATTTCAAAGTACTTTTTCATCCTCCCACTTGTTAAGATATGACTGTTTTGATACTCTGCTCCACTTGTCACTCCTGACAACTGAAAGTAACAGGCAGTATCTAATGTGCAATTATGTGCCTGCCAAGGACCTGGAGTCCCAAGGCTAGATGTGTTACACCACAGAGAATTAAAGGTGATTATATAAAGAATTGCACATTCATATGCTAACAAGAATTATGAGACATGCATGAGAAGATGACACTGGTCTATTCTCCTCACCCAAATCTGTCACTATACAATGCAAAATGTGACTGGCAGGATATCATGTCCTTGGGACCACCCAGCAGCTCAGGTCCCTTAGGTCTGATGTAAGATTACAGAGCATCTTTATTTTTCTTCAACAATTCACAGAAGGGATAAGTTGTGCATGAAATGTGGTTAAGAAAGCAGCTCCTTTTTTTTTTTTTTCTGAAAAGATGTTTCCTAGTACAAAATGTGACTGGAAATTTCAAGACACTTTCAGCATTATTGTACACAAAAAAAAAGCCCTCAAAACATATTAAAATACTCAGCTATTTCACCTGAGAAAACACAGATTCCCTACACATTACACACTTTCAAAATTTATCATGCTATTCTGTCACCTCAGGCTAATCTACACAGTATCACTGCTTCCAACTGAATCACACTGCCTTATGCCAATTGTAGATGGTCCATCCTCAATGCAACAAATTGTAACTTTCAGATTTCTCTAAAATTGCAGAAAACTGCAGGAAGCATAAAGTCCACTGCCTAACATACTAGGGCTTAATTTTATTTTTAAAAATGGCAGCAATATATGCTTTTAGTTGTGGAGGTGTGCCAGTAGTGCTACAATTAGGGTTGTGCTGTCACTTCAATTATAAACCTGAGTTTCTGAGGGTTTACAAAAACTCCAGATTAAACAGAAAAGCTTGCTTCAGGCTGAAATGTTTTGTATAAGATCTCAGCCAGGGGATAACTTGTTTCCAGCATTCTGAAAAAATTAATCAGGTGCTTTAAATGTTAGAATTTAAATGTGCTTAAAGAAGCAAAACACTAAAAAAGAACATTTAGTCATGAATTCTCAGTGCAGAGCAAGTTGCTTCCCAGTTCCTATCAGAAATCTACACAGAACAATGTCTGCAGATTGGGCAAGTAGAGAAGATGAATGCAGAGAATGAAATCTCAAATGTTAGGGGGTGTTTTTGTACTGCTCAGGATTTTTCTTTTTTTTTTTTTTTAGCAATCAACAAGCAACTGGGATTAGCTTGATCAAAAAGAGACTGATCTATGCAATTTTAAGGATGGAGGAAAAACCACCTTTTAGAAATGAAAAGTAGGACAAGGACCACAAGGACAACACAGGCTTCCCTCAGTGAATGAGGGATGAGGCACAGGTGTGACAGTTTTCACACGTGCACACTGTATTCCACACAACTGGCAGCGAGTGTCAACACTCCTCAGACTAAGCCTAAACCAAAAATAATGTAGTGGAAGATGCACAGGGCTGAGTGTGGGCTGCAAAATTCAAGTGAGCAGGCAGATTTATGGTGACAAGATTATCTTGCCATGGCTATCTGAAAATGCTGTATCTGTGTAATGCAGTTCTTTAAAGCCATCCCTGTTAAATTTGCATCCCTGCTCCTGACTGCAGTGAGGGCACACTGTCTCAGGCTGAAGGCCATTAGTTAAACACAAATGGTATCACACATTGCACAGTTGTGGTTTCCCCATGATGCATTTGCTCTCTTCTACAAACACCTCTTACAGAGAAGGGATATCTTTTGCCCTGAAAATTTATTCCTTGATCTGTCATGCTGGCAGGCTGGTGACACTGACACCTCTTTGCTATTCAAGTACTATAAAACACATTCATGCAATACAAACAGACCCTTGTTTCTGCATCTCCTGCAGTTTAGAAAGTTCCAGGTCCCACACATTCATTTTTGCCAAATTGGCAGTTGCTAGGAAGCAAAAGAAAAATGCTGGCAATGGTTCTGTGGAACTGGGGAACATGCAGGGAGTTTTCCTGCAGCACAGGAAAACAGACAGGAATTCTCAAGTGACTTCTCATGCTTGAGACATCCAGGGATGTCTACTAACAAGAACAGCAAAGTAACTTCAAGGGATGATGGGAATGAGCTAAACAATAATCATGCAGCTTCTGTAATGAATTTAAATTGGACACTTGGATTTACTTACCTACTGTAGTTGAAGTGTCTGTAGAGGCAGAGAAGTTACTTAAATACTAATAGCTTGCACATCTACACTGCACAGCAGAAACAAGTTTTTAAATAGAAAATAGTCAGTCTGAGCAGAAATACAAAGAGAAATTGCAACTAATACCTTTAATAAAAGACTCCCTTAATACATGAGAAACAGTTAAAACCGTTCAGAAAATAAAGTAACACTACAGCTGCTACACTAACAGTAACTTCTCTTTTTACAGAGTGTAAAGTGGGACCAAGAAGAGACTGTTAGAAACCTGCAAGGTTAAAGGTATACCAATAAATGGAAAGGTCAAAAACCTATTTTTACAGAGCATCATGCCTAGCTATTTATTGCTTTGTACTTTTGGGAGAGGGGGTTGTGAAAAAAAATAAAAATTTGATACCAAGACACAAGATCAAGCAACTGTATCGACTGCTTTTCCGAAATATTCTTCTCAACAATAATGAAAAATTGCATGGGCAACTGCACTGGGGAGCAAATGAAGTGCAATGGGTTTCTGTCCATTAGAGCTCATTGCAGTGTATCACAGAGGTGAATTCTTGTAATTTAAAATATATGGCTTAAATACTGAAAAAAATATTCCAAGTTCTCATTACATATGCTGTACATAATACACTTTTATCTTTGATCAGACCATAGAGTAATTGATTATACCCAGCCCTCTACCAGCAAGAGCCTCATTCCAGCTGCTTGATTCTTGCAAGAAGGTCCATCAGGGCTCTCAAGAGCAACCATAAGCTTCACACTCTGCAACAGCTGAGATTTTGCTCAGGGTGTTTAAGGTCTGCAGAATTATTTTTTCCCCCGCTCCACTTCCTCCACAGTGCTCATTTATAGTAAAATAGGGAAAATGCTGTTGGCAAGAAGATATAAGAATGATTTCCTTCTCTTGCTACTTTGATGATTCCCCTTAGGGAACACAGAACAAAGAAAATCAACATTGGCGGTAGCGGGAAGATCCAAAAGTCTTTTAGGGCAAAGGACACAGGTTGTGAAACAGCTCCCTTCCTCTGGATCTGTTCAATAGAATCCAATTGTCAACTCCATGCACCTCCTTTTATGTTGCTACAGTGCCTGATGTCTCATGCAACAACCTCTACTTCTGACAGACAACACAAGAGAAAATAAAGAACACCCCCCACCCCACCCCCACAAACAGAGTTAATTACAGAATTTGGGAATTTTCTTCCTTCAACAAACACCAATATTTTCTTAAATTCGGGGATGTTTGTAGAAATTCACAAAGAATTGGTCTCTCTAGTGAAACTTTACATTTTAACACCAAATATTCTTCTTAATCCAGGCTTAAGTATATACAAGTAACACAGGTCATTTTGCAAAAAGCAGCAAATATCTGAGGTGCACATTGTTTTCTTGTTAGTTCTTGACTAGAAGACACTGCCTAACACAAAACACATGGCAAGCTCATCAGGAAAGAGTGATTCATGGCACCTCCAATCTCAGTTCTGTATTTGCCACACTTCAGGAAATCTAAAGCCTGGAAGGTGAGGAAGACTGCCTGCTGGACTTTCAGCTCTGTGACCTGTATATAGAAATACTGTACCACAGCTGACTTCTGAAACCTGTGATTATTTACTAGATACACTGCACAGCAACAAGTCCCTTCCAAAAACACAAGAAAAAATTAGTTTGTTCATTGTCAGCTAACTCTCAATCAGCACAACTCTCAATCAGCTTGCACCAGGAAGGGCCAGGCTGGGGTAGATTATGCTGCACAGTTTCTGATTCTTTCTGGTCCTATCTGAGATACCCTGGGGTAATTAAAACTGGGTCTTCATAAGGTCAAAAATGGGTAAAGAATCTCCTAATTTTCAAAATCAAAGATTCCAGATCCAAGACTTTTCACAAGTTTTGAGACAAAGCAAAGTGAACTGAAAAACTGATCGATACAACAGCATTGAGTCAGACACCCCACTTAATTTAGAGTGCTATAAAGGCAGGATGAATAATTTAACTGGGAAACTCATGCCCTCATGTCTGTTTGTGTGCACACACATATACACAAGCATGTTTACACACATCAAAAATGAGTCCAAGACATAGGGCTACTTGACAAACAAAAGAATATTCATGTTTTGGCAAAATACTACTTTGCTTTTACTGGCATGTAAGCCCAGGCTGCACTAGGCATATTTTAGCAATAATGATCAAAGCAAAGGCTTTCCCTGAAGATTAATGACTGGCTAAGAGGATAGTTTGAGGTCTGTTTACCCCAGCTGGTCCTTAATTCCCAGGAAAAGCATCTGCAAGGCTTATTGTTGCTATAAACTTAAGATGGAGGGAGGGGTTATGCTGTTTCAAATGATATGTACAATGACTTTTTAGAGACTTAATGTCTTGCATATTAGCCAGAATGCTTAACCCATCTTTTAAAGAACTATTCATCTTGAAAGTAAATAACTTCAGACTTCCGTAGCAGCACACTTCATGGAAGCACTGCAAACTCCTCTACAAGCAATTCATTACCCCCCCCGCCTGCCTCCATGGCAAGTGAGGAAAGAGATGCACAAGGATCTTTTCCCTCTCCGTTGAAATACAGCTAGTCTGGGTGGAGAATGAGAGCTTTAACAGCAGACAGAACTCCTACGTAATATTTAGGACAGAAAGCAAAGAATAATGTTTTTAAACTGAGGAGGATTTAGCTACAGAGAAAGCATTAGCTTCTGCTTGACCAAACAGAAGCTAATGTGTAACACTCTTGGAAAATATGCATGTGGTTTTTCAGACAGATTGTGAATCTCTTATCCACACTGCTGAACAGCTACTCAAAGGAATAATTTCCCTGATTTAATGGAGGAACAGTTCCAGTTTGAGTAAGTAGTTTCCAACCTGCATCTTATTTATCACAGTGGTCACGAACATCGTGGCTCACCAGAAGTTCCCAAATGCCGGCACTTAAGTTCAAAGTGTTATTGCTTGAAATGTGGAATTCTCAGTTATGGTGAAGTTTCACCTTAAAATACAAAACCCCATAAAAACCAAAGATAATACGTTCAGCTTAAATTCACTGCAAATTCTATATTATTAATAGTAACTGGCCCAAGAAAGGTGGATGGATTTTAGATTATTGTAATGTGGCAACTGACAGACAGGTTAGATTCAAATCTTGAAGGTGTTTCATTTCACTGTATATATGTTTGCAATCATGTTTAGACTTGAAGCAGGCTATATACTATACTTTCCTGTATACTTTCCCACAGACATACTCTAAACAACAACAAAACAAGTTGTTTTTAGCATCATTATGAAAAAAAATAACTGGATGTTCCAAATTAACCATGTGATTCAGTCTCTTTGGAAAAAGGATGAATAAACCAAACAGGATTAATTTCTTATGACTCAAATGATCGAAAGCCAATTCACAGCCAGCAATAATACTCATGGTCTTGAATGGGATTTGCACAAGAAAAACTTGTGTTCTAATAAAAGTTACCTTTCCTTGCACAAATAAAGCTGCTTTGCTAAGTAGAGGAAGATTCAGAGATGTGTGCAATATTTTTGCAATTGAAAAGCTCTTCTCAGCTGTCGTTCTTCTGAAGTTTTCATATCTGTATGAAGATAGGTATAAGAATTAAGACACCCTCACCTCAGGTTTGTAGAGTCTTCCTTACCAGTTTGTACAGTAGTGAGTGGACTAAGTAAACAAAAACAACTCAGTGAAAGATGAAGTAAAAACACATTTCTCATAATCTGAAACTAAGCTCTTAATAAACGCATGAAACTTCCTCAAATGGTGTACTCACTTTGGAAATACGATTTTGAAAAGATCCAAAGACTTGGGAAACCTATTTCCAACATATTTGAATTTCTGTGAGTGCCTAGATTCTTTTCTATAATTAAAAGGGCCTTTCAAACCGTGAGCCCATGGACTTTCTGCACCTATTAGGAACAATCCTTCTCTCTATGACAACTTTTAGTTTGTTTCAATGTATCTCTTAAGTGAAGGCATCCATAAGTGGAAAAGCAGCTGATCTCATTTTTGCAGGTAGGTATGATGCAAAACAGCAGAGAAGATGGTTGTTGGAAACCCATACCTGTATTTACCAGGAAAACTCTCTTTGGACATTAAACAGGGCAACAGTGATCATGACAAGACATGAGTAACAACTTGTGTCTGATAACACACTAGTGCTATTCATACAAACAACTGTGGAGACAAGGAAGCAGAAGACTCTGCTGGCAAAGGGTTTCTCAAACCTTTTACTTTCATGCAGGATACCAAAACTGAGGCTTTTTTTCTGAAAAATGCCAATCCTTATGTTTTTATAAACATACTATGTTTGTGAGAGATGCTGGGTAGGCTGACATTTATTAGCACATCATTGTCTGATCTTACAGATCATCACTTTGTTCATTTCTTGGTCTATGCATATATAATGAATCCATGTAACTGCCTTTTATATTTTCATTTAGCCTTGTATAGCTGAGCTCCTTTCTCTGGCTTCAAACTCCCTCCAGATATCCTGACTAGTCTAAACATATATTATCTTGAGAGGGAATACCTACAATATTGTGATCCTACTTTTTTTGTGATTGGTTTTTTGGTTGTTTTTTTTTTTTTTTTTACTACTGGTACATTGCTCTAACAAAATCTTACTGGCTCTATATTCCACTATTCCAGACTTCTTCAGACAGTTACAGCTGATGAGCACAGATGGTACTACATGACAACACAAGAAGGCAAAGATAAGATTATACCAAGATCCAAACACTATAACTGAAACAAAATGACCTGGTAATCCAAACAAGATTCAGACTGCAAAGATATTCAGAAAGATAATCCACTGAGTAACACATATTTGATACCTAAGTCTTCACCATCCCTCAGCTTCTATTGCACCAGCTGTATCACCCAGATCTGTGAAAAATTAATATAAAGCATTGCCAAGACAGACTCCAATGTAGAAAGGTATCAGAAAAGCAGCTACTTCCTGCTTTGAAGCAGGTTAGTGTGGAATCCCTATACAATTCCAGCTGTGGAACTTCTTAGGGAATACAATGTCAGCAACGTTTCAAAACACAATCCTACTCCAAACCTCAGAAAGTCGTCCAAATTTCTTAACACATTTGATAGAGCACATCTAAAACCAGCAGTTTCACGAATATTCCTGAGTGTATAAACTGATCTGTAGCATTTTCCTCATACATCCAGGTGCATTATGATGAAAACAACTTCCCAGCTGTCAGTGTGAGGAACTGTCTCTGGACCCAACCAATTTAAAATACCTCATTAACAGCACAACACTACATCTGTCCTTTAAAATAACTCAACAAATCAGATGACAAAAACCCCAAATTACAACAAAAAATAACAAACAGGAAAAAACCATAAATATGGCTTTGAACAACATACTGTTTTATATGCTACACTAGTATTTTAAAAACCTAATTCATTTTTTCCCTCAATATAAATTTAGCACTGTTTTTGCTCCTCATCACAAATACCCTTTATTCCTTTGGTCATTCATACCTGAATCCACCAAAATCTATTTCCCAATCCGGAACTTATTTATTATAAATTTCTGCATCAACTAGCTAAATTACAGCTTTTTCAAGCATAGATTTTACATTACATTCTTAGATATTTTTCAAGAATGTGCTGTTTTTGAAACTGAATTGTAGAGAGCAGTTTAATTCAAAATACACTACTTTTATTGATAATAATGGAATTATCATCCAACCAAATAATACATGCATGTTCAAAACAATAGAACTTCACCCATGAAACTTTATATACATCACACTGTATCAGAAAACATTTCACACACTAGATATGATTAGCTGATACTTGTAAGTTAATACAGCTTCTATGATGAAGACATCTGTATTCTACCATCATGAAAGCACAGTCCTATTCATCATTATGCTTTAAGAAAGTGAAACAAGAAAAACAATTTTATGCAGTAAACTTGTTTCAGTTAGTTAACCTTTACTATACCTGGATACTTTGACAAAAAATCCAGGGTACTCACTTTGATCCAACCACTGTAATTACAGAATATTTAACTGTGTCAGGATAGAAGAAATTAAAGAACAAAATCAATTTAATTATTTCAATTTCAAAAAACTGCATGTAAATTTATACTGAAACATAGCTTCTTATCAATGTGTTCATGCCAAACCATGAACACAATATTCTTATATTTGAGCTCTATTAATTTATCAGTTACATATCAAAACTGTCTTTACTGAAGACAGTTAATTCCTTATTTTTTCATCTACTGTTTTGGTTATATTTATTTGCAAATGAAGGACCAGAAAGTACATTTATTTAAATGTTATTTACAAGCACTTTCAATGTGTTTCCAATGTAATATATCATCAGCACAGCCTTTGATTTAATTGTTGCCGTCATTCGTTTTTGTGCACTAACACATGTAGGAGTTCCAAACGCCAAAATATTCTTGCCTTTTTTTGTGCTACATACCAGATTTTGTAACCTGTGTCAAGCTACCTCCAATGCTTACAACTTGTGAACAGAGGCCAACAATGAGCCTCCCCAGACACTAAATCATAATCTTCATGTTTTTCGTATTTCACATTCTAGCCACAGTTTCAACATCCATACCCCGTGACATTAGGGAAGAATAAATCAAGGAGGATGACAGCTCCCTTGTAGAGACTGGTACGGCCCTGGGATCTGCCACACCCAACACCCACAGCTTCTGCCAGATGTCTCCAAGAGTTTTGCTGCATTAACCCCTTCAGGAGTAGCTGAGGGCTTTGTACTGAACCTTTGTTAAGTAATTGCTTTGTTTTTTTCTTTTTCTTTTTTTTTTTTTTTTTTTTTTTGCAGGGTGGTGGGGGGTGGAAGGACAGAAAAACTACAACACTCTTCCAGAAACTTTGACTAACTAAAGCACAGACAGAGAGCTATCAGTGACAATTAGTAAATCCACCCTTGTATTTCCTCAAAGACAGGAATTAGAAGTTAAGGGTTAGCATCAGACAACATTCCTTTTTTCATACCATGCTGTGGTCCCATATCTAAAATGACAGTAAAAACTTCTTAACAGTTTTATGTTCATGTCTGCAGACCCAGGACACTGCTCTACCCTCTTGCAATCAGAACACCCATTAACTGCCCTTCAGCCAAGCAAACTATTCAGGCCTTAAATCAACAGGATTTCTAATCCAAAAGCCGTACAGCAAACTCCACAATTCTTTCTCTGGGTCTGATCTGGCCCCAGGGACAAAAATTTGCATGTAACTTCTAAGTTTGTGAATAGTCCCTGGGCTTAAAGTTGCACATGTGTTTAAGTACTTTGTTCAGTCTGGGTCTAAACCAGCTACTTTAAAATAAAAACAGCAGCCATGCAAAGAATAACACTATTAAAAATATTTTTCCTTTGTAAAAATTGTACCAAAGGGAAAAAAAAAAGGCAACAAAATAAACATACTGATTCCTAGAAGCACATACTGACCTACCAGTAGTTAAACAGCAGCTAAAAAAGCCATGAGCAAATATAAATGCATGCCACTTCATACAAAAAAGCAAAATCAATTTTATTTCAAAATAATAACAATAGTATATGTGAAGTATATCAAAGATTGTTTGTACACTATTGCAGGTAAAAGCATCTGGAGCTATAACAGCAAGCCAATGGTCACAGCTCTTAGAGTAAGGCTGGACCCTGCTCTTCACCGGGTTTATTTTGTGGATTTAAAAGCAGACATCTAGGCAATTTCATTTGTTTCTCCTGTGCAAAATGTGTTCAAATCTCTAGTCTGTGTGCGGCTTTTCATAAAAAGAGTAAAGCAGCAAAACATAAGGCAAGGCTTGCACTACCAACAAATGTACTTTATTAATATTGCACTTCCTAAAACTACTTCCAATTTGCTTTCTAGTAGGTTAGGATTCAAGTTGACCATTTTTCTTTAAAAAATTTAAAGAATACACTTTAGGTTTCCATCTGAGGAAGAAATCACACTTAAAGTAATACAGTTTTTGCAGCTCTTGTTGAAAACAAACATACAATAATAGTCAAGGTTGGCAGAAAGACACTAAAATGCCTGCCACTATTTTTCATTCAGGGAACATACTACTAAAAACACTTGAAATAACTATCCACAGTTCACAAGAAAGAAATTCAGATGCAGTTTTTATAATTTAAATCGAATGCTCATAAATATCAGCACTGATAGGCTGAGGGTTTGTTGTCATATACAAACATCTCAAGACAGAATTAGTACTTCTTCTTGAGCAGGATTTTTTTCCCCCAGTTTGTTCTTCATACACGTGCTCACTAAGTTAAAGGGTTAAGTAACCATTATATTCTAAAGAGCAAACTGTTTGCCTTAGGGCCATCTCCTTCTTACTCCTGATGAATTGCCTGACACTTCATGTATCATACATTACTTTTCACTAGGAAGCAGCATTTGTTTCCAGTCATGGTGTAAGAACTGACTTTGGAAGTATGAAGCAATGTGGGATAGACCAAAAAAATGAATTACATCATCATCTACTAAATAGTCTATACCAAAACAGAGATACATATTTTTATAAATAATGCTTGTACTTAAAAAATGGGCACAGAAGTATATATATAAAAATTCTATGCATACTAAGATGAATAAAAGACCAACTGCGAGGATCAATATTCTGAGTGACAACTGGACTAGAAGAAAAGAAATGCAAATGTAATTGAGTGCTTTGCACTAGAAGTGTTTGTTAGATGTAAGCTGAAGACATGCATCCAAGCCCCTGGCCCAGTTCCCTCTGTGATCTTAGAAAACTTGTTTGTAAGACACCAGGGGTTTCATGTGCAGGTCCTGCCAGGGCTTCACACCTCTGAATCATCAGAGCACCTTCCTCCCTCTCCTCCCTGTGTGGGAAAAGGAATGCCTCCTTAGCACAATGGTACAGCAAGGGTTAAGTCATAAACATTTATAAAGGAGTAGAGCCTGCAGAAGCTCTGGACTGCTGGGTATGCTACGACTGAACATAAATTTTAATCAAAATATTTCTACTAGCTGAAGGAAGTGGCCAGTGTAACAACAGGTACCAGAACAGAGAGGAGAATGAATGCCTTTATACCACATATTCAAAACATTCAGATGGTGTAGAAGAAGAAAAATAAAATTCCTTCTGCAAGTTCCCGCCTCCCTGGGGAACAGAGGACAAGAAACATACTTCGGTGACAGATCTGAAGAGAGATAGGAAGGACAAGAACAGATGGGGGCCAATGCAAAAGGGTAAAGTGCTCAGGAATAGAGATTTCTCAAACAAGTTGTCAGCAAACAGCTACAAAATCCATTTAAAAACCAGAAGTCTGCTCTCTTCCCAGTTATCCTTTAGTAGTCTGTTTTTTGTTACCAATAAGTCCACTGAAATGAAGATCCAATGTGTGGTGATCCCTCAACAGACCCTGTCCTTTGAATCCTACTGTATTGCCAAGGAGCATGGTTCTAGGAGTTTTACTGAAGCTTTTTTTGCTTGCATGAAAAATAACATCAAAATACATATTGAAAAAAAAACCCCACAAAACAGGCTGCAAAATTGAAATGTCCCATTAAGGAATGCCAAGGGACTTGCATGTATGTGTGCACCACAGCTCAGTTTTATGTCTTACAGTAAGATTATCTGATTATCCCATTACAGAGAGGAAAAGACAAACCAAAGATCCCCAGCATGTCAGTATTACCCTTTTATGTGAGATGAGCAAACCATGTGCCTGGAAAAGCACATAATGAGAAAAAATTAAATGAATTCCATACTACACAAGGTAACAGACTCAAGATTGCCCAGGCAAACACCGTTTCTAGCTTGAGAACCTGATTTTGCAGCCTTTTGCTTTTGCCTTCCCTCAAGCAAAATTTTCTGCTTTAGCAAGATGGTCACATATTTGGAATGCTCTGTGGCATTCACAAAATGCCCAAAACTTACATCCAGTCTTCTATCCCACCTAAGAGCTCCCTTCACTGAAGGCTTTCAAAGCTATCTTTGGCATTCTGACTTTGAACAATGGAGTTTTGCGATTTATCTGTCATATGTTCTAGTCCAGCTGCAAGTTTGCACATATGGCTGTCAGACTCCTCTGTTACATAAAATAATTAAATCCTGCACATGTTTGTATTTTTTGTTTGCTATCCCAACTGGAATTAATACCATCACATATAGCAACTGAAGAACTGTCCCATGGAAATGCACATCAAATGAAATGGTATAATTCAGACAATCTATTTCATAGATAAGCAGTTCATTTTTTTGAAAATGGTATGTTACCCTCGACTGGGCCACAAGAAGAATTGCGGAGAACACTATAAGAGAAAATGCATTACGGTGCAAAGGAAGAAAGATATTAACACATTTTTGTGTGACCCTTAGAGCTGCCTTTTTGTGGACATCATTACACTTGAGAAAAAGTCACATCCACCTGTAAGTAATAAGCATTATGAGAATGCTTGCTCTCAAGAGCTCCACTGTGTCCCAGCCTCTTGGTAGTTGAAAAACCAAAGGTACCACCAAAACCCAAGTTGGTATGTTTGAATGGAGGAGGAAATCAACCTTAAAATGTTAACCCATATGACACAAAAACACAGTTTGCGTAACTCACTTAAAATTCAAGAATCAAAGCTGAATCTGAGAATTTACCCTAAATAGCAGAATAAGCAAAATTAAACCAGAGGGTCTTCCAGGAGGCTTCAGAGGATATTTGATACTGCTGACAATTTCTCAATGAACATGTAAACATACGTATATATTTCAATAAGTTACGACCACAAAGACACTTCCCTGACTGCTATTTACAAGGTTGCAATTAACCATTACCTAAATGCGCAACGCCCAAGCTTGCTAACAGAAAGGACAAAAAATCCTGCCCTCTGGCAGTTACAAAAAAAAAGCAAAAATACATACAAACAAAAACAAGTCAAAAGATTAAGGCCAAAAGCCGCCCCGTCCTTGCTGGAGCTCGGGCAGCGGCCGTTCCCCGTGAGGGGCCGCTCGGTCCCCGCCGCCCCGCGGAGCCTCCTCGGCGTCGGGCGCTGCCACGTGCGGCCGGCGGGGAGCGGGGGAGGCCCAGCCCCGCCGCACGGCGCCCTCAGGAGCTCGGCAGCCTCCCGTAAGGCGCGTTCCAGCCGCCGGCCCGGCCCCGAGGCTCCAGCGGGGCTGCCCCTCATCCCAACACCACACAACCCCGCGGTCCCGGAGCCGCCCGCCGGGAAGGTACTCACAGGTTCCATGGCTGACGGCACCACAAGGCACGCGGCGCTGGGGCCAGCCCTGAGGCGACCCGAACCGACGGCGGCGCCCCCTGTGCTGCGGGGCGGGCGGCTCTCTCCGCTCGGTATTAAACGCTCGCCGTCCCGGCCCGGGGGCAGGGCACAGGTGGGGTTGTCACAGGTGGGGCTGTCACCTGCCGGCTGTGACCCCGCTCCGCCCCGCCGCACCTGGGCGCGCTTTGCAGCCCCCGGGTCCGCGCCGTCCCTCGGTGCCAGCGGCAGCGCCGGCTGAGGGGCAGGAGCCGGGCCCGGGGAGCCCCGGCAGGCTCGGGGAGCCCCGACAGGCTTGGGGAGCTCCGCTGCTCATGGAGGCAGCGCTCCGGCCTTGGAGGAGGCCACAGCTCGGACACCGTGAGGAGCGCAGTCCTTGGCTGCTCCGAGAAGCCAAGAGGCGGCCTTTGCTGTCAGCCAGCATGGCAAGAGTTCGATGGGAGGTCTGAATTAAACTTCTAACACGGTGGAAAGGGGAAGTGATCCCACAGCAATGTGCAAAACTACATCGGTGTAAAACTTGGGCAAGTGACATGAAAATGGACCTTTTCCTTCTCTTTTGCTAGAAGCTTCCACAGCTAAGAACAGCTACCAGTGACAGAAACAGAAAATTGAATAGTTGTCTGAATTTGACTTACCTTCCCAAGAAGATAAACTCATTTAAAAATAGTGACTCAAAGGTGGGGATCCTATGAATCACTCTGTATGAAAAAGAGACTATGGTGTATTCATTGTGTGACATACACAAACTATATTTGTGCATATTGTATATGCAAAACACAGGGGAAAAACACCTTAGCACCTTTTTTGCCAAAATAACTAGCACCTTTTAACCCAGGCTAAAAGGTTGTTACACAGTTCTGGAAGGTCAGTTTGAAAGGTGTGTTTACAGCTTTACAGTTCTATTATTACCACTGTATATGATTTCTTATAGCAACAAGCAGATATAATTTAATGCTTATACGATGTATAGAATTTGAACCTTTTAATCACTCCATGCCCTTTGCAATCTCATTGAGTCTTAGTGGAAACAATAACTAATGTCAGCCAACTGTCCGCAGCTGATCACGTAAGAAACTGTTTACAGAACTGACTTTTTAATCAGACAAAAAAGTTCAAATAATTAAATAAATAAAGCATATTACAGCAGGCAATCTGAGAACATAATATGAGGTTTTTGATATGTATAATTTCTATACTGAAATTCTTTAATGCCAAGTGTTGTTATAACTATGCAGAAAGGAAGCAGCTTGGCGGAAAAACATCTTATTGATTTAATGCTATGCATGAACTTACTACTGCTACTCTTTATTTGGTCTTGCAATAAAAATATGGGAAAAACAAACAGAGAAAGTATCTTAAATGAATCTTTTGTAAATGTGTAGCATACAATTACCAAAATATTGAATTTCGCTAAGCTGCTTCAAGTAAATGGATCTTTTCAAATTCAGAAGGTTTAAAATGCATGTGAATAATAGAGATCTTACAGACAACTAATTTTACACACAGCTCTCCTGTTTTATGTCATGATCATCATGATTTTGAAACAGAATCAAAGAATCTTCAATTCTATAAACAGGAATTTAAAGACACATTACTTTCCTCTTTGAAATGTGTCGATGCTCTAAAAGCATAGTGCTGAAAGGCTGCCAAGCTAATAGGCCAGTGAGCACTAGGAAGAGATTAATTTTATACCTGGAATAAGTGTATACGGTTTCCATGCTATTTTGTGAAAGGCTGGAATGTGAACTGGAGTTTCCTTCATGGTGCAGTGTAACGTTAAACCCTGGAGTTATGAGCTAGCCTGTACAACAGAGAGTCTCAATTCAGCACTAGGACCACCTACAGATGTTAGTCCACAAGAAAGTAAATCAAAATGGGATGTTTGAGATGCTTACTTGTATTTTTATCCCCCAGTGTTTTGTTGAATACTGGTGCTGGTATGCCAAAATCAATGTGAATATTTGGGAATGCAAATATATATTATGAGCATTTTTGTTTATTTCAAAATATGCATGTATTAAAACGGAGAGGTGTGTGCTAGCAACCACAATCCCCTCACTAGAGAGCTTTGCCTGAGGTGCAGCCACAGTTGTAATCTCCACTGTGTTCTGTGTAATCTTAATGTGTTCTTTCTACTTTTTAAGGGATCCTGATCAATAAAAAGAGACAGAGTGAAGGCAAGGCAATGGATCTACTTCCACAAGCTTCATTAGCCAGCAGTGATTAGGAGAGGACACTCAAGAGTTCCAGACCATGTTTTGAAAACTGTTTCTTTAAAAGTTTCCAGAAAAGTTTTATTAAATTGGCTTTTGTTTTTCTGTAGCTTACTGCTGACTGTTCAGAATGGATTTCTGGAAAAGAAAAAAAAAAAAAGAAAAGAAACTAACCAAACAAAACCCAGGCCTTTTTATTCTTGATCACCTGAAGGTATTTGGTTCAGTATATTGGATTGTACTACCAGAATCTGTATGTTGTTCATCCTACTGGGATAATTCTGATTTATTATTCATTGTGAGGAGGATGACATCTCCATACCTTTTCTGGGGCAGCTGGAAAAGAAGCCAAAAACTTCTGGTGTACCAAGTTCTTGTTAGATTACTGAGCAGGAAGAGCAATGATGAAGGAGGAATTTTTTCCTAAGCAAAACTGTGAGTAAATTATATTCCTAAATTATGTACTTAGTCAGAAGTAGCTGGCATAGGATACCACAAATATTTGGAATGTGAAAGAATGGTCAGAAAGAGCATTATAAAAGTATTATACAAGTTCTTCTATGCTGCATGTCATGAGAGGTTGCTATTCCAGACTGAAACACACTGCAGTAGGTGACCACACCTTGAATTCATGTGAGAAGAGGCATTGAGTCATCCATTTTGTCCAAGAAAATATCCACAGGCAACAGTTACAGCTGTTGATATAACATGGTCATACACCTAGAGATGTGCACAAGTAAACAGACTGCTAAATCAGTGAATTGATAAGCCAAAGAAAGCCCAGTTAAAAGTATTTGAGAGAACAGCTGGGCCTAGTGGAGTGCTTAATATAACATCAATATCAAATAAATAACCAAACTTCACAGTTCATTTTTATATTTGGCTGAGGAAGAAATGTGAGGAACTATACTCAAAGTTTCATCAATAATCACTTGGAACTTTTCTCAGTCATGGAGGGATTCAAATTACACAATCCTAAATACAATCCTGGATAAAGTATTCTTTATTTTCAGGGTCTTTGAACTCTTAAGTGTGACTAAATACGACTTTGAAGTACAAACATATAGATATATAAAACCTAGGCCAGAGGTTTCATTAGTTTGTATTGTTCAACTTCAAGAGCATTGCCTTTTATTCTCACTCTGCTGTTTAATTCATTCATACTCAGCCACTGCAGACCCCAGCAGCCAAGGAGACCTTCTGGACCCCGGAACAGATAATTTTCTGACTCCCTTCACCCTCAGGTAATTTCCTGTTCTCCAGCTGTGATGATTTCACTCAATCATGGTCACTCAGATGCTATTGCCTACTATATATGGGAGAGGCAACATTTGCCCATAATTTGTTTAGAACTGCTTTAGAAAAAAAGAAGAGTTGTACTTATCAGAAGAATAAAAGGTACAGGGGTAATTCTGTTGGGCATCAGTTAGCCTTGTTATGTAATAATTACAGTATTGTAACTTTATTATAAACTTCAGCTATAGCATTTGATAAGCAAAGTTGTAAATTATTTGTGTTCTAGAATCTTTGGAAAATGCATTTAAGAATAATCACAGTTCTAACTACTAGAGGAAAAAGTCATGTGGTGTGTGCCAGCTGCACGTTTTTGTTCAGTCTCCCTGCATGAATCTTTGGTTGAGGTTGGATTTTTATCATGCATCAGTATATAAATTCAATAGAATGAACAGCATGTCTTTCTTTTTCTTCAGTAAAAAAAATGACTAAGGCCACAGTGACCTCATACAGCTATGTTTTATGTTTTGGCATTTTGGCTCAGCACAGTGAGTAGATAAGAAGGATACATGTCCAGCTGTAAAGAAATAAGCAATCTAATCATACTGCTGAAAATGACATGGCTCTGTTTCACTTCTGGTTCAAACTGTTTCCTCTTGTACCTCTGTTAAGGAGTGAACATGTCAGACTATGGTATCATTCATTAGGAAGGGCATACCAGCTAGAGTCACTGTCTTGAGCTAGCTGAGAGATTCTTCTTGTGGGGGCATTAAATGTGGCAATGGTGAAATTGGAATTGCAGGAACACAAAATTTTGGTTTGTCATTCAGTGGTTGACAGATGAAATACTGCATCATACAGTGGACCATATAAATTGCAGAAGAAAGGTGGCATAACAAGAAAGTATGAATGAATGGTACTTTTCATTAAGGTGTATGAATATATGCTTTTCAATGTTATTAATTTGAGTTGGGTAATGTCAATTGTGTGTCAATCCAGAGGAAGCAGAAGGCATTTTACATTTAAGCTGCCGACTCTACTGATTAGTTTTGAACAAGTCCATGGCCCTTTTCCTTTCTAATGGCTATCTCTGTAACAAATGTAGCAAAAGGAGTGCTCTGGAATATTGCTTTCTTCAGGTTATATAAAACAATTGAGATTCCTGGGGGGCTCCTCTCTGCCCAGGCAGTCAGAGGGCTCCTTTGAAGGTGGCCAGGAGTCATCGTAACTCCAGTGTTTAAAAAGACAGAAGAAAGTTTGAGTCATCATGACATGATAACTCAGATAACACTTTCTGAGGCAAATGAGGACTTTTCTGACTGTTACAGCTCCACAAGCAGTGTATGTCAAGCCCTCACAAATTTTATGCTCTTCCCTATCATTACTTTCTTTCACTTTGAGCTTTTTTTAATAAAGATCTTACCATGTGGCATTAGACCTGTTAGGCTAATTTCATCTGTAGGAATGACATTTGAAAGAATTTTAACAGATTAGGGGAAGGAGTATCTTGTAAATGCATCCTTCAGCCTGATTAGTTGTATACACATGGTTTAGGAAAAAAAAAGTCATGCTTCACTAGCCTTCTGGAACTCTTTGAAGATATCACTGCCAAGATAGGGTGTAGCATGGACATTATATTTTTAGATTTTCAGGAGTCATTTGACAATGTTTTACCCAAGAGATTAATGCTTAAAGAGAGGGGAGTTAAGGGGCAAGAGAAAAGCTGGCTCATTAAATTGAAAAGTAGCTCTAAGCAAGAGCAATGAGGAGCTAGAAGTGTCATTTTTACGGATGGGGAGAAGTAGAATTTGTAAGGTTGCAGCACTTCTGTGTATCAAGTTAACTTATTTACATAAATGGCTTGGATGGATGTATTCCTCTGGAACTAAAACAGGCTCATTATTATTCATTTATTGCACTAAGAAACTCTGAGTTTGTAATCCCAGTGTGCTGAATGCTGTATTTATTGAGACTGTCCCAGCCCTGTTCTAGACACTGTGGAACAAAAGCAGAAGGCAAGTGTTGTTTTCCTGATTACACAGGGGAGGTTCTGAGGCCTGGACAGACTTGATCCAAGCCACAGAGGAAAATCAGTAGATCTGATGAGTGAATGTGTTTTCTTAGTCTTGAGATGAGATTTCTGACTGGGAGATGATACTTCACAGGAAACAACAGTAAATTCCAATAACCATTGAAGTGCTGAAAAACAAATATTGCTAGGTTCACAAATGTGAAATGCATCTCCAAATAAATGCACAATCTAATTTGAAAAGAAATTTAAAGTTTATTGTAAAACATATCTTTTAGCATAACTTACGTATCTGTAAGAAATACAATTTTATATAGAAATTACTTCAAAGAACCTACTTAGAAGAGTTCTCTCTCCATGATTTATTAAAAATGGTGCAACATTCCTAATTAAAATTTGCTTAATTCAGATATAACTTTCTAAATAAAAGCCATATCTTAATTGTTTCTGTATGTTACAGAAAAAACTAAGCAGAAGGGAGCACTTATTTTGGCCCACGGCATGTATGTAATGGTACAGTGGTGACAAATGGAGTGTGAGCACCACTGTGTCTACAACTTAAAATAATAAGCTTAGCAAGATGTGAACATGACCACACACATCAAAGGATGTTCCAGGATGCTGCCCACCTCTTTCTGTGCATCCACTTCCCAGGATGCTAAGCTTAAAATTGTAACAGATGAAATTTTCAAAGGGACTACCTATACTGTAAAAAAAAAAAATCTTTTTAGATTAGGAATGTGTCTTGCATTTCTATATGTTTAAATATCTAGTTTAAATATCCTCTTTCAAAAAACCAAGACCCTACCCTTCTGCTTTGATTTTGAGTCCCTAGGAATCGTGCCTATATACACTTCCAATACAAAGATCTGAATTTACTCTTGCAAAGGAGGCTTCAGAAGACTCCAGCATAGATAATACTGATTTACCCAACTGTCAAATGGAACATATTGAACTATTAAGAACTTAATCTTAAAAATATCTCATCTCTCTTCCCATTCTGCTTATCTCCCTTGAACTTTACTGAGAGTACTTGGAACTACTCCGGGCTCCTCTCTGCCTGTTTATAGGTCCTTGCTTTGTGCATATAGACATTTAACTGGAATGTAGCTGTAGAACAAATTCCTGTGAGGCAAGTTAGGGTGGTAGTTCGTAGTATTTGATACTGTGTACTTAATAATTAGCACATATGCTTTTACATCTTGGTAAACATAAGGTAAGTTTAGGTATTTTGATGGTCAATGACAGTGGGCTAATCAACCTTGTACCCACCACAGAACAATATGTGCATGAATAGCTGCCATGGATTACATAATGCACTGTAATTTTTACCTTCTCTTACTTCACAGTTTATGCCTGGAAATAACTTGTTCTGGTTGCTGTATCTGACTTGTTGAATGACTGAGTGATTGTAGGAACTAATCCACGCATTACCTATAAAATCTCTTCTTTAGCTGGAGTTGTGCATGCTCAGGATTTTTATCTAAATGACAAACGCTCTAATCCCAGTTCCTTATCAATGTCATTAATGTAATTATGTATGTTTGCATATTCTTTATGCAGGATGGCTGTGGTAGGGTCTTTTATGCTAAAGCTCCAATACAGACTTTACCCATGCCTAGGTTGGAAGTGCCACACCTCTTAGATGGCATAAAGAGGTATCTAAGTTAGAAAAGCTGCTCAGTGTGCTGTTATTGCTTGTGTTATGTCCTAAAGGAACATGAGTCAATCAATAATTAAGCCACAAAGTACTGCCTGTTGACATGGCAACATGTTCACAGATGTGACGTGAACTTAATGTCCTTCTTTCATGTCTCCTGTGAAACTAAGAGTCTCCTAAGCTCAGCAACAAAGAATTGGAGCAGACATTGCCAGGGGAAAAGGAGAAAATACAAAAATTAGATGATTTCTTTTATAAAAATGGATGCCTTGGAACTCTTTCTCTCTCAAATCTACTGTAATAAATGGTCTCTCTTTTTTTTTTAGTACAAGGACCTTTCCCTGATCAAAAAAATCCCCAATTGCTATTACCAAACCCTTTTAGAAGCATGAAATGAACTTCCTTATGGATCGCTTTCATGATTGCTTCTTTCCCATGTATTTCACCCCACCCACATTTTTTAATGGAGCTGAAGTGAACACACTCTTTTAGGTTACTGCTGTTTAGTCAAGACTCTGTGTAGCTCCAAGAATAACATTAGCTGCTGCAGCACAGATTAAGGGTTGGCATGAAGGTCCAAGTGTGAGTTTGTCATCATTGGTTGGTGCCTGTTGTTCTGAAGACGAAAGAAGCACGAGCTTGTGTGACATCAGCTTCCGTACGTTGGGATCGTTTTTCCTGGCTGTTTCTGCAGTTTCCCTGCACGTGCTCCCACTCTCACACTCTCTCTGCTTGCCAGTTACCCTATTCTCCTCTTGGCTTGCATGTCTTTCTTCCAAGCTTTCTGCAGCAGATGTTAGTTGGTCTCGCCAACATGTTTTGTTTGCCACATGTGTTGCTACCTGTGTCACAATGGGAGAGGGTAATTTTTCTTTTTTTCCAGGATGTCTTTTTACTTCTGCCTGAGTTGGTCTCTTGATCTTTCACACATTAAAAGTTTACTACACGTTCTTTCCTTTGGGAGCTTGGTGTCCTCCATGCAAAGGACATGTCCAGTCCAGCAGAAGTACGCTTTTATAAGGTTGCTTCAACACTGTTTGTGCAACCACTTTGCAGAACTTTGTTATTCATGATTTTATCTTGCCACTTGATATGCATAATAGCTTGAAGGTGCCGTTGATTAAATTTTTCCAATGCTTTGATGTACCAGTGCTAGCATTTCCATGTTTCTCAGCTCTAGAGTGAGGTAAAATTTAGAGCACGACGATAAAGCCAGGGTTTCGTCTTATGTCTAATAATGTACTAATTCCAGATTTACTGGATGTAATTCTCCATCTCAATATATAAAGACTAACTGATATATAAAAGCCAAATGTTTTGAAACTCACGCAAGGGAAAGACATTAGAAGCAGAGTTTAAAATTGTCATGTGTATTCCTTGCTGTTTAAGAAAGCAGGTAACAGTTTTGATACCTTAAATTTTATAAAAGTCCAAATCTCAGCTGCAGACTACTGTGCAGCTGGGCAGTCTGAATGTTTGGTAGACGCTACACCCTTCAGCAAATATTAATCCTAACCTTCCAGACATAAAATATGTGGAAAAGTAATACCTAAGTACAGTGATAAAAAGAGACAGACAAGATTGCTGAGGCAGCAGGGTGACCTCATACTTTATGAAATACATCCCTTCATTTCTCCTTAGCTGCTTTCTTTTTAATGCTTTTCTTCAGCATCCTATGTGAGTTCAGATCTCTGAGTGGATGAAATTTTATTTTTAAACAAGAAACTTCTTTCTGCCTATATCACTTTTCAGATCTATTTTGATTAAAAAGTGTAGTCTAGCAATATATTTTGATAGGATGAAGAGCAATTCAAGAATTTAAGATCTGCAGCAGCATCTTTGTGTTTAGATTTGGGCAAAGTGTACAGCTGAATGACATGTTTGCTGTGCCCTTAATAAATAAATTGCTCACTGGCTTTGCTGCTTGCAAACAGACAGCCTTTGGGCAATGCCCATTTTTCCTTTGTAATATTTGAAAGGCAGGTTCAGTTGAGCTGGAGAAAAGGGCCCAAATCTCCATTTTAAAATACTGACATGCTATTTTCGTTTACTGAAAAATAATACTCTAAGGCTCTTGACTTGGAATTCTTCTGTGAATTTTTAACACACAAATCAGTTCATAAAGCTTACGATACATATAATTTACAAACAAAAGCTAGACATTTAATGGGATTTCTGCAGGCACATTATAATTATACATGAACAATAGTCAACGGGGAAGGGAGTGATGGTAGCACCATTAGGAAAAGAGAAGCATGACTGCTACCTCTGCAAGACATAACTTGATGGGAACTCAGCTATTCCCATGGCAATTCAAAACACTGAAATTATGCTGATTTAGTACTTGGTGTGCTTTTATGACACGTTTTTGGGGTTTGGTTTTTTTTTTTTGATCTTACCTTAGAAGTGTCACATTGATGTAAGTGGGCCTCATCACATGCAATGAAATTCCATGCATTCAAAAGAAATTAATATGCAGAGTTTGGTTCACTGTCCAGCACATGTACACATTAGAAAAAAATACAGTAAATTGTACCATTGATTGCATTTGGATCTCTTCTAAGCTGTAAAGTGTACTTTATTCTGACCTTTAGTACTCAGAGACTTTCATTAATTTTGCAAATTACAGTGTTTCTCTGGTTCATTCCTGTGACTTTAATAGCCCCATCTGCTGGCTGAGCACCAGCTACGAGAACGAGCATGTACCTTTGAAAGCCTCTTGTTGTAACAGGGCTTCCATAAACTTGCTTCTGAAATGTTCTGGTTTTTTTCTAAGTGAGACAAAAGAGAGAAAATTAGAAAACTGTATTTTGTAGATGCATATTATCTCACAATGCTGTGGAGTTCAGTATGTGTTTGCAAAGTTCTTTGTTTCTTCCAGTGTCAGTCTGCTTTGCTAATGATAAAGATGGACTTTTGTTGTTGTAGGAACTTAATTTCCTAAAACAATTTACAGTTTGCTATGGCAAAAGGATGTGAAACTGTATAAACTGGAAGAAAACATAAGATAAAATGTAAATGGAAATGCTCACTGAGAAAGGAACTAAGCAAAGATTTGCCCTCAGCTGCAGTACATCAGTAGCATTGAGACTGTGTTGTATTCTGGAGTTTGTCTCATTGCTACTCTTCCCTAGGCATCCATTTGTGTACAAGGTAGGATACAGGGCAGGAGAGACTCTTGATATGGCTCAGTAGGCTCATTTTCATGTTCTAGTGTACTTTTAATGGAAATAGATGTGACAGATCTCCCAGAAATAATGAGGGAGGCTTGATTCATCCCCTCATTTTTTAAATGGAACTACTCTGTGCTGCTTTTTGAGGGAAAGCTTTTGATGTTACGTGTATAGCCATGGTACTACTTGTTCTACAGGGATATAAAGAAAGTAGCTTACAAGATAGCTAAAGAATATGAGCACATGCTTCTTGTGCATCACTGAAACTGAACACAAATTTGATGTTGCATCTGCAGATTGTCCTAAAAATGTACTGTTACTATAAATCTGTGATTTATCTATTAATACAGAAAAATCCCTTTAATAGATTTCAATGATTTAAAAATATCTTATATATAAAAATATATTCTCTACAAAACCTGTCAAACAGCCTGGGAAAGGAAAATCCTGAAAAAAAAAATGTTGGAGGAGGATGTATGTTGGAGGAGTATACATTCTGATTGTGGTCACTATGAAGAAACAAAAACTTGAGGAGGAAGGGAAAAGTGCTAATGAATGTACAGTGAATAAGAGCCTAAACTGTCTTATAATTTTTATGCTGTCCATTTCAATAAAGATCACCTTAACTCTTTTGCAATGTTCAGTAAGGAAAACTATGCTGAATAAGAGCAATTTGTCTTTTCCCAATGTTTAATCCAGTGACTGAAGAGAGAATGATTTAATAGAGCTTAAACAAGCACTAACAGAAAAATAAGTTACTACAGCCATCCTATTAATCAGTGCATTCTGGTCTGATAAGATACTTGAGTGTTTTTTGGGCAGTGAAAGGTACAAGACAAGTCAAAATCCCTTATGATATGGTGGTCTCAGCAATACAGCAATTCAATTTTTTTATGACTGTGAAGACATTCAGTAAGTCCTTACAAGGAAATAACAGTGAAACCATTACTGTCTTAGTAAATTAATGTTTACAAATCCTCGTGAACTCAAATTGGTAAGTAAGAGTTATCTTTGCTTATACCCTGGTCTAAAATACAGAGGGATTGAGTATCAAAAATAATTTAAATATTTATTTCATAAAGATTAAGTACTGAATTGTGTTCATGTTATTTTAAAAACTTTTTCAAAACTCAGTTGCTGAAATTTTCAAAATATTTAAATGTTTCAGGTGAGCTTTACTGAAAGTCAAAAGAGCTTGTGGTCCCCATTCACATAATTGCTTGGGAAAATATCAGCTGCTATCCTAGTTCTATAATAAATAGCACATGGCTTAGGAGACCAAAGGAGAGCTTCCTGCTGAAGATCATGCACAAATACTGGCATACCATGGAAAATTTTCTGGTGGCGTCAGTGCAGAAGATACAACACAGGATGCCTTTAAGTGCATTAAAAGAACACAGATGATTTTAAAAGGAAACCTGGGAAATGCATTGATCGTATGTTCAAGATCAACATTTCCCGGTTAGTAGGAATGTTCCTGTAATATCTTTCTGCTTGTGTTTTTTTGTCTTCCAAATGCATTTAGCACAGTGATCCAAGGAAATCCACCCTGCTGCAGCTTTCCCAGCCTCTGTGCTGCTCCTCTCCTGCAGAGGTGCTCTTTAATGAGCACATGTTTCTCAGTCACAGGTAGTCCACGTTATGCCTGACTGCATTTCTTTACAGGCTTTAAAACCCTAAGCCTGAAGGCACAAGTGCCATATGTACACTGGATGGAAGCCTGATCCTTCAGTGGACAGCTCAAGTGATTATGAATTACTCACTTGTGAAATCCTGGAGTGATATAAACAAAAGGACTGGTGAATCATTAAAAAAAACCTGATTTCTGTTTTAAAAACAATTTAGTTTATTTAATAATAAATTTTTAAAGTTAGCTGAAAGATTTCTAACCCATTATCCTGTATACCTTGAGAAAAAAAATAATATATGTATAAAAAGAGCTTACATAAATAATTGTTACCTTTTAAATACCAGATAAAGATGTGTAGAGAGGTAACCATCAAAGGAAGTGTTACAAACAGCAGACCCTAAACTTTGTTTTGGTAGGATTGGCAGCTAACACTGACCATTTCTGCTCAGCAAATATCTGGATTTGTCTTTTCCTAAGACCAGCTAATCCATGCTCTCTTCTTCAGGAACTACACTCACATCTTTTTGTATTCACTTGAAGAACAGGTGGCTCAGATCAGCCAAACCTTAATCCTAGCAGACCTTGAACTTACTGGAACACTATTGCTCTTCCAGTGGGCTTAGAAGTTTTCTTTTTTCTCCCTGCCATTACTATGATTAATAATGATCTTGACACACAGACACGGATACACTTACATATACACTAATAAACACAAATAGGAAACATAATAGGTTAGGATATTTAAACCAGAAATCCGTCAGGAAGGCTGACCAGCAGGTTTTTTTAATGTGATAGGCAAAAAAATCATATTTTCACCAAACAAAGACAGAGTTAGTATTTTAGATACTCTTACAAGTAAGAGACAAATGCTCTTCATTATCCATTGATTAAAGGAAAGGTGGTTTTCTATTCTACATTAATTTACTGAACAGCTGGACAAATCTCCAAAACTTAAAAAATATTATTAGCAAGTGTTTTGAAATATATTGTGCTTTGCCTGTCCTAAGTCTGAATGTTGTACAATTTGATGATCTGAGGTAACCAATTTGTATTCAGAGTAGTACAGAGCCCATGACAGCACACCTCTTGTGATTGTCTGTACTTAGTAACTGTTTCTAAAATCCTGAACTGTCCACTGTAAGCTCGGAGTACTGAGACCACTTACAGACACTTTTCCAAATTATGACTCATTATGTTAAGCCTTCTTTTCAAGAAACTCTGCTTAACTGTGCATGTGCTGATTGTTTTCTTTGTCATCTGACTTTCAGACTGGTTACTGATCTCCTTTGATATACTGTACATGACATCCTAACAAAACCAAGTCTTTAATCAAAATGATGAGGATTCAAATGTGTGCCACTGTCAGACAGCAGGGTAAGGCTAACATGCAGCAGATGTGTACTTGCAGGTCAGATGGAATGAATGGATTTAAGACATACAGTTGGTACAGTCTTTAGTTTAACCCTAGATCTGATTTTAAAATCCAGGCAAAACATTTTCACAATGAGCTGTGTTGGTTTGAACTGCCAGCTGGCACAAATATTTTATACATGGGATAGTCCTGACAAGCCCTGATTGTCACAATCTAGAAAGCAACAGGAATTCATTGCAGAGAAAGAGATCGATGGCTCTTAATGACAAAAAACCACTTTATGACAAAAATCACTTGCATCAGTGGTTCTGTGCCAATATTTTCTCTTTCATGCTGATAATCTACAAGATCAAGATGTAGAGAAGCAAAAGGCAGGTGATTACTTCTAACAGCTTTCATTAATGCAAACCCAAAACACTGAGATTGCATAAATGAAATCTGCAGCTGTGTATCAAAAATAACACTCAAAGATCGGGAAGCACCAAGAGCAAATATGTCAGAATATGATCTGCTTTAATACAGTTTAGAAAAGAGTCTGCAAATTTAAACATTTATTTGTGTGAGATAAACTTTTCTCAAGAAAACAGTATATAAGCTGTGGGTGGGTTAGACTGATCTATTTTTCTCCTACACATCCACAAAAGTTTTAAAACTGTGCCAACCTTACTGAGCTCAGTGGGAGTTGTGGTGCTCCATACTTTGATGAGATGCTTTTGCTGCAAACCAGTTCTGAAGTGACCAATGCCACTAGTGTTTAAGCTATAGCATTATTAGTTTTCTCAAGTTTGTTACAGGCATTGAATTTATTAAAGACTCTTGAGGGCACTGCTATTTATTAGGGAAAGTGTTACCAGATAATATTTTTACTATAGGGTAACACAGTAAATATAACTTAATGGACTATAAAAAGAAATGTGTAGGTTATGCTCTTTGTTCTACTCTGGGAAAATATAGATTTTTTTGCACTGTAGTGATATTTGTTTAATGTTGTTGATTTTGAACTGTTCCCCATTGCTATTGGTACATGCCAAGATTTTGTGGATTCAAGCTGAGGACAGGTTAATTGTAAATTCACTGAAAGATCCATGAGAAATGCTGATGTCAATAATAATGCTCAATTGAATAAGCAGTTAAGCACTTCTTAACAAGTTATCTTGTTGATGAACCCACTAGAAATACTGTGATGGAGAAATTAATCAGGGGCTACTTCTGCTCAAGAGCTCTGAGTGGAATGTGCTGTTCCAGGGGTACAAAGGACCAGAGAGTTTGTAGGTACCTCCAGATGTTGATTCCTCTGGTATAAGAATTTTTCCTGTACAGCATTTCCAGCAGTGTCACTGCTGTGCATGGCTGTTGACCTCCAGCTGGAGCATCAGTCCTTTGATGGTTATAGGTAGAGGGATTGAATTCACAGCAACCCTAGCAGCACTCTAATATATACCAGACAATGAAATGGCTTTTGTCAGCCACGACTTTGGGGAAATGTTACCATTTGCAGACTCATCTTTCACTGAGAATAGTTTTTACTCTGAAAACAGAGGTGAATGAGTCCGCTGAGGTTAATGAATTCATGAACATGAGTCAGAGATGTAGATCAAAACTCCTGCCTTTATTCTCTTACTGTATGCTGAAGAATTTGTACAGTCATTGCTTTCCTTCTACATGGAGAAAATAGCATGATGATAAACAACTTTTTTTTAAGTCATCATAAGAAAATTATCCCTGCTGTTTAATCATGTAGTATAATGGGTCTACCAAAGCATGATGTGTATCAGAAATGTTTTTCAAGAGCACTCAGAGACTACAGTACCCAGTTTTGTACTTGTCTGCCCCACTCAAAATCTGTAGAACTATTTTCAGAAGAAACTCCATGCATGACCATTTCCTTTATGATGGCTCTGCTTTTCATATTTCAGTTCATCTGCATCCTGGGATCTTTGGGCAAAGAAAAGAATACAGTTCTAAATTTTTCCTTATTCTATTGGGATGCATTTTGTTGAAGCTTTGGATGAGGAAGGGTAACAACTAAAAATGTAACTTCACCTTTGTGATCTTAGCACATTTTTCGTCAGTTCTGTTCAGCACACTGAAAACTAACTAGAGATCATGATAAGAATATCCACAGTTGTCAGAGAGTGAAGAATAATATGAAAATGCACAGTGCTTTAATAGTTGAGATGGGGAATTTATTTTTCTCTTTGTGACCCCTGTATTTAGTTTATACAACAAATACCTTAATAAGTCACATATTGCTGAAGAGCTATTAAGTTCCATAGTGTTTACATCTATATTATCACAGAACATTATGGCTCTATGATCTTCAGGTAGATTCTGTTTGATCTCTTAAAATACCCAGATAGGTGGTTTACTGTAGCTTCAAGCATCTGTTTAACCTAGAAGGTAACTTATGCCACCTGTGTATATGATGTCCAACACAGTGAATGCCAGTGGAAAGTCCCTATTTTGCAGTTGCAAAATGTTCTAAACTCCAGTCCTGTTCTTGGTGACCTCTTTGCTATGGTACAGTTTGTAGCAGGGCTGACACAGCATGGTCAGTGCAGGATTTGCACGGTGCAGGAAGTGCACCGTGGAAAATCCCTGGTTTAGGCTATAAATGTTTTGTGGAGGGTATTGTCTTAGCTCTCACTCGTGCCATCTTTGGTTTCTGCAGTTGGATATAGATGCACTGAGTTCTGACTGAGCATCTAACAGACCTGATTTTCAGATATGCATTCTTGTCTTAAAAATCAGAAAGGAAGAGTCGCATGTTATTGATAAGCACCAACTACACACCCTCCTGGTGATGAAGAATGTTGTCATGAGTCAACACCTACACTTTTGTCTTTCAATCTTATGTCTCTGTGAGGCTGCACAATAGTAATATCAGCTGCTTCCTCTCATGTACCTTATGATTCTTCTATCTAGGACCTCAAATATTCCACCTGTGCTTTCTTGTCCTCTCTTGCTGTCCATACACAGTATCCTGAGGTCTCATTGCTGTACCTAATTACTTGCAGGGCAAGAGGCAGCATGTCCTGTGGCTGCTTGTGTGTTGATTGTCCAGCTGGTGAGCCAGACAAAACAGAACTTTTAAGTTCACGTTGCAGTTTTTCTCTTAATGAGGCCAGTCATCTATCTAGTCATCAGTTTTCATGTAGCTGGGTAGAACTTAATATCTCTGAGATCACTGCCCTTCTATCGAATTTATTTGACATTGGCCAATAGATTCAAAAGTTAGTGGGAAAGACAGAAAACAGAGTTGCATAAGCTTGGGATGATCAGGTTAGGAACAAAGTAATGCTTTCTGAGTGCCAGACTAGACTAGTGCACTGTTTAGGTGTGTACTCACTAGACTGAAGGAGACAAACAGATTCAGAGATCAGATAGTTTCCTGAATGCTGTAAATAATGCTATCCCAGGAAAGGGTCAAGGAGACCTGCTTGTGTCAGCATATTCACATTGCCTCTCCTTCCACATTCTGCATACTGGAAATTACTTTGAATCTGGAACAGTCTTTAAGGCTAATTGCACCAGCATCCAGGGGAAAATTTTGACATTGTGGAGATGTGCAGTGGAATCCTCTTAGGCAGATCACAAACTTGTAGGTGCTTATATTGAACTCATGGGAAGTCTCTGAGATTTCATGCATGTATTCCTTCAGCTTAGGTTATGTAGAGGCAAAATCATTCAAATGTGTAAAATTTAGCCTCAGAGTTCACAACCTGTCCTTTACAGAAGAACTGGGATGGAATCTCTGAATAATCCAAGTAATCACACTTATTATAATTATGTTATCTATTATTATATTATAATAACCCAAATAATCACCCTAGATTCAGGATGTGCTACTGGATTCCTGCAGGACCAAACTCACTGGGCCATTAATTTTCATTTGCATCCCTTCCTCAACACAAAGCAGGTTTGATGCTACATTAAATGGCAGTCCAGAGGTTCACAGTGTGCTGGGCAGTCCAGGTGGTGCAGCTCTGGTGAAAAGGCTCATGTAGTCTCTTCCTTGCAGTTCTAGTGTAGATCTTGAGCAACAGAAGGTGGGCAAAAGGAGGAACAGATGAACTTCTCAGTATAATTTTCTTCTTTTACTCACGGCTTCCAAAATTCTGTGGTTAGGTAAGAATCTCCGCTTTCATTTAAAAATTAAATCTCAGAAGCCATAAAGTAAATCAAAAGAAAAACAAACAGATATTAATCTTATGATGTTTGATCCAATTTTGTGTTTTGGGAACTGTCTTCTGGTTTTTGAACACCTGGATTTGGCAAGGCTGCTATCATGCCTGGAACAACACTCACAAAGAGTTTTCTTACTATCACTATACCCCTCCCACTCCCTTTCAGGCAAATGAACTAATTTGGACACAATATTTGAACACATTTTTTTGCATTGAAGGTGTCTAATAGCCTGCAACAGAAGGAATACATCTAAAAGCCCAAATAAATAGCTGAATAATGTGCTCTTCATGAACCAAATGATGCAAATCTATAGTAAACTAAAATATTAAAAATTAATTTCTCTACTTACATACCAAGCCTGAGTTTGGGATTAGTATTTCAAAAATACAAGGGTAGCATAACTGCTATGCCAGGGGCTATGAGTTCTCCTACTTTAATGAGTATCTTGTCAACTTTAGGACATTTACATTAGAAATATTTTATATATAGTACAGATAACGTGGGAAAGAACTTAAGAGTTCATGGTTTTGAACTATTTATCATCTTAAGGAAAGTAAAGAGCCGTGTGTATACATTATTTAAATTAGTTAGGCTTTAAAGTCCTCGAATTCCTAGATCTCTTAGAACTAAATCCTAAAATGTATTCTGGCAATCAGCAGTTTAACTGAATTGAAGCATGCTTTTGCAATTTCTTTGCTGGATCACTATAACATTAAAGATATCCTGCAGATTTGAGTCCTTTTTGTCTAAATATCCTGAAACTTTACAACAGTTACTTACAATCCCAAAATAGAAAACAAAAATATTGCACAAGAACCTGAAATGGGGGAAAATAATTTCAAATTCCATTTTTGAATAATGAGATCCTATTTTGGTATTTGGAAATGCACTTCATTAATGTCCTAGGATTTAAGAAAAAGAAATGTTTTTAAACTTTACAGTTTATCTTGGTATGAGTTAATGAAGACTTTGAAATGCCTTTTCTTCTGTTAAAGGGCACTTGAGATGCTTGTGTGAATCTTTTTTATTTACTGAGCACACCAGAGTGACTCACTCAGAAAAGTTAGGGGCTATCAAGTAAAAAAGTATTTAGGGATTCCTCTAAATGTCTGTTATTCACTCAACAGACTGGAGATGCTTCTCTATCATACTCATTCCTAGTTGGTAGTTTTTTAGCTGTTTCGTATAGGAAGGTATCTGTGTGCTGAGAATGCATTATCAGCTTGTGAGTGGAAGAATTTCACTCTCTGGATGGTGTTTAAGGTGGTCATATACCACACATGCATTTTACTGAAATACCTGGCTTCGTTTCCTGATTTTTTTTTTTATTTTTAATTTTTTTTACTTAAAGACCCGAGTGCAGTGGTCAGAGGGACTGGAGAGCTCAGAATGTTAGTAATGAGATATGGAGCCCTTTTCTCCTCGGTCACTGGCATGAATTTGACCCTGGTTAGTAATAACTGAGTCGTTATCAGCTGGCGGCTGTTTGGTGGCCCTACGACACACAAGCTGGTGGTTTCACTTTGTGTAATGACCCGTGGCTGCATACACACATACACACAGCCTTCAGTTAAAACATGTGCAAATAGCTTGGGAAATACCTTATAGCTCATGACTGAACTTCAAAACTCAGGCTGAAAGGTCCTCTGTGGTGGCAATTAAGAGTGACAGGCTTTATACCCTGTTAGCCACAGAGAGCAAGGTGCTCACCAGCATTCACACAGGTCATTTGCTCTGCTTGGACAGTGGAACTCACACATTTAAAGCAGAATAACACAAAATAATGGAGAAGTACTAAATTAATTCTGTACAAGAAAAAGTGACGCAGTAAAGTCCTTATAGATCTGGAGTCTGCAAGCAAAAGGAGAGAAGCAGAAAATAAAGGGGAAGAAAACCTGAGGAAAAAAGTAGTGGGAAAGGGAAGATATGTAATATTAAAATAGAGAATGTAGATAAATGACAGCAGACACACTGATGGCCCATGCTTCCCAAAACACATGACTCCTCTTCTTGCCTCATTTACAGAGTTAATCTACCTCCTGTGAAAAAATGGCTTGTTATATAAGATTAAAAATACAGCAGAGTATTTAGGCACATTCTTCACTTCTAGCATGTGCTGCTTGTTTCAGCAGAATGCCTGTTGTTCCTTACAGTAGGTATTTGCTTATCTACCTTACCAAAATGAAGGTTTATAATTAAGCTGTGTAGACTCAGGTAAAGGGTTTGGTTATGATGATGGATGTGGTTTTACTACATCAGCAGCAAGCAGCATGATGACCAGGAAATTAGTAAGGAGTAACAGAAATAAGATCTCCACTGATGTGACAGGAACTTTAGAGTGGGTTGGGAAGGCTTTTGGAGCAAATGCATGCTGGGTCAGGATTTTCCACAAGCCCATTCATCCATCTCTACAGTTACTGTTAAATATCTGTGACATATGTGTGTTGATTCAATGGTGAAAGGCTTAAAGATCAGGCTGGGTTGACATTTCTTCTTGTAAGGCTCAATATCATGAAAACATTTGAAGTGTAAAGAGCTGCAGAACTGGCTAGTTTCACATGTCATACTGATGCTGTGTGGCTTTGTAAAAGAACTGATACACTTTGACGCTCTAGGCCTGAAGCAAATACAAAGCATAGGACTTCTGAGCATGGCAAGAGACCGTGAAGCAGCAGCACAGAGCACCAGGTAAGATCAAATTCCTGGCTATCTTCCATTTCCCTGTCACACTGTGTATGCTTAATAAACTGCTTTTCCAATAGTGATAGGATCTGACTGCCACCTGCATGCTGTGTAATGTGTATCCTCTACAGAAAGAACATTTTGCAGCTGCAAAATGTAAGTACATTAAGCCTAGAATACCTGGATGTTCTAAGGTGAGCTCACTGCTTTCTAATCTGTAAAAATGCTTAATCCCTGTGTCACTTTATATTATTTTGTAGTTAATGTTGTCAGTGGGTTGACAAAGGCACATAACCATGGGCAGAGTCTGGCCTATCATATTTATTAGGATGTGATTCCTCAATGAGACACTACAGCCTCGTAAGGGCACATCCTCTGCTTTGTTTTTACTTCTGAAATGTGAGGGAGTAGAACTTGTGTTACAAAGCAATAATTGCCAACTCTGTGACAATTCTATGTGAGCTCAGTGCTGATACATGATAACCTGCAGATGCTAAGACCAGTGGGATTTAGGAACTTTAAACAAACCCAACCGACCACTAAGCAATGTATTTTTGTCTGACTTTTTTGACTGAAACTTAGATAGAAAGCTCTTTGGAGCAGGAAATCATCTCTTATTTGATAATTATATGAGGCCCTGTTCCTAACTAATGTTCTACTGAAAATTTATTATATTGCTTAATGATTTTTTTGAAACTTAGAATAGTGCAAACACTGTTCATAGCTTATATTTAGTTCTGAGGCTTATTAATTCTTGTTTATAAATACCTTTCTTCTCTCTAATTTTCTTCTTGTCTACAGTCACTTTTCTTTCATCTTCAGTTATTTTACCTCATTAACTTTTTCTTCTTTTGCAGAAGCAGTAGATTCTGCTCTGCTCAAAGGCAAACCTTTCTGCTGTGGTTTGCAGGGGACTGTTGCCATGTAGGTCTTCACTTCCTGATCATTGTGTCTTTTGGTGCTTCTTGCAATAAACTAAGGATTATGATATTCTTTAGTCAACTTCATTTTTGTCTTTTGCAGTCCTTCACTGCTAAATAAGAAAGCCAAGATTCTTTCACAAGCTCAAGAAGCATATTGCTGCTTTCCAATAGGTAACCACAGATACTTCATACGTAACCATTGATTTTCTATCCAGGGATATGTAGGAAGTCTTACAAAGAGCATGAGTAAGGACGCATCTAATAACATGTCAGAATTTTCCTGTTTCCACACTTGAATGCTCAGTCCAGAATACTGATCCCCACACCACAGAACAACCACAGTTTACAAAGTCAATATATACTGTATGAAGTAGCTGTATAGTTATGATAGTTACCACAGGGAATGAAACCTAAAATTTTTAGATGCAAGCAGAGGGCATAGGCAGGATCTGACTTTTCTCTGAAGTAGGCTCAGCTAGAGGAAAAATATTGATTTTCACCGCAGCTATCCTTCCTTCAGAAGTTATTTCATGTTTGAAAGGAATGCATGAGGCTATAGAGAAAAAGAAAAGGGATGGTATTTTATCTTAATTTATAATTTTATTTTATTTACAGGGTTCAGTTATTTTATGTGTTCTCTTCCTGAAATAAAAGCAAATAAACCAGAAGATTTTCTTTAAATGCAGTGTTTGATATATACTGTGTTGGAAGTTATTAATTAGTATCAATGCTCAGTCTTGGTAGTCATGATTTCTTCCAAGCAGGTATTGCAGAAATCAAACAAAAAAAGTAAAAATAAATTAAACTTGAGGCTTCTATTTGTGTAAAGTACCCAAACATTAACAAATTTCTCTGAGCCAACTGCTGTCTTAAATCTCTAAAGTCTGAAACCAGATTTTCTAAGACTGATGGAAACTGCCAGCTTCAGTTCAGGAGGTCTTTGCAGACTGAAATCAATTGCTTGGCTTCAAAACCCTGTAGTCAATACTGGCTTTTCTGGCTGCTGGGCTTGGTGGGACACTGATCAGATGCACAACAAGGCTGCTGTTGGGGTTGGCTGGGTTTTGGTAGAACACATTTATGCTAAAATGCAGGGGCTCCTTTCAGATGGGTCAAAGGAAAAGTGGAAGAGGGCGCTGGGCAAGTAGACATGCAGATTACATTCTCTAAACCCCCTGGAAAATCTAGTTTTGCCCATGTTCTTACACTCATTTTTTCAATCAATTGATAGCTTGATAATCATGAGCAGTATGGGGAAAAAAAACCAAAATCAGTTCTAAGCCAGTATTGTATGTAATTCTCATGTTATGGCATTTACTTGAGATAATTTTAATAAAAGCAGAATTGCACAGTGTACCCTAATGAAAATGTATTTCCAGTTTAGTATATATGTATTTGAACTCCAGTATTATTTATGTTCCTTTTAAAAACAACAAAAAAGTAACTCTGTTTTTTAAAAATTTAAACAGCTTCCCTTCATGTTCTTTTTCCTCATTCTTCTGAAGAATTTCTGCCTGAAGCACAGCTACATTACACTCATAAAACAGATCAAGGTATCAGCATTCTCCAGTACTCCAACCACTCCAATCACTGCTGTGTGAACAGCTGCGAGTGCATTTTTTTAATATTTGCAACTAAAAATACTTCTATGCTTAAAAGTGTCTAGTTCTGCAAGCCTTTCTTGGCCAGGACACTTCTCAAATATTCAGTGAAATTCTAAACCCAGTAGGACTCCAGATTGAAAATCAAAATCTTGGGAATGTACTTCAGGGGGTAAAAAAACCAAAGCAATAAATAAACTTTGAGGGGAAAAAAATCCTTTTTGGTTAAGAAAGCAAAAAAACAAGTTCTTAAAAATACTGAGTCTCAAAACACAGCTCTGTATTTTTGACAGAGTAATTCCTTGTGCAGGAAATGCCTGTGTAATTAACGTTTACTAAAGCAAAAATTCAAACCTGCATTCTGCCCATTCCAAGCTACTGCTGACTTCATGCAAACAGAAATGTTCTAAAGTGCCCTACTTTTTTACAAAGAACAAATGTGGATTTTATAATACTGTATAATAATACATGTAGATTTTTAATGTTATGCATAATAATAAATGTCGATTTTATAATACTGTAAGGAAGCATAAATCTTACTAATTCAATATGCATATATAATTACTAATAATTGTGTTAGCATGGATAGTATGAAGTAAGCAACAAAAGATGCTGCATATTAACAGAAATTCCAATGTGATTGCAGTGATGGACCATGGCACATTTTGCTAAAGCATGTCTGGCTGCAAAGCCAGACAGTCCAGCAGAGGCAATTAGGTGAACTGAAGGCAAGGTTATTCATTCCTCAGTGAAATAATTCTGCATGATCTGAATGTACTGGGGTTTTCAGTCAGTGATACTTAGAATGCTTAATATTTAAAATACTAAATATTTGCATGTTATTAGGTGAGTGAACAGTTTTCTGCTTATTCAGGTGCTAATAGTAATTACAGAGCATTAGAAACAAATATGTTACACCTATCAATAGAGGAATATATACTGAGACTGCTTCACAAAGCACTGTCACAGTATGAGGTACATAAATAGTGATTTGGTACCTCAGTTGTAATTTTGAGCATGGCAGTTTGTTAATCCCAAAATTGGGTAAAAATGAATGCAACTGTAAAGAGAATATCTAGACATTTAATTTACTCATAATTTGAAATGCTTTTTGTTATTATTAGTTCAATTTATAAAAGCACAACATTTGAATTAGGTGGGTTTATGTGTAGTTCTTCTCTACTTACTATGCCTACGGAGCAACACAAGAGATTTTTAAAATATAATGAGAAAAAAGTTTCCCTTTATTCTCAGCTAATTTTGTTTTGTGATTACCACGGCAGTGTTGTTAGAATTGACAGATTCATAGATTGTAAGGTATGAGGTATAGAACAAGATTTTATATTTTCCATGTCACCCAACAGCCAATTAAAGAATTTATGAAAGAAAAGAACTCAGTTACTCTTGTCACAGCACATAGGGTAAAAAATGGGTCCAAAATTTTTAGATCTTTGTATTTTTTTTTCAGTTCTTGAGGCAATTACTCTAGGCAGGTGCAAAAATGACAGGGGAATGAGCCTTCAAATTGCAGTCTTAATTCTTTGGAGAAGTTCATTACTGGAACAATGTTGTGATACATCAGCAACAGAGCCCAGGTGTGTATTAGTCTACTCAGTTCATTCCTCTAACCAATGTGCACCATTTCACTTGTTTCAGTAGCTCCTGTATTTAAGACAGACCAAAAAAATGTAGATATTCAGAGTTTTAGAGTTCCAGCCTGAAAATGGCTCACAAAACACCTCTGACCATGTCTCATCCATCAAATAGCAAACAATGAAAATCCATGGGATGAAATTACACCTAGTGGAGCTTCTTGTTGGAGGCAAAGAATGATAAAAGGGGAAATGAGCAGTTTCATTATCGCAACAATTGGAGTAAATGTCTAAAGATACTCCATCTACTCTTAAAATACTGTTTCTATTCCAGCATAAAATGTGAACCCCCCACTGCTCAATGAGCAAATCTGTTCCAGATTCACATGGCAAGCAGCTCTGTGTTCAGTTGTAGAGTAGGTTTCTAAGCCACAGAAATTTCAATGCCACAAGGAACACAGACTATTAAGTAAGTTGTAGAACCTGGCTAATTCACATCAGTAGTTCAAAGCACCAATGCCTATTACTAAAATTTGTAAATTAGTAAGTTATCAACCAGCATAGCCCCATTTTCACGATTTTCCCATGAGCATTAATATTATTTGATGTTTTCCTAAAGTCTGCTCCTGCAGGCTAGTGACTAGATGCAAACTTCAGCTTCCATCAAAAAGGAGTTCTCACCTTTATGGTTAGAGATAAAACATGAAAACATGAGCCAGCTGAACCCTGGAGTATCAAAAACCAGAAGGCAAATAAGCAGAGCCCAAAATTTATTTATTTATTTTTTGAAGATTTGGCAAGCATAAGCTAATCTTTTGATATTTGATGGACCACTTTATGCTTTTTAAACACCTGTAGTTAGCAATATTGAACTGGCACAGTATGAAACAGAAGCTCTCTCCAAATACCATTGTACCAGGTCCTGATTCTGCAAGTCGATAAACACCATCCAATGGGAGCTTACGGCACTGTGCAAGTTTGAACCTTTATTTAATAGATGAGGTTAATATTAATTATTTATTAAAATATAGTGTAAAATATTCTTTTTTTCCTGTATAGAATAAAGTAATCCTTGTAATATGAAACCTGAGCACAGCTCTCTAATTTAGCACAGCACATAATTATGGAGTCAAGCACGTGTGAAAACGCTGATTCAGCTTTCTTCTTCTGTGTGTGCTGAGAACTAGGGAAGAATCTCCAATTATTTAAAGTTTTATTTTATTATTCATTTAAGAACAAAACATGACAAAAATGAAAAGGACTGAAAGTATTGGAGGCACAAATCTTGTGACTTTCTTTCACGTGAGAGGTCATCAAGCTCCTCTGAATACATCCATGAACAAAACTACGAAATAAGTTTCTGTGTGTAGGTTCCAATTCTTGCAAATGATGAAGTAACATTTGTAACAGATTTGTCTTTCTGAGTCTTGTTGACCTAGTGGAATATGGCTCATTTTCCTTCAGGATCATTGCAGTAATCTCAGCTAAAACCTTACATCTGCCAGAATAGAGGATTAGACAAATTGGCAGGTGGTAATAGATTCAGGAGTTAAAAGGAAACAAACTGAGCAGCAGGATAAAATCACGGCAAGGTAATTAACATTCTGTTTATATTTTCAAAGAAGAAACAACAGGAAAAGAACAGATGCCGGTTCAGATTTGTGGAGACTCCCAGGAATTTTTTGCTTTAGGTAAAACAGTGAGAACTGCCCAGAACCTGTGGGACTCAACAGGCCACTCTGGGGAGAGAGGTCAGATTGCACTGAGACACAAGTCCCACAGAAGGGTGTCATTTAATACACATGGTTGCTTCCTGCACAGAGCTGCTTCTCAGCTCCAGATGTGCTTGTGGGAAAAAAAAAAAAAAAAAAAGAAAAAGAAAGGGTCACAAGGGAACAGCTAGAATTTAGAAATTATAATATAAATTAAAAGTGATATCAGAGCTATTGGGAGTTTGTTTAAGGTAAATTTTAGTCTGGCATTGTACCATGGGTACCTTAACACACCTGAAGATATATAGCCCAAGAGCTACAGGGGAAAACAGAACAATCATGCAGCAATCAGTCATTTTTTAAAATACCACATGGGGCATATGGCAGAGAACAAAGATTATTCTGTGCACAGTACCTACTGCCAATGCAGTGTTCTTTGAGGAGCTGATTTAGAAGTGAGATGATGCAGAAGGGACTGGGTTTATATCAAAATATGTAAGGTTTTGAGGACCTTACCAAAGAAAAGAGAAATCATAAAAAATGCTGGCCCTGGTGAGGGCTACTACGAAATTCCCAGCTGCCCAAGGTGGTTCAGCTTGTTCATTTGTGATTGTGTCCCTAAAGCTTTGCAGAAATTGAATACCTTCAGTTTCACCCTGTTGGTCACAGACTTGATCTAGTGAGAGTTGAAATCTTTGTTAGGTTTTTTTTTATAATCTCAGAGTGCTATAAAACATACACCCATCTGCAGCATTTCACCTGTAGTGAGCAGAACTACACGTGCATCTGATTTTCATGCCTATACAAGCAACATGAAAATAATTTTACCAGTTTGTTTGAAATATAGTTTTATTTAGGCCTGTACGTTTATAGAAGTTGTATCTGAATATCCAAGCAGAGGTGATTTCAAACAGAGAGAAAGAGAAATTATTGCTTTTCTCCTGTGTAGCAATTTATATTGAAGTAGGATCGTCTTCCCCTCTAGGGAAAAGATAAAAAAAGTTTAAATATCAGTGAAAGGAATTTTGAGGCAAGATGCCTTACAAAATTGTCTCTGCAGACTCAAAAAGTGAGAATTTTACCTGTAATTTCACATGTAGTTAGGGTGAAACTCTGGACAAAACAGGCCTGTGACACCCTGGCAGTGAGGTGTGGTCTAAACACCAGGCAGGCACACAGCATCTGGCTAAGGCACAGCTGTGGAACCTGACAGAGATGTTCAGTGCCCATTTCTGAAGAATTTTCTCGGTGAAACCCTTTAACCAGTCTCAATCCTTTTACTGGTGAGATATGGATCATATTCCCCAACTACACAATGAGTTAAATTTCACATCACCCTTTACACTTTTGAATGCTTGTAATCATTCACTGTGAGATCAGAGTCTTGCAAGGTAAAACACAATCCAAATACAAGGTAATCCAAGTCAAAGCCTTCCATGCAGTAGGAATACCCAGTCCTATCATTGGGAATAAATTTCAAATATCCTTGCAATGCTACTATTATGTCATCTGAAGTTTCTTATAGGAGTATTAATTTCTTTGCAATAGATTTTAGCATGGAGCTACAAGGAATTCTTGCCTAGAAGAGAGAAGTTGTTGATTTTCATGTCTATTAATGCAGTGTAGCACTCATTGCATGGGTTTATTTTACATGAACAGATCTGGTTTTAAGGCAGCAGAGTGTGTTTGCTGTTGTTTTCTGTGTTGTTGTTTTGTGTTAGGTGGTAAAGCATAAAATATTTCAGGACTTTTAGCTATACATTTTAAAGTTTAACTGAGTCTTTTATAGTAAGCTAATTTTTCTCTAAGATGTCATTACATTAATTTTTGAAGTCTTCAAATTTTCCTCTTTTTTAAAATAAGAAACGTAAAGGGAGATTAAAAGCAAATTTCATTTGTACGTTTTAAATGTATTGTTTCTATGTAGTGCTCTTGCAGAGCCTACATATATGCATTTCGTATATTATGTCCTTGCAGAATTCCCACTGTGTGGAACATAGGCAGAAGAAGTAGGGCATAGAGGACAGATTTACATTTCTCCCCATTTATTTGCTAAGAATTTACCTTGCTTTTAGCTGCAGTGTGCACAACTCCATGCTATATTATATCAGAAACATTTTATTGAAATCAGTTCCCTTAGTTGTCTAGCAAACTAAGCTAGAAAGACAATAATTTTTCTTTTGCTAACACAGTTCTTTCTAACCCAGTGACCCAGATCCCAGTGAGTTTCCTTAAGCTCAGAAATGTGATTTCACAGAACAGTCTGTACATTGGTACTAGTTCTACCTTTTTAAATTGTTTTCCTTATGGATGGTATTTTCATCTGTTTGATTGCATATTCTTTCTGTTTGTTTCAAAGCAAAGCTAAGATAATAATTCCTAATTCATCAGCATGGCCCTATTTGATTTCTCATCATCCTCTTACTAAACTTTTCCATGGAATTTTAAAATAAATTTGTTATTGAAAAATTATTTCAAGGCATCATCCTACAGCATAGGATTTAAAGGACATTTACCCAGCCTAAATAAGCAGAATAACAACAGGCAGAAGATATTTCACTGTAAATTGGAAGGAAATCAGTAGAAGTTAATTGATTTATAAAATAAATGATTGGAATGGTTTTTAAATAAATTATGAGCAGGTATACTAGAGCTTATAAATAAACTCCATACCCCTTTAGAAAGTTCCAACAGGCTAATCTTAGGAAACTAAGTATCAGTAAATCAGAGCAAGGATGCTGTAACATTGCATGGATGGACATCCCCTGATATTTTTGGCACTTATCAGATGTTATTTCATTTATGGAAACTTTAATTCAGCACAGCACTGCACTTTGCATAGTGACAAAATGCTCAATGTGCCCCTCCAAAAAAGGATGTGTTTTTAGACTTCCAGGGAAACTGCAATAAGCCTCCCACTCACTGGAGGTCAGGAAATCTAAAACTCATGGAAGTGCTACAAGTTTTGTATTGAATCAGCTTTTACAGAAAAGTTGGAACAGGAGGAGGTATCAGGGAGATCTGAATAACCCCTTTAAATCAAATTCTACTGGAATTCTATGGACTGATTTGAGTCACACTCCAGTAGATGTTTAACATGGCTTCAAGAGCTGAGTTTCCATTTAGGGTTGCTCAGTTTAGCAGCAGGCAGGGCTCCTAATCCCTGTGGAGCTGCTGTTTGCCATTGGTTGACCTGAAGTTCACAGGAGTTGGCTTTAATTCAGAGCCTGGTTTGCCCTGCCTGGTTTGCTGCTTTGGGTGGGTTTTGTTTGAATTTGGACCAGTCAGTTACAGTGCTTTTTCTTGAGTTTTAATTCTTACTCTTGAGAAAATCTGGTTTTAACAGTACTTTCAAGCACTCCTCCATGATCATGCTATTTCTTGTGCTGATTGTTTTTAGGGTTTGGCCAGAGGGGTAGGGAGGGCCAGGGACAAGAGGATGGGCAGGGGGAAGCAAGGGTGTGCTTTCAGTGTGGCCTCTAACATCAGCATGTTTTCTTCCTTGCCTAAGAGGAATACTCTGAGTGTCCAGACAGCATGCAATTAAATTCCAAAGGTACTGGAGGGAACATTCCACATGTTTTTAATAATGACCCTGAGAAATTTAATGTGACCTTTTTTTTTTAGTATCATTTGGGATCTGGCAGTCTAACTTTTGATTAGGTTGCAGAAGGGTTGCATTTTATATCAGAAAAAAAATGATGTCTGTATTTGGCTTGCAGAAAAGTACTTGAAATCTGTGTGCAATCCTCAGCAAAGAAAAGTTTTCTTTTATGAATGCAGTGTTTAACAAGCAAATACATTTCATCTGCTTTTTAACAAGGGGAATATTGCTGTGATTTAAAAGTCTGAGATATTTTCTGGGAGTATTTCTCTATGTTCTTACTGCAGGTTTCTCTGTATTTATCTTAGCGGGAATTACTAGTTGATGGGACAAAATGTGATTGCAGGACCTTTTAGCTTTAGAAGGTCCTATTCAGTATTCCCCATGTGTGAAAATCTCACTAGCTGGCATTACAAGGGCAGAATCTTAATGCACTTCTTTGGGTTTGTTCTGTAGAGTGTTGGTTTGATGTGGCCTCTGCCTTTTCACTGGCTAATCGAGCTCCACTGGGACTGGAGATGGGTAAGCAGCTATCTCACTTATCTTGTGCATGTCCATATACAAAGATACATGGTTACTTACCACAGAGATGGACAGGAAATAGTGAGGGGGGAGATCTTTACCTCATTAGTAACATTGCATTTCCTATAGTGCATATTTTTCATATATTAAAAGTTAATAAGATGGTGTTAGCTTACAAGACTTAAAGAGAGATGTGATCATAGAAAATATGTCTAGAGCTTCAGAAAATATTACTAAGGTATTTTAAAACATTTCCAGAACTCTTTCCTTCCTATTCTTTACATGTCAAACAGTAGTATTTTTTTATTCCTTGTTTAAAGTCTTAATGCCTGCAGCTGCCATAATAAAATTAATGTTTCATATTATGTTGGATATAACAGTTAACAGTTTGAGCGCCCAGTCTTGACTAGGGCTGTGGACTAGCAGGGGTGGAGCAACACCTGTAGCAGGGTAGCTCCGCTCACAAGACATTGAAATGTGCCTGAACAAGACTCAGAGATGTCTTGATGCATCCCTTTTATAGATAAGGAATTGATAGATTAAATTATACACTAAATTAATAACTAAGTTACAACAGCAGGGAACAAAATCTTTCTTTGGAGAAAGCTCTGTTTATCATTCCTATGGGTATTGTTTATGTTTTGCAGTGGGCACACTGTCAACCAAAGCTAAGTTTAACTCACACATAAAAGGTACTTTGCTGACATCTTTTCATTGCCATTATATCAAAATTACTGTAGCTCAGATGCTGTGGCTTCAAATTGCATCTTCCATATATGAACAGAGTGCTGCTTGTAAGAACAGATAAGAACCAAGAATATAGTTGGCACTGAATAAATAATACTTAATATTTTCATTCTTTTATAAATAACTGCCTTGCATTCTTCTCTCAAGTTTACACACATACCTGGATGGGGTTCTGTTTAACATAGATATTTTTTGCATCGTGTAGAGAAAATATATCGAGGGGAGAACTTTTCAATTAAGTGCACATACTCCAAGAGTTAGAAAGGTCATTCACTTCTCAGGAAGCTTTGGAACTCCGGTAAAATGCTTCCATGTATTTATGTATCTGAAATTATGAAGCAAAAAATAGATGAACAAAAATTTTGAGAAAGAGGATTACTCAGAGAGTAAAAATATAAGGAAAAACCCCATCATGGCAGTAACTGGCATCGTCTCAAGCCTAGCTCGGTGTGGGAGACTCCCAGCCTTTGCACACCTACTGCATTGCTGATTCCCTTTGTGCAAAAGGTAATTTTTGAGGAAGTTTTGGAGAAAAATCCAGTAAGGTGCAATAGCCTTTGTGTTGTATTCAGGGTATGAGCAGCTGATACTGGTTATTTTTGTTAGTGCTTAGCGTGAAGCACAGAAACTCCCTGGGCTGAGCTCCTTGTGCAGCATCCGACTGTGCAGTCAGCAGCTGGATTTGCTGGGAGAGTGGAGGTGACACTACTCTCCTTACTGTCTGTATTGCATAAAACACTGAGCATCTCTAAAAATTCATCTCTAGTTTTGTGGGTGACTTCAGGTAGTTGGGCATAGAGGCGATAGAGCCAATTCCTGCAAAATTTCAGCAGGCAGAGTAAGTCCCCTGATGAGATTTCTGATAAGATTTAAAATATCTTTTGTAGCCTGTAGGAATGCTACTTTCACAGTTCTGTGATAGATCTAGAAACTTTTGATTTTGCTGAAGTGTTTTTTAATACTGAACAGAAAAAAGCACTAAACTGATTTACTGAAAAAAGGCTTTCTTATGCAGTACCCATCAAATTTACAAGGATTGTAAGTTAACCTTTTCTTCTTAGTGTTGACATTATTTCTTGCCTTATTTTTACACAGTTCAGTGGAAGTTATGCTTGCAGCAGAATGCAAGTTCTTTCTGCATGTCAGTTTTGAAACATTTTTACTAGGCAAAGCAGTTTGAATCCCAAGAATAGGAGATATGGGCTCACTACCAGAGTAGTTTTACACAAACATTTAATTTGTTACTTTTCTGTTCTTTCTCTTTATTTTTTAAACTTCATTTATAGTGACTGTATTTGGTTTGCAGAAATGTGCAGAAGTAATCAGAATGTTTATTTTAGCACCAAGTTTGTATGACAACGTTTGCTATAAACCAATTTTTTTTAGGTTCCAAGAAAGTACAATTGATTAGATGCATATTTTCTGAATTATACAACAGATCACACCCAGCTGCACAGCTTTTCTCAGGTAAGTGAGCTATTTTATATTCCCCCTTTTCTTCCCTTCCCCAAATCCCTTAATTAATAAGGAAAACCAGACATCTATCTGCATGAGGCTTGTTTTAAAGTCAGTACATATATCCATGGAAAATAAATATCTAGTTACTAGGATTTTTCCACTGGGGCCAGCTCTAATAATGAATTTGAAATAGGATTTTCTTACTACAGAAAAAAAAAAATTCCTCAGACTCAAAGATAAATCAAAGGAAAGTGGCACCCTGGTGGACCAGACAACCCATTGGCAGCACAGTCACATGAAAGCTTCAGAGGTCACTACCTCAGTATCAGCAAAGCTGTTTTAGAGCTCACTGTGGAGTTTCACATTGTGGCTAAATCAGAATACTTAATAACCTGGCACCCAAATTTCACATGTTGCCAGCCTCAGTCCTTATGTGAGCCTTCCTTTCACTGCTTTGGAAGCTTCCCCTTTGAGTTGGAAAACATGGATACACAGTCCTATGTTTTGACAACTCAAAAAAAATTAATTTAGAACCAGCATTAAGAGACTTACTGTGTGGATGTACAGGTAGGCGAATTTTATTGCAAAAAGCATGCTGGGTATATCTACAGCAGATACTCTGAAATGAGAAAGACAAGATAACTCTAATGAAATCTTAGATATGTGCTTTTCTTCCAGTCTATGATACAACTAGGGCCATTACAGGATTTTCTTCAGAAGCCAGCATTTTTAGATCATTACCTGTTTATGAGTAAAGTATCTGCTTTGCATGGGGCTTTTTTGGGGTGCTTTGATTTCTTTTGGGTGAATGGAAATGTAGGTCAGACATTCCCACACACATTCTCTTTTTATCCATCCATTAATTTTGATTTGGAAAACTTGCACTGGGATTTTCTGAAATTTCTGAATTTGTGTCTCGCGTCCCTGTTCTAATGTAAGAAGAGCCTCCCCATCCAATTTGTATCTCCCAGAAGCCAAAAATGCTGGAGTGATGGCCTGTCCTCACTTTGAAAGGAGACTGTGGTGCACTGCAGGAGATGTAGTTGGACAGGAATGTTCAATCTATACAGCAGATCAGGAGCCAAGAAATACTTGAACAGAGCTCCCACGGCTAAACAGGGCTCTGAGCACCTCACTTAATCTGCAGTGTGACCACTCCCCACCTGTAAATTGACACACACTTCCTTGTTTCACAAAGGCTTCAGGAGGATAAAAATCTGTGAAAGTTATGAGATTCTCAGATACTGTGATAAGTCCCAGGATAAACAAATGTTGAATGCAAAACAGCAGCTTGCATGGTACATATTCAAGGGCATGTGGAATGAATTAGAAAGATGAAGAGAGGGAGCAAAAGAATGAGGATGGGAAGAAGCGGAAGGGAGGAAGGGTAGGCAGAAACACTGCAAGTGTCACTGGAAGCTATGGGAGAATTACACCGAGTCCTGCACACTTTGGGCTCAAACTGCAAATATTCTTGGACGTGTAGATAAAGCAAACTGAGCCAACAGCTTAGTAAATAAGGGTTTTTGCAGAATCCCAATGTTGACATTTTTGTGAAGTGACCAAAGGTAACTCCCAAAGAAGGGATCTTACTGTATGCATTTAGAACATGAGTGGAGATATTAAACCTAGGTTTTGTTTACTATCTCACAATAGTCTTTTTTGGAGGGAGAACAATGTAAGTGTATTAAGAAAATTAATTTTATGTACTATGCCCTGCCAGCAGTGTAAGGGAAAAGGCAAGTCTGGATATAGACATGTGTGGATCTGTAAATAATAGGCAATAAGGCCATACACCATTCCTTAATACACAATTCCTTAGCTGAGTTTTTTTTTGTTTTTTTTCTTGAGAGCACATATTATGAAACTACATACTGGGAACAGATTAATGGATTATTTTTCTGACAATGGAATATAAAGATTAACCATTCACTCATTAAAAAAACAAATTCAATTTTAGAACTGCAGGTTTAGCAAATATGACAGATCACTTAGAGAAACTGCTGCTGCTTTTCAAAGAACTGAAGAATGTGGTCAGTAAAGAGGAGGAAAAGCCATTTGGCATGTCAAGAAAGAGGTGACAAAACTCAGAGGAAAAAATGTAGAATTCATGTATAGAAAGCTTTAATACAGTGATGCCATGTAGGTGGTTTTGTCTTACTAGTGGAAAGTGTGGAAAGCCTGCCATTGGGATGGGGAGTGTGTGTCCTTTTTGCTCCAGAGCATACTGGATGTGATACATTCCTGTGCACAAGGACAAAACTCCCAGCTAAGCTTTCCAAAAAGGGATTTAGGCAATGCACAGTAATTTATGCTGGCTTTCTGCTCTAGAGGTCAAAATTGCCACTGGTCATATTAATGACAAGCCTCTGCTCGACTGCAGTGAAACAGCAGTGGCTGCAGATGAGCTGGGCTGATATTGCAAAACCTCTTTCAGCAGCAAGGAATGAGACTCAGGGTTAAATAGAAGGAGCTGAAACAGATAGCTGCTCATGATTTGCTGAGGAATGTCTCAAAGTCACTCTAAGGTATCTAATGCTCATGCCATTTATACTAGGCTGGGCTGCCTTAGAAGCAGATTTATATTTTGGGGTTTTTTTCCTCTTTGCAGTGATTCACTTTCTACTAAAAACAATGGCTCATAAGAAATAACTGGCTTAGGTACTTCTCTGTGTCCACTTGGCATACACATGCATTGGAGGCATCTTCAGCCCCACAATACCCAAAATCTCCTTGATATTTATAAACTTCAGAAACAGATTTTAGAATTCTATTTAGATGGTGTTTGAAATCCTCTTAGGCTCCTCATCTGCATTTGTGTGTCTAGATTACATTTAAAATCTGATGCTAGAAGTCTATGTGACACTTGAAATAGAACTTCAAAAATGTAGTTTTTATAGTCTGATGTTTATGAAAAGTATGTTTTGAAGTTCTTCAGGCAGAACTGTTAAGATAAAAACAATCCACAACTGAAAATAGTGACTTTATGTTGTATTTTGAAGATTCTCTCTGCTGGTGACCAAGCATGGTAGATTTTGTGAGGCAAGATCATAAGCCTACTGAAATTAGTATAAACTCTTTGCTTTCAGTGAGCTTCATATCACACCCTTCACTGAAGTATATCCAGATAGACTTACACAGTGTTTACTGCATTTTATTTGAATGAAAGTGAAAACGAATGCAAGTGTCAAGAGAAAAACAGCTAAAAATTAAATGGGTAATAGACCTGCTGAACAACTGATGAAGGAGGTAGCTAAGTACCCAGAGGGGTTTGGAAGGAAAACAGCAGGTATTATTTGAATAAACATGTTTAAAATAATGAAATGTGTCTAAGGTGCCTACAAGAAGTCCAGAAAGCCAACAAAGGGTTTTAATCATAGATAGATTTCAAGACACAATATTCTGGAATTTGTTGTCAAAATCCTCTGGTACAGAAATTAATAGATTCTCAATGGCATGACACATCTCATCACAGGAATGAAACACAATGAGGCAGATAGTTTCCCATACCTTATGATTTCTCTTCCCCACATCTGTTTAGCACAGTGGTTTTTAATTTTTGGATTTCATCACCACCACCATTCCCCCTTTCCTCCTGAAGCAGGCAGTGGGAGATCACTGCCATCTACAGATAGGAGATAGTATCACTAATGTTAGAGCAAATTGTTGGAACAGTTTCATGCTGGAACATTTTTCTCTTTTTCCCTCGAGCACTTGTCTCCTCAACCCTGCCTTCCTCTTAAAAAAAACCCCACAAAGTCACCCAACACATACTATCATTTCTTTGGCACCCTGATCATAAGTATTATGGTACTGTAAGAATCTTAGAAGCCCGAAGCCCTGTAATGTTTTAAGTCAAAGTTGAAAGAAAAAAAAACCAAAACAACAGGATTCACAAATGTGCTTTCCATTACTTATTATATTTGTCAAAATTTAGTATACATGTCAAAATTATAAATGGCTTCTTACAACTTTCTCAGAAGGCAGCTGAGAGAAATAGCAAACTCTGTGGACATTTGTGTAGATGGATTGACTAAAAGGGTACCTGCTTTCCATGTTCCACTGCCTGGGTCATGGTTTCAAGGTGACATATCAGGAAAGACAAGCAAGTATGGCACTGTAGGAACAGAAGAGACACAGCTTAATCTCAATTTAATCTCTTTTATTTTCTTCCTCCAAAGAAGGGATTAAGAAAATTAATAAAGCTTCATGTTATTTTTCCTTATTGTAGAAGAACCACACATCTGCAGCCTATCAAAGCTCATTACAATTAATATAACTTTAAAAAGGAAAAAGAATAAAATTCGTAATTTCCATCCTGTATCTTCTGGATTTAGATAGAAAGTTTTTAATAGTAACCAAAATGTTTATCAGACATGTAAGATATCTATCATTAAGACACTATGACATTCACTGTACTTATTTAACCTCTTCCAATAGCTGCTGTACCACTTAATTCTTGAAATTACTGCCCATCTGACAACATTAAAAAATATTAGAATCGCAGATTTGGCAAATTAAAAGCACTCCAGTGTCTCCATTAAGGATAAGTGATTTGGCAGCTTGCATTTCCATTTCTGCCATGTTAAACTTGACACAGTAAAGAAATTGATGGGCAGAAACAAAAATAAGTATTTCCCTCTGAAATATCTAAGTGTAGGATTGGGCTCACTGAAATTATTTTTTACCTATGAACTTGAGAATTTAAGTTTGCAAGAGATCTCACAGCTGTAATATTTAGGTAAAAAAAATGCAGAAGGTAAATGCATAGAGTAATCTGTAATTGCAGGGGCTTTCATTTGCTGTCTGCCCAAATAGTCTCATTCATGCTTCTTATTTGCTTTCCAGGTGAGAGAAATTCCCTGGCTTGTTTGTCCTACTGTCTGTAGATTATCCTAGCAGCCAGAGTAGAATTCTGCTTTGATTTGGGAGTCCATTACAGCACAATAATATGATTGCTTCAAAGAACATATTATTGTACTAGCAACACCAAACAAGTCTATTTTTAGACAAGTTCAAGGAATAAAAGCAACAGTTAATCTGGTTTGATCATAGGGAAGGAGAGATCTCTGAAAACCTTTACCATCATTGTTTTGCACAACCAGTTTCCCCTTGATAGTGCTGTGCCCACTGAATTGGAGAAGATATGTCTGGTTTCCTTCAAAACTTCTGACAATTTGAACCCAGCTCATTAAGAGCAACTTTCAAAAAATACAGGTGGAAGTTTAGGCCCCACTGATGTCAGTGGCAAAAGTCCTGTCAGCTTCAGTAAGGTTAGATTTTCATTTGTGATATTGATTCAGCTGCTACCTTTAAATATAACAGCTTTAAGGTTGTTTGGTTGTTTGCACAGAAAGTCAGTGTCAGGTATGTTTATTATTTTAAGCCACACAATTTCTTTAGAAAAGTAAATATCTGAGCACCTTTACATTTCAACAAGCAAGATAGGAAATCTGACACGAGGCATGCCTGTATTTCACACATTTTGAACATGTATTTAATTAAAATGGTTTTATGGAAACTACAGAATGAAAGCTGTTTTTTCCCCCTTTCCCTCTCAAAGGGCGTTTCTATATGTAGCCAGGAGGTGGCATTCCTGGGTAACAGTTAAAGGAATTCGTATACACAATTTCTCTTTTACATATGAGAGAGAAAAAGGTTTCTTATTATAGTGGCAGTTAGTCAATTAACTGAGGCTTAAACTAATGCAATAAATTTGCTTTATATATTCTTTTTTTTATGAGAAGTGGCAAAGTTATCCAGTAGTAGACATTAATCTTCATGATGAGACAGCAGGGATCTGGCAAGTTATATCCATCTTCCTGTAAAGTATTTGATAGTAAAAGTCCTTGTCTTCAGTTACCTCGTTTTGTTCCTCCAAATAAACCAGTTTGCAATAATTCATTGACCACAATAATACCCACTAAATACTGTTATAAGAACAGTTAGGAAATCTGAGGGGAAAAAAAACACAGTTGAATTTTATCCAGTCAGTGAATCTTAATCAGATTTTTCAAAGGCTGATCATTGCCATTTGTGATCCAGTTGGTCTATGGAGTATTGCCATATTTAACATCTGTGTCACATCATGCCTTTCCTGTTGCCTCATTGATCAACAGACAACATGTGATGTTTCCCAGATGTTCAAACACGGCAGATCCCAAAAGACCTATTAAATTACACTGAAAGCAAAACAACATCTATGTTGTAGAAGTTTTGTTAAATTCAGGTATGCCTGAATATTCACAAACTTGCTACAAGATACTTACTGATATTCAAATTGCTTTTACAAATCAATCCAACTCTGAAATGTCACATTGTGTATTATATAAGGACTCCGTGTCACAGAGTTGATAAAATTTTCTGTTCTGCAATATAGAGCAAGTTAAAATAGAATTAAGCATCTACTTACACATGGAAAAGATAAACCACTGGATTTTTTACTTCATTTTACTATTTGTCTCCTCTCACTACAGGCAATCTGTGTCCTTGCAGATTTTTACTCAGATTTATTGATGATTATAAATTTTTTTCTCAGATAAAACTGAATAAATAATGATTTTTTTAAAGCTTGTGCATTGCATTCTCTAAGCAAGGCAAGGCAGTTGTGTTGTTGTTCAGTGTGGCCTTTTTCCACTGAAAAACATAATTATAAAGATCAAGACTTACTAAGATGTTACTTAAACCTTTTTTCTGTACCTGGATAACAGTGACATGAAATTCTAGATGGGATTTCAGACAGCAAATGTGATCCAGCTTACACCAGCATGGTACAACATTTTGCTTTGAAACAGAATGATACCGTACTTTATGATATGGTAACTTTAACATTACTATGAATATCCTTCACACCTTTCTGAAGCTAGTGCTACTCTTCTAGCAACATTTCAACTTCATATTTTGTGCTGGCATTTTCAGCCATGAGAGTCTTAGCATTTTCTGATGAACACAGGCAGCTCTGTGCAGAAAATCAGTACCTTTATTTTGTCACCTGCGAATCAGCAGCACAGAGAACTCAGGTGCGATCTGTTTAAATCAAAGCAACATTTCTCCACATTACTACAATGACTCATCAAAAGTTTATTTTGCCTTACTCTTTAATAAGAAGGAACATAGCTACTCTAAAAAGGCCACCTCAAAGAGAGATGTTCTTTCTGTGCTTATTGATTATACCATCAACATTTGTTTTTCTCTTAAATCAAATAGGTTCTACAATAGAAAATACAATTTTTTCTTCCTCGGAAAAGCGGTTAAGAAATTTCAGCTCAGAAGTGGCCACATATTTATTTTTGGTATTCTCCAATAGAAAAAAAGGTTGGTTTTTTTTTTCTGGTGTATTTGTTACCTTGCTGTGCCTCCACGCAGCAGCTGCCCCTGGACCCCCGTGCTTGGTTCCGCTGCCGTGCTCAGCCCGCGGCTCCCACGGCTGCCCTGGAGCAGCCCCACGCAGGAATCTGCTCTGGGGGCTGCAGGCCCTGCAGGCAACACTTCCACAGAGGACTGAGCAGCCAGAGCAGCTGCTCGTGGGAAGTAATGCTGCTGCACTGACTACAATGAGATTCGAAGTTTAAATGGTGTTTTTTCCGATTTGATCAGAAAAAGGAAATGTCTCCATTTAGGGCAATAGACTTATTCAAAAGAAAACATCTTACGATGGTTTGTCAAGTTGAAAACTGCAAGTGAGGAGGAAATAAAAATGCTCTGTGTATCCTGGATTAGTAATACTCCAGTATTTTCAGGTTTGTCTCCACTGTGGAGTAACTTTGGACAGTCACATCTTTATTTCAATTTAGACACATAAATAATTTTTGGTGAGCAGCCTAGTGTTGTCTGGGAGCACTGAGTGCCCAGGTGCATGTTAATTACAAAACCTTTTTTGTTTTAGTGATACCTGGAACAACATAGGCACCTAAAAGTTACAAGATCTCCATGTTGGAGCTGTCCAGGAGTCCATCCACATGATATAATTTGCAAGATTAGAACTGCTAATTTTTAGAAAATTCAGAATGATAGAGCTCCATACACAAAAAAAGGAGATTGTTGAGTTTTTAAAATTAGATTATCTACTTATAGTCAGACTGTACAGATATGTGACTTTAAAAAAAAATGCTGTCTAGATTTTGAACTCACCTGAATTGTTTATATGTCTTTTTAAAATAAACACATAATTAGAACCATCTTTATTATTTAATGGCATAAGACCTAACAAACTTTTGTTTTGTTATTGACACTTGCAGAACAACAGCCAGAGACTTAGCAAAGTGAGGACAGAAGGTATGTGCAGTATCATGGAGAAGCATGTGGAATACAAACACAGGAAGGAGACAAGAAAAGCAAAGATCTGCATAATGGTAAAGCAACACATATGGAAAGTCAGCTTGAGAAGAACAGTCACATATGCCAAAAATAATTCACTAGCTACATTTAGTTAGAAGATCTGGGGAGCAAACATAAGCATCCTAAACAACTTCAGTAGGTTAGCCAGAGTGTCTGCTGGCCCCAGGGTCACATATTCCTGCTCTAACTGCCAGCAGTGTCCCTTTGGAATGAGGAGCTTTCCAAATGCTGGCCAGTGCTGGCTGTGGAAGGAAAACTGTCTGTTCTTTTCCGTTTCTCATGATTTCTTATGAAATGTATACTGCAATGTAAAGCCCTTTCAGAAATACCTGAGCCAGTTGATCTGTGCAGAATGTGCTGACCTGCAGAATTGCTTGGTTGTGTTCTGGAAACAAAAATGTAGTGTTGGCCTGCTCCTGCTCATGAACACATCTTTGTGTGACCAATTCTTTTTGTTTAATTATAAATAATTATTTCATTTAACTATATAGAAAGGCTGCTAAAACAGCCATGTGAGATGTCCTTACAATCCTGGGCATATTTTGCAGAAGGATTTTCTTCTGTTCTTATTATTGGGGTCATTTGCTGTTGGCATTGCTTTCACAGTGTCAGCTCCCAAGTTTGTTGTGTGACATCAAACGTAATGAAATGGATGACATTTGGGACTGATTTCACCAAGTGTTCTCGTCCTTTGGATTTCACTCTGGAACACTGTATTTTATATTACTTCATTTGCTTGGGTCAAAACTTAAGAATCAGTGTCAATTGTAACACTGTAATCCCCTCTTTTTTCTAGAATTGTCAAACTAGGTGAATCTGAGCCTGCTTTGCTTTGAAGGCTTTCTACAAGTTTGCTCTTGTAGAGTGGGTTATTGGCCACTGTGGGTTATTGGCCAACTGCTCTTTCAAATGGCATCATTTTCCTAGAGGATCTTTTTTTCCAAATGTTGTTTTCTAAACAATAATTTTCAAATATGCCCTCTTCCTGTGACCAAAACCACAGCCTATTGCCACAATTTTGATGACTAACAGGAAAACTAACCAGGTAATCTGCACTGTCATTACATACAGATAATCCTTACAGACCATTTTTGCATACCACACCATGTCTGAGAGTCTTGCTCACCTGTTGTTTGTAGTTGCTCCTGCCCTGGATCAGGTGAGTACCTCCAAAGTCTCCTTCTAATGCCTTGTGTTGAAATGTATTGCATTATAAGCTGATGCACAGTAATTTATCTTTTCCTTAAGGCCTAAATATATTAAAAAAACCAAACTTTAATAATGTAGTCAGCATGGCCCAGAATCAAATACAATAGAATTTCATTGCAAACTCATCTTTCCTCCTCATCTTTCCTCATCTTTTTTGAAGTTTTCTTTTATGGCAGTAACCACCAAAGACCCAGACTATATTTCAACGACATTTTTCATTATTTTTAAGAGACATTCAAATGAATGTGAATGTAGTTGGCTTCAAATTCCAAGTAAATTCAAATGCTAAGATGCCTCTAGATAATTTAAAAAATACTTCTAGTTTTCATTTTACTGGAAACCTAATACTTTGTGGGGCTGCTACTGCAACTTCAGCTGTTACAAGTAAGATGATTTGTTCATTGAAAACCAAACACCTAGAAGATTGTTTATCATATCTTTAGATTTGAGTTTCTGATTACAGTGTTTTCCCCATAGTATAAACTACACTGAAATGCAAGTGAATTATAAATGTAACCTTTTATTCAAGACTCTACCTTGTTTGAATTTCACAGGACCAATTTTCAAGCACAGTTCTCCCATGTGAGCAGGCAGTGAATATTTTCTAGTCACTACCTTGATCTGAGCCCAGTTAGGACTTCTCAGTTTGTGCAAATTCCATTGTCCATTTTAGCACACCTGATTCAGTAACATGTTGGAGCCATTATGAATTCCTCTCATGCACTTTAATGTTTCCTGAGTAGTGGAAGTATAATTGTTGTTTGAATAGCTAGACATCTTTTGCCCTGAAGGCCCCCTCTGTGAAGCATTTTTCACTCTGCCCTTTTCGTGCTGTGCCCTAGCCTGTCTTGTACTTATAACAACTTTAATATAAGCTTTTTTTCTGTCATATCAGCATTTATCTGAACCACTCCCCAAATTTTTTTGTAGCATTTCTCTCATTTTATAGACTAAACCACTAACTTTGCATAAAACTTAAGGATTTTCACCCAGCAAATTACAACCCTTTTTTTTCCATGAGATATAACTATGTGATTACAGGAGCCTTCTAGACATTCCTTAGCCACTGTGTCTTGCTGGCTACGAGCTATAGGTTTTACTTGTATCTGAACTGAATACCAATGCCTTTCAGGGTGCCACCACCAAGTCATCAGTACCTGGACTACACAAGTTGGCTCATTAATTAGGTTTTCATCATGTCTGTATCACTGAGCAATTAGGCTATGAAGTGAAATTCCCACAGGGCATTTCCCACTTGCAAATTCTTATACTCCTTCAGCAGAGACAACATGGCTGCTATCCTTGCGCTACAAGCAGGATTTAAAATAAAAAAAGAAGTTGTAGACATACAGCCTTACTAAAGTTCTTTGTCTAATCCAATTTTACAGCTAACACCCACAGCAGCTCCATAATCCATTCATTCCCCTCCACAGTGATTTATTTCAAACTCCTTCCTTTGCTCTGGTCCAGCCGTTCCTAAAGCTGAAGATTAACCAAAGCTGCCTTGTCTCCCTAATTCCATAGTACAGTAAGAGCTTGATTTAATTCCTTTTGTGGAGCTCAAATATCCTAGTTTGGGCCTTATTTCTTACAAACTTGTAGGAAACGTGTCTACAAACGTGTCACTAATTTAAGCCATAACTAATTTGGCTCTGACAGTTAACATCTTGCTGCCAGTTTCAATTAGGGAGGAAAAACAACTGCTGAAATCAGGTGTCTGTGGTGTAATCATGTTTGCTTGTAAGGAGGCCAAAATGCTCTTTCCCTAGACACAGGTGGCACCAGATAACATGGTGATGGCAGGCTTCTTTCAAACATTACCTAATCCCTGAAGGACTTCACCTAACAGTTTGTATTTCAGAGCAAATGTTCTTTGGTGGTCTCCTCTTTGCTTTCTCTTCTGCCTCTCCTCTACAGAGAGTCCTTTGTCAAGTAACAGCCAAATCCTAAACTCATAAATGTGTTGTCTTTACACTTTGTTTCTTAGTGGTATAATTTTTTCTAAGAAGTAGGAACAGTGATTCCTTTCTCCCAAATTACAGTGTGACAACCAGTATGAAAGTTCCTGTATTTTTTCTTCTTTGCTGTTCTAAAGAAGTAACACTAACATACTCTGAATGTTTTTCTCTCCCAACCCAATCAAAATGCAGTGAGCATGACAGTGAGTAACAGAGAGCCCTGCTGCAGCCAGCAAAGCTTATCTCTGAACTGCTCCCCAGGTCCCTGCATAAGTTTCAGCTGAATCTGAACTCCCAAGTATCCTTACAGCCAGGATCAAGCAGCCTTATCACAGAGCTTATCTTCCCCAGAATCTGAGCATCGCTTGGAATTGCTCTACCATGAAGGCAGAACCACATCTCTGATTTATATCAGCACATTCCTGATACACAGTCATATTTCAGTATATAATCAGTAAATCCCTCATATAACAACCAACCAAACAACTAAAACATCTTTTCAGCAGAGCTCTTTCTAGTCTATCTGCTCTTCTGAGTGAGAGACTGTGCCCTTTGGAACCCTGAGCAGCATCACTGCAGGTATGGAGCCACACTACCAAGTGGATTTTTTCTGGTGCACAGCATCAGCCAGGTGTGTTCAGGGCTGCTGCAAGAGCTGTCATGTTTTGAGAGCTGTAATTAAATTGCCACCTACAATAATGGACCTGAGGATAATGAGCTCCGACATAGATGCTACGTTGAACCACAAGAAATGAGACAGACCCATAATGAGACATTTTCAGCCTTATTAGAAATAAGACAGATGAAACCAGGCAGCTGACTGGCCTTTTGTTGCCAGGGCTGTGCTCCCCACAGGAGAGGTGCCTTGTGGATGCCTGGGTGGTGCTCCCCGTGGGAGGGGTGTTCTGTGGGTGCTCCCTGCTGGAGGGATGCTCTGTGCATGCCCTGTGGATGCCCAGGTGGTGCTCCCCGTGGGAGGGGTGCTCTGTGGATGCCCCGTGGGTGCTCCCCGCTGGCGGGATGCTCTGTGGATGCCCCGTGGGTGCTCCCCGCTGGAGGGATGCTCTGTGGATGGCCTATGGATGCCCCGTGGATGCTCCCCGCTGGAGGGATGCTCTGTGGATGCCCCGTGGGTGCTCCCCGCTGGAGGGATGCTCTGTGGATGCCCCGTGGGTGCTCCCCGCTGGAGGGATGCTCTGTGGATGCTCTGTGGATGCCCCGTGGGTGCTCCCCGCTGGAGGGATGCTCTGTGGATGCCCCGTGGGTGCTCCCCGCTGGAGGGATGCTCTGTGGATGCTCTGTGGATGCCCCGTGGGTGCTCCCCGCTGGAGGGATGCTCTGTGGACGCTCTGTGGATGCCCCGTGGGTGCTCCCCGCTGGAGGGATGCTCTGTGGATGCCTCGTGGGTGCTCCCCGCTGGAGGGATGCTCTGTGGATGCCCTGTGGGTGCTCCCCGCCGCCGCCGTCCCCTCGCAGCCCCCGCCCGGCTCCCGCCGCTGTCTCCATGCGACAGCGCAGCGTGGGCGTCTCCCAGCGTTTCATTTGCATATCTCGGCGAGCAGCCAATAGACGGGCGGCGTTGCCGCCACATTTGCATGTGGCCGGGCGGTGGCCAATGGGGCGGCGGCGGCCAATGGGGCGGCGGCGGCCAATGGGGCGGCGGCGGCCAATGGGGCGGCGGCGGCCAATGGGGCGGCGGCGGCCAATGGGGCGGCGGCGGCCAATGGGGCGGCGGCGGCCAATGGGGCGGCGGCGGCCAATGGGGCGGCGGCGGCCAATGGGGCGGCGGCGGCCAATGGGGCGGCGGCGGCCAATGGGGCGGCGGCGGCCAATGGGGCGGCGGCGGCCGGGCGCGCGGAGGGCGATGCTCCCGGCGGCGCGCGGGCGGCGCAGCGCGAGGCCGGGCCGGGCGCGGGCGGCCCTGGGCCCGGGCGGCCGCGGGGCAGCGGCGGCGGGACCATGTCGGTGGCGGGGCTCAAGAAGCAGTTCCACAAAGCCAGCCAGGTACGGGGGCCGCGGCGGGGCCGGCCGGGCTTTGCTGGTGATGGGCGGCTCGCCCAGCGCCCGCTCCCGCACGGGCGGCGGGTCCCCCCTCCGTCTGTGGCAGCATCACCCCGGCACCCCGGGGAGTGTTTCCCTCGGCGTTACCTCCGCGTCCTGCGCCTGTGGCTTTGCCTGTCAGCTCCCTGTGCGGTTCTCACAGCAGAAGGTTGCCTCTTCCATTCTTTTGCTTGGGGCTTCAGGTCTTTCCTTTAGTTAATAACATTTGTTATTTAGTCGTGGGTTCGTGTTCGTGTTTTGAGGCCTCAGTTAAAGCTACAGCGTGTATGGGAGCAGCTTTCCCCTAAAGAGTTCATTGTTTTGATCTGCCACGAATTGCTGGTTGTTATCCTACCTGGAATGCCGTGTGTTTGTCCTGTAGAGGGTATCAGATGTTTCTAGAGTTTTCCCTTCTTTTCTAGATCCTGTACTCTTCTCTAGAGTGACTCTTCATCTTCTTCTGACCCCTTTATCTCTTTTCTCTTTTCTATGTGCTTTGCTTTAATAGTTTAGCTGGTTTCTTTTAAGAGAGAAGCACCTTTCTGCCAAGCAGGAAGCCTGGTTGAATTCCATGGCAGGTTGGTGCCAGTGCCAAACCCTGCATTGATGTGGGGGCTTTAGGATGTGCCTGCAGTGGGATTCTTCCACTGAAGGTGTTTGGAAGTCTCAGCTGCTTTGCTTGCTCATTCCAAGTCAAAGAGATCTGTAATTCTGCTGGCTGTCATTAATGATAATGGTAATATCGAAATTAGTGTCTGTGACCAGTTCAGTGCAATCTGACAGCTGCTCTTCTCTTGGTGAGAGTGAGGAAAATAAAGGTTCTTTGAGTGCTTGGCTGTTGTCTTTCTAGGTCTTCCTTCAGCTATGTGGCTTGTCAGCAACCCAAGTGCAGAATCTGCACTTTGTTTGGATACAGAGATGATAAATATTTGTATGTAATGTTTCAGTACCGTGCTCTCTTTCACGAAATGTACTGATCCTGAAAAATGTTGTGAATTGTTATCTTTTAGTTAACTTTCACTGTTCCTTTGAGAAAATGCTCGATCTGTACAGTAAACAAATCCAAGGACAATTTATTAAAGATTTTGGCTTGTTTTGCATCTGATATGCTGGTAAGTGATGCAGCCTTTGCTGTAGTGAGTTTGCAACTCAGGAAGCAGATGATACATAACTGAGGAAGTTTGAGAGGTAACCACAGCAAGAGCCCTCTTGTCTAGCAACTGGTACAGTGCAGGTTACTTAATCCTGCTCACATGTCAGGTAAACAAACAAACAAAAGGATGGGTGGGATCTGATAAAGGTAGGAATAATGGCAGAAAGGAGCTGTAGAATATATTGAATTGGACTGCATTTATTGGAAAGTTGCAGTATGGCTTCCAATATTCCATACTGTAAGGAACTGCAATGCATAACTCATAAGAATATTCTTCTTGTCAGGGTGGGTCAAAGGTAAAATTTCAACTTATTTTCAAATGCAAGAAATTTTAAATCAGTTGATTGAAGAAGTCTGTCATTATTAGGAAATTCAAGTTCAAGAATAAGATACTGTTTGGTTTTTTGGTTTTTTGTACATAAGGTAACAGAAGACCCTTCTTAAAAGCTCATTCTGTAAGAATTCAGATAAGATGTTGGGGAAAATAACAGAAGAAATAGCATATATATGTAGTAGATCAAACCAGCCATGTTTAAACAATGAAACTGCTTATCTCAGGCACACAGAGGCTCAGTCATGCCCAGATGCATAAAGTTTTTGAACTAACAAAAATAAGGTGGGACATGAAAAATGGCAATATTGGGATTCCATCTTTTAGAAGAATTCTTTTACAAAATGCTAAAGCAAGAAAATGCAGAGCATGAGAGGTATTTCGCTACAGAAGATTTGTTAAATTTCCAAGTACTGTGGGATCACTTAAGGAGACAGAGACCTTTGTGTATTGAGTGGATGAAAGATGCCAGTGGTAACTGTTAACAGCAGAGACAGGCATTGCTTGGGGAAAGAATGAAATTAATTCCTTTAGTGTTCCCAAAGGAGAATGGGGGCAGATGACAAAAACTGGCAAATGTCCCAGAGGACATTGAGGAATACTGGAGGGAATGAGACTACTGTCAGGACATGTGATTAAGGAATAAGAATAATATTTGAAAGCTGACAGAACCTAAGGACAAAAAAATCTGAAGGCTGAAGTAAGTGTATTAAGACAGTCTGTTTTTAACAGTTCATTCAGAAATGTGACTAAATATCAAAAATGGCAAGATACATATATACTATTTCCATGCTGAAGTAGACTTCTGTTCAATGAAAATAAATTACAATTCTAAATGAAATATAGAGTAGTATAGATACATAGTTATAAAAATATTAGGTAGAATAAATGGAGTTATTCTAAACTCTGCTTGCTCTTAATGAACCACTGAACTTTTTTGCTAAAAACTGCATTTCAGTTTTGTGCTTGTAAAAAGCCTGTGTATGTACAGCTTTTGCTGACTAGTGGTGACCACCTTTGTGTGTAGGCTTAAATTCTAAGTGCAGGAGTCCAGGAAAACAAAAATTACTTATGATTTGATACACACAGTTGAGGTTTTGGGATGTTTGTCTGATGTTTGTCAGTTTGGTTTGTCTGAAGTTACACTAAAGTAAATGAGTGTTTCCTTTATGAAAGGTCAGCAGCTAACTTTTTATGGTTACTAATGCACTTGCCAAAATCAGGCATGACAAGCCATTGCAAACTTGGCTGGTGTAGTAAAAATCACCATGGGTCTGTCTGTTTGTAATCCAGTAATTCACAGGAAGTGTTTGGGTGGTTTTCCCCTAGAATTTTTTACCCAATTGTTTTTATTTTCCACTGAAAATTGCATGCTTGGTTTTCACTGAAGTGTCAGGCAGTGAGATCTAGAAGACAGCTCTTGTGTTACACATCTAACACAAGATGAGTAGAGTTTGAGCTGTTTTTCTGTACATTCAGTAGATAAAGCTGCTGTGCTACTCCATTATCTGTCCCCTAATGATTGCTTCCCCTGGTGTCATGGCATGGATAGACCTGAAGCTGGGATGTATCTCAAAGTTTCTGTGTCTGTTATGAAGTGATAACACCCTTCATGTTATTAGAATTTTCTTTACTATGCTTTCTACTTAGGTTATAAGTTTAAATTGAAGTTCTTTAATTGAAAATGATCTGCAATGAGGATCTCTTCCATTCTTTCCATTAAATATCAGTGATGATTCCTTGACTATTACTCATTTAACTCATGAAATACCAAGCAGAACCTGTGAAGTGTCTTACCACCTCTCACTGGCTGATAAGCAGGGCAGGCTGTTTCTCAGGCCTGATTAATTCATGTGCAACTCCCATAAAATTCAACTTTTTTTTTTTAAATATATTTTTTAAATTAAGTTTTGTGGAGTTTTGTTTGCAGTGAGAGTTTGTGTCCTGTTGCTTTCAGCCCCTGCCAGATCAGATCTGTTTTCCTGTTTTCAGTTTGAAATCTTTTGATGTAGGTGTGTGTCTCTGCCTGCTGCTTCTGCAGGCCTGGCTCTCTGTGCATGTATGTGGGATAACCCAGGTGGTGGGAGGCCTGCATCTTCTGATGTGTGCTGGGAGTATTTTTAGAGCTTAGAAAAGCAAGAAGCACAGAGAGTGAATAAGAAAGCCTTAATAGGTGTCAGATTAATTTCTAATTTCTGCTGTGCTCTAAAACCAGGCTAGGATCTCTCTGTAATGGTTTGTGATTTTTCAAAGTGCTTGGAGGCTGGTGAGCTCAGAACCTCCCTCCCTTAGGGTGTTTTGAAAGCTCAGTCCTGATACTGCCATAGGAAATCTGTTGATTTTCAATTCACACTTAAAAAAAAATATTTTTTAAATTGTAGCTGAAAGCTGTGTATAGAAGCACTTTCACTTTCAACAACTTATTCATGTAATATTTCTTAGGCTTAGGTTCTTAGAGGTAGTGGAAAGTAATGCTTTTCTGAGAAAAGAAACACATCTGCCAATATTCACAATTATTGTCTTCTTTGTAATGTGGTCATCAACAGCTACTGTAGCCTCTGCAGGCTGGGTCCTTAAACCTTCTCCCATTGTCAGTGAAGGAAGAAAAGCTCCAAGAGAGTGTGAGCCAGGAGCTGGTTCTGTTTTCTATAGACAGAGCCTAAGGGGAAGCAGATTTTCTAACCAAAACAATCAAAATCTTCAACCTAGTGCAATAAATATATAAGTAATATGCTCTGTGTTTTAATTTCTTATGTATCCTGAATGGCATTTGTCTTTTCAAGTGCTGCAATTTTTTTAGCAATTTTTAAATGGCCTTTTTCTATTTTTTAATCTTTTTTAAACTTTCAGCTGTCACCAACAGTTGCAGGGATGCTGCTTCATATATCCCAGATTTCTGCCTTTTCTCCATTGATTTGTGTGGCATTTTGATCCCATCTGTTGGAGTGAAAACCAGATCAACCACGACCACCTTGTTCCCCAGACAGAATAAGTTGTGTGATTGGATTTTGTTGTTAGATTATTAGGGGTGGTGGTGGTGTTTTTTGGTGATTTTCTTTTCTTGTTCTCTTGACTATTTTTCTTTTCTGTTATGCTCTAGATACTAGCCTAGACATAATATTTAAGCCTCTTTAAGGTCCATGTTGACATTGAGTTAATACACAAAAAGCTTCAATTACACAAGGGCTCGATAGCAAAGGAAATATTTTGGTAAACTGTATACAAGGAGAACTTGAACTTGACAGTGAGATGTGAAGGGAAACTTTATTGCCTACATCTAGTTATATTTATTTCCTAGGGCTATAAGCTGTTATCATACAGTGTGTTAGAGATACTGTCCTTTCACAGTCAGTGTGAATTGGGAATGATAAATCCATGACAGTAGTGCAGAGAAAGCTTCTGTCCTGTTCCTAGATTTTATTAGATAGTTGGATTTACTTTTCTTCAAATCTTACAGAATTGTGGAAGGAGAACAGTGGTGAAAAGGACAAAAGAATTTAGTTTCTTGTCTGATATGTTTTTAAATGAATAACTGTACTTCTGCAGTTATATTTATCAGCTGCTAAGGTGGCCTGGCAGTAAGGCAGAAGTGTAGCAAAAAGAAGCTGTGAGTGCTTCAGTTAGCACAGTACAAGTTAGCAGAAGGTGAGGTCATGTGCTCTGCAGCCTTTAACAATGCAGCTCCCACAGCCTGCAAGAGGGGATCATAATGCAGTAACTCAGAAACTTAGCAGAGATGCAGCTGCTATTTGGAAGGAGGTTATTTATATTTTACCCATAAAATATTTATATATTAAAGTCTGAAAGGCATTGAAAAAGAATAGAGAGTGGCATAATAGAGTGGGAGCTGAACTTTCTCCTTGAATTCATCTCCTTTTATAGCTTGGCTTTGCTGTAGAGTTTTGCACAGGCATCCTGAAAGTTGGAGTGAGAGCTGGCACTCCATGCCAGGCTCCTGCTGCTGCCTGAGTCACTGCGGCACATGCTGGGTAATACATTGCAGTGCAGGCTCCTGAGAATCCTGCAATGCTGAAAAACAAACAGCCAAGGCAAGGCCAGCAGCAGCACTGCACTGGGATTTTCTTTAGCAGCACTTGGAGTTACGTGGAGTTGCAGTGCACCTGCACTTTCTGTAAACACACATGTAAATAAAATATAAAATGCATCCCGTTCTTCATAGCTTCTGTAAAAAGTATATAAACCCCAGACTTGCTCTTATAATGATAATGTTAAGGACAAAGTGCTTCTGTTTATGTTAATGCCACTTTCACCCCAGTTTATTGCCATAGTCTAATTCTATATTGTGCTGAGTTCTCATTGGTCTCTTTTCTGTTCATGGAGAGGAAGGCACTGCTGGAGTTTTATGGCTGGTTGAGAATTGAACCGGTAGGTTTTAATAATGCTTTTCAGAAGTCCACTTAGAAAAGAGCCATTCAAATATCAGGTTACACCTTCTATTCGATTTTCTAGAGCCCTAGTGTCCTTTCACTGTGTACATGTTTCTGTTATCAGAGTTACTAAGAGGTTTATGCATTGGTGGGAGAATATCCCAGTTAATTTCCTGCAGCATCTCAGATAGCAGCAGCTGTGCACGTGAAACACAAAAATAACTTGGCCTTACATACTTGCTATTCAAAGGACAATGCCAAGCCTCTGAGGAGAATCAATTCTGTTTCCTTACCATCCTAATTAAGGTGCATTTTTGATACTGTACTTGTGTTTAATGAACTGTAATGACTACAGTGAAATTAGTCTGGTTAACAACTGAACATGACTTAAGAAAGCCAGGACTCAAAGGAAATCAAAGGGTTCTAAAATTTTGTTTTCTATGTTTGCAGTCAGGTTACAGATCTAAGGTAAAAAAGTAGAGAAGGTATTTTTAAATTTTTTTCTTAACAAAGGGAAAAAAATATATATAAAAACCAGTGGTAATGGTCCTAGGTAGTAACAGCCCCTTTATTCCCTTGTGAGTGTTTTGCAAAGGCTGGTAGGTCTTACTGTTCTCATTCTTTTCCTTACAGTTGCCAATAAATATGGTACAAGAAAGTGACATGAGTTCAAGGATAAGGAGCTGGTCAGTGGTAGATCCAAAAGTAGATTTTGTGATTCTAGACTATAGATGCAATGTCCAGTCACTGTGTTTAAAACAAATATTGTTTTTAAAAGTAATTTTGCATATGTATTGATAAATGCAAAATGTAGATATTGGTTTGGTTTAATGTTTCCATATAAATGTGATGTAATTTCACTGACTGAAAGTTTGGCAAGGCTGAACATGATATTTTCAATTACCTTTACTGTATTTAGTACCCTCTGGAATGGGCAAGCAATCTTTTAAAAGCTGGGATTTTTGGGTGATGGTATCCCCTCAGCAGAGAATGTGTGTGCGTGCGTGTGAAATGTACTAAGTGCCATAAACAAAATGTTGGATTGGGAGTCACAAAGTCAGTGTTTTGATTCAAAATTAGGATTTGCCTTTTGCCATCCTGTTTATAGAGCTAGAAAGTGAAATTTGGTGTGTGTGCCATCTGTATGGTCAGAGAACACACAAACACGGGAACACTTTGTCTTTCTTTCCTGCAGAGCATGTAGCACCTGCCAGCTTGGCATCTGGGTCACAAGAGATGTGTGCAGGGGGAGGGGGGAAAGAGACCCATTAAATGAGGAAATTAACCTTTCATCAACTCAGAACCAGCAGTTCCAGTCTCCTCTTGTGAAATTTCTTCCAAAGAAAATAATATTTTTAAAGATGTTAGGATGAATTCTGTGTTTGGTGTGATCTGCTTGGATGACTGACTGCCTGAGGCACTGGAACACAGCAGCTGTTACTTACCTTTAAGATTGACTGTTTATCATTTTGTGGATTTGGCTTCTGAATAATCCCTACTTGCTTTTTTTTCCTGTACATTTTAGTAACTATGCAGGATCCAAAGGGCCGTATCTACTGCTTTGTTTTGTCTGGAGAATGCAAGAATCATGGCATTTTCATTGTGAGTTTGATGATTAAGAGTTTCCCTTCAGTGATCTGTTCATCTGTGGTTAAAGGTTTCTGTTTCATGGGACTTGGCTTGTTTTGCTACTGATGGATGTGCTGCCTTTTCTGTAGGAATTTCTTGCTGCAAAGCCATGTGCCCCCCCAGAGGAGGACAGAGCCTTTTGACCTCATTTGCACTGGAGCTTTATAGCTCATTGGGGAATTCTGCAGGGGTCTGTGTTCTGTGTGTAAATTATAGTTGGAAATTATTTCAGTTTTCTCTGTCATTTGTTTAATTTGATAACAGTGGAGGTCAGTTCTGTGGGAGTGCTGAGGGAAGCACTTTTCTGTCCCATGGATGAAGTCAGTGGTGCATTTCTGCAGTGCTGCTCTTACTACTAGAAAGAGCTGTGCCTTGAGGAGGTTCAGGACAGTGTGTGTCTTTCTTAGAAATGGAGCTGAGGAGCCCTATTATCCCCAATTACATTCAAGTTTGTGGTGTTGTGTGTACCAATGTCTTGCTGCCTAAAACCACTGGCAGGTTTTGAAACAGAGTTACGAAAATAAGGCAAAAACATACAGTGACTTCCTTTCCAAACTAGTCATGGTGAACAAACTGATGAAGCAATGGATGAGGGGGTTTTTTCTTCACTTTTCACTGTGATACATGGAGGTTTTCTATTAAGTGAATGAAAAGGAGCATGGATTATTGCAAACTTTCTGATACAAGAAAGTGCTTGAGACTTGTGTCTTCCATTTAGGTTTCCCAACTCATGATGAGCATAGGTTGCATTAGCAAAGAGTAAGATAATCTTAAGTTCTTTCTTTTTTCCCATGGGTGGTGCTTCTAAGGGCCTCCATGGGTCCTTGCTCAGTCAGCAGTGCTGCAAGGAGCACATTGATGGACTTTTCAAAATATTTGAGGAATGAGACTTTTTAAGACCATTAAAAATTCAGTTGCATTTGTAGCAGACCCAGGAACTGGAAGTACATTGCTTCACAGTGCTCTGATACTGGTTATGAACTTAGGCTTGGGAAAACTGTGAACTAAAATGCCTTTAAAAAAAAATCAAACAAGATACCTGTCAAGAAGCACAGACAATATGCTTGCTGATTCAAAGGGAAGGTGTGCAACCCTTGTACAGCATAACCAGGTAGGTTGCCTTGAGTATCAAGTAGTGGGGGCTGACTGTGGCAGAAGAACGTGGGTGTTTCACACAGGGTGTTACATGGGTGTTACACACAGGTGTACCAAAAGCACAGGAAGCTACAGGACTGGCAGCTCAGATAAGTAGGAATGATGCCATTTAAATCAAAATAATGTGCAGTAAAAAGTAAGGGTATGAGGAGGAGTTCTCAGTCCATTTTATAGTGATTTCAAATCCACACAGCTTGTCTTAAGTGCTAAAACATGTAAGCAGCAGTTTAATAACATTGAAGGACAAATTTCTTACTTGATTATGTGGAATGGGGTTCTGTAAGAATTACTGTCTGGGAAATAGTTTCTGAAAGAGCAATAAACAGATTATTTGTCACTTTTCATGCATAAAATGTAGACTTGCTGATAAACATGCAGATGTGGTGATGAGAAATAGCATGCTAATGTGAGGAGAAGTTAATTCTAAAGCAAATCAACTTAAAATTACCATTTTTGACTGTTGGTGTATCTGGCTGTGTACAGCTTCTGTTGACAGTCTTGTTCTGCTTCCTCTGCACAGCTCTCCTGGGGCTCTGTAGGGAATGATCTTGACCACATTTTTGCTGGTAATGGATTCACTAAAACTGTCACTTTAAGCTATGGCACTGCCAAGGATGTTCTTAGTTTAGATAAATATGTAGTCATATAGTAACTTTTAAAACTAAGTATTTGCAACATATCTTTTAGTGCTAGCAGCCCTTGTACTTTGACAAATTTAAAAATATTTGGCCCAAATACATAAGCTTTGAGCTTAAAGCTTTAAGTCACTATTAAAAATACCCACATCTTGTCTGTGTTGCTTATCCTGTAGTTAGTTTGCACTAAAACTATTAAACTATTGCACTTAAACTACTAAAACTATTTGCCAAGAAATTGCTAAGACTCAAATAAACTGCTTTGGTGGTGAATGTAAGTGAATAGGTGTGACTTCAGCAAAGGTGATGTGAAAATATTCTGGCTTTACAGAAACTGAATTAGGTTATCCATGACTTTCTCCTGCTCTTTGACAGGGCTCTTTGACATCAGTTGTGTGTAAGTGATCTTTCTAATCATGCATGTGGGTGTTGAAGATGTGTAAGTGCTTGGTGTCCTAATAAGATGTCCCAATGTATTCAGCCTTAAAAAAAAAATTGAACTTTTAGATCAGCTGATTTGTATTTAAATAGATTTTCAATAAAGCTGTCGAATAAGCAGAAGTCTCTGGTGGTGGAAATGCAGGAGGGCAATTGGGTATTCATGAATTATGCAGTGTAGTTACATGTTTTAAGAAGAAAAAATATTTACATGTTTTAAGGATTTTAATTTCTTGTTCTGCATATGCAGGCTATGATAATTTTGTTGCTTGATCTCTCCTATTTGACAAACTAGGACATTTTTTTTGTTTAAAATGGTGTAAAAGAAATACCAACAACAGCATGTTACTCTCACAGAAAAATGGTGCAATTGGCTATTCTATAGCAACGTAACCTAGTCAGACATCATGCAGGACCCAGCTGCAGGGTGCCACACTGGGTTATGGTTACAGTAAGGTGTAAAATACTTGTCCAGCTTTACATCTGTGGGTAGGTCTGTGACTCTTAATGTGCTGAAAGCTGACTGGACCCCCCTGAGTTCAGGCTTGTGCTACAATCAGTGATGTATTTAGTGGGAGCCATCTTCTTGAACGAGCTAGGTAGTTTAACCTGAGAAAAGAGTGAAGGATCAAGTTTTTGGGTTTAATTCCAGGGCATTGTGCTGGAACTGGTCACATAATGTTCTGGGAACATGGAGTGTATTCAGTTCCTCTCAGGAGCTATGAATCAGAGTGGTGCTCTCTTCCAGAACTATGACTGACAATATGCCAACATTCCCTAGAACAAGGCAGAGCATAGATTTTCACTAGACTGGTGGCAATTGCAGCTGTTGTAGGAAGTGAGCAGAAATGAAGAGGTATTGAATGGTAATGTAGAGTGTACTGATTTAGGGCAGAGAGGTCATTAAAGAAGTCAGACCCCCTCACTGTACACACACCTTTGCACTGCTTGTGCAGGAACAATGTTTGTGCAGTCATTTTAACGGCTGGATGCTGTCAGGTGCAGCACAAAATTCCATGGCAACTTGCATCACCCTGAACCTAGGCTGTGGTTGCTTTGCTCTACCTTCAGGGTAAGGTCCTGTCCACCTCCTTGAGTCAGCTCTGGGTGCTTGTGTGATCACACACACTGAGCTGCTAGAGGCAGCTTATCCATCTCAAAGGCAACCCAGCTCCAGTGTGTGAGCAGCTTTCAGGTGGATTAACCCACTGAAGAGCTCACAGCACACAGGAGTTGCTGCTACCAGTGAAAGGGAAATGGAGGCAATGTCTCGACAGGGATGAAAAGGATTTAGAGAAGGCTAAGCAGCTGTGAGAAAGTGCCTTAATGATTATTAGAATGTTTTGTTCAGAGAGTAGAATAAATTCTGCTTTGTAAGGGATTTTTATCTTGCTGGAGTTCTGAATGATGAGCCCACAAGGAATCTCTGCTACCAGCTCACCCTGGGTTAATGGTGAATGTTGTGATGATGATAATATCTCATGTGAGGGGAAAAAAGATCTATCCCTAATCCAGCAAGCCTGGAATCCAGACAGGACAGTTGAGTGGTTTAAGTGAAATCATCAGCCTGGATGTAGGTAAAAGCAATGTTCCTGATGAAAGCAGCACCTCAAGCTGCGTGAGATCTGACAGACTTCAGCCAGGCTTCAGCAAAAGACTGAGAATGCTGTTGAAGGAGAGATGGACACATTTCTTAAGTGGAGGAAGGAGTGCCTTTATTTCAGCTGAGAGGAGAGTCTGGGGAGGGAAGTTCTGCTCAGCTGGAGTAAGCACTACTGGGACAAGTGATGTACAGCAGAGACACAGGTCAGGGTGACATTGTTAAGGGTAGCAAGGGGCAAGATAATCAGTAAAAAATATGGTGTAACTTCTCCTGTTCTCTCAGTACTCTGGGCAAAACAGAATGTTTTAAGGGACTTTTTTCACAATTACTTATTAGCATCTGTAAAAGCAATTTTTAAATATAGTCATGAGAGACATCCAATATAAAAACATCTTAAATCACACAGGAGTGAGGAGGAAGAAGATAACATAAAAGGTTCTCATATTACTTGGAAAGGAAGTGTGTAAAGGGGTTATTTAAATCTCTGATTTTAAGGATTTTGTTTTATGGTACAATCACCCTCTCTCATCTTTGCAGTGGATATATATGAGTAGGTCAAAAAGGAAGCCACACCTTCCTTACAAGCGCAGGGAACAGCTTCAGAAAGGGGGATTGTTTTAAGGCCAAATCAGAACGATATTGCTGCCAAGTGAAATTTTGCACTTGGAACCTGTGGAGGGAGGAAGAAGTGTTAATGTGGTAACAGCCAGTGGAATGCACGCAGTGTGTAACTTGTCATTCACAGCTCCAACTCCTCTCCATGCACAGGAAACAGAATGAAATAGTGCACAGTTTTACCTGAAACAAAATGCTGAAAGAGGCAGAAAATGGTTCTGACAAGCACTGAGGTGCTGCTTGTGCTGGTCACCCTGAGGAGGATGGGTCTGTGGGATGCACCCACTAACTCTACTCCTCTGCAGTGCTTGTGCACATTCAGTTGCATTATATTGGCTGGACAAGCAACTGCCAACACAATGAGATGGGAGGCCATAGTTTAGAATAAAAAACCCCAAAATTTACTTTTCAAAGAATGTTTTTTTAATCATGAGTTTGGAACTGAGTGAGAAGTCAGTGAAATTAAAAAGTGAGGAAGGATAATCACTACAGGTATCTTTTTACAGCCCTTTCATGGCTTTACAGTTCTCTTTTTAGGGTATGTTCACTTTCACAAACAAGATTGCAAACAGATTAGGGAACAGTATTTTAGATTTGCGTAATGAAATGTGGAAGTAAAAGTGTGGAGCATGGAGATTCACGGTTTCAGGTTCGTCATTGTTCTTGGCTATTTAAAGTCTTACATCAATAATTTAAATTACTGTCAGAGACTTTAATGTAATCAGGTTTTCTCATTAAAAGCACCTGTATCTTCTAAAAAATGGGCAGTCTTGAGTCTGACACTGTTACATTTTTTCAAGTAGGCTTGCAGAACAAATAATGTGTCTGTGTCCAAAAATTTAGATTGGTTAGTTTATTACATTTGAATTCTTTCAAAGGTGTTTTCCCTTAGAGATGTGTACAATAATGATGACTTTGAATTTCTAGATGTAGAAATGCATGTGTAAGCATCACTATTGAGTTCTTTAGGAAACAGTGGAGGTTTGTCAGGAAGAGTTCAAGGTTTTGCAGTACAAAGTAGTTTTTGTTGTACAATCATGTGCTGAAGAATAGCTGTAGCAGACAAGTTGGGCTAAAGTGCTCAGTCATAGTGTGACGTGTCACCGCCTGGTGCGAAATGAGTCACTCTCTATAGAAATGCAAAATCACATTATAGAGTCTAGAGTCTTGTACTTTATTCATATATGAACAAGACTGTCCTTTGTCCATGATAATAGTTTTCTTCAATATCTGTGTGCATCTAATTTAAGCACATAGGCAACATTGCATTGGTGTATGTACCATCTCATGCTAATGACCTGTTTGATTGATGCCATTTGCCTCCATTTTCTCAGGGTTCAGTATCTTACTCTCCTTTTTCAATACTTTTAAAGATTTGATTAAAGACTAAGTACAGTTGTCAAACTGGAGTGGCTGTTTTGTCATGTGTAGAAATATTGGCCTCAGAGCTGTATTCATTTGGGCTTGCTTCAGAACAACTATTTATGTTCTGACTGAACAGTTGCAGTAAGTAGGAATGATCTTTTAGTGCTGCTTGGAAGGACCACATTTGAAGTCAATAAAGGGCAGTGGGAAATCTTTCTGTGCAGAGAATTGGAACAAGTCTGGAGAAAGCATGAGAGAGAGTTGCTGGAGCTCCATGGTTTATGCAATGACATAGAGATGAAGGTTTTATTTAGGAATATGATTTTTGTTGTTGAAATGTGTCTGGATTTTGCCACAAATTGGATTTATAGGCAAGGAGGAGTAGATGGCATGTGGGTAACTTGAAAAACTGAGTTTGCCATGAGATGGACACAGTTTCTGGAAGGCACTTCTCAGTGGTTATGCTGCCTCCAAAGTTCAGTAGCTACCAAAGGCATCAAGTGTAAAAGCACTGTGGTTTGGAAGTGCCTTTGTGAAGCCTGCGTTTCTTACTTTTTCATCCCACTGCTGTGGTCAAACAGTTAAAGTGAAAATTGCAGTTAGTGGGTGCACTCAGAAAGGCAGTGTAGTTACCTGGGAAGGATGCCAAGTCTGATAGGGATTTCAAGTTTAAAGCATTTAAGACTTTAGACAATTACTATGTGTCTCAGAATTACAGACCTAGAAGCAGGGGCTGAGCCCCAGTTCAGCTGGTTTAAGAGCCTGTAGGGCTCAGAGGTAAAAGTCCAATTTCAGGATAATGATATTGCTGGGTAGATTGTCTGGGTTAGTTAATAACAAGTTCCATTAATCACTGGGTGGTCCAGCTCATTTGTGAAGAGACCATGGGGGAGCAGAGGGGGAAGAATTGTGTTTGAATTGTTCTTTACTGGACCAAGTGCTGGGCCACTGCCATTGAGGTGTTCTAGGTCTCTGTGGCTGGAATCAAGTGACTGCTTTGTGACAGCTGCTCTTTTTTCCTTTAAATGTACAGCACATTTCCTTTCACACTGTTCAGTGGCTAATGTCTAAACTTTGTGCTAGTGGTTAAAAGGAATAAGGAATGTGTGTAATTAGGAAGTGGAGAAAGCTGCTCTGTTATGGGAAAGAAATAAAAAACACTTTTTACAACTACACTTGAGGGTCCTGCCATAATTATCTGCATGTGGTTACTGATTGCTTAATATTTTTCTGTCAAAAACCTTTGTAAAGAAAATTATCTCAAAACAAATACAGTATGCATTATAAGAGAGAGGACTTAGCCTTTTAGGTTTATTAAGTGGTGGAATATATTCCTTTAAACATTTTCTGCTACAATTACATTAAACATTCTGTATGCTTCTAGCTCGTGTATTTAACATTACCTGGTAGAGCTGTAGGTCTCACCTGAAGCTTAAATCAAAAAGTGTTTTGCTGCTGACAGGTCTGAAGGCAGGAGGAGACTCAAGTCCCATTTCAAAAATGAAGGGTTAAACAGATGCTGATGATATTTTGTCTAAGTGACAGATTTCTAATCAAAAGCCTTTACTCTTGCAGGTGATTTAGAACCAAGGTGTATTGCATTTTCTGAGCCTGGCACTCAGTACCTTATAAGCCATTTGGCAAGTGTTCCCAGTCAGTGCAAGTGCTGATGTTTATCTGTTGTGTTCTGAAGTTCAGGTGTCAGGGCATCTGAGGGAAGGTGCTTTTGCAACTTAAAGGCAGAAGGTCTAATTTAATGAAATGTGGAGTCATAAAGGGTGCTTATCTATGTGATTGGAAGCAAAGTTGATAAAGGTGGGTTTTCAAGGAAAGGTTTATTGCAACCCTCCTTGAAAGCAAAGGTAGTTTTTATCTCTTTCTGGCTGTTTTCTTCCTGCTCCTTTTGTTATTTTCTGTTTCTCAAAATAACAGCAAGTACATGATCTTCTCTGGGCTGTTCTCTATGGTCTTTTTGTCCTAGGACTCTTTATTCTTTTAACCTTGAGTTGAAATTGTAAGTTACCAGGATGAACCAGTCTTGTACTTTGATAAAAGAACATGAGAGTGTACCGATAAATGACTCCTGAACAGAACACTGAAGAGAACAAAAGTAGATACATCTCTTGATGGGAACAGAAGAGAGACACAATCAGGAAAAAGGGAAGGAGGAGCTGGCTTGTGAGAGAGAATATTTAAGATGGAAAATTGAATGAATTGTTATCGTCTGTAGATGCACAAAGTAACTGGTTATTCTAAAATGTTTCATTTCCCGCCTAAGTATCATTTCTCTGAACAATTTATCAAGCCACTGCTCCTAGCTGTGGAAACATGTTTTTTGACACTTATGCAACAAAAATGGAACAACAGCTGAACAATTCTTGGTACCTCTGAGTTTGGCTGAGCATTGGCATGAGCATCATGATTAGACCTTCTGGAAAAAGTGTGGGTGTGTGTATGTATGAGGTTTGCTCAGGTTTTGCAGCAGGCCATCCAGCAGAGGTAGAGAGAAGTGTTAGAACAAAATGGAAACTGAAAGAAACCTAAGGCATAGAGGTGAGTGATAATGAGGGGTGAGGCAACAGAGAAAAACAAACTAAATGGAAGCAGTGCCCATGAAAAGAGACTGAAAGGAAAAGAGAAAGGTGCTAAGGTACCAGTGATGAGTAAATAAGGAGAAAACAACATTTCTCGGGATGCAGGGCTAGCTTAAGGTCTCTGAGAGAGAAAACTTACAAAGCTTAGTAGAAATACTCAAGAGATTTGTGAGAGTGACTGCTCTGCACTCCTGTGCCGCAAGGTGAGGTGAATACACCCAGGGCACTGCCAGGAGAAGCCAGTGCAGGAGGTGAGTGCCTGACAGAGCTGACTGCCCTGGCACAGAACTGGGGGTATAAAACCAGTCAATGGCAAAGTGATTTCCTTGCTCTACCCTTCCCTCCTCCTTGTTTCGGTTTTTGAGCACCGAGCCAAACTCTTCTCAATCTCAGAGATGATGATACCCTAACAAAGAGCAGGCTTTGTTCTGGTATTTGAACCTGTGGCATTGATTTAACCTTGATAGGACAGAGGGATATCACTTTTGCTGTCTCTCTTCCAGGGAGGCAAGCAGTGTTTTTACTTCAGCCTTGCACAGGAGCTTCAGCAGTCTAAATTGTCACTGGGACCCTGGGAACTCAGCTGCTAGTGGCTCCTTAGGGAATGCTCTGAATTGCTACATCCCTTCTTGCCAGGGCATGTTCCATTCCTGCAGCTCTTCTCCAGTGTCTGAGCTGTGATGGTTGGTACAGCTTTGGGCCACCTCTCACCAGAGGCTCTGAAACTGGGATCCTCAGACTAAAAGAAGAAATTGTAGAAAACCTCTTTATAGGAATTTAAAGTGCTAATGTTTTGACTAGGACTTGGAATTAAATTATTATGGAGCATTAAATACCCTTCCAAAAGCAATAATATCTGCCATGGTTTTCTTTAAAACTTCATTTTTGCCAACTCTGGCACTGGTCGTACAGGTGAAAGAAGTGCCAGCTTGAGCTAATTTTGCAAGTGTAGGAAACTGGGATTTGAGAAGTAAGAAAAGGAGGCATATAGTGGACTCCTGGAAGAAATCAATGCATTCATTGCACAAAAAAGAATGCTGCAAAAATTGAGCTTCTGTGTATAATATAATATTATTACATGTGCCTTTTGAGTATGTAGGATTGCCATTGCTTTGCAAATAATCATGCAGTGTTTCTTTGCAAAAGATATATTTTCATTTATACAGTCAGTTCTGCCAAGCCAGGAGCCATCAGTCTGAGCTTTGTTGTGCAAGTCTGCCTTCCTTCTAGAGTATTCAACTTCTTGTGTACTTTTAAAGCATCTAGATTATTTTTGTGAAAAAAGTATTTGCTGATTGTCAGAATTCTTAATCCTGTTTGAAATGTCTTAGGCCACAGTGCTGTGGACCTTGCCATACACATTGTAGTTTTCAAGGAAGTGATGGGTCCAAACATGTACAGGTAACTCCATAGCCAAGCAATAGTTTAAATATTGCAATTTCTGTAGTGTTCTCCTTGTGATAAATGCAGACCATGCACGGGGGCTACCCCAAACTGCATGTGCCCTATGGCATACTGATGGCTCTATGAGCTGGATGTATGGATTGATTAAAGAAATACAACCTATCCAGCAATTATTTTTGAATGTAAAGAACAGTCTTTGCTCTGCTGTGCCAGATGAAACTCAAGGACAAAATATTTCTTCAAAAGAAAACATTAAGTAGTAGTAATGCAGTAGTAGTAGTTTAGCTTCTCTCAGCTGTTTGTGACTAGAATCTGAAATGAAACAGAGCTCATATCTTGGCAGTGTTGAGTCCTGTGTGCTTCTCTGATGAGTCTCTTGGGTTAGACTCTTAAGAAGTATTTACATGCCTAGAGATTTAGATAAGCACTTGGTGGGGTGTTCAAAAGCATCCAGGTCTCTAATACCTCTTGGCTTACTTAAGAGAATGTGGGAGTGTGTATATGCACATGTGGGTGTGTGTAAAAGCTGTTGATCAATTCTATTATTTTGAAGAAAAATCATATAAAATTCAACAGGAAATAGCATTCCAGCCACTGAGTTATTTCATAAATACTGGTATGCTTGTATCTTCTTTTCCTGTAATTTTTTTGTTTTATTCTTGTTTTTCATTACTTGCCTGTATTTGTTGAAGCATAATAAAAAGTTGTTAATCCTTGAGCCTTCTGACCTGCATGGAAAAGAATGTCCTTTGACACATCATTTTGCAGAATTTAAGTGGTATCACTCAAAATTTGAAAACTTGAAACTATTTATCATATCTATTTTGACATGGAAAATAGATATAAACACTTTTCTACATACTATGTACAAAAAAATCTTTCTTGCATAGATTGTGCATTCATCTCTTAATTTTTGCAACAAAATCAGGAATTACATTTTCACAATAAATAAATAAATAAATAAATTGTATTCCCATATAAATAAATTGTGTAGCTCACAGTTGTGTACCATAAACACAACTCCCCCTGTTTTGCCTGCTCAGAAATACAGATATAATATTTTATTTAAGACTGCATTCCTCAGGGCAGATAGTGAAGATCTGTGACTCTGGCATTCTCATTTCAGAGTTAGCAGTTGTTTCCTGTGTGGCCAAGGACAAGTTGGTTTAACCCAAATTCAAGCATTTAGTCTTGTAGTTCCTTCCCTACATTAATGCTGTATTAGGAGCTTGGATGTGTGGTTTCAGCCTGTATGAATTTGTTCCCCATGTTTCCTGAAGCATCCAAAGGGCTAAAGAGTAGCTCTTGCTGAGAGCAGGAAGTCTGGAATCCAGACATGTGGAAAAGCAGCACAAGTAGCAGGGGCTTGCTTTTAAAGAGGCACTTGAGACCTTTGGAGTGTCACAGAAAGGGTAAAGCTGTCCATTACATGCTGAGGATAAAATATTCTGAAATATGCTAAGACCTTTCAAAGGACATGCTTGCTTAGAGCAAGAGACAGCACCCTTCTCAATGTGCAGACTTCTTTGTAAGTCTAGATTACACAGTCTATATTTACACATACTTTGGCTGGATTTGGTTAATAAGGTTAATTTAAAAGGCTGCATGACTGTGTGCAGACTAGATCTGCTGGGTACAGGATTTTGAGTGTTGACTAAGGAACATCAAGTGCCCAGCATTCCTGACCCTACTTAAAATTCTCTTTCTGTCATAGGCTTACTTGTAGAACAATGTCAAGCAATATCAGAGCTAGAATTCAATGTCTGATGTTTCTGTTACTAAATTAATTTTTATGAAACCACCCAAACCAACCCATATGTAATTTTGTGCTTAATTCTTGCAAAAATTACATACAAGAAATACACTAGGAAGAGCACAGGAATCATATGTGGTAAATTCTCAGTATCACTGTCAAAGAAATGAGATTAATTTTTTAAACAGATATAGCAAATATCAAACTGATTAGTAAATCTTTCACTAGGTGTTACTGACTTCCTTAAAATGCAAGACTATATCTGGCATATTGGCCTGTTTTTGCAGATGACTTAGTTGTTTAATGCCAGGTACTTTGTCTTACCTAATCAATTGTAGACTTTTCTGAGACCAAGAGGTGTTACCATATCTTTTGCTGCTTTCTTGAGAGATGATGAGTTTCTAAAGCACATGCACAGAATTTTTCAATCTGTCAAGACCTTTAATATACTCAGGTCTTGCTTCCTTTTTGTTTTCTTTCTTAGTTTTTGATTCCTGCTTTTTCAAGACAATTTAATGCATCCTGGAGTTCTGTCAGCAGAAAGAATTGCAAAGGAGCTGGGAACTGGGAGCTCTGGTCAGACACCCACATCACAGACATTGTGGCAGATCTTTGTGTAGAGCTCTCAGTAGCTTGGTTAAAAAGGCTGCCCTTCTCTTTTGAAAAATTTCTGTTGTGATAATCCTCCCACATGGCAGAATCTTTTCTTTAGACTATGTGAAATCAGGCTATTTGACTAATAACGCTCTAAACTATTTTCTTCCATCTTTTTTTGGATTGTGGAAGTCCTTCCTCAAGAAAAGACACATTCCTCAACCAGTAACCTTGTTTGTTATGTTCTTGGGCTCTGTGCCTGTTCCTTTTTCTTTGATTGGGTTTCCCAGGCAAAGGCTGTAAATTTGATTAAATACATTGACGTGTACCCAGTCCTTCTGCAGTCCTTATTTACAGAAGTTGATCTAAGTTAGGAGAGTCCACACTATATGGTACAGCACAACTGTTTATAAAAGAGTTGAAAGCAGCAGAAATTCTTGTCTGCATAGGTGTGAATATCTCACACAATCAGGGGCAAAGCAGAACCTCCAGTTGATGGGTTGGTGGGGGGATTTTGCTGAAAGACATCTTGGTTTGTGAGGTGTATCTGGATTGCCTACTGAAACTCCTCCATCAGTGGGGAGTGTTGTCATTGCTCAGTCTCCCTCGGTGTACCAGTGCTTGTCAGGGCTTTCTCAATCCCAGAACACATGGATTGCACTGTTGGAGCTCCTTCCTGAGCAGAGCTGAGCTGCAGAACTGGACCTGGCCAGAGCTGTGCTGCTGCCACTCCACAGCTGAGGCTGTTCAAGGGTTCCTCATGGGAGCTGCAGGCAGACATTCCCTGTGTCCATGGGCACTTCTGTCTGCAGGACACATGGGGAGTTTTGATGGACTGGGTCTGTTCCTGCTGATGCTGGCCGCTGGAGGGGTGACTCTAGAGGGCTCAGCTGATTGCCTGGCTGGACTTCTCTACACTTGGGTCGTGTTCAGCTCTGAAGAGTTTGCTCCGTGTTAGGAAGTAGATTGGACAATAATGCTTGGCATAGATCTGCACAGGACCCTTCAACAGTGACGTGCTCAGTGCTGAGCTTGTGTTCCCCTGGCAGCTCCCAGAACATCTCTATTTGGGGGCACCCCCTTCCCAGGCAAGCTGCTTCACAAACACCTTTCTCTTCTATTCCTCTCTAGGGGGCATATCCTTGTGTAACTCAGTTCACCTTCTTCCTAAAAATAATCTTCTTGTTGCTCCTGTTTGCCTGAGAAGTTGCAAGTAATGAAGTAGTGGGTTCATAAATATTAGTGAGAAGGAATGTTCTTTGTGAATGTAAACACTGGAGCAGTACTCTCATGCTTTTTTTTAACTTTGTATGATTCAGAGATCTCTTGGTAGAAAAAGTACATTTTCCTTCTTGGGAAACAGACCCTTGAGATTGATATTTTTTGGTATTTTAATTTTCTTGGCTGCAGGGACGAGATTTGTCCCATCAGAAGTCCCTAAGGAAGTTGATAGTGTGAGCATAGTCATGAGGTGTCTTTGAAGTACAAGCATGTCCTACATGTTCTTTATGTTTCTACTTTAAATACCTGAGCACAGACATCTTCAGTGAAACATTAGGATGTGAATTCTTCTGGCCATGGATGTAGTTTTCTGGAGTTCTGGTTCAGCTGCTTGTTGTAGGTAATGAATTATGGGTGAATCATCCAATTTTATGCAGTACTTCTTTGTTTCCATGAATTTCTATAGAAGTCTACTCTGCCATGAGTACTGACAGAATGCTGCTTGAATTTTGTATACTCAATGTGATTATAATTTTTAATGTGTTCATGTCTCACATAAGTTCCAAAATGTTATTATGTTTTATAATTATGTATGAACCATTACCAAAAGAGAAAGCTGCACTTTCTTAAATACCTGTGTACATGCATTGTTAAATTCAGAGATATTTTATAGCACTTATGCTGCCATGGGAGCAATAACAAGTCTCTGACTTCTAGGGCACAGCTTCTTGCACACTATAATTTTGATTAAATAGCAGTAGAACCCAATTCAGCTGCTTGATTAATTTTTCAAAAAAACCCTCAGTTCCTGCTGCTGCTGTCAGAAATCTTTTCTACCATTTTACCAAATGCTTTGGGGAAATCTGTTCCACTGTTAGCTGAAAGTTTAGTAGAAGAAAAAGTTACAAAATGCTTCTTGTGAAGGTGATGACCCTCTGAGCTTGACACTGCGAGGTGCTGAGCACTCAGGGCTCCATCCAGAAAAGCACTTCAGCACCTACTGAGGATGAATTGCAATGATTTGCTGGAGGTGAGCCAGAGTGCTCTGTATTTGTGTGACAGAAACATCTGCACTTTGTAGTAGACCCTCTATTTATTTTGGAGGGTAGAATAAACCTTTTTTCTTTAAAGTACATCAGAGCAAGAGAATTTTTGTTTCCTTTGAAAACACAACGTTCTGAGGTGACTCCAGAGTTCCTGCCATCCTTGGGTGCATTTAACCTCTAAAATGAGGGATTTGTATTTTCTCCAAAGCGTTAGGATAGAATGAGCTATGTCGGTTTAATGAAAAGAAGAGGTCCAAGTACCAGTACACTTTCATAGTTTGGTTTTTTCTTTATTGTTGTAGGGGTATTTTAGGAGACAATATCTATTTAGGTATTATATTACCATTTTCATTTGCAGATGACTTTGTACCCAAGAGACAAGTACTGTGTTTCTTTAGTCTTTTGTTTAGATCTGAGTTTGAAAATGTGCATCTTAGTTTAGTTCCTCAGCATGGGGCACTGCTTTTTCTTATGAGCATCCAGACCTGTAGAAAATTTCTAGAAATCAATCACAGGGGTGCCTAATAGCTGCCTATTCACCTAGTTAGTAAAGAAGATTTTATTCTTTTTTTTAATGAATATTTTTCTATCATGGTGGCAAGCTTTGTGCAGCTGGCTCTGCCAGTGTGTATTCCTTTAAATGTTTACTAAGATGCAAGACCTTAAACTGTGTTGTAGGTCAAGTTCTTGGTGGTCTGCAATACATGAACTAGTGGTAACCCTTTTTTTTTTTTTGAGTGTGGGAGTTAACAATTTATATGAAATACAAAAATCAGGAAAGAAGAAAAACAAGTAATATGCATAACATTGTAATAGAACTTGAAAGCAACAAACAGGGAATTACAGATATTTGAGGTTAAACTACTTTTGATCTAGAAAAGAGGCTGAAATCTTGGTCTCTAATCTGATAGTGCATTCTGGAAGGGGAAAAAGAAGAAAATCTCTCCTTCCCCTCAGGATTTGAATACTGCAAAGAAATGTGACTTTGCCCTGCCAGCCACCTTATTCTTCCCTTTGTTTATTCCAGGCTTAAATAAGACCCTTGAGAAAGCTGTTAGTATTGTCACATTGCATTAAACCAAATCAAACACTTACATGTCTGCAGGGAAATTGCTGGAACTTTTAATGATTTATTAAGAGAAGAGTAACTATTGTGTGTTAACCATACTGGAATGTAGTATTTTGTACTAAGTACTGTATTTAAGATGTACTTAATGCATTTTTGCAGTTTGGCCCAGTTCTGTTTCTATGGGAGATGTAGCCATACAGTTCCATTATTTCCTGGCTCTCCCTGTGTTGACTTTGGGATGAATCTATTCATTTTCCCAGTTGATTGCTTGCTTCCTTTTTAGAGTGAGAGGGAAATAAATTTAAAATCTTTTCATAGCCTTGGCTTTTTTGTCAGAATAAAAAAAAAAATCTAGGTTTTGCCTCATGGGTTTGACAGTGTGCATATTTATGACAAATGTAGGAATTTTCTATCCCATTAAAGTTTCAACAGATAATTTCAGCAGCCAGTCCTTCAGAACAAAATAAATGCTGTAAGTTTGTAAAGAGTCATTAAAAGCTCTTAAGCCTTTAATAGAATCTGATACCTTTCATTCAGCCTTTAAATATAGCATGGGCTGATTTCCTGGCCAGGTATGTGCAAGAGAGTTTTTCTGGTAAGCCACTTCTTTCAGCAGTAGCTGAATAACAACAAAACAACTGTGATGGTTCAGTCCTGGTTAGAGTGTTGCAAAAGAAGGGCAAAACAAGTGAAACAGAAGGTCAGAGCACGTGTGCAAGTATTGGCTGGCAAGAATCCCATTGACTTGTATTATAAAATACCCAGTGGATATATTAAAAAAAAAATAGGGTAATTGTTTTGAGAGTTTTATCAGCTCTCTGTTGATCTGGGATATTTTTGGCAGCTTCTTATATTCAGTAACCTTCTATAGTGAAATATGAAAAACTAGTGTAATTCAGTGGATATGAAGTACAAAAAATCAGTAAAATATGGCATTTTTCTGAAGCTTCTTTGTTATAATCCATATAACAATGGGGAAATATACTATTCCTGTGCAATAGAGGTAAATCCTAATATTTTTAACATAATTTTTCACTATTTTTATTTTAAATCTTGAGATGTTTTTAGTTTAGAGTTTTGGTGAGCAGTAGATTTTACTTTAAATTATGGACAGCTCATGTGCTGTGTTTGTGAAATTGCAGAGTGGTAAGGGGCTGGAATGGACCTTAAAGATCATCCAGTCCCAAAACCCCCTGCCATGGACAGGGATACTTTCCCCTAGATCACATTACTCAAGGCCTTCTCCAGGATTTTAACATCGCCAGGGTTGAGGCAATGCTTCATCATAACAAAACACATCAAAAGAAAATTATATTATCTGAAAAAAAAAATAGAATAACAAAGAACTATCATGAGAAAAAAATCCCAATATTAGATTTGTAGAAAAATCTTTTTCTCAGATAATTTCTTGGAATAGAAATGCCTTAGCAGATAAATATTTAGTCTTTTCAGACTGTAACAAAATTGCAAGTTGCATTTTGATTTGTGGCTGGATATACAGAACTAAAATAGAAATCATATCTGGAGGGGTTTCTTTCAAAGCCTGTTTGTTTTATTGCACTTTTTTTCATGTAAAATTCTACATAAGCCCACCAGAGACTTTCAGATTATTTATAATACAACGTCCTATTTAATTTGTCAATTTTAAAAAGAGCAGTAGGATCTAGGAAGAAGTAACAAGCAAGGAGCATTTGTGTACAAACTGCAATGTTTCTTCAGGCAAAGAGGTCTTATATAGACCATGCAGGTTTTACCATTGAAAGTACTTTGCTATCATGTGTAACTTCAAATGAGAGGTGATAATACAAATGGCTGATTTGAAAGTATTTTCATATTCATAATTAAGCTTTGTTGCTTTTTTCTTTCTCTCACTTACTCTAATATAAGTGTGATGGAGGAAGTTGAACAGACACCTGAGAGAAAGAAATTTTTCCTGTTGCAGAGCTGTTCTCTGAGTGTGAGTTTTGATCTGGAGGAAGGTTAGGAAGGCTAGATCTAGAGGAAGCCTTCACCAGGAACAGGACTAAGGAAAGGCTTTGGCTTCTGACCTGCACTGGAGCCATAAAGGGCTGCTGACCCCCTGGTGGGAACTGCTTTTTTTTCACAGACATGAATTCTGGCCCTAGTTCTGGTCTAGTCAAATGGTGCTGAGTTCATGTTGCCCAGGTTCTGAATTTGGAGGTGAAGGATTCTTCCTGTAGAAGAAATTCCAAGCTCGCTCAGAGTCCATGCCTTGTGTGATGGCAGCAGTTCTGTCTTCGGTGAGGTGGCTCATAAAGCCTGAGAGATATTGCCATGTACCTACACAGCCCCTCAGCTGGGCATCCTCTGTTTATGTTCAAAGCATTTTGCAGCTCGATATAAAACATGTAAATGATGCTCAGCAAATAGGCAGGAACTAAAACTCAGCAGCTGTCTCTTTTGTGCATCCATTTTCAATAATTAATTGGATATCCTGTGACTTTTAATTGTGAGAAGGGTGATGCTAGTTTTACAACTCCTAAATTCAATATGATCAGAACAAAAGCTTTTTTGTTCCTAAATGCAAGACTAGTACAGCTATTCCAAATTATACCAGGATGAAATAAACTATAGAGATGTAAAATTTAATTATAACCATTAGAACTTTATACCAGTTTTTACTGTTGGTATCTCAGATGACTTACAGACTTCAAGGAATCATTTTTTATGGAGCATTGTTTTTAAAAGTCTATTAGAGCTCAGGGTAAATACTGTTGAAGAAGTGTGTCCTTGGGCTACAAATTGCAGTATCATCAATGTTTGCATAGAACTGGGAAAGCTTTTTAACAAAATTGTTTTTCTTATGATCAGTACTTTTTTGTAGGTGTGTGTTAGGTTGTCTTCAGAGTCAGTATGAAACAGTGTCTGCAGATCCCCTGGCTGGCTCTGAGGAGTTGTGTCCACAAGTCACTGTAAAATAGATTTAGAATTTTATTATTGATTGCACTTTCACAGTCAAACAATTGCATTACTTCATTAGGTTTATTTTTCACCATCCTATAAATGGATTATCTGTAATGGGACAGCTATGGGCTGCTACTGAATGTGGGTTTTGCAAGTTAAGCCTGAGAAGGGTAATTCCCCCACTGCACTCAGCCTTTGAAAGGGTTTTGGGAAACCACAGATCTCTTCCTTGCTTGCTGGGGAAGGAAGACATGTGTGAGGCTGTGGAAAATGGCATTGATTATTTTTGGAATTAACAGTGCACAGACAGGAGACAGAAACTGTTATTGTGGAGGAGCTGCAGAATTCCTGACAGGAATTCCTGCTTTTCATGCAGCCTTGTCATGTACCTTTCTGTGTCTGCTCAAGGACTCCTCAGACATTCCTGCAGAGACCAGGGCAGTGTCCTGCTCCTCGTGTGACCTCAGGTCACTTCTCTGCTGTCATGTCTTACAGCAGCAAGATGATGACCCACAGGAGCTCATTGGTATTTGGGCTTTTCCATCTGTTTTATCTGCTTTTGTGCTTGTTCTGTCAGTGCTCTGGAAGAGAAATGATCCTGACAAGTGTGTGTGCTGCTTGGCATATTAAGCATGAAGATTGCGAGTGCTGCTGTAAAGCCAATAGAAATAATTAACTGTACGTCTCTCTTTGAACTCACATTTTCCCTTAAGCAGGACTGTTCTCTGTGTGGTAGCAGTGATATTGATGCAAGGTCAGCCACTGCTGAGCTCCCAGCTCTGCTTCATCAGCTCCTTGCTGGTTTTTGGCAGGGCAGTGTCCTCCCCCCACACCTGTGCCGTGCAGGCAGTGGCCGAGAACAGGGAACCATTGCACTGCTCAGAGCCCTGACCCATTTTCAGGTTATGCAAGTCCCCAAGGCCCTTCTAACTCAGTGAGATGAATTCCCTTTTAGAAGGGGCTGAGGACAAACAAAACACTTTATTGGGGACAGGTTTGGGGACCAGCAGCAGTCACTGAGCTAGGCCTGGATTTCACATTACACTGTGACAGTTTCAGTGATAAAAGCCAATTAAAACAGAAAACTGTTAGGTATTTTTGAAGGAATTTAATGTTGAATATGTGTTAAATCGCTGTCTAGTGGAGGGATGCTTTCAAAGGCTGTTTCATACTGGGTGAGGATCTGGCTTTCTTTTCATGTTGTCACAGTGCAGGTACCATGCACTGCAAGAAGCAGATGGCTGAGTTCTGCTCAGTGGCTTATTCCTGGCCATGATTTACTCAGTGAGGACCACAGTCAGGTCTGACAGACAGCCTGGAGTTCTCACACCAAAGTCAGTTAACTTTTAGCCTTTTCAGAAGGTTTACTGAAATCGATCTGAAACTGGTGCTTTCAGTTTTTGAAGAACACCTGGCATTTTTATTTTGGTCATAAAGATGACAGTCTCACAGTGAAGCATTTTTACAAGTCTGTTCCTTCCACAGAATTGCACACAATTCCAGCAGCAGCAGCAATGGGAGGTTCATCCCTGAACCTGCTGGCACACAGAAGGCACTCAGATGTACAAAGCTGCAGAGACACACTTGAAAAGGTTGCTGTGGATTTACCTGCAGTCAGACTCTGGTCTCTGTGCTGAAATCTGCAGTGTAGGTCATGCCTGTAGAGTACAAGCTCTTCAAGCATGAGAAAGCATTTTTTTGTTTGCTTGTTCTAAATTGGTATCAGGTACCTTTGTCTCTCTTGAAGGGAGGGCTTCATTTCCAAGACTGTTTACTCTTGTCCTGCAGTTACCTCAAATGGATGCTGGCTATTTTCTGATCTGGAGTCAATTCCTGTGATTCTCAAGAGATATTTATTCTATAATTAAATAGCAATACCTTTTTTTTGTGTATTAAATTTATCTTTTTACAGCTATTCAGTGAAAAAATAAGTGGAGCAGAAGGAACAAAGCTAGATGAGGAATTTCAAGAGATGGAAAGGGTAAGAAAAGTCACATTATCTTGTTCAATATTAAGCTATTGCAGAATCAAAAATATTTCATGTTTCAAGTGATTGAATGGTATTGTAGATTTACCTGGGGGAGGAAACCCTATAATGTGCTTCCAAACAGAAAGATAAAAGGATAAATGCAAATTTGTCCTTGAGCCTTGTCAGCTCAGCCAGGGGAGAAGAGACACCCACAGAGGCTGTTTGAGCAGAGGATCAGGTTCCACTGACACCTCTCGACAATGAAGAGAAATTCCTCCAAGAAGGGGGCAGAGCATCAGGAGGAGCCTTCCCCTGGCTGTGTGGGAGTTTAGAGAAGTCTGTGGTGTTAGTGAGGCATTGTAAATATCACAAAGCCTTTGCATCTGATAAAATCAATGATAACAATCTGACTACTTGGGCCAGATTTTCTCCTGGTAAAAGATTGTATCTTTTAGTTTAAATGTTCACAAGTTTACATGTTCAGAAGTTTACATGAAATTGATGTGTTTGCTATCCACGGATGAGTTGTATTGCAAATTAAACAATGTTAGTGCCAGTTTCTGCTTTTACAATTGTTATGTGGGGTTTTTTTTTAATTGCCCTTGTCTTTCTATGTATTTTTTAATGTTCATAGTAGACTTACTTTTCTTTTTCAGAAAATTGATATTACTAATAAAGCTGTAACAGAGCTTCTGTCCAAATCCACGGAATACCTTCAGCCAAATCCAGGTAGGATAGGAACAATAGGTGTTGGATTCTCATGAACATTGTTTTATTACTTGGAAATTAATTTTAGGTAAATAAAAGCTAATTAGGTCATCATTGTGAGGTTTCTGTGTGGAGTTCTGCATAGTTCTTCTAAGCAAGAAGGAGAGGAAGTTGGCTTTGGCTGTGATTGTGTCCTTCATTTGCTGTCTGCAGTATTTCTAATCAAGGAGCTCACAACCAGGACTGTTTAAAGGAATGTGAGTGTCAGTGAATATTTGCATGGAGAAAGGATGCTTTTTTAGTTGGGAATAAAAACTAGTTTCATATGACCCATATTGTTGTATTGAATCTTTTTTCAGCTTTGGTCTATGAGGTACTGACAACAAAAAAATCACCAGTCTGAGATGAGCTTTGTGGCTTTGCTTGTGAAATAATTTATTGCTTTAAATAGATTAGTTTTAAAACTGGTTTTATCACTTTTGAATTTTTTTGTTCTTTTTCTATGCCCCTCTTAGCATACAGGGCCAAGCTGGGAATGCTGAACACTATGTCAAAGATCAGAGGACAAGTTAAAGCCACAGGCTACCCCCAGACAGAGGGACTCCTGGGAGACTGCATGATACGGTATGGCAGAGAGCTGGGCGATGAGTCTATGTTTGGTGAGTTGTGCATCTCCTCTGCCAAGATTTCAGATAAAGTCCTTTGCAAAGTGTTACTCACTGACATAACCTGTGTAGCTGGCCACTGCAGGTAAGAGGGAAGGTTAAGTGCAGGGGTCAGGGGATGGTTGAATGCTCCTGCACATTTGTCTCTGTTGCAGGTGGGTTTGATAATACTGTTACTGATGCTGACTGATCATCCCTGTTATTAAGCATTTTAGTTTCCAAGTTGCCAAACCTCAATAGTTTAAGGTGATTCTTAAATGCAGTTTATTTCTTTTAACTTTTATATAAAATGGCTCTACTCAATCTGAGAAATAAACTAAAGGAAAAATTCTTGTAGAAAGAAATAAACAGTAACACTGGATGATTTTTTTAGTAATAACTTGTGTACAGTAGGAAGAGAAGTTTTTTTTTCTTCTGATATCTGTGGGGGAATAAAACCCCCAAAATGTAATTCAGAACAAAAATTTTCTAGTTCCAGTTTTGTATAGAGAACAAGCATGACTTGCATTATTTTCTTTTTTACTCTTCAAGGGACTGCAGCAGATACAAAGATACCTATTTGAAATGGCTGTTTTAAAAGACAATTTTTCTGCTTTTACATATCTTGAGATATAAGAGCCTATTCTTTACTACAGGACTTGCACTACTGGATGCTGGTGAGAGCATGAAGCAAATGGCAGAAGTGAAGGACTCTCTTGATATTAATGTCAAACAAAATTTTATTGATCCTCTACAGTTATTGCAGGACAAAGACTTAAAAGAGATTGGGGTAAGTTTTCCAGGGTAGAGCTTCACTTAGTAATAATCAGAGTCAAATCAACCCTACTTCCCTGAGATATTTTTCTTGAAAGCAATAAGGTAAATAAATTCTGTTGTAATAGATTTTCTGTCTGGCAAAATAGTGACAAAATCTGCTTAGGATGAATGCTGGGCTATTTCTCCCTTGTCTAACTTACTCAATTTGCTATATTGCTTGTACAGTCAGTACAAGCAGAGTGAAGAGAATTATATTCTTTATTTTTCTTCTGTTTTATTTTAATGAATATTTTTATTAATGCTTATTAACATGTGAGTGGGCTGTGATTTACTGCTAGTGATTATCCTATTTTACCATCTCTGTCAGCCTAAAGCTGTTTATAATGGAGAATGAATATAACTGTTAAAAAAGGCTTTTCAGGGCGAACACAGAATGATCTGAATAGTGTCATAAAATGTTGAAGTGCCATATGCCACTATAGGAAAAAATACAGGATACTAAGGAACACATTTTTAACCTTTAGAGTTGAGTTTTTCAGTGTTTTTATTTGCAATGTGACAATTCAAAGAAATCCAGGCAGTCTTTTCTGAGTCTGTTGATTCCAATGGATTTGGGTAATAAGCAAGTTAAAACCCTGATGAGATGCAGAAATGGAAGTTATTTTATTTGTTTACACATAAATGAATGTGGAAAGCTTACCAGAAAGATAGCAGTAAAATCTGTAGCTGTCTCCTTTGAAGCATAGCTGTTTTCAGTTGTGTTCTTCTGAGCTGATGAAAAGGAATTGTTTGATGTTAGCTTTAATGAGCATTTTGTACTGTCACTTTGAGTCCATTCTCTGAGTCTGTCAGTCCCAGGATTTTTGGCAACAGAAAAGCTTGTGTAGTTTTATCAGATAGGAGTGTCAAGTTGATACGTAACAAGGACAGGAAGAATACAAGATTTTTTGGAGCACTGCTTTATGAGGGGAATATAACCCCTTAACTTTTAGTTGTCATATTGCAGATAATTCAAGATGTAAAATTGAATTACATGTAGAATATGGTGACACACAAATATTTAAGTTGGATCCTGCTTCTCTCCACAGCTCAGAGAATCTGTACTGTGGCACATTTAGTGAAGTCCATGAGTTGGATGTCTAAAATAGGCAAATCAAGGCTGCCAGTACCCCAAGTGCTGCTGAAGGGCTCTTTATTTAAAATTTCATTAATTTTTGTGCTGGTGCTGCCTTGGGTCATAGGGAGGGACTGTACAAGTCTCTGAGCCTTGTATTTCCTCAGGTCTGCATATATTTGCATCCATCACTGATATTTCCTGAGATCACAATGTGTTTGTTTGGGCATGTCCCATTTGGTCCTTCTCATAAATGTTGTGTCTCTTTTAGCATCACTTGAAGAAACTGGAAGGGCGCCGCTTGGATTATGATTATAAAAAGAAGCGTTTTGGAAAGATACCTGATGAAGAAGTTAAACAAGCAGTAGAAAAATTTGAAGAGTCAAAGGAGCTGGCTGAAAGAAGCATGTTCAATTTCTTAGAAAATGATGTAAGTCTGTGCTGCATCTTTGTTTGCTTCAGTACATCCTGGAGGGGCAAATGTGTGGGATTGGTTAAAGCCAGTCCAGTCCTTCACAGGAGGTAAGGTCTGGAAGCAGAAACTCTGCCTCTTCCCAATTTTAAATCTCCTGTCAGAGAAGAACATAATGCACAGCAGAGAATGGGAAAACTCAAGAATTTCTTCTGGAAATTCAGTGACTCAGACAAGATGGCCACAGAGTAGCCAAGTAGGACTAGCTGAGAGTAAAATGCAGTTTGGTCAGTGAGAGGGTGAAGGTTGGGAAATTGGTGTAGTCAAGACCTGCTGCTGAAAATATAAGCAAGGGCATGTACCCTCTGAGATTTCTGAATTTTAGCTCACTTATAGTCAAAACCTCCCTGCTGACGTGGAGTCTGAATGATTTTACCTCAGAAAATCATTACTATTGCTCTTTGGCTCTGCAGAGTCCATAGAGTGAATTTGTGGCTTGGGCTCAGATAGTGGACTTTGGCTCAGAGTCTAAGTCCATCATGAAATTATGTCTAAATAAGGAGCAGCTGTGGCTATTCAGGATAATCCTCTCTTCTGTCCACACACAGAGGAATAGCAGGATGTGCTTTCTCCTACATAATCATGGAATTATAGGAAAATAAAGCTGGACCTATTTGGGCCTATTCCACAGTTTTGTCTTCTGTAGATGCAGTATCACAGTGAGGAGCTGTGAAGTGGGAAGATTTAACTGTAAGCAACTTCTCTCTCTATGCATACCCAGTTATAAAGCAGCCTGTAGCTCCTGAACTGTTTGTAAGTGGGACACATTTGTTACAGCAGTGTTTAGTGAAAGGCAGTTAAGCCTCTTGCTGTTTTACCAGTGTAAGTTCATGAGGGCAGCAAAAGCTGGAACATGCTCTTATCAACAATTTCAGCACTGTTCCACTGTAGGCTCTATCAGTTGCCTGGTTGCAGTGGATGTGTGTTTAGCAATTCTGTCTTGCATGGGCAGCTGAGAAATGTTTCAGGTGCTGTTTATCATTAGTCAGAGCACCAAACTAAGGATAAAAGAGTGCAGGAATTCAACTGGTTTAGCTCAGCCACTAGAAAACAGATGAGTTACACATTCTAGTGTAAGTAATTTTGCCTTTGGGAGGGGGTGAACTGTATATCCCTCTGAAGTTTTTTCTGTACCCATTTCCTATTCTTTCTGTTTAAAGAAAACTCTGTGCTCTTCCCCTTCCAGTCTTGTGGTGACCCAGTCTGTCTGTCCTCCCAAAATTTTTCATTCTAGCCTTGTTGTCTAACCCCAGATGGTCTCACTGTGTGGAGATCTTAACTGCAATCACCTCCTTCTGATCCTTTCCAGTTCCCCAGGTGTCTCCCTCCCTTGGTCTTCTTGCCCTGAAGTCTGTTCTCTGAGCTCTGGTTTCCAGCCATCTTGCCAGGTGCCTTTCCCAGGCTCAATCCTGATCCCCACCTTTCTCAGGTTTTTGCACAGCCAGCTGCAGACCTCCCACATTGACACTGTTGCATTCACTTCTTATCAGATCCATCTTCCTGCCATTCCCACACAGCCAGTCCCAGCTTCATCTTCCTAAGCAGCTTTTAGTCCTTCAAGTTTCTCTGGCTGTTTCCCAGTCTCTCTTTCTCTCTCTCTTCTCCTAATCCACATCTCCATATTTCTCCTAGCTCTTAGTTGTGTTGTTTGGACAGTCCTTTATCCATTTTTTCTGACCACACATCCAAACCCCAGGCACTTTGTGTGTTGTCCTCAGCTGTTTATATTGCTCTCTTCTGACACTGATGGGATTGTCTCAGCTGTTGGTTTGATTCTGTGCATTTCATTTCTTTGTGCTGTGTGACAGTGTTTGGCTCTCTTGCAGTCCTGGCAAAATTTTTAATGATCTTTTTAACTGAGTAAAAGCAGACAAAGTATAACACAAAACTGCCATGGGTCCATAAAACATTTGTAGAAAGTTTACTCAGATATTTTCTTATGATCCAATGTCTGAAGACATCATGATGGAATGGAAAGATGTCAGACTTCTTGGGGTCTGTCGTCTTAATGTTGTCTTGAAGAAGACAAATATCTGTTACTGCTCCATACCCCATACAGCTTGAACTTTTCAGCTTGTGTTAAGGGAATGAGATTATTTGTTACTTCATGAATAATAATATTTTGGTTTTTCTTTCTCCTTCACATTCTCCCTTTCCTCATCATTCATATTTTTGAATGATTGGCTAATATGTTTTAAATCCAAGTAGATAAATCATGTTTCATTTATCAGTTTATAAATGCTGCCATCTAGTGAGGTAAGTCCAGATCATTTCAGAACTGCACTTTGTAAACATTGATAATAAACACTAATGGGTCTGAGTCATAAGAGCTGTCACAGTGTAATTTCTTCCAGCATTGATCAGAAAAGCTCCACTTTCACCTGCTGAGGGGTCATGTCCTCTTTAATGTTTTGGGCTTGGGTGTTGACAGACAGCTGGTTTGGAAGTTGAAAGCAGAAGGGATTTGCACATTGTGAAAGGAAATGACTTAAGGACCCAGCCCTGAGTTAGTGAACTCGAAGTTACACCTCAGTTTTGTTCAGTTTCCAGCTGGCAGTTTCTTTGCTAGAATCACATGTGCTCTTTTCCAGTAACCTCTACAAGGTACTGTGGTCTTTTGAGATACCAGGTCTGTTTTAAATGATCTGTTTGTTTATCCTTCTGCTGAATGTACTGCAGAGCCTTATTTTCCTCTGTGTTTCAGGTAGAACAAGTCAGCCAGTTGGCTGTGTTTGTAGAAGCAGCACTAGATTACCATAAACAATCCACAGAAATTTTGGAGGACCTGCAGAGCAAGCTGCAAAACCGGTAAGACAGAACCCCTCAGAAAATGCTGAACCTCTTCTGCAGCTGAGCTTCACAATGTTGGAAAGTGACTGAAGCAACAGATCTTGTAGCACCACCTCCCAGATGCACATTTGCTGTGCTTTGTGCCAGACTGAGCTCCATGGCTTTAAACCCCTGCCACCTGGCAGCTCCTTGCTGTGCTGGGAGACTTTAATGTAACACAGGATCTGCCCAGGGAGCTCTGAGTGTGTGCAGAGTCTCTCCCATCTGTGGTGGTTAATGGGGACAGCCTCCCTTTGTTTAGAGGTTTATTTCAACTTGCATACTTGGAATTGTGTTTTGAAGGCTTTGCTTGAAAGTTGGCCTGTTTTTATTGAGATTAAGGGGTATAACAAAATTCTAAAGCAGAGTTAGGAGCAGCCAGCTGGCCAGGAACAGAGCTGTGCTTAACATATGTATGAAAGCCCAGGTACTTTGTGTCAGCCTAAGGAAAGGGAGAAATGCTGGTGTCACTGATGTGTCACTCAGGTCACCAGAGACCTGATGTCACTGTGGTGTAGGCAGGGTCAGGAGAACTGCTTGGGGCTTTCAGCTCAGGGTGGCTGTGGGGGCTGTGAGCATTGGCATGAGGACAGCTCTGTCTGCAGACACCCTGTGCCATCCAGCTGGAGGGGCCAGGGGGGCAAGGAGCTCTCAGCTGGGGCACACACAGCTAGAGGTATTAGACAGTTTTGCTGGCTAAATGCTTTTTCCCTGTATCCCTAATAAAAAGGCCATGTGTGAGATGCAGTCCCTGGGCCTCTGTCCTGGATGTGTTTCTCCATATGTCATTTGCAGTTGAGCTTTCCAGAGAGCTCATTCCTGCAACTTGTGCTGAACTCAGTGGCAGCTGTGGGCGCTCATCACTTCTCAAACTCAGGCTGTTAAGCTTTATGCCTTTGTCAGCAGGACCAAAGTAATAAATAAATTAGGGACTTGTTGAAATTCAAGTATTGCATGAGAATTGAGCAGCTTTTAGCAAAAACACACACTCCCCCCCAAAACCAAACCAACCAACCAAAAAACCAAACCCAATGCCATAAATTCAAAACACAAACCAATCAAAAGAAGTAAAACCAGAACCAGGAGAATATTTTCTTACTTCACCTTTCAAACAGCAAAGCACTTAACCTGAGCTGAAGTTCTGTAAGTATTTCTTCCTTCTTTCTTCCTAAGTAAATCTCTTGCTGCTCTTCTCTGTGTTACAGGATAAATGTAGCATCCAGTCGGCCTAAGCGGGAATTTAAGCCAAAGCCTGTAATAACTACAACTCTGGAAATTGGTGATAATCAGCAGCACAATGGGATTGCCTATAGTTCTTCCATAAAATCATCAGGTGAGTCTGTCGCCATAGAATTAATGTGTCTCTAGATGTTTTGCCAGATTCTTGCTTGAGGTATTTCTTGTATCATGAGAACAATGGATCCATCAGGCATCAGTATCTGTGCATCTGACTCCAGATTGTTTCCCAGATTTCAAAACAGAGCTGTGAATCAGGGTTCCTCGCAACAGACTCTCACCATCTGAAATTTAGGTGTGGCATTCTCCTTGGTCTTTTAGGTCTCTGAATTGCCACTGAGGGTGGGAGGAGAGAGAGGGAGAGGCACTTGCAGAAAACAGTTCATTTCTTGCAAAGACAGATGCCTACAGTGGGTGTGTTTGATCACAGTCTGGTGTATCTCCAGATGCTAATTTTTCTCCACAGTCTCAGAGCATAAATGCTCTGTACAGGATCTTGAATATTAGCTATGTAAAATTCAGAGATGACTTGCACCCTTACTGTTTTTAACATCTTATAACTTTACTATCCCCTAAATTATGCACCAAAGTATGAACTGAGGTACTTTAGGTACCTTTTGGTGGGGGCTTAGGACCTTATCCTTTGATAAGGCCCTGGTTTCATAAAAAAAAGGCAACTTTTGAAAGTTGAGTTAGTAACACATCAAAACAGCTATTCCTCATCTAATGAATAAAATTATTTTGCCGTTTCTCCTTAATAACTACATTGTATGATGAGATCAGCCAATTAAAAAACGAAACAAATAAAACCCCCAAACAAACAAAAAACCCCAAACAAAGCCCCAATGACAATATGCAGAGGAAAGAGAAGGAAAAAGACAGAGATTTTTCTACAAACATTATTTGGAAGGAAAATAGAGAAGTAGTAAGCCAAAGGTTCCCTTCTGTACTTAGCATGGCATCTAGGACATTTTCCTGAATGTTTGTTGTTTGTTTTTTTTCCCTAACTCTCCAATTTCTTCTTCCCTCCAGTCTTGTTCCTTTTTAAAGGTTGTTGGGAAAGAAATGAGAGAACTAAAACTGAAAGAATAAAGCTTGGAGCTGTAACTTCATGTTCCTTCCAATGTCTCTAGAATTTCCTTGCACTGTGCTGCAAGAGGAAACCATTATGCAATGCATACTGAAGGGGATTTGCAGCAGTTTGGCAGCATAAATCCACCCAGTGAGATCTGATTCCTCAAATTGTTTGAAGCTCTTTGTGCTGTCTGAATGCTGAGTTTTTGTGTTGCTGTAAATTGTGGGGTGGAGGGAGACAGGGAGACAACCCCCTCTGTGCATTATCTCAGGTTCCTAAGACCTGTGACACAAGGACACATTTCATCCAAAGCACTGGAGGTGTTTGCAGGGATCAGTAACTTCCTTGGTATTTTCACAGCACATCTGGATGAAAGTAGCAAAAACATAGCAACTTCATTAAAAAATCACCATAAAATTTTTTGGCCCTATCAACTACTTACCAAGTTATATAGGATTTTTTTTTTGCTTGTTTTGCACGTGCAGGGGAGAAAGGAGATTCAGATTCAGCATTTGTATATAAGCCAGTGTGTCAAACTGCATTACAGTGGTTTATCATTGCCATCCAGCAGTTGTTCCAGGATGTCCTTTAAGGATAATCAATCCTGCCTTTGGAGAAAGTCAGATGATGACTTCTCCAGGTTGCTTCCAGTCCACTTAGTTAAAGAAGAATCTGTTTTAATGAGCTGAAATTCAGTGAAAACTGGAAAATAAATGACCACTGATCACTAAGATAGGGAAGGAGCGAGGCACCTCCATTCACTGATTCCATCCATGGCCTGTTGCACTGTTTGCATCTCACTGAATGAGGGGTTGTCACTTCACTTGCTTCACTTGCTTAGTGCTGTCAGAATGGAAACAAAATAAAACCACCATAGAAGAGATGAAAAGGAGAAATAGGATATATGAGATAATTGTTGCCATACTTACATGCTAATAACATTAGAAAGACCATGTATGCTGTTTTTTTCCTCCTGAAGGAGCTGTGGATGCTGTGCTTACCTCCCCAGCAGGTACAAATCATCACTGAAATCTTTGTTCATTCTCTTTTGTTTTCCTATTCCTACTCAAACATTATACATATGGATTTCTCTGAACTGCAGTGGGCTCAATATGCCCTGCTTATAAATGGGAAAATCTTTCTGTCCCTTTTTAAAATCAGAATCATGAAACAGATAAGATTTTTTTTTTAATAATCTGTGATTTAGAAATGGGAACCAGGCAGTTCTAAGCAAAACTGCTAAATGTCTTAAAGTCTCCATGAGATGGGGAAATAGCATTGTAATCACCTTCTTTTTGTTTAGTAAACTGACCTCCCCATCCTACTCAAACAAGTACTTTCATCATTCGTTTTCCCCACTTCCATATTGACCCTACCAAAATGCAGATCTTTAATTTCTCTGGTACTGTCCCTCAGGGTAAGTAGTGTCTTGGTACTCAGCAAAGCCATGGAGATCTGCAGGACAGTTCAAAGCAAGATGTGCCACATTCAGCACAACTGCCGTGGTACAGTTCTGAGCGTGGAAATGACTTTCCCCGTGATCTGCAATATTTTTTCAACTATCAGCTTCTTGGAGCAGAAACACTATTTTCCTTTGTATAGTCTCTAACATGTGAGAAATATTTACTACTTATTACTTACACATATTTGCAGGGCTAGATTCACATAAACTTAATTTTTATGTTGTTGTGAGTTATTTGGCTGCTTTGAGTAAATGCAGATAAAAAATTCTCTATTTCTAATTCATTGTTATCCTCATTAATGAGCTGCAGCTGTAAGCATCATCTGGCTCGTTTTAGAACTCTTTAATTGCTGTATTACATCATGCCTTTCACTCAGTTTGTTTGTCAGGTTTGACTATGATATGAAATATATGGATCTGGTTGCCACATGCTGGAATTTAACATAAGCATCTAAGTGTTTACTCACTTCAGCTATGAGGGAGACTGGGATTAATTATCTTAGCAAGCTTCCAGTTTGTGATTATTAAAGTACAGTCTTGCTACCTGATGTATACAGCATGGTATAGAAGGCAGAGTACATGCAGGTACAGGCAGTAACACCGTCCCTTTGGGGAAAACAAACAAAAAACCCAAACCATCATTGAATGGCTTTTTGGTTTCATCCTGTAACACTCCAGGAATCACAGACAGCTTCTTTCTTACCCTGATTTTGTGCTGTCCAGATCTGAATGGTCTGGAAATTAGTGACAGTTCTTTTTTGACTGTGCAAGGATGTAAACTAGAGAAATAAAGGAGGTGCATATGGAGTCGCAAATTAACATAAACCCTGTTGGCAGAAATAGCAGAGTGCAATTTATTTAGCTAAAACCTCTGCAGCATTTGTGCAAGTAGACAGCAAAAGGCTGGAGTGGTGCCAGCAGTTCTGTGATGTTAAGCAGTGTGTGTTAGGCAGTGCTGCCCCCTTACCTTTGGCAGGGAAGCTTTGTCTCTCTGGATTATACAGTAGCAGCAGCTGCCTGACTCTAATGAAGACTTTGACTGATCCTACAGCCTGGAGTGAAACTGGTTGTGCTGGCTATGGCCATTATTTAAAAACCTTTCCAGGCTGCCAGATGTTTCTTTGCAGTTCTTTGGAGCTGAAAATGAACCAAATGTGATCCATCTCTGATCAGGTAGCTCAGTGTCAGAAATTAACTGGCCTGCAGTAACAAACGAGCCCCATCGGAGCAGCGGGTGAAGGCGAGCGACTCTCAATTACTGCCCTCGCCGCCCTCTGCTGCTGACAGCTCCAGAGAGCTGGTGCCACTCCTACCTGGCAAAGGCTGAAAATAACTCTGCTATTTTTAAACACAAGCAGCCCATTTTTTCTTGGCAACTGGCTCATCATCTCTTTTTCTGCATGGAGTCCTTCAGCAAATGTACGACACCAAGCTTTCACCTGTACCCCAGTGTATTAGAGTAGCTCTAATTTACTTGGTTCTTGTAGGACTTTGTCACTACCCTGAGCCTTCCAGAGGATGAGCCTGACACTGTGATAATGCTGCTCTGGGAAGGTTTACTTAGTCTTTGTTCTCCCTTCTCTTCCATTGTTAGAAATAAAAGCTTTCTTCTGTTGCTATCAAGGGTAAAATATACCCACAAAAGAGAAAAGCAATTCCTACTTTCCAGTTTTAACACTAGATATTGCCCCCAGTTGTATTATTGTCAATTAAAAAGATGCTTTCACCTGTTTTCTCTGAGTGATCACCACTGGTTCTTAGCTGGTTTCCTTTAGAGACTTCTCCTAATTCCTTTATCAAGAAAATCCCTGAGCAGTTACTCTTTAATAGTTTCCTATGTGCTACCATGATTAACGGGTTAAAATGCATTTTTGCCATTTTAGCTGTTATATCTGTATTGCATTACCAGTTGCATGCAGGTTTACTCAGTAAAAAAGGATAGCTGGGAGACTCAAGACTGGAATATTTGAGTATTGCTGCAATGTTCCCAATAAAACAACCTAAATAATTTAAATATAAGCACTAGTGTTCTAGAGGTGTCATGGTATAAGGTGTGGTGCTCCTCTTTACAAGGCAGCAGCATTAAGCCTTTTCTCCTGTTCTTCCTTTATAAATGCATTTCAAATTACCAGACTTTTACTTGGATACATTACGTATGTTGTTAAAAAATCTGTTATGGCTGAACTACAGTTGAACCATGGACTAGTCCTCAACCACAGAGTTGAGCTTTAGAATTTGAACATTATTATTCTAATAAAAAGTATTCTAATTAGTCATAAATACGAATGTTACATATATATTGGTACCACCAATCCAAACTAATACTCCTCCATAAGAATATCTTTAAAAAAGGTATTTACTGTATTAACAAGTTAACAAGGTTAACTTTTTTTTAATGATTAAGGGTGATTTTAGGATAAACATTGCCAGTCATGAGAGCAGCCAGATACTGTATCAGAAAACTGTTTTCATCCCTAAAGTAATTTGACACGTGAGGTGCCTTTGTTTCTACCACAGCCTTTGCCTTAGTTCAGATGGAGGATGTGTAAAATAAAGGAGTGGAGCACACGAGCTCAGGGAGCAGTAACCCAGAACTGTCACTGCTCAGGTGAAGGAACCTCACTCCTGCCACAGCAGTGTGGTGTGCAAATCCAGGGGTCTGCTCAGGCTGCAGGGCTGTGTTTGTAGGACAGACCAGGAGCCCCTGCCCGTGGTAGGTGTTCCCACAGGACCAATGTGCTGCAGTGCCATTTGTTTAAAGGATTCCTTGTCATTTCCCCTGTTGACTTTTCTGCTTCCTCAGCTCCTGCCCTTCTGATTCCTCTGGCAGCTGCTCCACAGAGAGCACATGGGGTCTGACAACTGATTACTCAAACCCTCAGCTGGAGATAAACATCCTTTTGAGAGGGAAGGCAGCTAGGAATGAAAGAGGAGTAGCAGCTGAACTTAAGGAACAGTTATGTGTTAAACTTATTATCACTAATCTTGTATTTTATATGTAGAAGCACCAGATGTTAATGAATAAAAGTAAGGGAAAAGCTGTTGCTGTTGACATGACAGCAGGGCTACATTTGTGACCCCTTGTTTTGTGCTGAGTGGCTGGTGGGATGCTGTGAAGCTCAATTAATGTGCTTGTTTTTTCTGTCACTGGGGCAGGTTCTTCAGTGCACATGGATCAGCCTTGCTGCCAAGCTCTCTATGACTTTGAGCCAGAAAATGAAGGCGAGCTTGGATTTAAGGAAGGGGACATCATAACTCTGACCAATCAGATCGATGAGAATTGGTATGAGGGGATGTTAAATGGAGAGTCTGGCTTCTTCCCCATTAATTATGTTGAAGTGATAGTTCCCTTGCCTCAGTGATCGTGTCATTCGAGCTGTGAACATGATTTCATGACTGAAATGGATTCACAAATGTTCTGTCAGTGTGGCATTCTGTGAAAGCCTTGCTATTTGACTGACTTACTGACTTTTGTATGCGTCTTTTTAAAATGTATTTATTTTATATTCAAAAAAAATTCACCTCCCCTGATTTGTCAACCTGCAAAAAAACCCATACCCAGTTTTTTTGCTTTGTGCCTTGAAGATCACTGTATGAAGTGTTTACTGGTAGCTCACTGTTGCTCCAAAAATGCATTTCCTTGCTATTATTGTATGTGGGTTTTTTTTATCTTTGGCTGCAATGATTTTACTATTGAAAACCATTTAAAAAATACTGTTAGTGAAGCTAACTGTAACCAGTTCCTAAGTTACTGATGTCCTTGAGCTGTTTTCATCTATCACATTATAATTTATTGTGAACAAGTTAATTCATCTTTTGCATTGTATGTTGACAAAAGGCAAAGTGGTTGTTGTCAATATTAAGATGATGTTGTACTAAGTACAAGTTCTCAGCATTGAAAATTGGTATAATTTACTGACCAAACTGAATAAATATTTCTGTGGGATAAGAAAAGTGGTTGCTGCTTCTGTACTCATGGTTCTGGCACTTGTTTGAGCAGAAGGCCACTTTTGCTGAATAGATCAGCTTTCAGTGACAAAAACAATGCATGAATAATCTTGCTACTTCTCTATTGCTTGTTTAGCATTTATGTCTGTTAACATCGTTTTCTAGCAGAAGGAACAGAGAGAAGTTCCTTGGAACTAAGTGCAAACTACTCCTAGTTCCATAGGGTTTGTAGAGAACTCCAGTGAGAGAAAGGGGTGAGTAGCACTGATGCCTACTGCACACAAATGACAAGTCAATACATTTCTATTTTTTATATTTAGTTGAAAAGGATGAAAAGGAGGAGAAAGAAGAATAGGCAGTGATGGAAAGACATAATAATTACAAGCATTACAGAAAAGCCTCAAAATTAAGGAAGAAGTCTGGCATCAGAAGTACTTATCCAAATGCAGATAGAATCACTTTGGTTTTGTTTACCATCTCCTGCTTGGCTTAGTAATGTAGTAGTGACCAAACAAAGTGAGCAGCCCTGGAGGACGATGTAGTCTTTTGCCAGTTGCTCTCTATACAAGACAAATTTATGAGAAGAGAGCTGAATTCTTTACAAGGGAGCTGTCTACTAAAGATTCCTCTTAAGCTCATAGCAGTTCAGCTCTAGTTGAAGTAAGTGATAAACAGGAAAGCATAATGCATTGCTGAAGGTTTCTTCTCTCTGCAATCCCTAAAATCACCAGTTTTATTACTTCAAAGTCTTTTGAACCACTCAACAGAAATCAATGAACAGACAGACCTTTATTATTTAATCTGCAAATATTTAAATCCAAGACTGCTTTTATATACATGAAAAATATCTTTAATAGTTAAAAAAGTTTTAAGAAATAACCATAAATACAGCAAAGTTAGAGCAGCAGCTATTTCTATTGTTTTGAGATGGAACAATAATTTGGATCTGCTAAACTCCAAGTCTTAAACCAGCATCTACTCTTGATGTCTCAAAATTAGAATTCTTAAATAATATAAGAGTTTAAGCTAGCATAGGAAAACCTCACCTTAGCACCTTCATCCTCACACAAAGCAGGTCTTGAATTTGGAACTGAACACTTTGGCAAGGTAAAAGACAGTCAAAACACTACTCCAGCACTGAGAGAAATGTGCAGGCTCAGCTGCTCCCCTCCCCTCCTGCTCTCAGGTGGAAGTTTACTTCATGTGGCTCAAAGCCCTTCCTTTCCCCTGGGGCCAGCAGGAGGAGAGACAGAGTGACAGCAGTGCCCCTGGGCTGACTGTCCCCTCCTGAGGGTGACAGGACAGCATTCCATGGAGCACGGAGCTACCAGAGTGCCAGGGGGCTGCACAGTGGCCCATAACCAGCCTGCATGGAGATTTAGCACATAAATGCTCCAAGAGCAGGGAGTTTGATATGTTTTTCACTACAGTTGGGGCTTTCTAGCTTTGATTTTTGACTTAGCATTTGTTTCTCTCCAGCCCCTTAGAAAGCTGTTGGGACCAATCAAACAGTGCCAGCAGCACAGGTCACAGTACCTGCTCTGTCAGAATGAGATGCTTTTTCACATTTTCAGGATACATTTGTCTAAGTTAAGGCTGGCACAGCTCTGCTGTGATACATTGTACCTAGGAATATACAATACTGAAACAGGGACTTCCAGGTGCTAGACTAGAGGAACAGTACATTTAGTAACAGGAAGGAATATTTTTGACAACTTGCTTTTAATTCTAAAGTGTTTCACTCTAGGAAGTGATCCAGACCAGTTTTATGTATCTCTGCATCAGGATCTGAGCAGGAAACATTTCAGACCACTCATCACTCTTCAGGACAGTGTTTTACTTCAGACTTGCTCAAGGTGCAAAAGGTATGATCGGTCCCATGTTTCCCACTCAGGCTGGAAAAAGAAATTACCTTTGGAGAACTCCATGTCAGAATACTGAGAAAGCTGAGGCAGCCTCATGTTCTTTGTCAAGTATTTAACATCCTTCTAGGGCACGCGTTTAGAAGCTTTGTAAACTCTGTACCCTTCTGTTTCAGCAGGTCACAGAAACCAGATCCTTGTGTAAAAGTAAAAACAACTTCACGTGGAGCTTGTACTCTACTGCTCTTTGTATCAGTGAATCCAAGGCCAGGGTCCAGTATCAGAAGGCAGGAGATTCCATCATGTAATGGACAATTCTTCTCACAACGACGTCAGATGGAATATGTGAGTTCCAAATTCCAGATATGACAGAAGATATCAATACACATACAGTCTGTGTCACCTGGGACTGAGATGTGGTTTCAGATTATTGTCCACATTACATGACAGAACAGCTGGGATCTTCATTTTGCTGCAGAGAGAGAACATGAAAACATTAGGCTAATTAGCACGTGTACAAACTTAATATTTCACAGAAACTTAATATTTCTTGCTGGTTACCTACTTGAGCCTCATATAGGCAGGTAGGGTTTTTAGCACTTTGTACATTTAGTTACTTATTAATAAAGCAAAGTGGATTTTCAAAAGGCAGTACATGAACTGTACTACACAAGTCTTTAAGTCCATGCAATACATGAGCCTGTGCCTTCCTAAATGAAAGGCTGTCAAACTGCCCATCACTTCCTCTCTTCCCAAGCAGCAGAACCTTAATGGCATGCAGATACATGCTGCCCTTGTTAGGATGGTAGAAGCAGAAGCAAAACATGGAAACACTGCCTTCCTTTAAAGCACAGCATGCATTCTTCCCATTATTTTACTGCAGGCAACAAGCTAACTTCTGTTTACTAAGCAGCCATTTCAGTACTACCAAGGCAGCAAAAGCATATAGGTACTAATATCAAAAGTTTGACAGGAATTCAGCAGACAGGAATGGCATTAAAATTTGACTGAAAGTATTAGGATTGATTCTTACCATAAATGGCACACAACTGTATTGTAAAGTTGCTGATAAAACAGATTAGAAGTGTAAGGAAAAAAGTTACTTTTGCTTTCCATCACTGATTATTAAACAAGTCATGTAAGTAAATTCAAAAAATGTCTTTTAAAATAAAAAGAAGCCATCCTTTAGGAGAGGCCCTACTCTGAGTATGAAAAGAAGCTTGTATCACTAATAGCCCAAAGGGCAGAACAGCATTATAGACCTCCTCAATAGCCTATTTAACAGGGTCTCACCATCCTTCAGTGAGACTGAAAATATTACAAGAATGTGCATGCAAGTCAGGAGACTGACAAACATCCTTTAAGCCACTTGGTATTGTAGTAACAGATATTTACCCAGATTTTCTGTTTGAAAGGACAAAAAAAACAAAAAACCAGCAGGCAGTAACTGCCTGTTAAGGTACATTTTTTTCAGAAAGACAGTACTAAGGTACTTTTAAGTTCATTTTCAGACAGATACACTATGAAAATATCTAGGAAATAATAGTGGGAGTCTTAATCTAGTGCAGTAAGACGTGACCATCCTTGTAACTCTGTAGGATCAGTTTTAGGAAGAGCTGCAGTAGCTGAACATTTGTCAGCAGGAAGGAGAGAGTTTTTAGCTAAGCATCCCCTTGCTCTCATGCTTTGGAGTTTGTACCATAGTACTGTTTCAGGTCAAGACACAAACCAGCTTGAATCAAGTACAGTCTATAATTGTTTGGTTAGGACCAACTTAAAGCCCTCATATTAGTTGGTTTGGACCATTTCAGCAATTAAAGATAGCTAATAGTATATCAAAAAATGCATCAGATTAGACTTGTATTATGGTCAGTCAAAAGGCATTTGAGGTGGCTGGCTAGTCTTGCACAGGATATTACACCATGCAAGTTGGTAGCCAAAAGTTTGTAAGTATATTGACCTTAAGTTCACATTGAAATTGTCTTAAAAGCAATCTAGCGACACTGGAGTGTCAAGTCCCTTCATCCCACAGAAGTAGTTAGTGTTTGCATTCTGTTCTTGGGATAACAGCTTTAATTCACAGTCAGATATGTAGATGAAATGGACATTAAAGGTTGTATTTTCAGTGTGTCAATAATAAGATAGCAAATAATTAATGCTACTGTTTGATCATACTCAGAGAATAAGCAAAACTTCAGTTGCATTTCTGATGCAAAGCCATGCAAGCTACATCCTACATGGGACAAGAGACTGCAGCACTACTGATGAAGCAAGTTTTCTGTGAGGTGACAAGCATGATTCTCACCATCTCACCTGCTTAAGGATGCTCACAGGAACCACTATCATGAAACCAAACAACATTTCTTTTTTCTTCTTCTTTTGGTCTGACATCAAGAAAAACATTGAGAGTTGCAGGATATGAAGATTACTTGGAGAAGTATTTTCACTTAGTAAGGAAAAGAAATGGCCATTGAATGACTCTGCTGACAGCATATATTTAAGCTTCAGGTAGCTTACCTGAGATGCAAACTCTGCTTCACTTCCAGTTATTTCTTCATAATCATCATCTTGCTCACTTTCTTCTTCTCTGGGTACAAGCATTATCTTCCTCTCTGCAAGTTCCTAGAATACAATTGAATTGCCACCAAGACCCCACAGGAATTAAGCACAAACAAGTTTAGCATTAGGACAGTGGAAGCATTTTATTATTTCACTTACCTCACCATCATCTGTGATGAGTGTAACACCAATATTATCTCCAGTTCCCCAAGATTTCTGAGACCTCCAGACCAGATCACTAGGACCTGGGCTAACACCAGCAGCTGCACCCCAGATCTGCAACAGATTTACAGTGACCTTCTGAAGAATCTTCTTCTATAGTTAGATTACAATTCAGCTGAACATATATAATTATTAAGCATTTTAATACCACAGACATCCAGTAGGAGAAACTGAACCACTGTAATCCCTGGCAAGTTAGTTCTTTTCAGGACTACCAAGAATGGTTGGTAAAGTTTTTCTGGCTGAAGATTGTAAAGCTGCAGAAAAGGCTGTTAACAGCTTCTGTCCAGTGTAGAGGTAGCCCTGCTTGGCCACACAGAGCATTTGGGTCACAGAGCCAAGTTATAGTCACAGACATGCTCAGGGCAGCAAGTTGAGCATGCAAGAGCCTCTCACCTGGAGTCACTCACTGATCTGTTGAACAAACTCCTCCACAGTTTGGAGTAGCAAGTGTAGAGTTCAGCTCTTTGATCACCATCGCATGTACTTAGAGTATGATTTCAGAGCTAGTCTTTCTCTTAGTGCTACAGATCATTGCTGACCTGGAGTAGGCTAAAAGTTTTAGCAGGAGTCTGAGTCTCCACACAACTTTTATCAAGTCACAGGAGTATGGGAAAACCTAAAAAAGCCCTAGAATACAATGATTCTGTTTACAATAGAGCACACTCCAGTCTGGGATGATCCAAGTTCAGTTCAAGCTTTAAAGGAAATGTAATTAGCATTTCAGATCAAGTTGCTTCAAGGACTTCAAGGATTTTCCCCCTATCTATTGACATAAATAAGAGCTTTAGTTCTTTAGACACTTGGAGTATCTATTTAGTTTTCCATTTTACAGGAATCTCTACTGACATGTAACGTAAGAACAACTCTGAGGAAGTTTTACAAACCCAATACCTACTGTAACTTCTTGGCCTGCCTGAAGAGTGAACCTTGAAGGAAACTTGTAATTCACATCTGCCACACTTCCAATGCGTCGTCTCAACACCCAGCCATGTAGAGATTGATCCTGTGAGACAAGAAATTTCTCTCAGCATTACAGACCAACACCAGATAATTCAAACACAAGGTTCTTTCCAGACTCATGGACCAGTTTTAATCCCACTCATGTAGCATACAAGTATTTGACAATTTTGAAGAAGCAGTTTGCCAACACCTTAAAACTTCATGGGCCATTCTGTATTTCAGGTACTTTAGTAATGGCTAAACTACAACCTATATGTTTGAAGTCCTGATGATGAACTCTAATAGTTCTGGATTTTCAAACTAAACTAGTGGAAGAATTAGCTAATGGGCCAGATAAACCCTCTGCATAGATTAGATATCACCAACTCTATTCAACCTTTTAGCTGTTTTAAGTATTTTCAACTAATGCAAAGCCATCTTGATCCAATTTACTAGAGCACCCTATTTAGTTCATCAAGGGTGAGTGGTACTCCTGGTAGTGCTAGTGTGAATCTGATGACAAACAGCTGAAGGTGTTCAATTTCTGCATAATAGAAGCCCCTGCACCTCTACCCAAAAGCACCTCCCAGACAGCCCTGGGAACAGAGCACCTGCAGTACCAAAAGGTCAGTCTCTAGTCTGTCACTAAGCCAAAGCCATCCCTGAGCAGTCATACATTACAATGCAGACTTGAAATGGGAGTACCTCATTAGAGTGGTTTTTAAGCCTGACAAATTTCCCATCTGCATCAATCTCTTCAATAGATATATTTCCAGTAGCTGAAACATGCTGAATAGTCTTAAGTGCAGCACTATGCTCCCTCTTCTTGGTTTCTTTGATTTTCCTTTTCTTCCCATGCAGGTATCGTCGGCCCTGACTTGCTGCTTGAGTTGCTGTGCTGTGTGAAGATGGACTGGGTGACAGCTTTAGCCTAGAAGGGAGTCAGATAACATTCACCTGAGTACCTGATGTGCTTTGCTTCTTCTCATACCTACCCCCTCCCTCTACATCCAAGCCTCACAGCTTCCTACATCCAAGCTTTCCATGGAGTCTTGAATACAAAATTTTACTTTTATTGGCAAGAGTAGCTAAGTGGTTTGTTTCCTTTGGAAGACAGCCCCAGAGTCCAGAGCAGTTATATTGATAAGGGAAGATTCACAACTGCACTAAATATTCCTTTAAAGTCTCAACAGACACAAGCTTTAGTGAAAGTAATTTTTTGACCTTCCCTAGCATGTATTGAGAGTTCGTGTTTTCACCATGCACACATAGACAGGAGTTCATCCAAGTTCCCAGCTTTGTTCATGGAACTTGAATGCTCTTTATTTCTAAGATGTAGGACATAACTTTGAGAAAGTTGAGGAATGTTTAATGGACCTTTGAATTTTATCAGCTGGATTTATGATGTTACTTCATCTTACTATACCATGTGGTAGATATAAATGGATAGGGATATAAATGCCATTTACAGAAGATGATGCTTCAGTAACTAAATTACTCTATTAATGACATGCTTAATGTTTGTTTGTTCTCCCTCCACATTCTGAAGGATAGAGAGTTAGTGTAGAGGTCTTGAATGAAGCAAGTTCTCATAATGAAGATCTTGTCATAGCCTACCTATGTTCCTCTCCTTCCAACATCTTTCTGTACGCATTTATTTCCAAGTCTAGAGCCAGTTTCACATCTAAGAGCTGCTCATACTCTTCCAGCTGTGCTTGTGCCTGCTTCTGAACTTGTGCCATTTCTTCCTCCTTTTCAGCCATACGCCGTCGATGGAGATCACGATCGTAATCCAGCAAATTCTGTAGCTCCTTTATTTTGCTCTCCAAAGCAACATTCTAAAAGTAGGGGGAGAGGGGAAAAAAAAATCAAACCATAAGCAAAGATTAGAGAGAAGAAGCCAGTATTTTGAATTGAGAATATATTGAGAATATATTAAAATAATTATAAGGTTATACAAATAAAGACAGAACCTGGCTTTGATATTGATTAACTTGAGAAATCAGAATATCAACTCTCTTCTGTGTTTCCATCAGCTCCTCCCGAGCAGCATTGGCAAACTCACAGTTCCTTGCTGCAGTTAGCTGGGCATTCTCCACCTGTGAAAAAGTCACTGTTAGTCCTGAGTTGCACATTATCATGTATTATAAACAAGGAACACCAAGTAATTTTCACCTGCTACACATGGAAATAGTTATCATTCACTGAAGTGTGCAGATACCAATAAAGTCCAGGTCAGAAAGTTCTGTATTGCTTTCCAGGGTAGTTTACACAAGTTTGACATTTAGGTCAGAAAAAGTCAGCAATAATTAGGTAGTGAAAATTTCTGGATTAGGATATTTCAGTTAATAATGTATGAGGACTTTGTATGGATATTAAGTAAATTGATTCTCCAGAAGACCAATGGAGAATATGTTTAGAAGCTGCTTGTCAAAGTGTAGAACTGCAGGATAATGGGTGCACAAATCAAACTATTATCACTCTTCCCCAAAAGGTCTATTATTAAAGAGTTCCTGCATCTTTACAAGCAGCATTGAATTGCTCTACAAATACCTCAATCTTGAGATATCCCAAGAAAGGATAAAGTGCTCCTTCCTACAGAATTTTTAGTGGAAACAAAACACAGGCACCCAAAGGGATTCCCTGAGTTGGCATGCAAGCTGGTGTGTAGGAAAAGTTAGATTTTATTCAAGACTGAAATTGCTTAATACAAACATAACACACCTTGGTCCTGAATCTGTCAGAAGTCTGAAATATGATCAACTTCTAATCCTTCCCTGTATTTATGCCTGAACCAGTTTTATTTGGGATCAAATGTTTGCAGAAATCCTACTGTCAAATTTGACTGCTTTGAAATTCCATAACAACTTAGCCAAGAAGCTGTGCAGTGAATGCAGGGGCTCCATCTATCAGCTGTCTTTGACAGTGTGACCTTAATTATGTCAAGGTGCAGAGAATTTCAGTTTTGTTTTACTGTCATCTTTTCCAAACTCACCTTTGCACTGAATGTTCGCTCCATCTCCTCTTTGTAGCCTTGAATTTGTTCTTCATGCTGTTTTCTGAGCCCCTGCAGAGCATCTGAGAGCTTGCTCTCAAATTCCCTTTGACGACCAGATTCTACTTCTGCTATCCTGCTCTCATGGACTCTTTTTGTCTCCTTGAGCTCCTAGAAGAAATTTCTCAGAGGATAAACAAGCCAATACAGTTTGAAACTGGATTTAGTGTGCCAGCTTCACAAATCCATCCCTGTTGAAGCAGATTTATCATTGAGTACACAGTAATTCATCTTTATGCATATCTTACTCATCCATTAAGTCTAGCACATCCACCTTGCTGCCTCACTGTTGTTTTTCCACCTCACTGCCAACATTGCTTAAACTAAAATGTAGTAAATATTTAATTTGCAAGACTAATTCTTTGAACTAGATAGATTCTGTTTGGTTTTTTAACTTAGAACACATGCATATACAGTTCAGTTTCTTTAAGCACTGTTACTTCACCTATTCTTGTTTTATTCAAAAAGTAATAGCAGTTAGTTAGAAAAATGAGAATTCTCTATCAAACCATACACTTTGAGATTCCTACCAGTAAGAAGGAAGCTGGTTTACATTCATATATCAATTATTCATTTAGTTGTATGTACTGACTTCTCTCACAAGGGTTACCAGACACCTCTGAGAAGTGCTAAGAAATTTGGGAACACAAGTTGCTTAAAGGAGATTTAACTTCTTTTACGTTAGGCTTCAAGTAAACATCTGGAATAATTTAACAGTAACTAATATATGCACTATCACCTACACAAAATAATATATTGGGATTTCAGTTCTCTTTAGAAGAGCAGCCTAAGAAATTTCTCATATCCCAGATACTTATTGGTACTATGCTAGTTAACATGAGGCTAAGTACTTTCTTGAGCCTTCCTATTTAGGTGGATGTTATGAGCTGATGGGCTGCCACAGGTTGCTAGTTACCTTTTTAGAGAAAAAAGCAATGTTAAGATGGGCTTTAAGTGCATCCAAGGATCATGGATACCTAAAAAGATGCCTTGTTAATAAGCTAAAACATACATCTTCATGAAGGCGCTTCTGGAACGTCATTTCTTCCTGCAATGTTTTCATATGGTTTTCTAGGTCCACCCTCCTCAACATTTCACTGTGGAGATGCTTTTTAGTATCCTCCAGTGACAGATTCAGCTAGAAAAGACAGACAACAGGGTTATCAAAATTAAGAGGTATTTTTTCAAATTAGGCAGCCAATTTATTACACGTCATTCAACTTAATTACCCCAGCAATCAAAACACACTGGTTGAGTGAATTGGGTTACTTTGTGTACTCTTATGTCAGTGGGATCCAAATATCAGCAACACATAGAATCCTATTTAGTTGTTATGTAGACTAGATTTTCCTCAAGGCAAATATAGAACTGCTGTTAATCTCACCGCTAAATTTGACTCCTCAAAGTAGACTTCTCATGAATCAATTGTACTATCCATATATATTCCTCCCCTTTAAACTGTAATTATTCCAAACTTCTTCCTACTAATATAATTTTTTGATACTTAATCCTCCAAATACAGTCTATGTTGACAAATTAATATACACTTTCAGTATTATACACTTCCCTGATGCGTTAGAGAATGCTACAGGGACTATAGCAGAACATTTCATCTTGCTTTGACTTTGGAACAAGAAACATTACATCCTATGGTCATAGAATTAAAGGTACCTACAACAGGTGGAAGTTTTAAGGAAACCACCATCAGTAGCATTTGCTGTCAGCAAGGTTTTTGTCCACCTGTCACGGTCATAGTTACCAGGCCTTCTCTGCTTTTAAATATCAATAATTAATTGAGGAAAATGAAGCAAAAACTGCAGGAGGAAAAACAAAGTTTAGATTCCAACAGCAAGCCTTACACTGAGTACGTGATCCTTTAATTCACGGAGCTCATTCTCCAAAGTCCGGTTCTCATTCAGGGCTGTTGCTAAATCAGCTTCCTTCGCATTTAGCTGGGCATCGAGGTCTCTCACACGAGCCTGGGCCACGTTTAAATCGCTTTCTTTTTTGGAATTCCTACAGGAGAGTTTTACTCAGTTAAGTGCAGCTAGCATGGGAGAATTTTTCCTCAATGTGTTTCCCTTCAGAGGGGTCTGCGGTTAAAGACAGGAGAGGTTTGTCAGGCTCGCGGTGAGAGCAGAAAACAAGCCAGACAGGGCCCTCCGACAAGCATCATTTGTTATACCGGAGAGATTCCTGACCCATTTTCCAGCTCGTTCAGAGCGAAGCCCAAGCGGAAGCCAGCTATTTTCCACGGCATTCCCTAGGGGAGAGGGAAGGGACGGCACAGGCCCCCGGCTGCACGGGGAGAGCTGGGCACGCTCAGCGACCGGGGCCGGACAATCCCGCACGGACACCCCCGCAGCAGAGGCGGGGCTGGGGCCGCAGGGAGCGCCTCAGAGCCCCGGGCAGCCCGGGCCGGGCCGGGCCGTGAGGGCAGCTCGGGTCCCTCACGGGGCGGAGCGCAGCTGCCGGCGGTGCCGCTCCTCCTCCCCGCAGTACACAGGGAGCTTTGTCCCCCGGAGGCCACCGGCCGGCCCGGGGAGCTGCCCCGCCGGGGCTCTGCCTCCTGCGGCCCCTCAGCCACCGCCGCGAGGGACTCCGTCCCCTCCCTCACACCGCAGAGCAGGTACAGGGTGAGGGGAGCTTGGCTTTCAGAGCAAATATCCATCATCAAATACCCATATCATCTCCAGAGCAATACCCAGGCAGTGGAACCGCACGTACCACCTGGATGGCCATCGCCCTTCAGTGGCCATCGGCACCACAGTGGAGAAAGGAGAGAAGGGCCCACAACGAGCTCCTGTCAGGGAAGAACACTGCCATAATTCCCCAGACTGCTCCAACTTTTAAAATCCTGCCAGTTGCCTGCCCACTATCCAGAGACAGAGTCCCTGCTCAAAACTTGTATTTGAGATTACAAAGAGTAAAGGAAGTCCTCAATTTATATTGCCAACACCAGCTCTGCCAAGTGGCAAAGTTGTGTCAACTCATACAACGGATACAATTCCAGTGGATAACTGAGACCAGTTGGCAAGAGTCCAAAGTAATTCTGCAGGATTGATCAACTTCAGAAAGCTTGAACTGCAAGGAAAGATTGGAAAATACTAAGGGTTGTTTAGTCTAGAGAAGGGAATAGTGACAAGAGACAGAACAATTTTTAAATACATGAAGGACCGCTGCATAGAGTTAGGGAATCTGTTTTCCATGCCTATTGCAGGAAAGACAGGAAGCTCCAGGCTTAAATTGCAGGGAGGAATACGTGGGTTAGATGTTAGGGAGAGGAAACTGGCAGTTCACCACTGAAGTACACTGCCTGGGGGGGATATTCTGGAGTCTCCATCATCTGGAATTTAAAATAAGGGTTACACAGAATCTGCTGGAAAAGATACAGGTATGGCTGGTTCCAGCACAGGCCTGGGGAATGTGGCTACATCAGGTGCTTGCTCAAGGCCTTTTCTAGCCCTGCTCCTCAGAGGCATTTGTTGACTGTGTTGTGCTAGAAGTTATTTACTCTTTACTCAGACTCTAGGAGAAACATAGCTCTACTAACAGTGAAAAACAAGATAATGTGCTGCAGTTTGAGGTTTCTTTCTTTCCTAGATATTAATTATTTACCTTCCTTTTGGGGTCTCTGCTACCCCTATCAGTGTATTACGTATGATATTAAGTATGTCAATAACACTATGTAATACTGACTGTTTCATCCTACAATAATATAAATTTCATTCTGCAATCAAAGTGTGCGCAAAAAGAAATTTCATTAGTATCTCTTTTAAGAGTTCACTTTCCAATGTAAGCGTCTGACAGCCAGGCTCAGGTTTTCTGGATTCTTTCCTGAAAAATACTATTTTCAAAGAACCCTGGTGTGAGACATTTCATCTTTAAGAGCAACAAATTAACAAAACTGACTTTGACAAGAGCATTTACTACCCCTTTAATCCAAGTTTGGGGTTCAGAACACCACTTTACACCCATATGCAGCAAGCAGTGACAGTTACAGTACTCTGCCACATTCCATATACCAACCATTCCAGAGCTAAGTGTGGCCTACAGACTATCAATTACAAGCAAAAGCTTTAAGGCACTGCCAATCACATTCCTTGTAAATCAGGATGTCACATAGGCTTGAACTGGAGAATTTAAACAATTTTACCAAAAGATATCAGGTGTGTTTGAAACACACCGCAGTTCGTCAAGGCCAGAGGATGTCAGCAGCAGGTAGAGAATTCATTCTTACAACCTCAGCTGCTACACTGTGTTTGTTCAGCAGCAAAATGCACATCCACATTCCCTGGTGCAGAAAGGAACTTGTCTTGTCTTTCTCTGCTGTGTTATTGCAGTTGCTTTGACCTTCCTGAGGCTCTGAATTCAACCAATATGCTTATCTACAACTCCTCCTCCCCAAACGTCTTTCACCTGCTTCCAGTCACCATTGTTTAAGTAGTAAGAAAAAAAACCAAATGCAATCAATTTATTGTTGTCAAAAACCTTGAGTCTCTTAATTAGTGAATAATAAGGGCCAATAGTTAATGTTGTTGGGAAATGATCTAGTGACATTTCATTCTACAAGAGTTAAACAGCCCCCAGGTTATTTAGAGGGTGTGTATATATCTAAGGACACGATACCCTCAAAGTCTGTTCCAAGTCATCTGAGACATTTGCAGTTAGGCAGCCCAGATACAACACACATGAATATTAGGACTTCAGTCTAGTCCCTTCAGAAACCAATATGTACTATGTATCATTTCCCATGGGCTATAAATTTAACCACTTCTAAGACCTGGTTACTGTAAAGGAAAAAACCCAACCCAACAGTCTAGAGAATTGCATATCTGCCAAGTCTAAAGCTTTACAAACAAAGCCAGAGTTATGCAAACACAAAGAGCAGCGGAAAAGTCTTATAACAGGCATTACCCCTCTCCTCACTGTCCACTCAAGTGGCTGGTTAGATTTATGGTACAGATCTGTGAGCCAAAACCCAGCATGACAGACACAAGCCCAACAACTATGCAGCTTAAAACAGAAGCTTACAGTGAAAACGTGTTTGATTCCCAACTAGAACAGCTACTTGAGTCTATGAGGAGGCAATAGTTCCTCCAGGCATTAAAAGAAGAAGCTGGTGCCTGAATTTGCTCTGATACAGGTTTATAACAAGATGTAAGGGGACTGTGGACATCCAAATTATTACAAGTCTATAACTGATATGGGGATATAACAGGGCATTACAGCAGTGCTAGCAGGCTGTATATTTCTATAGAGGAAGCTTATTGGGATGGGACACTTGCTCACACACCTCTTCCTCCTTCTGGAGGATGGGACAGCACTAACATTGCCTTTGTTCAGGCTTGGTGAGCTTAGTCAAGGTGATTATTCCAGCCTCAGGACACACAGCTTACAAGAAAGCCAAGCTAAAACAGCAGGCAGCTCATGTCAGACTTAAAAGCCACTAGGAAAACTTCTGAGCAGAGCCAACCTGGACCAGGTAAGCCATTCTGCTCCCAGAAGTATCCTATCTTCTATCTGTATTCCCCTCTGTGCAAAGTCTGAGCTAAACAGCCCAAAAAAAAGATGCACTCTGATCCAAACAAACACTCCTTCCACTGCTCCATAACTCCCCATATAACTGCCATTACCTTCACTGTTTGTAAACACAGGTGTGGTGCCAAACCCCTGCAGCTACGCATTCATGGCCCAGAAGGGCGCCCAGAACTCCACGTTCTGCAGGAGTCCCACGCCCACCCCAGGCAGGTGCTGAGGTGACCCCATAGCATCGGGGGCGCTCAGCAGCGTCACCCCAGCACACCTCCGGAACAGGCATCAAGGAGTCTCCTAACCCCAGAGCGCAACACCTTCGGGATTATCACTCCTGCACGACCTGGACATGAAACATCACCGCACACTCCTCCCACAACCCACGGGCTGCTGCCAGCAGCATCCCCTTCCCCTCATCCCGCAAGAGCCCCGAAGAGGCGGCTCCCCGCGGTGTCTCCGGGCCAGGAGGCCTGCTCGGGGCCGGAGCACCGACCTGACGTGCAGTTGCCGGTGCTCCTCGCCAATCTTGCCCAGCTCCACCTGCAGCGTGGCCCGCTCGATGGCGATGTCGTCCAGCGCCCGGCGGGCGTCGGCCAGCTCCGCCTCGTAGCGGAGCCGCAGGCAGCCCATCTCCCGGTCGCTGCCCGCCTGGTGCTCGCTCAGCCGCTGCTGCAGCACCGACTTGTCGGCCTCCAGCGCCCGCACCCGCTCGATGTAGGCGGCCAGGCGGTCATTGAGCTGCCGCAGCTCCTCCTTCTCCTGCAGCCGGCTCAGCCGCGCCGGGCTCAGCGAGGACTCGGCCGTGCGGCTGACGGAGCGGCTCCCGCCGGCCGGCGCGGTGGGCAGCGCCGTGGCCATGGCAGCCTCCGCTCCGGGCCCCGCCGCCGCTGCCGGGACCGCCCCGCGCAGGACACCCAGCGCCGCCGCCGCCCCGGTATAAATAGCCTGCAGCTGCCGCCGGCCCGCGCCCAGGGTGGGCAGCTTAAAGGGCTCGGGCTGCGCCCTGCGGCCGCCCCGGCCCGGCCGAGCCCCGGAGAAAACACTTTGTTTCTTAGTTTTTTTTTTCCTCCCCCAGCCCCCCCCCCTCCGCTTTATCTTTCATACGTGCTTTGCTGCATCTTATCAGTCCAATGGTGCTGCCCGGAGAAAGAAAAACCTACCACAGCCCTGCGTTCTCGCAGACCGGTGCAAGGGGTCGGGGCGAAACCAAAATCCCAGCTTTAGGAAGATGCATGACAGCTGCAGCGATGCTCACACTCCAGCATGCTGCTGCGTCAGTGCTCTGACTGTTGTGTCTAGGATTTTTTTTTTTTTTTTTGCAAATTGTTCAGCTGATGAAAATAACTGTTCTGCTCTCTGTGGGCGTTTTAGCTTTCCTGTCAGCCATCCCACTTATATGTTCTGCTTAAAAGCTGATGCGTAAGCAAAAGGAAGAATGGATGTAGAAAGAGAACCTGTATGAAGACAAATGTGTGAAGCAGTCTGTAAAGCCTTACACTAACTACATTTAATATAAATCAGTGTTTAGTAAGAACACTGGTTCTTAACAAGGGTTCAACAAAGGTTGCTTCAGCACTCCTTTAATAATGATGTGAACAGTGATAATTATCAGATTTCTCCACCATCTACTTAATTTACCGTTTTTTACTTCCAAATTTGAGAGCAGATGCTATAGGAAACTCATTAAGTATCAGCATAAAAATCTCTGAACATTACTATAACTGTAAATTGCAGTGTTTGTTGTAGCAGTTACAAGAAACATCAATTAAGATCTTAGCTTAAGCTGTTATTTGCAATACAGAAAAATAATCTTGGCATTCTCTTAGAGTTCTTTAAGTGTAAAGATGGGTTTTCATGAAGAGTGTAGGCATAAATTCAAGGTCCTCTTTATAGGGGGACAGGTAGGTAAAAATAGGAGAACAACATAGTTTGCCCCAAGAGTGTAGCTGGGGAGTTTAGAATAAAGTCACTTATACCTCTGGATACAAAATGACAGCATAGATGAGGATACAGATGAAAGTGTGAAACCACAACATGTTTTTTTTTTCTGACCATCTTTACACATTTTCATAAAAACCCAAAACATAATTTCAAGATTCTAAAGCCATGGGAGCGACATAGAGCCCATGTCGCTCCTCTGGTTCTTGTCCGAGCAACACCATCAGGAAATTCTTTCCTGCAGAGCTGTTCCAGCATTTTATTTTGATATAATGAGTACTTGTTTGTCCTTCATTGCCAATAGAAAGCTCAATTCAAGAAAAATAAAAAGCAGGTTTAAATCTGAACATGTACCTCTAAGACCAAGATGTGTACATCTGAGGGTTTATTTCAGCTTTGAAACCTCAGTCCTCTACGAAGAGCACTGTGATTGTGTGTCATTGCCATGCTTGATCATTGCATGGTACTGGCCAGCTGTTCAAATACATTGTATGGTTTTGGAACAGATGCAGGACAAAGCAAGAAATCGCTATTCTAAGAATATTTTCCCTTCTCTGCCAAGGCTTTGTAATAATGCAAACAAAAACAGCTGAAAGAAATAGTTCAAAAATAGTCCCAACTAGTTTTATCTTTTGCATTCATTACCTACTCTCCCTGTGCAAGAACAGAAGGAGGCAACTTTAAAAAAGCATAATGAAAATCTGTGGCTGATTCTTTTCTTTGTGATGCTTTTTTCTGACTTCTTTGATAGTCTGTATTGCTTAGACCACAAATGTAGCAGAGGAATTCTTGCAGAGATAAGCCTGTGCCATCCTTTCCTACTGTTTCAAGTTTAAAGATATTAGGAATGTTCCAGGATTAAGAGATTGGGCGGGGGAGGGGGGAATGTGGGAAAAGGTACACATCCCAGACTAAATCACAGTGAAAATATTATACAAATAGTCCTTCTACAGGAAAATATGGATATGGGAGATTTAGATGGTATTGGTAGGTGCCACAAAGTTAGAATAAAAAACATAGTGGATTTTTTTCAAGTATCTTAATAAGCCCTTGATCTTGAGTTGGTGAAATTAGATGAAAAAAAGAAAACAACGATGAAGTAATACAATAAAAAGCAGGGGAAAAAAAATCTTTCTGTTATTCTTTTCTACAAGTATCTTCTAACTAACTCCAGCCAGGTGTAAGCAATGTGTGTGTGATTGTCCCAAAAATGTTGTCAGGGCTCCTGATGCACTAACAGCCATCATGACCTTGACCAGCCTCAGCTGAGGCTTCTGCGCACGCTGTGCCCAAGGCTGCTGGAGCTCCATTTAAGCTCTGGCCTGGCCTCAAACCCCACCCTTTATGCTCCCTTCCCTTGTGATTTTGTAGAGCTGTGGGCTCTGCTGGCCCATGGACTGATATTCTGGTTTGGTTTGTACCTGCCTGGTTATTGTAACTTTGCCACTCCTTGGATGAAAGTTTATTAGAGTGTGTCTGCTACATACCATGGTAAGGTGAAGTTTCTTTATAGTAATATCTTTTTTTAGAGTTTATTTTTTTGTGACCCAATACAAAATGCTTGAATTCCTATCTACTTTTCCAGGGTTAAATGCAATTGTGGCTGTATATAGTAAGCAGTCAGGCTTGACTATTGTGACAATATTGCACTGATAAATATAGGCATAAATGCAGAATCAGCATGAACAATGGAAAGCTATGTAGCATTTTGGTGTTTTTCTCTGGATATTATTCTGCTCTGTAAGTCATGAGGGTCTTTTCCTAAACACCCACTGGAAACAAATCAAGGTATCACTGGACAGTATAAGACCTTAAGGAGCTGCTATGTATAGCAGTAATACTATTTCAAATGATATTACTCTGAGGGGTTAGGCTATATCAATAAATATCTTTCTAAGCAGTCTGTTTACAGAGAGCTGTTAGTGCCTCCCACGTGACCAGAGCTAATGAGGACAAATTGAGTTCTGTTGGCCTGATAATTGTTGCTACAGTACCAGAGTAGGTACTTTTCCCTGAGAAAATTAGAGATCATCCACTAGAAAGGTTAAAGGGCAGTTTCTGTGTCATTGGTGGCAGCACACAGAGATGGGAAAGGCCTTTGAAGAACACATCACTGTGTAAGTGATCCTCCTCTACAGGACTCCAGCCTGTGTCTCTATTTGCCTGGTTAAATTGAGCAGTACAATTCAGTTGGCTTATAATGGCTTTTGTCTACTATGGAACAAGCAGCCCTCCATAAGATGGTAACAGGGAAGAAATTAAATTTTTTGTGGTCTTAAAAGATACAGAAGTAAACAATAGGTTTTTGTGGTAGAATATGAAATGTAGAAAATATGCCAGAAAATAGTCTTTTGTGGGTGACACTGGGCAAATTCCTTGCTTAGGCTGTCCTGGTTTCCAGCTGCTAGTGACCAAACTGCTCTCAGCTACACACACAGAAGCTGTTGCTCTGTGTGGTGTGTGTTGGTGCTGCTGTGCCCAGCACCTGGCTCACTGTGTGAAGGTGCGTGGTGAAATGTGTGTTCATCTTCTCTTTTCACAGCCTTACTCTGTATGTCACTGGTATTCATCCCCATGATGGATAATGCATTTCTCCCAACCTTTAATTTTTTTATTCCTTCTCCCTGTTTGCTCCTTATGTTCACTTCCATTTCCATGTTGGTGTGCATTGTGGTGGATGCTCATGTAGTGACATGCACGAGTCTCTTGTGGCACATAGGCCACCTGCTTTGCTCTTCTCCAGTGAGCCATTACAGTGAGGGCAGGTCCTGCTGACCTTCGTCTGTTGCTCATGACTTGCAGTATAATTGATTTCCTCAGAGCCCCTGTTTATTCACCAAATATTGCCTCTTCCACATAGCTCTCAGTAACGTCCTGTTTTGCACAATCACAAAAGTGAGGGCCATCACAGAATGAGGAAAACGGGTCACTTTTGTTGCATGAAAAGAAAGTGGTAGACAAGCTCAGGATTTCAATATTCATATCTATAGTCTCAGTGGGGATATGTTATTCTGCAAGTTAGAAAGAGTATCTGTTAACACATAGCTATGTGTAGATAAACTGAAATTTTACCTCTGCAATGAGTTTTTCATTTTGCTTTATCTGCATTCAACCTTTATCAATATAAATTTATATTTTCTAATTATGCGCAATATAATCACCTAAATCCTCTCTAAAATATATTTTGCAAACCCACAAAATGATCATGTAAGTGTATTATAAGTTTATCTCAAAATGCTTATTCTAACATTTTAGTTAAGGCTATGAACTGTGAGGTAGGATAAAAAGTAAGTTGGTGCCATTTGAAGGTGTGTTTGTTTTGCTCTTACAGTATAGGATCATAAATATGAAAATGAACCACAAATTGTTTTGCTTAAGCACCAAAAGGAATTTGTGAGACAAGAAAGGACAAATATTTATTCACATACTTGAAATAGTGGCCATTTGAATATATTGTTTAGGTAATTCTAGAGTCATTTGAATAAAAACTGAGAGGAAGACAGTGGTTTTCTTCTACAATGTTTAGATCTATACATAAGCAGTTTTTCCTTTCTGAAAGCCTCAAAATTTCTTTTTCTACTTACTGTTGTGATGGAGCTGTTTCCAAAGCCCAGGGCAAGGATCTACATGGAAAGCAATGGGTTCCATAACCCCAAGAAATGAAAGAAAAGGTGCTGTGGCTGAACTTTGTACCTTGTTACTAATAGAGGCTTTACTCTTGATAGGGTATAACATACTTGTGAAGGGTGACAGTGTGTGACTGTTCTCTGCCCTGGAGGGCTTGTTATTTCAGAGTAAACAAGAACCCTGTGCACACACAATGCAGGGCCAAAGAACTGATTAGACTGTGTCAGGGTTCTCATTACTCTAGCTACAGGAAATTTAACATTTTGCTTTCATTATTCAATCAGGTGCAGCTCTGTTACTGATAACTTTGAGATGTTGAACCAAAATGAAGTTTTTGCATGGGGCCTCTGCAGGATATTTCCAATTTTGCTATACATTATTCAGAATGCTGATTTATGAGCCAAATGTTGTTCTGCACTGTTTCAATGGATTTTAAATTTGTAGTTTAGCCAAACATATTTTCTCTTGAGTAGTAAAGACTTTTGTTGTGATGAAAGAATGGCCTCCATGAGCATCAGATTTGTGTAGCTGAACTTGGTTTGGGGAAATAATTATATATAAGTGGAATCTGTTGAAGAGGTATGTCTACCTGCATTTCAGGACAAAGATAAATAGAGAAGTGCTGAGTTTCTCTTAAAAATATGAATGTTTTCTATTAATGTTCAAAGAGGGAAATTTAGTGGTTATCATGTGATTTAACAGAGGTTTTTTGTTTGCCAAATCAGAGATTTAATTTCTTTTTGGTTTGGCCCTTTGGCAGCTATATCTTACAGAATCTTTTTTCTCTGCCACTTCTGCCCACACTGTTAACTGTAAGTTGAAATTTTCTGTTGCAATGACCATAAATCAAGAAATTACAAACTATTTCATGGTTATGTTTGATAGTGAAGACACATGGTCTTAAGTCTGTGTAAAATGAAGAATAACACCATCATATTTCTAAACATTGTCCTCATTAGAGCCCATGCCAGCTGTGCAGATGGATGACATTGCTAGTATGTGTTCAATGGAATAATAAGTGCAAACATCCATATTTCACAATTTTGTGAACAGTAAAGGCTTTAGAGTTGTCATTTTCATTGTAATTTAAATTATATATATTTTAGACACCAGCCAAAACAAAGCATATGTGGAATACAAAAAATGCTAAAAGCAAGAGACAAATACATTTGAACTGAGTGTTAAAAACATTGCTATAGTTTGTTACTCAAAAATCTTATACTGGCTCTGCTGGGCCAATGTGGCATGAGTGGGAATTAAAAGACTGTGTGGTGACAACTGCTAGGAAGATAATACCTAAAGCACTTGACACTGTAATAGGCAAAGAGCAGAAGTTCTGCCTTGAAGAGTTTGTAATCTGTGCAAGACAGGGTAAGCAAAAGGGAAATCAAGCATTTTCTTAGAGAATTAGGTTTTATTTTAAGCTCAAGCGGTTAATTAGTTTTTGCAGGATTGCTGACAAACTTCTCCAGGTATGAGAATTAGGCGACCAGAACTTTTAATTTGTGGCCCTTTTAACTTCAGGGTGTCTGCTATGGAGCTGCAGGTGCTATGAATTTTGAAGTGCTTGTTTTCAATCACATCTTGCCTGGACACCTGAGTTTCTATCAGTTTTTGCTTGGCTCAGCAGAAGAGGTTATGAAGACCTCCAACAGGAGTCAAAATTTCAAAGCTTCCAGATTCACTGGAAGTTTAGAGAGAAAAGAGTAAAGTGGCAGGAGTGTGTTGTGAGGCTGAGTGAAGAAATTAAATTGGATATATGAGAACACAAATCAGCATTCAATGAGAATGATATTCACATAGGAAAATGCCCTGTTTTCACATAGGAAAGTGCTTTCTAAACCCCTGCGTAGTTTCTAGTAGTAGGCTAAAGCTATTTTTATGCTTCAAATACTGTTATTTTCTGGGTGCTCATCTTCCTTGCAAAAAGGATGATTTCAATGCAATGTAACCAGACCTATGGATTATGGGGGAGAATGGAATTAACAACACCTAAGTAATTTCAGCATCTGGGGTAGGACCTTCCAGATCTTCACTTTCCAAGGTAGGTACCACAAGGTACTTGTGTTGTTTACTGTAGTGCTGCTTTCTGAAAACTGCCTGGGGGGCATGCTTGTGGGTGCTTACCTCTGTTTTCTTATGTGCTGTAAAAATTCAGACATAGTATCTCTAACCTGGGATCAGGATCACATGAGGGATTAGGCATGTGTGTAAACAGCAATCTGGCTTGAGTTGCTGAATCTGATGTGAGCTAATCTAGGCTGCTTTGTACTACACGATTTTTCTACACTTAAATTTATTGCAGATGAACAAATGTTTATAACACTTCTATATATTAATTGTAAGAGAATAGATATTCTAAGTAAGAATGGTGCCAGCTGGGTACATTCCTAAGAAGATGGCAAGTCTTGAGGGTCAGCTTCATCTCCAGGGTTTTGACAAAGTAAAATGTCCTTTCTACATTAGATGATCTAACGGCCAAATTCTGCCTTTAAAATCACCTATGATCAAGTCTGAAGTATATGCTACCTGCATGGGTATATAATTTTGGAAGATAATTTCAGGGTTATGACTGATGTCATAGTGAAATGACTGTTTAAGTAAGTGTGGCAACTGAAATGGAAAATGGATGGAAAGCCAGGCTTTCCGGGAAGCTGATACACTTTCAGCTGAGCGGTGCTAGAAAAATAGCAAGGTCCTTAGCAGCACTCTTGCCTGTAACACAGCCTATTGTCATCATGTACAGACTGGGAAGAACAGCTTGCCTCAGGTGTCCGGGCTGAGACAGACCTGAACCAGCGCAGCCTGTGGGTTCCAGCGGCTCGGAGGAGGCAGCCCGGGCAGCGCTGGTGTCTCCGCGGGGTCCCCGCGATCCTTCGCGCCGCTCCGGGCCGGGCGTGCGGCTCCGCTGCCGGCCCCGGGCTCTGCGAGCTGGTTTCAGCAGAGGGCACTCTGTTCCTAACGATAGAGGAGGCGCCTTCCCGTGCTGGTGAGAAACCTAAACAGATTGGAAAAGTTTCCAGTGCAACATATTTGAACAAACTCTTCATCGGTTATGTTTAGTTCACTGGAGCATATTTTTAACTTCAGTGGCAGGGATCAGAGCCCTTTCTCTACGTGCTGCTCTTAGCGGACTCGACGAAAGCTTGGAATATCAGTGGAAGCCGTAGCACAAAGGTAGAGGATTTTGGCGTTCCTGTTTAGAAGCTCGAAGCTCAGAGGGAGAACGAGAGCAAAGCTGTTGTACGAGACATATTCGCCAGATTTACAGTAGGAAACCTAAAATTATTGTAGAGGGCAGCATGACTAAAGACCTACTCGGTGTGCGAGCAGATTTGTAGCTGTATAGCGAGAGTTACTTGCAGATGAGACACAGGATGGTTGCGGTTTTGGAAGCTGCTTTGCATCAGATTCGGGGGCTGACTTCACGGTAGCTTTTGCCCCTCGGGGGAAGACGAACCACTTGGTCCCGGGCTGCCGGGGTCTCGGCCCCCGCCATCGGAGCGTCGCCAGTGCCTCCGGAGGGGGGGAGCGGGGGGGACCGGGCTCGCTTGGCCGCCCGCCCGCTCTCGCTGGCCGGGGAGGCAGCGGCTGCGCGGGGGGTGCCGGGCGAGCCGCGGAGCGGGAGCCGGGCCGGGCCGGGCCCCGCGCCGCAGGTGGAGGCGCCTCCGGCCAGGGCCGGGCTGCGGCGGGCGGGCGGGCGGGGGCGGCCCGCTGCCAGCAGCCTGTAGGACCTTGGCTGAGGCGCGGCGGTGGGCTGGAGCCTGGCGTGAGGGAGGGGCCGCCGCCGGCGGGGCAGGATGCTGCATCCCCGGTGCCGTGACAGGCGAGGCTCTCCCGTGCGCCGGCCGTGCCCGACCCGCTCCCCGCCGCCCTCCCGGCTCCTCGGAGCGCCGCACCAGGTGGGTGAGCCCGGGGCAGGGCAGGACAACCCCGAGCCTCTGCCCCGGGCGGGGTCTCTCGGCAAGGGGAGGGGGGCGGCCGCAGTGCGGGGCGAGGGTCGCTCTGGAGGATCTCCGTGAGGGCACGGCGGAGCGGGCGCTCCGGGAGCGCAGCACCGGCACCTGGGAAATAACACCGGAGCCTGGTGTGCTCGGCCGCTTGGGGCTCTCGGCAATGCCTGGACAAGGGGGAAAAATAACAAGTCTTCTATTATTGTCATAGTTGATACCTTTGAACGACAAAAGCATCCAGGAGTGCTAATGACTTTGGGAAGAAGGGGAACTTTACGATGCTTTTGGAGGGAGGGAATAAAACGCCTCTTTCTGTAAGGAATCTTAATTATGTTTGGTTGAACAGGTGCAAGAGCTGTTTTTGTAGATGGTTTTCCTTTGGGATGCCTGCTTTTTTAGAAAGGAGTACTTTATTTGAAGGAGATGTTTGTATTCACTGTGCGACTTGGCAAACTTGTGGGCTGATGCCTGAGGGGAAGGAGGGCTGATGGTGTGTGTGTATTGGGGTGCATAAAACTTGCACTGCTTTGAGATCACTCTGCTAGTGTATAGTCTAAGGTAATAAGTGCACTGGCACAAGAAATCAACAGAATTATTAATATTATTACATGATGGGTATTGGGCAATTTTAAAGTGACAAGCCCATGCTGGCCTTGTAATTGTGATGATCACTAAATTGATAGATTTTTTCCCTGAACTATTATTAAGCCCTGATTGTTTAGTCTCTGAGCTTCCAAAGGCAGTGCAAATGACTGCTGAAATCCCAGGGCTGGGCTTTCATCTTTGAATGGTGGAAGTGCTGGAAAGTACATCAGGAGTTCTATGCTCCTTGGATTTTACATTCGAGAGATCAAGGTGGGAGGGATTCCCAATTTGACCAATTCTCCTACATTCAGGAGATGCCCGAGCCTTTCCGCTGTTGCCAGCTTCCCCGGCCCCTCATCGTGGTGCTTTTCCGTGCCCTAATCGGAGCTGCTCACCCTGCAGGCTGTGCTCATGGCATGCGCTGCTCCTGCCGCTCTGGCCAGCGCAGCGCTGCGGTGTTTGCATTGCGCTGCTTCCAGCGGCCGGCCCAGTTTGCTTTAGTCATTGAAATTCTGGCGGAGCCCACTTGATTTTGTTTGTAACTTGAAACAATTTCTCTCAGCAGAGCCCCAAGGCATGAGGATGGCCAGCCCTAAAGCCGCTGGGCTGTCCTGGGAGATCACTTGGCTTGCTTTTGCTCTCTGTGCTCACCTACAGGTAGGTAATGAACTTGTTGCTGTTGTCATTTCTGGTCCTGTATCAGGGAATCTTGCTGCACACTTTGCATTACTGTTTTAAACCAGAAAACTGCTGAAGGAGCTGCTCTGTAATTAAAAGTCTCCCAATGAGAACATTTTCCTTTCACCAAACTTTCAAAGACATTCATGTGGGAAATGAATATTCTCTCTCCTGCTTAATACACTGTAGCTGATTTTACCAAAGGGTGACCAAAGGGAGATCTTGCCAGATGTGTAATGCCATAGGTCTTTCTAGGCAGCACAGCTGTTCTTTACCCCCAGGAGTTTAAGCACCTGACAAATGTTAAGGTGCTGTAAGTGACAAGGGTTATAGAAGTACCTTGGTAGAAATATCTAAAGCATTTGGAAATGGGAAGGCAGGGAAGGTGGCCCAAAAAGATCTTTGCTCCAAGTGTTCAATGAGTTCAGGAACCATGGAGGAAAAACCATAGCTGCCATCTGATCTATTGCCTGACACATGAGCCTAATCAGTTCCAAGAGGTGAGTATTTCAAGAAATATTGTGTGCTGTATGCTGCAGAGATGTGTTAGAGGATGTCATTCTCTATACTGATAGTTCCCACAGCACAACGTGTTTCAAGGATTCTTCAGTCTTAAGTACACATAAATCCAATAAATCCTTAGAAAAAGATGACTAAATAAACTGAGATTTTTTTTAAGAGTAGTTAGGAACCTTTTTTTTTTTGAAGCACTGTAGTAGTCTTCAACAAAAAATTAAATTCTTTAAATATATTAAGTGTTGTTGTGTACTGTTTGTATTATTGCAATGCTGAGAAGTGGAGCCTGATGTGCTGGGCAGTATATAAATATACATCCTGAAGAATTTTGAATTGAAGAACAATACAGCAGGGAAAAGGAGTATGAAGAAACTGAGGAGACTGTAGTAGACAGCTGAGTAAGCTGTGATCAGTTTATGGTGGATGTTGAGGTTCAAGGTAGTGGGAATGGGGCTCCCCTGCATCCTCAGTAGCACTGGTGAGAGCTGTGAGTGATTTGGCAGGTGAGGAACACCTCCTCTCTGTGGGTATGGTTGCAGCTAACCAGTGCACTGGTTACTTGAGTAAAGAACTTGCCATTAAAGTAAAAATTTACATCTGTATTAATTGTGCAGTGAAACACAATGTATTCAACACATGTCTGAGCAGATAGGGCCACAGTGGGATCTGCTTTTTGCCTGCATGTTTCTTATGCAAGGACAAAAATGTTACAGATTTGCTGTGCCTGTTCAGCTTGTGTTTTTGTGAGCAAGCAGTTGAGTGATGCTGTAATAACCAGACCCATAAAACACTCGGGAAATAGTGCATGGAGTTCTGTTAATAGTTCTGGTCAAGATAAGAATAGAAGCTCAGAGAAGGGACATGTTAATTTTGATTTTCTGCCTTTTGGTTATGAAGGGATCATTTTTAAAAGTATTTTTCTTGTATTTTTTCTTTCATATTTTTCTTATTGCAGAGCTGGAACCAGTAGTGGCATAGTTTCCTCTTCTCCACAAATGATTTGGCATAGCTTCACTTGTCTCTTTATAATAAAAACAACCCAAACACATTGTAGTAATCAATTGGCTATTGTGAGTAGCTTTATGAACACTTCAATCCAGGTCAAATTTTATGGTCTTGATTGTCCTTTAAAATACTGTAATCTGTTTGGCATATTTGAGTTATTAGCACTTAACCCCAATCTTGTAGGAGGCCTTTTTGCTCCTAAGTTTTAGGTGTTTTATCACAATTTTAGGCACATTAAAGATATTTTATATTATTTAACATAACATTTTTGGTATCCAATAACCATTAATTCTTTAATTGGTTGCTTGGGGCCATACTAAATGGACCACACACAGTCATTTTACCCTAATATTGTACCATAACTTCCACTTCTGTTGTTTTTGGCTATTAAAGTGCTTATGTCTAGAGCTAATCAATTAGAAACAATTGGATGCTGGGCAAGGTCACAAGTCTATGTCATATCACTTATGTGCAATTGATTAATTTCATCCTGCTTGAGGCAGGTACAGAATAAAGAAAATGACCATTTAAAAAGAATGTGGTGGAAATGTGGTATGAATGTAATGCAAAGAAAACTTTAACATGAGAAGTTGTGAAAAAGAGGTAGCTGTCCCTGAGAAGCAATGGAACTTAACTTTGGTTATAGGAGTCCTTTCTGATTCTTCACAGCATGGTAATAAGCAGTGAGGTGTTTAGCTGGGCTCCAAAATTATCTCTGCTCTTGCAGACGTGCTGTGTCTCAAATTTGACAAAATTATTTTGTAAATGGCAAATTAGTTGCTGCACTAGTAGGTAAATTAGATTTCCTAGGATAACCCAGGGAATATTTTACCCCTGAGCATTGTTGAGCTGGCTGATTGTTAAATCTGCTCTGTGACCAGGAGCAGTGACATAAATCACTCAGGAAGAGATCCCTTGTGGGTAAGGCTTGGCCATGTTCTTTTGCAAGTACAGAGCTGACCTTTTCTTGTATGTGCCAATATAAATGAAATTAATGGAACTGCATTAGTCTAAAGCCAGTGGTAATACAAGCAGATTACGTATGTATGTCATTCTTGAAAACAAACAAGATATTTGGTTATCAAATAGTAGCAGCAACATGGAGCAACTCATTGTTTCTAGAGATTTAAATGATGGCTCTATCCAAAGAAGTTACTATGTTCTATTGATTATGTGTATTTGGGAATGTTAGCATCCTTAGTATTGGATTTATTGCTAAATATTGTTTAAAAGTCTCCTGATTTTCCTCAAATTGTAGCAGGAGAGCTATTAATTCTACAGATTTTAGGAGAAGGTTAAGCTAACAATTCAAGTGTCCAAGCCCAGTTCTGCTGTTTTGAAGTGATCTCTTGAGTACATGTTGCTTCATATTGGTAATTGGAAGGGCAGGATGTTCAGCCTGGTAACCAAGTCTTTCCTAACCTTGTGATGATATTTTATTACACCATTCAACTAGATGCTGTTATATTTGTTATGAAAGGTATGTAGGACTGTATATCTTTATAGTCTCACTAATGGATTACTGGCAGGAAGAAACGATGGCTATCAGATTTGTATGGGCAAATATATATCAAGAATTTTACACATGGATTCATTTTAGATTTATTCTCTGGTATGTTGTTTTCAAATCAGGAATAAGCTGATATTTTCTTAGGTTCCTATGGTCTAAATTAAACCCTCTACAAGTCAGTGCATTTTGCCTCCAAAGACCACGGGGTTGGTAATGTGTGCAGAGGGAGAAACAGCAAAGACACCATGTCTGGGTATTTAAGAAGCCTTAAGTCTTGGTTTCTATGAAAGGGAAAGTTTCATAGGTCGTAAATTCATTCAATAAACTGTTGGTTGCTTCCATGATTTATGTTCCTGCAATCCCTGCCTGCATTATGGCCTTTTCTAACTATCTGTGATATTTTGGAAATGAAGGATATACATACTGAAAACATTATTGTCTTCAAAATGATTCTGCCATAACCAATCTGCCAAAAACTACCAACACAGTAAATGTCTTTAAAGCTGAGCTTTGCAAGGCCAAAAATCTGATGTCCATTATATGACATAGTGGACTTGGAGACCATCTTCATGGAAAACCTTTGGATTATTGTTTTACAGTCACTGAATATATTGCACACTGATGTCCAGAAAATAGATTATGAGCTACATGCCATACAACATTCTTAAGTCTCCAGTAACTCTGATCAGAAATATCAGGAGAGATTGGCAAATCCTGAGTTAAACCTGAAGCAGTTTTCTGTTTCTGTAGACAGGTGGCAATTCTGCACCCATCTGGAGTTTTGCCATCAGCCCCCAAAGGCCTGTGGTTTTATTCTTAGTGTGAAGATTGATTTGCTGCTTCTAAAGACAAATAACATATCTGAGACTCTGTACAACTATTCTGACTTAAAATATTCATTGCTATTGACAATTTTGCAACTCAGTGACTGCATTACTAGAAAATTTATGCTTAAGTTTCTGAACGTGCTTTAAATTTGACTGATAATGATTACTCAGCCAGTGCTCATAGAATCTGAGCTGCTGTTACCCCTAGTTTACAATCCAATAGTGGAATTGCCTGAAAAGTTGATGTTTCTTGTGACTTGAGGCACAAACTATGTATGAATACTTACTTTTTAAAATGTGTCATAAAAAATTAAAGTCAGCTCTGGGAGAGGACCAAGAGTACAGATCTCATCAAGGAATGCACCCCTTTACTATCTAAGTTATTCATTATGATGATAATTTCTCATGACGTTACACTGAAAGTTGGACAGAAATTCTCAGATCAGTTGTGTGTAGAGCTGCATGTTTTTGTTTCCAAAACCAGATATCCAAGAGCCTGGTATATTTGAGAAGCCTCAAGGATAAGAATAACTACTAACAACTGCCAGTGGCTTCTAATTTCTCTTGAAAGAGTAGTCAAGAAATGAAGGAATGGCTCTAGGATGATCTTTGGTTTAGAAGGCACTTGAATGCTTAGTCACTGATAATTACTCATTCAGGTCTGCTTGGTGCAGCTGCATCCTTCATATGCCTTACCAAGTTGGGGCATAAACAGCACTGAGGTGGCAGTTTTGCATAGTGCACCAAATTCCATTCCTGCCTTTGCATCACAGATTGTAATGTACGTGATTGATTGTTCTGATATTAAAGCTCTTACTCTTCATCCAGAATTCAAGATTTAACCATCCAATATAATGCATTTTGCTTTGCAAGAACATACATTTTAAAATCTGAATCCTTTCTGTTTGCTGTTACTACTTCTATAACCTGTAGGTTCATATATTTGTCCTTATGTTCAGCTTTTGTGCCTAAAGATTTTCTTTAAACATTTCTCCATGCTTTCCTGAATCCCCAGGAGCTCCAGTGTGGCTTGAAATCAAGTAGTAGAGTGAATTCAGTGATAGTGGAAGCAGATTCACAATCATGCATGTATAGCTGTTGGCATTGTAAGTCTATGCAAGAAATCTCAGGTATAACTTATATTGTGCAAATGTTGTGCTTTAGTCAAATCCATGTGTCAGTACAGCTTTATACAGTTAACAATACTGATGGTAATTCTGTGGCTGTGCACAGTCCAACAGGATCACACTTGAACAATTCCACTGTCATTCTTATTAGGCAAAATCTCTGCAAAACAGGGACAGTTTGTGCATGGTGAAAAAATGGGTTTGTTTTTGAAGTACAGTTTGATAGTGAGCACAACACTCCATAAGGGATGTTGGATACAACACTGGCAGGTGCAGAGAGAGCACTGAGACCCATGTGGGAACTGTACAGCACTGCAGTTCTGATGTGCTCCATGCACTCACTTTATTGTCAGCGATAGATGATAACTCCTTTAGGTTTTGAAGTCATGCACATAACTTCCTTTCCTGTAAGGGGAGAACTTGGTATTAGCTGAAGACTATAGACTGTCAAGTGCCCTTGCTTTTAAGGTTCAGTTTTCAAAATTCCCTCACTTCAACTTGTAGGAGGAAGGACGGTGCTGTGAACTCCTTTTTGGTTGATGACAGCCATACAAGAGTGCTAAATTAATGCAGATAGAGCAGTATTTTCAAAAGAGTTTGTGGAGTCTTTGTTTTGGTGTCTTTCAGTAAGACCCAAGATGTTAAATATAAACATTGTTAAGTGCATTGTTAAATGCTTAGCTGGATTTTTCAAAACAAGGTAAATTTCAATTAACCTAATGGGAGCCAGGCATTAGATGCCTTAGGCACTTCTAAAAAGTCTGGCTTAGTATTTTTAATCATATTTAGCTGATAAAAGCAAAATTTTCACCCTAAAAAATCTTTTGAAATAATAGGTTTCTGGTGTGTGAATTCTAGTACTCAAGTGCATATTTGATAATATTTGAGAAGTGCAAGTACAAGTGTCACGTGTTTATAAAGACAGGGCAGTTTTTGAGAACTTGGCCTAATAAATCCCTTCCAGAGAGCATATTACATAAAGTGTTTAGCAACAATGTTATTTCTGTTTCTAATTTTGTATTTATTAGATTTAACATCATTATGGAGGGAAAATGAGAACAATATTTTCAGACTGTTTTGAGAAATGTGGTTTCCAAGAATTGTCAGATTGTCATGCTTCTGGATGCACTAGAAACACAGTGAATGCAAGTTAGCTCAACAAAATTATGAAGCACTATTCAAACTGCATTTATGATTGCAGTTACTAGATTGTTGCTGTATGCTAATGGTTGTCTTTGGTGTCCTGGTGGGAAGTCCCAGCTGCTTAATGAGACTGATTTGTAGCATTAAATAAGTGGAATGTTTGTTTATATGTAGAAGCATGTATTTCTGTGTTTATGTAATGCTATTTTTTCTGTCATCAGGTGCTTTGCCAAAAAATTGAAGCTGCTTAAAATTTATAGGACATAGTCTCCTGTTAGTGCATGCAAGCAAAACAGGGCAACATTTACAGTGTATATTTGTGAAAGGACCAATGGGGGCTCACTGCATGGTAAATCCAGGCGTAGAGGAGAGTTTTAGTCGCCTGATCTCCTGTGTTTTAGAACCAATGAAGTAAGGTGACATGGACACACCTGCACTGCTGCAGAACGTGAAGAGTGAGGGATTGTGTTTCCTCAGTCTCTGGCAATAAGTGTTTCCTGGCATGTACCTTGCTGAAGCTCTGAGAGGATTGCAGGAACTGGCTTTATTCCCAGCTGGCTGATTCAGCAAGAAATTAACTTAACTCCAAACCCCCTGTTTTTGTTGCAATTTTCCTGCTTATATATGTGGCTGTTCCAGGCTGTCTATTGGGATGGAGAAATGTGAAGCGACAGGTACTGGTTCTGATAAATTCAGATTTGCCCCTTCAGCCGGACATTTTCTTTTCTTTCTGACTACTGCAACTTCTTGTGGTGTAGAAGCAGAAGGCTGAACAAGTTCAGTGCTCTCTGTGGATGTATAACAAAAGAAATATGCTAATATGTAATTTGTCTTCCTCTCCCGAGAGTCTTCTCTTATTAAATGTTTTCAAGGTCACATTACTCATTTGGTTTTTTGTTTTCTTGAGTCTTCAAATACTTTAAAACCATTCCCTGGTTGAGTAACATGGATGCTGGCTGAAAACCCAATAGCACAGTAGTGTCTTGAGTATTGTCTGCTTGCTAGGCAATATCCTAGCTGTAAACTGCCAGGTACATGTGGCATATTATGGATTCTTTCAGCTGATCTCATGGCACTTCTGTTGAAAGCAGGACAGAGAATAGATCTGTTCCTGGAGAGATGGGCTGTGTGTGCTGTATGCTATGTAGGGATTTTGCTAAAGCCACTAACTGATAAGACTGCTTGAACAGGCTCTGGTTTTGTCTCCTGATTTTATAACTTTATTTATATGAATGTAAGGTGCTTTATGTCACTAACAGATTACATGTTTCCTCTAGGCTGGTAATTCTCACATAGGTCTTTTCATAGAACAGCAGTTAACAGTGCTAATTGGATGTTAGGAAATGATATGAAAGGGAGGTGTAAGACAAAGAGAATCATCTTTTCACTGTAGGAATTCCTGCTTTGCCTGTGCTGGTGCACTGTATGCAGCTCAAATCCTTTATGAGTGGGGTGGAAAGTTAAGCAGGAATCAGCTGGTAACTTCTTTCTTTCAGTGTAAGAACTGAGGGCCTTTAAATAAAACTGCTAGGTGGGAGACTGAAAACAATGAAACGTGGGTTTCTTCCATGTCATGGTAATGGTATTTGGCACTCCTTCCCATGCTTTTTGAGTAGAAGGTTACATGGGTGTAGGGGAGACAGGATGAGTGCTGGGAATATCCACTTCCCAGTAATGTACAGATGAACCCCAGCAGGCTGGGAAGGTGGGTCCAGGAAAGTCTTGCAGCATTCTTGCTCTGGACAGTGCTGTGGGAAGCTGATAGACTGGATGGTTCCTTGGTCTGAATCAGTTCAGCTGTTCTTAGGTGATTTTGGTGTTCCTCAGGGCAATACTTGAGTATCATTGAACTAGAACCAGTTCTAGATTTGTCACTTATAAATCATCATTTAGAAATTAACAAAGAAATACGTGCTCCAAACTCCAGGAGTATCTGGAAGATATCTCAAGTCCTGGACATGAGAACTTGCTCTAAACCTAAATGGGTGCCTATATTCTGAGCTTCTTTGTGTCTGCTGGGAATATTTTTTTATTTTTAATTGTTATTAACTTTTTTAATGCAAACATTTTTGGATGTTTCTGATATATTTGCAAATGTTAGAATTTTAGAATGATTTTTCAAGTATTTGAGGAAATTCAGGCTTAATTGCTGGACTAGCTTCTTGTTTTTAAGCAAACACTGGTATTTTCTTGAGGAAGATAAAGAAACAGCTTCTGATGGCTTAGCTTAAGTTCCACTTCCATTATGTGATCAGTCCTTCTGTAAAACACAAATATTCCAGTCATTTTCCCTGCATGAGAGAGCACTTGCCTTCCCCTCAGTGTGAAACTGCACACCCAAATGCTTTTCCCATTTCCTTTTCCTTCCTCTTCCAGTTACATTTGGAACACAATAGGTTGGTTAAAGCTATAAGGAAAACCTCCAGAATGCTGTCTTAACATATGGGGTTTTACCATGCAGCTGTGTATCTTCTGCTAGGAGGGAATTATAACTGTATTTTTAATGCCAGGAGCTGGGCTTAAAATGCCATTAGTTATCTGGTGGGAATAGATTTGAAAATTAGTAAGCAATTAGATCAGTGGGCAAGTACATTTTACTTAATTTTCTAAGTCTCAGGGGCTTTTCCAATATCCTGTTAGCATCACCTGTTCTTAACACCCAACCTTTTAAAGCTTTTCCCTTATGCAGTGTGACAATAAAAGGGAAATTTTTGTCTAACTCATAAATAAAAATTAATAATTTAACTTTAATTAAAAAAACCCCAACTTGTATGGTTTCTCCAAGGGAACCAGAGATGTTCTTGGAACACTAAGCTTTTCTTGGAGAAAATTTCTTCCTGTAGATAACCATCTTGAGAAGGGCCTTAGCTGGGATAACAAAACATGTGGGTTTTGTTCTGATCTTTTGAACTTACTTGAATTATGACCTTAGCAGACATCAATGATGCATTTGTTTATAATTGCTTATTTTTATTGCTGAATTTAGACCTCTGTGAGCCATCTGTAATGTGTCACATAGATGCCACTATTTAGAAGTGGGGGAAATGTAGGAATTATAAACTTTCTTTTTACTATTTCAAATGTTAAGGCCAATCTTTGAGAATACTGAGGAAAAGGCCTGACTCTCTTGCCCTGTACTGTCTCATCATTCCTTGTCTGCCAAAAGCTCACTTTAAATCAGTGGTAGCATGAGGGCTCTTGTACCCCAAGCTCTACAAGATTTCAGTTCCGAAAAAGACCCTTCATGAGGTTGCTGTGCCATAAGTGAGACCTTATTTTGTGAAATTCAGGCTTTCTACTTCAACGGTGCAGCATCAGTGGGAGGTTTTCTGGAGGGAGACCTGCCCATAGGAAGCAGGCTGAGGCTGAATTTTAGTACTTGGCTGTCATATTTCCTGTTGTGTGGTGTCAATCAGTCCATCTCTTCATCATATAACTGCTGAGGACAGATGGCATTTAAAGTGTTGCCTGCAGCTGTTTTCTTGACAAATGGTCATATTTGTCACTTTGGGAAAAAAAGAAGAAGAAATAATAAAGCTAATTTTCCTGTTGAATATTCCTTGGAGGAGTTGAAGTGATTTCCATTTTTTTACAAGTCACTTTTTTGTTTTGTGTCACTGAAGACCATTTTATCAGGTGTTTGAGTCCTTCCCTGTTGGCATAAGTTCCTCTAAACTGCTGTAGAGGCAAACATCAAAACTGCTCCTTAGAGCATGTGCATTGTTTTTCAGGAGAACTGAAGCTGAATGTGGAAACTAATTTTAAAAAAATTAATGTGGCTTTTTGCCAGAATTATTATCTTCAGGAGGTGTCTCTGATCCTTTTAAGGGGTTGCAGTCTTCACTGCACCGTGCAGTTCTGAGAGTGAAAAGAGGGAGACACGAGTACACCACCAGTGAGGAAGACAGAGCTGATTTCTACATGTAGCAGCATCTTGTCTGTGCAGATGAAAATTGACATCATGGTGTAGGAATGTTGACAGTATTTTGCATTTTGCTAGCTGCACTTACTGGAAAGCATGTGTTTCAAAGGGAGTTTTCAATTTTTATAAGTCTTTGCTTCCATATTAGCCCAGTCTTATTTTGAATGTAGACTTGAGCTTTGAATAAAATTTAACTCATGGAGTAAGATTCCTCTGGCACAAAACGTGAATGAATAATGCAAACATTAACTAGTAATGTGCATGTCTGGGTCAGAATAGCCAAAGCCAACCTTTAGGTTCCACTGTTACCACTCAACATTGTCTTTTTCTGTTGAAGAATGCCTTACTCTGAGAGTAAGGATGCTGAGTTTGGGTGATCTTCTCTCAAGAAAAGATGCACTAAGTGTGGAGAAAGCTTAGCTGGCTGCACAAAACCAACCCTTTGGTTGTGGGAAATTTCCACTGATGTGATTTCTTAGTTCCAGACGGGTCTGTGAAAGAAGTGAGCCTGGAAATGAAGAAAAAAGACTAGCAGCAATGAAAAAGTGACACTAGCTCTTCATCTGGAGAGCAATCATTCAGATAAAATTGGCAAAATTCAATTAGATTATCTTTCAATAATGGGCTGGCCTTTCTCTTTGACCTTCATAATCCAATTAATTTTCCCAGAGTTATATACTATGTAGAAAGTTGGCAACTCAAGTTTCCCATGTCATCAACTCTATCCAGTCTCCTGAGAAAAAGTTTTTTTAAGTGCAACATCCTTGCACCTGCTAGCTCTTCCCCAGCTCTTCCCAAAATCAGACTGCTCTGAACACCTTCATGAATTTATTCCATGTTACCAAAGCAATTTACTGACTTCAATAATGGGATTCCCCAGCTGATAGGACACAGTCCAGTTCCATTAACCTGTTCCTGTAGTGAAGGACCCAATTCTTTTTTCAGTGGCTGGGATAGATGGGTTTGGAAGAGTTAGACATCTGTATTCTGAGAAATTACATCTGCACCTTTAGGTGAAATCAAAAGCACCAAGTCTGTTCCTTTGCCTGCAGAGAAAAGTTAGCACATTTTTTCATGAGGAGCATTTAACATCCCTGGAAAAATTCAACTCTCTGCTTCAGGTGTGCAGTGTCTCAATTCACTGCTGAAATTTTAAATTTTGTTCCTGTGTGTATGCTATATGGAAATACCTGCATGTGTGATTGCACTAAGAAAGTCTCAGGCAAGCTGAGATTGTCTTTAGCTGAATTTTAGTTTGAATTAAGTGTTAGAAAGCTGCAGGTTCCTGATGGACTCCTCCCTACATATAAGTTACAGTGCTGCTGCATAAAGCAATGATTTACCCCAGCATTAGTTTAGTTGAGAAATTAGACACAATCAGAACTTTTTGCACAGCTGAATAAGAATATGGGGTGAGAAAAATGAGGAATGGTGCTTCATGTTGAAGGGTGATGCATTTTGCTAGGCCGAATACCTGTTCTGGGACTCGCAGTGACATGATAGGCTCTGTAAAATAGAGGCCTGCTTGCATGATTTTGTGTTGGAATTGACTCTTTTAATAAAGAGCTTAGGACAAAAAAAATCCTGTTCAGAGCTGCATAATTAACACCAGATAGGTCAGAAATAATGTATGGAGCACCTGAGTAGGAATAAAATTTGGATTTCTGGGGACATACTTGATTCTAATGGATCTTGCTTTCAGCAACTCATTGTGCAGGTATTTGTGTTGAAATTTGTCCAGTTCTCTTCATTGATGCTTGCTATGTTCAGCTTTTAAGATGCTGGTGTAGCTCACCTGTGTCTGCTGCTCTTTTTGGAGAGCTGCCCCAGCAGTGCAGTGTCTGGGGGCTGTCAGAAGGGATTCTTCCCTCTGGATTTTGAGAGCCTTGGTGATGTACTCAGCCCTTCCCCAAGGCTCTGGGGCTGCTGAGGGCTCTCAGTGGGCTCAGTCCTGCCTGCTCTGAAGGGCACATGAGGGCTCCTGGTTTTCAGAGGCATGTAAGCTGAGTTGCAAGGCTCTCACCTAGCTGGTATTTTCTACAGCTTGGTAATGTTTGCTCTATATTTTTTATTTGTCAACTGCAAAAAATTCAATGATTAGTCTTAATATTTTTTCAGAACATTTTCACATAACCAACTGTATTTCAAATATGTCTCAAATGTTCAATTATTAATTGTCATGATACCTACCTATGACTTTTATTGTTTATTTCTAGAATCTGATTTCAAGTAGAGCAAGAACTGTACAAGCTTTATTGTTAGGGGTGAAATTTAAACTTTATTGGGATTAAGTGTTTAATAATATAATTTGCTGCATATGTTGCAAATACAAGCTGCTATGAATAGATCCTCTGTAAAAAAAAAATATTTGATATGTTATGTATGGACTTAAATCCAGTATGTTGTTATCTTTAACTGAAGGAAATTATAAGAAGAGATTTACAGAGGAGGGTTTATTCTATTAACTTTAATTTCTTTAAAACTTTCCTCAACTGAAGCTGAATTTGATTTCTGTATTTTGACTTTGTTTAAAACGTGCTGTACATAATTTCCTCTGTTCCTTGAATATTATTCCCAAAATAGTACAAATTGGCTGTTTTTCATCTACATGAGAAGAGAAAAATATAATTAGTAGCAATAGGTGGATTATTTATTTAAGTGGGGTGCCCTGATTTTCTGTTTGTCCACTCACAGTAGACTTGAGGATTTAAGCACAAGGTTTCCTGTTACATTACTAGATTTTTTTAAGATGTAATTTTTATACCTTGCAAAGAACTGTGAGAGAGATCCTCCCTTTTCTAAATGTCTTTGGCCCCCAGCCTCCCAGGAAGAATTAGTACAAAACACACTGATTTAGAATAGGTATTGGTTTGGATTCTTATGATTTTTAGTTAATTTGGAATGACTCTGTGTTTGTAAATGGCAGAAATGAAGAGTTTTGGACTATTTTGAGATTTAGGGACCATATTAAATCTTCTTGGCCTAGAACCTTTGTACTGGAGATTTAATTATTGTCCCACTTACTTTTAAAGTGTGTAGCTGCTTCTTTGAGAGTTTTATATAAGTAGGTAATAAGGGTTTTTTTAAAAAAAAGGTTGTATTTTTTATAGAACAATTTGCAGTCAGTACCTTTGTTATTAAAGCTGGAACAACACAAAATGTGAGAAAACACTGGATGCATTATCTTAACTCAAAGAATGAAAAATCATATAAGGAAGGGATAAGTCTCATTCAGTCATTTTTGAATGGTTTTCTGCAAGAGGGCAAAAAATTTTAGACCTTGTGCAATGTGTAGGATTTCCTTCAGCCTTTCCACCAGGAACTATAAAAAGGTTGTATAAAGACACAGAATAATTACAGCCTGAGTCAGGCCAGCAAGTTGGCTTTTTTCACTATAATCACGATAAAAGAACATCTATCTTGGCCAAAAGAACTGGGCTCTGAAATAGAGATGTTCTGGACTGATAATTCCAAGTGCAGCCAATCTTGCAGACAAATGCACAGGTTAAGATTTATATTTGGATCTTGTTATTTAAAATGGTTGCTGTTTAGGCTTCTTATAATACCATTTTACTCTGTCTAGGGCGCAGAGGAAACCAGGACTGTAAAATGTGCAAATGAAAATAGGAATACTGCCACAGATAACTCCAGCATGGCTTAACAGGGAGACTCTTATTGCTTTCAATTTGCAAAGCAGTGAAGAAAAGAATGTGAAGAAATGTATAATTATGCAGGATAAGAACAGATCAACTGAATCAGGAAGATCACAGTATTTCACACCACTGCAAGTTCACCAGATTGTGAAGGTTCCAGCTTCAGTAGTTTCTGGTGTTGTGGTTGTCTTTAGTCTGAGAAGTTATAGATGTATAGGGCAAAAGGAACCTTCTGCAATTAAATAAAAGGGCAGATGAATTTATTTCCCTCCCTTTGCACAGTCCATTGTTCTTGGATTCTGTCTGTATTTTGAAAAGCCTTAGAATGCTAAAGACAAACATATGAGAATCTGGAACCATGCTAAAGCTTTAGATACTGAGCTGTTAGGGTTGGCCTCCGAGCTCACATTAGCTTGTACTGGCAAACTAAGAGCTGACTGTGGATAAGAAAATTCAGGGGAGGTTATTGCCACAGATCCTTCCAAAAGTGCTCAGGAATAGTTGAAAAATATTCTGTAGGAATAGTGCCCCTCTGTAAATCTTTAAAATTAAACTATTCTGTCAAGAATTCTGTCTAACCTTAAGTGCAAATGGTAGTGGTAAAAGAGCAGCTGCTAGGTATACAAAAGTAGATGATCTTGTACCACTGGTTAGACGTGAGGCATGTATTGGGGACTTCACATTTGCCCTGGCCCTTGCTGCTTTTAAAAGTACTGAGCAGAGTATCTCATGTCCTACAAGAGGCATGACAGTTTTTCAAAAGACAAGGTCAAGGGGAAAACCCAAGATGACGTGTACTCTTTTAGAATTCAGTAAATAAAAGCTGCTTTGAAAAACTTTTCCTCAGTAGTCATCCTACTTCTGAGCAAAATAGTGGTGTTTTCCACTTGGCTGGAGCAGGAGAGGCCAAATGAGTGGCCTTTAAAGGATGTCGATGGCTCTTAGAGCTGATTGCTCATTTTGAATGCAAGGTAAATGTGTTGAGAGATTTGATTATACCAGCAGCAGCAATAAGAGTCAGTCCCTCCACAGCCTTTACTGTTCAATCAGGAGGGTTTTTCAGTAGCTTAACTATAGTCTGTGCTTTGTATCCAGCTGTGGATCTCTAAGTTCAGCTGCTGGTAGGTTCAGTGAAATGCCAGTAACTTGGTACCTGCTGAAAAATTATCACTTCCTCCAGTTACCTTCTTCAAACTGCTGGTAAAGAGAGGGAAATGACCTTTTATCCTACTGTCCATCTGCTATGCCATCATAAACTCCAGAGCGATATTCCGGAGTAAAATTATTCTGTTAAATTTCCTGTAGAAAGACAATCATAATTGGAAAGCAGTGCATGACTTATGACCTGTCTCAGTTCATCTGTCCTGGGAACCATCCATTGTGCATCCACATCTGCTCCTGTACACCCACACAGGATGGGAAGATATTCCTCCACAGGAAAGTCTTCCGTTCCCTCCGAACGCAGGTGGTATGTATTGGCAAACCCTGCCTTGTGGACGTGGGGGCCAAGTTCCCAGAGCAAAGCACACTGAGAGGAGGAATTCACTCAGCTGCTAGAATGAGAATACAAGATGAGTGAGCGGGAATACAATCAGCGGGCCCATCTTTCTGTGCTCCTTCTGTGATAACTCTTACACTCACTTCTACTTGCTACTTGTTGTTTTGAAATAGTGACTATTAGGAGACTAAAATTACTATATAATGGGATCAGCCACAAGGAAGACACTTGGTGCTTAAAATACTTAAAGAAAATGCAGAGCATTTAATAGGCCATCATGCATTTTTAAATTCCAAAACTCTAGACAATGGCTTGCCTTTGAATTACAGGTGTTCCTAAGTGCTGTCCATTTTTTAGCCTTTATTTGTTCATTGAATGTCTTGCTGTAATCAGCTGGATCATTTTAAAATCGCTTAACAAAATTTCCTTGCTGGACATGGAAGACGGGTGATAAAGTTGTAGTGTTGAAACTATCCTGATTAGAGCAGGCACCCTGTTCTGAATTAGCAGTTTCTATTTTCATTTTATGGCTGACTTGCTCGGCTGTGTCTTTTAACATTTCAGCAATTCTGCTTCATTCAGAGGATTTATTTCATTCTTTCCAGCAGCAGGGCCTGTGTTTATCTTTTCTCACCTCAGTAAGAGCCCTTTCCCCTACACTATATCAGTTCTCCAGCATTACTGTACACATTGTAGAGAAGAATAAAAATGAGTCATTAAACTAATGACCATTAGTCTTAACAGTTGTCAGTGAACAGATGCCTGCAGTGCCTGTCATGTGAGCTTTTAATTGCTCTGGGGTTTGCTGCTGAAGCAGAGTAATCTAAGTAGTGGCTTATTAGTGAGCATACACATGAAATGCTGTCAGTTAGTGCTGGTAAATGAGTTGTGACCAGGAAGGGAACAATCTTCAGACTAATGGTTTGTCCTCTTAGTCAGTTGCATTATTTGGTTTTTGTTCTGCTATTGAACCTTTTTCTAGTTAGCATTTAATTTCTAATGCTGCAGAGTGTGTCTGGCTCAGTACAACACAAAGTTAAAACTTTGCTCTGCTTGAGATGCTTTCACTGGCAAGAGAGAAAGATGAAATATACTTGAACAACCACCCTTTCTCCCTTGCAAAAAGTGAGAGGAAGCTGAAAAATGGATGGATCATAAATATCAAGACTGGCATCACTGAACTGAAGGAATAGTTAAACTGAGATTTAAATGTAGCTAAATTAGAGTGCTTGGAGAAGTGAGTTGCAGTGTTTGAGCAGTGGGCCCCAAAGTCTGGGAAACGATTTCAGCAGTAGCACATCAGGTGGGAATGATGATGCTGGAAGCCACTGTCAATAATGTCAAAGTGGCAGACAAATGGTAACACAAAAGTAATTTATTAGGGAAAAATGGTTTACTATGAAGTAGCATGCTTTGCCTCATGGTTGGTGTATCAGAATTCATTACACCAGTAAAGCAAAAAAGCTTAAAACCTTTAGAGTATTTGCAGAAATGTGCTTGAGACTTAGAAACTGCGTGCTATGAACAGTTTCTTTTGGGAATTTCTTTTTAAAATCGTGCTGAAACAGGTGTGCACACGTGGAGGGCGCTTGGCTGAAAGGCATTCACCTCATGTGCCTTATTAATAGCCTTAAACCAACATTCCTACAGCAGAACCGTGACCATTTAACTGCTTCCTTATTGTGAAAATGTGCCTGACCAACTCAATGTGCAAGGCTGCTCAGTCCATAAACCCTGCAAAGGGTCTCATTGCAATGGAGAAAGAAGAGTAGACAAAGAACTGGGTTAATATCTCTAAAATTATCAGAAATAGTGGAAAACTAGCAGTGGAAAAATAACATTTTCCTCACCATATGTTAAATGCATTTGTGTGCTGAGCTGTTGGAAATCCTAAGTGAGCCTGGGAGTGAACATCTGGCTGGGGCATTTCTCTGCAGTCTGGTTTCTTCCAGGTGAGAGAGGATTCATCAGCTAGAGGTAACAGGGAGGAGAACCACTTTGAATATTTACATTCCTATTCAGGGTGGTCTGTCTTTGTAAGTAGAATTTTGGGATACACCCCCTCTGCAGCCCCTGTTTAAAGAAATGATGACAAGATGGTAGCAGGTGCTCCTGGTGCTCTGCTGAGAAAGGTGCATGAGGAGCAGTGTTAGCCCAAGCTCTCCTCTGGCACCCACGGGACTGTTCAGTCATTGAGAAGCTTTTTGATGGTAGGTATTGATTATCAGAAGCTTTCTCTCTCCCTAATCTGTCCAAGTTGATTAGTTGCATGCCCTTTGGCTTCTCCTACTTGATTTTTGGGTTATTTGATCTTAGAGTTGTGCAAAAGGTGTATTTTCATGCTGAGAAATTATTACAATTCTTGGTGGCTGAGAGTTTGCCTGTTTCCAGGTCAATTTCTGTTATGAGAATTTGTAGTCATTTACAGTAGCAGAGCAGTTCCATCCATTTCATCTACCTGTTTAGTTCATGATAAACACTACACTGTTGCTGATGACAGCATTGTATAAACAGCATGCAATGAAGAAAGATTACTAATGCTAGAACAGCCTTTTCTGGGGGCTGAATACTTGCCAATTTGTCCCTGCCACCTGAATCAGAAGCAGATGTACAGACTGAAGGCAGGGAGAAAACTCTGTCATGAGCAGTGAAAGGCATGGCAGTGCCCTGCAATATGTGACAGAGTCACTGTCCAGGTTTCCTCACATGACAAAAGTCTCTGGTTTTAATTGCACCCATGAATAGCTTTAATGCCAGAATCTTCAGCATTTAGCTCTGAAGCATATATAGTGGCTTAGGAGTCTTTTTTTTTTCCCCCTAAGTGCCGTGGTTTTAATACCATTCCATCACCCCACACATTTCCCTTCTTTGTGTTTTCATTATGCAACAGGAATTCTCTTAAAAATCTGGATCTGCCACCAGCTCTAGCAGGTGTTTGGCTTCTGAGTGCCAGAGTTTTTTTCTTCACACAGCTTATGGATGAGAATTTCACTGCCCTCAGGCACAATTTCAACTGAAGTATATGAAAAGCATGTTACTGTGTCAGTTCAAATTATATCACTATTAAAGAAAAAACTCAAAAGGAAATTAAATATAAATAATCATACTAACATAACATAACATTAATAACATTAAGGTTATAATTTAAATTAAAAAGAATTGGGAAAATCTGAGTCAGAAGTCCCAGACTCTCCTGAGAGTGGCCATTGTAAATGAGGATATTGACAACTTTGAGTCACACACTATGTCTTGATGAATAGTACAATAATGCTGGAATATATAAGAATTAAGTGTATTTTTTAGTTCTGTATAATATACTGTGTGGGAGCTAAGTGTTGTGTGAAGTCTTGCATTCCCTCATCCTTATCTTGTTTATCTGATGGTGGCAAACACTCTTTTGCTGTGCCCCACAGTGTCCTAGGTCTCATTTTGCTCACAAATTGCTACCACTTGTTTTATCTTCCTTGGGATGTTGAGGCCTGCATGAAAAAAAAGTTGGTCATATGTAGTGGAAGGTATTTTTCCTTAAATCCTGAATCCTGCTGTCACACCACTGTGGGCATGTGTCTGTGGCCAGGTGAAAACAAAGAGGCATTTCACAAGGTCTGTGCAGAATTGTTAACAAAATGGTGCCGTGAAGTTTCACCTGAATTTTTGCTTTATGTTATTTTTTAGGAGAGTTTTTGTTAAACTGCAACTTTTAGTTACCTGGGAGCATTCACACCTTATATTTTAACATTTCGTTAGCATTATTAGAGTAGTTATCCAGTCTGGGTACTGGGAGAGGCAATGAGGAGGAAGTAATTTATTAGAAAAGGGTGATCTTGGTCTTGCAAGCCAATTGGGTGCTCTTTATCTCTCTAGGAAAGGATTAGCCTCCTACAGCTTCTTGTTCTTCTTATGAGGCCTCTATTCATCCGTATTTTGTGGTGTTACTGAGTAATCCTGAGGTCAGTGTTAGTGCATAAGGGGTCTTGGCCCTTCATGATGGAGGCTTCTTCCACCCATTAAAGGAATGACCCTGTGTCTTTTCTAATTTCATTTTGTTCTTTCCTTTGCTCCTTAAGCAATGTGAATCTTCATTCAGTGCATGTGTTGATTTGTTGAGCTTTATGATCCAGCTGCCTCTGACAGCAATCCTACATAGCCTTAAACTATTCTTCTTCCTTGCCTTTTATAAAGAAATCTGCAGTTCCTCAAGGATTATGCTTCCAGTCTCCTCCAGTTTGTAACTGGATCTGTAACTGGGATCGCAGACAAGCAGGGTTGTGAGTTTCCTACGAAGGAGTGCAGTTGTCAGCATCTCGTCAGTTTAACAACAAAATAAATCCTTCACACGTGGTGTTCATGATAAAGGACACTAACAAAATGTCCTGGATTTGGCTGCATGGAGTTAATTTTCCACCTGGTAGCTGGTGTAGTGCTGTATTATGGATTTAGGGTGAGAATAATGGTGTTTTGGTTGTTGCTGAGCAGTGCTTTCACTAAGCTGAGGATTTCCCATCTTACACTGTCCTTCCAGCCAGGAGGCTGCACAAGAGATTGGGAGGGGGCACAGCCAGGACAGGTGAGTCCAAGTGGCCACTGGGATATCCCATGCTGGGTGGGAACAAACTAAACAATAAAACTGTGGAAAATTGGCCAGGGGTGGTAGGCTGATGCTCAGGGACTGGCTGGGCATCAGTCAGCAGTTGCACTGGGCATCTCTTGTTTTTGTACACTTTTTAATCATCATTATTATTGGTTTTGGTTTTTGTTGGTTTTTGGGTGGGTTTTTTTTTTTTTTTTCTGTTAAACTGTCTTTATCTCAGGCCAGGAGTTTTGCCTTTTTCCTGATTCTTTCCCCCATCCTGCTGTGAGGGGTGAGTGTCTGTGTGGTGTTTAGCTGCCTGTCAGGTTAAACTGCAACGTGAAGCTTTAAAATAATATTAGAGATTATCCCACCTTCTTTGCTAAGAATGCTCATAGTACTTTTGTAATGTATTTTTTCTGTGGGGATCATGAGAACCCTTAGAAACGGTCAGTGAATAAAAGGTCGAGTTTCATGAGAGTATGCGCCAATAATACTGAAAGGACTTTCTTTATGACAAGAATTTTACCAATTTTTAGGTTACTAAATAAGGAATAAAAAGAAGTTTTTGTCTGGAATAATGGAACATATGGTGAAAGAGGTGATAAAAAATATCTTTTTAGGCTTCAGTCACTTATGTCTGTCTTGCAAGATTTTTAAAAGGGGTTTAAGTGAAATACTTTTTTCTGTCTCATTTCCATATATTCCTTCCTTTTACTGTTTCATCACAGACAAGAGTTTTTAAAGGGGATTCTATCTTAAACAAAAAAGGCTGAAAACATCCCCCAACCATTTCCATGCCCTCGAAGCACAAGCTCTGGGGAACATGCAAGTGGAATCTTCACTCACCAGTGTAGATTGTTTTATCTAGATGCTACAAAATTGCTTTTCTCTTGGATCTAAACATACCTGTGCCCCTTCCCTACTCCCCAAGGCTAAGCTAAAGACTTGGGGAAATAATTGGGTATTGCATATTTTGAAAGCAGGATCTGATCCACAGTCACTAACTTTCTGACAATAATTGGAAGTGAACTGCTTTGAGGTTATCTTCTCTGGGTGCTGAATTTTCCCCCTTGGCTCTAATTTATACAAAACTAGAGAGACCTGAGCAAACAGTGCTGCTCACAGACCTACAAATGTTGTATTGCAAGGGATGCTGTCCTGCTACAGCTGGATTTGGGCCCTGGTTCTGTGAGAGGGTCCCTGGGAACTTGGCCACTGATATCACTGGGAGCAGCTTCAGTCTGCTGGTGCTGCTCTTTTTAGAGCAAATTTTAGGCACATCCAATCAATTCTTTGGAAAGAAGGCAGAGTCTGCCTAACATAGAGTTTAGAAGAAGCTTCACTGGAAGTAGGAAAATTTCAGGGTTCATTTCTTTCTGAAAGAAATATGAAGCAAAGTCGATATTTAAGCTGGGTTTTGAAAGTAAATGAAGTTTTGGCTAAATACTGCTGCAGCCTTTCAGTGAAATGTTTAATCTTTTAGCCAGACAATAACAAGAGAAAACATAAGTAATTGTTGATAAATATCCAAAAGCTTAATCACTAGTATAAATTTTAGAGGGTGCAGAAAAAGATTTTGAAATGTGTTGATCTCAGTCTGCAGCCCAAGCTATGCCAAAGAAAATGTATTTACATTTAATCAAGAAAAATGGTGGTAAAATGTCCTTTTGAAAAGACTGAAAGACGGGATCTTAATTAAAAAACTAAATGCTCTCCATTGTTCTTCCTGTTTCAGTGCTGGCTTGAAGTTGTACAAACTGAGAGCCTGAAGAGAGGTTTAGGCTGAGCATTTTTGCTCTGGTGACGTGATCTCAAACACATTCCAGTCACTGGAACGGCTGCGAGTGCTCGAACGGGCGCGGGATGGTTTGAGCAGCAGAGGTGATGTAGGCACTTGCTTTCTTGCAGCTGTGAATATGATTGTAGTTACAGCTTAGGTTCAGTTTCCCGTGTTAGACATTTCAAACAATAGCTGAACTATCAATTTCGAAGTTGCTTGCTGGCAGTGTTTTACTGTGTTGGAAAAATGGTGGCTTATCCAAAATATTTAAGAATTGTCTTTTGCTTATCTTTATATGTATCTTCAACTCAGAGGCACATTTTTTCCAAGCTTGTTTTATTTCTTCATGTTTAAGCAGGCCCAGGATGAGAGATGAGAGGAAAAAATCATTAGATCTGGGCTTAAATCAGACATGTCTTAAGTCTGCTTTTAACCAATACAAAATAAACATGGAAGAACAATCCCTGAGTCTCCCACTCTAGTTCAGTCCCCAGCAGAGCTTTTGACTCAGTGTTTCAGATTGTCTCAGTTGTGACTTCCCTGATGAAATCTGACAGCCAAATTTCCTTTCAGGATTCTTCTATGAAGAAGTGCTTGACTTCAGTTCAGCCAAGTCCTCTTTCATTTTTCCAGGAGAAATGACATTTATACTTTAATTCTGATTTGAAATGCTGGCCTCTTAGTTTAATATTAATAATTAAATAATTGGCCTGGTCTGCAGAAATGCTGAGCTGCTGGCAGCTTCTGTGGAAACTCAGTTCCCTTGCAGGGTCTTTAAATGTTTCAGAGTGTCTAGCATTAGGAAGCTGTTGCTGTAGATCTTGGCCATGACAAAAGCTAATCTGACTCTTACTAGATATGTATTCATCAGGATTGCTCGCTCTGGAGATAGCTGAGGTTCTGAACTGTTAGTGTGACATTGTTTATCTGGAAATACACTTTTTCATGTTGTGGTGAAGCTGGAGTGCTGTGCTCTATCTAACATTTTTGTATTGGAGTCCTTGAAAATCCATTAAACTAAACTGCTACTTAGCTGGTATATTACTTCCCTGGGGCGTAAATCAAATTCTGCAGCAGCTCAGGAGACACATATTTAACTTGAATTAAATGGGAATACACACATTTTGGTATATGATTGGACTTGCTGTGCATATTAATCTGACAAACATGTATTTACAAGTCATTAAGAATGCAGATAGTTTTTCTCATTTTGCTTTTCTCGTCTTTTTTTTCCCCTAAAACAATGATTTTGGAAATAAATGCTGCCCATTTTCCACTTCCAACAAGAACTAATAAAAGAGCCACAAAACTATGGAAAGCAAACTGCCTTCACTGTATTTCTCTTTTCTTTACAGAATTTACTTTGGGCAGGGTAGTGCACTTGTGCATAACTGTAAAGCTTTTGTTGATTTGACCTTTTATCTTTTGTCTGTGTTTCTTTTAAAAAGTAAGATACTGAGCCAGTTTCAGGAAGAACGTGGTATTTGTAATTTTCAGCATTTGAAATAAATAATTTTGAAGCTTTCCTCTGCATTACTTCACTTTGCTCTCATTATGCTCCCAATTTCAGGAAGGACACAGGCTTAATTAGGGAATGACTGATTTAAGTGTAGGTAATGTTTATATGTACTAAGTGTACATAACAGGAAGAGCTCTTACTTTTCTCTGTATGTTGTTCTTGGTGCCAAAAAAGTCTAAAATTAAAAATTCCTCTCTACCTGAAATATTAATGTTTTATTTCTAATTATGTTCAAGTAATTTCTTTGAGCTATTGCACCTCTATTTTCTCATTTTCTTGACCTTCACAGCTCAGATTTAATATAAAGTTCCCTTTCTAAAGCTGCTGCTGTCTACATGTAAACATGGAACAACTCCTTTCAAGTCTCCCCGTGGCTGTGATTAAGTAGAATAGTAGCATGCTATTATGAGGTTTGGTTGAGCTTTGTCTTGGCCTTAATATCAAATTATCTCCAAGAACTGTAGACTAAACTAGATCTTTTAATTTATCTGAGATTACAATAGCAGTTTAAATCCTTGGACAAAATTGTTACTCTCTAACTTGAAAGGAATGACCAATGATTAATATTTATAATTTTTAGTAACGGAAAACTCTACAGCTTAGTGATTTGATGATTTTAAGCAAGCTGGATGAAAATAGCTAACATGAATCCTGGGTCTTAAGGAAATAAAGAGCAGTTAAAGAGCAGCACTTTGCATTGTGTAGTGGTTTCAGAATGTGCCAGAGGGATTAATTTTGGGTGAAACGAACCAGAAGTTGTGCCCAGCAGAACCTTCTGCTCAGGGACTGGGAGAGGCTCAGCTGTGTGTGGGAGCTCAGTCCTCCCCAGCCTTGCTGCTTGCTAATGGCAGCATTGGCTGGGAAGCACTCAGTGACCATTCCTCTGACTCTCAATAGTGAAATAAAATCCTCAAATCCTCAACTCCAGCAGCTTCTAGTCAGTGTTCTACGGAGCAATGAAACTGTGGAGCAGCAGAGGCAACGTGCAGCTCTTGGTGGAAGGAGATCTAAAAACCAGAGCTTGGATACAGGCAGCTCTTTGTGTCTTGTGCAATTGAAAGTGGAAGAGTAATTTGGTCTTTCAGCGCTCAGGTGGGGAGTGCTGAGTGAGGAAGCAATCACAGCCTGACATCAAAGGTGTGCTCCAGCATAATAAAGGCCTGAATAAACCCAGTGCCTTTCACACTTCCCCCTTCTGCTGATCAGGACAGTTTCCTTGATCACATAGCAGGAAAGATGTAGCATGGAAGGCCTTATTTTTTCAGTTTCTGACCAATAAGTTACATGTCCTAATCAACTAGGAAGATTTTCAAACACTGATCTGTTTCCAGTTTTTATATTTATTTTTTTGTCAGTAGGTAATATATACTTCCTTGCTACATGATGTATTAATGTCAGTGAGTTTTATGTAGTGATTAATACTATATCTGCTTTGGCTACGTTGTCACCCTCTACTGTCTTCATATGCTTAAGATCATAAAAGCTGGTTTAAAATGCCTGCCTTAAATCTTAAGTGTACTTGTAACTTGACACATTTAATTTAAAGCTATTGAGATTAAACTGGCCATTAAACAGGCCTAAAACACTAGCATGAAATGTAATTGTTTTCTGAAACTTGCACTTATAGTCTTTACTTTAAAACATGAATTTATATCAGATTAGCTAAGTCATTCAGAGGTGATCTCAAATATACTATAAACCCACAGACTGTTGAAATTTGAATTATGTTTAAGCCAAAGTGCCCATAGAAATATAAAAGCCTCATAAGGAGCATTGGTGGATTCCTCAGTGGGGAATAAAATGGACTAAGTGGAAACATTCTATTTTGTGTTCAGTACAATGTATGAATGAAATTACATTGGGAACATGCAGCTTATTTGGAGGTACCTGCATCTAGGTGGTAAAAACATTTTTCTGCTGCTTTGGTGAGTGGATACAAAAGAGTTCTTTGAACATTTGAAGATTTGACTTTTTAAAAGCTAACTTTTCAGTTTGGGTTGTTTATCAGATGCAAGTTACTGGTTTCAACATCAGTTTGCCATGACAGCTGATAGTGTGTTCTTAGTGGCTTTTTTTGTTTTGTTTTTTATTAATTGCTTGGCTGTATTCTTTCTTACTTGACTTATACCAGACAGGTAGCAGTACCTATTGCTGCAGCTGACAATCAGTTTCCATTGTAACCTCCTGTGTAACCTTATAAAATATCTGCATTTTACACTGAATTTTCCATGCTCGGAAGCCAGATTTTGCTTGCCTGAATCTAGCAAGCATTCCTCTGCTCCTCAAGTGCCTAGCTGCTCATGAGCTTTTCACAAGAAAATGGAATGTGTGTTAGAAACCCCTAGTTTTTCTCATTATGTTTTTCAAATTGCTATTTCAGCTTCAAATATTGGCATGCTTTTTATTCAAAGCATAGTACTGATTAATGTCCAAAGACTTTATATTTTAAATATTTAAACTATGAAGATGAGAAATGAGCATAGTTTACTGCTATGTATCCTCTTGACAAATTTGTTTATGAGAGATTAGGCAACAGTGTGATATATACAATTAGCTAAGAAGTAATTTTGATTCTCTCCTGCTGTAAATTAGGAAAATCTTCCAAAAATATTGTTATTAATCACTAGCACTTAACAGGATTATTTTCCAAAGTATTCTACAGATATAAACTAATCTAATTCACCATTAGGATAGGTCTACTGACCTGTTGTAATTGTTTTACACCTGGCAAAACCAAGGTAGAAATGATAAGTACTTGAAGCCAGGCCACTTGAGGCTTAGAATGCATCTCTCTCATCCACTAGCCCTGTGCTGAAATCCCAGGATGACATCACTGCCATGTTCCCTCACAGAGGATCTGTGGACAGCCCAGTGAAAGCAGGGGAAGGATGCCAGATTATGTCAGCCCCTCTCCTGTCTGGGCTGTGCCTCACATGTCAAGGCTTGCATCAGCTGCAGCCAGCTCAGATTCTGCAGCAAGCAGCACTGCAGACCTCCTCTGGTGGCCTTATGGGGAAACTGTTGTTACCAAATGTGGATTTGTTCTCCATATTTTATTACTTAGTTATGCATAAATAAGGGCAGTTGGCTAAAGTGTAAAAGGGAGATCTCTGCTGCAATAAGCTTTGTAGAAATGTAAGGGTAATATGGTGTGAATATGAATTACTCTTATGTAGGCCTGATGAAAAAATCCTCTTTACAATCTTGTTCAGTCTTGCATGCTGAAATGTGACCTTTACCCTAGTCTAGACATGTCCTTTGCAAGCTATTTCTAATTTATATGAAGACTGCTTGATTTAAACCGAGTATGTTAATCTGATGCTGTCATGACTGATGGGGTTTGCAGTCTGAGATGCTGACAGCTCTCAACAGAGTAAGCCAAAGCCCTGTAAGCTTCTCCAGACCATCCTGCAAATGACATGCCATCTGCTTTTTATGAGATAACTTGTGAGCTTCAGAAGGTGAACTTAGTGCAAGAGAAAAAGTGCAGCAGGTCTTACCTTCCTTTTCCACCACAAACTGCTTCAAATTATGTTGATTGCTTTAGGAATCTCTGGTTAGCTGGCACCTATATTTGTTACAGGTCTAGCCAAGAGTCTAGAAACTGGGTGATGGCAGCTGCCAGCTTTCATGTGAGATTGCTGTGTAAATGTCAAAATATACTGTTTAATTACACCCCTATTTATTAAGTTTATTCATTGGTAAATGTCCAGCAGTAACTTGCACATTTCAGGCCTTTTTTTCTTCCCTGAAAGGTTTCAACCTCGCCTTGTCCTCACTACACAGCTGGACTCAATATTCTGCATTCAAACGATGATTACTTATTTTCTCTTGTATACAAACCAGTTGGCTTCTCAGGGCTGTGTTAAATGCAGGAGGAATAAGGGCAGGAAAGTCTGTGCAGAACATTTGCTCATATCTGGGTTGCTCGAGACCTCCAGTGCAGGGAGATGCTGCTGGCCCAGCACGGGCTGGGTGTGTTGAGCAGCCTCAGATGTGCTGTGATGGCTCACCAGGCACAGATCCTCCAAGCAAAAGCGGTTTCTCTGATCAGACAGGTGTCAGACAGCCCAGCTGGAGGTGCCAGCTATGATTCTCACAGAATTAACTCCTCTGTAGCTTGAAATGAGCCCCTTTTTCTTTCCCAGCCTGTTCTTCCCCAGTTGTGAATAGCATCCTGAACTAATATGGAGCACTGCCTGTGTTCACTCCAGTCATTTCCCACTCCCTATTTCTTCTTTGCAGTAATATCTTCCTGAAGATAGGAAAGTAATTCACAGTGTCATAGCTTCCTATTGGACTAGATGAGCCCTCAAGATATTTTCTAAGCTGAGTTACTCTATGATTCTGTCTTTGTTTCTTCCTGTAAAAATAAAATATGTTGCATTTAACCGAAAGCCTGTGGCCTGCAGTAACCACTTCTCCAGTGAAGTGTATGAGGACAAAGAAAGTGTAACATTGCTTTTTGAATGTCTTTGAGCAGTGATGTTTGATAAGCCATAGATGATCTCCTTTGGTTTAGTATATTATTCTGCAACTGAGGCATCTTGTTTTGGATTAAACCTCTGTTTTTATTTAGCATGTCTCCATCACAGCAAAATATTCACCCAGAAATACCATGCCTTAAAACACAACACCTTTTTTTTTCCTCCTGCAGAAGTCCCTGTCTAGATTTTGTAATTATATGCACAGTTTAAAAAAAATGACTTGTGTTTGTAGTAGGTGTAACGTGACCTCTCTGATTTCTCTACAGACAAGAGCAGAGCAGTCCCAAGGTGCATACTTCCTGCCTGAGTTTGCACTGTCTCCACAGGGGAGTTTTCTTGAGGACACCACGGGGGAGCAGTTCCTCACTTACCGCTATGATGACCAGGTCAGTGTGCCATGTGTGACAATTATGGAGATTGATTGGTTCATGTAACTCTGATATCAAAGATTACCGTGGAACAGATTAAGATTGAGAGCGTGTTTTATCTTTTGAAGGCACATCAAATTTATCACAAGCTGAATGATAACACACTATACAAAATCCAGATTAAGGCCCTTAGTTGCGTAAATAATAAGTGAAACCACTTTTGGAAAATATTAATAGGATGTAATGGAGATAAAAGCAGCAATATTTTAGTGATGTGTTGATAGATGCTCATAGTTATATCCTGCAGAATGTGTAGAATTAGAAGTGATTGTCCTTTCTGTGAATTGTTTGACTCAATTTATTTTCTTTAATGGAAAAATAAGTGTTAGGCAGATTTTGTGTTTTCCAGCTTGTGAAAAGTCAGAATATTGTATTAGTTCATGAAGTTTTTGTAAGGGAAGGTTGGGCCAATTATAAAGAAACAAATGGGAATAATGCATGGAACAGTGTTTAGAAAGAAACAAATTATTTTTTTTTAGGGTTAAAAATTTTTAATGCTTTCTCCAGACTCATAGAAACATTATGTTAAACATGGAATATAGATATAAATGTAAAGAAAGCAACATGAAAGAAATGCTGTTAATCTTGGCAAAAGATCTGAAGTAAACCTAGGAAATGTGTGGCGTGCTGTGGAAATTTACTCATAACACAATGTGTTCCAGGAATCAGTTGAATTTCACATCAAAACTCTCTGAATTACACTCATAGACACTTACAGTACATTTCTTAATGTAAGAGGAGGGAGTTTGTTAGGAAACACTCCCTGTAGAAGTGAGAGAAGAGCCAGACTTCCCCTGCATCCCAAGGTGTGGTTCTGTCAGTGATGGGCAGATTTATTTTGGAAGATGGGCTCCTTGCAGGAGGTACTTGAAGAAAACAGTTTGCTCATCACTATCCTAAAAGAGAGAACTGAGGTGAGTTTATTTAAGCTTTAATCTGCCAATGTTTTAGACAGACAAAAGGAAGCAGAAAAGCTACCATAGAAAGCATGCTGAGCCACTGTGAACTATTTGAATTTAGTTTAAATGTTTACAATAATTCATACTTTTGCTTCCCTAGAGGGTCTTGATTATCAACAGAAAAGGTTCTTGGATAAGACCTTCCTTGGACTAAACACCTGGGAAAGCAATAACTTACAGGACAGTAAAATGCAGCTGCAACTCAGGCTGCATTTAATGACAGTAGTTGAAAAACACTATAAAGGTTATACACTTTGATCAGAATAGTTTCCATTTAATGGAGCACATTTTCAAGAAGATGATAAATCAAATATAACAGAGGCTTAGTCTGAGTCTTTGACTAGACTGTTTGGACTATGTGAATAATATAGCTGATTAAAAAACAAACAAAATGAATCCCCTTGAAAAAGCCTCAAATACCAGCATAGCTCTCTGCAAAAGCCAGTTCAAAGCCCAATTCCATTTGATGGAAAGAATTCCATTTGCTGGAAAGTTTTCCAATAATTCCATTGAGATCTGAATTGGATCTAGGATATGGCCAGCTTCTGTTCTTTCATAAATGTGATTTAGTTTTGAAGCCTGCTCTTCCCAGACACTTAGCAGTATGAAATTTAGTTTGAATTCCTGGAACTGAAAGTGGTGCTGAAACATCAAAATGTTAAAAGTAAAAGCAACTGTATTAGCAGTAGTTTCTTTTGAAGAAAATTCAGTCCCTAAGCATTATTTATTGAAAGTTACAAATACATTGAATGCAGATGGGAACGGATCAATATCTCTAGCTTTATCTTCCTGCAAGTATACAAGGATTTCTTTGGTGAATAAAAAGATTTTAGTTGATTTTCTAGGAAATTAATCATAGGTTTGTAATAATACACAGTTACAATTATACTTTTGCTGAAATGTTATTACAAAACTCAATTGTATCATGGTCAAACTGGGTAAGGCATCTAGATTTTTTTTTTCCTGTGCTTCATTCAACTCTTTCTATGACATTTACTTATGAAGGGATGGAAGTCTTCGTTGGATAATCTCTCGAATTTTCCTAAATGGATAGGTTTGATACATGATAAATGTGATAAGAATACACCAGTGAATAAAAAGAGGGAAATACATATATATTGAAAGCCCATTTTAACCTATCTAACACAGAAATGGAATCAGTACTGGAAGGTTACCCCATAAATAAAGAATATAGCAACATCTTCTCACACCTTAATTCCGTAATTTACTTTTAGCAATTCATTTTCGATCTTGCCCTACTGTGAAGGGCTGCTGGCCTTTGGGAAATACATTCCTTCTTCTTCCCTGATGTCCAGAATTGTCCTCTGGGTATTCCCACAGAGTCCTGGTGTTCCTGTGCATCCCAAATTACAACTGAAAATTGACAAATTGAAATAACCTTGTGCACTTACAACCTCTGTTCTTTTGGCTAGCCAGTCCTGAGACACTTGCAGGAAAACCATCTCTCCCTATCTTCCCAATGTGCCCTTTTCCCCTTGTGCTGTTCCTTTTCTCCAGGCCAGTTAAATTTCCAGAGAGAGATGGATAATATTTTTACATAGCAGCATCATCATCGTCATGATCCAAGATTAGTTTCCTTACATCCTCCAAGCACAGGAATGTTTCAAAGGGGTTTTCTTTGGCTGTTGTGTGTGATATTTTTCAAGCAGGGAGCCAGTTTAATCAGAATCATTCATTCCTTTGTTAGTAAGTAATCTCAGTAAAATAGAACTAGCTGTTACTTAAATATGCAAAAGTATTTGCTATCTGAAATGACAAGCTTACAGTTTGAAATGAAAGATGAGTAAATATTAATAGGAACACACTGTACTCTGCTCTAGCCCAGCAGAATTACACATGGATTCATGCTGTACATGCAAGATAGTACATTTTGTTCTGGTTTAATCTGGCAGGACTGTGCTCTCATTTTTGTACAGGACTCCACTAACCTCTTTGCATATTTTGTTGCTCTATGTGTATTTAAGAATTACATGCAGATGAAATTCTTTGGCTAGATATTTTCAAAATTCAGTGAATGTCTTTCTTACCACTTCTATGACTATAGAGGAAAATACCTTTAAAGATCTGATTAAATACTGACACTGGGGTGACATCTGCATACTGTGGGATATTATAGTTTTGATACATTTATTGCTGTATCTTGAGGGAAAAACAGTGATTCAAAGCAAATACTTCTCAGGGATCCCAAAGGACAGAAATGTTTAAATTGAACATTTTCTAAAGACTTCTGTATTGTTGACCATCTGATGTCTCGTATCAGTGCATTGCATCCTTCATTTCTGAGATTCTACTGAGTCAATGCTATTTAAACCTAACTTGGTACCAAATAGATTTTGATGCATAGCCAAAGACTTCAACTGCTGTAAGAAATCTGAGATTAAAAAAAATATGGCCCCTCTTACCATAAATGAAAATAATTAAATAACTGAATAAATGTCTGAAATTACATTATGAAATGAATATACAAGTAATAGCCCTTTCTCCACCTTTGAGATACACGTTGAACTTTGCCATAAGGAACAGTTTCCTAGTATTCTTTCTGATTTCTTTTGGCTTTTCACCTTTTAATCTACTACAAGGAATTTTTTTCTTTTCCAAAATGCTAGTAGTACTGGAAAGCTTTCTTGCAGAAATAAAATGTTCTTGTTTTCTGACACTTAAGGTATTGCTTCCAAGTATTAAAACCATTCCATATGACGGACCACCAAGAAGGACAGCAGTGAAAACTTGGTTGGGCTGAATGTGTTTGAAGTACATTTCCACTTTGATTGGCTGGCTGGCTGAGAGTTCTCTTGGGGGTATGGGTAAAAAAGGGATGGAAAAAAGAAAATAAGTTTATCTTTAAAGAGAAAAAATGTTTTCTTGACCAGTTAGCTTTCTAGTTGACCTTGCTTCCTCTAAATTGTATGATGTTTACCAGTTTAAACTCACAACAAGGATAGCCTGATTCTGGAATTAGACATATGGCTCTAAGTAGTCCAATCTTGGCAAAGAAACCTAATGTTTCTCAACAAATACTAATGAAAATCTGCCCTATCAGGCTTGTGTTTAGCTATGCAAGGTAAGGTAGAAACTGGTCAGTCTGTTTTCAACTAGATGTGCAAGTTGTAATACCCAGGCTGCAGCTGCTACAGTTCATTTAATACCTGGTCTTTCTTTGGGCTTGCTAGAAAAGTGCCTTGTCATAAAGTGAATGCCAAAATCAGGAAAATATTCTCATTAATGCCTTGTCTTCCACAAATAGAAATAGTCTGTCTTGGCTTCTGCTTTTTCACAGGGAAAAGGAGCATGACATTTTGAAGTATTAATTTGAAAAAATGCAATGGAACCCAGGATCTGAATTACTTCAAAAATTAATATTGAAGTAAACTGATGGAACCCATTGCTCTACCTTTCTATTTGTAGTCCAGCAGCAATAGCTGTTTGTGTCTGTTCTGTAAGTTTTTCAGATTACACCAAGGAAACTCTTGTGCGGGCAGAAGTTGTCTCATGGGTCCCACTGGGCTGACAGCTGTTTTTCCACAATTTCCTTTATTTCTTTCTCCATTCCACCTGCTGCTGACTGCCATCCTCCCTGCTCTGCCTCTGGAGGGGTACCCGACTCACAGCCTGGCTTTGAGTGTCAGCTGCTTGCTGGCTTCTGCTCCCAGCCTGAGCCTTTTCATTCCTTCCCGGGGAGTTTGCATCTAAATCACCAAAGAAATGGAGCCACGCGTTTTCAGGCTTGGGGATGAGTCATGTAAGGGACATTACTGCAAATTAACACATCAGTGAAGACAAGCTCTAATCCCGGGAAGGCAGGAAGATTTGTAGTTAGTGGCTCACTTGCTTCCCATGCACATAAAGCTTCAGTACTCTGATTTGAGAAGGAGCCTGAAACTTGTGTTTTTCTCTGGCAAGCCGTTTTTGTTGATACCCTAAAAAAGCATTCAGAACTATTAAAAAGGCTTAACATCTTGAATCTCAATGTCTAGCTCTTCATTTAGAGATTTTTTTTGAATAAACAAACTGTTTTCAAGTGGCCACAAACTATTTCAGGAATTCTCCTATAATGAAAACATTCCACTATGGAACACTTGGTGGTTTCATTTGTGTATTTGGAGAATGAACTGATATACTTAATTTTATCCAAGCACCAGAATTGCAACCACTAATATGTGGCTGTGGGAATTTCAGCACTGTGTTAGAAATTCTCCTTTTCTGCTATGTAGAGGACTGGCCTTGCAGTCCTCACTCAGCCAGTCTGCTGATATTAGAATAACACTGATTTCACTGACTTGAGTCCTGCCAGTCTTTCCATTCTTTTAGCTAGGACATCTTGTGTAAATAACAAATTACTAGGTCAGGTTTGTGGTACTCCATACTGATCCTACAGATGTCTGTAATGAGTTTATAATCATATTTAAGGAGTTTACAGCCGTGTGTTTGTAAGTCTGTGTGAAGATAAAAGGCACCATTTGGTGTTTCTCTGAAAATTTCACTGATGGTGATGTTAGGTGTTCTCTAATATTTTCAATTCTATTCCTTTTTTTATATATACCTTTATTTTTTTTTGTTCACAGGTTTAATTTTGGTCTCTATTTTTAAGGGTATGTTTTTTGGGTTTGTTTTTTTTTGGGTAAGGAAGTTAGCTCTGTAATCAAGTGAAATGTGTTTTTGATTTGGAGTGGAAAGGAGGGAAAGGAGGCAAGGATTAAGAGAAAATGAAAACCACTTACAATTTCAAGCAAAAGTACTCTTAGACTGGTACTGCATAAGGCAGGCATGATCCTATTCAAACAATACTTTGGCTTAGGCTAATTGCTGACTGGAAGTGTGTGAGCAGCATATGCACGAGTAATTATATCATTACTTGTGTGTGATAGGCTGCTTAGTGAACTGAAAAGTGTTTTTAAATACCTCTGTTTATTGGCAAACTGAATGGGGAACTGGCACTTCTTAAAAGCAGCCACTACCATTTTTAGTTCAGGGTTTTGTTGTTCAGAGAAAATAGTGGAACTGCTGTTTGCAGCCCGTGTTTCTTTGTGCACTAAGAATTACAGAGTTCCTTGTTTTCTATTACAGCCTCAGTCCCAGCCCTGCCAAAGGTCTCTGTGTGTAAATCATACTTACAGAAGCCAGTAGGTCTTCACCTTGTGCAGCATAACAGCCTTCACAGAGAATCTGTAACAGTACAGTTTCTGCAGAAAACACATTTTAGATCATTTCAATTTGGACCAAATGCATTCCAAGAGGCTGTAATCCTATTCCACCGAGTTCTGTGGTGAAACTCACTGGCCTGGGTCTGTAGTCCTCCTGTGGCTGTGATGATACCGACCTCAGCAGCTGGCAGAGCATTCCCAGGTACCAGAAGTGACCCCTCATTTGCAAGGTCATCCCCCAGAATGATTTATCAAGGAAAAAGGAGAATGGACCAAACCTTTTAGCTGTTTCTCTTATTCTTGCTCCCCTGAATGCTGGACAGATATTGGGGCTGCTCTGGTGGATGATAAAAGGCTATGCAGGGGGTACTGATTTTCTTCCTTTTTTCTTAGTCTTACTTTTGGGGCCACAAAGTGATGTTTATTCAGTTTGAGGTTGAGCTACATAGAAAAAACTTTAATACTGAGTACCTTGCTTTTCTAGCATCCCTACCATGAACAGTTTTCATAAAAGACTGAAATGTTTAAACTCACAATTAGTGTTTCATGTTGAAATGTTTGTAATTCTAAGTTTTCTCAAATATGTTTTTAATTTCTAGCAGTAGATTAAAAGTATTTTTAAAAATTATTAATATTATTTTTTTAACCTTTCCTTTTCCAAGGAGCAGACAGCAGGATATGTACTTGGGCAAATATTCTACTGTAAAGTCTTTAACTCAATTCTGCTACACTGGGCTAGTAACAGGACACCTGATGAATTGACATTATACAGATAGGTGCTCATTTGACATTCTTTAGAAGAGCCCAATGATTAAATCATGGGAGATTGATACAATGCAATGTGAATCCCCCACTGACCTCCTCGTGCCCCTGGTGAACCTCCAGAAGTTGGTACATGTTCTTATCCAAGGATTTTGACATTGATAAAGGCTTAGGTTCAGCCTTCTAAATTAAGACTGAGAGGTCTGGAGGTAACAGAAATAATCCCATGCTTACACAGTAGTGCTGCTATCATCTATCAATAAGGGTTCATTGAGATACAGTAGAGAAGTACTTCTAAATCAAAAAGATATATTTTAAGTACTGTGGGAAATGCAGTGCTTGGAGCTGGAAAGTCATTCTTCAGATATACATGGTGAGAGGATGTTTTAGGCTGATAAAGCCTGATGGTGCATTAATCACTTGGCTTATACAGCACAAACATTTTGAAACTGTTATTCCTCTGGTCTTAAACAAGGAAAGAGCAGATTGTATTTAGTTTTTTTGATAATTCAGCTAAATTTATTTAACTTCCTGAGCTGTTTAATCTCCTGCTAAATTTTGCACAAATGAGAAGATGAAATTGTTTTGCTGAATTTTTCATGAAGGATGAATGTGATCAATATGGATTTTATTTTTTTCCTGTGTCATTTCTGCCAGGGATAACATTTAAAGCCCTATGAGAGTTTATAGCAGCTTTTTCCTTTTAACTTGGAAATCCTTAGTAAAAAATTGAAAGAAATTTCAGTTTATGCTGTCCCTAGAATAATGATTAGAAAAATGCTTGCTTGATAAAATGATTCATCCCATGTTAAGGTGTTTCTGATAGAATTACATTGTTTTGCAAGGCAGTGGGTAATTTAAACAGGGTTTATATTGTTGAGCACGTGGATAATATCCCTTATACCCTTAAGAGTCATCCTTTCAGGCCTGTCCAGCATAGGAAAATTATTTATAGGAGAGACTGAATGTCACAATGACCCTTTTAATAGAGATGTACTTGAACCTGGATTTCTTCCAGTTTGTGTGCCACTAATGTAGAAGATGAAGTGAAAATCTTCTTTTAAAAATCTGTGTCTTTTGGCTTTGTTTCTAGATTGGCTTTGTTTCTTTGAAGCAAAGTTAAATTGCTTCTTGATGTCATTAACACTTGCATAATGAACCAGGCTTGGGACAACTAAAGATCAATCTCTTTACCAATTCCAACAGTAATTTTGCTCTTTACTGTTTCAAAATAACTATCAGAATTGCCAATTAAACTTAAATTATTTCTACTATTAGACTTCAGATGCTATTTTCTTACACAGAAGAAAATTGCCTACATTAATTATCAATTTTGGCAATAACAGGAAAAATGGTAAATGTAGGTTCATTGAGAGGATCACCCCTGACAACTGTATTTTTCATTTTCAGAGCTTGGAATGTGTTGCAAGCTGTGGCACTGTAGGATCTGAGGCATTTTAATTCTCCTAGTGTGCAGCACCCTGGTGCTGTGTGTGTCAGGTGTAGGTGTAGCTTCCCATCAGCACTTTGGCTGAGCCTTGGCTTGGAGGCTTAGGGGTACAGAGTGTGTCCATGACTTTCAGAAAAAAAAAACTGGGAGAGTTTGTATTTTAAAAAAAAAAATATATATAGAATTTGTTACTCATTTTTTCATCTTATGGAAGCTCTGATTTTTTTCTTGATTCTTCTTTTGTTTTATGTAAAGCAGTTGCTTGCTTTATTGTTTGGACCATAAGCTATTGCTCTTTACTAATCCCTTTAAATAATTTCCTCCTAGAAAACACAAACTTTGGGTGCTGCTTCCAGAATGCAAGATGTTCTGTGAATGTCAATGGATTTTTTTGCATGGGATTTGAGGCAGTCGTTGGAGGTGCTCAGTGCTTGCTTGACTGTTTATCATGGTCTTTGGTAAAGAGTAATGCTGGATTTGAACATGAGGCTTAAGTACTGTAGTGTATTTGACACAAATTGTGGGTCCCACATTTTGTGGAATGATTGGCAAATCAAACATTCCCTTTTATTCTCTTTGCTTTTCCCCCCACTTTCCCATAGACAGGCAACTTTTTCTTATATAGGCTGATTCTTGGTCTGGAAGCAAAGGCAGTCAGACCTCTGAGAACTGGAAACAATCTGGACTTTCTTTAATACTCTTAAGACTATAAAACCTGACCTCTTTCTAGTAGAGCCTATGTAATCTAGCTTTTTAAAATTATCTCATTGGTAGTAAATTCTTTTGTTTGTTTGTGTTATATTGCTCTAAGATATTTTTGTGCTTTGATGGTATAAGCCTTTATTCATTTAACATTTTTACATGGCATAAGAGAAAAAGGACTTTAAAAATGGCACCAAACCCTTTAACTGATTTACAGGTTCATGAAGCAGACTAGGGTATTTGCACATGGGTGAGAAAAATTAGTAGTAATAGGCTGCTGTATGATGTGGGATGTTTTTGTAATTTTTTAAATAGCCCTTGGGAGATGGTTGCAATTGTAAATACAAGATATGTTCTCCTTTACCTGATTATTTAGGCTTGGGTCCAAAAATCATAGTAATTTCAATAGACTTTGGATCAGCCCTTCATTTTTTACTGCAAAAAGAGATTTGCCATTGATTCCAGGCAGATTGCATTCAGGCACCCCAAGAGGAATACTGTTGACTGTTTGATCAGGGAGCTACTGGAAAATGGGGTAGGTGCTGCAAGGCTCCAGCAGCATTGCAGCCTCAGTTCTCTGCAGACAGACACATTTGCTGGTGTTTGTTTGTTTCTGTCAAATCTGGGGTCCAAATGATGTGTGAAGATTTGTACAGTGAACTTTATTTTCTCCAGCTTCTGGATTTGGTGAGGATCACAGAATTTTCTGTGATTTATACAAGCAAACCTATTTAAACACCATGAATGCTGAAATGAATCCTGTGTTCAAAATACTTGATCTGTTTCAGTAATTAGGTTGTACTCAAATCACCCAAAAAAATGCTGACAAAATGTAGTTTACTACTCCATTCTCATGCTAAATCTTTGCTAAAAATACACATATTTGCTGATATGTGTAGGGTATAGGTCAGTGACCTTCCTTTGTCTAGGTAATATGGTTGTATAAGATATAAATGTGAAGAAACAAGCTGTGGTTTTTCAGGCAGCTCACATAATGTCTCATAACATCAACACAACATATGGCAAAATACCTTTTTTTTACTGTTTATTAAAAAAAGACTTGGAATGCATCACCTTTACTTAAAAGAAATGTAGCGCATTGGCTTGAATATTTTTTGATATTATTAATAGATGACATAAAATGTGTTCAAATATCAGACTATAAACCATGAAATTTTACCACCTTTGAGTGCTGGCTCCAGTGGTAACAATTCAGGGCAATATTGCATTCTAATGTATGAATCAGAATTATATCCTAAGTCTACTATTAAAATACTAGGGCTAAGTTTTAAACTTGTCCTGCACTTGGGGTTTTTTATTCCATTTGAAAAAGATTTTTTTTTTGCAGGTATTTTTATACTTTACAGTGAACTTGCCAGTTAATGTTCATTCTTCTCCTGCTTCTTCAATACTGAGGCTATAGGATAGTCTGTTTTTCTCATATTTTCAGCTCTGCATTCTAATGAATGCAAGGCAAGGAAAAGGAGGGTGAAAATATTTCTTAAGAGAAATCCTTTTTCAATGCAGTTAAATGACTTTAAATGAAGACTATTGCCCCAAAATTAATTTTAAAAGGGATGTCTTTAGGGACAAAAGAAATGATCATCCTTGTAAGGTGTAATTATAATGGAAATTATCTCCTGTACTTTGCTGTACCAGAGACCAAGGTCTTGCATGCTGAGGGGGAGCTCTGTGGGCAGCACCACGAGGGCTTTGAGAATTGGTTCTGCATATGTTTGTTAATATTCTGGTGTGTGTGGAGAGAAGATTTGGAACCCTGTCTAGAGCAGATAAAATAGATTACCTCTTGCACAGACCTTGGAGTGTACAGCCCAGGCACTTCTGCATGTGCATAACTCAATTCTTGTGAGGACTCCCTTGTACGTCAGAGCTACCCCGTAAGAGAAGGGGCACACGTTCCAAAGTGTCAGCAGGATCAGGACCTCCTTTCCAGCCCTGATCTTTGAAATTCCATGCTTAAACTCCTGTGAGGACCCCAAAGAGAGACAGCACCTCTTGGGAAGGCCTGAACATCTCCTGCTCATATTGCAGTGAGTGGAAGTTGAAATAATTTGTTGTAATATGATGGGGCCAACAGGTCTTCCCCTTTCGTAGCTCAGACGTGTACTGATTTAATAACTCCCATTACTCCAGCCTTGTCATAAAGCTTACCATGAATTGCAATCAATCTAGTTTACATTTTAACCATTATTTTCCTTAAATGAGGGACTCAAAACCATTTTTGCAGATTGACGACATCAGAAGATTTTCCAACTTAATGAAAAAATCGAAATGACCACATAATATTTTCAAAGAACAGACTGATGGAGGCTGGCCTGTTGTCAGAAAAATAGTGTAAAAATTAACTCTTCTACATTGTGATTTAATTAAAAATTAACTTGGTTCTTTGACACCATTCATATTTCATAGAATAGGTGTAGGGTGCAAGTTTTCTGTATTTCCTACCATGAAGGAAAAAAAAAGAAAAAACATTAACTCTGACATCTGTTTTTAGCACTTTCCTTCATATTTTTGGATGGATGCCTGGCAAAAGCTGGAAAGCGACTAAGAGATCAACCAAAGATGGCCTAAGGGCCTGTTCCCAGCTGGTACGACATCTGGAATGTTATATAGAGTGGATAAATTCAGAGATGTAGTTTAATAAGATTGGTATTCAAGCATTCGGCCTACAGCAAAGGAAAGGACAGTGAAGCTGACAGCATGTATGGTGCATAATATGTTAAGGTGTCTGAAATATAATTTGCTGGGTTTTCACTTTCTTTTTGGCAGATCCCTTATGCTTACATATAAACTTTCATCCAGTATTGTTTCGAACCCTTAAAAAATAAAAGGTGAAGTCATATTGGTATTATATCCAGAGTCTTATCTTTTCACTAAGCTTAGAGTATGTCTGGGTTTCTTTCTTTCTTCTTAGGAAAAAAGTGCTAAAGACAGATTTTTATGAGCTGACTAGAAATAACTTAAGCTCCTACCTTTGCAAATTTCAAGTATATGCAGTCTTTTACAGTGAAGATTTTACAGAATAATAAACTATTCAGGAATCTGGACTTGTGCTCCATGGAACCATATTTGCAAGATTTATGTCTCAGAAGGCTTGGGGTTTTTTTCTATTTGGTGTTTAGTTAATCTTTGGTCATCTAATCTCCAAACTGTAATTGAATGTGCTGCTAGACAGGCCCAACAAAGCTGCAGGCAGGGATCAGGACAGAGCCACCTGCTTAGAGCAGCCCTGAGCGTGGGGTAAGGTCTGAAAAGGAGCTGGAGGTGAGTTCTGTTTGCAGCCCTGTGGCTGCACCAGTCCCACAGAAACCTCTCTGTGTGGGGCTGTGCTGTTCTGCACATGTTCCCTTTCTGCTCTGGGACGCTCTGGGCTTCTCCCTCTGATCTGCCTCTTTCCGTGGGATGCTGGAGCAGGGGGAGTGTGACAAGCTGCACTTCTCATTGGGAGTGACAGCATGGGCAAGGGAGTGTGCAGTGGGGGAGGATGCAGGGTGTGAATGTGACTGGGCTGTAATTGATGGAGAGGGGCGTAATCAAAGGTCTTATTCCTCCATTTGTTTTTAGAACAGACTTGGTAATTCCTCAGCAGACTATGGTCATTTCTATATTATTTATTGCTATGCAAGATCTTGTAGGTGATGACAAGCAACTTGACTATGACTTGGCAGGAGACCAACAGAACCCAGGAGAAGATGGACCTAGAGAGGGAGGAGAGATGACTTTTGCAGCTACACTTTGGCAGCAGTTTGTATATGGAGCTGGGAAGGTGAGATCTGAAATGACTGCAGCTGACTGAGGGAGGAAGCTGATTTGTCTGCAGGGTGGTGTCACTAATTGGTGTTATAGGATATTAACAGTTAACTCCAAGTCCTTCAGACTGAATTTCTTGAATACTGCTTTGCCTTTGGAGCTGCTGCCATTGTCTGGTTTGATCTTAGTTCTTCCCTGACTCTTCTGCCCAGCCTGTGCTGTGTGTTTCACAGGCAAGTCCCCAAGCACTCCAGTAGCCTGATGGGTCTCCCCAGGCACAGACAGCTGAGTTCCTACTAGAATGATTTCAACTTTTTCCAGACTATAAGTAATGCAACCAAGTGTCCACCTAAAGCAAACATGATGTTAAGGTGAAACATGATGTTAGCACCACAGTCTCTGGTGATGTTGCCCCATTGCTGTGAATTTAAAACTGGAATAGGATGGAAACAAGCAAGCAAAAATATAATGGGATTTAAAAAGGGAGAGAGGGGTCTAACTGACAGATCTTTACATCTGAGACTGCTAGGTGTCTGCATAAACTATTGCTTATTTGGGGTTTGGTCCTGTGCTTGTTCTGCAGACCAAAATTGCTCTGTCTCTGTTATCTGAACAGCTGGCTATTGTGAATTCAGGTAAACCATATGGAATATTTACTCTTTCACTTGTACGGTTGTCTTTGGGTTATTTTATAAAAGAGAAATTTTACACTGTCACAAATCTGTATTTGGAGCCTCGGGAGCTCCATTCTTGAACTTCATTTTTTACAGTACCAGTTGTGGGGCAATACACGCCATGCTGGTCAAGCACACATATTTGAGTTTAACACATTGGCAGTCAGAAATGGTATCACCAATGTTTAACTAGTTTTTGCATGTTAGTTTTTGTGCTTTAATAAAGATTTATTAAAGTAATATATGAAATTACAGTAGATTCAGGGACATCCCTGATCTTTATTACTTGAAGTATTTGTGCATTGCTCCTTTGGGTTTCTTTTTCCTTGTTACAATCATTTTCCTTAACAATTCTTACAGTTGTTAACTATTTGTTTGATATAAAATTCCTTCCTTAACCCAGCATTTAATGGATGACATGCATAGATGAAGAAAATTTCCAGCCATTTTTGCTAGTGAGCTGGAATGCAAATGCATCCATATACTGTTCAAGTTGGTTTGGCAATAGCCCTGTAACTTTATAGGTTTATATGCTTACACTAGGATGGTTCCTGCTGTTTTAAGTATTGTCCAGAGGATATAATTTCTTAAATGAAAATTGCTTGAAGCCATTCATTTTTTGTATGAAAAGTGAAGGTATCAATTACTTTCTCTTGTTCCCTGTGCAGAATAGGAAATGTTAATAAAACTCAACTTCTGAACCTCCTGATTGGTAAATTTTTGACAGCCATGTGGAAAGATCGCTGTGGGTCAAGAAAATGCTTATTTCACTCTTTAAAGGTTACGCACAGGACACAAAAATGGGTGAACAATAAAAAGGAGAAGGTACTGAGAAAACATATAATTTATTAAAATTCAATTCCAGTTTTTGTTAAGCATGGTATTATGCAGATCTACCCACTCCCTCCTTTTGTCCATCTCTGTTGTTTTGCTTGGCCTTATGGTTTCTGTCCAAATACTGAAAGCAAAAGCATTGGGATGTCACTGTGGAAATTCTTCTGGTGACTTCAATGAGTCTCCTTTAAACCATGAAGCAATTTTCCCTTTCTTTACATAAAGATGTGGTGTTTTATAGCTCACAGTCTGAGGGCTGTTGCACTGCACCTTCAGATTGTGCAGCGATCACGGGATTGTGCCTTTAGGAAAAGCAGAGGGTTGAGTTGACCCAATTCTGCCTCTGAGACTGGATGCTGAAGAGTGGGGCACTGCTCATTTCCAGTTCAATTAGATTCTGTTTCACACATTAACCTTTTTTGAAGGATCTGCTTGGTGCCATGAAAGGGTTATATCAGGTATAAGCTGTGTACATTAAGTCTTGTGCCCTCATGTACTGTATGTTTGAATTTCATGTTTCCCTTGGGCTTAGGGTTTTTATCCAGAGGATGTGCAGGCTTGTTTTGTCTTTCTGAGGTGCAGTTAAGCACCAGGTTTCAGGCAGGAGGGTGACAGTTCATAGCCATGAGACATTAAAGCTTAGCTGTGTGTCAGCTGAATCTGACTTTTTGTGAAGAGTGATTAAAAGTGTTCAAATATTTTTGCTGAGTTGAACTTGCTGGAGCATGGGCAATAGCTTTTTCTCCTAGAAAAAGCCTTTTTGTTCTTACTTTGGAGACAAATTTTGAACAGATTTTCTGAAGTGGAGGAGGTCCTTGATAACACTGCAGGGAGACAGCTTTAGGCATTCATTCAGAATTACCAGACAGGTATGTCCTGTGCCTGAGTTGTTCCCTCTACTTTACCTGGCAGTATTTTGGCCTAAAGTCATAACTAAGATAAAAGGTAGCATGGAAGCAAAAGTGTTTTGTTTATCTTAGAAGTATTGCCAATGAGTTGCTCTCTCATAATTCCGACCGGTTATAGGAGTGGTTTTGGTACTCCACATTTCTGCCAAGCAGAGAATCATATGAACATAAACAATTTTTACTATTCTTAATGCTTTTATATAACTTTATAGTTGTTAAGGCTTGTATGTTTTTAAACTGGAAATAATTATATTTTGTATAATTTATTAACTAATTCAGAAACTTAGACATGTGCAACATTCACCTTCAGAAGAAAAAGGGATGATCCACTTGGCACAAGTAGCAGAACTCCCCTGCTTAGAAATCTTCACTTTGCAGATAAGTTCATTTGAGGACACTCTGTGGTTGCTCATGTCTGAGCAGAAATCACTATTAAGACTGAATTGAGATAAGAGTTTGCCAGCCATAAAATGGATGGCTTAAAAGCTGGCCAGCTATTATGACTATGTTTTTTTATCTGTGGCCTGAAGAAGGAGTAGCTTTGAGATGTCCTCTGTGTGTTTTCACAGAAATGCCCAGGACTTTCATAGGTAGTGGCTGTGAATGAGCAAATTAGATGGTGCCCCTTTGCTCTTGGGGTCTGGGTGGCTTCTCTGGCTCTGTGTCTCACTGCTGAGATCCTTTTTGAGTCTGGACTCTCACTAAGGCTTAAGTTTCCCTCATGTATTCAGCATGCCCATCTCATGCATTGATGCAGAGTTTTGAGGGTTGGATCCTATGCTATGTGATAAATGCTTTTTAAAGTTCTAAGCTTTCCAGATTTAGACCCAGACCATGGTAAACTGTACTCTGCATGCTTTAGCCCTGCAGGACTTCAGGGTAGGGGGGGCATTTGTTAATCCCTATCTCCTCTGTGTAATTAGATAGTGCTTTGTGAAGTGCTGTGGGATCCTGGGCTGGGTGAAGCATCACAAAGTTAATAGATCTCTTTTATCCCAGAATATGTAAACCATTCTCTGAACACTGCCCTTTGAAGAGTTCCAGAGGTGTATGCCCCATTAAACAAAAATAAAGACAATGGAACTGGTTTCTGTATCTTTGCTATTTTGGCATTATTTTAAGATTTTTAGTGGGTTATATCATGAGAGTAAAAACATCAGTGTGTATTGCTTATTATAAATCTGGAAGTGCTGTGGTTTCTAAACAGCAGGGTGATGGACTTGGGAGTTCTTTAACTTTTCTGAAACTGATATTTTAAAAGCTTCAAATGTATTTGTTGGAAATTTTAATGAAATATATCAGATTGGTACTAGATGCCAGTTAGAAACAGATGAGGCATTAAACACATCCCCTCCTGCCAAGGTATGGTTTGATAAACCAAAGAGTTCAGGTAAAACTGAAAGGAATTGATGTCAATCTACTTGGGTGCTAAGTTTATTTCAGGCTTGTGTTTGATGGAAGACCAGAGGCAGTGTATATGTGCATGTGTGTTTTTAGGGATTTGCAGCAGTTCCAATGACAAATGTTTTTGTGCTGCTTTTTGAAATGACCTTTTCTTAAGGCACATCTAGAAATGTAACCAATTGACTGATCTGTAGGTAGCTTTCAATAGCTACCTTCCTTTTTTGCCAGGTTATCAGTTTTTGGCAAAATTAAATGGGGGTATTTTGTTGCTACTATGTTTTCACAAGTAGCAGGCCTTTATTGCAAATGTGGAATTATTGGGTGGGCTTTTGGGCTTTTTTAATGCAGTGTTATGAAGAGGAGAGTATATAATTGTTCATGATTTCTTTTTAAACAACACATTTCTCTTATCTCTGTAATTTATTTTTAAAAGTATCACCTGGAGATAGTCTGGCTTCACTGGGAAATAAGAATTGACTTCAAGGCAGTAGTTGTTCATATATTTGTTCAAAGCCACTCACTAATGGGCTTCAGTTTGATATATAAACCAGCTCTCTCTTATCGTACCAACTTTAATAGTTAGCTTTTGTTCATGGAGAACTGAGTGAGTGAAGTCAGTTTTCACTGAGACAACACTACTGAAATAACAAAATGAACAAGCTATGACTGAAAAGAGCCTTAAATATAAATGTTGTGATTGTGACAAGGCTAATGTTTGAATTTATAAAGGAATTTAGATAAGCAATATGATGTAATGCTTTCAGAATTTAAAAGAAAATAATTTTCTTTTTAAACCAAAGGATTCTGGGTAATTGGTTTGAATATGTGAATAAGAACATAAAAAGTTTGTGTGAAAGAGCTGCAGAACCCCAATGTGGCAGTTTTAAGTGATTGGGGAAGTAGCAAGCACAGGCTCAGCAATTCCATAGTTAAAAAATTTTGCAGCCTTTGGGTCTTTGGATGATCATTGTGCATTTCTGAATGTTATTTTCCTGCTTGGTTTTCACTTGCAGTGGTTTTCAGGTGCACTGTCCCAGTGCATGGCTACAGAGTGCATGGAAGGTTCCAGGCTGACAGTTTGAGTTCTAAAGTCCATGGCCAAAGGTTTTTGAGGGAGATTGCAGTGGGCATCAGCTCTGATCCAGCAGAGATCAGCTGCAGTGCTGCTGAGGGCTGGACTGAATTCGATGTGTTAAGGACCTGGGGGTTTCAGTGGAGAGCTATCCATTCCTTTTTTTGCTTTGAAAAGTGGCTTGGGGATAATCTCTATATTAACTGTCTTGAGTAGCTTTCACTGGATGATCCTATCAGCTTGAGTAGATGCGTAAAATTTGCATATGTGCATGGCATGTCTGGGTATAAAACCCCCACAAATAACATCTAAGATAGTTGCTATTTTCCTGCCTTCATAAGGAACAACTGAACAGTGAAGTCCTTGGCAGTAACCTTTGGAAAATCACCTTTGGTTGGTTGTGAAAGTATTTTAAATTGCAACATTGACGCAATAATAGGAAGCGTTGTCAAATTGGTCCTGGAATTTCCAGAGATAGCAAAGTATTTCTGCAAATTTCTGTTTCAGTCCTAATTCCTCTGTATGGCACAGGATGTTACCAAAGACTCTGGAGTGAAAAGGAGGCATGGATCTTTGAGCACTGGGGACTCTGTTTTTGGAAGGATTAAAACTGTGTGCAGATACTCCCACTTGGTCCAAGAAGAGGTCGAGTCCTTGCTCCTTGCAAACACAATGCTTTTATCTACATTTTTGCTTAAGTAGGTGCTGAAATAAAGATGAATACAAGCAGGGTGGAAATGTACTGTATGTGGCACCTCTCCTGTAGGACAGGAACAGTGCTCCAGCAGCAGGACTAGAGACTGATACCAGGGTTCTCAGCCTAAAGGCTGGGTGCTGCTGCTCCTGAGAGAACAAAAATAGCCATTGGAATTAGTGAGAGCTCATATTAAAGATTGTGGGATACAGATCTATATTTTTTGATTCAGGAAGGTGATAGGGTTTCCTGTAATATGAGAAGAAAGATAAAACTGTTTCTCTTCCAAAGTCCATTGACTATGGAGCTTGGAGAGCTGTGGCTCTAGTACACATATAAAAATCCATTGCAGGGAGATGAATCAAGATGTAATCTTTAAAAAATGAGTAGGTTTTGTGGTACCTTTCAAAGGGATAGTGGATCAGACTGACAGGGAAAAAATCCAAACCATCTATTGCACCTAACTGCTGAAAAATTTGGGGTGGGATGACTCATAGTGATAGGGATTAGAGCTTTCTATTCCAGAATTATTGGTTCAAAGTGAGTAAAGATGTGGTACTTCCCTGAAAGAATTGGAGGAGAATGAGAAAGTGATTTCTATCCCCTTAGATGCTAAAAAGAATCAATACTAAATTTTTTATGCTACCTTAGAGTTTGTAGACTTCTAAGTTAAAAGAAATATACTTAAATAAGTATTCTGTTTGAAACTTGAATTTGCCAAGATTCTTTAGGACCCTTTTCTCTTTTTATGTTTTCCTTGTTTATGATGAAGGGTGAGGTAACAGAATTTTCTTCAGTTTATGGCATCAAAATTTTCTCATCTTATCTTTCCCTTTGGAGAAGAGTTTACAGTTTGTGTTTTAGACTCACAGACATATGAAAATGTAGTAATGCTTTTGGTTCACTTCACAGAGCACATGCACTAATAGGCACACCCTTACTCTGACAGATCTCTACATCAGATTCCTACTCTGGCTCCTGGTTGCCACAAGGCATCAGTGTACCCACAGTGGGAGCAGAAGGAAGGCAAAAGAGCTTCTCACATCAGGTGATTCTGTGCATAGTGTGGAAAATTCTTGAGTATTTTTACTGCATGGAGTAAGGGTCCTTCACTGCTATTTTGTCCTGGCTTACTGGAGTATCTCTGTTAGGAGGCCTGGCACTAGGCAGGGCTGAATGCCTTCTCCAAATTCAGAGATGAAATGCACTCATGTTTCACTCCTGCTTTATTTTTATATATGATGTTATGTGGCTTTATAGGAGAAAACAAAGCAGGAACCATCCCTGAAAACCTTTTTTTCTTAATAAGCTTCATCCATGACATCATAATTTACTTCTTGGTGGGGGTAATTTAAAAATAAGACTACCCTCAAAATTCCTTTCCTCATATGTGAGCAGTGATGTAACGAGCACATAGGGTTTTAAAATCATTTATCATGCAGTAATTGTCATCATTCCCATGCTTCATTTTTCTCTATAAGATTAGGAAGCAATGGCATTCTTTATGCTTAATGGCACAAACAATTATAGCACTGACTTGGCACTGGTTTGCTGCTTTGGCTGGCCCTGAGGCTGCTGGTTTTGAAATTGGCTGCAAAGCAGCCTGTGGGACCGATGCATAATTGGTCGTCTGTTGGCGCGTGGTTCTGGACAGCGTTTTCCCTTTGACTCATCCCTGATTGCAGGGAATCTGCTATTGGCTGCAGCAGACTGGGGAGCATGGCTGTGTGCAAGTTCCTCATGAGCTGTATGCAAAGTCCCTTTTATGGCAAAAGCAAATAGTTTCACATATAACAGGAAAATATGCACCATCCAAATTTACTTTTTCATTGCTCCTTGGGCTTTCTTTCTGAATTTAATATTATAAACTCTTTCTAATGTTCCAAGTTCCAAATCTGTGTGACTGGGTTTTGCCAAATAGTGCTTATACTGTGCTGCAGAAGTTGAGGCTGAACCAAACTGAGCATCCTTGCAGTATTCTTCTGTGGCTGAAATGATTTCAACCTCTGAAAGTGTTTCTTGTGGAACATAGTAAGAGCCCAAGCAAGGAAATAGGAGGAGACAGGCCAGATCATTAATATTGTAGTGCCTTCCTTTGTAGTGTATTTATGGTTCCCCTTAGGCAGAGCCCTTTGGGAATTGGAGAGTCCATCAGTTTTGGCAACCACGTTGACTTGAAAATGGAGATAGCTGCTGAAGGATTTATAGAGAAGTTCAGTGTTCCTATTTGACCATCTCAGAATGTCAGTGCTGCTCCCTCAAGTGGGCATGGCTTTGTAAACTTCTGCTATACCAACACTTATACCCTTGAACTGTCTGTGTGTGATTACAAGACACATCTGGCTGTCACATCTGTGCAAAGCATAGTGCAAATAATTATGTGTAGTAATACTTAAAGCACAGTGAAAAATGCTATTTATTTCTGTGCTGGAGGTATGGAGGGCTTACCTGTGACATGTAGGGAGGAAATCTGGGAATATTGCACTGTGGCTCCAAGAGCAGCATTTGCATAGTATTTTCTGAGGGAAGACTCAAAAATTTTCTGTGGAATTGGAAAACAAAAAATGAAGTAAAGAGACTAGTAGAGGCACAGCCAGCATTCATAATGTCTTCTCACTTGTCATTTTATTACTGTGCACTTTGCTGTACCTTGATACCTCCTGATTGAACCTGTGTGGAACTGTCAGACTTCATCTGAAAAGCAAAACCTGTGCACACTTAATGATGTACCAGGAAAAGGAAAAAACCCCTCCTCTTCTGTTTCTGTAATTATCAAATTCAGCCCAGTTTTTAAAGCCTTTAAAGAGCTGTTAATATAGAAAGATGGCCTTTCCTATCAACCTAGTCTATCAGCTTCTCCAAATACATGCCCATTTTTCCATTTCTGAATTTTTGTTTACCCTGATAACAGTGCTCTGCATTGATGCTGGGTTTACCAATGTTGGCTGCAACCAATGCTGGTAGTATTTTTTCTCTTGCTGTCTGACTTCTGCTGTATTTAAAAATATCTTTTCACCAGTCTTAGGAGTTGATTTCTGTCAACTTAATTTTAATGAGTCTTGTGTCAATATATTGTGTCAATACATTGTGTCATTTTTTGAAACTTGTAGGGGTTTTTGTAGTGAATGTTTACCACAGATACAATTAATCCCAAGCAAGCAGAAACCTTTCAAATTTGAAGGATTAAATACTATTAATTGTTTTCCAAGTTAATAACACTAGATATTATTTTATGTTTGGAATAGCCTGATTGGTATTACAGAGCAAAAGTGGTTGAATTAATGATATATTGCAGTGTGTTTAGGCAACCACACAATGGCTGGGGAGGATCTGTGGGGTTTGCTGCATCCAGAACTGTTTAGGCTCTGTGCACAGGGATGATTGTATTGAGCCATAATGATTCCAAAGCTGCAATTGCTGCACAATGAAAACATAGCCCTTTAAAGTTATTTGGGTGGATACTTCTGGTAGATGCTCTGTGGACTGAGCTGTTACTAGAGCCTGGAAGTTGTAAATGCACAGTGTTTAAACCATGCTGTGTATTAACCAGCTTATTGTATTCATTTTCTCCCAAGTGCAAGAGAAGCAAAGAAAGCTTTCATTAAAGAAATGATTCTGCTAATTTAAGGTGGAATGAAGCAGTGTGAAGTAATAATTTGGCTTTGGTTTGCTGTACAGTAGTACCTTCTGGAATGACCTGCTCTCAGGTTGGGCAGGAGCTGGAGCTACCAATGGACAAGTGAGAAGCATTTCTTATAACTGAGGGGCGATGACAGAAGACAGTGATGGCAATGACAGTGTTGCTAATACTCACTTATTATTTTAACTCTCCAAGTGCCTTCCAGCACATGGACTGCTTCTGGTGCTGTCACTCTGCCCAGTAGAGCAGCAGCTCTTTAATAGAGCAGAAATCACTCTCCCTGCTTGGTGCCAGAGGAGATCCTGTTCAGTGCTGTCCTATCACTCTCTGACGTGGTGGAACAATACTTCACCCCAGTCAGGGATGTTTAAGATTTGAATAAGGTCAGAAAATTCTTGAAAGTGAAATGCAGGAAACCTTAATTTTTGCTGTTGAGACCAGAGATCAGATTTCAGGTTTTTCTTCTCAAGCGAATGTGCCTGAAGCATGTTGTTGTAGTTGCTTTCATGTTAGTAAATGATGGTATTTTCAGAAGACCACAAAATACTGAGGATACTGGAGGGGGGAGCCCTGGTTCACATAAAATTTATTCCCAGTTAAGTGCCTCTTCCTGCTAGCTACCCTTAGCTCTGTCCCCAGGCTGGGGCACACACTGTGTGTGAGGGGAATAGCTGTGCACCACATCTTTTCTGCAAACACCTCCTGTAACCCACTGGTAGCTGCTGAAACAGCTGGAGTTAAAGCTGCACCACTGCTGTGCTCAGGAAACCCTTGTTCCTTCTAGTGACCCCAATATTGCTCTTATTGTAGAATTGAGCCTATATTTCTGTTTTTCCTTTCATTTGAACTGTTTTCATCTTCTATTGATGAAATGGGCTATAGCTGAAGCTGTATTTCTGTCTGGAATGCTGTTTAATTAGAATAAATGATCCAGTGTGTACATAAGGTTATTTTTCTTTAATAAATCTTTTCTCCATGTGTATATTCAATGACAAAACTAATTAGGAATGACAAACATGTAATTCAATAGGTTAGAGGGAAAGATTTGTAATGCCTCTTGTCCTGCTTTTCATAGCCAAATTGTGGACACTGTGGGTTCTTTGTTTGCTCTGTCACCTTGAAGTTCAGCTTACCAAATTTAGCTCAGCATTCTTGTGTTTTTGTAATTTGTGCTGTTGGCCATCTCAGGGTTCTTATTTCAATTACATTTTTATCTCACTGGTTCTTTTTTTACGAAGTTACCCTCCTTATAAAAGTTAATTTTAATTAACTCAAGTAATAAAGAAGTTATGGAAACTGTAACTGAGATATGGTAACATAAATTTTCACTGAAAAGTGCATTAAAAGAAGAATGGAAAGTTTATTTCTTTTGCTATTTAATTAAAAGTTAAGAATCAGATGTGCAAGCTGAAGGGAAAAAATATAACATGCTTAATAGAGTTGAAATGAAATATTCTGTACTCTCTTCATAGTTTTTTCATTGATGTAGGTTTGTTGTTTTTTTTTTTTTTTTGCTTTCTTCAAGTTATATAACTTTCCCCATCAGGTTTTTCATTCTTTTCTGTCTGAAGTGATGCATCACACCTGCTTCTGATGCCCAGGGACAGCTGTTTCTCATTTTCTTCCATTTAAGAAATAAATGTTGCCATTGGAGTCAGTTGTGAAACTTGTAGGGACTTTCTGGTATAGGTTTAGGCTTTTGGGAGTCTCAGCCTGGCAGGGCTATAATTTTCCTGGGCCCTTCATTACTCCTGCAAGCTGTCACACTCCCTGCTTTGCTGTGACATACTCTGACCCAGACACTCCTCTGTCTCCTGTACAGAGTAAAGAGCTGTTCTTGTTTACTGTTTTAAACATCTGTGTTCTTTTCCATCTTCTCACCACTCACAATGGAAGATAGTTCAACTTTTTCTATAATATCCCAATTTCCTTCTCTGTTCCCCCATACCAGACACAGCTCATGATGAGGATGATGCTGGAGGTGTCACTGCTGACCCACATTTTCCAGCAGAGGTATGGTGCAGAGCTGAATGAGCAGGAGGAGCCTGGTGCTGTAGAAGATGCTCTTTCTGCTCTAAGCAGCATCAGGCCAGAAGAGTTGCTTTGTCTTTGTGCCAGGGCTGATATTTTTCCCTCTCCTGGAGTTTCTTCAGCCCTTTCTCCCCTGTGCCAAGAGCACCTTTGCACATTCCCCTGAAAGCACAGTTCTTATGATGAGACCAAGACACCTTTCATGTTTGTCTCTAAGTTGGACCTACCTTAAAATCTCCTGCAGGTAGTAAATCAGTTCAGCTACCCCAGTAAATTGCTCTGGAGAGAAGCCAAGGGAAGGAATCAACATGGTTTATAAACTTTCAAAACACATACTAAGTACTTTTTCCCTTAACTTTTGGTGATTTACTTCTATTCATTGCTAATAAGTTAATGTGGAGAAACATTGGGTTTGGTGCCAAAAATCATCAGGAACATAACCCAGAGCAATTTTTAAGGGCACAGCTTTTAAACAAGCTTCTGGAAGAAGCATTATTTGACAGTACAAAAGTGAAATAACCCAGTTTGTTATTTTAATCTCATATCTCTACTTCTGGTGTATTGTCTTGTGGATGATTTGCATTCAGCTGAGGCTTTGGCTGATGGGTTACCATAAATGGCTCAAAACCAGATTGTTCCACTTACATACAGCAATTTTTGTGTGTAATTAGAATAAAACCAGGCAACTTTCTGAAATACCTCTTTTCACCTGATTAAACTTGGAGTCATTGTTCCTGAAATAAAACAGTTGGCTTTCAGAAGTCCATGGGCTTTTTCCCTTCATGAAAGATAGGAGTCACTGTTCTTTGAAAAAGGCATTTCTTGAGTAAGAATACTTTAAAAAAAATTAGATGAACTCTTGTAGATGGGAATTTGAAATTAACTGGTTTTGTAAATATATTTTAAAAATATTCAATCCCAAAGTATGCTTTGAAGACCAGTGATGGTCTTGGTAAAAAGGAAAAAAAAAAGATTAGATTTTGATCTTGCTTACTTTGATGACTATGGAGAGACATTGTAGGCAATTGTACAACTGATTTTTCATGGAAAACTGAATACCATTATTGTACAATTTATCCTCTGAATGAACACTGGTAGCAACCTTGGTAATTGACTCAGAAGTTCAGCTGAAGTTTGGGAAGACTAAACTCATATTCTGGGTGTATGCAGAGCAAGAAAGCAAATAGCTTTTTGGAGTAGTTTATTTACCCTTGTCAGATGAAAAGATTATGCAGCAAATAACTCAACAGTGCAGTCCCTGATGTGTGGCTCACAGCACAAGAACAGGAAGGATTATTAAAGGCTTTTCCAGGCTGTGTCACTTGGGTATTACAGCCCTACCTCACACATGGAGAGAGCACTTGTTGTTTTCACCATCTTGCCAGACAGTCGTGGTGCTTTATTCTGCACCAGTTTGCCCCAAGATGTGCTGCTTGCTGAGGGCCTCCAGGGGGGTTCAACACCGTGGTCTGAGAGGCTGCAAATCTCTCTCACCTCATTACTATTGCAGGGAAGATGTGGATGATGGAGAGCAGACATAGCTAACCTTTGAGTCTGTTGTTTGAGAAATCTCCTTTTTTGGGCTAGGATAGGGTCTTCTCCTGACCCAGCAACATGAGTTAGTTAAGACTGAAAACCAGAACAGACAGGACTTGTAAAAGGGTTTCTTCTGTCTGCTTGTTTTCCTACCATTCTGGTGAGGCTTCACAGCAAAGTTAGTGAGAGCTGCTTGTGTGCCAACCCTCATTTAAGGATAAACTGGTGTTGTATCACTGTATAAACTCTTAGAAGAGTCCTCACAGCCCAGCAGCTCTGCTCTGGGGCTGAGTGAGCTTGCTCCTGGTGGCTGCAGGGTAGCAGTCCATGATTGGAGTGCTGAAAAATGAATGTCAGAATAATTCATTTTCAGAAAATGCAAATTAATCCAAAGTAAATCAAGTCCATGGAACAGAAGTCTAGGTAGCAGATAACTGATAGAAATTTCCTGTGGGATTCCCATCTCTGTGGGAGGTTGCTGTACATTATAGAAATAGAAATGTTGGGGTTTTTTTTCAAAAAAGCACATAAAAAAGAAGGTTGAAAACAGTTTAAAGAAAATAAGAAACATCTGTCTTTCTCCTCACCCTTTTTTGTGTAGGTTATTAGCCACTTCCCTGCTAAAACAGATTGTCATATTTTACTCTCTTTTTTGTGTGTGCGGAGGGGTTTAATATGGAAAAGCACTGGCCAACTGCAAGCTGTTATTGCATACTGATTTTGGTGTGTGGTAGCATTTGGAGAGAAAAAATAAAGACAAGAAGCTTACTCTTTAAAGTTTATAACCAAACTCTGAATCTCCAACTTGGTTACTTATGGCAGCTTTCTTCAGATTTCTTCTCCAGCTACATTCTTATTGACCATTTCAGCTGCAGTTGGGTATTTCCCTTTAGCTGATGGTCATCTTGGAACAGGCAGGGGATGTTGCTGGAGCATGTCTGAGGTCACAAGAGAAGAGCAATGAGGCCATTCTACCCTGGGCAACTCTCCAAAGGAAGTATTACACACTTGGCTTTCATGCCCTGATATGTGAGACCTTGTGATTGGACTACTTGAAGTGGTAAAACTCCAAATATGATTTGAAGTGCAGTTGGTTTTGCACTGGGCAGCATTGGACTGTCTGTGTCAGCTGTGAAGGGTATACTACAGTGATATTATTTAGTGTCTAATTAGCATTTTCTCTCAAAGGTTATTAACTGGACTATCTCCAGCTGTCTCTTTACTTAGGTGAGTGCTGCATCCACATCAACTTTTGAACCTCAAACCTGCCGTGTGTGGGGTCAGGATTAGCTGCACGTAATCTCCTTTATTGTTTGGGAAACTGAGTCAGGAAGTTATTTATCCAAACACTTGTAGCTGCTCCTCATCAGACATCAGAGGAGGTGCCTGGACCCCAGATCTTCTGTCCTGAATCTTGTCCATGCTGCTGGTGTGCTGTCACCTAAAGGCAGCTTCCCTTCACCGGGATGTTTGAGCTTTACTATGCTTCGATGCCCTCTGCTGCTCTGTTAAAATACTGCTGTCTCCTTGCTGTCTGTGGAACATGGATAATTTTGTTCTACACTTCTTTTTTTTCCTATAAATTAATTGGCCCAGTAGTTCCCCTGGCGAGAAGTTGCTAGTAACAAGGATTAGAGTAAGGGACCTAGACTGTACTGGAAATTATCTTTGAAGACGTTTTTTCACTTCTGAGATTCTGACATGGTTCAGACTGATATAATGAGGTTTTCTTGATTTATGGCAAAGGTAGATCATATATATGTGCATAAAAGTAGTTTTTATTGCTGTTTTATTAATTTTTTGCCTATACAACTTATAGGATCTGATGTTCAAAAGTACAGCGATTTCAGATTCCTGAAATCAGGAGCTATAAATTTTGACTTGGGAGCTTGAAGTCATCTATGTAATGCATTGTAGATGCTTATTCTTTTCCTGTGGTTTTGTTGGTTTTGGTTTTAATTTTTTTGGTATTCCCCTCATTTTCTCTAAAATTTTTTGTTTTATACCAGTTAGTTTGGTAGATCCATCCTCTGGTTACTCCTGTTCTCTAGAAAGAAGCCTTAAGGCTGTAATCCATTATTCTACACATTTTGCTGTGCTGGGGGCCTGTTGTTGCTGTATGGTTACAGCTGCAGTGATCTTTGTTAAAAATCTGTGAGTTAAGATTCCTTCCTGCAGTTTCAGTTTCTTCAGGGGCTCTTTCTAGCTGTCAGGAACACCCATAATAAAATGATACATTAGACTTGGTTTTCCATATTATTAAGATAGTCACAGAAGTTGAAAGGAAAAGTACTATTAGGTGATGTTTGTGACCTTATGTATATTCAATTAATCCAGTTTTGCCTCAAGCCAAGCAGTTGTTCTTTGTGCTTTGTGTCAGAATTGCGTGCTCAGTGTCTCATTTGAATTTGTCCAATTTCAGCTTCCAATGGCTGGTTTGTTATACTCTCCTACAATTCATAGATGTAAATAAACTTCTAGTACTTGTCATTTGCTCATGGGAAGATATTTGCAATACTGTAATCCTGTGTTCTCTCTATTTGTGAAGGTCCATAGGTAAGACATTGTCTCGGCCATTTTTATTATTACTTTTTGGACCTTCAGCTTTTCAAAAACTTATAAAAATATAACAACCAAAATTGTGGATGGCTTTTAAAAATCAGTTTTTAAAAATCACCATTTGTAAGTGCAGTTGTAGTTATTTTCTTATTCTGACTACTGAGTGCTCACCCGATCTGTTTATATCCGATATTATAAAATATTTTATCAGATATTATCAAATATTATCTATTTATTCATTAATAATTGTACCTGGTTCCTGATTTCCTTTGTTGATTCCTTAATGAGAGTTACTTGAAATCTGCCACTCATTTACATTCATGTGAACTGTTGATTATGTAAATCTTGGTTTTAAAGCCATGCCTACCAGATCAAATGCTCTCCAAAAGTTAAACAGTTTTATAATTACCACTAAACCTCCCAGCCACATCTGATATCAGAGTGTGGCATCAGGTTTATTTGACAGGATTGCTTCTCTGTTGGCATGCACAGCAAAATTTTCTTGGTTCTCTGCTTATGCTCTTCTGTTTGTGAGAAGCTCATGATTTCCCTTATCTGTATGGAGCCATTACCTTGGCACAGAAAGTGAAGGCAATTCATAATTCTGTTTTAAGATAGGCTGTCAGCAAATCCTGTCCTGACCACTCTTGAGAGTATCTTATACAAAAAATAATTGTTCCTAGATTGGTGATTGATGTAGCAGAACTGATAAAAGTTACATTGTTTAAAAGTGTTTATAAATCACCCTGTCCATATGTTCATTTCCTGTAATCTGTCATTATGGTTTCAAACGTAATTGTGAGAGACACAAAACTGGCTTTGGAGCACTCAGGAATGAGGTTTGCTTCCATTTGGTCTACGTTGAAAGGTGGCTCAAAGCAAAAATTATAATCCTGGAATACCACGTATGTTACAACAGGATATCTTTGCTCTGTGGTTTTGAATTACTGGAGGGCGTAGTCTGTCTTCAGAGTTCTTCCCCAGCATTGCTGGGATTTATGCAAAGTAACTGGGCCAGTTCAAGGGATTGCTTGGCAGAGAGGACTGTGTTTTTTTTAAATACAATTCTTTTTCTCACTTGGGAGGTTAACATTATGACAAGCTGGGTTTACAGTCAGCGTTGAGTGGGGATTTTGGCTCTGTCTGACACAGATAGAATACTAGAGCACTGTGTGGTAGGATCGCAGCACAGAGCTCTCTGCTCTGCTCCTGAAGATGCTTCCCAGTTTCTCAGCTAGACCCAGAAGGTGAATGAGGGAGCAGTTATTGCAGCAAGAGTGAAATCTGAAACACTCTCTTCATACACCAGTTTTTGTACTGCAAGGGACGGAAAAATGGTTTTGGAGAAGCAGTCTAACTTTTACTATCTTTTAGTTCTTTGTCAAACTCAGCCAGGAGCATGATGGAGGCAGAGGTTTACTGTGTTACAAAGTGCCCTACTCCAGGGTTTTGCTAAAACAGGAGAATAGGTAGAGCATAAATGTTTTGTAAACTCTGTTTGTCCCTTGGGTACCCAACCATGACTGGCAGCAAGGTTACTGACCTTCAAACTGTGCAGCTTTTCTTCCAGTTAAAGATTATTCCTTTAAAGAGGCAAAATAATGCACACAATATTGTCCTCTAAAGCTGCCACACGTTCCTCCAGAAGTATTATTAACTGTCTCCACATCCTATCCAGTCTTCCTTAATCACGAGTCTTGTTAAGGAATCTGTCCTTTTCCAGGCTCCACCAAACTATAGGAGCCTCCTGTTCTGCATAGTGGACAAGGATAACATTTGAACTAAGTATGGAAAATCAGGAAAGTATGTTTTTCCCTTTCTGCCTTTTTTTTGTTCTTAGTACTTTGTTAGCTGAAAATTTACCCAGACCTCTCACTTTGTATAAAGGGTTTCTACTGAAAGACTGAGATGTTTTACTGACATCTGTGTCAGTTAAGTAAAACACTTCCTTATTGCAAACTCGTTTGGAAGGAGCAGATTTGAATGAGTTCATAAATGCAAAAAATGTGTCATATGAGAGACACATGCAAATTGTCTGTACTGGGAGATTTGATTTTATGAGCTTAAGAACTGAGGAATCGCTTGGGTTCTGACTTAGAATTTGGGGATGTAATAAAAATTGTTAGCTATGCAATTGAAAAATATCCCTTAAGTCCGGCTCAGGATGTGCTTCTTTCTCTCAGTTTGAAAAATTGGAAAGAAAGGACGTATTTGAGTTGTGTTGCTCAGTAAAGCAGGAAGAGTAAATTCTATTGCTGGTGTTATAAGAGGTCAGAGTATGTGATCAGCACATCTTTCATCCTAAGCAGCAAATCAGTGCTTTGTTCCTGTTTTCCAACAGAGAATTTATTAGCTGCTTCAGGTGTTATGTTTATGCATTGTATCAAAATTGGTGTGATGGTACATTTCAGTGCTCTCTGATTTGTCAATCCCTTCATGAGCATTTTAAAGTTGTAATTTTAGAAGAGCTTTCCTTTAAAAACGTGATCAGTTTTACTGTTAACTGAGGAATTTTCTCTTGGGAAAATTGTTGGTAGTGTCTAAACAGTTACATGCCAGCAAAATTGGATTTTTGTATTTTCCCTCAATGCATCTCTGACTTAGATTTGTATTCACTTTGTATGTGTGCAGACGCATTTGAGATCTGCTTTTAATTACTGGATAGGATTTTCAAATCAGAAATGCAAACACAAGCACACCGCTTTTTAATCATATGTAAGTCACCTTTCAAAAACTGTCAAGGAATCATATTTTTAGAAGCCTATTATTTGTGTAGACACAAGTAATGCAATAGCTCAGTCTTTGAGATTATGAACATGGTTATGATGAGAATATTCTTGGCATAAGTCAGGAGTATTATATAATAAGGAAACAATGTCTTTTTATACTTTTCTTCCAAAACATTCCCTAGTGAGAACTAGGCAAAAAAAAAAACCCACAGGATTGCCTATGAATAGATCCCCTTGCAACATGATAACTTCAGCCAAATTACACAAAGTAGATTTAAAATCCTTCTCATGTTTTCATAGTTATGTTTTAAAACCCTCTGTTGGCATCTAATATGAATTCTGATTGTGTAACTTTAAGACCCAGACAAACAATGTATAGATGGTATTAGACTGTCCCTCTAGCAGTATGGATGCCTAAAAGGCAGGAGACCCAGTCATCAAAAGCAATAAACTATTGGAGTGAGGTAAAATAAAAGCAGTGGGTTTAAGCTGGACTTACCTGGTGCCCCAGAATTTACAAAAAAGCAGTGCTGAGGCTGAGGAAAATGTCTTTGGTAGTGCTATAGGTTTATGATTGTAGACCATGAATGGAAAACCCAATTTAAGGTCAGATCCTCTGTAAGGCAGCCTGCAGAAAGGTCAGTGACCTGCTGTAACCAGAGGTGTCAGAAGGGCAGTGGAGGGACTGGCCCCTAAACCAGTTCAGATTCAGAAAATAGATGAGTGGTGGGTGGTTACCCCTCTTCACTCTCTTTGCTTCCCCTGAGACTTTTGCAGCTCTCCAGCATCACACAGAATAGAGCCCAATATCTTCCACGTGGCCATGTGCAAATGCTGAGAGCTGAGGTGAAGCACAGTGAAGATGAATATGGCAAGAGCAGCTGCTGTCTGTGTTTATGATGTTTCCTAGTGTTTCATGAGTAGTTTCTAAAGAAAGCTGTTAATCCATGGTCGCCAAGAGAATGAGAAAATATATTGGTACAATAGGTGGTATTTATAGTGCAGATGAGGATTTGGGAGTTCAGTTAATGATCTAAATTGGGCAGGAACTGTTCATCAGAAAGCTTAAAAGCCCCAAAAGAGAAGTAGCTTTTGGGTGTGCAATATATCTGTTTCCAGACAGACCATCTGGGAATAGCTATGTATAGCCAGCCTCCAGAAGACAGAAGACTTGATTCATCCAGGCTGCTTTTGTATTAAATAAGGAACACAAAGTTGATTTGTGATAAAAGAGTAGAGCAAAACAGTAGTTAGCTGATTTGAAGGATGCTGCCTAAAGTGGGAAATATATAGTGAGATAACGTGTTTTGGAAGGGGCCTCCCTCTGGCAGGCCTAAACCAGGACACACATCTTGGAAAGAGCAGACAGCTGAGTGATGGACCTTGTCTCTGAGCCAAACATGAGACGTTGCAAGGCCTGGGGATTAAAAAAGTTGGAGGCCTTTTGTTACTTTTGTGTTCTTAATCCTGATTGCTTCTTCAGAGTAGCTGTACCTTAGCCCTTCTCACCCACCAGAGTACAGATGGAAGGGAGAAGGGCTCTGGAAGACACCCTGCTCTATACTTGGCTTCAGGCAGGATCAAATCCAAGCGGCCTGCTCCTGGTGGATATTTGTCCAGCTTGTTTTTAAATCGATTTGTTGACCAGGATTGCAAAGCCTTCCAAACCCAGCATTTCCCTATTGTTGTAGCTAGCTTCCCTTACTGTTTGTTATTCTTATCTAGCTGCTGCTGTGGCTTTGAACATACAAAGGGGAAAGGAGAATGAGATCACAAGCCAAATTTATACTTTTACTGTTATCTCTAAAAGAGATCTTTTTTTGTAGAGATAAAGAGATGTAGAGGTAAAGAGATCTGTTTGTCATCTCTACAAAGGCTAAGAAGCTTGTTCTTTATTTTTCAACCCACAAGTTGCTACTTAGATAACTTTTAATAGAGTTGAATGGTGTGCATGGAAAAACCATGGAATTTATAGATGGTAGTGCATCAGTGAGGAAAAACATGGGTGCTTATCTGCCTTTGTCCTCAGTGAGATAAATATGATAAACTAGTTATGTTGTGGTCTTTGAGTTGACTGATAAATGGTGAACAAGACCCTTTCTTGAGGAAAAAAAGGCCTCTTTTGAGGATCTATTTTAAGAAGAGAAATAAGTAATGCCATAAAATGTGGAACATTTAAAAGTGTTTGAAATTTGACAGTGGATAAACTCGCATAAAATCTGTTAACTGTGTGTTGTGGACTGCACAGCTCATTGATCTCCTAGCTCTCTGGAAAGCTTCACTTAATTAATTCAGCTTTATATATTTCAGTGGAAAAAATGTGTGCAACCAAGCAGGAAGTTGTTTCAGGCTTTCAAAATCAATTTGAATATGGAATATGGGAAAAGACATAAAAGATATCTCCCTCTTTCATGCCAAAAAAAGGAACTTTGCTATGCTAAAGATGTTGAAAAAAACACCATTTAAATCTATGTGTGTGTGTAAAAATGTATTCTTAAGTGGATCTTTTTTAAGGGTATTTGAAGAAGCATAATTCTAGAGTCTAAACAAATACTTTATAGCCAGGGGAGACTGGTAAAAGAAATGAAGTTGAGAAAAGTATGTAGGAGATTTTTCCCCTCTTCTTTGATCTTTATCTGCCCATATGTGTAAGAAATCACATCCCCATCTGTAGTTTGGCTGTATCTGACATGGAATTCAGGGCTTCTTGTAGGTCCTACACAAAACCCAACCAAGTGAGTGAGATACTTTCCATCAGATTCAATGGCTTTTATATCAAGCTTTATTCTCTAAGTGCCTAACAGTGATAGTTTGTTTACCAGTCTGTTTGCAGCAGAATTAAAAACAAAAAAGGGAATTTATTGGTTAATTTATTTACACAAATGTTCCTTAAGTCCAAATGCTAATAATAAAAGCCAGAACCCACAAAATCCCCCCAAACTCCTCCCTTCTCCAAACCTTCAGATACAAGCAACCAGGGAATTTTATAAATAGATATTCTTACCTTTACTACAAAAAATTCATGCGGAAGTCCTATCTTGGAATAAGCTATTCATTAGTTGGCTTGGCAGAAGGAACATAATCCAAATGAATGAGCTGCCAAGAGTATTTTTAGTGGTTTTATATGTTGCCCATTCAAATCTTGGAAAATTTCTTCAGAAAATTGGACAAACTGACCACTCATTTTTATGGGCTTTCACAAGATCTAAAAGTGAAAAACAACTATTGTATTTAGCATCTCTTAATGGAGGTTTCAGGCTACAGAACTTGAGAAGGTACTGCTGGGAAGCTAATACAATAACCATAAAATATTGGACTGATAATAGGAAACACTGGCACTGAACAGATATGGAAAGAGTCATGCTAATATTCCATATCCAGGCCTGCTGCCCTGTGCCGAGTGCTGAAGATACTGTGGTGAAACACACACAGTAGTAGAGATCTGGAACGAAATCAGAGTCAACTCAAGATAGATGAAATTGTCTTTTTCTCCCATGAATGCTATTCATTGGATAATTCTGTCTTTGGAGAATTAAAAGCCAGGAACTTGGACACAGAAGAGAAGCAAGTTGTGCTAACATTTTTCCAAATGGGGAAATATATGTCTTTACCCCACATGTGTAATTAAGCCCTCATCTTCCTTTATTTGAAGTCAGTGGCTTTTTCTTTCTTCTCTTGCTTCTTTGGGAAATGGATCTAGACCTGTGCTGCCATTGTAACTGTTCCCTAGACAGGTTTTTTTCTCCCCAAGCTGGAAGCTAGACCGTCAATAAAAGGAAAACTATTCACCAGATATCAAATGAGTTTCAGTGGATTATATTTTATTTGACTTAATGTGGAAAGGAATGACAAGAGAATATTACATTTTTAATCCCACATAAAATACATTTCTGGGAAACTGTTCTCTACACATGGACCTTTATTTTTTTTCTCAGCAACAGTCTTTTTTTAACCTGTACATAAGTTATAGCCAAAAGCTGCCCTCAGAACTTCTGAATATTGAAGTCTTCTTCTGAAGACTTCAACACTTCTGAATATTGATGTCTTCTGCAAGATGAGATTTAGGCAGGAGGTTTTAATGTTTGAGTTTTTTTGGTCGGTTGTTTTTTTTATTTTTAAAAAAATTATCTAAAAACCCTTCCTGAGAAATTTAAGTGTGTTTTGCTGCCTGTGAGGCAACATAGCTGGAGGAAGCTCGAGATGTCAGAATTGGTACAAGCTTTTGACTGTGAATAAGCAGAGATTAAACAGAAGTTACACCTCTGGTAGAGCAGAAGCAGATTAAGGACTTGTTTGACTGGTGCAGGTGCCCACCAAGGAAGGTTCCTGACGTGTTCCTTGACTGCCCACCAAGGAAGGTTCCTGACGTGTTCAAGACAGGCTGCCCTGTGTAAAGCAACCCCTTCCAAACAATGAAGGAAACTGTTCCTCAAGGGCAGGAAATCAGCTGGAGCCAGTGGAGCTGAGCAAACTTAAAAATTAAATTTGTCTCTAAGTTAAGATGCATAATAAAAGAAACACTGAAATTATATTTTGATTTTGGATGGATCATTTATGCCATTGCTTAATATCACCCAAAGATCAGCTCATGGTTAAAGGGGCAAGAACTGCTTTGTCTGAGAAGAAAACTCATCTGGCTAAATTTGATTTATGCCACAGTTAAGAGGCACCATGATCAGGCTGACAAGTTTTAGAGTTACTTTCGGCAGAATGTCAGTCAGACTGCTTTTCAGTTATAGGCATAGTAAATCTTCTCCTTCAGTATATTAACTTAAAATGGCTCTTGAAAAAGTGATATCTACCTTAAAAATCAGGGGTAAAAAATGTATTAACATAAAATAATTCCTTTGAAATTCAAAAGTTATGAATTTGTCTCCATTTATAGAAATAGAAATTAGGATTTGTGTAATTGCTGTCATCTAACAATATGGATTTAATATTTTTCCTTTTGACATTTTTTCTGTTGCCTGCTGTATCTGCTCATGGTCTGTGATCTGTTTTGCATTATGTTTATAGAAATATTACCATTAAAAGTGCTACATGTAGTATTAAATAGCAGGGTGAGGCAGGAGACATGAGTGGAATCACTTGTTCACAAATGAGGAGTTTGGATGCCTTGTCTCAGTGATAGGGTATAAATAACTATAATCAAATTATTGGTCTGGCCCTATGGATAATCCTGGTATGAAACTGAGGCAGGCAGGAGTGCAATATCCCAAAATCCAGGGTTATGAATATTGCAGATTATGGATAGACAAAATGCACAAGAAAGACTTTCCTACACTGGCTTCTCTTGCTGCAGTTTATTCTTCTGTCAGTATTTCCCCTATAAACTCCTTTTATTCATAGGCTTGGCAGTTAGCCATAAAATTTTGCTTCTAGCAGGAACTTGGCAGACAGTGTCTCAAGTTAGGAAAATTATTTTAAACAAATTTTTAAAATGTATGTATTGGGGCTCTTTTAAAAGTTAGAGGTGCAGTAATTTTTTTCTGAGAAAAAGGATTGGTTTCTGTGGTTTCTTTTCATTGTAAATTCTCTAAACATTTTCCTAAAAAACAAATTTAAAAAAAAGTTGTAACCAAATAGTGAGAACATGACTTTTCTTTCAAAAGCATATGCATGAAGGTACTGTACATAAGTGTCAATGACTTATGTATTTTTAAGTGATGGTTTTTAGGGTATTGCTTTAAGTCAAATACCTCCTGTGTCACTGTGATGGAATAAAGCTTGTTTATGATGTTATAAACTGTTAGGGAAATAGCATGCACAATATGTGATTTTAAACTCCATCTTGACTTAATTTTCCATAACCTGCCTGTAAGTTTTGTGCACAAGAGTCTTGGAAAATCATCCCTTCAACAAGTTCAGCATAATGCAATAATTAATAAGGTTGTGTGGGCAAGAGGTGCCATTATGTCGACCTGCTGTAGGGTGGGAGTACACTCGGGTTGTGTGAGCCTTCAAGGGAGCAGAACAGCCTTTCCCATTCTTCAGTTTGCTGTGGCAATCTGGGCAAAGGCCACCTGGACCACCACAGATCATCAGGAGAGATTTTGGTGGTGGCTGTGGCTCTTACAGCTCACCTGTAGGCTGGAACAAGTCCCCCCATGCTCTGCCCTGTCACTTTTCTCCTGCAGCGAGCTGTAAGTTTGCTGCCTGGCTGATGTTAGTCTGGAGGTTCAGTCACTGACAGCATTCCTGCCATAGCTCTCAGCCTGGAATGGCTTCCTCAAATACTGCCAAGTGGGTCTCCATCAAACGGGCACATCAAGAAGGATGTGAGGAGTCCTAAACCAGAACAGGAATTTTATCTAAAGGAGATGGGTCTATGATAGCTGCCTTACCCTCAGGAGAAATGCACAGGGTTTCTTGTTGTTTGCACTGATTTTTTACATGGAAAGCTTTATTTATTCCAGCATTGGAAGTATAGAACTACAGAAGTAGGATTGCAATTTCATATGACATCAGAATATGGGAAAGAAAAAAACTGAAAAATTTTTCCTCAACAGGAAAGATTTTGCATATTTGACAGTGGCACCAGTGTGCCCTGTGTGATCTTTGACAGCTGTTGGTACTTTCCTTTCACAGATGTAATGCCCACATTTTCATCTGTGTTACTCTTATTTTTCCACTGCATGCACTGAAGTGAGACCAGTTTTAAAAATTGCATGGTAAAGCATTTAAAAGAACCTTCGTTTGGATGTTTGCAAATACGTTTAATAAGTTAATTCAAAAAAATAATGCCAGATATACTTCCCAGAAATTGGAATCTCTTTTTCTATTATGCACCTGAGGCATTCTGCATGTTGGACTCTGGCTGACCTGTCACACTGTTTGTGCTGGATGGGGAACATGTGGTGTGCTGTGTGAAGGTGGAAAAACCCACTGTATCCAGGTGCAAATTTTGAATATGCATTCAGTAAAGCTTTCATGCATTATTACTGCTTTATGAACTCCAGGAAATATATGGACTGGTGTTAATGCAAATTTTTAAGTAGGCCCAGAGGTGATTAACATATGCAAATGTCTTGAAGATTGTCTTCCCCCTCACACTTTGTACCTACTGTACATACCCATATTGGAAAGGGCAATGTTTAGAGTTGCAAAACAGGAGGTGGAAGAGCTCTACAAGGTGCATGAAAATCTGCCTTTGGGCACTGAGATAAAATTCTCAGCTGTGCTACTCTCACAAAGCACTTCATCCTTCTTCCTGAGGTCAGATTTTCATCTGTAAAATGGACATAATGCATAACCTTTAAAAGCACTTGTTGTGTCTGTGCCAAGTTTTCTTTGCACAACTACATGCAAGGGCTGAGTATTTAAATACCACATTGTGGAGAATGTTTTCTAATTGATGATAATGTATAATTTTTTTTTTTACATTCTAGGATATAACTTCTAAGTTCTTCATGGGGAATGTTTTTTTAATCACTGATTTTTTTAAAAAGAATATCATATTTCTAACAAACAGTATACAGCATTCCATTCTGTCTTTTTTGCCCATTTTAAAATTCTGCCTTTATCTCTCTTCCAAGCTCTGCCAAGTGTTTGCCTCAGGCTGGCTACTGAGAAAGTGGGCAGAGTGTGCTACAATTTATATTGGTTTATTGCTTATGTTTCCTTTCAGAACCTCTGTGTGCTCTCCAGGGTCTGTGACTTTGGAGCTGTTTGCCAGCTACACATATGAATCTTCAAGCTCTGATTCTCCAGATCACTTAGAAAAGAAGGGAATTGGAGTGATGCTGAACATTTCTCAGTGTAGTTTCCCTTTCAGCTGGGGCAGATTGAGAGGAATGAATCTGTATTGAGAGTTCAGATTTATACATTTCCATCTATGAAGTCACATGACCTGTTTAATCTTGGAAGACAATTAAATAGTGAAAACTCAGGGACAAGTTTTTCATATTTTTCATCCTGGGCAGCTCTCCTGGATGGTTGGACCTAAAAGATGATTAGAGACTTGGTCTGCCACCCTGACTATCACCAAGGGTAGTGAATAGCCTTTCTCCCTGTTTTCAGGAGAGTATCTTCTCTATATTCTTATGCTGGTGAATGTGGGACAATATTTACTACTGCAGATAAGCAGATGCAGGGCTTATATGGCTCTGGTTGGGCAAGCAGGAGTGTAAACCTGGGCAACTAAGTCTAAATTTTCAGCTGCATTGCCAATGATGTAATGCACCAGTATTTGCAGGATGTGCTTATCAAGGTTTTAAAAAGGGTTTCTCTCTTTTCTCGAGGTTTTCCTGTCAAAATAGTAATTTATGGAATATCATCCAAGAAAATAAACCAGTTTGCTGTTGTCCAGAGAGGCCAGAGGCAAGTGCTTCTCTTGTCAAAGTCAGCAATGGAATGAAAGGGTACCCTGGGACTCTGATGTAGGTCACCAAATCTGTCAATAAAATAGAGTAAAATAGAATTTGTGTAATTCTATTTGGAGTTTGGAATTTGGAGTTTTTATAAACCCATCTGAACAATGTAATTAACTCAGAAACTGAAAAATAGCAACTTTAATTATGCTTTAAGTACTTCAATACCAATTCCTTTTAGCAGGGGCATGTAGGTGCTGTCCTTAGCAGCTAGATGCAGAAAGAGCTGTAGGTGTCAGGTTTTGTAATGCAGTTGCTTTCTGCTTGGGCTGGTTAGGGAGGGATCCATGATTTCTCCTCCATGCCCAAAAATTCCATGTTCCCTCTGTTGCTGCTCACCAAGAAGGAAGGAGGGGATACAGACTCCTTTCAGTGCCAAAAGCCTCAACTAGCTCATAGGTGCCAAACAGCCAAGCAACATTTCATCCCTTCCTGGATGCCAAAAGCCTCAAGTATCCCTGCTCCACCTGCCAAAACCTCCAACTCTGTCCTGACAACTCCTGCAGAGCAGGCCTGTGCTGTCAATGTGAAATTTTGCAACACTCTGACAACGGAAAAAATCTGGATGCAGCATAAGACTGAAAACCACGCTGAGATTCCCCTTCAGTTTAGTATGAAAATGAATTATGCTGTAAATATTTCCTGTGTGTGACACTTGTGCATGCTTTTTTCTTCAAAATTTGAATTTATTTAAAACTTCTGTAGAATGAAAATAAGTTGCAGAATTCAACACCGAGAGGTCTAAAGTCCATCTGAGCCCCCAGATGTGTTTTTTCATGCAACTCAATAAGTCCATCATTTGCCTTTTGGCCGATTCCTTGCTGGTGATTCACCTTGTTACTGAGCTTTACCAGCTTGTGTTTCTGAAATGCTCTTCTTATTGTGGGGCACAGGTTCCATTTTGCAGCGAGTTTGGAGTGCTGAGGTCAAGTGCAAGGAATAGGTAATATAACAATTTAAATGTTAACGATGTTAACAATTTAAAAACTAAATAATTCTAAACATCTGCTTAAAATAGCTGCATTTACTCCCAGGTGTTTTTTATCAATTTGAAATAATGATGCATTGTTTTTTCTCCAGTATTTAAAAATTCCAGATAGGTTCTTTTTAACATACAGAGTAATACATAATTTACTTTGGTACATAGAAGTAAAATATTTATTAAACTAAATGACATATACAGTGCACAATTATGTAATATATAATGCACTCAGCAACAGTAGAATTATACCAGGAAATGTCTTGAAACCTGTTTTAAGGAAACAAGAGGAGTTTTTAAGCTAAAACCAGGCAATGCAAGATCTTTTATTAATAATTCTTATTTGTCTGGAAATATGTTTGACTGTTCTATTTAGTCACTGCCACAAGTGAAACAGCTTTTCCTAGATCGGTAATCTGCATTCTGCACCTCACTTAGAATACAAAATAGAGGTGTAAATCATTTTTGTATGTGACCTTAGCAGAGATTTCTAGTGTAGCTTGTTTCAAAGCTCTAGACATAACAGCCAGAGTTAAAGTGAAGGATACAGTTCTGAGGGTGAATAGCACATGCAGTGATTATTGCAGGTAAATACTTGTTCTTTCCAGCTCACGGGTACAGTCATCACTGCAATTTGATACCTCTTCCACCAAGTGTGGTGTCTGGAAACAGGGATCTGGGAAATGCATCACAGAGCTACTCAGGCAGGATGTGTTCCTTTCAGTGCCATAATTCCTTGTGCTACCTCTCTTTGGAGCTGTTGCAGGTATGAGGAGAAGCAAATGGCACAGAGCAGTGCTGCACATGAAGATTAGTGAAGAGCAAAATAACCTCGTACTTTGGAGGACTCTGAAAGTCAGGACAGTGTTAATAGTATTTATGGGTTGTGAGAGTGGGAAGAAGCAATGAAAAGGAAATGCTTCATCTCTTTTCAAAACACCATCAAGGATGAAATTCACTCCTGGGAGAAGGGCCAGCACAGAGCTTTGGGTATTGCTTAATTTAGGCCTTCAGTGGTACAGAAGTGGTGTTTATACTCTTCAACAGGTTCCTTCCCTTGGATGAGTTTAATCTGAAGAACCTAAATTCTGTATTTAATTATAAGAAATGTATTATTAAATACCAATATGCTATAACTGTGCCAGTGTAACTCCTTTTGGTGATTTTCTTTTAGAATTTGGCAAGCCTTAGTGAATTAATACAAACCAGTTTAGTAAGCAGCTGTGAGAAAAACAAAAGCACAGCCACCCAGAGAGCTGCAGTGACATTGGCATAATAGCAGGTGTGTTGGTAAGTAGTCCTCCATATCCAAGCCCTTACTTGAATGGACAGAGGCTTATTTTCTGGGCCACATCACTTTAACCTGTTTGAATTTCTGTGTATCCATCCAGCCCCAGGGGTGATCTGTGACCACTGCTACATCTGCTGACCAAAGGTTGCTCTGAATCTCTTCTAGAACCTGACAGAGTGGGCACCTTGTCCTGGGGAGGTTTTTAGGGGCTGTAGGGGCTGTCACAGGGCAGGATTTGTGTTGATGTGCATGGCACAGGGACTGTCACCTGGGATTCTGGCAGGAGGATTCTGTGTGCCAGGTCTGTGCATTTCTTTCACTGCACATACTGCTGCTGTAACTCTTGTGTCAAATACTATGGGCTTGCCTTGTGTTTGTGTTTAAAGAAAAAATTTATGCTAAAAGCTCTGCAAAAACAAACATTTAAGGTATCAGGACATTTCTGTTGAGAAGCTCAATCTTTGTTACACTGAATGCTAAACATTTACATATCCAAGCCTTATGTAATAGTTGTCTGAATAATAATAAAACTGCATAAACTGACCTTGGTTCTCTGGCACCACTTCTCCTTTGAAGTCTGCATGACCAAATTCAAGACAATTATGTCATCCTTCATAACAGCCAAACAAAAGTTTGGCCAAATAATCTTTTTCTTCATCTGAAAGCACTCTGTTTGATTTCTGTAATGTGTGTCAATGTAGCTGTTGTTATTTACTGGGTGCTACAAGTGACAGTAAAAATCCCCTTGTTTTGGAGCAATGATGAGCCCTGTTAACATCTGGATTTCATTTATTTTGCCTCAGTGCCCTTGTTCTGGGTTACTTTGGGTCATAGGTTGCAAGGGGAATACGTCCTGAGAACTCATGCACACCAATAATTTGCAGAACATGGAGGTACACTACGTGCCCATATGTGACAGAAACAGAGCCCTGGACAGAAAAAGGGAAACTGGCACTAAAACTTTCTCCTCTGTTCAAATCTACCAGTGCCACACTCCAGTAAAATTCTCTGTGGACAGCACTGTCTCTGTCACCTAAGAGTTGTCAGCACAGAGCTCAGATTGCACATCACTGGCCCTCAGACCTCAAGGGAGCCTTGGCAAATTGTCATCTCAGTCTTTGAGGCTCTGTCTTTGTCACCAAGTGCTTCAAAAAAAGCACTTTTTCACCAAGTGCTTCAAAACTCAAGAGTTTATTTTCCCTTACCCCCTGATTCAAGTAATCATTGTCCAGGTCCATGTTTAGTGTTGTGACTTTTTTGCTTTCAAAATGAGTTAGATTGGGATGAAATATTTTGAGTCTACCTTTATCATATACACTGGATTTCTGCAGAAACTCTGTATAGGTTCTTACCTGTTCCTCTGACTGCAATGTTTGCATCTAACCCTGTGTTCACATGTACTTCAACTCTTCCAGTGCCATGTTTTCCCATCCAGCTCTAGGTAAAGAGCAGCAAACAATCTAGGTTGTGTTTATAGCTGGTTTAAGTTATTTTATCTGGATTCATTATAGCACTTGTGGCGACATCATGGGTGCACATGTGCATGTCCATGCACACATTTACGTTTGTGCTGGTACATCAATACTTGCACAATGAATATGCAAAATACACGTGTTGTTCTTTGTCTGTTGCAAAATGAAGGCACTAAAGACAAAACTATTTTAATATGGTTCAATTTTTCACTGCTGAACCATGTTAGAGTTATGACTGCAGACAATAAAGACATGAAAAACTGAGGTCAAGCAAGCTGGGAATGCAGTCCTGACGTACGATAATATCCTTCTGTGTCCAATTGCAATTAGCTCTCAGTTTAATTCCTAAATGAGTTTCCAAGGCTTTGTTGGTGTAAATCATGATGTTGGTGATCTTTTCTTTATTTTACTTCAATTTAGTACCATGGTGAAGACAAATGTAATGTGTAGAGTTTATGAAACCAGACAGCTAGTAAATCAATATTATTTTGGTAGTAAATTACTAAGTCAGTGCAAGCTGCTTTTAACTCTTTCCCATGGGACAAATAGCTTGAACTAGCTGAAGCTTAAATCAACACTGTGGGCACTGAATTAGTCAATGATTCTAAAGAAGGCTTTGTTGGCATAAGGTTCTGCTTTGATCGCCATGGTATTTACAGCTTTTTAATTAGATACAGTTCAGAACAATGGCTTTTATCAAAGCAGTTTGGGAAGTGAACAACTGGACTTTGTTTAGAGCTTTGGATGACATTCTGCCTGTTAATATCATGTGGCTGGTTTTAATACAATGATGAAGTTAGGATTATTTTAGGCATTGTCACTGCTTTGTCAAAAGAAACTAGCTATTCTAAAAAAGAGTGGCATGTGTTGCTTTTTTAATATCACAAGTTTAGCCATTCCTCAACAGGCTAAAACCCAATCGTTTGCTTTGGACTTGTAGAGAACAAACTAATTTTGCACCTATAAATTTGAAAGAAGCGACCCTCTCGTTCATCTTGATTTATTTTCGTGTGCTGAGTGACTTGTTAGGAAGTGCTGAGCTTTTTTTGTCAAGACTGAAGGCAGTTGGTTCCATTTTCAATGTCAGACATTTCAGACTTGGCTTCTGATATAAAGAAAACCCAACATCAGTGTGAAAATTCCTCAGGGATCTTGGCAGAGCTGGGGTCTATCGTTTTTGGAATGGCAGGTTGGCCTAAGAGTGCTTTCAAAGCTTTACGGTAAGCAATTGTAAAATTTGTAAATTTATAAGAGCAAGAAAATTAAAAAGCCACTGATGTTTTTAGACCAACTTCTGCAATTCAGTGTTCAAATAGAGATACTTATCCTCTAATAAACAAATTTGTTGGGTTTTTTTTTTTTTGTTTTTGGAAAGTTGAGCACTGAAGTCAATGAGAATAAAAATTTGGCTGGAAATAGTCGTTTTCTGAAAGCTTGAATTAAATTTTCATGTTCTCTCAGTGGTGATTCTTTTGGGGCAGAGTAAATATTGGTCAATATTCTCTCCCACTTGAGAAAAATTACTCACTGCCTCACTCTTATGCACAATCTGACTTTCATAATGATGCCAAAAGCCATTACTTTATGTTAGTGGTATTTTTATGTTCAAACTGTCACTGTGGTGGTTTGAGAAATTGGTGTTTTAATCTTAAGCTGGGTGTAATATGGTGTTGCTTAGTTCCATTGTAACAGGCCCATCATGTGTTTGAGCATGATGCTTTCTCTGTGTGCTTGAGACTGTTTGGTTCCTACACAGCAAATTTGGCATAGAGGAGTTGGGAACTGCAGCATGTTTGGGCACAGCAGTGCTTTGGCAGGAGGCAACACATCATCTACACTGGATCTTCAAAGGCTCTGCTTTTCCCCCGTATAATTATTATGCATTAAAGTAGTAAATTTGAAATATGGTAAATAAGCAGCGAAGTAACATAATTGGTACTATTAATACCAAGCAGTAAAACATACTCAAAACATTTTTTTTTCCAACTTTCCATCTTCTTTTCTTTTCCTTCAGAACTCCAGAACCACCCGCTCAGATGAAGATAAGGATGATTCCTGGGATGCCTGGGGAGCCTGGAGTGATTGCTCACGGACCTGTGGAGGGGGAGCCTCCTACTCTCTGAGGAGATGCTTAAATGGCAGGTAAGCCACATGCTGGTGTGTGGGGGTGCTTCTGCAGCTCTGGCACATTTCCAATCCTCTTCTGGTTGCTTCTGTTTCTGAGACCAAGTGCTGTGTAAGATAGATGAAGTGTTATAAAATGCTGCCTTTAATACATGTTTGTAATAGACAAATAACTTAGGCTTTAACTCTGAACTTTATTTTGTTATGAGATATAATTGTGGAATGGCAGGAATTATTTATTTGGTATGGTCAAATAGAGAGGGGAGTCCCTTTCACTGTAATGCAGATCAAAGGGTGAGTCACCTGTGTACAAGTTAGCCAGCCTCTTGCACATGACTTGACATAATGTGCTGCTCATATGGATCTGTCAAATGCTGCTCTGTGTTAGGGAAGGAAGGACAACAGGCCATAGTCTCAAATTGCACCAAGGGAGATTCAGGTCAGATGTTAGGAGGAATTTCTTCGCAGAAAGGTGATGAGACACTGGAATGGGCCCTCCAGGAAGGCAGTGCAGTCACTGTCCCTGCAAGTGTTTAAAGAAGGACTGAACCTGGCACTCAGTGCCATGGCCTAAAGTGACACGGTGGCATAGGGTCACAGGCTGAGCTCGATGATCTGAGAGATCTTTTCCAACCAAATTGATTCTCTGATTCTTCCCTGCCAGTTCTTCCTATGCAGTGGTCCTGGTAGCTGGATATTTTCCTGTATAAGTCTTAGTGTGACTTGAGGAGAAGAACAAAGGCAGTGAAAGCATTTTACCTCACTGGTAAAACTGGACTCATGTAGGACTTGTTGGTACAATCCTTAAAGTAGGAGTAATGCAGTAGGCCTGTAGACAGGCAAGAAAAGATCCCAGCCAGCTTTGAGGCATCTCTGCTGGCATCCATAATTGCCTGTTTCACTTGAATTATTCTTAAACATTTTAAAAACTGATGATTGTGTTTACATTTTTATTTAGTTGTATCAGCCAGGAAGTCACTTTTTCTTTAGGCTTGGAGTGTGGTGTGCTGCTTAAAGGCAAACTGTATGAAATACAGAGCTAAAGATGATTGATAAAAGCACTGCCTGTTTTTTTAGTGAAAAATTGCACAAAGGTCTTGGAGAAAAGTAATAGTTCCAACAAGAAGCCTTGATATTCTACCAATGTGTTAGGGACTGTGAAACAAGCTCAATAAATTGTAGCAGTATAAATTCCACTGTGGTTTTATTAATATTTTTAATGTGTTCCCCTGTGAAAAACATGTGTTTTCCATACCTTGACAAATGCATAGTTTAAAAGGTTTTTTCTATGTTTGATTTTTGTAACAATGTCCGGGAAACACACAACTGTGGAACACAGTTTTCACATTTGTGTGTATCATAAACATTTTAATTTGCGTGTTGTGATGCAGTAGGTCTTGCAAAAGATTGGATATTTGAGACTTGAAATACCTTGAGCTTTAACAGTTGTACCTTCAACTGAGTTGAGGTCTTTCTTCAGGCATCCATTTTTTTTTCCTTTTCAAATGCTATTTTCAGTCTCTCTCAAACATTATTTAAAAAAATGTTATTTTCATGCAAGAAGAGGAAAATTTAATCAAAGAGATGTAAATTATCAGTTATATGTTCACACTTTCTTTAATGTAAGGCACATCTTTTTGGTATGAAGGAATTATTCCAAAACACTGTTCCTGATTTTAGAGAAATCACTAATTATAATTTCTTATCCAGTCATTTGAAATATGTTTTAAGTTCTTTCAAAATGTTGATATTGCCATTTTTAACATGGAAGAATATCTTACACTGTGCAAAAGTGCTGGTTTGTTAGTGAGAATTTTGGCAGAGTGTGTCTTTAAAAAAAGCGTGAAACCCAACCTCCCCAGATTTATGAGACCACAATAAATAACCATGACTCTATTACATGGCTTTTATTTCAGCTACTAACAACAGACAGAGGATTTGAACTGCCTGGATGTCAGGATTCACATGCATTGGGCACATTTGCATGCAGTCCATGATAATTCTCTTTAATTTAAAATTATGAATCAGATATTGTGATCTTCTCCTCTAGGTCACATCATGTTTATTAGAAATAACTTGGTTGCAATCAGCATAGAGCAGCCTTAGGGATGTCTTTTTCACAAAATAAATGTGGTTTTCATAAGGTTTGCAGTAAATTGGGCTTATAGGGAAAGTCACACGTTCTTTGCTGAGGAGAGACAGCAGTGTAAAGCTGAATACCCAGATCCCCTCTGTATTTAAACCTTGTATTTTGAGTCCAGATTATGGTAGGGCAGTAGCAATAAAAGCCTAATTTTTGAGAGAATAACTAGCTGTAAAACAGGCAAAGTTGTGTTTTGCTATTATACAGTGTAACAATTTTTACTTTTTTTTTTTTAGGAACTGTGAAGGTCGGAATATTCGATACAAAACCTGCAGTAGTAATGTGAGTCTGGCCTTTAATCCTGTTTTACTCATTCAAAAATGTGTTAAAGTTTAAGTAATGCTGCTTCTCATTTAAAACCTTATGGTGCATAATTTTCTTTCCATCATTATTACTGTTTTTAAACATTTCAGTCTGCATGACACCATGAAGTCTCAAATTTAGACTTCCCAAATGGACATTTTCTTCTGAAATTATAGTGCCAATTGTGATTCAGAATGTTTTATATCACTTATTAGGAGAGTTACACATTTTGGAGGATTAACAGATCAATTCTCATCTTAAACTAGCAAGTGGTTTTCCTGGGGGTTCTGTCTTGTAGATGAAGCATTAAACTGAGCTTGGGATCATTTGTGAATATTAGGGATATGGTGACTCTCCTCATGTGAACAAAGAATGCCTGATCCCCTTCAGATCTTAAATAGGATAATTTCTCCTTATTTTCCCTCAGTTTGCCTAAGCCCAGATCTTTGCATGTCTGTGTGCAAGAACATGCACGTTTAGGTGCACTGGCACGGACAATGCCCGTGAGTGAGTGTGAAGCTGGAGGTTTGACCATACAGTTGCTGTTGCTGCGATGCAATCACATTTCATTTTTATGGACATGTTTTATGGAAACTATTCACGTACAGCAAACCTCATTACTTGTGTTCCACTGACTTGCAGTCGTGCTTTGTGCTGCTTAAACAACTGCTGCCCTTCAGCCTGGCCTAGGCTGCCGAAGGTGAGCACCTCAGCAGGACTTTGTGGCACTACAGGTACATTTGTGTGTGCAATCACAGTCCTGCAGGCTGGCTTATGGTCTGCACTCACCCTTACTTGGTTTACCTCACAGTACAGTGTGACAGTCACATGTGCTATTCCAGGAAAGACAGCAGGCCGATAAATAATTAATAATAATACTAAAAGGTGAGGGCTGAATTTCCTTTGGGTTGAGTTTTGCCCAAAGGTGTATAAGCTCAAGTGATATTCAGTCATTACCAATCCCATAATTTTTGCCAGCAGCTGTGGAGTGGGACATGTTCTCCTTAAAATGCCTGACACTGGAAGTTGTCCAGTAAATATTCAATCAGTGCATCTCCTAGGAGAACTGCCCATTGCTGCTTTTCAGTTTGCCACACCTACAGAGTCTGCTGTGCCAGTTGGCTCCTGCTGTCCTTGAGAACAAGGCTTGCTCACACCTTGGGTAGCTCTACACTCCACTGCTCAGTGTTGGATGGATTTCCCACCACAGCAGCCGAAGTTCCTGCTGGCAGAAGCAAGTGGAAGTGATAAATGAATCAGTCCCAGTGCATGCAGGAATCAGATTCTGGAGACAAACCCTGCCCCTTGCCCTTTCAGAAGAAAAGGCCCAGCAGCTTGGTGCATGAGCCCATAAATAAAAATGCTCCCTGCAAATATACCCTGATGTTTAAAATCTGTGTGATAACTTGGTAACTTGCAGCCAGTCAGGATGTAAGCAATGAACAAAATTACCTACTTATCCATCCCCAATCTGAATGTCTGTTTGTGTGCACTGTACCCAGTAACACCTCTGAGTGCTGGATCCTGTGCACTGCAGCTTCCTGCAGGAGCACAGGGAGGTCACCCCAGTGCTCCTTGCTCCCCCAGCACCAGGCCTGGGGAACTGCCCAGGGCATGGAGAAGGGAGGGTGGTGAGGTCCATCTGGGCATGTTTCCTGCTGTCAGGCACAGGTCTATTTTTTAGGATATCTATTGTATTTTAGAATAGCTGTGGACACTCTTCATTTTAAGATTTATGCATTAGAAATCTAATGGAAGTGATGGCGCTTTATGCTTCATCATAGAGAAAATTAAGATGATTCTCATATCCTCTCTGAACTCCCAGAGAATTTATCTGAAGTCACTGGAGCCTGTTTTTTAACTCTAGGACTTATTTTAAAGCGATAAGTGGCAGGCGCCTTGTATGTGAATCTCTTTGAATTTATGATGATTCAAATGTTAATTTCCAGACAGGAAACTGCCTTTACAGTTCTGCTTTTGGGGCATGTCTGAAAGGGATCGTGTTCCCATTTCAGTTCAGATACAGTTAGAATTTCTCAGGAATGGTTTTTCCTAGATTATGGGTTAGATAATGAAGAACTCCTGAGAAAAATATATTTAATGAGATTTCCACTGTTAATACAGTTGATCTCTGAAATTGGCATGCCTGAATTCAAACCCCATGTTAGATCTGAGTTAACCTTGAAACAGGACCTCACACCTAATGTAAATCTGAGACTACTAGGCCAGTTTAGTTTCAAATGATATAATTTTCCCAAAAGCATTATTTCTAATCAAGGCTTCTCACTTTAGGAGTAAAACTGTAGTTTGAAAATTAAGAGTTTATACTAGCTTCTTTCCATATTAATAGGTATTACTGGTAACCACATGAGACATTGGGTATAAATACACAGTGTAAAGCTGTCTGCAAATGTAATTTTGCTACATGATACATTACACCACTAACATCTATATTGGGGAGTACAAATGAAGCACAACCTAATATGTGTGTCATTCTAATGAAAAGAACAAGAATCATTTTACCAGAAAATTGGTTTCATGTGGATTTGTAATGGAATAGTAGTAAGTTCATTGAACTCAAGCATAGTTCCAGAATAATATTAGTGATATTTCAATCAAAAAATTAATTCAAGGTCTTAACAACAAAATAATTGCTAAGATTAAGGTGTATGTATAGCCTGCTTATCTTTCTATCATAACTGAGATGCCAGGTGCATGATTTCCTAAAACTGCATGTGTGCTTTCACCCTTCCATATAGAGACTTTAGAGAGATAAACTACCCATTGTATATTGTTCAATGAGATTTTCAGTCTTTCTTGAACCCCTTTTTTAAATTTCAGTTTTTGTATATAGTGTTACATTCTAATGCTATGATGTGCACTATGTGGAAGTGTTTAAGTTAATCCTTTAGGGTCCTATTCACAGAACAAGTTATTTGGGCCATTTCCCCATAAATTTCACATTCTTGTGTGCCAAAAAGTCGCTTATATTTTTGCCAGAGTGATTCTTCTGCAGTCAGAAAAAACATTATTTTGTAAAAGATAGCACCATGTTTAATTCCACTGTAAACTTTTATTATATGCAGATAATGCTCACACTTGTTCAACACATTTATCTGTAACTGTCCCAGCATCGACTTAACCAGCTAATTTACCCTGTTCAGAAAATCTTGGCTGTATTGTGTCTACTTTAGACTATAATGTTTCGCCTTGAGTTACACAGTTTCTCTCTAATCTGTTCATTTATTTAGTTTATATTTACAATGCTGAGGCACCATAAGGCTCCCTTGGCTGGGGTGGTTTCCAGCTCAGGTATCTTTATTCAGCTTAGAAGTGGCCTGAAAATTGTGTAGGAAAAACATGGAACCTGAAGCTAATTTCAGAAAGAAAACAAAACAATGACTTCATCAGTTTTGGCTGGGTTTCAACAAAATGAGATTCAAAGAATAAAACTAGACAAAGGGCTAGACTTTCTTTGGTGTCATCATTTTTACTGGGAATTTTCTTGCCTTCTCTTTTGTGCTTTTTTCAGTTGAGTAATTGTTGGCAAGAGTCGCAGGGTCTGATGCAACCTTCATATTTTGTACATGAACATTGCCTACAAAGATACAGATTTCCCAGGTCAGCTTTGTTTTCAAAGGCTGAGGGTGCTTATTGCCAAAGCTCCAAGATACATTTCATAAGAAGCTAGCTCTTGAATGCAGTAGTTTTTAATTGTGTGTCACCAAAAAAAAAAAAAAAATAAAGGGAATATATATATATATATATATATATATATATATATATACATTGTGTGTGTGTTTTTAATCTTCATGGTAGTCATGTCTAAATCATCTTTTTCAGATCTGTCTACTATGTTCATAAGTCATGTCATAAATACATTTCATTCCCCTGCAAGGTCTGGGTGTGATTGTTTCTGCCAGCATGTTCATGTATTAGACCTCATAGATATGTCTTCAGCTCCTTTTGCAGTGTATGAACCTGTAAATGGCCTGGCGATGGTTGAGTGGATTGAGTGTGATGGAAAAGCTATTGCTGAATTTAAGAAATTGCAGAAATCTTGAAATTAGTAGCAAAAAAATATAACAAGCCAGAAAAATTGTGAAATATTGAGAGGGAAGAGAGAATGGTGGAATGAAGTGATGTCTGAAATAGATTAAAACCAGAGACACACAAACAGGATGAGGGCTGGGTCCCCCATATCATTGTCTGATATTGTGACATTGCCCACTTCCTGAACATGGTTCACCCTTGCCTCCCATTCACATCTTTGCCCTGCCTTTTCCTTACTATTTTTAACCCCCTTTCACTTCTCCAAACCACTCTAATGGAATTAAACTGATGTTTTCAAGTCCTCTCGTTGTCTTGATTGCATTAATTCTGTGCTTAGTTGTGTTTCTCTTTAAACTCCTTTCTTTACACAAATATTTATTGTTCCCTGGAAGACTGGGATCTGGACTTGGTTGCCATCCAAACTCTGATATAATGCAAATGATAATAATTTCAGCTCTTTGATACCCCTCTGTGATGCTCCTTTATGCTCCTGATTTTGCACAGAGCTCAACCGTAAAGCAGGTGGAGCTGGCATGGGAATCGAGCTGCCAGAATCACTTTGGGCTCTTTGAAGATGCCAAAAGAGAATAGGGAGATGAGGATTCACTTGCTCTGAAGCAGCCAGGAGGGAGTGGAAGGAAGGAGCTGCATTGTGTTGAATCAATGAGAAACATGCAGTAACCATGGGCTTGACATCCTGACTTTGTGGTTGTTTGTGTCTTGGCACCGCATCAACAGCCAGTGATAATGGACTGTAACAGCAGCCTGTCAGAGCTCAGCTGAAGGCCATCACTCTGCCTGCTCTACAGAGCACTCTTTAATTCTTTGTGCTGAAAATGTAGCTGTGCATGGCTGAGTGACTCTGCTCCCAAATACTGCTTCTAACTTTACCTGAATTTAATGTCCACTTTTTGTTTTTTGATCCTTAGTTGCTCTTCTGTTTGCATTGGTGGGAGGGAACCATATGGGATCCATACGAACTCTGAAGTCCTCTCTGCTTTTTAGACTTGCTGTTGTGGAAAATGAGAGGTGACAGATAATTCAGAGCCAAAATTCTGCTCTCATTTACACCAGTGCAAACTTGGGGAATTTCTGGGGAGTGACACTGCAGTAAATATGTGTGGCCTCTCACAGTATTTACTCCATGTTCCTAGAAGCTGTCTGTGGAAGGATTTTGTAGAGGTAAAATACTCCCTGTGTCTTATTCCATCATTGTACAATTTCAAAACATATGGCTCAAACTAGCATTATCCCAGATTAAAAATAATACAAAATGTGTTAGTATCATTCTAAATTATTCTCTCTGTAGTGTGTAGCATTAGACAGAGCTGAAAAGTTTTGCTGGGAAAGTTCAGTAAATTTGCTCAGTGCTCAGCTGCAAAAATGCCATGTGTTGGTCAGTAGATTGAATACTGATTTTTAGCAGGTATTTTATGTAGATTACAACCAATTCAGAGACAGTTCTAGGCTACTGTTTGCCATGGTGAAAAAACCCCAAACTGAGTGCAATATTGCTGTGGGCATTGGACTGAAATTCAAAACTTTTTTCTGTATATTTTACTCTCCAGTCCTGTATCATGCACTTGCCATTTTGTCAGTTTTATTCAGGGAAGGTTCAGCTCACTGATAAGGTTGAAGCTTGAGATCAGTATTGTTAACTAATACTTACTAATAAGTTCCATGAGTTCGCCTGACACATCACAATCTCTCAGTCTTCCATCCAATGAAAACAAAACTTCACTAAAATCAGCCCCACATCTGGCTTATATGTGCAGTTGGAATTCTTGGAAGAATATCCTTTCAGTCTGGCATATGGACTCTTTGACACTGGACATACTTTCAAATGAAGTCTGCAGTGAGGAATTGTTTGACACAGTAACTCCTTTGCCAGTACTTTACCAAAGTTATTTTCAAATCAATCAGTATTCATCTCCATTCCTGTCACTATAGTTTAATGCTAACATCATTGTTTGTGTGCAATGCTTTATGTAGAAAAAATATTTTAGAATGTTTTATTTCAAGCATTTCTCGTATTTGGTCTTTATGCTGTGTGTACTGAGGCACTGTATGGAAGAAGGTAGGGAACTGTCTCATTAGAACTGGAAATACAGGATCAATTGTTACCTATTTGAAGTTTACTTATTATTCCAAAAAAATAAGCCTTACTGCTTCCATGAGGTGAAGGTGCTTTGTAATTAGATAAAGGACTAAGCACAGAAAGTTCTGGTGTTTCCCCCTATATCTTGTGCTTTTTTCAAGCAGTACCAAACAATTAATTAGATAAATTTTATTTTTTTATTTATATGTAGCCATGATACCTCTTTCATTACTCTGATATATGAATTGATGAATGAGAATAGAGGCCTCAGAAATCCTTTAGTGGGAAAAGCTACTGAAAAGAGAAATATCAGACATCACCTTGTAGTTACTTGAAATATATAGATTCCGTTAGAAGCCAATTCTTACAATAGAACCAGACTTTAATTGATGTTGTAAAAATTAGCATTTTTAATTATCCTCTCATATGAGTTATGTTGTTATTGCTGGAATATGCATGATATTCTGTACTTGTACTCCAAGCAATGGATTAAGCAACATAAATTATTTTAATACACACAGTAAGACTTTGTAATGTGGCATATTTGTAAAAGTAGATCAGTTCTTGAACCAAGCCTGCCTGAAGAGCTTCCGTGTTATTCATCAGATAACTTTACTGCAAATGCAAAGTATTCCCTAGTTTTTTTAAAAAAAATTATTTTGGTTTGTTTTCAGGACTGCCCTTCAGACGTTGGTGACTTTAGAGCACAGCAGTGTTCTGCTTACAATGATGTCAAATACCAGGGCCACTTGTACGAGTGGATCCCTGTGTACAATGATCCTGCTGCACCTTGTGCCCTGAAATGTCAGGCTCTGGGGAAGAACCTGGTTGTGGAGCTTGCCCCAAAAGTGCTGGATGGCACTCGTTGCAACACTGAATCCTTGGATATGTGCATCAGTGGAATTTGCCAGGTATGTTTGTGGTGTGAATCTAAATGGGGTCTTTGTTGATAGGCACTTTGCCCTTCAGTTGGTGCTTTGGGATTGTTTTTCATTCAATTTATCAGTTTAGATGTATCTGCAAGTGCTGTTGAATGGATCGTAGATAAAATACCTTTTCAGGAAGACACAGAACTTCCTGACTGCCTTGGCCATGGATATTTATCTATATAGATAAAAGATCAATAAAATTCATTCACTCTTCTATTTATGCATGTAAAAATTAATGAACCTAGTTATTGTAGCTATAGCTTTCCAAAATGTAGTATATCTGTGTGGATGTGATGAAATTGCAGAGCCCTCCATTTAATTTTATTCATTTTCTGAGTCTCATATAATCTCTGTTAAGGAGAAAATTGGACATTTTATGGGATTCAGCCCATAATGGCAGGTGTGAGTATGTAGGTCTGTCTTGTCGTATGGATGTTGTGGTTGCATGAACTGTATGTTGTGGTTGCATGAACTGATTGCTTGAGTCTTTAAATGGCAATAGAATTTCTCTATATATTTATTATTTATTAGTTATGCTATTGACTTTATGCAGTTTGTTAGAGTTACAATATTTGAGGCTTGCTAGCCTTGCCCACGTCTCATTCACAAAGCAATATTGCAAACCTGTTTTATGAACAGAGCCGTTTATAGAGAATGGACATGTTATTGCAATTAGTTTTCTTTCTCTGCAAGTGGTTGTTGCTCTGCTAAATGTCTAAAATGTGTGTGACTCAAAAATGCAGGATGTGGCCCAGTGAGAAAAACAGCTCTATTATAGAGGAAAATTTGACACATTTGGCAGAAGACTGGTGCATGGATCATAGCAGCATTAATATATGATCTGGACCTTGCTGTGGGTTTTATGTGACTTCTGTGTACGCTGCAGTTCCGATGCCAGTCGTGTCAACACAGGGTGCATCTGCTGCCTCTGGAACACAAGAATTCCTCACAGGGAGACTCCATTTGTCAGTGCTGCTTCACTCTGGGTCCAGCAGTGCTTGTTACCCTCTATTGGAAATAGGATATTCCTCCAGAAACTCTGGAGGTACAATAATGTATTTACTGGAGGCCAAATAATGTATTTCTTGTGCCCATGTTCTTAGTGATGCTTCCTATCCCAATAAAAGGCTTTTATTCTAGGAGGTGAATTTACAGCAGCCTTTGCTGTCTGTGCCCATTGCAGCCCAGTGTCAGGCTGGATCTAAGGCAGCTCTGGGCTCTTCAAGGGCCGTGGGGGTGTCAGTGTCTCCCACAGCGACTTCAAACACCTTCTTCCATCCCTCATTTGTGGCATAAAATTCTCTTTGCGCAGAGTGGATTCAATTTTGTGAAGAAGAGTTGGGAGGTATATTTAAAAGGGCTGCTTTCAATGTTTCTTCTTAGCATTTTGTAGTATTCGTGTGTATATATGATGTAAAATGCTTGGAAATGTAAATAATCAATTTTTAGAATAAATGAAGTGGTGAAGAAATTAATCATTCCAGAAGCAGGAACTGGAACTCTTACACTGTTGAGGAAAATCAATTTCTTTTCTCTGTCTCCCATTCTTATTTCCTTCATTATTTCTTAAAATTTCCCAAAAATATTTTTCAGTGTGAGGTAGCATCTTCAGGAAAAAAACCTGGAACAAACATATTTAGAATGCGTCCTGTGCTGTAACTTATTCAATTTTTTAAAATTTATTGCTGATACTCATAAACAATTAGCTTTTTAAACTTCATTTTCTTGAAGTCACTGGCTATTCCTGAGGTGTTTTTGCACAAATTGAACATTTTTGCTTTTTAAAGTATGTATTTGATAATTTAGTGTTGGATAATTTTATTGAGGCTTAAAAACTGAAGTAGAATTCAATTAAATTAATGATGATTCATTTAAATAATCTTTTCCTCTTTTGGGGGAAGAGTAAAAAGTTTCTTACTTGTGAAAGGGGCTGTGGGAGGTGGGATCTTCCTCAGAAAACAACACAGAGCTTTGTGCTACTCCTCTTTGAGCAGAAAAAGAAAACAAATTGATGCCTAATCTTTCCCAGAAAAAACACGGTTATTGAGTTAACTGCTCTTAAGAGAGACAGCACAGTCGTGATTCCCCACTATTGTTGCTGTGAGATCTGTCTGGTGGGTTCTGACATGTAATTGGCACAACCAGCAAATTGCTTGGCAAGTGTTTTTACAGCTAACTCATCTAAATGAGCACATCACACTGCTGATGAGGGGATCTTCACTTCTGTGCCTGGGAGCGCCAAAGACTCTCTGTAAAGGAGACTGGTGCTGGTTTTGATCATTTATTGTCTCGAAGTTGACTCAACTTCCCCTCCTCCCCAGCATGATTTCACTTTTGTCTGTGTTCTGGCTCCTGCTAAGGTGGGCTGCATCCCCATTTCTGCCTCTTGCTCAAGCTCTCACCTTGGCAGCCTATGAATTTACAAAGATGGTGAATTCTTCTTCTCCAGCTTCACTTCTGATCCTTTGCACTTCCCTTATCAAGCAAATCAAGCTAAATAAGCTCTAGCCAAGAAAACCGTGAGGTGACAAAGCTGCACTCTGAATAGGAGGTGTGAGACTTTACAGGAGGTGAAATCTAAAGATGGTGGAGCAGAGAAAGGTTTATTGGGAAAATTAGTAAGATATTTTGGGGTGTCGTGAGGCTTAACTCAGTCAAACCATTTGATCATGTTTTAGTTTGCTACTGTCCTGCTTCTGTTATCAACTCAAATATCTGGGCCTGTTGTGTTAAATGGGACAGGTCAAAACTTCACTGCCAGGATTTTCACACTTCTGATATTTTTTTCTAGTCTCTGCATAACTCCCAAAACATTTTTTCATATAATGTGTTCCTGCTGTGCCCATCTGGCTGTGGGTGGAGACATTTAAAAACATCTGCATGTCAGACACATATGTGGGCAACATTTACCCAGTTACTCCGCCTACTTTGGGGCCCTGCCTCTTCTTGGGTTTTGTTTTTAATTTGTGCAGACCTGCTTTTTTTCTACCAGAATGCAGAATGGGGTGTTACTTGTGCCAGCACCTGAAATGGTTACAGTGATAATTTTCCTAATATGGAGTAATATGTTTGGACAACAAATACACACATCACCCAAAAAATCTGGAGTCCTGAGGAGCAGCCTGAGTAGTTCTGTCCTAGGCTGTCACAATTAGGTCAAGGATGATGTAAATCCTGCAGTGAACTTTCCATTTAGTGTCAGCAAGTTGTTTGTGTTCCAAAAAAGGCAGACACTACACTGTGCCTTGTAGCATATGGCATAAATTTAGCTGACATCAGAACACATCCCACATGTCAAGGGGAGCACCATCCACTTCTGCCATGCCAGCTCTCCTCTGTCACATGTCATCATATGGCAAGTAGGTATCACTCACCACCAAAGCACTTCTATGCTGGATGTAAATATCTGTCAGAGTTTTCATTGAAAACAGTTTCTGTAAGCTCTTGGAAGGCTCTTGCCCTTCTTTTTTTTATAAGCTCTGTTTGTGTTTTAAACTTAAAATTGTAGCAGGTTATTAATTTCTTCTGAATCTTGACTCCTTTTATCCTGAGAGTTGCTTTCTCAAACTGTTTGTGTTGTGTACTTTCTCTTTTGGTTCCTGCAGATACATTTTTTTGCCTGTAAATATGTTTCAGGACTGCCCAAGATGCACAGGAGGTTTGGTGTGCAGAGACTCAGAAAGGAAGGTTTCCTTTCCATCCTGTGTTACTGCAGACATGTTTCTAACACATGTTAGTCTGAGTAGTTAATTCCTGAGTAGCTGTTAAAAAAGCACCTTTTATTCCCCAAAATTAATACTTACTCTTGATTTTTTTTTAATATTTAAAAATTACAAAAAAAAGTCTGTGTTACCTTTTTCTTCTTTTTAGCCTTTAAGTGATTCATAGGAAGAATGGATTTGGAGGTAACTCTGTGTCAGGCCAGCTGTTATACTAAACCTGGCATTCTTTCCTGGGTACCACTAATTAGCAAATGCACAGAGTAAAGTGAATTTGGAGCATGAAGGAACCCCTGAGTAGATGCCTGTGCTCTGTCTGTGTGTTACTGTACCAGAGCTGGCAGGCTGGACCCTGCCCAGAAAGACTGGCAGTAACTCAGGGAGATCCAACAAAGCTTTCTGGCTCTCAGAGCTGCATATGAAAAACTTCATGTGACTGCACATGTGTGGCAGGGGTCATAAAACTGGGAGTGGGGGCTCCAGCTGCAGCTCAGCTGGGAGATGCTGGTGGCTCTCCAGAAGTCCCACTGGAGGATGGGGCTGAGCTAAGCAGGGGCTGCTACATCCTGGTGACCTGTCAGTGTCACCCTCCCTAGCCTCAGGGGGCTGGTTTCTCATCTGTGGAAGCTCTCGGCACTGCCCAGCCCAGCAGATCATGGAACCACCCTTCAAAGGCTGCTCCTGCCCCTTTGAATATCTCTGCCCACCTTGGTGTAGTAGCTCCCTTGTGATCACATTGTTGGTAACTCAGTGGTGGGCTTTTATAAATAACTAATAATGCCAGAATGTTCTCAGACACTGCAGGTAATAATGGGATTCTCTCAGGCACTGAAGAGGTTTTTGGGATCACTTGTTTTTCTTTTGCAGTTTCCCACTCCTGCTAGAAACTGGTGTTTCTTTTCAGGTCTTATCTTATTCTTGCTCCTACTGTTTCTTATGGAGAATGCTCTCCATAGGGATTTCTTACTGTGGAAGTTTATCCTTTCTTGTCAGATGAGTAGTGGGTTTTTTCTGATCTCCAGTGTCTTATCTATACCTCTTTGGTCATAAGTGATTCACTGCCAAGTTTTGTTTTGTTTTAGTGAGCTGAGTGCAAGTGTGACTTTACTTCCCAGCCTAGCAAGGACCTAAATCATATGAGCTGTGATAGCAGAAAAACTCATGATTTGGGTGTCATCTTGAAGTAGAGCCTTAGTAACCTTCAAATCCCCCAGGACTAACTTCACCAAGCAAGGCAGATTTGGCTGAACCCAGTCAGAAAAGGAGCAAAGTCATTTGATTTCATATACTGATTTCTTTTTTGAAAGTATTCTCACAAACAAGAAGCTCACTGGGAGTTTGTGTCCTATCCTCTGGCTGTGTGTATGTGTGTTTTTTTATATGGAGACCATGTGGGAAAGGGTACTTGCTCCTGCTGGGTGGTCCTATAATCTCTCAGCTCCTCTAGCATGTGACAGGTCCTGTAGTAAGAGTTAAAGGTTTTGGAAGCACTTTGTTTTATTTGATGGAAGTGGATTTACAGAGTTGTGGAACACTCTTTAGCCTCTTGCCTTCAGATATAAAATGTCAGCAGAAATATGTGGAAAGTCTTTTTAGGAGCCCTTTAGTATGCAGTGAATTTTATGCACTGTATTTTTTTATTTTCTGGGTTTTTTTTTATTGCTTTACATTCTTTTCCTCTGTATGGATGGCTCGGGAATTTGAACATCATGGAGCGTCTCCTTGTGCCCATCATTCTGACTTATTTTGCACCTCCATTCTGAGGTTTGCATTTTGACACACTTTGCCTTTGCTGCCTGATTTCTTACCTTTGAGGAACTGAAAATCCTCAATCAGAGGAAGTTTTCCTCCTCCCAGCACGGCTGCTGCCCACTCACCTTGGCAGCTGGGACTGCAGCTTCATGGGCTGTGGGGAGATGGGCTGGGGAGTTCCCTGCTGTCCTGAGCCTGGAGGGGCTGTATTCTGTTAATTAGCACATGCTGAAGCCTGTGTCAGCTTGTCTGGGCTGCTACTGTCCTGGGCTGGTTTGATTCCAGAGATGTGGGAACCCGTGCCACAATCAGGCCTTTGTTAGCTCAGACATCACTGAAGACCTCTGAGACCGGACCATGTGAGAAGAAAATCATGACTCAGATAAAGTCATCAGAATTTAGACCAAGATAAATCCTCAGTGAGGATAAACTAGGGCTTGAAAGCCCTGCTTGAAAGCTAAGATTCCACACTACTTTTAAAGTAAATTAAAAAAAAAAAAAGAAGTAAGTTGCTTAATTGGAGGGATGTTCTGGTATCTCTCCCTCTCCTTGTCAGAATCAATTACTTGTGGGTGATGAGCATGGGAAAGAGACAGTGGGAGCTTTTTTCTTTATGTTCTCTCTGGGGACACATTTTATCTGTGTAGGAATAAAGTGCAAGCTGAAGCTATCATGAAGTGAAGGATGAGAGCAGAGATTGCAAAGTCCATGAATAGATGGGCTTTGAATGACAGCAAGGTTTTACAGCAGGGCAAAGAGACATGGAAAATATTGACCAAGGGAGAGAAGGATTTTCACATGACAGTTTTTTAATTCATTTTTATTACAATCAATTCCCATAGCCATATTTAAAATTAGTTATTTGTTGTGTGCATGCAGTCAGTCCTGACATCTGCCTGTGCTGGATTCTGTGCTCAGACAAGTAGAGCAAGGGAAAATGCAGCAAATATCTGACATGGATGCAATGAGATCTCTGTACTGTCATAGCACATGCAACTGTGCCATGAAACACAACCTTAATTTCTCTGAGTTTGGGATTTTCTGAGTGTCTATGTTTCTGGAAATAGAAATCCCTTTTCTCTGAGCAAGACCCAGAGGACTTTAATTTTCCCTACTGAGTGATTTTAATAAACTGCAGTAGAGATTTGTCTTTTTGAGCATGTAAGGGTTTTTCACTGTTTTCTTCCTTTACTAGTAAATGCTGAAATAAAACATGTCCTTTCTTAGTCAAATAAAAAACTTGGAAAATGCATTTTTGTCAGAAGTAATTTGGAGGTTATCTTGTATTTTGGGCAATGCTGTTAACCTTTAGAAGTATGTAGATGTTCTTATTCAATTTTTATCTCAGTCCTCATCTCTTGTAAGCCTGAAATAAATAAATAATTTGCTTTATAGAAGTCCAAATACTGCTGTCCTGATGGCTGGGCAGTCAGATCACTAAGTTGGATTTGCTTGGTGTAATAGTTTATTTTCACACTGTATTTTACAAATCCTGGCAAATTTTAAAGGCAGTGGAAGGCCCTTGCACCAGGGACACAAAGCCTTTGCCACCCTTCAGATCTGCTGCTGGCCAATTTTAAAATAAAAACCACTGGACAACATGTACTGAGATAATTACAGACTGTTCAGCCCTTGAAGAGAAGGCTCTCCTGTGCAGCAGCTCTATCACATTCTTGTGAGAAGTAGAATTATCGTCTCCATTTGTGCATTCTGCACTTCACTTCCTTGCTCAGCAGAAGTACAGCACCTCTGACATTTTAAAGCACTTTGGGCACTTCCCCATAAGTGATTTGCTGGGTTTTCTGCTTCAGCTGAATTTCAGTAAATGCCATCTGTATGTTTGAGTTGAAATTCCACTTACAGGTTGTTCCTGGAGTACACATTCTGTGCATCCTTTGAAACAGCCATGCCACTGGAAGCACATGAATAGAAATGTACCCAGAGCAGCCTTCAGCTGGGCTTTCCTGACAGCTGGGGGGTTTTCTCAGCAGCTGTAGAGGGATGGTAATCGTGTCCTATTGAGATAAAGTTGAATTGAGTTTCTGTTTTCATTTTGTTAAACCAAATCACATTAATAAAGAGCATTACTCCCTGACACTGAGCTGCCAGTCCCTCAAGCAAACACAGAACACTGCAAAACAGAAGCTTACCTAATAATTCTAATGGAATCACTGATAAATGAGAATCTGTATCAATATTGAATTTCTTAGTCAAAATAGGAAATTATACAGTATTTAACAAATACATTGCTGAATATTTAAATGGCACGTCTGCTAAAGAGCTTAGTCTAAGACATGGTAGATAGAAAAATAATTGCACTAGCACAGCTTCAGTTTTAATGTTTCATAGAATTTATGTATCTGTCACAAATAAAAATAGCAGTGATTTATTTTTTTGTGGCTGCTTCTATTAGAAGAACTCAGAATATTTGTTTTTTCTGGCTATACCTGGATCTTTGGCTCCAGAGGACCCTAGAAGGGGGAAAGCTCACTTTGAAGGAGAAATATTATTTATATATAATTATCTATATTGCTGGATATGATTTCATGCTTTTGATACTAATATTGACACTTAACACTTGCATGATGCTTGTTATACAGAGATGTCTGGTTTTACTCATCTCTAATATTCATTCATTCTAAAAATGAATATTTTTATTTTATAAAGTGTAGGTTTATCTTCAGTTTATTTATTTGAAGTATATAATCTTGAGTCATTGGCATTCCAGAAAACTTGAATAATTGAAATTGAATTTAGGATGGCTGAAGCAATGGTACAACAAACAAGTGTTGAAATTTTGAAACTCAATTCTGTATCAGATTCTGCACTGGCAATTCTAGTCCTGTTTGTATTTTTACTTATTAAGAGAAGTCTCTGAAAGGATGGAGGGAGGGTGTGGGTGGGGTTTGCCTTGTTCTTCACTATGGTGCTTTTTTACCATATTGGAATTTCAGTTAAAATTCTGTCATCTTGCAGTCCTTTCAATTTTCTTATCATACTTAATTATAAACATCTTAACAAAGGAAGCCTTTTGAATTTAACAGATTATTCTTGGACCTTCACAAATCAAAATTAACATGCTACATTAATTTCTTTGTTTAAGTCCAATTCCTCAGCTGAAACACTACTAATTGAATAAGACCTAAAGAAACAGCTTTACATGAGCTTCTGAGTGATTTTTGGATTCACATTTGCAAAAATATTTTTAATGTTCCATAGTCACGTTTAACATATCAGCAGTGATTTCATTCTTCTCTTTCATCCATATTGCTGTATTTTATACCCTGACCTTTTGCTCTTCCTTTGCCTTTCTGAACCTACATGAACTATTCTAAGCATGCTCCAAAGTATTTAACACCCTTCAGGATTGTCTTTCACAACAGCACTGCCATGCTAAGGTTTGTTGGAGCAGATGAGTGGTTTTGTTCACTGCTTAACCAGATGCTTTCTATCTGCGCTGCTTGTGAGAAAAGTATATATAATTCTGTAAACTATATAGCTCTTTTTCATATTTCTTTTTTTTTTCCCTTTGTGAGAACAGAAAAGTAACTTATTCAGGTTCTGTCCAAAAATATTAATGGATTGGAGGCCTGTTTTTGAAAATAATCCTGCCATATCCAAATTCATTTGTACCCCACCATGGACAATTTTATAAATTCACAAACTGCTCATTTTCTCAATGCTCTTCTAATATTAAATTTCTACTTGCTTTTTGTTTTGTTACATATTGGTGAATACTCTCTCTGCTGTCTGAGGAGCTCAATTACAACCTGGTCGTTACAGTACCTGTATCCCTGTATCATTTTTTAGGATGATGATATTTATGATTACAAATTTCTTAAATTCACTGGGTCCCCACCCTTCCATTACACAGTTTGTGTTATCACTTGTTTCATTTATTCAGCCTATGTTAAAATCACCTAATATTATTTCTGACTATGCCCTAAAAGCCTGCAGATGTTTTCCCAGTCTGCCTGTAATATTTACAGCTGATCCCTTTGCTCTGTAAACAGCAAGCAATGTGGGGCAAATTAATCCCAAAAAATGCCTTAATTGTGAAAATCATCAGCCTCTTTGGCTGAGGTGGACAAAGGCTGCTGCCATTTATCATTTTCTTGTCCTTGTTGCAGCTTTATTTGCAAATAACCAAATTTACTGTCTTCAAAATGTTTCATCAAACACTTTTTTTTTCCCTTCAGTAGTTGTTAGCTAAAATATGAATACCTTAAATTCATAATATTTTGTGTCACAGTGCCATATGATTTTGAGGACCTGTTTCCAAGGCTATACCTTACAGCTTCCTCTTCTGGAGATCTATGGCTGTTCAGCTCATGTGAGACATACCTGATCAAGGGTTTGCAAACAGATAAAAAAGGCTGGCTCTAGACTCTGATGTTTGAAATATGTCCCATCCCAGTGTTCACTCATTAAGATTCCTTCTTGAATTAACTCTAAATTTGTGGCTTGTCACTTAAAAACCTGTGACATTTTTGGGTCCTTCATGTTAAACAAAATCTGGGATTCTATGCTCACTTCAATTCGAAATTGTGATTATAATTTGAGTTGTTTTCTAAATTGTGTTCCCAGATACCATTGCTTGATATTCATATTTGTAACAGCTGATGCAAACATGATCTGGGAAGGAAATCTGCAGAGGGTGAATGCATCTAGCTGAACACAGCACCTTTGCTGTCAGGGGAGCTGTAAACCTTTTCCCACATCCAAGTCCCTTGCAGCTAGCACTCCTGTTTTATTTCTGTGGCATTTCTGTATTATTAAAAAATAAGCAATAATACAAATGAAACAGCCCTCCAAAGCATGCTGCTATGTGCTGATTATCTTTTTGTACATTCTGTGTAGGACACAATAATGCCTTGTGTTTGCACAGTTGTGTGATTTTTGTTACACCCAGTGGGAGTTTGTTTTCACAGGGGCTGTGTGGAAGAGCCCAGGCTGGATGTTTGTTATTGTCATGTTGGGCTCTAATGGGCTGCTCCTGCTCTGCTTGCTCAGTGCCCTCCTCCCACTAAAGACCTGCAGCATCTGTAGCCTGCAAATATACAAGAGCTAAACTAAGAAAAATAGCACTTTTCCACACAGGGTGTTGCAATGTGCAGCTTATTTTTTCCTTTGAAATGAATTGATGAGTGAATAAACTGTTTAATATATAGAAACAGAGATGTATTAGAGATATATGTGGAGAGATTAACTTGCAGTGATACAACTTACCTCCATGGTCTAGTAGTGTCTTTATGTGAATAAGGGCAGGAGGATCAGTGGAGAACAGTAATAACTTTAAAAGTCTTCCAAAGAGAAATATAGACTCTCTCAGCCACTGGTATGGTCTCCATCACTGCACCATCTGCATGCTTCACAATATTTAGGAGATTAATTCATGCAACATCTCTGTCAGCTGGGGGTCTGCAGTCAGATCTCTTCTATGGATTGGAATGGAAAAGCACAGGAATTTTCAAGGTTCAGAAAAGAAATTCTGTTGTGGAGCTGGGAACTGAAAGAGTTGTCAATGTTGAGGTAAATGTGTCTGTTGAGCACATTATTATTATATCTCATAAAATTTCATCTGCTTTCTGATTCACAGAGTGGCCCAGTCAGTTTCTGTTTCTTAAATGATGTTTTCATTCATTTCTCAACGTTAATTGTTTATAAAGTGTGAAGATAGACTTGTTTATAGTCATTTGTTTACAACCTTCCTATGTTTTTCTGGGTGTCAATAATGAGCCCAGAGCTAATGCTAAAGACAACTTCAAGTGCAGATCCTTTAATCTGTAATCCATGCCTAAATTACAGTACAGTGTTGCCACGTGCCTCCTGTGTGGTAAATAAGCACCTGTTCTGAGATGGTCTGAGTTCACATGCGTGTACATTTGCTTTATTTTTACAACTAAGTTTTTGTTAAAAGCAAAATGATTTAGTGTTAAGTGGCTTATTTATTTTTAAAATTAATTCCTTGCTGGGCTAGAATTAAGGTCCCCTTCAATTGCAGGAATAAAATAATTTCCTGCTGCTAATGTAGGTTTCTCTGGAAAATCTGAAGCCCTTAGGGAGGAGATGCCTTCCCTGCAGGTCTCTCAAGTAAAGGACTGTAAACTGTCCCCATTAATGCCCTCCTCTAAAGGGAATTCAGGCTGTAAGGAATTGGGAAAATAAGGGAAAGGGGCTGAAGGGGGAGGTGGGGCTGCTTTGTTTTCTTTTCCACAGACATGTGAAACTTTGAGATTGCATTTCTCCGTGTTTGGCAGTGGATGTGTGTGATTTGTGTGTCTGTGTGTGTGTGTGTTGACTCAGACTAGAAGGCCCAGCCCTGCCTCTTACGTGTGGACTGGATCCTCACCTCTCCAAGGGGATCATGTGTCAGTTCTGGCACAGCACAGATGCAGGATCTTGGCAGCTGAGCTGCCCCTTCCAAGCATTTTTATATAGGAAGAGGCGTGTGCTGGCCAGTTTCAGAATTCTAGCACTGCTTTTAACTCTGAGTTTCCAGAGCGCTTTCTATCCGTTTGTCAGTTTGGATTTTTGTTAAATATATACACACCCATGACAAATTAGCTGCCCTTCTCAGGGGTATGTGAATGTAAGAGCCAGGTAGGCTGACTTGAGAAAACTTGAAGCTGGAGATCAGCTTTTTACCACATTGTTCAGCACTTGGTACTCCCTGAAAGATTCTTTTATGGAATGGTAAAGAGTAAGATAGGTGAGGCCAAATATTTATCTTCCATTCATCAGGAAGCTGCTTTTAGTCAATTTTTGTCTATTCTTTGTCTTTCCATTTTCACTCCCATCTTTCTTGTGGAGTTGACTGATATGCAGAAAAAGAAAAACCTGGAAAAATGTTTTCATTATAATTTGGAGGGTTTTCAGTTGACAGGGTTTTTTAAAATTGCTTTTTGAATTTTTGGCAGTGTTTAAGTTTGGGTGTTTTTATAATAATCTTTGGAAAATTTTATAGAATGGGTCTTATATTCATAAACCAGAAAAAATCCAAAGGTGAGAAGTGAATCGTCCAAGTTTTTTAAAAGCTGGTTAACAAATGTGTATGTAATTGACATTGATGTAAATGGCAAATACATCTACACAAGTGCCAGTTAAATTCTGGATGGCCAAGACACTAGAATGTTAGGCCTGCCCTCAACTCCCTCTCTATGAAGCTGAGGGCTGAGTGCCCTTTAAATTTTTTAACTTGGATTATTCAATTGCATTTATCCTTTCTCAGACATAATTAAACAGGTGATGAAAACCAAATTGTAAATAACATAGCTATGCTTTGTCTTGGAAAGAATAATGCTCAATAGTATTCATTCACATAAGTAGTGGGAAATGGATTAATGTATTTCCTATGCTTGAATAGCTTCATATATCAGTTGTTGTGGTTCATCATTAAAATCATGGAAATGACAGCATGCTTTTAAAATCCTAAATGGCAAGATATGCTTTGATAGAATGAGGCCAACTCATAAAATCAAAAGGATAACATAATAAATAAAATTCCAGAAACCTGAGCATGTCTACTACAGCTTTGCCCTCCTTCTGACTGTGGTGTTGATGTTGGCAGGCAGTGGGCTGTGATCGACAACTCGGGAGCAATGCCAAGGAAGACAACTGTGGAATCTGTGCAGGAGATGGCTCAACATGCAGGCTTGTGAGGGGACAAGCTAAGGCACATGTCTCACCAGAAAAAAGTAGGTTGCAAATTGATCCTATGCTGATTTATCCTTGACTGTGTTTTCTTCTTCTGTGTTAGCATGCATATTGCAGTGACCTTTTAGCCAGATACTTGTTTGCAGTTTTACAAAGCTACTTATTCTGAAGTCTGTGCTAGATTAGTCTACTGAAATTCCGCGAGGGATACCACACATTAGGGTACAGCTAGGAAAGAATTTGAGATATGCATTTTTTTTTTTAATAGAGCTACTCAATTCATTCTATCAGGAATAACCATCAAGATGCACATCTTATTTTAGAGGGTATCCTCATGTTGCAGTATATGTGATGCTGCAGCACTGTTATTAATCCATGGAAACATCTTATAGATGGTTTTATGGAAATAGTGGCCTGTGCTTCTAAGTACCTGGTTTTCAAATTAACTTTGATTTTTTTTTTTTAATTTTTTTTTATTTGTTTGTGAGGTATTTTGTGATGTCCGATGACAGTTGAACTTCAGGGACAAGTTACAACTTGTATGGTACAAAAAGCACAAAGTGAAAGGGACTAATACTTCCATCTCCTTTTTTGTGTGTTTGGCTCAAATTCCACCATTCTTTCTCAAAATAATGAGCATCTTACTGGCAGGAACTCTGTAGGTCTCAGTAATATTGAAAATATAAAATATAAAAGAGGAAGGGTACTGGAATTAGACCCTTTGCTGGAGTCTGAAGAGTCTGGCTATTTTGATATGCAGGCAAATTTTTCCAAAGACTCCCCTCTGACATTGGTGCTCTCCACCCTCACAGATGATGCTCCCTGGGATCTCACAGCACATGAACCATGTGTTTATCATATGAATAGTTGCCTCACATAATTTTTTCTTTTTCTGTACTCATATTGTGTAATTGTCACATGGAGATGGGGCCTTTAGGGTTAATTACCTTCCTGCAAAGTCACTAGATAGAAGGGTGCTCTTAAAACCAGTGTTTAAAGATCAAATGTAACCAGGTTTTCTTTTTAATGGATGAAGCCCCTGCCTCTGACAGCTGCCTATATTTTAATACTGTTGCATTTCAGCCTGCAAAGATTTTGAAAGAGCTTTGTCTATGGAATCCTGCTAAAATCTTATTGCAGTATATATAGCTATTCCCATGGGTTTTTAAATGCCCCTGTTTGCAGTATGCTTCAGTTTGGATGTAAATTGGAGTAGTTTATTTGTTATCTCAATGCTCATTGCTTTGCAGTGGGGCGTCTTGGACTGTCCTGCAAGGGTGTTGGGCACCTCTGTGCAGGAGCATAATTACTGTAATTCAATATATATGTATAGCAAAGATAATCTAATTTAAAAAGTGACTGGTTGTATGGCAGTGACTTTTAAAGTCACAGGATAATTTTCCACAAGCCAAAGAGCCTTTTTTACATATTAGATGGTCTATCAGTGTTAGCCTGTGCCTTGCTTTGACTAAAGGTGTTTTTTATTGATGGAAGAGTGTAGTTCAGTAATTTATAAAATTTTTCATCATGAAAGAGTGAGAAAATGCTTACAGTGAGCTGAAAAAGAATTTTCATGGGGGCCACTTTTTATTCTTTTGCCATATCAAAGACTCAGAACTTCTGGTCAGTCAGCATAGATCAAGCATTTGTAAAGCAAATACTTTTGTAGTGTCTCCAGGTTATATTTGTGTTGTGTCTATAGATAGATACAGATATATAGGGATATATATGCACAAAATAGCTCTTTCCCTTTCTGATGGGAAGGTCAGCTGGAACTGAAGGGATTTGTGTTGTTTATTCCAGCTTTACAGCACCAGAGATTCTCCTGGAGAAGGATGATGCCTGGAAACACCATAGCTAGTTCTAAGGCTGCCCAAATAAACTTTTTGGATTGGTGACTCTGATTGGATAGCTCATGATAAGTGAAATAAAAAGTTTCACATTCAATTGCCGCTTGGGATGGAAGTACAGTAAAAACAAAGTGGTAAAAGGGATCTGGTTTTGAAACTGTCATTTTATGACAGAAAATATTAATTTCACTTGTGGTGTTCTGGCTCAGGTAAGAGCTGACTAGAGCTGACATCACTTGGTGGAAGGTCTCCCATTGCCTTGAAAATTCTGAAGAATGCCTATGGCTCATTGCTTCCTCTGTTATAACTCAGTGTCTCCTTAAGAGTCCTTTAAAATTAAAGACCAAGAAAGACTATTCTGAGGAAAGATGTCAGTTTTGCCAAGTTTTGGGTTTATCTTGCACTGCAGTAGGCTGGATGATATGAATGAATTACCACTGGCATAAGCAAAACAGTCCACATGATACTAAATTCAGAACTTGATGTTTTTCTTGGTTATTGTGATGGTGCCAAAATATATTTTGGGTCAAGTTGTTCAGCACTATGAAATGAGTTCCATATAATCATCCTGTGTGTGAATGAAATGGGGAAATAAAGCCATCCTTTCTTTGTGGTAAAATGTCAGTGGAGGGAGGCACATTATCTTCCAAAGAGTCATTTGGAAGCTTTCAGAACTAGTGTTGAGAAAATATCGACACATGACAGAAATGTATTTAGGAGGGAGCTTACGGCTGTGAGCAGGATGTAAATTTTACTGTTCAATGAAGCAAATTAAAAAACTGGAAAGAAAGCAAGAGCCAAAGATTTTAGTATAAAAAAGAGGCATAAGGGAAAATAAAGTGCTTGGTTATCTTAGCCCTTTATTTAAAACAAAGTAATTTAGGCATTGATAGCAAATGATTTCTCATGAAGGACTAATTTTGTTTTATTATCTTTTTTATTTGTTTTTACATTAATTTAATGTCTTTGATCAGAAAGTTAAACAGCAGTGAAAGGGAGCTTACTGTTTTGCAAATATGAAAGGAACAATTATTTCAAAAGTTTATTTTTTCCACTAACACTTAATTGCCTTTGAAAGACAAAGTAAGTTAAACTTCTGTCAGCAAGCCAGATTCTAACATTCTGGTAAAATGATTAAAGGTTTGACTAACGATATTCAAACAAAAAGTGTAATAGGTTGTAAAATGTACCATCCCTCTGGGAAATGAGGTATCATGGGCCTGAAGTTTCTAGTACTAAATGCATGGAACTCCCATTAACTCTACTGCTCTTTGTGCACGTGGAAAAATTGTAGGATTGGGCCCTCATATCTCCTTTCTGCACCATTGTTGGCCAGAAATGGTAGAAAAATGTTCTGGTTCTGATACCAACAAAGAAGACCAGATTCTGGTTCAGTGGGTGATGAAGTTGAAGGCATGGACTTGTCCCAGTCTGGTTTTATTTGATTCCCAAACTGCAAGATACTTGCAAGTTTTGCCTTTCTTAATGTTTTGCTGAAGATCTTATAAAAGCTTTCACTGGTGATGGCTTTGTAACTGCTTGAATTTCCTTTTTGCCATGTGCTTTATTTCCTATGGCACTTGTGTAATATACCATTGGTCACTTCTTCTCACATGATGTATGCCATCATCCCCAAGCATGCTTAACCAAAAACCTAATTTCACTTTGGTCATTTATCTAAAGGAGGCCTTTGGCACAGCTCCCTCTTCTGTGTCATCAGCCAGCTCAACTTTGTGACAACTTCTTGCCTCACGTTATTTTTCCCTCTTTGAAATAAATATACATGGAGTTAGCAACCCCAATTGTCAAGGTTCCCTGATACTTCATTTTATATGAAGGGTTATTTTCCAAAATTAGACAGTTGTGTCAGTAACTTCTCATGCCAGGTGCTATGTGTTTTGGAGAAAATTCAGCCAAAACAGCTCAGCATATTCCAAGGACACAGAAGAGAAAAACATGTTGTTTCCCACTGTCAAAACATTCTTGAAACCTTTTATTTAATATGTCTTAAAATCCCCCCATTGTTGGACTTGATCACAGATCAGGGATTTGAAATTTGGCAGGCAATGATCTTCTGGTCATGGATAAGTCTTTTGCAATGTCTGTGAACATCAACACATATTTTACTACAACCTTTACAAAAATCCCCAACCTTTTCCTTCAGTTTCAGTGGAATCTTCTTGGATGTTAACGGCTGAAATTTCTGAAAACTTATCCTTTTAAGTGTTCTCTAGCTTGTTACAAGTCCTGACTGCAAAGAGATTGCATGTGTGTAGCCTCCTTAGAATACATTAACGTGTTGCTCTTCCAGAAAGAAGCTATTAAATTTTTTCCTTGAGGTTGCTCTTGCTTTCTGCTTTACTGCAGTGTGGACCAGGTGCCACAGGATGAACTCTGTGATGCCTCCTACCTCACATTCAGGCATTCAGAAGAGATTTTGTGGAGAGCTTCCAATCTCCTGAGCTTCAGACTTATGACAGGGAATTACGAGATCCCATGAGAAGAGGGAAAGATGAGATGAGCTGAACAGGAAAATTTGCCATCAGTTCATGCAGTGAAGGAAAGGCAGATGTGAGAAGGTGGATGGAGGTTGTGGTACTGGCTGTACAGACACACTGAGTCAAGGAAAGAGGAAGAGAAGACTGAGATTAGATAAGGAATCTGGGTGGGAGATGGAGTCAAAAACACTTGGAGAGGAAGGGGAAAAATCAACTATCTGTACAGCCAGAAGAGGGAATTGGGACTAGTCTGGCAGAAAAACTGTGTGTGGGGAGGGAGAGGATGCCAATGCATTAGTGTTCAGTATGGATAAGGAGCACATTTTTTGAAGCAAATTTTGCCATGGCCCTAACATACTGTTCATCAGTTCACATCACAGAGTGGTCTTGGAGAGCATAAACTGGAATTTTCTGGATGAAGCTAAACCAGAAGATGTGTCCCAGAAAAGCACCTGATGCTCTCCAGCAGCTATAGGATATCTAGTCCATGGAATCAGACTAGAATTAGTCCCAACGAGGCACCTGCTGTTTTGCAGTATGGATTCTGGGTCTTCAGCACCAACTGGTTCAGTCTGGACATCCCTTTACTTTGATTGGTTTACTTGAGGCTGTTACAGATAGTATGAAGCCTCCTTCTGTACCTTCATGGTCCCTTTTGTCTTGAAGAAATTTCCCAGTAAGAACATCGGCTATTTCATTACTCATTTTGTACTGCATTTCCTTAAGATCCATTCTCTTGAGAGGCTTTTTGCTGCATGTCTTTTATGTTTTCTCCAGTGCATGTATTTGGGTTTGCTTTCATTAGGCAGGTCAGCACAAAGCCCAACAGAAATGCCTTCTGGAATTATGCCTGATGCCAGAGTGGATGAGGGAAGCCACTGCAATAAGGTTCCAAATATTCTGAGATTTTTAGTTCCTGTGTGCTGTAGTTGTTCCTGGATTACTGTTTGTATTTTGAGAGCACAAAGGCCTTCGATCAGAACCAGGGAGCCAGCAAATAAGTTCTGAGCAAATATATAGAAAGAAACACATTTTATAGACCTGGAATAAACCTCTGGCCTGCTATAAGAGGAGAGAGGGAAAAATCCCAACTGGCCCATATGTGAAACAGTAAATGGGTCCACCATGGCCCACATGGAAAAATAAATAAAACCTGCTGAATTGGATTGAGTTTAGGAATGTGGCTCCTTTATTTTGATCCTGGGGATTAGCTCCCAGTCTTACCATAGCAGGGAGTCTGATCTTGCTCTCATTGAGATCCAAAATCTAAATCCACATTAACACCATAGAAACAGGATCAAACCTTGACATCTAAAGTAAAAGTAATCCGGGAGCTTAATCAGCAAGTGGTGTGTTGTGTGCACACATTTGCTGAGAGATTCTCTGGGTGAGAGTGGAGGGAGATGACTCCATGTGCTGCTGGGAATCCCTGTCCTGAAAGCAGTGTTAGAATAGAGAGACAATATCTCTCACCTGCTTCTCAGTTTTTAAGGTGAGCCTTAATCTGACCTCATATGTTAGAGTCTGGTTGTTTCTGCATGTTCCAGATGATTTGGGCTAATTTGTTTTCATCTGTAGACAAAGGTCAGCAATTAACTTTCAAAGAAATACTGTAAGGGGAAAAAAAAATTTAATCAAAAATTCTCGGTATGGATTTCAGGGTAGCAATTTCCCCTTATGTTTTTGTAAGAGTTCACTGCTTTTAGCAGTGTGGACCCTACTGATTTAATGGGAAATGTACAGCATAACCATTTTAAATGGGTTTACAGAGCCTTGTGTTTCTTTAAGAATATGAATTACATTCAACTGAGAACCAGAGACCTTTGGAATATATAATTTTTTAGGAGCCAGACCTGGACAACCTTAACTATTGTTTCAAAGATGTCCTTAGGACAAAGAACTGACCTTTATGGTCAGTTCTGTCCCATTTCTTCCAAACCCTCATCTCTGTTCAGAAGTCCAAAAAATCTCACATTTATTTTTTCCTGTAATTTACTTCACCTCAAGGAAAGACTGCCCTAGGCCATGGTTATCTCAGTCAGGTTACAAAAATCTCCTGCTGTCAGACTTCTTGACAGGTCTGTGGGCTGCAGAGGTTGCCTGCTGCTGCGGCGGTGAGCTCAGTCATCCCTAATGCAAATAAAACACTTTCTGCTAATATTGTCTCTGCTGCAGAGAAACACCAAATTTAGCACCCCCATGAGACTTTTGGACCATATCAGAGAGTGCTTGGGTGAGGGTGGAATGTCTGTAGTACTGCTAAAGGAATGTGAGGCATCCTGGAAAGGGATCTGCAGGGTCTGCCGGGGCCAGCTGAGCTGCCTGTGGGGAGGTGCAGGAAGCTCAGCAGATCGACCCTGTTGTTCTGCAGAGGAGCAGCGCTGCACATCTGTGCACATCTGCAAAGCCAGGCCGTGTCCCTGCAGCACGGGCTGCCCTCGGTTCCACTTCAGAGCGGCAGGTCATGCATTCTGAACTGGTCATCATCTGACCTTTGTTGGAGGTTTTGTGCTGTGACTGACCTTGATTGTTATCAAGATGGGATTCAATTCCCAACCAAGTAAGCACAGATGGGCCCCTCAAACCTGCTTTCTCTCAAATACTGTCCAGCACATGTGAATTCAGTAGTTATTTCCTTACTTTAAAGATATACACACCCACTACCTCCTGGCTATCTTTAGCAATTCCTCTGATGAAAAACCAGGATGCAAAGAGATATTAAGTGGTTCAGTAGTTAATGTTTTTTCCAGGACTCCTTAGTTGTATTATTGTTTTACTGTAGTATTTTTCACTCTGGTGGAATACACAAGAATGAAATTAATAAAGCTCATATTTTATTACATCCAAAATAAATTGTTATATTTAAATGTCCTTCCTAGAAACTGACGATATAAAAACTGTAACATAAGAAGGTGTTTATTTCAGAAAAAATAAATGCAGTATTTGCTTGAAGTATTCTGAACATTTGGCAGGAAATCATACTTATGCTAAGGAGATGTAAACCAGAAGCTGATAATTTAGCATCTACTATAAAGGGGTCCAGTTTGAAGTGGAAAGAAACCTTTTTAAACTATTTTTTTAGTTAAAACTAAACTCAACTATTCTTCCTCTAAATATTTTATGGGTAATTCTGGAGCCAGTGTATCACTGACTTTCAACACACATTTCATTTTGAATCTGCAAAAAGGAACTTCCTCTGCAGCAGCCACTGAATGTGCATTAGTTTCATCACCAAGCAGAGCATCTTGTGCAGGGTGCAGCTGCAGAGGGCACGTGAGGCAGGGCCTGCCTTTCGGAAGAGATGCAGTTGGGCCATGATGGAAATGGGTGACAGCTCCTTGGATGCTTCTCTCTTCCTTTTGTGGATAACCCTGTGGATGCCCTGCTTTTGTTGGCATGAGGGCCTCTAGCCTGTTGGTTTGACTGGTAACTCGGTTTGCTTGGGCAAATCACAGATTTCCTACATTTGAAATGAGAAGTAATAACTTTCTGCCTTTGTAAAATGCACTGAAGTAAGTGTGTTGCACATTTATATATGAAGAGGCCTTTCAGGCAGCCAAAAGCTGTTTTGTATTGATATGTCCTGTTGGGGGCTGGTTTGGTTTATAGTTCATTTTAAATTGAGCCTCTTACTGGAAGAAATGATCTTATAGGGTAAGTTAGATGCAGACACCGCTATAACATGCACCTTATAGCTATTATATATTTGCTCTTAACTGGTCTGTAATTGGTTAAGGGTTAGTGTTAAGTAGATGATTTATTTCCTGTAAGTCCTGCCACTTATTAAAGTTGTGACCTGCAGCAGGAAATGAGGTGTGGGCAAAATGAGACTGAACAGCTGCAGATTTTTGTAAGGGGGAAGGACTACTTAGCAGATTCCTTATGTCAATTCAGTGATTAGAAAATAAAACTAGGACAACAGAGTGTAAATATGTTCCTAATACACTACTGACATTTCAGTTGTTATTGTTAATAGCAAATCATTTTCCAAGAGAAACCAAGATTTACAAGTCCATTTGTAGGTCTTAATAGTTGCATGACATATCAAACAGACTCAGTACACTGTACTTAATAAAATAACATATTATTTTTAATAGAAAAGTTGTGAAAGCTGTGAAATATTTTCTTAGACACATTTGAGGGTTTTCAGTCTAAGTATGTGATGTACAAATTCCCTGATGAGAGATAATTTCTAAACCAGTTCTTTAATGTTTGTAGGGGAAGAAACTGTGATTGCTGTACCACATGGGAGTCGCAGTGTGAGAATCACCCTGAAAGGACCAGCACACCTTGGTATGACTGAGCTGTTTTATGTATTTATACATAGGCAGAAGATAAAAACAGAACTTTGTATCTGAGCTCATCCAAACTTTGGAAAATATGGGTAAGATCATGACCTCGATACCTTGATTCCTCTTCCCATCTTTAATATCCAGCCTGGAGATAGTCCTAGAGAACACTCAAAACTTTACTTGGTAAAAGGAAATAAAATACATAGAGGTGGTTTCTACTCCTTCCGTTTAAACCAACATAAGGCATCTCAAATACAGTACACTCTTAAACAACACACCAAAAAAACTTCCAGAGTTATGTGTGGAACCAACATCCCTTGCATAACTCAGCACCAGATTTCTGTTGAAGCCTCTGACAAGTGATCTAGGTCCAAATAAAGTTGGGCGAACGACTACAGCAGTCCTGCTTCCATGTAATTCTTTTTGTCATTGCGTACCACCAGTGAGAAACAGTTTGTTATTCTCTAAGACAGTTGATTTCCAATATTTTCTTATAAGGCTGATGGCAGTATTTATGGCAATTTCCTTATCCATAGGCCTAGTTTGCCTAGAGAATTGATGGTTTCAATTCAATGGTAAGTGAATACCAAGCAATGAGATAAACTATTCATTTAACTTTGAACAATTTTTTATCCAGATGTGGTCTGGATCGTAGAAATAAAAAGAACTTCAGCTCTGAGATATGTAAACAGAAGTAAAAAATAAATTTTATTTGAAAATTGCTCATCAGTTTGTTTGCTTTCAAAAATATATTGTCACATCCTTTCAAGGAAAAAAACTGAAATAAAATTCCCTCTTCAGAACAGCTCCAGAGTGACAATAACTTCTAGATATACTACTTATATTAAAAAAGTACAAAGCTGAATTTATATTGAAATAAATAATATTCCTTTAAAACTGTTGAGGGGATGTGTGAAGGAGTGATCCTGACCAGTTCAGGTCAGGACTCTTGGACTTTCTTAAGTAGTTCTGCAGAAGGAAGTTGTTGTTTCAGCTTTGTATGAGGAAAAAGTACTAGATTGAGTGGCTCTTGGGGGATTTCTGGAAAGCTCCTGAGGAATGCAGCAGCAACTCAGTAACTGAGTACAGAGTGCTCCTGGCTTCCTACCCAGGGTGGTTCTGCAAAGAAGCTGTGGCTTGGCATCACCTTTGTTAGTTCACTCTCTAGCTGGACAGGAATTGTGAAATGTTCCTTTAACCACTTCCACCAGCACATGTGTTTGCAAATCTGCAAGGATTTAGACATTTTTTACCTAAAATTAAAATTTCAGAGGTAAAAACCAACTGAGAGCTGTTGTGGGGAGGGAGGTGAAAATTACTTCTGGCTTCATAGCCAGGTCTCCAAGAGCTGATGCTCCAGAGGTGCTTCTCCACCTTCCCACTGTGCGTGTTCCTGGGTGTTTGTCACTTAACAGAAGATACCAAATGATCCTTTGCTGCAACTGCATCGACTTTTGTGTGGGTGTGCTGGTAGAATTAAAGCCAGAATTAAAAAAAAAAAAAAAATCATCTACTATTACAGGTTCCATTTGTCAGAGATGTTTTTCCTGGCTTGCAATGAGTTGAATTTAACAGGTGAAGCAGGGACTACTTATTGTTAAAATTTTATACTGCCTCCTGTTGCCAGTATATATTTGTCCTTCAAGTAGAGTCAGCAGCAACAGCAAAAACTTGAAGAGCACTATGGAGTGTCTGGCACTTTTCCCTTTATCTTGTGTTCAGTGGGGCTTCATCCTGGGTTTATGATCTGGTCTTGTTCCAGGAAAGCACAGCTGCTGGACTAATCAAAAATGGAAATGTGGTTGGAGATGTAGCACATAACAGATTTGAAACAAATGCTCTGAGCATTGTTTTGCAACCTGCAGTTAGTGTTTGAGCAAGGACTGCTTTTCTTTGTAGCTGGTTAGAATAAATGCTTTGTTTGTGTCTCTGGGCACTTAAAGACAGGCAGCAGATTCATCAAGATGTTACTTTGTGTTTTTAACAAATATGGCTCCCCTGTATTTCTGCCTGCTAGGGTTTGGTGAAAGATTTGGTGGAAAATAACCAAGTAATTAGCACAAAAATGGGTCTGAATAAAATGTTTCATTGTGTTGGCTTTGTTTTTGATTTGGACTGTATCATGGCTTTTCTAGTAGTTGTTTTAAGAGCATTAGAATCAAAAGTAAGACTGAAAGTTCCCTGAAATTAATCCTCCAGCAGAAGAAACAGGAAAACCAGAAGCTAATATTTTTACAAGTGGCTAATGCTAGATAACTGAGTTCGTGAACTTAGGGAGGTTAAACGTTACTGAAAGGAACTGAAATGTTTTTCTTTTTGTCAATTTTTTCTCTGCTCACCGAGATCTGCATCATGTGACAGCCCTTAGCAGCGGCTTTGTGCACTGCTCTGTCTTGACAGATGCTCAGAGGAGCACGCTGTTGCTTTTGCTTGCATTTTGAGAAGAATGTTTTGTTTTTGTGCTACCTACAAATGAATCACAGAGAAGGAGCAGCTTTTGGGCAGCACCATACTTGCTCTTTATTGCACTGGGAGCAGGAGCAGTTTCCCTGGGAGCTCCTTCATGCACAGGGAGGTACCTGCAGAGGGTCTCCTGTGCCTCCCTGCCCTGCTCCTTCCTGCCCCCAAGAGAATGGGGGGATTCTGCCCACAGCTGGGCAAGGCATTTGCCATTTTTGTCAAGAGAGGGAAAGGAACTAAACACAGATAGTTACAGGTCTTTGGCAATGGTGATTGTCGTGCTAGGCACAGAAACAGGTGAGCAGCCAAGAGAATTCCCTGTCTGTGTGACTCTTCACATCTGGAGTCTCAAGGAATTGATTTAGGATGGGGAAGCTTACTCCTGAAGTCAAACTTTCCAGGTCTTTAGTATAACAGGACTCTGCAGAACAAAGAAACATTTGGTGAATTCTTTTCTTGTCATGAAACCAGTTGATAAAACCCGTGTTCTCAGTTACTTCTCTGAAATCAATAAATAAGCAGTATTTGAGGAAGAAATTCCTCCCCAGTAAGAATAATGATGTTATGTATGTGTTAAATACACTAAATGCTTGGTGTCACTCTGTTTTGGAAGGCTGTGATGACAAGCTCTAGGTACTACTGAGCAGGAATGCATTGCACCAGAGGTTATCCATTGTGCTGGGGAATAGCTCCTCATCTCCCTGTGTGACACAGGAAAAATCGGAGCAGCAGTTCTGGGGTCAGTGGTGTGACCTCCAGAGACACAGCCCTGGCTCCATAGCTGCACCTTGCAAATAAACACATTACTTGCATCCACATCTAGTAAATATGTCAGCTCTCTGGGAGTTACTGTCTTGTTGGTTGCTGAACAATAATCTTGGTTTCTGCTTAGAAAAACATCAAAAATGTTTTTTATTAAAAAAAATAGTAAAAGAACTGTTCAGAAATGCAACTGAGGTCACCAAATAAACATTTGCATCATCTTTTTGCACCAGCTGGATAATAATGTCTTAAATGCTAGTTTCAAAAGGATCCTGTACTCCTGAGCATTTTCCTGAATTTATTTTGAGTTGGAAGTACTTAAGATTTGATTTTAGACTTATTTTAAAACATGAGAAAATAACAGGCACCATGAATTTTTACTTAATTTTAAGCAGCATTTGTGATCAAGCAGTTTGTGATTTAAGCATGAAGTTTGGGATCAAGGCTTGCAGAAGCTTAATCCAAGAATTCTGAGTTCCATATATTTTAAAGGGTTATTTTGTAAGGCAATCAGGAAAGGACCCTTCCATAAAAATGACAAATAGAAATATGTAGTAATCATCTAAATAGTTCTTTTTTCTGGAATTAGTTTATATCTATTTGTTCCTAATGGAATGTGTTGGACAGTGAGGCACACTGATTCCCAGAGATTTATGTTTTCTCTTTGACAAAGTACATTTTATTCACCACCAGATTCATACCCTGTGATTAACATAAAGTCATTTCCTAGAAACAAATCCTTCCTGAAACTTCCTTCCAGCCATGTATGTGATCTTTGTTATACCTATGAGCACAATGGAGCCTAATGCTTAGAAGCTTGGGATAGTGGTGCTATGCTTTCAGGAATTTAATTCATTCTGTAATTTCTTTATTCTCTTTGTTTGGGTGCTCCAGAATGCATATTTATTTAAAAAATATGAAGGAAGAAAACAGTTAATGATGGATTGCAGTATTCAGAGTATGTTTTCAGTGCAGGTAAAACCAGATGCTTTTAACCTAAATGATCTAGCCTGACTTAGGTAGCTTTGTTTAAAGTACCAAAAAAGGCAAGGTAGTGGGAGAAAGAGGGTATTTATAGCTCATCAAAAGATTCCTTTCAGCTTGGCCTGAGCTCATCTGAGATTCATGCTTTTCTCATGCAGTGCTCTGGTAGATTGTAACCAGACCAGGGTATTTCAAGTCATGCATCTTGCTGTGCCTCTATGCTGCACTACACTGAGCCCAGAATTCTACCTTCCTTATGAATATCTTCCTTTAGCTTTGTCCACTTACGGTTCAGTCAGTTTACTGGAAGTGATTTAATCTTAAAATGCTTCATCTGTCTTCTGGAGGCTGTGGGCTGTTAGTTTAATCTGTTTCCAAGGAGTAGAGAACAATTCAGAAAGGGTTTTCATCACCAGCTGTTCTGGGAAAGGGCCGTCCCCTGCAGCTGCCCACCTCCTGGCCCCGCTTTCTCCTCTCATGGGAAACACTCAAAGCTGGGTTCAGGATCTTGGTGCAGTGATTCAGGTATTGAGGTGAGTGTCAGGTGGGTTTGGCACCACTCAGGCTTCTCTGGAGACTGATTGCTCAGATTGCTTGGCTTTTGAATTGCATGAGAGTATGAGGTATTTTTCTCTATATTGATTCTATCAATTTTCAGTTTCTTTCAGCTTTTCCTGCTCAAGCTTTTGCTTATATCAAGTGTTACAGAGCACTTGGTGTAGGGAAAAACTGTCTCAGAAGCGTTTCTGGTATGAAAGAATAGTGTGTTCAGACAGATATTCCTGTGTTGACTTGTCTTGCAATTATCTATCAGCCTATAATCTCAAGCAGTTAATATTCTCACAGATTCTCTGGGTGTGTTTTTACTGCACGTATGCAGCTGGTACTTGCAAGGCAAAGTTGTAAACATTATTTTCTGACTTTCTTGAAAACAAAAACCTGTTTAAGTTTACTAATTGCACGTTTCTTCTTTAGTTATAGAGTCAAAAACACTACAAGGAGAAAAGGGAGAGCACAGTTTCAATGCTCCTGGAACATTTGTCGTTGAAAATACAACTGTTGAATTTCAGAAGAGCACAGACAGGGAAATCATAAAGATCCAGGGGCCTCTTGGAGCAGATTTCATTATCAAGGTGGGGTGTGTGAATGTACAAATCTACAAAGTTATTGCAAGTACATGCAACACTCTGGTGGCTGTCCATCACCTTGTAGCAACACAACAAAATCTTTTAGCTAGCAAGATAGAAATCCTAATTACAGTCCAGAGATCATTTATACTAAGAAAATCCAAATAAATTAAAATGGTATGTGATTTATGTATTTCCTGTGGTGGGAAGTACCACAGGATCTTTGATGGTAAAAATGGCCAGGACTTTTGTTTTCAATACTGCTGGAAGGGTAACAGTGTGACCCTGTGCAGTGCTAATCCAATTGCAGACTGCCACCTACTGAACCTGAGCACTGCTTCCAGCAGCACCCTACATTCTCCCTCAGACATTGCTAATCCAGCCACTGACCATTTCCAATCATTTTAAATTTTTTCTGTCCAGAACACATACCAATGGCTTGCATCACACATCAAGATATTTATAAGTAGGAACGTATCAGTATTTGACTGCCAAAGGAAGGCACTCAGACACTTTGGCATTGGAAGTGACAGAAGTTTCAGTATTATCAGACTGCCTGGCATTACCTGTCACATTGTAGAAATAGAATTTCAGTTGTTTTCCTTTGCATCTCCAGTACCATGTGCAGCTGGACTTGCCTGACAGTGTGCTTGGATCACTTTTAGATTTCTTTCTGCAGCAAATTTTGAAATTTTTGCTAACAAAGACATAAACCAACAGAATACAGTTAAGAACTTTGCTATTTGAGGATAGATAATCAAATGGTCACATTAATACCTTGAATAATTTGAAAAATAAAACACATTCAAATGTTTGACTATTGGGAACCTAAATTTAATGGCTACTCTATACTTTCTAGAGGTTTTATGTCTCTCATCATCTTACTCTGCACTGCTATTATGCATGAACTCTGTTTTGAAATGGCATGAGCAGCTGAGTACAGAATACATGTGTGTTGTAATGGAAATTTCTTCAGACCAGGTACTCTGGATCAAAAGAGAGTGTGGTTCAGTTCTTCTTCTATCAGCCCATCAGTCACCAGTGGAGACAGACAGAGTTCTTCCCCTGCACAGTGACGTGTGGAGGAGGTAAGTAATGTCAATTCTTCAGCAGTGATAACAGCTCAAGATTAAAAGGAACCTGAGTTACAACATTTGTTCTGCATTTTTAGTGATTAGATGTTTGTGTTTCTCTGCCCACTGGTAATTCCTCTGCAAAATAAATGGCAGAGCAGCAGCTAAGCAGGTTGGTTAAGCTGGTATCAGCACAGAGGTTTTTACATGTTGTCACTGGAAGTCATGTTTTTCCATGAGTGATGTTTTGAGTAAGAACATTAACTAAGAATAAAAAATACAACATTCAAAATGGAAAATTGCAGCTCATAGTGGATATTTGGGGAAAGTAAGCAAAGAAACATGATGAGATTTTAAAATAAGAATAATCAAGAGGTGAAAAAGTATTTCTAGCCTCAATAGTATACAAGAGGGTGAGTTTTAGAACATTTAGTTGAGGAATTAGTTATACAGAAAGCAGAATAGGTAAACAGAATTTAAAGAACATCTGCTATCAGTACCTTTGGCTGTCTGATTTTAGACATTTAGTCCTGATGGTGGCTAGAGCAGCACATGTGGTATTGTAGCATCTACTCCTGATTTAAGCACTGCAGCTTAGATGAAGTGTAGCTTCATTCTGCTTATCCAGCCCAGCCCACTGCCTGTCATGTCTGGTTCTGCAAAAAAAGTGTGAGCTCATGGTAGGAGGAGTGTTTGACACTGCAGATAGCAGCTTCCCTTCAGCCAGCATTTCCCAGGTCACCTGGAAAACAGAGCAGGATGCTGGTGATACCGATACAGGGATTTTCTGGAGAGTGCAAATGTGGTTTAAATAGTTGCTTGGGGCATGAATAAAGAGAGTGAGAGATGTTTAAAGTACAAGCAGAGTCTGGGGATCTTTTGAAGGACCATCCATTTTGGCATTTGCACCTTCCTGTGATCTGAAATGCAGACAGTGTATGTGTCTGATATGCAGTCCCACAGGAAACTACTGTATCTTATGAGATACTTGGCCTCATGAAGTGTGATCCTTGCTGGAGCTCTGAGTGGCAATGCATATCCTCTGATGATTCCATCACACTGTGTTTATAATTTTTTTTCCTTAACTTGTCTGACAAGGGAAGAAGTATAAAGCATCACAGTTACTTTTGAGGACTGCATGTAAACACTGGATAGCCCAAGGGACATATTTACCTTCAAAGGTATTGGCTCAAATCCAGCCTTATTCAGACTGCTGTTATGGCTTGAAAATTATAGCTACATGTCAATCTCTTTGAAACCATCCAGGGTGTTCAAAGCCCTGCTTTGTGGCTGCTTGCCTCTAATATAAAACTGGTACCTTTGTCAGAGGGGCTTGGCAGGGAGGACAGGAACTGAAGAAGCACAAAAACTGAGCTGCTCAGTCATGACAGTAGTAGTGCTAAGAATGGCATGCAGAGAAGTTGTATTGCAGCTGCTTGGCTTTAACCTGTTATCTTAGATTTATCTGGACTTAGTGTCCAGATTGTCTGTTTGGCATCTGGTACTGGCAGTAAAAGAAAAGGTTCCTCACAACAGAGATTTGGAATTAGTGCATTGCCATTTCTCACTTGGATGCTGCCTCTATCTTTAATTCTGTAATCTCCATGTGTTGGGAAGGGCATCTCAGAAAGCAGAGTCAAGCTTGAATGAGCAAAAGTGTTTAAAAACTCTTTCTCTTCTTTGCAAGTGACATTTCTTCTGGGTCCTTTCAGTACTTGCAAAAATTGAAACATAGATGCTGTGAGCACTGGAACTGCTTAGTTCTTTATGGTTGTCACTCTCATGCATGATGACGCTTTGGATCAGCCAAGAGACACACAACTGAAGCCACTGACACAAGATACTTAGCATTTTCAGTAGGCACAGGGACTTGTGCTGTTAGTTTGTTGACTCAGTTTGATTTTAATTCTTGTGGTCTAAAACTTTTTTTCTTTGCACATACCAGAACATCCTCCTCTCCTCAGTTTAAGTCCAAGTAAGCTTTTTTGAATGAGTCTTTTTTTCTAAGCCAAAAAATAACCTAGTGGTTTATAAAACCCAGATCCTTTCTTGCAACCAGTTTCCACACATATTTTATTATTTTTTTTTCACTGAGTAGTTAGTTCAAGTCTTCTTTTGTTGGCTCTTCAACTCGGAATGTTCTTGAATCTATTTCTTGGTTTTCTACAGTTCCTTAGCAATGTTTTTGGATCCCATCTTCAATTCCTCTGGCTTTCTGTCTCAAGTATTTATTTCTTTTAGCATGAATGGCTGTTTAATATAGCTCTCCAACATACTGGTAACTCCTCCTTGGAGGAGGGCAGTTACACATTGTGGAACATGTGCTAGAGCCATATGGCTTCATAGTTTTGCTTTCTGACAGGTGAGCTGGTGCAGTACAAGCATTTCTGCATCAGAAGGAAATATATGTGCCTCTACTCTTAGAATATTAGTAGAATAAAGAGCTGGAAGCTCATTTAGTGTTAAGACATAACATAGTGTTAATATAACTGCTGTGCTGAATTGCCTAAAAGGAAGGTCTGGTTGTGCATTTCCTGTTTCCTTGTTTAAAAGTAAACCAAAAAAGAGTAAGACAGAAAATTAATTCCATGGGGAGAAAAGGCTGTTTTACTTTATCTCCATTAACAATATTTAACTTTGCTCCTGCCCTAGGTTATCAGCTCAATTCAGCTGAGTGCGTGGACATTCGTCTGAAGCGTGTTGTTCCTGACCACTACTGCCATTATCATCCAGAAAACAAGAAACCAAAGCCCAAGCTGAAGGAATGCAACATGGATCCCTGCCCTTCCAGGTCTGTATGGCAAACAAATTTGTGTGTGACACAGGCAGTTACTAAAGAAGCAGGAATTGTATTTACTTAATTTCAATTCTTTTTATCTTTAAGACAACTTAATCTTGGTTGGTTATTGCATGTGTTAAAGGCTAATATCTCTGCCAGTAGATGTGTGGCACTTCAGTGTTGCAGAATACAAGATTTTGCTTATACAGAGATATTGTAAATATCAGTTTACAAAAGGGCTAATTCTGCTTTGTCTATTGCTGAGAAGTACAGCAGAAGTGTGAGGATCTTGTGAGGCTGTGTGAGGAGGACAGAAGGTTTGCCTCCTTTTGGATTTATTGATGCTGCCATTCAGAACATCTCAACAGCCAGACAGAAGCTCCAGTCAGTGCAAGTTTTGCATATGGTTTAACTTGGTTTATTCATTTGCCTACCATAAAAGTTTGATTCTTCTTTGGTACTGTAGTGTTGACAATTTAATAATTGAAGCTTGGGTCTATTTGTTTGGGTTTTTTAAAACTAGGCATTAAAAATAAAATCATTCCAAGTAAATATCCTTTGGTACGAATGCCACAGGATATTAGTGCCAAATTGTAAAGGCTACAGTACAAATAAATTGTATTGAATTGCACTACAGTATTTCAAACTAACTTTTGGATTGTCTGGTGAGGTTTCCTGGCTGTGCTAAAGAATCTTAAAATAACATCACAGTATCAAGTCCCAGAACCTCACATTAATATGCCAGCTGGCTGAGCTAGAGTTATATGCAAGAAAAGGAAACACTCTCAATGGATTTAATTTCCTATAGCTAAACTGTCCATTTCCTTTCATTCCTGTTGAACATAATCGTTGATAATGACCTCTAACAGTTATAGATGTGCAGACTTTCAAGAGTTTTTCCTGGAGAGTTGATCACTGTATGAAGCAGAAAGAGTTCAGTAATACTTGATGGCAATGGGTGCCAAATGTTCCAAAGCTGGAATAGGAAAATTAGGGAAAAGAAAGGGTTTAATTATATTTTACCTTGCAAATTTAGCTTATACAGTCAGGAAAAGGAAAGTACTACTGGATATATTACCATATTTCCTAGCATTGGAAGTAAAGCTTTATGCTTGCTCTGTGCTATGTACTTCAAACAGCTCTAGAAGAGTCCTAAGCAGCATTCAGAACCTATCTAGGATTAATCTTCTGATGTATTTATTTCACTGACACTCATGTCCCTCAGCAGTCTTTGTTACAGATAGAAGTATGTGAATATTTTTCTGTTAATGAAGTAACACAGACCTAAAGGGTCACTGATAATAATTTTTTCTGCTGGAGGCTTGCTAATTTAATATTTTATGGTGGTATGAAATAGAGAAGCTGTATGGTGAATAGTTCTTTATCCATGCAGAAAAGGTAAGATTATAGAAGTCATAAGGCTCATGTGTAATGAAGTAGGATTCCTGCATTTCACATTGGGAATTGCTTACTTCAAGCATATTCACATAAAAGTATGTACTTGATGTACAGTCTTGGGTATGAGAAGTAATGATGCAATATTTATTTTTTTTGACAGTGATGGATTTAAAGAAATCATGCCCTATGATCACTTCCAGCCACTTCCTCGGTATGTATAACCAGGATAGCATGTGTGTCAGCTTTAGCACAATTTCACTGCAAATATACTACTTCAGTACTAAGATAATGGGACATATTTTGAGGGTTTTTTTTATACAGGAGGGTAAGTTTACAAGAGTCCTGTAAACATCTCTGAATCTTGTGATTTATTTTAGTGTGCTCTGGATGATTAGCTTAACAGTCAGAGGTTAATATGCTCTTCTTGAAAATACCAATGTGAAGTCTTTAAAATAAACAGTTGTCCCCCTCAGCCTTCTCTGGCTGTAGTGCTGAGAAGATCATCATCTTTAAACTGCATGTATGAATTCTTGTCTTGAAAGGTTTTTCTTTTGACAGTGTATGAGATTTTATAAAACAGACCTTGTTATGTATAGGATTCTGGAAATTCTTTTTCTCTTGGGAGATATGATCCTTCTCCTCTTTAGATCCGCAGTCTACAGACTATTTATTGACATCAAAGATGACACGTCACTTTCAAAATACAAAATTGTTGAAATATCTGTTTCCTTAAATTAGGGCATCAGAGAACAGTTTGTTACTTTTTTTTTTTCCTTTTTAACACCTGAATCAATTACAAGGATTTAAAACTTCTCAGGAACCCTTAGATGTTTTAGAAAGAATGTTAGGATTAAACAGTATTGAGTCACATTTGCTTTTAATGTAAAGAATTATAGTCGATGAGTTGGTTGCATATTTATGTGAGTTGAACCTCTCATGTAATGAATAACGTGTATTTTTCTGAAGAAGTAAAGATATGAAGTAATAAGAATGAAATCATAGACTTGCACAGCTTAGTGGAGCTACTGATTACAGCTGATACAAATGTCATAGTTTATTTCTGTAGCAATTTGTCCTTGTGCATCTGCTGTCCTGTGCATCTACTTTGGCTTTCATGCATAGATGGGGATTTTTTCCTCTATAGCTTTATCCTGTAGAGTCCTCCAATTATATTCTGTGTCTCTCCCTCTCCATTTCTTCTGCCAATGCCTTTGTACTTCAGATCTCTCCTGGAACTCAGTTTAATGTATTTACAGGAGTATTTCATCTTCTGAACCACTTAGGGCTTGGAGACCACTTGGAAGAGAAATTTAATCCCCCTTTCTGTGCTTTACTGTGCTCAGCACGTTTGCATGACACTGTGGTGAGATAGATTATGTCTGTGATAAAGCTGTGGGCAGGATCTCTTATTTCAAACACTAAGAACCACAGGCAGAGTCCCACCTCATTTCAGCACCTCGGTGTGCTCTGTCAGAAAGCATCATGGTCTTCCTGGGTGATGCTTCAGAGGAAGGACTGTAAAACAGCAGGCAGCCAAGCCGGGCTCAGAGCTGGTGCCAGCAGGAAGGAGAGAGGAAATGGGCTGTATTGTACTGGGAGGGCTTGTAAGGAAACACCACAAAGACATAGAAACACCTTCTCTTGAAGGAGTTGCTGAAAGAAAACAGCAGCTCAAAGTTTGTTTACCTGCATGAGGAGGTGACTCTGGTCCAGTGTGGATGCAAGTCTTGCTTCAGTGCAGCAGGATTTGTCTGTGCTGCTGCCTGCAAGGAGCTGAAATGCATTACCCTGTGCTGGCTCTGCTTTCTTCTCTTCTCTTTTCTTCTCTTACCTGTTTCTTGCACGCTGACCCAGGCTGCTCCTGAGAAGTGGGTGGAAAACCAAAGTCCTGGATGCAGCTTGGAGCAAAGCTGTGCAGACTGCTTCACCTCCAGCAGCAGCCCTTCATCTCACCTCCTCCATAACACCAGGGCCATGTGGAGGCTGCCTGGCAGTCCTGTGGAGTGCACCACTGCTTTCCCATTCACACGAGGAAGTTGTGGGAAAGTCGTGGTGCACACCACAAGATCTTGAAAGGGTTCTCCTGTGGCTACAGTTGTAAATGCCCCACTGAAATATTTTTACAGATGGAGAATTCTTTTGAAATAAATAGAAAAATTTCCCAGGATGAAAATTTTCTTTTAAAGCTTTTGGACTGCCTCCATTTATTTCAGACTTGTTGGACTGTTGAGGATCCCTTGACAGCTGTGGGTTCTGGAAAGTATCTCCTTGACTGCTTGCCCAAGACCCCCCTTTTCCCCAGTAGCCATGGACCTCACTCCATCTTGAAAATTCTTGTGGGAGTATGGGATCTGGAGTGTGTTTGAAACTGATGAGATAAAGAAAAACAACTATAAAACTTCAAGCTATAAACACTTGCAAGCCTTATATTACATACAGCACAGTGAGCCTTACATATATAAATCCATGAGCTGCTAATTCATTAAATAGTTAATTGCTCTTTAATTCCAGATTTTTAAAAAGAAAATTAGTTAACACTGGCCATTCCTTTAAGTCAAAGAAGAGTGTAACTCTTGCTCTTCAAATGCATTTTGTTATTGTGATTTGACATCAGTATCTCAGCACATAGCTTTATTCAGAATGCTTTTGAGTGTACTCCATGGTTGATGTCCCATGGCTTGCTCTGTGTTTCATATTCATTCTTCTGTTGAGCTTAATCATGATTAATATATTTTTGTAGGCAGCTTAATGAATTGCCTAAAATAGGAAGTGTCCTTGATTTACTTGCTGCATCATAAAAAGTAGATTGCTTAAATTTACCTTTGATTTATTGGCCTTTGCTTCATCGAGTTTGATATTATAACTTCCTTTATGATAGCCAAGTTGATTACTCTTGATTAATTGATTTTAGTGGGATATTGTAGTCCTTGCTGAGTTCATTGTTCAGAACAGATATAATTATTTTCATGGTCCTTTCTGAGCCTCTGCAGTAACAGAGATAAGGTTTAACTAACAAGACATTGATGAACCTTAAGATGTACTGCAGGACTCAATCATTTCCAAGGGCTTGGCTTTAATTCAGGAGCGTGACGGAAAGAAAGGAAGAGATAGAAGGTAAAGGGTGAGGAGATATTGTATGGGTGTCATTAGAACCTACAGACAAATACTTCAATAGAAGCTTGTTATGTCTAAATTTGAGAGGAGCAGGACATTATTGAAGTTAGGTTTTTTTGAGAGATAATTGCTTAAATGTGCATTCATGCTAAGAGGTAAATGAAACTGAATTTGTTGCCTAAAAACTTCCATGTCCTTCTCACTTCAGATGATGCAACATTTTCCATCTTTACTGTAGTTAAGATTGTGAATAGATGTCCATTTTGAAGATATTTCTTCCCAGCAGATTGTTTATCATATCTCTGTTAGAGGCTACTATCCCAGAGCTCTGCTGATTCACAGGCTTTTCTTAATCCCAAATTTTCCTTAATCTGTGCATTTCCCTGCTGCAGGAGCCATCAGCTGAGTTAGCCAAAGCAGCTGAGATGGATGAGCAGCTGCCTTTTGCTTGAAGCAAGCTGGAAAGTGTGAATACAAGGTTGTTCAATGGCATTTTAATGAGGGTGGGAAACTCTTGCAGAACTGCAGTCATGACCAGCCAAATGGTACCTGCCACAATTTAATTTCATCACAGTCCTTATGGATGAAAGCAGTTTGGTATGAAATGGCTGGCTTGACCCAAAGTATTAGAAATCCCATAAAAATTCCTTCAGGAAAACATTTTTAAGGGCATCCAGATTTGTCTTTGTCTTTCAGACTTCATAGGATCTTAAATACAGGGGCTTCTTGGTTTCTGACAATGGTAATAAGTGTCTATGTGATCATGCAAATTAGTTGCCAAAAGTATTCAATTTAGACAATTTAGACTACTTGAAAGTAAATTCATTCCAGTAATCAAACTCAGTATATTCACAGTTTCTAACTTATGTGTGAGAATAAGAGTTTCAGTTATGTTTTGAAAAATGCTTACATTTGCAATTCTACTTCTGATTTTGCACATGAACTTAAGCCTTGAATGACTCAAGGTAGGTCTGAGAGTCAATGTATTTGTATGTGGTAAGAATCCAGCAACCAATCTACCAGTAAGCTTTAATTGACACTAAGGTTGGACTCAATATTTTGCATTTTTAATAGAGGTTAGTGAAATAAGAAAGAGCCTTATGAGTTTGTTTTTTTTTCCAGGTGGGAACATAACCCGTGGACTGCATGTTCAGTTTCCTGTGGAGGTGGTATTCAGAGGAGAAGTTTTGTGTGTGTAGAGGAGACCATCCATGGAGAGATACTGCAAGTGGAGGAATGGAAATGCATGTATGCCCCAAAGCCCAAAGTCATTCAGACCTGCAATCTGTTTGATTGTCCAAAATGGGTGGCAATGGAGTGGTCTCAAGTAAGTAGAGAAGTAATTTGGACCTTCTGTCTTGTTTTCTAAAGAAAGCCTCTGGTCTTGTGTTACCATGTATTTATTAGCACAGGACTATTAGAAAAGTATAGCCCTGAAAGATAATCAATATTACTGGGAAAAGTTTGCTCTAAGCAGTTCTGTCTGTGTGGAGCAAAATGCATATGGAATTCTTGTGCTTGTTGAATTCCTGCTTTGCATGCAGAAGTTAGAGACAGAGGTCAGGCCCCTTTGCAGTCAGGTCATTTATGTCTCAGTTCTTGATAAATGTAGTATTTCACTGGCTGTAATAGTTAAAGGCATGTCTGTCTCAGGGGCTGGCAAGCCTGCAGGGGTGATTTTCCAGCATTCTTACCTTTCATTACAGTAACAATAGCCTAAGCCAGCTTGTCCTGGCTGTGGTTATCTGATACAGTCAGATAGGCCAGCACTCCTGTAATTCCTTAGTTCATCCAGGTGACATCAGTGACACCAGAGTGTAAAAAATGCAGCTCCCCTGACCCAGCCTTGACTGAAAATCACCACTGTGACAGAGTGCATTCTCAGTGCACAGCCACTTCTATTTCAGCCTGCTGCCAACCAGATAAGCCTCACAAAACCCCAAAAAACCACTTGCATTCCCAAAACTTCGACTTTTTTTCCCCAGCATCAACCTTTTCCCTATCCATCTAGCAACACAGGGACAAAACTCTTACATCTCTGTGGGAGCACTTCAGCGAGCCCCTCAGCGCTGCTTGTGCCGTGCTGCTGGGCAGTGCTGGCAGTGGGAGCCGCAGGCTGAGGGGCTCTGCTGTGTCCCCAGTGCACGGTGACCTGCGGCCGGGGGCTGCGCTACCGCGTCGTGCTGTGCATCGACCACCGCGGGCAGCACGTCGGGGGCTGCAACCCGCAGCTCAAGCTGCACATCAAGGAGGAGTGCATCGTGCCAGTGCCCTGCTACAAGCCAAAAGGTAACTGCAGCTTTCTCCGGGTCTGTTATTGTTTCGCATTTTTTGTCCAGAGAATTAAAAGCCCCTGGTAACCTTTTTCAGAAATGCCAGAAGCTGGAATTTACTAGGTTTGTTGGTTTTTTTTTTTTTTTCCCCCCAGTTTTGGCAGAAACAAGCACTTTAATTATTGGTGCTAGTAAAAGTACCCTGCTGATATTTTTTGCTGATAATGTGGCCAGACTGTCATGAAGTGAGCGTGCCAACTAAATCTATATAGTCTGGTCAAAAATCAGAAGTAATGAGCTTAACACAGGGAGGAGGAGTTGTTCAATAATACTTGAAATGGGAATGAAACTCCATATGTATCACCTGGGATGTTCTTGTTTGTTTTAAATTAAGTGTGTTGTCCTGGTGTCAACATTCTCAGCAGCTCATTAAGTTTTACTCAAACTATTTTCCTTTTTCCTTCTCCATTTTTGCTAATTTAAAACAAAGAATGGAGCTCAAACAGCATGATGAAATTTTCTGGTAAATTTTGTGTTATTATTCTGTATATCTAAAAAAGCATTAGATCAATAAGCAATCTCAACTGTGAAATTCTGAGGTGATTAATGCTGACATCTACATATTGCTTTGATTTTGGAGAAATTACTGAATGTTTTGAGTCTTTGTCCTCTACCAGAAAAAAGTCCTGTGGAAGCAAAATTGCCATGGTTTAAACAGGCCCATGAAATGGAAGAGACCATCACAGTCTCAGAAGAGCCAACGTAAGTACATGGCCTTTTACAGTGCAGAAACATTTCCAGTGTGTTTTGCAGACCTCTGGAATGATTGTTACTATGCAGTTTGCTTTGACAGTTGGCCCTCCATGGGAGATGAGTCCTGTGGTGAGCTGTTCCTGATTTTACATCTCAGTAACTTTGCTTCTGGAGCTCCTGTTCTGGATGATACACAGCTACACTGTTATAGTGCCCCTATATCATTCAGGAATTCAAAAGGATCTTGATTTTAGCCTGATTAAGCCCTAATTAATGCATGTGGAGATGCTTCAGCAGAAATAAATTAAATAACTTTAGTTTTATCCCAGTCATAGCCGTTACCTCAAGAATGTAGTGGTGGTATTAAAACTTAAGAGGTACTTTGTAGGGTTGCCAGGATTTCCTTGGGGGGTGAGACCAATGCATAATGTGAGAAAAACCTGCTGATCTCTGTGCTTAGCTGCATCTATGGGGGTAAGTTATGCTATTTTACATGTGTATATGTGTGAAATAACATCTGGATTTTGTGAGTCCTCTTAAAAACTGATGAGGTTAAGCCTTGCAAGTCCTGGGGATGAAAGCACAATTTAAATCCAGCTGCACTTGTTCCTGACCCTTGTATGTTAGGGCATCCACACAATTCCTTGTATCCCCTGTGTACATTTCATACACACACACACACACACATTTATTTATATGTGTAATATATTCAATATATAGGCATTAAAGTATTTAAATTTATAAAAAGTATTAGTTTTGTATGAGGTGAGATTTTAAACGGTATTTTATTGTTCTGTGTTGAATTCTGCACTTTTTTTTTTAGTAATGTCAGTTTGAAATAATTTAGATGAGCTTAATGAAGTTGCTTTGGATTTATATTGCTCTGATAGCAGAGTGTACCTTATGCTTATTTTTCTTATTCCATCAAACTATTCCTGATTTTTGGCACACATGCAGCAACAGGTGTGACCATGAGTAATAAAATCTTTACACCTGCAATGACTCACAGAAGAAACCTCTTGCCAAACAGGTGTTTATATAGTTATGGTGACTGTAGTTTAAACTTTTCACTGCTCGAGCCTCTCAAGTGAAGTGTCAACCTACTGTGAGGGGTTATTTCACTCTCCAAAGCAGTGGCCCTGAATTCAGACAGGGTAGTAGCAAAGATATAAAAATAAAGTGTGATTGTCAAAGGGGGATGATGCAATCAAATGTGCCTTTTAAGTGTCAGGATAGCAGAGTGAAGGTGCATGAGGTCACTTCTAGAGCGGATTCAGCATGAAGCTATAAAGAAAATTATCTCTAGCATTACAAAGTCCTGCTGTGGCAACCATGAGCTAATGCAGTTTCTGGGTTTTTAGGATCCTCCAGCATCAGTCTGACAGAACAATCAGGGAGGACTGGCAGGCACACAGCACTGCTGGTTCAGAGGAGATGTGGAATGGAACAGAGCTGAGCTGGAAACTTTGTCATGGATTGCCTTGTCCTGACAATGACAGCAGTTATTCATCCTTCCTAGACAAATGAATATAGGATTATATATTCCACTGTGGCCTTTTTCTTCTCCACTTACTCTGGAGACTTAGATATTTTCCATCTTTCATTCACGAGCATCATCCTGTCCTTTGACTTTCCTTCACAATTTCCAGAAGCATCTTCACCTAAGTCTGAAAGGTTTCTCCAGCCACTTCTTGCTGGCTCCTCTCACCCCGCTCTGTGCTGAGGTGCTTTGAGGGGCTGTGCACCCCACTCTGGGCACGCTGAGCCCTCCTGGGACCCAGCTCTAGCACTGCAGCCAGATTCCCCATGAGTTTCATTTTACTGTCTTCTGCTCCCAACTGCTTTCTCTTTAGTCTTCTAAGGAAGCTGGCAGGTAAGGAGAGATGAGAAATAGCTGATGCCTGACTTCATTCCTATCTGCAGATTGTCTGTGGGTCATGTGGACAATAATGGTTTGCAACCAGAGAATTTCTCCGTCAGTGCTTTAAACCTCACGCCCAAACTGCTCTGGTCCTTTCCAGCCAGAGTCAGATCTTTGGGGCAGGGATTAAGATTTAAAGAGAAACTGACAATAAATTGTTCCTTCTCCCAGAATAAATTATAACAAGATTTCCCTCTGATTCAGATCTGTTTAACTTTGTTTTCTGTAATTTAGACATGGCACAGTGATAACTCACAGCCCACCTCTGCCTAGTGAGAGACTTATGATTTCCTTAGTAAAATGCAATGACTTTTAATTTTAGTTGTTCTCTTGTCATCCAAATTTAAACCACAATATGAAGTCTCAACTTCTAGTCCATCCTTTTATGACAACTTTCTCTCTATGCTTTTGTGTGATGTTTTAGTTGATAATGAATAAGAGAATAAATGCAGCTGTGTTTTAGAACCCACAAGTGATGGATATGCCAAAAGTAGCTTGTGGATGATGAATACTTCTGCCTCTGTGGTCTACCACGGCTGGTGTCCTGAATTTACATAGAGGGGGAATGTTCAAAAGCTTCTTTTTTTTATTATTAGCAAAATAAAAAATGACTGTCCTTAAAGTGAGGCCAAGAAAAATGTAGGTCTGACCTTTTTAGTTTTCAGTTGTGGAATGTGATGACAGTTGATACCAATCATTATTTTAAATGTTCTTCCCTCGAGCCTTCTTAGTTACAGTGGGATTCGCAGAGAAGCTCCAGCAAGTTCTTGCATCCTTTTTATTACTTGTAAGTTAAAGAAATAGACACCTCAGCTGCCTTTCTCTGTCATTGCTTAGGGAAAAACTAAAATGCTTTCAAAAACTGATATATTTTTTCAGCAATATGAGCTAAAATTTGATGTGAAATACAGTGTTTCTCATAAAGGTTCCTACTTATTGCATTGGAGTCATTTTCACAGACATGTCCCCCCTGTGCCTTTGGTGATGGAGAATTACCCATTTCTCACAGCTCCTTCTCTGAAAATGGGCTGGTGATTTTGTCCAACATGCTACCCTTGAGGCTGATAAAACCTCAATGCCCAACTGAGCAGTGTGGCTGTTCAGGGCAGACAAGGGTGGTGCTGCAGGGAGGGGTAGGGTGCCAGCACCATGGAAGTTCTGCTCAGGAAGAGCCCACATTGGAGATGCTTCTTTAGACTTTTATGCAGGACTCTTGGTGCATTAGGACTGGACTGGAAATAATGCTGGAGCTGCCTTTTTTTCTCATTATTTAGGCATTTCCTGTCTTAACTGAAAGCAAGAACTATCGTCATGAGGAAAATTAAAAATTAAGAGACACCATGTTTTCCAAGTCTTCAGTAAGCTGCAGAGGACTGCACTGAGTTCAGTTTTCAGTTCAGATTTAATTTGGTCGAGTTGGACTGCACTGTCCCAGTTTAATCATCATTAGTTTAGGTCACTGCTTCATTTCTCAGGTCATCCTACACTTGCTTTTACAGCATGTGCCAGGTGAATGCACATTTCCATTAGTGCTATACTGATAGCACTGTAGCATGGACATGCCCTCCACTGTATCTGAAGTGTCTTCATTACTTATACCTGCTCAAATGGGTATAGGAGAAATTTAGTTCCATGTAGCATTGGGAAGAATGACTGGGTAAAAAAGCTGATTATAAAAAGTTGTACCTGATCAAATTTGCATTTTTATATTTTCTTTTTCTTTTTTAATAAAAAGAGGAGTCTCATCAACAAACCTAAAGATCTCAGAAAATTTCCAGTTACCACTATCCTGTGCATTATTATCATACTTCTCATAAATTGCTGACGATCTACAAAGCCTTGTAGTACAAGTACTTTGATGCTCCCTAATCCTGACCTGAGATGACTCTGAGTGTGTGCCCATTGAAGGCAGACTGAGTTTACTTCAGGGAAGTATTTTGTCCAGAGCATTACCATGTGTATGCTGTGAATGCCAAGATACCTCACATCTGAGGCTGGCGGAGTTTGCTTTAATGACCTGTCACAGGCTTTGGTTTTGCATGTTCAAGACAAAGGGAAAATTAAAAAAAAGCCCCATCTGCCTGAACTCAAAATTTAGATAAAAATCAGCTCTCTCAGTGTTCAGTCAGTTCCTTGCTCTGCTTTTGTACTAGCAGTCTCCATTGACATCTGTTGAAAATACTTAGTGTGACTTAAACATTATCATCCTTGGAGAAGTTTTATAGTTTAGGATTTCAATAGGTAAATAGTCATAAGACTAGTTTAACAAGTGCCAAGGTACGATAAAAAGTATTTTGTGTGTTCATTTTTTATCTTGCACTTCACTGAAAAAATACCAGACACTAATATTCATCAGGAAAAGCTCAATTCTAATATAGCAATTCTTGCTGTAAGTCAAGGGAAAAAAAGCTTAGAATTTTCTGAGTTTCTTTATAAATCAGTTGGTTGCTGAGTGAAATTGTTACTGTGGTTCAAAATTTCCTTTAATTTATACAGGATTTCAAAAGAATGTTTTTGAAATACATTATTTTTGGAATGTTTAAATGCACTCAACTACAGTACACAAAACTAACTAATTTCTGTATGCTGCTGTCATGCTTTTACCAAAAGAAGTTATTACTTTCAGACTATAAACTTAGGTATGGTTAGAAGACCAACTATTTTCAACTATAAAAGTCCATCAATTTTATTTTTCCAATTAGGTACGTAAGTATAAATGGACCTAATTTTTTTCTTTTACACAGAAGGAGAAGAAAGTAATCATTCTGTTAAGCCTATGCACGCTGGCCTTGATCCAATAAAGCACTTAAGCACATGTTTCCCTCTGAACTCGTGTCATCCTGTTGTCTTCTAATATGCTAAAGTTAGGCTCATGCTTAAGCATTTCATTGGATGAGGGTGATTTTGCCACCCTAGGTAGTTTGCATGGCTGTCTTTGAAAAGACTGTGAGATCTGATGTTCCAGGATTAAGCTGATTTTATCTGTTGGGGTAGGAGAAAGCCTTCCTTTGCAGCTTTTCCACAAAATAGTCATTAGAGTTTATATCAGAGGCATCTGGACACTGACCCCACCATGGACTCAGTGGACTCTTGGGCTGCTCCTAACCTGGCATTTGCTCAGATTTGATCTCTGCAGGGCACAGCCATGCAGTGTTTTGATAGCATCCTTGATAACATCAATCTGGCCATCTAGGAAGGTGCTCAGACTTGTGAAGGGATGAGCACTGGGAGCTCTTGGTGTCAAGAGGAGCTGGGGATAATGTAATTTTTCCTGAAGTCTGGTGAGGACCAGTGAGCTCTAACAAAAATTCTGAGAGAACTCAAAGAAATTTTGATGGGCTTAGATATATTTATCTTTGTAGCAGAGCTCTAAAGTTATTTCATTAATATCTCCTTAAAGAATAACCAGTTAATCTTTTAACCTCTGTTGGAAATGGGAACAGTCTTTTCCACAGGAAGAGTCACTTTTGGGGTCTGTCCCAATCACAGCCTTGGTGACTATCCCAAGGACTGACTTAGAGAATCCTTGCAGGTTAGCCAGCCATCTGTTCTCCTTTCTTCTATTTGATTCTTCCTCTGTGTATACTGGCAAGAAATTATTGGCAAGATGATAAACTGTGCACAGAATCAAACCACACTGTTGACATTTTTCTGTGCTTACTGTGTATGCAGAGTGTAAATACTGATTTTTGTCTTACACAACTGTTCTTATGTTTGTAAGGGCAGCTCTCCTGCAGTAAGGGAAAGATAATTCTTTATCCAAGATAAGGGCCAAATCTTTGAACCCTAATTTGGATATTTTTTTCCAAATACATTTTTAACATTGGTCAAATTATCCTCCTATATGTCCCACTGGTGTTTTGATCATCAGCTACATTTGAACACATAATAAAGACCAACTGCAGCCTTTTCCTGGGGAAAAAAACTTCTAGGAAATTCTGTATTTGACTTCTCATAAAGTACACCCCAGAGCCACCCAGGATAACTTTATTAATGAAATCCAACTCCTTGTCTCTAGTGCCATTTTGAAAATTACTGTCAGATATTAATGTGACCCTCAAAGTCAGAGAATATTATAACAAATTTGTGACCTGTAAAACGAGATTTTATTGTAGTTCATCAGGGGCATTAATGCTTTCTAATAAAAATGATGGACTGTAGACTGGTTAGACCTCTTTATTGAAGATGAGAGATGAGCCTGCAGTGGTCTGCACTGGATATGGCTCCATTTGGAAAGCGCTTCTCTTCTCTGGTTGCTGATTATTAGTATGACATAAGGTGAGGACCTCTCAGATTTAAGCACATTGCAAATACACTTTTTGGCATATGTCCAAGTCTGTGTATCTGGAGAGTTATTTTATATTGTACAGATGCATCTTCCTGGAGTTTCTCCTTTTTTTCCTGAAAGAGACTGAGAAAAGAATTAAGTGTTTTCCTTTTTCCTCAGCAAAGGGTACAGCTCTCCCTGATCCTCATGATTCTTTCTCCTCTTTTCCTACATCATCTTGTACGAATTTTGGTAAATGGTCTGGGATGTGAGAGTCAAGTGTGAGACTTAAGATACTTGATTGTGCATTCTACTTAAGCGTCAGTATGATGTATTATCTGCTGAGTGTACAAACACCCATTTTTGTGTGTTGGCTGTGTTTTAGCTGTGCACACAATTGCATGGAATGAATGACAGTGCTGTGATCATCTGCAGGTTTATTCCTGAGCCCTGGTCCCCGTGCAGTGCCACGTGTGGCAGTGGCATCCAGGTGCGAGAGGTGAAGTGCCGGATCCTTCTTGCCTTCACTCAGACCGAGGTGGAGCTGCCCGAGGAGGAATGCGAGGATGAGAGGCCACCCACAGAGCGAGTCTGTCACCAGGCCTCCTGTGACAGTGATCCTGTCCCCTACACGCCAGAATTTCCTCGTGCTGAAGATGGCACTGGGATGTATGACTGGGAATATATTGGGTTCACCCCATGCTCAGCCACATGTCTTGGAGGTACCTTTTATTTTTTCTTAATTTATCCTGAGTTGTAAGAATTTGGCATTATTTGGTGTTGTTGCATCTCCTGTTAGTGTTACCTTAAAGTAACTATGTTGATCTGTAGGAAAACCTGCAGCTACAAGCTTTAACATATTTTTGGTTATCAATAGAGTATTTCAAACTATTTTCTTTCCTTCGGCAAACACTTATTGGGTAAAGCAAGGTGCAGGAAGTTGATAGAGCAACTTGCTTTCGTCTTGCTGCTGCAGGAGTGTCAGCTGCCAGGCCCTCTGTGGTACCAGTATGTCTGATACATCAGTGGTGGAGATGTTTAGATTATCTACCTTTTCCTAGGAACCAAAACTGTACGGTTTCAGAGTAAAAATTCCCATGTTTATTCCTTTTCTTCCAATAAGCTGCCATTTTCTGCAGAACAGTGGGAATACGTAGCTGTAATTAGGGAGACTTGCTTCCAGCCTGGCTGGTGTGGAGATCAAACAGGAGCTGGTTTGGGTCTGGGTGCTCTGTATCACTGCCTGGAGCTCAGTGCCATACATCTGTCTGCAAGTAGTTAGGCACATTCCTGCCTGGATGTAATCGAATCTCCCTGTCGTCCTAAGTACATGTTACCAGACAAGGCTGCTGGTGTTGCTACTACTTACTGTACTTTGGGACTGAGCACAGTGAGTTATGAAGTGTTAAGTGGAGGCAGTGGAATTGTGAACACACCTATATATGACAGGACTGCTGACATCAGTGGGAAGTGAAGACAGTTGTACCCATAGAAGAAATAAAAAATGTAGAAAAAGGGGAAACAGAAACAATTGGAAGTGGGGAGTGAGATAGAGCTCACAGACAGCAGCCTCCCTTCTTGGTGCTGCTCACCAGCTCAGAGCTGGAAGGCAGAAGCTGGGAGGGATGCCCCAGAATGGGATCAGCAGCATGGTAAGTGACTGATAGTGCCTCCTTTATCATTTAACACTGCTGCTTACTGAGGGGGTTGATCCATAGGTATAACAGCACCTGTGATCACAAAAGCTGCAGCATCCCATTCCCTGCACTACCTGCAGTGGACACCATGGCTAGGGAGGAGAGATTGTAGTCCAAGTGTGTTTGTAGCAGCATGAGATGGTAGTGACAGCTATTGTGGCTGAGTGACTTTGTTTCATATTTTAATAAGAGAAATGTTTTTAGAAATAAGGAAATTGTGCTGTAAAGCAGAACAACCCATCCATTAATACTAAATTTGTAGTTATGGTATCTTAACTGATTTTTGTAACATACAACCATTTTCTTGCCATCTTAAATCCACTTTACTGCTTTTTAGCCAGTGTCTTTGCCAGAGGTGTTCTAAAACTCCAAGGTTTTTGAATTTTGAGGACATAATCAGATATGTAGGCTGAAATAATCTCTTGTCTTTGCCTGTTGTTGCACATATTGCAATTGCATTCTGCATCTTCAAAGGTGAGTTTGTCCTTGCAAAAGCATCCCCATAAAAACTTGCACTTGGTGTGCAGACTGATGGTAATTTAAGGAGGCTGCACTGAACACAGCAGTTTCATTGGAAGAAGCTTCAAAATGACTGATAAGCAGAATCTTGTGTTCAGCTTAAATTTTGTTCCTGAGGGAGCCGAGCATGAACTCTGTTGTTAACTTCTGACCTTTCATGAATTTGTGAGATTCCCTGACCCAGAATTGTCCTGTAGGTGTTCATAGTAATCTAACAATTTGTTTGCTATGCAGTAGAAATGACTCACTTGAAGAAGTCTGAAAGACAATATCTGTTTGTGTTTTTAAGACTTCTGTGGTATCACTGGTACTGTGTCTAGACATTTTCCTTATGTGATGCTCCTGGGAAATGTGGGAAGTTGTCAGGGTGTTTTATCAATGAGCAGCTTCAGAAGCCCCCATATTGGTGTGCTAGTAAGGCGATTTTTCCTTTCTATCAGCTCTGGTCTTCTGGCTGCCTTGGCAAAGGCTTTCAAACAGACCAAAAATTACCTGCCGATAAATAGTTTTAAGGGAACCAGACATCTCTTCTGTTTCCAGCTCACTGCAATGTACTAGCTAATGATCTCACTGTCTACTATTTTTCCATTGTGTAGTTCAAAGGAGCTGATCCATTTCTGCTAAGTTTTATGTTCAAATCTCATTTCAATTAGATGAACTCTTTCGTTATAAGAAATAAATGTTGTCTGAGTTTGGAATAACCCAGTGTAATGTAAATTATATTAGGTACTTTTTCTCTAGTATGTATGCATCTAGCAGTGGCTGTTAAAACAAATTCCTGTGGATTTCTGTATCCTTGGAACTCCCTGCCCCCGTTTCTTGGTGCTTAACTCTTTCTGAATGAGGGAAAATTCAGCAGGCTCTAAGCAGGCTGGAAGCTTTTATGGCCAATATTTGAGCAAAGTCCGAATGTCTCTTTCAGAGCTTGTCACTTGCACCTTTTTTTTAATCCTCACGCAGACTAGACTTGTAATTCAGTCTCCTCTGGTCCCTGTGCAAGGCAGATGAAAAAATGCAGATGGAAACATTGGGTTTTTTGGGTATTAGACTCAGAGAGAGTGATTTGCAAGGTGTTATCAAACATCATCTTTCCAGTTCTAGAGCAGCAGTCACCCCAGTCTCGGGTCACTTATGTGCCTTCTGCACCAAACCTCTGTGGCTTCTCACACAGCACGTGAAGAGCCAAACAAGTTGAGGTTTTGAGTGCAGCTGAGTTGTTTTATGCCTCTTAGCATAATTAATGCTTCCTTGATCAGTCTTTCCGTGAGTGTAAATAAAAGTTGTTGAGGCCTATTAGTCATAGGCAGACATCACCTTTAATACCCGTAGGAAGCTCTGTAACCAGTCTGAAATCTAAAGATCTGGTTTTTTATTCAGTGCCTGAAGAAATCCCAAACTGAAAATAAGCCAGCTGCATGCTTGGGGATCTCAAAATTTGCCTTCATTTTCCCCGAATGTTTTTTTGGGTTTCTTTGGTTTTGTTTTTGTGTTCTTTTCAATCTGAAGAACTTTGGCCGTGATGTGAGAGCCCCAGATGTAAGTTTAATTTACATAATATCATCAGTAGGGAATTAATAATCATTATGAGAATAAAGAATATGCCCAAAGAGAAATGTTTTTGTTGTAATCTATAGCATTTCTTTAGTGTTGTCAATCATTTACTACTCAACAATATTTTAAAGGGATGCTTTTCACTTTAAAGATCTCTGAACATTTTCTTGTTTAAATATACATTTAGTTGCAAGAGGAAGATTTTGGTGGTTAAATGTAATTATTATTAGTAGTAGTACTCTATATGCTTCAAAAATGGTTATTTGGGCCACCTAAAGTCATTACATTGGCCTAAAAATAATGTGATTAAGCAATAAATAACATATGCACTTCCTGTTATTTCCTCTATAGCCTCTGTGGCTTTGGTAACTTCAGAGTGCAGTCAAGTTGTGTTTTCAGGCTTTTGTCTGGACCATAAGAGCTCAAAGTTTACCATTTTATTTATGAGAAACCTGAGATTCTTAGAATATTAATGGATTCTAGCCAAATTTAAGGGTTCTAAGAAAAACAATGACCGTTCAGAGACTCACATATAAAGCTGAGAAAATTTGCTCTCAGCTTTTGTTGGAGTCACCTTGATAGCTGGTCACTTGTGTCATTTGTTTCATTAGCTGCAGATGTTGTTTACTCTCTGACAGAAGTATAAAATAGATGCACTGAGAGGCTCAAGGATATGTAGAATTTGGCATTTCTTCTGAGTTATTTTCAGCTTATAGTAAATATTGTTAAGAAGCCACCAAACTGAGACTGTCTGATGTAAATAAATGTTCTTCCTCTTCCAGGTATAGAGAATAGATCCACCTTTTTAACATTTGTGCAGCAACTTTCCACCCCCATTTTCTTTGTACTTTAAAAATGCAGGAAGAGAAATTCTGGGCTTAATTCAAGCATTTTGCTCTTTTAAAACAGCTTCAAGCACTGTGTATTTCATTGCACAGGAAAGATTGTAGAAGAATGTAAATGTATGTGGTTTGAATGCTGGGTTAAAATAGAAAAGATTCTATTTCACTGAATAGTAGGGTAATTACTACAATAGTGCATCAGATTACTGTAAAAATACTTAATGCTCCCTGCTGCATACATAATGTTTTAGTTAAATTATCTACTATGTTTATATTATAAGCCAAGAAAGTCATACATATAAAACTTTGCTTGTTTGAATAATAGATTTTTCCATTTTCCAATCGACATAGAATAAGTTTATCAGCGATTGAAGTTCCCAGCTAATGGAAAATTATACTTTGGGGTGAGAAATCTGATTAATTGTAAAGACACTTTGACAGTTAAGTTCAAGCAAATTTAACATCAGTTAGGTGCAGTTATTTATTGAATAGAGTTCTTGAACTGTGAACGAAGGAACAGGAAGGACTTCGTGGTGGGTTTTTAACAACTCTTTAGTATCCATTTTGTACTTACAGCATCAAAACAGGGTGCAAGTTTCCTTTCATTGAGGCCCCTGTGGGGAAGAATTGCTAATGCAGTTTGTGCTCTGTACTCCAGTCAAATGAAAAACACACCACATATCAGCATTTTCTTCTCTTAATGTGATTAAAGCTCTACAGGTCCTGCTGCAAGGCAGGAACCCCTTAATGAACTCCAGGTGCCAATTTGTAGACAGACCCCATCACCTGGTATGACATGCCTCTTGTTCATTTGGCTGGCCAGTTTAGCTTACATAACACCAACATAAAAATTTCCCATGACATTATTGCCAATTTAGATGGTCTGAGGGGAATTTAATTTCATTCCCCTCCTTTGTGTGAGATGTTAAGACAATTCTATGTGGTACAACCTGCTCCAGAGCATCACCTTGGAGCAAGGTTTTCTCACAGCAACACAGGGAGCAAAGCTAAAGCGTGGTAGCATAGGGTAGATTATGACCTAAAATATAGATTGTATGGATGCTTGGCATGGATTTTATTACTTGTCTGGTAAGGCAAATCTGTTTCTGTCGGAACCCAACCTTAAATGCTTCCTTCTCTCCTGCAGACAGTCAAATGTGCATTTCCTATGTAAGGGGAAAGGGAAGCTGCTCCTGTTAAGCAAACACTTGAGGATTGACTTCAAAGAAAGCTTTTGATTCCCCAACTTCTATAAGAAAAATTGTTTATTGCTTTGTCATCTTTGGGCATTTTCATGCCTGTATTGCCACATGGTATTTGTTGTTAAATATTTATTCTCAGCCTGACTAGTAAAGTAGTTTTCCTACAATGTGTGTACGTTCTACATTAACAGAATTATCAATACTTTGATAGAAGAGAACTGAATAGGTTGTCAATCATATTTAAGGTCAGCTCTTTTGTTCTATAAAAATTCATCTCTTTGTAGATGTAGTCAAAACATTTATATAACAAGGTCTTTCTGAACTGCAAATGCGTCCCAGAGGGGATCTCGAGGTGTACCAGAGAGCCTGAGAGAAATTGGAATTTGTGTTATTCTGAAAATTGCTGCTGGTTTACTCCTGCTGCGGTGTCTGAAGTAGTTGGGCTGGCTCAAGTGGGACTGCGGCCTGGGCTGGCTAACACACTGGACTGAATCAAAATTGCTTATAGATGGAAGGAACATCTTTGGTTTATGAAAAAATGACAGTGCTTGTGTACAGGAGAGAAATGTTGGCCTGGGGGTAGAACTTCCTGTCTCAGCTATTCCAGCCCACTGGAATTAAAATGGCTGGTGGTCAGCAATATCCTTACAAAAATCACTGAAGATAAGTGAAAGACAAAAGGGAATGGAATTTAAATTCTATTAAACTGGCTCTTCAAGAGCTATTTTTGCTTGGAAACAATAAAGGTATTTTATGATTTCAATTCTTTTGTTCTGTAGGTTTTGGATTATTAGCATTGCTTGTATAGAACAACCCTGATACACAGAATCCCCCAGGCACATCACAACCATCTTGTAATTTATGTGCGTGTGAGTGAGCTTTGAAACTGAGCAAGGCTTTCATACTAAAAAATATGATATATAAAATTGGATAATTGCACAAGTTTAAAATAGAAGTAGTTCACTGAATGTGTATTCACTAAGCTGTCTTGTTCTAAAGGAAACTTATATTACGTTTCATTTTGCTCATAGAAATTTGAGCATTAGTAATCTTCCATGCTTTAGTAATAAGATCCAGGTAGCAAGAGCTGCAGATCAGAAGGTGCCAAGAATGGTAACTAGTCAGGAAAGCTCTAGGCTGGGTCAGATTTGCTGCCTTCAGCAAAACCATTGCATCTCTTGGCCACTGAGAATGGCTGACTAAACATAGAACATTTCTCCTGACTATAGCTTTGCAAGTTTTCTGCATTTTATAACAATTTTTGCAGATCCGTAGGTTTTTATTAAAGGCAAGGTAAGTGAGAAGGAATCACTTTCACCTCAGTTTTGGCAATGGAGGTAGCAGCTGGTTTAGGATCGTTACAGAACTAGTGGATGCAGCCTCTGGTAGTAGCTTGACAGAAAAGCCTGGGTTTTTATTGGTTTTCAGAGCAGTAGAATGTCAAATGATGACTTTTAAATATCACAGAAGTTAAGATATCATTCACAAATATCTTTTGAGTATTAAATATATAAACTGTCTCTGCATTCCTTTTTGCTTGAGATGTTACTTTTAAGCCTGCTATCTAATCCAGTGCTTTTTTTACTGATTATTATTCAAGAGCAAGCTTGACAGAAATCTCCTCCATCTTCAGTGTTTCATGGGTGTTTTCCTTTCAAATGCAGGCACACAGGAAGCCATTGCCATGTGTCTGCACGTGGACACAAAACAAGGTGTCAGTGAAAGCCTGTGTGACAATTCCAAGAGGCCACCCCCGATGACTCGGACCTGCAACACGAAGCTCTGCCCGCCGAGGTACCCTGGAATAATGGAATTATGTGATGGCAAAGGAGGGGTTAATGGGACTTAAATAAACATTGCCTTTCTCAGAAAGGGTTCAGATTGCGGGACTGTGGTCATGCTTTCGGGATGGAATTTCACTACTTCCGTTTTCAACAAGGTTTTGGGATTGGGGTGTTTTTTTGGTCTTGTTCACTCCTTTTCCACTCTTCATATCTCACTGATGAAATAGGGGACATTTTCTGAAATAAATCTCTTCCACATTGAATATCTGCCAGAGTTGGAAAAAGAGCCTTAACTCTCCTAGTAGTAGAAGGAAAATTTTGAGGATATTTCACAAAAGAAAAGCTGAGGATATTCACTTTTTATCTTTACTGAATTAAAAAAAATATGAAATCATGATTTAAATGCACCTCAATTTAATGCTTCTTTAGTAGCCTCATGTAGTTCTTATGTTTATTTGGAGATTCTGGGGAAAGAAAAAAACCCAGTCTAAATCCCAGAAAACCTCTAGGTCCTTTGATCCCTTGAAAGGGCCGTATGTGAAATTTTGATGTGTGCTGACTTGTTTACCCATTTTTGATCTCCGACATCCCAGATCCTTTAAAAATTGTTTCTATGTGTTTGCAGGAACCTGCTCTTGCTAAATGTAGGGAACAAGTTAACAGGAACAGGATGTTTTATAGAAAACATACGCATCTAAAGGAAGTTTTCTAAATATAAGAAAGGTCTATTTACATATTTACATTTATCAATGTAAACATCAGCAGGTTGCCAACAGGCTGTTTTTAAGAGAAGCACTCTAAAGGTAAATACTGGAGTGAAATTTGTCTGAAAATGACTGTTTATTGCTTTATCATTAATAAATTCAGCATTCGCTTGTTACCAATTTATACTTTTGTGCTCCAGCCAAACCAAAGGGGCGTTTTAGCCGTCGATCAATAACTGTGCCTGCAGCTGTGCTTTTTGCTGGGCTCTGTCTGGATGAGAGTGCTCCTTGCCCAGGGTGAGGTGGGCTGCTGAAGGAGAGCTTTTGGTGTGTTTTGGGACAGGTGGCAGAGCGGCCCCTGGAGCCGCTGCTCGGCGAGCTGCGGGGTGGGGATCCAGAGCCGCGCCGTGTCCTGCCAGCAGCCCGGGGCGCCCGCTCCTGCTGCCCACCAGTGCCACGAGCCAAAGCCTCCTTCTCTGCAAGCCTGCAACCAGATTGATTGTCCCCCTGCTTGGCACGCTGAGGAATGGCAACAGGTATGGCTGGGTCACAGGAAGAGTCTAAATGGGCTCCTCTGGCCAGGGACTTGACTTTTCTGCATGGAAGGCAGCTCCCGACCTTCTGTGGGTGTTTCAACTTCCATCATAGAACAAACTAACCCAAAAGCACTGCTTTGGACTCCTGTGCTGTTGAGTAATCTCAGGATGAGGTGGAACTCCTTGTTAGGCTTTCAGGAAGCTGGATACCTGTTATTCCATACATTATGTCTCTCCCTATGCTCTCTAAAGACAATAACCTTATTTTCTTTTTTTGATGTATTAACTGGTGAGTGACATAGATTTATGCATAAGATGCATGTTTTTCTCTCAGATTTCTACTTTCATGCATTCAGTAGTATGTTTGACATTTGATCTCCAGTTTTCATCTCCAATATATTAAATATTTTAACATTGAATTTTCCATGCTGCTTGATATCTCATTGAAAGTAGATGTCATTTTTCAGGGGCAGAGATGTCCATGCAGATGTAAATGCTGTATTTGATTCTCCTCCTTAGTGTTCACGTACCTGTGGAGGAGGGATTCAGACCCGCAGGGTGTCCTGTAAGCAGCTGCTGACAGATGGAAGTTTCCTGAAACTCCCTGATGACACCTGCCAGGAGCCCAAATTGCCAGCTAGTAAAGCCTGTGCAAAAGTTGATTGCCCTCCTCAGCTGGTCTTTGGAGAATGGTCCAAGGTGAGCAAACCTCAATGATGGTGAACCAAAACCCTCCATTGTAACAAAAGCTCTGAAGGTTTCTGCCTGGGTCCATGAGCAGTTTGGAGCTGCCAGGGCAGCTGAAGCTGTCACAAAGCCTGTCCTGAACTAAACTGTGCGTGCCTGCCTGCAGCCAGACTGACCACAGTGCTTCAGTCACTGCAGGCCATTGCATGCTTTCCACCAGACATGTGTGCTATCAATAATTTCATGGTACAGCTTCCAAAAAGCAAATCTTTGCATTATTCTGGAATACATCCTCCTCCTTTCCTGATTAATGCAAGCTTGCTACCACTCCCCATTCAAAATGATTTAGAAAATTGAATTTAGAAGCTGCAATTACCGTTTCAGAGAGGGTTGAGAGACTTACCAGAGACTGTTTAGAACCTGCTGAGTTGTTTCTCTCAGGTACCAGATCTCATTGCTCTGTTTTGCCCATGGCTGGGCATAAACACTGTCATGTTACTTTAATTCACGACTTGCTTGCTGGAAAAACTGTCTCTCTTATATTCTTATTGCCTGGAAAAGTGGAGAGAGTTTAATAACTAATATTACAGTCTAATAACTAGATAAAACAAGGATTCCTATGAAGTAGAGTGTGTGTACTCTTTCAGAACTAAAAAAATTTTAACAAAATATTAAAAGAAAACCACCACAAAACAAACTAGTTTAAAATTAGCATGTGTGGTGTGGAGCACCAAGTTTAGCTTGACTGCATCCTTCCTTTCACAGTGCTCAGTAAGCTGTGGTGTTGGAATCCAGAGAAGGAAACTTGCCTGCCAAAACCTCACAGCAAAGGGCCAATATGTCACATTAAATGGATCGATGTGCAGTGCTCTGTCTCCTTCACTGCTTGTAAGGTCTTGTCAGATGAATGCCTGCAACAGTAAGTATGTGAATTTATCTAGTTCCTTGCTGATTTGGAATGATCTATTTATAAAGAGAAAGGTGTATGCACATTAATTCACTCATCTCCCTATACTATCACAACATAACTTGGCACTAACTGAGTGTCATAATTACTATACCAGTAATAACAGGATTGCTTTTAGTTTTATTTCCACCACTCAAAAACAAAGGTTATGATCCCAAGAAGTAGTTTTTGAATATATATTATGGTGCATACCTCTCACCCTCACTCTTATGCACCATTTGATCTGATTTTTCCTTTATCATTTACACTATTCCAATTGGAAAAAAAAGAGAAAAAAATAATAAATTTAACATAAATTACAAAGGACATTAGAAAAGATAAGAATCCAGTTTTGCCTTGTCTTTTCTCTGTATGTTTGTATTACACTGGACATTTTGCTTAACATGGTGGAATTCAAAACCTGAAACTCTGTGCCAGTGATAATTTTAGGTATAATTTCTATCTCTCCCTGTAAAAATTACAATCTTGGCTTCATTAGCTCCACAGAGAGTGGTGACAATACAGACATTATTTGAAAAATCTGATGTTTTATTACTGTCTATATAAGAATCTTTTCAGAAGGATTGTCTGTGGAAATTGTACAATTTGGGCACAATTGGGTTATGATACTGATGGTAGTTGCACTAATTGTTTAACAGTGATGGAAAACCCTCTGTGATACAGAGTGTGTTCAGTTACATACACTAATATAGAATAGGCAGATCTAAATGCAGGAATGCTCCTCTTCTTTTTAATGGAGAGTATTGGTTTGCAGATTTGGGGAGCAGTGTGCTGAGAGGACAGGGGGAAAAAAGAGTTTTTAGTTTTGAGCTGGGGGAAAACAAAAAGCCTTTGTCAGTGGCCTGGTTCTGATCACAGGTCAGATATAACCATGTTTTGACTCAACTCACAGTGTTGTGAAAAAATAGCTACTTCATACATTTTGAAGCTTTGCTTTAAAAATTATTCACAAAACAACATAAGAAATAGAATAATTACTGATTCATACATAATATGAAACTTCTTTTCCTGGCCTGCATTTCAGATTAACATGCCAAAATCCTGAGGTTCAAAACTCCACTTAAATAAAGCCCTGTGGACTTTCAGGAATGTCCTTGGCATAAGGTTTAATAAAATATTTTGAGTTGCATATCTATCTGAATTTAATTAATTGTGGATAGTTGAATGGCAGTGGAGCTGCTTTGCAAGTTGCTTAGTTCAGACTGATATTAATGCTACCATGTCAGCTTCCAGCACAGTGCCTAGAGAGCAGCACACAGGGCTGCAGAGGGAGCAACATGGGCCAGAATGGGAGCAGATCAAAGCCATAAAGAGAATCACTGTCCTCTCCCTGCATTTCCACCTCCCTGAGGAGCAAGGGAGCCTTTGCAGCTCGGATCTGCCTGGGGATTCTCTCACAGTGCAGCAGGAGGGCAGGGGAAGGTGGGAGGCTGCTCCACACCTGCAGTTCCTGCTTGAGTCTTGCAGAAGGAACCAGGGCTGGGACAGCAGCAGGCTTTGGATTCCCAGGAACATGCAGGAGGCATCTCCTCTGCATCTCCATGTCCTCTGTAGGACAAGGAGTGATGTGGATGGGTGAGGAGCAGTGTGGTGTGAGTGCTGTTGGGGGTTCTTGCCTTGGAGAGCAGTTTCTAAATCTCCCTCCTCAAGGTGATGCTTCTGTGGCTCACATGAGTGCCTTTTTTACTGTCTCATGACAATGCTGAGTCATTTTAGACTTAATCTTTTACCCTGAGACTGGTAATTGTTGCTGTTTTCTGACTTAGGAGTGCTTATTAAGTAGAAACATTCCTGACTCCGGGCTCTGAGAAATAGGAAATAACACCAGTCTAGCCCTGAGGTCACCAGGATCTGAAACCCAGCTGAAGCTGTTCAGGACCATTACAGGTCACAGATGCAGATGGATTTCTACCAGGTGATAATGAGGTCCAAAGGCTCCAGCACATATTCCATAAGATTTACCTTTACCCTCCCAAACAGTCCATTACCTCAGCAGCTGCAAGATTGAATGACAGTAAGGACCTAGAGAATGCAAAGTTATGTGGCCTCATACATTCATGTGACCTTATATATTTATATGGCCTGCCATCCACAACTCTGAACTTTGTTTCACTCTCAGCCTTGCTCACCAGTCACCAGTAAAAATACACACACCTTTTAGTGTTGAGCTGCTAATGAGAGTTAGTGGTCTGTCTTTTTTAAAGAAATGAAATGGATGAGACTTGTTAACATATTTATAAGTATACACTGGGTTTAATTCTAAGCTGGAATAACTAGTGTAAACAGACCACAGCCTGAAGTATTTTAATTTGTGTGTTTAAAGTTACACTTACTGTGTCTGTAAGTTGGATTTTGGAAATAGAATATTTAATACTGGAACGCTTCCCTGAAAAGAAATATTTGGGGCCCAATAACTTATTAAAAACAGGACACTACTTTAATAATTTTAGTAAACTGAGTGCCTAAAACAATTTAATTGTTGTACCATGTGAAATGGTTGAGGGAACCTTGTGTCTGGATAACAAATGCCGATTTAAAAGCTGTGTAATTATGAAACCATGATATCCCCACAGGTCTGAACTCATTACCCAAAACATTGAAAATAACCATTTTGTTTTATAAGCATGAGAACGCACTCCAGGGTGTAGTTCCTATAGTGTACACACTTATTGAATGCTTGAAGCATTTAGCTTTTCACCTATTTCTTCACAGCATATTTGTAGCACATGTATACACAGTTTTTCGGGTATCATTTCTGTGCCATCAGCGTAGTTGTCTTTTTATTTAAGTACCTCCCAAGTGGAAAAGCAGCGCCGATTTCAGATTCAGACGAGCTGAGAAACGTTTTGATCCCTGTGTCCATTTCCTGGCCATCAGCTCCTTCTGCGGGCTCTGAGTTTTCTCTCCGTCACATACCAAAGCGCTGGGTCACCGAGCACTGCGGGGCTGTTTTCTAGCACCAGCAGCGTTGTTTCCCGACCCTTCCCGTGTGGCCGATCGGACCCGGCCGGGCAGGGCTCGGGCTGTGCGCGTCCCTGTCCTGCCGCGCTCGGTCCCTCCCGGCCCGGCGCTCCCAGCCAGGCTCGCTCCGCCGATCAAAGCGGGCGCTGCTGCTGCCAGCGCTGAGTCAGCACAGCGGCATCCCGAGCTCTGCATCCAAAACACCCCCTGTGCCTCCCAGCTCTGCTGGGAAAGCCTGCCGTGGTGCTCTTCATCCGGGCAGCTCCCCAGAAACCTTCCAGCATCTTCATCCAGGCAGCTCCCCAGAAACCTTCCAGCATCTTCATCCAGGCAGCTCCCCAGAAACCTTCCAGCATCCAGGTGCCTGTAGTTCAGTGCAGGAGCAGTTTCATAATACCCTGTGTGTCTATGCCCAGCCTGCACAAAGCCTTATGCTGTTATTGCCTGCTTTTGTAATTCATCTGATCGCTCTATTCAGCCTCTCAAAATTCTGCCCTATTTCTCTCTTCCCTCGCTTCCCTCCCTGCTTTCTTGGCACAATACTGTCAGCAACTCATCTTTCAACCCTAATGAATTAGCCTCAGCGTGTGATTACAGGGTGGCTTTGCCTGTAGCATGTGCTGTGTCTTCACTGACTGTTTCTTTCACCTCCTGCACTGCTATCAGTTTGGCTTGACTCAGGCAACCAGCACAGCCAGCCAGCATTTTAAATAAGAGTCAAGGGGAGCCTTACATTTTGGATAGATTTTGTTTTATTTAGGTCATTCTGCACTCAACAGTGCTCAAATGTGGGGAAAGTGATAATGTGTTCACATTTTTTTAATTCAGTTTTTTCATTTCCATCATGCCTAGCCTTTCTGAGGCAGCTGTAGGAAAAATAACTGGAATATGAGCATATACATGGAGTAATATATAGTATGTGTACATATCCTTTCATATATGTGTTCACTATCTACCTCCTCCGCATAGGTATATGGATGCTTTTCTTGTTAGGAGATCTGGGGAAGAAGCAATAGAATTCTTGGCCAAAGCAAGGGAATGTTATGGTTTCATGTTGTTCATATTTTTGTGACTCAGATAAAAGCTCTGTGTGTTGCAGTCTGACTTGAACAAAGTCAGGAAAAGCTCTTTCAAGCATTCTGTGAAAAGCAGATTTTGTAAGCATGACTGCCAATGACTAGATGCTTTTCAACACATTGTTTTCTTGCAGAGATCAAGCCCAAGCTTCCAGCGAAGTTTTCTGCCCATGGACCTCAGATTGTCAGCATTCACCGGGTTTATATTCAGACACGGCCGGAGAAGCGCATTAATTTTACCATTGGAAGCCGAGCCTACCTACTCCCAAAAACATCTGTGGTCATTAAGTGCCCCGTGAGAAGGTTCCAGAAGTCCCTTATCCGCTGGGAGAAGGATGGACAGCACTTAGAAAACTCCAAAAGGCTTGGCATCACTAAGTCAGGCTCGCTGAAAATCCACTCCCTGGAGGCTGCAGATATCGGTGTGTACCGGTGCATCGCGGGCTCTGCGCACGAGACCTTTGTGCTCAAACTCATCGGGACTGACAACAGGCTCATCGAGCCCCCAGCCCCTCCAAAGCAGCCCAGCCAGCCCAGCCACCCAGATCACAACGAAGCCAACAGCCTCGGGGCCAAATGGCACAAGATGAGCAAAGTGTGGCAAATGTGGAGCAAGAAGAACGAGCTCTACCTGGGTGACAGGCAGGTCAATGATCAGCCGTTCCTGAGGAACCTTGGGAGCTTTGGGAGCAATTCAGCAGAAGAGTTCAGCTCTCGAGAGTTCAGGAACAGGCGCCTGGAGGCTGCAGTGCTCCAGGGTGCCTACAGCATGGACATGGCTCAGTTCGAGGAGCTCATGAGGAACATGAGCCAGCTCATTGAAACTGGAGAAGTCAGCGATGACCTGGCATCCCAGCTCATCTTCCAGTTGATTGCTGAATTATCCAGACATCCACAACCAACTGCTGAAAAATGGAAGGGGGCCCAGGATGAGAAAGTTCCCTCGAAACTCCCAAGCAAATTGCCAAACGAATCCGAACGTTTCAGCACAAAAGCGGTCGATAAGTTAATGTTTGACCAGAAGGTTCCAGTTATTATGAGGCAAAAGGAAATTCCTCAAGTTTCCTTCAACAAAACAGTAACTGTACGAATTGGAAATACAGTTTTTCTGACCAAGAATACTCATGCTGTCAATCTACTGTGTGAAACAGCTGGTATGAGTGAAGTGAAATACACTTGGACAAAAGATGGCGAGACATTAAAAGCCTCTGCAAAGTAAGTAAATAGCTTCTCTTTTACTTTTGAATGACTTACTATGGCGCTGTCGACGGAAAAAATCCACCCTGCTGTGCAATATTAGAACATACTGTTGTAAAAATGAGATAAGCATGGCCACTGGGCCTGCCATCTTTCTAGTAAAGTAATTTATTTTTATTCTTTCAAGTGTCTGTCACGTTGTTTGGCTTTACTGAATCCAAGTGTTTGGCCATTTCCAGGATACTACATATGACGATTTACTATTTTTATAAGGTGAAGTGTTTTGGATGTCCTGGCAGTATTTTTTGATCTGCTTTAATCATTTCAGCTGTGTCAGAAAAAGAGCAGATTTACCCTCAAATTAGAGAGGCTATTGGATTCATTCAGATACTAAATACAGTGGGAACACATTAAAAACATCTGTCATGGTATAGATGAAAAGAAGTCTTAGCTCTTACTCATTTTAAGAAGGGAAAATATCAATAGTACCCACACCATTCTTCAACACACTATTTAAGTATTCCTGGAGCTGCATAACTTCAGTTGAAAAAGAAAAATATGAGCTTTTATGGATGTTTTTCAATACTTTAAAATATTTCTGTTGAGGACAGTGAAATTCAGAATAATAAAGAACCTGTATTACAATCGCATTTGAGAGTGACAAATGAGTACAGCAAGCTGTCACAATCAGATATTTGCTCAAGACTGAACAAATACTTCAGTGTTGATAAATTAGAAGCTCACCTGGTAATATCAACATTAACTTTGTGTGTGAGCCTCTTGGAATTATAGCTAGCTCTTGAGTAATGAAAAAACTGGTTCTGAAATGATAAAGATGCTTTTGGATATTTCTCAACATATTTAACTGATTAAATGCACTGCCAAGAAAAATATATTTCTGCAGGGCTATCAATTAAAGCAAAGACACCCTAAAACTAAACCATTTTAAAAGTGAAAATGTTTTGGAATCATATGGCTCCCACCAGTTAATAAACACCAGTTATGTTTATTTTGTGAAATGTGCATCATTTTCCATTAATTTGTAGCAAGTGATACTTCAATTTTTGTGGACATGATGGTGTCTTGTTTATTCACGAGTATGTTTGCTTCCTAATTTCAGCCCAGATTGATATTCTTGCTCTTAACTCATATATTAAGCAAAGTAGGTTTATTTCCTAATTTTTTTCCTAGTAAGGTTTCCTATGTACAAATCTATATATATGTGTGTGGATCCAAAAGTGATGTTAATAGCATTGCATCTGAAAGAGTGTGAGGAGGTAAATGGTTTTTATCTGTCAGGTTTGTAAAAAAGGATGAACTCGAGCCATGCATGAAATGGCTTGTTTTGTTGAGATACAAGTGTTTTTAATATTATTTTTGTTAATCTATTATGTAAATGTACTCAGTGGGGGGAAAAAAACATCTGCAGGTTTTTGGGATGTGCTGAGTGTATGACAAGTCATGTAACTTAGTGCTGAGAGATGTAACAGAGGAGAAAAATTGTTATTTTCAGCCTCTTCCCTAAGCTGTGATCCTCCTCACAGGACAGGCAAGGTACTCAAGACACCTGTGAGGTTTTGGTGGAAGACTTTAGCTTCAATGATGACATTTTAAAAAAGCCCTAACAACCCCAACCTCATTGTAATTTGAAAGTCAGATCAGGCCATAGTTTTGTGACTTCCCCAATCCTGCTGAAAACCAAGCTTGCTCCAGAGAGATCGATTTCTTGCCAAGCCTAATACTTTTAATTGTGGTATTCTGATTTATTCACACTTTTGTGCCCAGGGGATCCTGGTTTGTGGTAGCAAACTCACTGCCCTTCCAAGGGCTGCAAGTGAGCAATCCTCCCTGAGTGCTCCCCTTCTGCCACCAGAGAGGAGGCAGAGCTGGGACTGCCTGTGCTGCTCTGGGTCTGCAAACTCCTAAAAAGGAGCTTTGCTGCTCTATCTGTAACTATTGCAAGGGCATTCAGCTGGGTTTGTCCCAGGGTAGTAACCCTTGTGTTTCCTTGGTTATTGTGCAGGGTGATCCTGGACATCACTGGAAGAGTGCAGATTCGGAATCCTACTCAGAAGGAGCTTGGTACCTATGGATGCCTGGTTGTTAATGACTCTGGTTTTGACATGGAAACATCACTGCTGTTGCGTGCAGGTAAAACAGTGGCATTCCACAAAACCAGGCTTTTACACACAGACACACACACACACAAATATATATATATATATGTATATATATATATACACACATAGACATATATATGTGTGTATAAATATATGCATATAAACACCCGTGCCCACTGCAATGGGAAATAGTTTCTTTTATTGAAACTCTGCCTGATTTAATAGGCTGCAGTAAGATGGTCTTGCTGCTCTAAAACCACAACAGGTGTGAACTCAGTCTGCCTGTATCTGTCCCACCTGTCTTTTCTGGCTGCTGCTTTGCAGACTGAATTCTGTTCCAAACATGATGAATTTAAATACGGGATCTATGTTTAGAAGTTAAATAAAGCTTTACTATTCCTTTCATTTCAAAGAGGTGCCTGTCATCTTGTCCTCTGTGTTAAATATGACAAATCTGGAAGCCAGCAGTTTCTCAGCAGTTGTTGGAAGTACAATCGTGGCAAGAATTGGAGCAAATATTTTGATTGAATGTCCAGTGAAAGGTAAGTAAGAGCTGGACTGACATCGCTTGTAATGTTGGGATCAGAAATTTACCTTCTATCTTGGAATAAATTATCAGTGAAGGCTTAAAATCATTGATAATTAATAGTTTTTTATTAGGCATGTCACCTGCACCAGACCTTTCTTTTCTGCCTGTCACTTCAATTTACATACACATTTGCAGGTTCAGGGCTTCCCTAAAAGGGCTTTCTTTCCAAGAAGTGGTCTAGGGCTCCACTGGAGAGCTTAAAGCCCACCAGGGTGAGAGGCTGTCTTGCTGCAATAGCGAGCATGGCCAGCTGACCTGCTCATCAAAGACCTTTCCTTACCCCTGTTGGAGATGCACATCTGTCTAGACTATTGTTAAAACTGAAAATGAAATCTCCAGCTGTAGCCTAATAGAACTTTAAACCTGCTGGTGAAGTAAACTCACCTTTTAGATCCATCAGTCTGCAGCTGCAGTGAGGAAACAAAGGAAAGTGCCGAGCTATGAGAGAATACAGATATTTTCTAGCTCAACATCTGTGGAAGAAGAATAATATCAATCAGAATTAACATGCATTAAGCAGTTCAGTGCTGCATTTTACTTTCTAACCCTTTGCTGGAAAGGTACCTATTTTCTTTTTAATCTTGCCATTGCTATCTGTGAGGTTTAAAGTGTAATATTTCAGTCACAGCAGCAATATTCTGTCAAACATTTAATAAGCTGAGCTCAGCCTTTTGTGAAGATGATGTGTGAAAGTGCAAATAACCACGAAGGTTGCAAGTGAGTGCAAAGAACGACCTCAGAGCAGCCAGTGTGTGCTGCTCACATTTATGTGCTGGGAAATGCATATCAGAGGGTGTTGATACTGAACCAGGGTAGTGATAGAAATATATATATGCAAATAGCTCTGCATACAATAGTGGCGCCAGGCTGACATGTATTAGGACATGTGGCTCTGCTATTCACTGTTATACCAAGGCTAATTCTTTGATGAAGTAATATTTTCCAACTATAGTTTGGCAACTCCTTGTATAACTGACCTACATCTCAAATTCAGCAGAGAGTTCATGTCACACTGTTAATATTAATATTGTTAGGATGGGTAAGCAGTTAGCAATTTAAATATAAATTAATATTTTCACATGGGACTGTAGATTTCCAAATGCTTTAGAATTGTATATATTGGTGAGCCAAACTTTAGTTATGCTGAGACACCAGCGTTGACTTAAAAAATGATTTATCTAATTGCTTTATTTCCTGTCACTGCCAAGGAAGTAAGTATTACTGTTTGTGAATAAAATAGAGCTTGCATGTCTTAAAATGTCACTTAGTCTGGAAGCAGAAAAACTTTTGCAATGATGTAAGCAGAGTTTTCCTGTTCTTCTTTCCTTAATGGAAAGTAATAAACCACTGACTTCAGAAGATTGAATTTAATAGCACCTTATGCTGATACGTTTGTCTGATGGGTGGGACCCAAAAATGTGTCCATTTGCAGTGTAGGAGGATGAGAACTTCACTGTGAATGCTGATAAAAGATGATGTGAATGATCTGACCTGCAAAAGTAATGGTAACAGGGCCCTTGGCTGGATCTGCATCACCTCTTCCTCGCTGCCCTTCCTCCTGACTGCTCTGCAGAGGATGGGTTTGCTCTGGGAGTTTGACTGAGTGAAACATCACTGGATGAGCCTTTGTGTTCTCCATGTTCTCCATGCCAGGAGTTTATTCAGGATCCTTCCACACAGACATTACTCATGCAGATTTCTCACTGGTGTCACATCTGGTCTTTGGGACTCCTGCTAGCCCCCAGAATAGTTCTCCACAAGAAGAACCATCTAATGAATAAAGTGTCTGTGTGTGTGAAGAGTATTAGTGCCATGTCAGTAGTAGAATTATTACTTTTAAATTTCTTGGCTGCTGTGACCTCTGTGGGTTTTTTCTGTAGAATGAATAACCTAAAGTACCTTTTTAGACTTGTTCAATCTGTAGTTTCTTCACAAAGAAATTGACCTGTTGAAGATGTAAACTTTAATATTTTGTGCAGTGTTGGCCTTTGGGGTACAAGTTTTTTTTTTTCAAATTTGGTTCTTTTACCCTTTTGAAAGCCTTTCTCTCACACTCCAAAAGTGATATTGAGATTGAAAAAAGCCCTTTGAATTGCTGAAGACTAATGTGTCCTAGTGAACAGAAGAGCATCAAAGAACAGAATAAGAAAAGTTAGCTGAACTGTACAAACTGATGGTTTCTCTTTCTTTTCTCTTTTTAGTTTATAACAAGACTATTTTTCCACTAATTATAATAAACTCCCTTTTATAGCTCCCACACGAGCATGTGTTAGAAGATATTCATACATTCTGGGTAGATTCATATTCCATTCTTACAGCCAAGACCTTTTCAATCAACACACATGGTATAAATATCAATACTGATTGCTCCAAATTGCTCTTGGATAACATTTATTGTATTTGCAGAAAAAACCGTCTTGTGATTATTGCTAAAATAAACTAAAACTGTCAGACTCCATTTGTTGTAAAAACTTTGAAAGTTCTAAGTCGAAGTAGAGCAGAGGGAAGAGTGGAAATGTGAATAAAATGTGCATTGTCTGCCGCTTGCTGGTGAGAGCAGGGAAGTGACACACACCGAGCTGAGGTTGTTTACACTTCTCTTTGCAGCTCTGAAATATCTTGGCACACAGGCCTTGAAAAGTAGAATCTGCACCTTCATCCAAATTCTGCATTCCTATGAATATATTTTGGCTCTCTAATAATAACATACTGATAAAAAATTGTGAGAAATACACAAAGCATGTTGTATCTTTTTGCACAGAATTTTCAAAAAGGTGGACCAAGTATTTGCTGTCAGTGTTGGAAGTTGAAACAGGTCCAGAAAAATCAAGATTTTGATTTTTCCATCTGTTGCTTCATTTGCTCACACTATTCCAAATGTAACTGTGATGCTGTTCTTTGTCTTCTATGCTTAACCCCTTTAGAAAACATCAGTGAAGAAATATAGAAGTTTAATACATGGGATTTTGGCTCCTCATTTGTTTTAGGGGTTTTTGTATGTTCTAAAAGATATTAATAATAGATTTCAAAAGTTTAAAGGTGTGTGTACAGATGTATTTTATGAGGAAGGAATGACTGAATTTATAATTAGTATAATAGAAGGAAAATCTTTTGTTCTTATGCTTTTTACAGTAAGTGCTTCTTCATTAGAGTTTTTGTTGGGATCAGGCTTAAACAGGAAAAGATGTTCAGAAGCTAAATTGTGCTTTGCTTTGTGTCTTGTAACAGTCTGGGGACCTAAAAACTGAATCCCTTTGGATATGACTAAACTGAAGGGTGTGCCTGGGGACTATACCTGGCATTTTGGGCAGTATGGGCTGAGGGTCCAGGCAAGATTGACTGCATAGTCCAAAGCAACCCTCCTCCAAACACACACTGAGGGTCTTTTGGGACATTGGTACCTACCAAGTCTCTGTAAGAACACATTCCTGAGGCCTTCTATTCCTTTCTGAGGCAGATAGAGCCTCAGGGAGGTGGGGGAAATCCATACATTGAAATTGTTTGCAGCACTGATTCTTTTTTTCCTCTCACGGCTTTGCTAATTTGAAAAGAAATTTCCTTTAAATTTCTAGTTCAGGAAGGGTTGAGATGGATTGTGTTAGAGGAAGGTAAAATTTCAAATACTTCCTACTTCAGTCTGCAAAAAGCTGTTGAGAAGTTGCCTAGGCCAAGTTTAACAAATTCTAATTACAAAAAGGAAGAGGTTGCCTCAGTGGTTTGCACCTGATTAAATGACTGAGATGAAGAAGTGGTTGAATTTACAGTGAAGAGAGAGTAGGGTGCCCCAAAGGCTCTTTTGGGATCTTTGATGCTCAACATTTTTATAAAAGTTCTCAGAAGGAATCAGATCAGTCTGTTGACTAAAACTGTGAAGAATAAAGATTTATAAAGGCAAATGGATCTAAAACCTCCTGCAAAGAGTTGCAGCAGGATGATCACACAAGTAACATTTAAAAGCTAGATGAGCTCAAAGGATGTTCAAAGCTGATATTTGCAGAATAAATGTGTACATATAGAACAAATAACATTAAAGGCAGACAAGTGCATGTGGCAGTCAGAGAAGGGTCTGTGCAGTGATGGTTCTCAGCTCCATGGAGCACCAGCATGCCTGCTGGGTGCTGTCCAAACCACAACTAATGGCAGAGGAATGGATGAAATAATAGAAAATATAAATGGGCCATTCTTTGAACCTGTGGTGAATCCTGTTTGCAACTTGCTGACCTCATCTCAAAAATGATATAGTAGAGCTGGAAGAGGTAGAGAGAAGAGCAGTAGAGGAAACAGGCATGAGCTAAAGGCTGCTTCTGGAGGGTATTTTGAGGAAGGGTTGTTCAATAAGTGACATGATTTTTGTGCTCTGCCTACACATCCCAGGTGCCCATTGTTGGACAGAAAATGCAGAGTTAAGTGGACTTCAAGTCTAACTAAGGAGAGCAATTCTTGTGTAGTGCTTTGATTTCTGATAAAATCATATTTTTGAAGTCCATGTGTATGTATCTATTTTATGATGACAAACATCTGATGATCAAGTGTGATCCCTGGTGATGCAGCACTGTTATTCAGTGAAGTGAAGGTACAATTATATAATTACACCAGCTGGGTAAACCAGTCTCTGCTAACAGTGCTGAATTGTGGACCCTAATGCACACCAACTGAGTCTTTGTTGGGGGTTCACTGCACAATTCACTCTAGCAGTCATTAGTAGCTAAATACAGTTGCCTTACTTAAAATGCCTGATTTTGAAAAATATTAGCCTTAAACTCCTACAGCTGGAAAAAAGATTAAGTTTTCTTTGACAGCCAGAGAGCTAAACAGAACCTGACAGAGCCATGGCAAGAGTGGGGTGGGAAGGGGTCTTGCTTTGGGAACCTGTCTAAGGAGGTCACCAGATGTTGGTAAGAATACCTAAATCCTGCCAGATGCTGCTGCCACCTAGGAAGAGGGGGGTGCTGCAAGGCTGGTAGGAAGCAGGAGAGGCTTTGTAAGGTTGCCAGAGAAGGGGCAGGGTCAGAGGGCAGGCTGGGGATAACACTGAGTGCCAAAATGTCCCATGCTGGGTTATTCCTGGTGAAGCTGGCAAAATTCATCCAGGTAATTTCAGTAGCAGCAGGTTTAGGCTTTTTAGGGTTCACTGGAAGTTGATTGCCCAAGTATAACTCAGATGAATCTAAAGGCAGTTTGAAAATTCTGCTGGAGGAAATAGAAAGGTGTAGCAGAGGAAGCAATTGCTGTGTAGGTTATGCTCAGTGCACTGGAGGTGTTAGGGTGTGTAGGGTAAATAAAATCAGGTGGCATTCATTGTGTGGGTATAGCTGACCCAGAATTGATTCCTCTGAAAGGCAGACATGCAAATTTAGCCACTGAAATAAGGTAAAGTTCTAGTGAAGTGCAGTAAAATGCGCTTTGTGCCAGCACAGTTCTGCCTTGCTCTTGAATGGGAAACTCAGAATACTTTATGAGATCCTACGTAGCTGGGGGAGGAATTTCTGAAGACATATCCAGTGTTTTAGAGCAGGTAGTTAGTAGGCCAAAGTTTTTATGGTGTGTAATATTTCACAGGGCTTTCAAGGTTGGAGGAAATTTGTTTTTGAACACTGAATATTTTAAGGGCACCCTATAGTGCAGATTCCTTTTTTTTCTCTTTTTTTAAACACGTGTTTTGCAGTCCCATCCGGAGCTAGAGTTTTTTTCCATAACATTTGCTGTCCCAGGGCCACTCATGGTGGAAAATGACTTTTTTCATGGAACATTGAGTATTGTAGAGCTGCTCCAGTGCTAGTGGAAAATAACCTATGTTTGAGGTCAGAAAAATAGATTAAACTAATTTTAAAGTTTTATAGCCACTTGGGTCTATAGAAGAACTTTTTAAGAGGATTTAGATCCGTTGTAAGAGTAAGATTTGCATTTTCAAGGTTTTTTGAAAACTAAGAAGGCCTGAGTTCAGGAATGCATCTTTGTTCATGAAGGACAATTACAGCCATCCTGAATTTTATGTGTTTAATTGTATTCCCTGATAGGGATGGATTTAGTCTCATTCCTAAATGATTTCCTGACTTGGAGCTGTAGGATATAATTGTTGGATTGTGCTACTCTCTGGATCCAGTGACTGATCTCCCATTTGAACCCCTGGGATCTTGACTGCACTCAGGGATTCTGAGCCTTTGGCACTTTGGGGGAGTTGAGTCTTTGGGCTCATCCTCAGCTGCATCTGCATGGAGATGGGGTAGGAAGGAAACAAAGGTGGCTACAGGCCATCTCTTCCATCTTCCTCCTTCCCCTTGTCATATTCTCTGGGGGTCAAACCAGGAATTATTCAGTTTGTAACTCTTTTTGCTGCAATTCTGTAATAAACAAATTCTCTCCTGAAGAGAGTGTGGAAGTTATTTTAGTTTATTCAAAGTCCCTGTGTAAATCAATCTTTAAGTAAGCAAGAGTCAAGCATCTGCAGTAAAATTCAACCTTGTGCACAGGACAAAATCCTCCATGAATTCCTACAAATATATCCTAAAGCTTAGGAGTAATTTCAGCTCCTTTAAGGGAAGGAAAAAATAAAAAGCAACAACTTGGTTTTGGCTTATTTTTGTTTAGTTTCGTTTCTCCTTGTATGAGAAAACTGCTTAAAACTCTTAGGTTTGTATTTACATGAGTTCTAAAGGGTAAAACTGAGGGTTTAGGCCTTAACTACTTGCCTAGGGAAAAAAAAAATGAACTTTTTCTTGGTTTTGATGGTGTGCTTGAACTCTGTCCTGCAGTTTCTGTGTAGGAAAATTGGTGCTTTTCACAGTGCAACTGGAAGAGCCTTGTCACAAGAGGAATGTGGGAATTGTGTACTTTGCCTGCTCTTTCCCAGGAGCTCTTAGCTGAGACTCAGCTCAGTGTGCAGAGCTGCATATCAGTAGGGAAGGGAAATCTTATCTCAGGAGCAGTAAATATTCAGAAAAATTTCTAAAGAAAAAGCACTGAAAATCTGCACAGTGGAAGGTGTTGCACCTGAAATGTGCTAATGCTGACTGCATGCTGGGGTTGTGATGGGTTATGAGATGGAGTTTTATGCAAGGTACTCCTAAGCAAAAAATTAAATGCACACCTGAAGCTGGTTTTCCTAAGTGTCCTCTAGCAGTAGGAGTTTCTCCTGATCGGAATTCCAGAAATGAAAATATAAACAAGAACTCTGTCTCTCATGAGATGTACAGCAGAAAAGGATTTTTCACTGGCCAAAGGAACGTACACTTTATCAAGTGAAGCTGTCCAGAAGGGCTTGAAATGCTTGTACTGCTTTGCCCAAGAATGTGAAGGAGCTGGACTGTAGGGATGTCTTTTTCTCCAGCTTTATTTCTTTAATCTGCTTCTAGGGTGTATTAGGAGATATCAGCCTTTTTTCTGAGTGGTTTCTCCACTGTGTCTCTCTGGATGCCCAACTCTGAAAGCATTTTATCACAGTCTTGGGTTCTCCTGAAAGGCAGGGTGAGAGGCCCTGATTTCTGGCATAGAGCTGTGTCCTGGCTGCAGAGTCTTCTTCTCTTCTCCTCTCTTCATGCTCTACTCCAGTCTGTAATAGGTCCCTGAATTCTCTAAAAGAATCTTCTTTTTTCCCTTAGCTTAGGACTCAGTCTGAAAATTTGCCTTAATTCTGTTAATGGCAACCTAACCAAAAGCCAGTGAAGAGGTCAGAGAAGGAGCTTGATTACAAATACCAGTTTTTCTTAAGCACACAGTCCAATATTTCCCAGTCTCACTCTCAGACAGTGAATTGGTCTCCATGTAATACAGAGGTGGGAAAAGAAATAGAACCATGAAATACAAAATCTTGAAGGGTCCTCAAAATGCTTGTGAAGAGGCCAACTCAGAGGGGCTCAGCACACAATTCACATAACAATAATTAACTCCTAGATAAAATCTTACTCCTTGATAGTTTTGGGTAAAATACAGTGCAGGGGTGTTGTGATTATCCCCACTGCTGCTTTGAGCTCAAACATCTCCCCTCAATGGGAGCACCCCAAGAGTGTCCGTGTAGCATCAGCTGCTGGAGAACAGCAGTGTGCACAGCTTTTAGTGTGATCTGTTTAACTGCTTGTTTTCCATGGATTCCCCCTCCCACACTCTTTATCTCTCACTGCCAGCACCCCTAGGATGGCCTGGGTGGATTCCTGGTGCATGACAGCTGGGCTGGCTGCTGGCCTCTGGTGCAGGGCTCTGTCTGCACTTCTCCTCAGACCTACAATTTATGTTTGTGTGCTCACGTTATTCACTTGAGTAATGGCCTGATTTACTTGTGTGTGTGGTATTACTCACTTGTTTTCCCTAAAGAGAAACAAATACAGCTCTTTGGAGAAAGAAAGAGGAATCATTTGCTATAACTTGAGTTTAAGGTGTGTGACAGATACCCAGTTTTGAACTTAAAATGAGTGGCAAAGCTATTCTGCAGATGTCTTGTGCACACTGAACTCCAGTTCGCATTTTTAAAGGCTCGACATGTCTCTCTCTGAATGAGGCACACGTAGAAGAATAGAGACATGGCGATTTTTCTGGGACAGCTCTAGGTTATAAAGCGTTTGGAAGAAAAATATTTGACTTTAGTTAAATCCTGGGAATGAGCTACACTCCTGAATGGTGTCATGAGAGCAGAGGGAGGACTATCATGAGGTGATATTGCACTGATGTTTGATAGAGGCTCAGGTTAAAAGTTTAAATTTGAACCATTCCAAGCGTTTTTGTGTTTTGTGGAATTTGAGTTTAAACCTTTTTACTACAGTCCCATCTCAGCTGTGCTGCTTCTGGCTTCTTTTTGGCTCTGATTGGCCTGCTGGGCTTTGGTGCCAGTGAGGGTAGTCTGCCTGCAAACCTCTAGGTCTGAGAGCAAAACAGCTCAGATCCTCACACCACCTCCTCAGCCCATCTGCAGAGTAAGTATATGCCTGAATGGCTGTGGAAATAACACCGTAAAGGAAAAATGTCTGAGAATTACACACTTTAGCCAGAAATCTGGGTAAAATGGAAAAAAGACCCTTAAACCAAGACCTCATCCTAATTCCAGATGGATTTTTCAAAGTGGCATAAAGCTTCTTCTAGAAACTTGAAAAACAACTTGGTTTTTGGACCGCCGTGCACTCTGCAGATCTTGTTTCAATCAGCTTTATTCAGTAAAACACAGTTCTACACAAGTTTAAAAGCATGGAACAACTGCTAAATTGTCTAGAATAAAATCTGTGATTACCCAGAGAGTGTTTCTCTCCACTGCCTTTCTAGACAAAATGGCGGGGGGAGCTTTTTCCTTCAGTGAAATAGCAGGTTCCAAAAAATATGTCTGGTTCCTATTACAGCAAAGGAAAAACTTGAGGTGTGCATTGGAAGTGCTAAGCCAGTGATTGAAATGTTAAAGTTGTTCCTAAAGGCCATTCCACATCATGAAGACATCATCTGTAAAGTAATACTGCACAATGATCTGTGAGGAGAGGAGCCTGAATTAGCATTCAGGATGGCTGCAGCTTCCAAATGTCCCACATTGGGGTCAGCTCCTGCAGCAGAACCTAGCTGAGGAGCCTTCAGTGAGCACTGACCCATTTATTTAGTGAAGAAAAGGGTTCAGGTGAGAGATTTTTTCCATCTGTGACTTGTCCCATCCCCACACTTTTGTGCACGTCTGTGGCTGCTCCATGTGCCACATGTGCCAACTTGCCCTGTGGCTTCCCCAGGATTTTGGAGCTTGGAAAGAGCATTTCTGCTCGAGCAGCTCAACCAGAGCACATCAATGAGGTGTCTGATTTGCCAACTTGCAAAATCTCTTTTTAAAGGCAAGTGTTTGAGGAAAATAAAACAGTCTTGCCACTGGTAGTGTGCCAGTGGAAAAATAATTTCAATAAAAATTAGTATTCCAAGTAATTTCCTGATTAAAATTGAAAATGACAAGTTATCTGCAAGAGCTGAGGCTCTCAGAGTTCAAGCACTATAGCAGCAATGATGGTAGACCTTCAGCTTCTGTACCACTGTAATGAGATTGCTTAATAAGAGAACCCCTCTTTTCATTATTAATAGCTCTTTCTGTTCCCTTCACCCTCTGTCATTACAAGCTGTTCAGATCACATCTGCAATTTGGAGAACTTGTCACAACTATTTTGGCATAAATTGGCCACATGTATTTTCTAATCCAGTTTTTTCTTCAAGACAAATATTGTTACCCCAATTTTTTTTCCTAATTTTTGATAAAAAATTCAATCTTCCTTCTTCCCTTCTGCCCTTCCTTCCTTGTGGGAGGCAGGCTGAATGAGAAGGTACTGTGCAGATCTTTCCATCAGCTGGTCCTATCTGGGTTTAGTGGTGTCACATCTTTCAGTGAGGAATGTGAGCACATTGCTTTTGTAGGACTGGGAGCAGTCTGTAAAGCTGTCTTTGAGCTGGGCTTGTAGAATTTAACCTCTGAGCTTTACTTTTAGTGGGATGCTGAATTATTGATAGGGCTCACAACTGAGATGTTTTCTTGTGAGTGTGAAAACTGCTTGTTTCACTGCAATGTTGTTGCTTAGGTTTTCACACTCTGTGAAATGACAAAGGAGCTCAGGATTCTTGAATGCTATGGTAGCAGTTAGCAACACAAACTTTATGGCTTATCTCTCACAATAAATGTTTTAATTCTTTTCATTTTAAAGGTGTTCCCAAACCAAATATAACATGGCTGAAGAAGAAGAATGTTTTACAAATCAATTCTTCCTTGGTTTTGAATGGCTCTTTATTTCTGAGCAATGTTTCCTACCGAGATGCGGGAACGTACACCTGCAGAGCAACCAATGCTCTTGGAAAAGCTGAGGCTGCATCTGTTCTCCACATAACTGGTAAGTGCTAAATGAGAATTCCTTACTGATAACAAAAGTCAGCCAATTTATAATCAAAGTTCAACCATAAAATAGTTGGGACATATTTAACATTTTATTGGAAATTTAAACGTTTTGATTGCATCTGATTCCCTTGGATGTGTTCTCTATTTTGTGTTTCCTGTAATGTGGATCTAGGTACAGATGGTTTGACTTGTGACTTCAAGGTCATTCATCTTCTTGCTTCTAGATGACAAATAATCAGCCCTAAAACCACCTGACACATTAGGAACTAAATCCACTGTCATGTTACAGTGAGCCCAATGCTTCTAACTAGAGACACAGGGCAGGCTTGAGTATTTAGAAAATCTTCAGGGAAACACATGAAAATGAAAGCAAAGGCTGTTTTTGGGGTTTGGTGTTCATTTTTTTTAATTATAGAGGCTAATAAAATGTAGGGGAGTGAAAAAGAAAAATATCTAATTATGAGCCCTGAACTCCTAGAAAAGAAAATGTAAAGAAAAAACTCCATGTAGATACCTCTATTGTAAGTAGGTTAATAATATAATTCTGTATAATGCAATCATGCCTTGCAAGTCACTGCAGTCATTGGATCATTTGGCTCTAGAGATGAGCTGTCCCATCCCTTTGCTGTGCAAAGTGCAGCTCAGCTCCCCAGGACCAGTCCTGCTACAAAGATCCCTTTCTTGGGCACAGACCCGGGGCAGGTTGTGGATGTTTGGGTCTGTTGGCTGAAGAGGATGTCCTAGAGACAGAATAGGAGCCTCTGTGAGAGGATGAGTGCAGACTGAAGCTGCCTTCCTGCTTTCAGTTTTCCTGGAGTACATCAAAACTTCAGATGTTCCAGAGAGGAATATTATTATAATGACGTGACTGGAGTATTGCTCACAAGAGTCTAAATTCTGTTTCAATTCCTGGTCATGTGACATTTGTTTAAATAAATCTGGGGTGGATAGGACAGGGCCAAATTCTGCAAGTTTTTGGCTGTGCAAGACTGCAGTGAAATGGGAGGACTTTTGCTGTCAGGACTTACAGATTGCAGTGGCTCAGTGCTGTGTGAAACATGCCATCAGATTTTTGGCTTGGCTACAGGACTTGCTTGCCTGATCAGGGCCAGTCCAGCAGTAGCACAGAGTCTGTGCAGCCTTTCCAATAAAACTCCCTAAGGGCTGACAAGGCAACCAGTCCTTTGACTGTGGAACTGGCCTCAGTGTGGTTTTGTAGAGACTTTTTTTGTCCTGGTGTTTACAGACAGGCAGGAGGCTTTGCACAGAAATCACACACTGAGGAAAAATGTTGAGCCAATGTAAAATGACCCAGAGAATTTAGAATATAGCAAAAGATTTAAACCCTTCTGGAAGGAGAGACATAGATGTTATGTACATTCATTAAAACAGAAATGTTGACTAAGTGGCAAGAACTGTGTGTTACTGACAGATTGCCCACATATTTGGCAGTTATTCTTCCAGCATATGAGAAAAAGGAGGAGTTGCTATAGTGATGGGCATTTGACTCTGCATTCATCTTGCTATCTCTATGCATAATGAGATTTTAAAAGATGTTCTTTTTTGTATTATAACATTTTGTTATAATTCTACCTAATGGAAAAGAGGAATTGGCCAGATTCCACTGAGAGAATTATTTTTCTTACAATTTTTGTGTGCAATGAAATAATAAATAATGTTGTCATGATCAACAGGAAATACATCCTGTAAGCCTTGTTTTTATACCGTTACAGGCTTCTTTTTCTAACAAATTCAATAAATGTATTGATTTATTGAATTATTCAGAAACTTGCACAAACATAAATAATTTCTGTTTCCCGATACACCTGTAGTTTATTAGACTGATGATTTAACTGCATAAATGAAGTTGATCCCAAAAATTCCAAACTGCTATTACCTTTCTGCTTCATAACTAGCATGCTGGATATTTTGATATGAAATGTTTTTTGGCATCATGATTTAATTCTTGCTCAGAAGAGATCTTATGCACTGTGTTACAGAACAAAGACTTGCAGAGAATAACACTCAGTTATTAAAGGGAAGCAGAAGGAAGCGTGTCCTGATGGCATCTGGGATTGGTACAAATGTCAGTGTGGCACGTGGTGATCCACTAAGGATAGGTGTGTTGTCTTTTCTGCTTTTTCATTAATATTATTTATTTTATTAAAATAGAGGGGGCCCCATGGAAAAAAGTGAGTGCAGTTGTGAGGTGAATCACCCTGACACTAAAGCCATGCAATTACTCTTTGAGCTTCACTTGAAAAAATGGAAGGGATTCAGCTGGGCTCTGTTTGTGGTTTTTTTCTGTCTAAATGAATGCCTTTGTTTCCATCCCTGTCTGAGCCCTGAGGAGTGAAAATGCAGCAATTTCATTTAATGCATTTATGACTCCTGCCCCAAACAGATAAAAGCTCTTTAATTGCAGACCTATTTGCACACTGTAGAGTCTGGAATGAAATCTTTGCTCCATTTGAATCATTGCTCCCCCCCTTCCACTTTGTTCCTATAGAAGTTAAGCTTATAAGAACGTACTGAAAGGGAAATGATGGAGAAGTGTGGTAAGTACACATCAGCTTACAGAGCTCATACCCCTCAAGGGCCAGTCAGGATTTTGGGCCCTAGCTTGGACTTCAGTGGGTTTATGCATATTCTTGTTTTTATTTAGGATGGTAATGTCCTTTATGTAGAATCACACACTTGTACATGTTCACAAACATTTCAATGTGCTGAGAAAAACCTGCTAAAATACTGTTGATTTTTAGGTTGCCCAGTGCTGCCCAGTCACAGGAATACAGTCCAGTGGCTCTTTGGAGACAGCCCAGTTGAGGAAGTTCAGACCTTGGAATACAGAACCCTGGTTGGGGGTCGTATCCTAGAGGTGAACACCAACTCTGGTCAATTTGCTGGACAATTCCAATGTCGGACTTCAGCTAGTGCAAAACTAATGTCAGTTTGGGTAAATGTCAAGAAGGAAGGTTTGTTGACAATTATATGACAAATTCTTGAATTTTAAAATATCTTCTTTTGCTCTGTAAAGACTTTCCTGATAGCTAACCTTCTTTTCTTTGTTGAAAGTAATTCAGCAATACATTGCTTCACGTATGGTCTTATTTAAGTCAGTAGAAAAAGCCATACTCAGAGTTGGATATGGTAATTAATGTGTATCCAAATATCCTGTGGGGGTTCTTTCTGCTTGCCTGTGTATCTGAGAAGCTGAGAGAATGTGTCTTTCTGCTTAAACAGTTTTAAATCAGACAGGTTTTATCAACTTCCCCTTCAACAAACTTCTCCATGGTAGCCCACCAAACTGGAACAAAACTGATTTTGAGGTCATCTTTGGAAGTATCTTCATTATAATAAAAATAATTTTAATGTAATTGTCATATTCCAGGATCATCACAATTAATATGGTAGTGATCTTACTGCAGACACCCTTAATCACATCAATATACTAGAGCACACTGCACACTCACAGATTTCCATGTGAAATTCTCAAGAATGTCCTGTAAGGTTCCCCAGCATAATCTACTGTAAGCTTTTCTATATGCTTTATCTCTTCACATATCAGTTTGATTTGGCTTATGACTGATGTGCAGGGGACTCAAGCAGTAGGTTCAGATCCCCTGTGCTCTCCATGAGGATGTTTTGGTGACTGTTCATGGGTGAGGAGGGCTCTGGAGTGCCTGAGGTTATGAAGGATGTTACATTTGCAAAGTAATCTTACTGAGATATATCTACAATCAAAACATTTAATTTTAAAAATCAAATGTAAATCAGAAAACACCCTAATAGAACTCTTCAAAAACTAGGTCCAGCCCTAGATCCTAATCGAGGTCTCATTACAGTTGGAATTTCTGCCAGTTATTGATTGAACTGTCCACCTGCAGTCTTCAGCTGGACTGCCTTGTGGTTGCCCAATCCCCTCTCCAGTCAGCCTGGGCAGTATTTTGGAGTGATTCCATTTTCTAGTTCTGAGCTTTAACTGTGATTGACACTTGAGTAAATGTTTCATCACTGCCATACCCATGCATTTGTGAGGCTGTAAAACCCCCTTGGTGGTTTTTGCACGGTAGGCATTTTGAGGGCACTTCTGAGCAGTGTCATCCTAGTTAAACAAACAATACAGTCTCTCCATCATAGCTGCAGTCAGTAAATTTAACTATTTCTACTTTGAAAAAGGCCCTTTTGTATTATTTTAAGAAATCCAGAAGTAATAAGGAAACATTGAAAAACAATAAGTTAAAGAATTCATTATGTGCTGCAAGAGTGAGTCTGTGGACACAGCTGGTAGCTATCAATTATTCTTGGTTATTATAGAAAAACCTGACTCCTTCTGTGATCACATAAAAATCTGTCAACATTGCATAGTACTTCATCTTTTACCAAGTGTCAAAAAAAATTGTGGAGGAAGGGGTAAGTGTGGAATTTTGACTAAATATAAAGGTAGTAATTGTTAGAGGTGATCGGTTTTTAATATAAAACGCTCTTTAGAACAAATTCCTTTTTCATCTTGCCAGATGCCTCAGTGGCAAATTATTTTTACATTAAATACTTCTCTGTAGTTTAGTACAGGATTTTCTTAAATCCTAAAATTATGTGAGGTGTCTGGAGTAAGATGAGTTTTGTTCAGGACAAACTTGCTGTGGAACAGCAGGAAACCTAGAGAGCCTGATTTACAATTTCCTCTTTTTAATGCTTATTGTATAAAAATGTTATGAAAGTTTTAAAGGAAGCTCATCAGTTCCTACTGTGAGCCAGGTTCTGCCCTTCATGTGCTGATCTCATTTGCCTTCTAGAGGGCTTCATGCTCGTAGGTAAGGGCTGAACTGGAGGGGAAGCTGAGCAGAACTAAACTCTACTTTGGCCCATGGTCCCTTTTCACAGCACTGAAATATTTGCTTTTCTACAGAGGATGTGGTGTCTATCCAGCCTACAGAGTGTGCTGCCAAATCAATCAAAGCGTGACACGGTTCCAGTGTACAGTGCCTCTCTCACACTGCTTCCAATTGTATTTCTTAGGTTACACCTGGGAATATGCTGAGTGGAGTCCCTGCTCTGCCACCTGTGGGCATTCAGGAACCCGCTCCAGGAGCCTGCAGTGCATGAACACAGAGAAACAGAAAGTAAATGAGTCCCAATGCAGAGAGCTGCAAAAGCCAGGCATTGTTTACCAGCCCTGCAACAGAGAGCACTGCCCTCCCAGGTAAACTCCCTTCTGCTCTATTTCCATGAGCTCTTTGTGTATGAAAATGCACTCACCACCTCCTGAAATTGTTTCTGTGTTTATGCTCTGAGTGTGGAATGTGGGGTTTACTTCACCATGAACCTTTAAGCAGGAGAGATGTGGAAATGAATCCCAAGCAAGTAGGGAAGTGCTTGATTCAGCTGAATAAATAAGAGCTGAGTGTGTCTGCTGCTGCTACCACACCACACCTCAAGAGCTAAGCTGGAGATCTCCCTGAGACACTGGGATGTGCAGTTTTGTGGAATCTGTGCCACCCCAGAGGGAAAATTTGTTGTGTTCAGAGAGGCCAGGGTAACTCTGTGTTCTCCTGCTCTGCTTTGTGCCAGCAGGGCTCTCAGTAAGATGTTTTCTGAGGAATGCCTCATTTCTCTTTAATGCCCCTCACCACAGTGCTCCTTGACTGTCCTTCCCTGCCAGTTTTGTCACTGGATCAACTGGGGATCATGGGGCTGAAAATATTCATATCACAGACAAGTGTATCACAACATCTGATTCCAAAGGGCAAAACCATACACCTCTAGACTATCTGAGTTGCACTGAGCATTCCAGCTCAACAGGGTGTTTCTCCAGGTTTTCAACAGGAAACCCCACAGGATCCTCAAAATAAATGCTTTTTCTTGCTTTATAGAATTGGCCATCACTATCAGCAAAACTCTGTGGGGGATACACACACTTTAGAGTTGTCCCTCACTGGAAAATGTTGGCAGGGAAGTGTTAAGACCTTAGCTGACATTGTGAGAGTGCATCTTGCCAGTATGTTCTAAATTCTGTTCTAAATGCAGAAAACCTAGCCACAGATATGTATCAGGAGAAGTTGTTTATATTTCATTATTAGCAGCCAAAAACCAGATTATCTTAAATTGTGATATTGAACTCCAGCCAGCCCAGAGAAAGCTAACATTTTGCCAGTAGAAAAATACTGAAATCAAACTAATAGTTTGAAACACAGCTTCAGTTGCAGATTTCTCTCTGAAGCTCCAGCATTTGGAGCAGATGACAGGAGGGTGCAAGAGGTCCTGGGGCTCCTCTGAGCAAGGTCATGCCTTCAGTGGATTGCAGGGCATGACTAAATAATTTGATTTTCACTGGCCTTGCAGTATTCACAACATAAACAAACTGGTTCTTTCATATAGCTAAAGAGAATGGGAACTGAATTGTCTTTTTATATGCTTAGATTTGTTCTGCTTTTAATTTGCCTTTATGTAATCACCAATGGAAGGCAATTGTGTGTATATTAATATAATTAACTCTGCCTCCAGCCATACTGGTATGCTAAAATATTAATTGATTTTCTTTTATGGAATATTCCATGCTTTCTATACAGGAAGAGCATCCCAGATGCCTGGAAAATAGCCCTGTGTATGTTTCTTGGTGCCTTTAGCATCTTTCCTTCCGTGATTGCTGACTTGGGAGGGAAGTGCAAAATGTCCATTCCATTTCCCCCTTACTGATTTCTGCACAATCTTCTTATCTCAAGGCAGCTATAATAGAATTATAAAGCCTTTAGATGTTTAGATATATGACCTTAATTACTCAAAGAGTTTTGCATGTGATTAGTCACTTCTCTCTGTCACAGTGGAGAGCTAGAGTTAAGCAAATATAAGGCCTTGAGTACCTACTTAACTTGTGCTTTGCTGTGCAAGCCCTGCACCAAATGTTTGCAAAGTGCTTCAGCTTTAAAAGAGAGAAAAAGAGAAGGGCACAGACTGTAAAAGATTAATCTTCCTTGAATTGATATAAGCTGTTTGAGTGTAGGAGAATGAAATAATTGCTGAAGAAAATAGAATTTTTTTCTGTTATCACTGCTGGGGTACACATAAAGTCCATTTTATATTTCTAGATTTATGCAAAGAGAGAGTCAATTTGATTGTATTACCACCTGCTGCCTCTCTAGTATTGTTCCTGGCTGCCAAGACTGACTAAATATTTGCAACTTCTAATCAATAAATAATGTGTTCTGCTTGAGTCATTGTCTGGTGAGATCTCAATGTAATAAATTCGGATGAGTTATGGCAGCTGTCACTTTAGTACCAACCAAAATGTTACCATCCATTTTATAAGTAATGGAAAAATACACTCTCCTTCCTCCTGGAATGTCACATCCAGCAGGGTCTGTAGGGCTCACCTGGTAACAGATTCTGGTAGCAAACATTGTTTGTAGCAAACACTGTTAGCAAATATGCTGTCATGAGTTAACCACGTTAAGAAGACTTTCCTCAAGTGAAGAAGAAGTGGATTCTAACCATTCTCACATCTAAAACTTGCAAGGACAGGTTCTTTTCCATTTTCTTTGCAAACGGTTGATGCCAGCTACTCCAGGACTGCAGTAATTGCTGTAAATGTGTATTCTGTGCATCCTGTAGGTGGGTAGCTGGGCCCTGGTCCGAGTGCTCCGCATCCTGTGGCAGTGGATTTCGGCACCGACAGCTCTCCTGTCACCAGGCCATGGCCAATGGCAGTGTCCTGGCCCTGCTGCCAGGAGCCTGCACAGCCAGGGACCAGCCTGCAGCAAGGACACCCTGCCCGGGGCACCCCTGTCCCCCGGGGCCACCACAGACCACCACACAGGTAAGTGACAGCGTTTTTCTGCAGCCTCCTTGTTTTATGGACGTGGGACAGTGCCATTGTCTGATGAACTGCCTCAACATCTGTCCTCTTGCACAAGGCCCAGACTCTGTGGCTGTAATTATCTTTCAGACCAGACAATTAGAAATCTTGTTTTTTTCATTTTATGCTCTCTATGCAACTTTTTTTTTGTTGATGGCATGACATGAAACCAGAGCATTAGCTGCAATGTATTTTATAAGCTAAGCCATTAAGATGTATTCCATTTTCCAAGCTAGCTTATTGCTTTTATTGCAGTCACCTTAGTACACAATTTGCCTAGCTGTAGTTTTGAAGTCCCCAAAAAAGATATATGAATGTGCATCAACAGCAGATTGAAGTTGTTCAACTCACAGAATGCACAGAAGTCTGTCCTCCTATATTTTCTGTTTCTTCCTTCATGCAGCAAACTTGTGTTCATCTTGATAAGGTTTGTATTTACTGTTCAATGTGCAAAGTAATTGATTGGAATTGCTGTTGCTGCATTCCCAAGACAGGTTTTAGCAAGGCATGTTCGTAATGGGCAGAGCTACAGAAAGAATTCTGTAGCAGTAGGGATGTAGCACGATGAGAGAGGACAATGGATTTAGCTTTAGGAAGGAAAGTCAGAGTCTTGGCAAGATTGCACAGAGAGAACCAAAAATATGTAGGCCTTATCCAAACTGAGGTGTGACAGGGCTGAAGGAGGCAAGATGCAAAAAAATCATGGCTGGGCTGTGTAGCTGGGTCACTCCAGGAGGATAATTCTGTTGTTACTAACTTGGCTGTTTCTTTTTCTCTGCCCTCACCCTTTTCTCTCCATTGTCAGTGCTCTGGCCGCTGTGCTGGCCGCCCCGCAGGTTCACAGCACCGTGGGTTCAAATGTCAGCTCCAGAATGGATCCTCAGTGCCAAACTCTTCTTGTGATGAAAGAAAGAGGTAAACAGTGGGGAGAAGTTGCATGGTAGATTCTTTAGATGATCAAACTGAAGGTACAGGATTGTCACTGCAGTACAAGTAGGCAATTTCTTCTGTGTCAAACAAGGGAAAGAGTCATCCCTTTGTGGACACTGGATGAATTCAGGAACCCAGGAGGGGTTATGCCTGAAGAACACACAGCATCCAGTATGGACTGTTCAAGGGTCAGTTAAGTTTCCTTAAAGATACAATACCTTTTCTACTCCAGAGTTAAGAAATTGGTTTAAAGGAACTCATGTTTTCTCATGAGTGAGAAGGCGTGATGAGTGAGCACAAAATTAAATAAAGGGAATACAACTTAAATATAAGAAAAAATGGAACAGGTTACCCAGAAAGTCGTGGCATCTCCATCTTTGGAGATATTCAAAACACAGGAAATATTGAGGATCCTGGTCTAGTTGGCTGTGCTGTGAGCAGGGGTGTGGGGCTGCTCAGTTCTATTGTTGTGTGAATAAGGGTTTAGCACAAAAGCAAACATTTCCCTGCCATTTATTCCCCTGCACAGCCCTCCTGCCAGAAGGAACTGTTCTTCAGAGGGGTGTGATGTGTACTGGCGGCCAGGCCCCTGGAGGCCCTGCAGTGTGGGCTGTGGGACTGGGTTCCAGTCCAGACCCGTGTCCTGCGTGCACAGGCAGAGCAACAAACCCGTGGCTGAGCGCTTCTGCAGGGGGAGGAAGAGACCAGCGACCTGGCAACACTGCAGTGTCACATCCTGTGGCAGTATGTAAATGTTTATTTAAATATGAGCATAGTAATAGTTTGTAGCAGTTATATTAGAAAATGGCTCACAGTTGTACACTATTGATTCTACAAGCATTTGATTGTACATCAAAGGTAAAACTATCCTCTCCAAGGAGCACTTCGTAATCCTGGGGTTTCTTTTCTCTAAGTAGGCCAGTTTGATATTAAAGCCTCAAAAGCACTTTTAGAAACAGGATATTTAGGAAGTTTTTTGCAAACTTCCCTACATGACTGTGCCAGTTGTGACTCAAAAGTCTCTGAGCAAGCTGTTAATGCCTCCAAGATGGGGTTGTGTTCTGAAACAGACAATGAGTAAATGAATGCAGTGAGATCACACCTCTCACTTGTGACTTTGTTTAGCTTTGAATCCACTGCTGCCAGAAATGCACACTAAAATAATTACAAAGCTAACAGGAATCCATCAGTTGTTTACAATTACAATGGCAAGCTCTGCTATTTCTCTTTTGCTCGTTATAAAGCCTTGTAATGTTTAAATATATTTTTCAGAAGGCGAATGCAAGGATACAACTCACTACTGTACATTTGTAAAGCAACTAAAGTTATGCTTGATAGACACCTACAAACAAAGATGTTGTCAATCATGCCAAGAAATGTAAGTCCTCTATGGCAAGTTCATGATGCTGCAGTGAAGAGATGAGAAGAGTGGTTTATTAAACCAAGCTGACTAAGTATATTCTTGTAAATGAGACATTAGTTGTAACAGTTAAATGGCAACGTGGGGCTAGTGAAAACACAGCATTGTGGATTGATGTGCTGGATAAGGTATTGTTTCTGGGAGCTTTCATTTTTCATTCTTTGCAATGGAACTTCTAATGTTTTAAACAGGTATGGATTAGCAAGAAAATATTATGGCATATCATCTGTAAAATTTTCCAGGCTATCATTTATAATTTTATCTGTGAAAAAAAACCATTATCTAACCAGTATTTGTTGCTCTTACAAATACTGGTTACTATCCTTAACTTATGAGGAAGAGTCACAAAAATACTTCAAAAACTTTTGGAAATGCAGCAACTATTGACTCCCAGGATTTTGGTTTGGGGTTTTTTTCATCATATTTAACACCATTTTTAAATTTACAGAAGCTGTGGCTTGTAGCTGCAAAATTTTGGCAGCAGTTTCATTTTCATAACCAGCTTGAGCTTAAGGGTTGATCTCACAGGATGTGCTTTATGGATACTTGCTCTCAGATGGATACACAGAAGTACATTGAATTTTTCCTGCTTGTATTTCTGTGTATGCAGTAAGAAGCTATAGATCCTAATACAATTTTCAAAGCAGCAATAGATCTCTTTTGAATAAATGAGGTGTCATTTTTTTTATTGTTTCTATTCTAATTCCAGTCTCTGAAGTACAAAGTTCTGGCATGGTTATACTTTTGTACTGATATTAAATGAGACAGAAGCTTCCTTGTCAGAGCTGTGAACAAACACTTGTGAGCACTGTTCTCTTGCACATCAAGTCAAATGAGAAGCCAGTAACTGGCCAAAATAGCTGTCAGATTCCTTGTCTTGAATAATCATTCTATTTTTCTCCATTAATGGGGGAAAATGTCCAAGGAAGAATTATTAATTGCGAAGATAGAAAAGTGCAAGAAATTTATTTTGAGCATTTTTCCATCAAGATGGATTTGCCATCATGACCATTAACTATCTGAGTCGTTTGCAAGTTGATAAATTCTTACCATAGTATTCTTGGGTAAATTATCTTCCATATTGCAAATTGTCTGACTAGGGCTTTAAGCAGAGAGGACCCCACAGGAGGCAGAAAATAGATGTCTTTTTCCTTTTGTAGTTTCCAAACTACTGCTCATATTGGAGGCCTGAATGCTCACTTTGACTTGGCTCTTGTTCCCTCTCTGACCTGTGTGACAGGCAGAGGGCTGGGAATGCTGTGGGGGCAGCTCAGACACAGCATCCTGCACAGAGGGTTTGCATCACTGAGAATTAGGGTAGCACTACTGTATAGAAAATGCTTAGGGTGGACTATTGTGTCCAAGGCTGACTGCAAGGAGAGGATATTCCTGATCATTACCTTTTTCATCAGCAATGGGTCTTGATTGTTTAAGCAGTTTTTTAAATTAAACATTTGTAAGATACTTTTGTAGATATTTATTGTCTGATTTTAAAGTGCAATATTTTTTTTTTGTACAGTGTTTAATAAAGATTTTTGGACATATATTTTTTCTTATTACCAAAATTTCTTATTCATGTTTTCCCTTTATATTTAAAGTTTTCAAATGTTAACACATAGCATTTTTTGTTGCTTTAACTTTGGTTAAGTATGCATGCTGTACCAAAGCAGTGCTGTAAATGTTTGTGATTGCAATGGGCATGACATTCCTCTGTAGATTATTTTATTGCTTCTCCAGTACCTGAAGATTTTAGCTTCCTCAACGTAGTTTTGATTTTTCTGAAATAAAGTATAGTTTGATTATTCACCACTGTGATTATCCTGAGATTGTTTATTACCATGATTTGCATGGTAACTGTGCTGTTGTTCTTTGTTGTTTTTTCTAATTACTTTGTCCATAATTCTGAGATTTTTTAAAAGCCTTGGATTAGTTCTTATTTTTAACAGTCTATCAGACATATTGTCCATTTTCACTGCAGTCTGCTTTGCACTGATATTAAGAGGCAACATAGATGTAACCTGACTGAAAAAGTGGGAAGATAATTTGCCAAGATCCAAATGTCAGCTTTGGTTCACTGAAATCTAGAATCAGGGTTCTTTAAAAGGTGGAGTAAATTTGCATTTCTTTTCTGGGCCTTCATCAAGCAGAGTTCATTTAGATCTAAAAGAACAGCTCCATGTTTTGTATTTAGTGAGTGATGGGAATACCTCAATGAAAAAGAAAGCGTTTCAGAATACCCAATATGTGTAGTCTTTAGAAAGAATAGTCTAAAAAATAGTATGAACAATAAAAGCTTTAAGGAAAATTTTATTAAATAGAAAATAAATGCATAGCAATTTAATGGTGATGTTTCAGAGTTATCCTAGATAACAATATTGGCAAAGGCTTAATTTTCCTTTTGAATTTCATTTGTGCAGTTTTTAAAAAAAGCAAAGGCTCTGTACAGCAGTGCTGTGGAGCCTGCTGCTGGATGGCAGAGTGCAGAGAAAGGACTCTCAGAATAGCAGCTGAATCCATGAATAGTTTTTCTCCTTTACATCTTGGTTTAGCATGACATCATAAAATGCTTTTTTAACAGCTGTTATTTTGGAAAAATATTAGTTTTCCAGCCATCTCCTCTCTTGGTCTGCATTTCAGTAATTTGTTGCTTATGAGAAGGTTGACGTCAGGTATTGAATAGTGTCTGAAGGTTTATAATATCATTTGATGCTTTTCCTGGAAGCACAATCAGTGTGTTGGGGCTTTTTCAATTGTAAAGTAATAAAGGCTTCTCTCTTTCACTATTAAACTTAGGGGAAAACATTGTGGACAAAATGAAAGGAAATATGCCCCTCCACCCTAAAAAAGCCTTGAAACACATCTGCAGAGGAACTGTTAAATGTATCTGAATATGCCCTCCACTTCCCTTCCTCTCAAAATGTTTGTACCGTGCTGGTAGGTGGCAGCAAATGACTTTCCATAACTTAAGGGAGGGAAGTGACCTCAGAACTGAAAAAACAGCTGTGAAAATTTAAAAAAGCATCTGGGCTCCCTCACAGGCCCAGCAGAAGAGCCATTTTGAGCAGAGTATGCAGGCACATATAACTTCATGGATTCAGACTGCATTTCTCCCTCCCTAGAGAGGAGAGTTGGAGGGCATTAGGAGCTTCTGTAAATGGCTCCAGAGGCACCAGGACTGTGTAAAGCATGTGGACCTGAGTAAGTGTGACTGTGCAAAGTTTTTGCTTTGTTTCCTCAAAAGCTTTGGCTTTGTTTCCTCAGTTGTGGCATGACAGAGAATGACTCAATAGAGTGTATTTTTTCTTTTGTGGTACAGAAAGATGACAATCAACTGGACTTTTTCCTGTCCTGCTTTTAGGATCTCACAGATTTACATTGTCCTTGTTCATTCACAATCTGAGGGAGGTGAATAATTTTCAAACAGAAAAGTAAAACTGATTTGCCATGTCATCAACAGAGTAAGTGATGCTACAAAATCACAGTACAAAGACAAAAGTTCTGTAAAAGTGACTGATGCTCTAATATTGTCTGGATGCCTCTCATGCAATACTTTTGTGCACAGCTGATTTGCTCAGTTCAGCTTTCTTGCTCTCATATGACCAAGTTCCTGCTTTAAAAATATTCCCATCATTGATCTTAGCCCTTTAATAAGAGACATTGTTTATGAAGTACAGCCACATGATTCTGCAGAACCCAAATACTGCTCTACATCAATGGGTGTAAGATATACAACACTGAGAAAAAAAAATCCAACTGGAGTAGTGTGGTAGAGCATGACAATACGGTTAATTACAGAACTATTAATTGGGACTTACTTATTAAATCATGAATGTAATAAAATTGATTCATTTGGATTTTTCAAAATCAGCTAAAATACATAGAGAAAACACTAAATATTTCACACAGAAGCAATTTCATATAAAATTTCTGTAAAAAAATGGTGTCTGTGTATTTGGAACAAGCAATTCTTTGAAAAGCAGACAGACTGAAGCCAGGCTGCCTACAGATTTCTGCATCTCAGCTGGTATTTCTTTTTTCACCTGAGTTTACTCTCTTTTCTGTAAATCTATGCAGTCTCATATTGAGATTTGACTGAATTTGTACACTGGCTTTAAAGATGATTTAGACATGCACTAAGTCTATCAGTGTGTCCAAGATGCACCAGTTTTGCTTTCTTTGGAAGTAAGGCTGAAAGAGCACGATCAGGGAAATTAGGAAACAGTCTAATGACATGCTTTTGGTGGTTGAGTGGTTTCAACTACATGAACAGAAAAAGATGAGGTTACCACCTGTTAATTGCTACTGGAAATTACAGTGGGACCTTTATACTCACTTTAGATCTGAATGAAGTTAAAGTAGTGATGACTACAGCTAAAATCAGGTTTTTAGAAATACCTAGGTGTCATAGCACGCTATCTTGTGATCTGAGCAGCAAAATACAAAGAAAAAAAAATCTTACAGATTCCCGAGATTATGACTGATTTGTTAGATTATTTTAAATAGCATTATTTGCTTACTGTATAAAATATTTTATCAGCAAAAGGCACTTGTTATTTCACAAATACAATAATTTGATTGCAGAAAATATCAAATAACTAAATGTGTTATAAAGATGCTTGAGATGGAGCATGATGAAATCTGGGGAATCAAGAAAACTAGAATGCACAATCAGAAAAAGCACAGATGCCATGTAGGGAGTAGTGCTCCTTCAGCATTTGGCAAATCTTTATTAGTCTCGTAATGAGAACTTTGGTTTGGCTTTGGTTTTCTTCAAACTTCTAAAAAGCAAAATTCGCAGTATTTAACTTGCTTTCAGTGTTAAAGAGAAAATGAACAAGCTGGTTTCCAATTATTTAACTAAGGTGCTTGCAATACTGCATGTGAGTATTATGACACAGCAGGTACTTCCTCTGGAACAGGACTGCGGTCTGACCCGGATGGTTCTGGGGACAGCCGGCGGTAGAATCTGTGACCCTCAGAATCTGTGTTGACATAGACATAACCCACAGCATCTGGATTGAGTCCTGGGCAGACCTCTGGCTTCTTTGGCGTATATTCAGTGCGATACAAAGTTTCATCTTTAAAAGGAACTCCAGTAGGTACAACCTCTACAGGTTTGAAACTTTGAGGTGGATTGGCTTGATGAGGTATGTAATGGGACCTGAATGTAGTTAAACTAGCAAATTTTCCTGTGGGCTTTTGAATTTCCTCTTCTTTCTTAATAGGCCCTCGTGGACAAACTCTCCAGGGTTGATAGTCTTCTTTTGTAGTAGTCTTCCCTTGAAAAGGGCCAGTGTTTTTTCTTCCAGGAGCTGGTTTCATGGGGGCTCTAGGAGCAACCTTGTGTTTAATGTAATCCAGACGGTTTGAGGACTTGAGGTCCATCTTGTCTGTGGGTGGAACGTACTCTCTTGGTTTGTGGAACTCGGGCACGGTGACCAAATACGGCTGATAGCGATCCTGGAATTCAGTGATTCCTTTAAAAGGATCATCAGATCCATGTTTTTGACTTTCAGGCTTGCAGCTTTTTGCTTGTTCCCCAGGCATCCCTTTAAAATCTCTCTGGTGGGTTGTGAGATCTTCAAAGGGTTGGTCACTTGGCTTGTACTCTTCCCTTGGCCTGACGAACAAGGGCCCCAACTCATGGACGACGTAGGCCGTGCGATGGATGGTGTTGCCATCAAAAGGCCCCTCTGGCAGCTTGCTGTCACAAGGTTTGCAGCTTGGGGGGGGATTGGGCTGCTTGGGGATGTAGTCATCTTGAAACGTGGAAGGATTTCCAAACCTCTCCGAAGGTGGCTCGTAGTCACGCACCAACTTACAGGATTCTGTTCTTTGACTTTTCCATAACCTGTAGTGATCTGTAAGGCAAAACCAAAATTCCACCACACAGGTGTTATTACTTAAAACCAGTCCTTTAAAATGAAGACCAAGTCTTCTGGTATTAAATCTTGCAAAACAAGGAAAATGGATGTAAGTGAAAATGATAATTTTATCTGCATGTTTGTGATCTGATGAAACTGCCTTCTATTATAGTGTGATTTATTAGTGATAAAAACAGACCCCCAAAATTGTACCTGATGCCCTATTTTGACTTTTTGCTCAACAGAAACTACACAGAAAATAGCCTTATACATGCTTTAAATACAATATCTTCCATTTTACTTAGATTTAGCACCTTTGCACTGACCATTATAATAGAATAATTTGTGCCAAGACAGATCATTACTGGGATGATGTATATGTACGCTATACTGTACACAAGCAGAAGCCTAAACTCCACTTTTGACCTACTCTGTGGAAAAATAAGTGACATGAACTAAAACTACCTGAAAAATACACCACACCTTAATTTCCATCCAGTTTTGCCTGGATAGCCCAACCAGGTGCATGTTGGAATTTCCTTGTAGCTGACCAAACCTCAGAGAGGGCTTTTAGCTTAGAAGCAATAGGTCTCCCCTCAACAACGAGAGCACTGAATGTTTTAGGGCATCATCACCTGCTTCCTAGTATGTTTTACTCCCTGTCCCAAACCAACAAATCCAGTTTCCAACAGAGGTAATTCCAATGCTACCTTCATCTGGGTTATTTCCCTTTCTGTAGGGGGCAGAATTATTACCTCGGTAGGTTGGGATGGTATCCACTTTGGCATCTGAAGTGTGTTTCCTCTCTCGAGGCCTTGCCAATGTCACTGGTCCTACTTTATGAGGATTGTAATCTCTCTGGTAAATGGTTCCCAGGTCAATCTTCCCCGACTTTGGTCTATATTCTTCTTGTTGCCGAAAAGGTCTCGTAACAATTTCATATGGTAAATAATCAGACCTGAATTGGGGAAAAGAAAACACTGGTCAAAAAATCTTTTCTTCCTTCTGAAGCCACTTCTCTATTTTTTCCACTATTTGGAAAAATAACAAAATGTTTACTCTGAAAAATCTATCAGACACCACATGTTGGAGGGATAGCACAAAGGAGAGAAAACCATAGTACATAAATCTAGGGTCTCTGATGCATTATAGAGTCTTTACTCAAAGGTAGATGGTGGAGTACGTTTTTTAACACACCGAGTCCCATTCACGGTTTAACAATATTATTTAAAGTGTCTGAAAGGCGACTTACAAAGTTCTTATAATTTTGCAAAGAAATGATCAGAAAGCAGAAGCAGAGCAAAGCTCAAATTACTACAAGTGGTAGTAGCATTTACTGATTGCATGAGGAGAATGGAATATAATCAGAAACAGCATTTCACTGTTTTTGTATGAGCACATTACACTAAAAGGATGTCTTTTACATATGTGGGTGTTTAAATAGACCATACAAGCACATGAGCAGTCTGCAGAATAGCATATGGCCTTTCTATTTATGTCTCTTTTTTTTTTGATAAACAAAGAAATTTCACCAGATACACTCATAGCTTAAAAGAAAAACAATAATAATGGAAAAAGTAATTGTTGATGCTGCTGACACATCACTAACAATGAATGAGTGATTTTTTTTCTAATTCTTTGAAAGATGCTCTTTAATTCTGTAAGCTTAAAATCAGAGTCTGTGCAGAGATAGGACAGATATACTGAACCCCTTTACAGTTTGCTTTCTTAAAGCTAATAGTTTTCTTAAAACTAATAATCTGAATTGAAAAAATCAGTAAAAAAATTCCTGTACTTTTTTCTTAAGATTTCATTATCTTGGATTCTACATATATATTACAGAAAATTCCCCAGCTCACCAGGTTTTCCATAAGACCTAAATTTCTTAACAGGCTGAAAACAAGACAAAAATTTTTAATTCTCTTTACAGGTTAAAGGCTGCTGTAAAGAATGCAAATCTTGCTGAATACATGTTTTGCTATTTTTTATAACCTTTTTGTGGTAACTGTATTTCTAGACTCAACATTTATATTTTAAATATGCAAAAAGTGCAAAGGATGCAATGACTGCATTTTGAGAAGATTGCAATACAATACTTAAAAAACAAAGAATGAAAAACTTAACAGACTAATTCTAAAACAGGGTTTGAAAATATTTACTTGAACGTTGTGGTGCCGTCCATTCTCGCCTTATCCTCTTGGACCTCTGGTTTTGGCTTACAGCTCTCAGGAGGGCAGATGTTGCCATAGCCAGGGTAGTTCTCCACATACTCAGTTTTGTGGCTCGGTTTCACTCCATCATCATAAATCTTTGTGGGTCTGTGGCAGCAGCGGTGGCGTCTGGGTCAAACACATCAGAGCAGAGAATTTTGAATCGTTTCATTTAAGAGGGAAACCCATATTCTGTCTATTGGGAGTGAATAACAAATGGGGAAGATTGAACAATGTCAGTAGTTTTTGTTTAAAATCTTTTCTGAGTGATAAAACCACAAAATACTGGGCTGATGGCACAGGTCCCAGAGCACATCATGCTAATACAGTAATAAAAGCACTATCAGCTGGGACTTAGTCCTTGGTGCAGAATACAAAGCATGGACAGAGTTGATCTCAGTTCTCTAAGTGGTGCTAGCACCAAGATGCACTTTCCTCTTGTCTGTTTAATGATATTCCTCCTTTTATTTGGAAAAGTAACTAAGCAAACTTCATTTCCTGTCTCATATAGTCTCTTTTTTACTGCTATTACTTTATTGCTTGTCTTTTTATTTCTGTACATCTCACCTATTTTCACCACTACTGATTAACACTTTTTGATTAAAATTTTATGGTAACTGTATGTGCCCTTCTAGTGCTGTGCAGGCCATTTATAAATTTTCAACTCTTTTTTTCCTCGACAGACTGACTAAATTCTCTATCCAAAACACATGTTTATTTGAAAGTAATGACATCTCTTTTTCTTAATAGGTTTTATTTCAATTCCTCCAGCTTCTCATTGATGCTTATATCAATGACACCATTGTGGAAAAAAGGGAGGTATAATGGGAGGTATATAATGACAATTCCTTATTTATGCCTTGTTGTTTTCAATCAATGATCCATAAAATTAAAATTTAAATGTTATTGTTTTGAAAATCTTGTTGTATTAGTTCTAATTTGCACAATGCACATCTCTGGCTGACCTCAAGGAAATACATAATGACAAGTTTTCCTCCTACTTATGGCTGACAATGCAAAGGGAAAAAACAATAATTTTTTTTTCAAATGAACAAGTATTGTAAAATTCTGTGATGAAAAGTTAATTATCTAAACCCCAAGAAGGGGAAAATTGTACAGCTCTTAGTAAATACAAATAAATTCAAGTTTCAGGAAGCTAGATATCCAAAGAACATTTCAAAGGTCTGCAGAGAATTTTAGCTAGCACTGAACACCAGAAAGGAAAATAATAAATTAAAGCAAGGTAAAATAGAATACAGAAACAGATATTAAGGACTCCTGCTGGGAAAATGAAAAAATGAAAATGAAAAAAACACAGAAAGAAGTTCTTGGAGACAGGAGATCCTAAAGCTGGTATTAGTTTGTGCTGCCTGATTTTGCCAGCTCAGTAGTTTAAAAAATGAGAAATAAAGTAGCCCTATCTAAGAACTCAGATCCTTTCAAAGCCTCTGGTGTTTACTCCTTTTCAATCAAGTAAATTAACAATTGAGAGACCTTTTCAAAACACAGCAGGAAAGAAAAAAGGAAGAAGAGGGAAAGAACAGGAAAGGTAGGAAAACAAGGAGGTAAGTGTGTGCTATTTCTCACTACAGTGTTTGCCTGTCATTACATTTGTCATGAAATTCACTTTCACCTCAGTAATGTTTTTTTCAGCAAGTACAAACAGCACATACTGTGTCACATAGCATCTAATAGTAACAGCTAAGCAGAAAAAAAAGACATTGAATGGATGGTTTGAAAGCTGGTTGAAATACAGGTTATCAATTTATAATGTTCTTCATGGATTTTTTGGCATACAATTCAAAGGAGTTGGAAACAAACATTATCCATCTGCAAAAACTTCACTTTGACCATCTTCAGTTTGCCATAAGCTGGTCCAGAAGACCAAGCACCAACACCTTCTGTGTTCTGGAGTCACCATTTTTAAGGACTTAATTCTGAATATTTTTAAGCAATGTTGTGAGTATATCCCTTGTATTGCAGAATGGACATGCTATGAACTGAAATAGATACTAGAAAAGTAATTACCTGTAGTTCTTGGTAAATACAAAACAGGGGTGAATGCAATCTACTCTTATCTTTTCAAGGAAAGAGATGGTTGGAATTTTATTTGAATTAATTTTTGATCCAAAAATGTCCTTTAAACCACTCATTTCTAGTGTAGAAAATAATTCTGAACACTCTAACTGCACTAAATTACTTGGAATCAGATGATATTGTTGAGGAAGTTCCTACATCCTACTCTGTGTGGTGAAAGTGCTTTCAGTCAGCCTGAAGATGTAAAATTAGCTTGTGAATTTGACTTGGAGAAGAGATTGGGGTTTTTTTGGTTAACTGATAAATCTGCTTTAGGAAGTTGTTAAATTTAGAAAGTTGTCCAATTTCTAAACTCAAACTTTTCATTTAGATAATTTTATAAAAATAATTATATAAGGCATCACAATGCTAGGAATCATCAGAAAATACAGATTACAGCTCTGATACAGGAAATATGTTGCTTAGAGTTTGGCCTGCACTCTTTGAGACATTGTTTATTTTTAATTTCTTCCTTTTATTTATCTTAATTTCCACCCCAGAGTTACTGATAATTCAAATGGATTTGGTGAGAATATCCCTTTTTCCATGCCTGACTGGCAATGCTTTGATGGATTACTATTCTTTCCCTTCTTTGTGGGAGACTATCTTGTGTCTTGCATAAGGTTTCTTGCATAAGGAACAGAATCTCAGCTAAATAAAAGTGACAGTACATCAGCTCTCTTGTGCCAAAGGCTCTTGTTCTGGTTTAGTAGAATGCTGATGATTTTAACTTATTTCAGGCCTGGCATACATACCTTTTTTTTATATACAATGCTAGCAAGACCCTTGAAATTCTAACACAAAGCATTTTCCTCCCAGAGAACTAGGCTAATAATGGGGAAAACTTAGTATTTGTAGTAATAGAAAACTTACTACCCCTCTACAAACACAGCTCAAAGCTTTTATTTTTAATTTCTTTTTAATTTTGCCAGTGCACACACTATGGTCTGGAAGACAGAAATAATGGATGGACGTTGTTTTGTCACCTACTTTCCTGTTCTTGACAGGAGATCTGGTAGTTTTTACTGGGTTTGTATTTATATGTGGTCAGTATGATGGCTTCAGTGTCCCATATTTTAGAGAAATCTTTTGTTTTAACTTTCATTTATTCAGGAATATAGATTTTTATGATAATGATAACAACAGGGCAAGAAATGGGGGAAGTTGACAGACTGAGAAGGAGATAAAGCAGTAGTTTATTTTTGTCTCAAAACAACTTTTATGCTTTTGTAGGCTGTGAGTATCTTTTGAAGCAGACTAATACTATTTTTGAGTGCAGAAAGTTCATCTACCACACAGGTTTTATTCTTCTTTGGAAGCCAGATTTAACATCCTGAATTTGAGAAAGCAGAACGAAGTTCTGTCTTACTGGCTTTGCTCCCCTGTAAGTTTTTTCAGTGTTTTTTAAATTCTGCTGATAGGCGAGATTGCTTCCTTCTATTTTATTATTTAGAATTAAGCAGTAATTATAACTCCATAAAATTTCCTGTAGATAGTTAAATGATAATGTCTACAAAACATCAGATATTTATAGTTGCTTTGAAGTCTCTGCTAAGCTGTGTATGCATTCCAGTGTCCAGGTAACACTGCCAAGAGACCAAGCAGCCTTCCCCTGAAAACAGAAACTCTGTACACTGAAGCAAACACAATGTGCTGCCTAAACCAATAATGGCTTAAGCTTTTATTGACTGTAAAAACTTCAGTGAGGTTTATTTTAAACCACAAGCTTTATGCATATTTAATTCAATTATTCATATTATTGAAGTCAGTTTTTGGATTGAGAATTTTTGGTTGAGTTGAAGCTCATTTTGTGCTGTCTCATTGTGTTATCTCACCATCTTTGTACTTGAGCCCGAGCCAGGTTTGTTATCTCATCATGAAAACAAAGTGTTCCAACTCTTCACTAATCTAGGACTTAAGAAACAAATTTATGGGGCAAAATTCACCATAGGCTTGGCCAAAAAGAACATGAGGAGCTTTACTCAGTGTCTGCCTCACACCTCTGTCTACAGAGAACAAAAAAAGTGGCTGATGAACAGACAGACAGACTTCCCACACAGAAACACATGGATGGGGCCTGCTCTGCAGCCCTTGATATGAAACTTGTGGGTGGTGGTGCACTTTGCAACCATAGGGTTTGCTCTATACTTCCATAAACATTGAGCACACCTCTGTGATCTTATGATGAATGTTCTTGTATGTAGTTGTTAGATTTTTTTTTTTTAGTATGAAGTGAATTTTTGAATCCTAGGGTGATTATTTTTGTGAATTTTTTTAAAAAGTAGACAGAGAAGAAATTGAAAATATTAACAGTTGTGACTCTAACCTGTAAATTTATATCTGAATTTGGAAAGGTCCAAGTCCCCTGTTATCCTGTAATAGTAATTTTCCATAAAAAATTGCCTACTGTACCCTCTTGTGCCAGCCTCCCTGGGTCAAAGAGGCTACAGGATAATGATGAACTGTTTGTCTCTCTATGGGAGCATGGAACATAAAGCGAAGTGGTGAGTGCTATTGGATGTGATGGCAGGAGGGCAGATAGATTAAATCTCTTTCAAGGGCTGCAGTGCTGGCACATGTTTCTGACAAGGTTGCCAGAATTCTTCCAGAGGTTCTTTGGTGTAGTCCTTGAATGGGAGCTGGCTCTGGTTTCTGGAAAAGTCTGATTCTGATTTAGTCTGGGTGGCTTTTGAAGAATGTCTCCATTCTGTTATATTTTAGTCCATTTAAGACCTTCTTTTACCCTTACCTGATTTAAATGTAAATACACTACTTGACTTTTACTGAGAACATGCTCATACTTGGGTCCTACTCCCCAGTGGCCCAGGGTGCTGCTCATGTTATCAATGAGGTTGGAAAAGGCCTCCGAGATTATCAAATCCAACCTGTGACCAAACACCACCATGACAACCAGACCATGGCACTGAGTGCCACATCCAGCCTCTCCTAAAACACCCCAAGGGACGTGGGCAGCCCATTCCAATGCCCAACCAGCCTTTTTTCTGTGAGGACATTCTTTCTAATGTCCAGGATAAAGCTCTTCTGGAGCCAGCCTGAGGCTGTGTCCTCTCGTCCTGTCACTGGTTGTGTGGGAGAAGAGGCTGAGCCCCGATCTCCTGCAGAGGGTCAAGGAGCCTCCTTTTCTCCGGCTGAACACTCCTGGCTCTGTCAGCCACTCCTTGTAACACTTGTGCTCCAGACCCTTCCCCTGATTGATCTGATTGACCTTTTTCCCTTCTCTGGACACCCTCCAGCACCTCAATGACCTGAGAATGGCCTCGGTCCTGAGCTGAGAAGCCCAGAGGTGGACGCAGCACTCGAGCTGTGGCCTCAGCAGTGCTGAGTGCAGGGGATGGGCACTGTCCCGGCCCTGCTGGGCCCCCCGCTCCTGCCACAGCCCGGTGCCAAGGCACTCCTGGCTCACGGTGGCTCTCCTTCAGCTGCTGCTCCAGCACCCGGCTCCTTTTCTGCTGGCACTGCCCAGCCCCTGTGCCCCAGCCTGTGCAGCTGTGTGGGGCTGTTGTGACCCAGGGGCAGCACCCGGCCCTTGGCCCTGTTGAACCTTTTACCACCGGCATCATTCCATGGGTGCAGCCTGTCCAGGTCGCTCTGCAGAGCCTTCCTACCCTGCCGCACACCGATAACGCTGCCGCCAGCTCGGTGTGGGTGCCGAGGGAGGGCGGCGCTGGCTGGCTCGGTGCCCGCCTCACTCACCCGCAGGAGCAGATCTCGCAGATGCAGCGCGGCGGCCCCATGCCCGGCCCGCTCGGCCGCTCGGCCGGTAACCAGGGACGCCGCCGCGAGCGGCACCGGCGGCGCCCGGCCCGCCCCGGCCCGGCTTCCGTCCGGCGTCACGGGGCGGACCCGGCAGCGGCCGAGCGGGGCGGGCGCGGCTTTCCGGGAGCGGCTTTCCGGGAGCGGGTGCAGGTGCGTGTGCCCCGAGCCGGCAGGGCCCGGGCAGCGGGGCTGGCCCCGGCGCGGCCTTCGCCCCGCGGGCGAGCCGGAGGGCAGCGCTGTGCCCCGCCTGGCGTGGCCCCCGGGCAGCGCGGCCGTGCCCGCTCGCAGCGGCGGGAGGGGAAGGCGAAGCGGGGGAACCGTGAGGTTTGTGCCGCTGCGGACGGCTCGGTGTCCGCTGCCAGCACGAGCCTGAGGCGTGTTCAAAGCGCAGACACGGCCCGTGGTTCTGCCGGGTGTCCTCGCGGCGGGCAGGGTTCATGACGCGCCCCACGTGTCCTGGAGCTTCTCTCAGGAGCGGCTCTGATCGCAGGTGGCGTCATTAAAAACCAAAGCCTTTCCTCAAGCTGACAGTGAAACACTTGGCTCTGTTCGCAGAATTAGTCAGCCATGGTGCTCACAAGCGTGGGGAAGATGGTTGGCCTCCAGAAGAAGGCGTCCGGCATCAGGAATATCTGTATATTGGCCCACGTGGATCACGGTATGGCAGGGGCTGGTGTCTGCTCCTCTTGTGTGTGGCTGAATGGTGGTGAGATACTTCGCTCGCTGTTCTAAAGTAGTAGGATTCTGTGCATTTAGCTTTAAACTGTCTTGAACACGATTCAGGAAAGTGAATCTGCTTTATGCACCTTTTTCTTGGCCCGATTCAGCTTGTCTTGCGTAAAAGAGCATCACACTATAATAATTTGAAATTGAATGAGTAGTTGAAATTGAATGAATAGTTGAAATTGAATGTTTGCTATGATGGTGAATGTTGGTGTGAATTTAATATATGTTTGAGAGGCAGAATAATATTTTTCTATGTTTTCTTGATAGAACAAGTTTGTTATGTAGGTGGAAATATTAAGCACTTCTTTTAGAACGTAAACATTTTGTATAATTGCATGTTGTAGTGAGGTCCTCATGTACTGTTTGCTATTTCAACTGCTCTTCTGGTCATGACGGGTAAATTTGCATCCACTCTTCAAAAATAAATTTGTGTGCATGTAACAGAAGTAATTTGATTTGTTTTTTGAAAGCTAATTTGTACTTTCCATGGCATTTTATAGTCTTTACTAACGTTGATATATTAGAATACTATTTGTAGCATCTTTTGCCATGGTTTGTATTCATTTAGTCAAAGTAACTAATTTTTCTTTTCAGGCAAAACCACTCTAGCTGATTGCCTTATATCTAGCAATGGAATAATCTCCAGCCGCTTGGCAGGAAAGGTAGAGTTACGCTGTCACTTTTAACACAATTCTGCTCTGTGCATGCTGGGATTGTAAGTTCTGCATCATTAAGGAAATTCCATCTATAGACTTGATAAACTTCGATTTCTCACCATCATACTCTGACAATTGATAAGTAAATTGTGAAGATGTTTCTACAGGCTTATTATTTTTTTCTTTTGTTTCTATACTCAGCTGAGATACCTCGACAGTAGGGAAGATGAGCAGGTCCGAGGAATAACAATGAAATCTAGTGCAATTTCACTGCACTTTGTGAAAGGTAAGTTGTGGATGTTGGCTTGGATAAATTTTAATATACATTTCTGTTAATTTTCCTCGTCTCTTCATTGTTGCTATTGTGATCTTCGTGTGGAACTTTTACTTTTGTGTTTCTCAGTGTTAGGCTGTAATTCTGCAGAGACTTAGGCAAGTAAGTCAGCCAAGATAATTGAGTTCCATCTCAGGGGCAGGAAAAACATTTTCAATCATATCTCTGAGTGGAGGCCATGAGCATAGTTGCCTCATCTTTTATTTTAGATATAACTATGTATATTTTGATTTTAAGTCTTGAATCACTTAAAGGCAAGACCTTCTTTCAAAAAGACACAAATTTTAGTACAGTCTTACTTCTTTGTTGAGATACCTGTTACACTGTCCTGTAAAGGTTTTTATAGTGTAGTTAGTGTCAGGGCATTAAAAAATCATAGCTGAAGCAGTATAACTGGGTGGCTGGAGGAAATATCTCTGAAAACTGTTCTGAAATATTAATTTGTTTGATCCTAGGTGATCAGGAGTATCTGATCAATTTAATAGACTCCCCAGGGCACGTGGATTTTTCTTCAGAAGTATCTACTGCTGTCCGACTCTGTGATGGTTGCATCATAGTGGTGGATGCTGTTGAAGGAGTCTGTCCACAGGTGAAATAAAGTGTATTAAGTAGAGAAAGAGGGAAGTAAGCAAAGTCTGAAGTGGGTTATATAGGAATAAAAGATGAGCTGTCCAAGAAGCTTTACAAAATTTTTAATAAATGACAATACAATTGAGCTGTTAAAGTGAGTAGTAAAAATAATAGTTTTGCTGAAAAATGGAACAGTGCTGGCTAATGGATGTAGAGAAGCAGGGTTGAAACAGTGGGTATGCCATTTTGTAGGTGTAATGGAATATTTTGATGGAGAAATAATTGGATATATTTATGTGGGCTTTCAGGGTTTGAAAAAGAATACACAAAATAACGAGGTTGTTTTTTTCCATGCCTTACTTTTCTAGGTAGTTTGAGTTTTGTTATTTTGGGTGTTTTTGCCATGAAATCCCACCATTCTGCAGAATTCTTCAATAAATAACACTGTACATTGTACGAGTCAAACTTCTGGTTTGAGTGTCAGCCTGTCCTTTACTATGTTTATTAAATTTTAGAGTTATATTTGATTTTTTTTAAAACATTCTGTATTTTTGGTGCTGTCAGGCTTTCTGTAATGGGTTTTTAAAAACTCTTTCCTTGTCAGACTCAGGCAGTTCTGCGGCAGGCATGGCTGGAAAATATCCGTCCCGTCCTGGTGATTAACAAAATCGACCGCTTGATTGTGGAGCTGAAGCTCACCCCTCAGGAAGCATATTTGCACCTTAAGAATATCTTAGAACAGGTATTTGTGCTGAGGTGTCATTTCACACAGCAGATTTTGTGGCACTGTATAGCATCCAGTCTGATTTTTGGCACTGAGGTGCATCTTATTCCTGATTTGTTTTGAGGTTCATTCAGAATGCTGGAGAAAAGGGTAGTAAATGCCTCTTGACAGGTCATCAGGAAAAGTGTTCATTTTTAGAAGTATTATGCTGAATGTTTTGTTCTTCTCTTAAATTGCTTAAACTTACTGGAGGTAGACTGTTCCTGATACTGATGGATTTATGTAGGAATAATGTTGTTTCATCTTTAGAATTGTAGTTTAAGTTGCCCTCAAAACTTCTTTCCCACCCAGGCTCACTTGGGAGCCTTTATCTGCCTGGTTTCCCTTTGCCCTCTGTTGTTTGCTTTGTTGGCAGAAACAATTTCCTATTTCACCATTCCTTGTTCTGAGAGACAGAATGTGTTACATGTGATACTTTGATTCTGCCCTGGTGTGATTGACTTGGAAACTTCAGGGTGTTTATGTCAAAACATAAACTCCTGTGGTCTTCAAATGTGTAGAATTAGGTGTGTTTTAATTGCCAAATCAATCACAGGCATGCTAGCTTGTTAACACAGCTTCTCTTTTTATGTTTTCAAGGGTGGGAAAATTACATTTTAATTGCAAGGGTTGTGAAAGAGTGAATGAATCTGAGGGTGTTTTTATATATCTTTCTCTAGATCAATGCAGTCACTGGAACACTTTTTACCTCCAAAGTGTTAGAAGAAAGAGCTGAAAAAGAAACAGAAAGTGAAACCCTTTCAGATACCTCACCAGGAGATCAAATTTATGACTGGAGTACTGGATTGGAAGACACTGATGATTCACATCTCTATTTTTCACCAGAACATGGAAATGTGGTGTTTGCCAGTGCAATTGATGGCTGGGGTTTTGGGTAAGTTTGAAATTTAATTACTGACCTTTTTTTTAAATTGATTACTGCTATTAATCTCAAGTGTTTCAGGTGCATCATGTTTCTAAAGAGGTTTGTTAGATTCTTCTGCGATCTGCAGCTGTGTATAAATTACCTGAGTGACAGGGATCCCTGTTTCACTTACCCAGGAGCTTCTGAGCCCACGGTGGGCTCCAGCCTGGCCTGGTAAACAAACATTATTTTCTAACTTGCTGCTGTTGGATAGACTGTAGCAGGCAAGGGCAGGGGCTGGTTCGGGGGCGCTCTGTTGGGTGGGGAGGGCAGCAAGGTTTGAGCAGTGCCCGTGTTCTGGTCGCTGGCCACGAGGTGGAGGCGTTGTCTTCATCCTGAAATTGTAATTACAGGGATAGCTCGGGTGTGACACAGGGAATTACTGAGTAGTGCAGAGCCCTTACAGAAAATCATCTGCAGGATTTTAAATCTAAGTGAGACTGTAAATAAGGTGCCATGCATAGTTTGTTGTCCAACACAAGCAGCTCTTGTCCCTTCAGAGGGAAGGGAAAATAAAGTGGGCTGTTTTAGGGTAATTATCTTTCAAGACTTTTGTTTCTTCTGATGAACTGTCAGGCCCTGGCTCTGATAAATCATATATAATGGAGAGGGTAAAAGAGAACATTTTTCTTAATTACTTTAAAGAGGTTCTTCTGGACTGCCAGCTACAGTACTGTGCTGAAATATGGATCAGTTGAGCTTTTTCTTAATTATGGAAAATCTTGACTGCTGTTTTTTGGTTGTGGGTTCTTTTCCTAAAGGTATTAGCAGAAAAAAAATTAACTTATTAGGCAGTGCCAGCCTCATCCAATGTGGTAAGTATGTATGCTTTTCTCATAATTCTGAAGTGTTGAAAAATGCCATTAATATATACGTAGGAGCTGCTGGCACAAGAATCCTGAAAGTTCTTCCTGAATTGAGAGCTTAGGTGGTTTCTGAAAAAGAAATCTCTTTGGGCTTAGTTCAGAACTCACAGCTTATGTATTGCTGGCATGGACAGGTCCTTTTCTTAGCTGTGTAAAAACTTAAGAATTCTGAATTTCAAAGAAAAGGTTATCAGATAGCACTGTTCTGTAAACAGGATTGTTATGTGTATTTTTTTTTTCTGCATGCACAGGGAGCAAATATGTGGAAATATTTTTTATTATTGCTCATAGAACATTTTCAGCAAGGAAAGCCTAGAATGTTCAGGACTCCCTCTCTGGGCTAAGCAGGCTGCTTTTGTTAACTCATGGGGACTGCTGGCTTTATTACATAGTTATGGCATTACAGTTCTGTATAGTTTTCTTGGGTTTACTCATTATTAAAGTAATGATTCAAACAACAAGAATTTTCATAAGTGGTTAATTAAAAATAATTACCGCCATCTGATAGCTGAAGTGTGACTCAAAACAGTGCTTGGTTTTTAACATCATCTATTCTGGTCCCAGACCATAGTTAAATGTGTCATGGGAAGTCTTTCAAAGTGTAAGTTCAAGAGTCATCACTAATGTATTTATAAGGTTTGTGTTATGCTTTTGAGTTTTTGATGAGGGGATAGTACACAAATGTTTATTTCAAGTAAAGCCTTGAAGCTGACTTGAAACAAAACAGACCCATTCCAATACTGTTGATGTTTTTGATCTGTTATGACTAAATATTTTTACAGGTGTAAATGTTAAACAATGTGAACTGAAGACAATTGGAAAAGTGGGAGTAAAACAAGGATCTGAGATTTTTGTCTGATTTTCACATAAGCTGTTGCTGTAAAAAACATTACACTTCCATCAAAATATGTTTTCTTTGCTTTCAGAATTGAACATTTTGCCAAACTGTACAGCCAAAAAATTGGAATCAAGCCTGCAGTACTTCTGAAGACTTTATGGGGAGATTATTATCTAAATACAAAAGCAAAGAAGATAATGAAAGGTGATCAGGTATGGAGGGTGTCAAAAATATAACCTGATTTTTATTTTGGAGTTCACTTTTTTCCCCCTGATTTTAGTTCCTCATAGTGTGTTCTGAACCTTGACCTCAGTGCCTGTTGACTCAGTGTTACTAGAGGTATAAAGTCACCAGGACAGCCTTCAACAACTCTTGGAGCACAGAACATTCCAAAAGTGACCACTCAAATACTGCATGGAGGAAATCTCATCTACCAGTGCTCAGTAAATAAGGGACACTGCAGCTTCAAGGTTCAGCATCAAGTGAAACACACAAGATGAAAGGAAGATTAACAGTGTAGAAACAAGAGTAGTGACTGTCCTTTGTGAAGAGCTCTTCCGGAGCTAATTGTTTAGGATATTCACATTTAGCTCAGGATTTAGGATTTAAAAAACATTTTTTTGTAGGGAGTTTCCACTGGATGCTGTACTGAAGCCCTGGTCTGAAAACTACACTTTTCTAGCATTAAACATTTCCACCATTAAAAGTTAAGGGAGGAGAGAGTAGTTTCCTTATTTTCATGTAATCATGATTTTTTTTCCCTGTTTGCATGGGTGATGATTAATAGTTATAAAAGGGCTGATAAGCAGGCTCAAGGTAGTCATGTGCCATATTTATCAGGTTCTTTTTCTGAAATTGAAACCCTTGTCCTCCACTTTTAAATTTCATGTTTATTTTGTGCCTTATACCATTCTTACAAGACAGACTTCTTGATTTTGAATAAAGGTTTTACATGTTCCTAATGAAACGTGCAGTCATAAGCCTACTGAAAAAGTGAGGACTTGATGGTAATGAGCTGTTTTTATCTTCTACCAGTCAAAAGGAAAGAAACCTTTGTTTGTGCAGCTGGTGCTGGACAACATTTGGAGTCTGTATGAGGCTGTTATGAAAAGGTGAGAACATCTATAAAATTTTCATGGCATCTCTTTCCTTGTGCTTTGGTGATTTTTTTAAAATACTCAGGAATAATAGATGCTGGTTATATATTGCTTCTGTGGATTTTTGATCTATTTATTATTTTTCTTACAGAGACAAAGAAAAAATAGAAAAGATAGTTACCTCTTTGGGACTGAGAATCGGTGCTCGGGAGTCACGGCATGCAGACCCAAAAGTTCATCTGAATGCCATTTGTAGCCAGTGGCTACCAATATCTGATGCAGTCCTCTGTATCCTTAAAAAAATTCAAATTTTTTTTTCTATTGTCAGTTCTCAGACTTCTGAGTGTGCTCACATATTTCACTGTGTGATTATAATTTGGTTTTGGTTTTTTTTTTAATGTCTGTGCCTAAGCTACCTGGACCTATCTTCTTGCTTATAACATTACAAATTGCATAGCTACCATTATTTTTACATTTCTGCCAACTTTGTGCTTTTGCACATCTTATTTTTAGGAGACAGAGTTATGAAACTGGAGGTAATTCAATGATACACTTTCATTATGTAGTTTTATATTGAAGTTTTAGTGGTTTTCCTGGAGTAGAAACTGATCTCCTGTTTATAGTAGTGTTATAGGTCTTCCATCCAGGAAGCTCTGTAGATATCTGGGGTTATGTTTTAGGCATAAAATTTATTAATTCAAAATCAGCCTTTGCTGTTTGTCAGCTGTGCCCATTGTTTATGATAAGACATGTATTATATTATGGTAGATGTGCACAAATTATTGATGTGTAAATACTAACTACTTCTGTAAATCTTGCCCCAGTTGTGCTGTTTTCAGCTTCCCAGCTGCACTTAGGGCGGGCCAGCCCTCCTTAACTCTGTCCCTGGTAAATGGCAAAAAATTGTTGCTGACCTGAGAGGGGCCTGAATGTACTGTGACAACAGAGCTGGATTTTGGTTCTGCTGCTGCTGGCAGTTAGTGCATGGGGCTCAATTAAAGAAGCATTGAAAGCATTTGTGTTGTTGCTGGTTGCATTCAGTAAGAAAATACAAATATGTATCCTTAACACAATGTGATTTAGCCATGGTGTGTAATAAAATTCCCAGTCCTCTGGAAATCACTGCAGAGAGAGTGGAGAAGCTGATGTGTGTTGGAGCAAGAACATTTGATTCTTTGCCACCAGAAACTCAGGAACTGAAAAGTGGTGAGTAGGTGTTCTCCCATTAACATGAAGGTTGTTTCTGGCCTGGTGGTTTTGTTTGGATTGTAAGATATGTAGTAATCTACATGTGAATGTATAAATACTCTACTTCCAGTAACGTTGTTGATGTCTATCATTGACATGTCATAGTTTTATGGCCATGCCATCCCGTATATTCCTGGATTTTTCAACTTAAGCTGCAGATGATGTAAAGTCCAGGACTCTTACACTGGGAGTTCTACAAGAATAGAAGGTTAATACTTGTTTTTAGTTCTGAACTGTGAAGTCATTATGTAATTGAGAATTGAATATTTTGCAAACTTGTGTATTAAAATCATTAATTTTTAGCCAGCAGTGGTTTGAATTTGGATTTAATTTTTGCAGGTGTATTGATTAGCTTTTTAGTAATTAATTATTAATCATAGCACAGTGTTTAAAAGAGAGCTTCAAGAAATCTAAGAGGATGAGATATCAAATGTCAATTAAAAATGAAATGTGAATGTCAAATTGACAGGCTGTTAGGAATTGTTTCCCAGGGGTGAAAACTGGCTTTTCATCCTTTATTGAACATTTAGAAACATGGTATTCTCCAGACAGTATTCAATACTGTGTTAGTGTAAGTTAATTGGAAGAAATTTGCCTCTGTGAACTTTAGATCTTATTGCTCTTGGTTATGGGCAAGTAGTGGACTTCCACAGTTATTGAGTATTTTGCTAATTTTTAGTAGTAGTCTCGTGCTTTTGTTTGCCTTAGCTCTGTGTTCTTTTCATATTTCAGATAAAAGGGGGAAGTGTAGAAGATGATTCAGTTTCTATGTTATAAGTTTTGAATGGTATTGCCTGGTTTGAATTTCATGTGTTTCAAGTTGGATGGAAAAAATGGTTAATGGGAATTTCCTATTTATGGAATGGGTTTTGTGTGAATCACCTTTTGAGGAATATCTGTTCTTGCAGTGAAGTTGTGTTAGGATTTTCTGAGCATCTGGGCATTTGCAGGATTTCCTCCTTTAGTCTGAAAGGAAGGAGAATACTTTGAGGTACTGAATAAATAGTGTTCAGTCTTAATCCTGTGCTGCTCTCTGGTTTCCATTGTGATCTAAATCAGCCTGTAAACTCAAGTTGTTTAATTTGGGGTGTATGTATTTTTTATCAAGAGTTCTATTTTTGAAGTTTTGTTCATTTTATTGTGAAACACACTTTAAGATACATGCAGTGTTATCAAATGATTAGTCCAGAGAAATTTTCTACTTTTCCTTGTTGGTTTGTCCTTAGCATATGATCTATTGAAACTGGAAATAAACAGTAATGCCTACAAAATTAATGTAAAGTCATAGCTTTGCCCATACTTTTAGGGAAAATGTGAAAATAACTTGTGTTTATGTTTTGTTTCAGCTTTTATGAAATGCAGTAGTGAAGGAACAGCCCCAGTTATTGTGTTTGTTTCCAAAATGTTTCCTGTTGATGCAAAGGCATTGCCACAGAATAAACCAAGGTAGGAAAATGTAACATTTTACTTAGTTATTTCTGGGGGGAAAAAATTATGTTGAAGGCATGAATAAGTTGGTTTAGACCTGAGAAAATAATTAATGAATTCTTGAAATGCAGTCAAGTCTTTTCTGCTATTAAAGATTTTCTGAATGAGCTCAGGAGGTGATTTGTTTAATCATGGTAGTTTTAGAAGATACAGCAGATCTGTTGGAGAATAGTACTGTTGTCCAAAGGTGTCATCCTAATGCATGCAGTGTGAAGCAGTTTCAGGATCTCTTTGAAATGATGGAGTTGTGAAACTTCCTTGGTTTTTCAGCAAGGTCGTGTTGGCATGATCATAGCAGCTTATGTTTGTACCGAGGAATACTTCCCATTAAACTGGGGATAACAGCTCAGTGATCATCCTGTCCATTGCAGCAGCAAAATAAAATAGGTTGGTTAAAGTAGTCCAGATCTTGACTGACTTTTTACAGTGATCTGAAGGGCATTAATGCCCTTTCAAAGATTATTTTTCTGGGAGGTTTGGAAGATTTTTTTGTTACAGCCTTTTGTTTTCTCATAGCCATCCTATTTTCTTTGAGGAGTAGGTCCTACTAGATCTCATTTTCCTGGCAAACTTAAGTTTACTACTTTAACCACCAGCTTTTTGTGCAGAAGAAATGTTGATGACTTTACAAGAATGAGGTTTACTTTTCTGATGACTTTGCAAGAATGAGGTTCATCTTAACCTTTCATCCCTCCAAACCTCTGGATTATTTTCAGTAGGCAACTTCTATGTTAACTGGCCATTTTATGTTTTTGGGGAGATTGTCACTGTACAGCAAAGTAATATAGAAAATTATCATTTTCCTGCTAAATTAGACTGTGTTTAATCTTTGTGTGAAAAGCAGTTCTGCTACTGTAGTAATATTTGAAAGCTTTGCTACTATCTAAGCTTTTTCTTGCACTTGCTAGATTTATTTCAGTTTTTTTCTCACCGAGGTTATCTTCTGTGAGTCTTCCAGCAGAAATCTTCCTTGCAGTGTTAGCCCCCAGGGAGAAGATGCTCCGTGTGCATGGGCTGAGCAGACACTAGATGGTGCAGTTTTGCTTTGAGTGCTCTCCTGAAATGTCTCTGGCACAGGAGCTCTCTCTCAGGTGTGGCACAGCAGCGCCATTCCTGCTTTGTCTCCTTTCCTGGGCATGGGCTCCAGTTAGCAGAGGCAACTGCACTGAGGCCATCACTTTTTGGCTGTTCTGTCACTGATAATGACCTGGTTTTTTATTTGTTGGGAGAATCAAGAGTCTTTGAGGTGATGAGTATGTGAAGTAGGGGCAAAGGTGGCTTTTACATATGCCAGATTGAAATTTTCAGTGCACTGAATAAACAGGGAGAAAGGAGAGTAACCACAATACTGAAAATTTCTATGTGTTGCTCTGTAGTTTGTGTGAAAAGTATCTCTTGCTGGCCTTTCTATTAAATAATTCAATTACTTACTAATTAGCTAATATTAAAATGAAATCACATATGTGTTTTTCTTGGAGGGAATCAGTCATTATAAGTACTGTGTGATTTTTCCTGATTAGGTAATGTCTAAGATGTGTTTTGAAGGGACAGTTGGCTTCCATTAATTGAAAAACAGCAATAGAGCTAAATGTGTATTTCTCAACACCTGATTTGTTAAGATTCTACAGGTAAGCAGTTCTTGTAGAAATTGGAAAAGGAGGTTAGTTCTAAATGAAGGAAAGCACTCTGAAGAACTCAAGTATTTTAAAAACACAACATTGTGTACCTGTGATTCTTGAGCATATTTTTAATGCTATTGGTCATTGTGTGCTATTTACAGTTACTCAGTGAAGATTGTGCTTAACAGAATTGAGCGATGGTTGAGTGCAGCATGTGAGATCCAGTATTTAAACTGGCATTCCACGAGGGTGCTCCATGTCTGAACATGGGGAAAAACAGAATATCTACGCTGTTTCACATTTTCCTATTGAAGAACATTAATCCATGTTGTGTGTTTCACTTTCATGTTAATTTTGAAGAGCCATAGCTGTGCTCTTGTGTATCTTGATGTTTGACTGCTGGACTCACCTAAGGTTATTTGCATCCCTTGGGAGCAGGGAAGGACTGATTTTAAGCATGCTAAAGCATGTAAAAAATCGAAGAGTTTTCTTCAGATTTTTTTTTTTTTGGAAGGCTTGTCTTCTACTTCCACAGGGAAAAAAATGTAGATCTATGCTAGTGTCTCTTTTCTCCTTTTGTGAGGCAGTATTGGATAACGTTACCTTTTTGTAACTTTACTTTTTTGTAACTTTTGTTGGAAGATTGAAACTGCCTTTGTCCTTTTTGATAGTTTGTCTCATTTCTGCCATCTGCTTGTAACTTATTAAGCATAAGTTGGGAAAAGCAAAAAGCTCTTCTAAGTCCAGGGTGTACAGTAAATGATAACAAAGGATGGATTTTTAATTAAAACAACCTCCTTTGAGACTGCTGTTGGCAACTAATATCTCCTTGAAGGTCACTTTAAAATTAATAGATTCTATACTAAAGCTGGTATGATTTTGCTTTTACTGTTTAAATTGCAGAATACATGGTAAAATTGGTTGTCAGCTTATATTTATCTTTCCTTGGAAAGATTTGTAAATTGACTTTTTATATGGTACCACTCTCATTAATTTTTACCAGGTTTTGTAAACAAATGAGAATTGCAAGTGTTTTGTCTTCCAGTTTCTTCTCTCTGATCTTCTGAAATTATTTGCTAATTCCCACCAAGTCAGGCAAAAATGTGAATTGTTGGTTGGGCAGAGAAGATGAACAGATTAGGGCCCCTGCTCCACTTGCTTTATGTAATGGCTATTTGATGATGCCTGTGGTTATTTATTCTAAAGTGTATTGCTGTGTGCAATATGAGGTGTTCATTCAGCAAATGCTGTTTCTCTCTCTCAATTCTACTGGTGTGTGACTTTGAACCCCAGTCTAAGACAGAATGCTCGAGTGTAGGTGTAGGAATAAAAGCCAAGCTTGGCATTTAGGTACAGGGAATATAAATGTACCAGTTTGCTTTTCTTGAGATTCACAGTTCTGTCTTCATATAACCCAGTGTAAAAGTGAAATATTTAGTAGTTAATTGAATTGCTTCCAACTAATTGCTAGGGGTATTTAATGTAAAATGTTTAGAAAATAGAAACTGAATATCATGTGTTTGTTGTGATGAAATCATCTTCTTACTTAGTAAAGCTTTATGTGTAAATCTTGCCGTGATATAGTGCAGTGTGAGCAATAGGAAGCAAACCTTTTATGTTACCTCAAGTCCATCTTATAATCCTGAATAATGTAAATAAATAAAGTGTACTGAAGAAATTCGATTTCTACTTTCCAGTGGTAATAAAGAAAAGTCTATTGAACAGATAAGCTAGTGCACTAAAATTATATTTCATTACTGCCTGGGAGGTATAAAACCTATAATACCTCTATTATTTTCCTCCAGATAATATGAAAGTAATATGAAAGGTGGTTCTTTCTCCTCAGTCAGCTTGAAATCAGGACTGTTTTTTTTCTTAGGGGTCACCCTGAAAGACACTTCTCCATACAATTCTGCATGAAGACAGTGATAGTTGTTTCTTTGTTTTGTGGTGCAGCTTGTTAGCATCTCTTAGACAAACAGATTGTAGTGTGCTTCATTTGTATTCTTTCTAATGTTTTATAAAAAGTGTATTGGGAAAAAAAATCCTGTGATTTTTGCCAGATCTTCAGCTGAAATGGCATTGATCAAAATGAGAACCTGTATAAAGCTCCAAGCTCTGTAAGAAATTACTATCTTCTTGCAAGTAAATTAATTTCTGTGTTTAAGGCAATATGCCTTGCAGCAGCTTCAGTGTGATCAGAACCCATCATCTTCTGTTTTCATTAGCAATTTGTTCTAAATTGTAGTTTGTGCACTAGAAATGAATAGGACATGTATCGTCTGAATGGGCTGTCAGATTTACAGGTTAGTGTCTGAATTTGGCATCCATAACTAATAAATGCTTTTCAAAAATTAAAACTCCTGTTATGGTTATCATGAAATAGATTTCAGTAATAATATACATTTGAATCTGGCTAAGACCTTGGCAACTGATCCAAGGAAGAAATACAGAATAATGGTTGAAATTTGAATCTCTGGACATACTATAGTTTGTGTAATGGTGAGCTTAAGTGAGTAAAGCTTGTAACATTGTGGGAGAGTTTTGCTTCAAGTTTCTTTTTTCTTTTTTGCACATTCAGCATGTGAGATAAATCAGAGGTCGCTCTATCAGTCTGGAGTGTTTTTCCAGGCAGTGTGACAGCTTGGGATTGATACCTTATTTCATTACTTGTCTCAGAATGAATGATATCTGCTATATAATGTAATACAAACAGTTGAGTATTCCCTGTTGAAAGAGTCCTGTAAGTCTGTTGTATGAAATTTTGCATAAGTTGTGATTTGGATAATTTTCAATTGTTCCTTTTGTGTTAACACATTTATTTCTACTGTGAATTGTGTACCAGTCTCATTGCAATAGAACTGATAGTAAATGATCTGAGTAGATGTACATTAGTTTGTGAATGGAAATTGTTCCATAGACATTAAGTAGCTTAATTCAGAAATTAATGAGCTTCTAAAAGATATGGGAGACCACTGGACATACACTGTGCTGAAATGTAGCAAACTGCACTTGACCAAGCTGTCCCTGGGGATGCTGCTGACAGGATCCTTTGGGTGCCTGGTGAGCAGAGCAGCAGCCAATGATTTCACTAGAACTTAATTGTGAAGAGCAGAGTCATGAATAGGATTCTCTATTAATTACATGGATTTAAAGATATTATCAGAAGTTACTCCATCCATACCTTTTGAAGTCACACATCTGTCCATGAGCTCATGCAGTTTAAACTGGAAAAGCTGTATGGAGAGAAAGCATTCTCAGAGCTTGGAAACCATTGTTTGTTCATGGCATGAGAGATGTATCACAGACATTTGTTGGCAGTACTATTAGTCTTTCAGAAAGCAGTTGATGTTTTGACTGTGGTGTTTCCTTTTTAAAATGGTCTGGAGGTTAAAAACATAAACATAACACTTCAGTAATCAAAGACGAATTTATCTTTGGCAGTTTTGTTCTGATTATTCACTCTTTTTAAGTGAATTTTTCAAGTCTGTCTTTAATAATGCGAAAGAGTAGAAAAGCTGTCATGTTCAGGGGATTCATTGCATAAGGAAGTTTAGTTGTCATTCAGTTTGAACTAAATGTGTTATCCTGGGGGAATGTGGGAATCAGAGAAGTCAGCAGGAGCTTGCTTACATTACCTGAAATCTAATGCCTTAAATCAGCAATCTATTAAATGTCAATGGCATGTATATGATACCCTTTCCCATATTATTATTTCCATAGCATTTGTTTACCACATGTTTGAGTTGGTAATGGTGTGGTCACCCTTCTGTTCCATTTCATTACTTGTGCCAGGCTCCCTGTCTGGGTGCTAAAGCATTTCTCTGGAGTCAAGGGATCTCTCTTTCTCTTTCTTCTACAGAATTTTTATTTGCTGGTTTTTGTGTGATTGCATGTTGCCATTTTTCTTTCTGCTAGTATTATGAGGCTGTTGTTCCTTTCTAATGGAACGAAAAAGAGGAAGGGGAAAGAAGAAGAAGAAGAAGAACCAAGCTTTCTTTTGGTGTGGGCAGCTTTTGTTCAAAATTTACTTCTGATTGGTTTTGCCAACTGGAGAAGTTGAATAATTCAGGGTATAATTTGAAACTGATTTTGTTACAGATCCAGTGCTTTATGTGCATTTATCTTGTTCTGTGTTCTGCTTGATTGTGTTACAACTCTATATAAGGGTTTATTTGACAACATGATCTTTTTGTCATTTCTAATGATACTACTGGGAGTAACTAATTTTATAGAAGTTGATGGTGACAGAAACCAGGAAGGAAGACTAGGTTGTACCTGCAGTAAAGTCCCACCTACACTCAATCTGCTTTTTTATCAAAATGAGAATATTACTAAGTGTGTTTGCAACTTAGACCAGTGCATTCAGAATCTTAAGGTACCTTTCATATTTGTGGTTAGGGCTATTTAACACCTAAATATACTGATATTGAAAAATACCATATAAAGTGGAAAAAAGCAAAGAAACTTTTTTTTCTTTTACTCTCAGGATTATTTGCAAAAATAAAAGGTAGTTTTGGACAATCAGATGTGTTGGAATGCATACATAGTCCCTGTATTTATATTATGCCATCATATATAGACTGTGTTCATGTCACCCTTGGCAGTCTGATCTGTACTTTCCCTATCAATCTATCTCCTCTAGAAATTTTTCTGACATTCCAAACCTTTAAATAACTTTGAACAGCTGCCTTCAGGAAAAAAAAAAATCATAAAAAATTTTTCTTCTCTACCATCTGCTTTGCATTTTGTATTGTTAAGCCTTGTTCTCTTCAGCAGTAAAATAAACAAGCCAAGCAGAAATACCACAGTATTTGAAATTTTAGAGATACATATTCTTAATTCTGTCATGACTGTTTAAGAGATGTTTTTTTCCTTAAAAAAAAGAAAAACTAAGTTCCTAAAAAGTTTGAAGTGGTGATTTTCTTGCATTCTCCTTTTCCATAACATTCAATATGTCTGTCCCAGATTCTGAGTTCTAAAAGTCTGTGCTTCAAATGCTGACATTTTATCCTGGGGGCCTCTCTTAGGTAATTTTTAGAGAGATTTAAAACCTCTGTGTAGTTTCTTTACTCTTTCAAATTGAACAGTTGGGTTCAAGATAAGCATGATAACTGTTCCTTGGGATTTCTTCAAGTTCTATGAAGAATTTTGATTAATGAAGTGTGTCATTTTTTAAATTGAGTCTCTTGGAGAAGGTGTTACATGCAGAAAACCATCCTGAATACGATATAAATAAAAACCTTACTGGCAGTGAGTTGGTCTCAGCCATTCAATCTGTTCAAGACTTCCTGCCCCTAATTAATCCAGTTAAGAGCAGAATAGGTGTCCAGTAACTCTTTCTACTGACTGCACATAAAACCTTTGACCTGTGGTTAATAAGGTTTTTCCCTATTTCAAAGGGTGCAATAGTTGATATAGCAAAGTGAGTCCTTTTTTTTGTGCCCTTTTTTTAGTTGAGATCATATTTATATGGTTTTTCTGCAAACAAAAATTACTCTACTGCTGTAGTACTTCCTGTGGTTTTCTTCCCCTTATCATTCATTACTGCTATTGCTGTTCAGGAAATCTTGACCTGTGTTTGTAAGTGTGGAGGCTGAAGAGAGGAAGTAACTTGTCCAAGGCTACTCAACAAGCTAAAACTACCAATAGGGCCCTTCTTGTTTTAATGCTGTGTGCTTGATGCAGTTGACTGAAAAAATCTTAAGCCATCTTAATACTAAGAACTGTTGGTTTTGTTTCCATCATGTGAGCAAATGCAGGAGAAGTGTAGATGAGATTTTTCTGTGGGATTATGTTCTTCACCTTCTTCAGCTGAAGTCATGGTCCAAGACTTGGGATTAGTTTCTCCAGCTGTGTTGTAGAAATGCATCTTTTATGGTAGAAAGACTTCTGTTCCTTCTCTGGAGTTAGAGTTTCAGTAAGAATACTAACGTAATATAAAAATACATTGGTTTATATTTTGGAAATTTATTAATGCTGGAAAGCAATATATATGTTCATTGCTCCCAGTGGGGAGGGGAAAAAAATACCCAAAACATTGACAGCATTCTGGTTCCATTAAAAAAATTATGTCTACATAACTTCATTATTTCTTCTGCTTTTAAGTTACAGCACTAAAGATTATTTTTTAATGTAGGCACATAACAGCACATTACTTGAGAAGTTGTTGATACTGAAATTAGTAAACAGAATAGATTATTCATAGAAGTATCTGTAATGATTAGGTTCCCCATGTTTACATGGGAAATTAATGGAAACAGAGTAATAACTGAAAAGAGAGGATGACTAGTGTCTGAATTTATTTTCAGTTTTTAAAATCATCAAATACAAGATAACATCATATAACATATTTTTATTTAGGACCAGATTTAAAAATCAAATGGACAGTTTTGAGCAATGCTGTTAGATTTCATATGTGTGTAGTGAATATCACTTTGCTGTTTAAAATGCTTGCATTCACAAACAAGACTCTTTATATTGCCTTACGTAAGACTGTTGATAATATTCTTTATCTTTTATTATTTATTTCTCTAAATCATACTTGGAAGCAGTTTGCTTTAAGGCAGGGTGTACCAGTGAGTAGATGGATGCATCAGCCTATTAAAATTATTTTTTGTTGTTGTTGTCTGTTTTAAATCCTTTGCCTTAATGGGCTTATTATTATTTATGTAAGGGAGCTTTAACAAGTAGAGACTCTTCCCTGCATTTAAGCACGTGATGTAAAGATTGCCTTAAAGTAATAAAGATAACATGAGTAATTAAAAATGGCAGTATTTGATCTCTGTATTTGGAAGAAAAATAAAAGTCTAAATATGGTAGAGGAAGAGTTTGCTAATTTTAGCTGACTTAAAATTATTGTATTGAGGGACAAAAGGCATTCTGCATGAGTTTTTACTTATGTCAAATACAGTATTCTAATTACTGTTATTGAATTTATTTTAAAATAAATGACATTACCAAATACTGATGTTTTAAAATACAATGTAGGCCATTAACTCAAGAAGAAATTGCTCATCGGCGGGAACTTGCCAAACGAAGGCATGCAGAAAAATTGGCAGCAAGTCAAGGGAAGGAGCTGTCAGAAAAAACCCCAAGTGAAAATTCACCTGAAGTAACTGGGAACACTGGTGATACAAAAGGTATGTGGTACCTGAATACCTGATTTTCTAGGAAAATGTTTAATAGTGTTGCCAAGGGGCATCTTACAAATCCACATTGTGAATCATCCAGTCTAAAGTGCAATGCATGGAGCTGAACCAAGAGTGAGGAGGGATTTGTAAGAAAGCTTGTAAGACAGGTCATAAATGGTGAAATAGTGCCATAGATTGATGTTCCTTAGCCTGAGATTGTGCTTGATTGATCTCAGTACTTGGAGTCATTGAAGGGAGATGATGCTTCAAGGAGATGCTCTGCTAAAAGCGGAGTCACTTTCAATGCCAAAATTGGTACAAAATCAGGGTGTGAACAGCAGGACTGGATTATGGTTAACAGCTCTGGGGGTTGCTCTTTTCTCCCAAGTAACAAAAACAAGAGGAAATGTCCTCAGGTTGTGCCAGAGAAGGTGTAGAGGAGAAGTTTCTTGACCAGCAGTGTAAAGCATTAGAAGGGAGTGCCCAGGGAAGTCATTGAGTCCCTATCCCTGGGGATATTTAATAATGTTACACTGAAGAACATGGGCTTGTGGTGGACTTGGCAGTGCTGGCTTGGACTTCAGGATCTTAAAGATCTGTTTTAATGGGAACAATTCTGTGATTGGCCACATGTGACAGTGTAGTATATAATTTTTTTTTCCTCCAGATGATGAGGCAGAAAGTGGTTTTATGCTTAATATATTTTTTCTGACTGGTTAGGTGAAGAGCAGCAGCTCCCTGGTGAAGGAGACAGTGTGACCTCAAAGGCAGTGAAACAGGAAGCAGAAAACAAGGAGTATTTCATTGCTTTTGCCAGAGTGTTCAGTGGCATGGTGAAAAGAGGGCAGAAAATCTTTGTTTTAGGACCAAAATATGATCCTGCTGAGTCTTTGCATAAGGTAAGAGCTGACTGTGAACTGTTGCAATAACTTGGGATTCTTTTGAAAAACTGATGACTTAACTTCTTATCTGTGTCTCACTCAAAAAAAAGGAAAAAAAGTTCCAGTTAGTAATTCCAAAAAGTATCAAAGTAATTTAGGTAGTAGTGCTAATAGCTGATTGTGTCTGTAAACTCATTATAAACCATAACATTTCCAAAATAGTTTTATGGTTAGCTAATACAACACTATACCTAAATCCAATATGTGTTTGTTTTGTTTTTAAAAAAAAGTGGAAGAAAAAGGAATTTTTTAGAGAAGAGATGGTCCACAATAGTATTGGGAAAAACTGGTGTTAAATGTTTTGAGATTCTGATCAAAGAGGTTAATTACTTTTGCATTTACTTCAAAACATTTGTTTTTTCAGTGATAATGAAAAGTGAGGTAGAAGTAGTACATACCTAAAATTTGCCAAAGAAAGCATTATTTTATATCTTCTTGGTTACATTCACATGTTTGCCTCAAGTCTGGATTTTTGTGACTGTATGTTGGTTTCTGACATTTGAGGTTTGAGATGAAAATGCTTTGGGTTGTATTTTTAAGCTTTGGAATGCGAGGAGGTTTTGTGGAGGAAGTTTTTATCAGAGCTAAGTGCTGAATGTCCAAATGCTGGTTTTGTGTCTGTGTAGCTGTCATCCCAGTGCTCTGCCACTGATCATCTGCCAGCAGTTCCTCACATGACGTGCTGCACTTTGGAGAACCTCTACTTACTCATGGGAAGAGAGCTTGAAGATCTTGAGGAAGTGCCTGCAGGAAATGTTCTGGGTAAGAATTAGGGTTTAATTTCCTAGAGCCTGAATCCTTATGTCGTCCAAAATACACTGAAGTTGGTTTAATATGACTAATAAATATGAAACTTTAAATCCATGAATATTTCTAGGCATGTTGTATGTGCAAAAAGGGAAGGCAGTCTAATTAAATTGGGATTTCTGTACACTTTGAATAGGAGAAAAGTACAGATTAGCCTGTTATCTTCAAGCTGGATGATTGCCAGGTAAGCATTGCTGCCAGGAATTGCCAAAGGCAGTAGTAAATTTCCATATTTCATAGATTGCAAGGATTATTTATAATATTTTCCCAACAGTGGAAATTCTTTAATGTGACTTTACTAGTGATGTGGATGAGTGTAGTTTTATTTATGGGTCTGTTTGAACCCTGGTGCTAAAAATTACTTCTTTTATAGCTGTGGCAATTTTTTCACTTTCTCTATGGACAAAGTTGTAAAAGTCAACCTAATCATTGAGTTATGCTCTTTTGTGCCAGATTCTGAGCTGCTTTGCTCTAGAATGAGTACTGCCTGATTTTTAGAAATTTATGGTGTATATATACAGTAAATGAAAAATAGGTGTACTCTGTAAGGGTTGAAATATTTTAATTTAGGCAGCTAACCATGCTTTGTCGCTTTTATCATGGGTCTAGCATTCAGAATATGAGCAGCTGGTGAATTACTTTTATTTGGAAGCTTAATATTTTAAAATTCTGAATTATTCCTTGCTGTAGTGTGATTCTAGTTGACCATTTGCAGTATGAAAACAGTGAGTGAGTGTGGTTGAGTGTGAGTGGGTAACTGCGTGAGTGTATGTAAATATATTAAGTATATTGTTTGTGTAGTTCAAAAAGTGATTAAGAGTTTGGAAAAAAATAGGGAAACCCATCCCTAAACACTTCACAGTAAAAATGAAAGAATGTGGTCTTTGTGCACAGCAAATAGTAAATACTCTTGGAGCTGCTTCCAGCAGAGAAAAAAATATATTGTGAGGATTTTGTTATGTCTTTGGTGTTAAGATTTGGACCAAATTTTAAGAATGGTTTATGTAACCATCAGATTCTACCAGAATTTGTTGGTAGTCCAGTGCTGAAGGCTGCTCTTCAGTGAGGTCTAAGCTTTCCATAAAGAAAAGCAGTTTGCTTGAGTAGTAAGAGTTCTAAATGGTCATATTTAGAGGAATTCATTAGAATTTTAAGATCAGAATTCACAGACAATCTTATCCAGACTAAATTTGGTATTTCATCTTTTACCATCACGTCATTGTAAAGTGATCACACAAAGCAAGTTTTCATTTTTACCTGAAGCATATAAGCTCAAGTCTGTATGCTGGGTTTTTAAACCTAATGTAATTTTAAAGATTTTTTTTAAACTAAATGCCTTTCCTTTATTTCTCCCATTTCCCTGTAAGGCTGCACTGTTAATTTACACAAATTCAGTAAGCTGTTTAATGATTTGATGATGATTTATCACACTCAGAAGAATATGCAATGCGTTTATATGAAAGGAATGTGTAACAATGGTGATGCAAGACTTTATTATTCCAGTTAGCAACAGTGATTTGTGTTTGTAAGGCCATTTGTCTTGCAGCTTTAGTGCACATAGCAGTGATTTCTCTCCAGCCATATAAGGAAATTGCTTGTGGATTATCCAGTAAATTAAGGAAGCTTTTCTGAAAGCTCTGTGGTTTCACTCTGTATAATTAAGTTATTGCCATAAGGAATACACAGTTAATCATGACTGCCTATTTCCACTTTAAGACTCATGATATAGATTTTTTGCAGGTTTTTTTCGTAAGGGTTCGGGGGTTTTTGCTATTATTGTTAGATTGTTTCTTACAAGGGAGGATCTGCTTGGTTCTAGTAAGTGGCCTTTTCATCCTTTTTACTGGCTTATGGAAAGGTTTAGTGATCAAAGACAAAGCTTGATACAGAGGTCATTTTAATGAAGATGGGAAGATGTAATCCATTATTCCTTCTGCTCATTTAAAAGGAGAGTAATATTAACATTTCCTTAAAATACTACTCCCCTTTTAATTGCTGAAAATCTGAGATTGCAAAACACCCCCAGCAGGAAGGGCAATGAAGCATTGAAGCATAGTGTGTTTGTCTTAAAGATACTAACACTGGTCTTTGTTTCCATAATATCATCTGTGCAAACAGCAAGCCATTCTCACTGTCCCATTCTCCTTAAAGGCTTGTCCTTCTTTCCTGCAGCAAAAATAGAGAAAAGAGCTTGATGTAGACAATCATCTGGCTATCCAGAGGTTTGGCTTCTTTAGTGAGTGTTTTAGAGCTTAGGTTCTTGCTGGGACACTTCCCTTGGGAATATCAGTGGCACTGGAGGTTCCTGCTCCATGCAGACGTCTCCAGAGGGGGTGTGTTGGACAGGAGGTGAGCCCTGGCTGTAGCCTGAAATCCACTGCTCTCTAATTTGATTACCATAGCTGCCCTTGCTAGTGCTTGGTTTCTCTTCTGAAAAATAAAATTAGAAATGGTTAGTTAGAATGCAGTAATTGATTTAGTTTGGATGTTGTATGTAAGACCTTCTGTTTTCTAACTAGTGTTAGGTATTGTTTAACAAGCTGTAGAGACTGATAATGCAGGCACACAAATAGAAGAATTAACACTACTATAAATAATTTTTCTTTTTCATTTTTTTATTAATGAAAGTTGTGGGAAAGCAGCACTTATTAGGTCTTTCCATGAAGGAAATTTACCATGAGGCAAAACAATAACTTAAATTGAAACAGTGTTGAAAGCTCCACAAAGGAGATTATTATATGCAAGTTTTAAATAATTTCAATTATGTTTCTATGTTAAGAATATTAGTCTAAATTAAAACTGCCTCACACCACTAAGTGTCTTGAACTATTAATAAGTCTGAATTAGAGGGAATGCAAGAAGATGGGATGGTTGATTTGCTTGTTCCCATGTAAGAATCTCTTCCCTTTATGTATATAAATACATTTATTTATTTATTTGTTTACTTTATTTGCTTGAACCAGTCAAAGAAAAAGTACAATTACAGGAAAAGCATCACTTTGCAGCAATTGTTGTGAAATTCTTGTGGTTGAAGTCTATAAAAAGAACTGAGTGATCCCCAAAGTGACAAAGGAATAATCATGAGGCAGTATGTGAGGAAAAAGTAATTTGGGCTCATAAGTAAAGATTTAACAAGTGCATGCCCTCCAGATGCACAGAATAATAGCTTCTTTTTTTCTCCCTCCCTTTTTAATATTTTTCTTGTTTCTGTCCTATAATTGAAAACAAAATACCTTTTTTGTTCTCTGCAAAAAAGGGGTTGTTGGAGGTAGTGTAAAGAAGTATTTAAAAAAAAAGGGAAAAGAGGCAGTGTTTTTTTTGTGATCATATCATGCACAGATGAAGGGCTTAGGGTTTTCATACTGGATATTGATTACCATTTCTAAGGTAGTAAAGGTAGTAAACAAGTGCTGATATAAAAAACAACACACATTTGAAAACACTGGTTTAGATACTTGTGTAAATGAATGTGGGATTTTTTTTAATTGACTCAGTCTCATGTTATTCCTGAATGAATCATTGAAGGATCCTTCAGTGATACATTTTTGTTAATTGGAGTAGAGTTTATCTCAAGGCACGTTGTGCATGCACACACACAAGTTCAGAATGACATGCATCTGAAATTATTGATCTGTGTGCTGCTTTTTATCCACAAGTACCCTAACAATGGACTTGTGTTTGCTAATGTACAAAACCTAGATTTTTCTTAGAGCTGCCTATACGACTGTTGAAGTGCTTTTTGTGTCTTGTTGAATACTGTTAAAAGCAAAGCTTTTCCCCTGCCACTGGATTTGTAGTGCTTTAGTGTAGGGCTCATAGGAGGCTAGCTGATTTCCTGAATGTTCTCAAATGCAGTTAGCTATTTGAATATCAAGAGTTCTACCAAATTAGGAGCATTTTGTTTTTTAACTTACCAAATGACATTGTTAAAAGCAGCAGTCTGGAAGTCCCTCCTGTTGCCAGCTCACTGTCAGACTTCCTACATGACCCACTGTTGTGTACCTTGGTGTTTCCATTTCTAAAATGCTAGTTTTCCCATAGTGCTCTTTCATGTTTTAATTATTTATAAAGCACTCACAGGATTCTTGACATGGGAACAATGTGGTGCAGGAAATGTGGGTGATGATGGATTCATTCCTCTGGATTTTTTGGTACCTTTCTGAAGATAGGTGCCATAGGACTGCAGTAGCATGATGAGCTGGTGTGAAGGAGTACAGCTAACCTCATTACAAGGTGTCTAACAAGCATTTTATTCCTTTAGGACTTCATTGAACAATTTAGGAGCTTTTAATAAGCAGCCTCTGTTAAGAGCAAAGAGCAGCTGCAAGCAGCAATGCCATTTTAAATGCCTAGAATGGCTTTCTAGGCCTGGTGCCAGCTAGCAGGCATTGCCACCTTCTGTGAGAGCACTAGGAACAGGCCTGCTGTTCACCAGCCTTGTATTTCTGTGCAAACATTTGGTGGACTAATTTCACTCTCTGAATCAGTAATGTGATTATTTTAAAAAAAAAATAAATAAATAAAATGGGCAGCTTGAAGTGATTCCAGCTGCAGGGGCTGTCTCAGCCCAGCCTGCTGTGGTGGGTGAACACAGGAGGGCAGTCTTCCTCCAGAATATTACTGAACTTAGCCCAAAATAGTGAATGAAACAAAGAAAACTCAAACCTTTGTCTTCCGTTTTGGAATACTTAAATTTTTTATCTCTAACTGCCATCTTATAATGTCTGTAAAATAGCCTTCTAAGGCTAAAAATAGCATTTTTAGCTTGTTTTTAGTAATCCAGCCCTGTTGAGGAATAGGTATATAGTTTAATCGATTTTGTTGTTGAATGACATTTGATCTTCATGGACTGTTGCATTTACCTGACACCATATTATTAATATTATTATATTCCTACCCAGTTAGTGTTTTATTAATAGTTAAATTGTTGAAAAAATTGAATATGTTCAATTTGTTTCTTTGAGCTAAAGACAGAATAGTTAATCTGTTGCTTGGCCCCTTTCAGAGCTGGAAACTGAAACCATTTTCTTTAACTCTATTTTTGCTGTAGTGGATTTAGTCCCTTAGCAGTTTCTGCTCTTTGCTTTTCTAAGAAGGCAGGCTTAGAAATTTGTATTGCTTGGAGGGCAACATAACATGGCATAGTGCACAGCTGATGAACTAGCACCAAATGAAATTAGAAGTGTATTTTGCTGATCATCTGCTGAGATTCCTTTGCCCTGTTTGCCTTACCATTTCATGTGGTTTACTTTGGGGGCTTTGACTTGACAAATTTTATTGCAAAGGAAATAAGGGATTCATTACCTTGTTTTCAAATCAATAACAAGATATCACTTGAGAGGAAGAAAATATGCCCTGTCTTAGGTCAGAGTTATAGCACTGGCATGTGTCTTTATTAACTCGGCTAAATCTTTTTGGAAGCATACTTTGAATGGTTAATAGTTTCCTTATAAAGCTCTTTTTGTTGAGTGGGTTTTTGGTGGGTCTTTTTGGTTGTTGTTTTTTTTTTTTTTTTTGAGAATTTAAATTGCTTTTTGAGTATCTGTATTTTTTCTGTTTTTCTGACTGAAGCTTATTAAGACTATAAAAGGAAATGGTAAGTGTAGTAATCCTTTCTGAGGAGAAACACTTCTAAATTCTCTAGTGCTTCTGGAATGTTCTCTGCTCTAATTTTCAGGAGTTGATTATGAGATCTTACAAATGTTTTTAGCCTTGCCACTAAAATACAAGGGGTTTTTAAATCATAGTTTAAAATTTGAACTGTATAAGAGTATTTAAGCTAAAGTCATATTACATTCATCTATAACAATGCCTGTAAATTTGCTCTTGACCCCTGCTGGATTATAATGTCAAAAAATGCAAATGATTAAATTTTTCAAAAAGGGGAGAATGCAATGAAACATTCTAAGCCAGTTTTATAGCAACTTTTAATTTTTATAATCTGTAAAAACGGAGCTTTTTTGTGAATGGAAATTAGATTTCTATATAATTTCTCAAATGTGAGGCAGGCACTCCTGATTCTTTGGGGTTTGTATGCACACAGCTTCTTGCTGCTGCTTGAGGTTTCCCAAATAATACCAGAAGGAAAACTGCCCAGACTTGTCAGTGTTGGTTGTTGCTGCTTGTGTGCCTGTGGGCAGCAGTGGGGCTAACAAGAATTGAGACAATTTCATAGCACTGCTGCTTGGAGGAGCTCAGAGCACAGCAGCAGGCACATGTTCTGCAGCTCCTTAATATAAACATCTAGAAATAGAGTGGGCACAGGCTCTGAGGTGCAGGCAGTTGTCTGTTTATCACCCCAGAGTTTATTGCAAACATAAATGATTATTGGTCATGAAACTTCAAATTTGTCCAATGCCTGTTATCACACTGCTCTTCATTGTTCAGAATTCAGGGCCAGTGGTAGAGGGGCTGACTCCTCTTGTGTCAGAGTGGACAATTGACCTCTGCAGTGACTGCCCCTGGGCAGGTGTTACTCAACCTTGCAGTAATAACTGGCTTTAGGTCACAGGTACTACCTGGCTTATCTCCAAAACCTCCACATCTTCCTGAGTGGTTGGATGGGTGTAATTCTGCAAATCTCTTTAAAATAAAAAGACAGGGATTTCCCCCAGTATTTCACACCTTACTGTCTTTAAGTCAGCATCAGTGAACTATTTTCAGTCTCTTCCTCTGTGAAAGTGTGTGTAAAAATAAAGGGAGAACAGTTACCTACAGAAATATCCATATTTATTACTTGGCTAATGAACCTCTTTTCCAATACTGTATAAAGAGAAGAAGTTACAGTAGTTAATGTAAGTTATCATCAATGTAAAATGGTAAGAGAAATCTTAAGGTGAAGTTGTGAAATGATTTGCTCAGCTCACATCTGCAATGTTGCATTTGGGATTTTTTACAGCACACTGAGATACGTCAGTGATCATTTGGGGAAATGACCTCATGTTTTCATTTCAAGAGCCTGAATGCTATGCTCCTTTGTCTGCTTATAAAAATTGCTTGGAGCATGTTTTTTTTTTTTTTTCTTTGGTGTGTTGTATATTTTTAAAGGCAGTATCATCTTTAAAACTAGTATGTCAGCATTTTTTAGTAGGTGTCTGTAGTGTAGCTGTTTGCTCCCTCCTTTCCTCTGATGTGGTTCTAAGGGAAACCATCTAACTTGCCTTGATTGGTGGAAAATCTCTAAAGAGACTTTAGTATCCATTACTAAATGAGGAATTGTAATAGAGGAACCACAATGACTTCAGTTTTGTTCTCAAAGTTAATAACATTCCATTTCTAAGAAAATCCTTCCTGTTAGTGCAGCTACGAAATGCTGGATCAAGAGTGGGAAACACCAGTTTGGGACATCAGGGCATTGGAGTCAATGTCTGAGGGATTCAGCAAACAGGCCTCTCTTGAGGAGTCAGTGTTTGAGGCTGTTTTTAACAGAGGTGTAAATTATCTGATTTAACAAGGCTCTGTACTTAGACTATATAATTGAAATTTTTATCCCCCTGTACAAAATGGCATTAGGCTTTTCTTCCTTCTGAATTAAATATGCTAGAGAATTGCCTTTCCAGAAGTTGTTGCTTTAGAACTCAAACTTTCAGAAAGCTGTTTTGAAGGAACATTTCCTTTATTTAATGTGACCATGGGTTTTCTAAAGTTCAGACAGAGCATTCAGTGTCATTTCAGAAATAGGTGCAAAATAATTGCTTTAAGCACAAATGGGTTTGAAAATACATGCCTTTCTGCATGTAAATTCATGTATAGTCATTCAGACATAAAAAATACACCATAAATCAAATCTGTTTAGGTATGTGTCCAATTACCAATGCAGAAAAGAAGTTCTGTACTAAAAGGATTTAGGGTTTTGCAGTGTTATTTATGGAAAATACATCTCTCTGGCTACTGTGATGGTGTACATGAATCAAATCCTGACATCTTTGAAAAGATGTATTTTAATCATCTGGCTATTCCTTTCTCTGTTTTTGGCAGATAAAGTTCAATTTCCATCAGATGAATAAAGTTGCAGCTTCATTGCACAGGTAGTCACTTAATGTACTAAAAGGTAGTTGTGAAATGTAGATGTTTGTCAGTATCAAGTCATGGTATACTTGGGGGCAAGTAACTAAATAAAATTATAACTGGAATACTGCCTTGTAGGTGTCATTTAGGCTGGACTTTTATTCGAGCATGCAGTTGCAAAGATAGAGAAGGCTGTAAAAAATGACATTAAATCATAAAGTTACCCATGTGGATAATCATTGCTTTCTGTATCATAGAGATGTATTTCACATGTGTGTGCACCTCTGTTGCTAACACAGCTTCTCTCTTGCAAGGCCTCAAATACAGTCCTGCTTCTTTATTCTTTGCACTCTTGAGCACTGTGCTTTTCCCAACACAACCTAAATAACTCAAATAATTGTATTAATGATAGAAAATATTCTCCTACCTGATACTTATACTGCTGAAATTTGCCATGTGTAACTCTTCGGGCAGGGGAGGAGAAACTTGCATCTAGAAGTTACTGTAGTTGTCTCAAAATGTTATCTTCTCTGTGCCCTGAAGTAATGGATAAATAAACATGGTTTTTCTAGGCAGTGTAGGCTTTGTTAGTTACATCTAACAAAGTCTGTCGTTACTTTTCCATAATTCTTCACTTCTGTGTATTTTCTTCTAAATCTTTCCATTTTCACCTTTAGTACACCAGGAGGTTGCTCTCTGTATGTGTTTAGCAATAAAAGGTTTACAGTTCTCTTGAATATCTAATCTTTTCTGTTTCTATATAAAGTCTTTTCTAAGGTTCTGCAAATTTGAAACTCCTTTATGTGGATTTGATTGAATAAGGCTTTTCCCCATCTTTCTAGTTTAAACAAGTATCCTGTGAACAAAACAGTTCTAAAGAACAAGTTTAGTGATGATCTGTTTTTCACTGAATTTGTTTCTTGGAACATATGTACAACTCTCTGATAAGGATTATATTTTAATTTGTATATTAAATATCTCAATATTCAGAGCAACTGAGTTATGATGATTCCTTGACAAATTAGGGTAATTAGAGAATTGTCATGTAATTTCCCATGCTTTTTACAAGAACTGGCTATAGGAACCAGTTGCCTTGTTTTATTCTTAAACTGTTTTCTTACTCCCATTTAATGTGAAGCCAGAGGGCACTGTTTTTCATACAATACAAAAAGTTCTGCTATTTCAGCTTTGGATGAAGGTCTCATATAGATTCACAGTACTGTCAGTGTAGTGGAAACTTTGGATTATAGTTTTTAATGTATATTTCTTCATGCAGAAAATCTACAAATGTTTTGACTCTAAATTAAATTAATCTCATTGAGTAGTCTGAGAGCCAAAAATCTGCAATCAGCATGGTTCCTACTTATTAGCTCCACTTGGAAATGTACAGGTTTCAGAGGCAGTGTAGTGTTAAGTAAAGCCACTGCCATGAAAACGTCTTGTTGAGCTTCTTTTTTTTTTTTTGACACTTTCTTTTTCCTGAGAAAAGCTACTGTTTTATAGAAAAGGAGCTCCTCTCTGAATGTTTCTTTAACTTTCATGGCTACACTAATTGCCTTCTGCTCAGAGTAATAGCTGGACTGTAGAAATTAGGCTGGACCTCCCTCCGCTGTTTTTGGAGTGTTAACATGGCTCTGAAATTGACCCTTTTCCCCCTAAAATCCCCAGCCCAAGTCTTACTGTTAACCTCTTGTTTTCCCTTTCTATTCCACCTTTCTCTCTGTATTTCTGTTATTCCACCTCTGCTTTTAATTTGTATTACCTTAGTTATCCCATGTCAATAAAGTAAGACTCTGTGAGAATATTTTAGTTAACCACAGCCTAAGCAGATGAAAAAGCTCCTCTTTTAACTGGCATTATTTATGCAAAACCACTAATCTGTGAGGGCAATTTACTTGAACAGTGTTCTAAATTCCTGGAGCACTTCCTAATGTGAAGTGTAAGGGGGAGAGGAGCAGGATTCCTGCTTCCCCACCTGATGTGGAGAAGTGTTCCTCTTACTGGGTAGTAGCCCTGGTGCCTGTAATACACAGCATCCTTACAATAAATGAATTCCATCTGTGGCTGTGAAATGCCTCCACTTCTACATTTGGACTAGCCACAGATGCCTTCATTTATTCCTTTGGATGTTTCTGCTCTGCTTCCATTGTCTGTTGTTACCAGAGCTTCTTCAAGGAGTTCAGAGAAAGCAGTGAGGGGTTGCACTGTGGGCACGAGAGCTGGAGTGGGGAAGACCAGTTTGGAGTTGTTTTTGCACATAACCCCACTGAAGGGACATGATTCACAGAGAATCACAATCCTGTGGAACAAACAGCAAGGTTCAAAAGTCAAGAGGCTGTTAACAAAGGCTGTGTTTCAATGACTTATTTTCTAAATATTATCCCAGATTTGGATGTTGTTGGTGTCTCAGCTGAAATTGCAGAAGTGTTGTGAGGGTTGTTTGGCCTGTGTCAGGCTGTGAGTCATGGAGCTGGCTTTGTCTGGGCTGTGAACTGTGGGGGGGACTTCAGGCACAGCTATATTTAGGGTTATCAACTGATGTCAAACTGTGGAGCACTGCTAAACAACACTGTTAAAGGGGCAGCACTGGATAGTTAAGGCTCAAAGTTTAGATTGTTTGTAGTGCTTTTTGATTTAGTAAATAATTGGAAAAGCTGATATTTACTAGAAGTATTCTGCAAACCAAGCAGTGTAAGTTTCAACTCCATTTATATTTAGTCAGTAAAAACTATTGTAATTTCATGGTCAAAATGGTATGATTTGAAAAGAGCAAGCCTAGATAGTACTTCTAGTTTTACATGTTTCAGAATCTGAATGGGTGAGAACATTATGTGTAAAGAATTGTTAAATTCCAGTCATAGACAAGGAATAACGTTAACGGCCCTTCAAACATTGAGTTTGTCTTAAGATGCAGAACACTTGCTCACCTTACTTTGATTGTATTTTAAATTTTGTCATTAATGCCTGGAACCAAATTTAGATATCTTTTGCATCTAATTAAGACTAAAAGAAGTAGGGTTCTTTTCTAAAATTTCTTGCTTCCTACTAACTACCTACTACCTTGCTTCCTACTAACTAACTACCTACTACCTTGCCTCCAGTGAGGTCTGTTATGTATAGGGGCAAAATGCAAGAGTGATTTTTAAAAATTAGAGGTTCCATTTTTCCAAGGCTGCTCCTGTCATGACTGTCATGGACTGTAGCTAATGGTTTTTTGTGGGGTTTTACATTTGGTAGCCTTCCTTTTGCATGCATGTTTTGGTAGATAATTCACCTAATTTGGTGGAGAGAATTTTATATTGCTATCTTTGCTTCTGGTCCTTGTCTGTGTGAAAACAGTGAGATTGCAGTAGGAAAACTGCAGGGAGTGTAAGGACTCCAGCTGTGATGTGAGTCAAAGTTTTTCCGACAGAATAGAGGTAATTTCTGTCATCCCAATAAATTTGAAGTTGGGAAGTTTTTTCCTAAGACTCTTGATGTTGGTTTAAGTGCACTCTTATTGTCTTGAATGTAGCCAGATCTGTGCTGAGACAATGTACTGGTGGGAAAATAGAAAAACTCCACTCTGAGTAAGTTTTACAGTTGTTTAAGTTAATGTATGGGACATGAGTCAGTCTATCTGTTACTGACATTTTAAGCTTCAATGAAATGCCAGCTTTGATACAAGTCTGTTTCAGTGACTAACTGCATTTCTGAAACATAATATTGAGCAACTAATACTCATCCAAAGGCTTGATGTTTTCCAAGTGTCATATGTTAAGATTTGTACAATATTGAAGTATTGGGTCACCAGTTGGTGTGAGCTGCATGGCTGTGAACTCATTACTGTAAATGAAAATGCAACCTGCTGGTAGTTCTTGTTCCATCAGTTACTGCACTTACACACACATTCATTCCCATTCCCCACTCTTTAGGCTGCTGGAGCTGATGAGGACCAGGCAGTTGAAAGCACACATGATTGAGAAGCTCTCAGAATGGGGTGTAAAATGTTTGGAATCCTGATGGTTATATTTTTCGGAGCTTTTGCACAAAAGAATAATTGTTTTGTGATGTTCAAAAAGAAAGTTCTCTGAGCAGTGTTACTAACAAAGCCTGGATTCCTGTGGACTGATGTCCTTAAAATCCTCAGCTCCCCTCTCTGCTGCAGTTGTGTCCCAGTTGGCCGCCGGGCTGCGCGTGCTGGTCGCCAGGCAGCTGCTCCAGGCAGGACATATAATGATCGTGTTTTGCCTGCCCTCTCTCAGTGAGATCACCAATTTTGGTCTCCCTTCAGTACTTAGCCAATGATTTTACATAACTTGTGGAAACTTAATTACACCTGAACCCTCTGCTCTCTCTCGCTGGTGAACTTAGTGGAAGTTGACAGCATGTTTAGAAGTTGTTGAGGGGAGCCTGTGTGATTACAGGACTTGGGTTTACTTTGGAAATGGGACTAAAAACATACTCCATTTTTAACAGATTCTTTTGTGTCCACAGTGCCATCAGGAAGTATGACATACTGTGTTGAAAGCCTTGCCTCTAAACCAAAAAGAGTCATTTCAGTGCTCAGGCATTTTTAGCAGAAATGCCTCTCATTTTTAGTAGAAAAGGTTTATCTATCTGGAACTGTTCCAAGGTGTTTAAAGCTGATACAGAGCAGTGGCAAATGGCCACGTTTCTTCTGTTCAGAAAAGCAACTGACTTTTTTTTTTTTTTCTGTGTGTTTTAAGGTTTTGCTTTGTCTTGAAGCAGCAGCCGAGCCACTGCTGCTGCCTGTGGGTGACACAAGATATCTCATCTGTGGCCTCTGCTGCTTAGGCAGCACAGTGTCAGCCAGCCTGGCCTCCTTTGGGAGGACACAGAGGTGGGGCATGGGCACAAATGAACTCTTTTCACAACCTAGAGGTGTTAAACTGCTCCCTCTATGTAGATGGGGAAAGGTCTCTCAACTAGTTTTTGGAGATGTTGGTTGTTTAACCTGGTGTTGTGGTTGGTGTCATTCTGCCACTGGGGTTTCACTAGGATTGATATGTTGAGTTGCCTGTTCTTGGACAAGATGTCAGAAGCAGCCTCTTAATAGGCTGGTAGTTGGGGGAGTGCAAATTGAGTGAGAGGGAAAATTGCTTTTTATTAGATTAGTTTTACTCTGTTCATTTATCCTGAATTGTCTCGCCCAGAGTCTGACAAATGCTGGTTCTGGGGAGCCAGAAGTGGGGACAGGCTTGGTGTTTTAGGGGACAGCTGGCTGTGGGTCATCCCAGCTGTGTTTGGGATGGTTGTCTCAGACTACCTTTTGGGGTGGGGTCTCTTTTCCTTTTATCCTTGAGTGCAAATGAATTGATCAGTGACTGGTGATCTTCCTGTAAGAAAGGGAATTAAACCACAGTGTTTTCCAGATGTTGTGGTGTTAAAGCTCCAAGCTCTCCCTGGTATCTTTTGTCACTGTGAGGCTTGTGCCTGTTTGTAGCAAATGAGTACAGCAGTGTTGGGGATGTTCTCAATGCATACAGACTGATATGATGTAAATAAAGTTAAATCTTATTAGTTGTTTTGTTGGGGTTTGGGTTTTTTTTAGCAGCAAGGCATTAAAAATCAAGATTAGTTCTATTTAATATCTTAATTTTTAAATAGAGGAATGTTTTAAAGCTCAGTTTAATGATGTGGTCCTCTGCACTAGTCCTAAGAATTCTCATACCTTTGGAATGATCCCTATTTCTTTCCCATTTTTTTCTTGTCCTAGAGCTAATGGAAGTTAATATGTTGCAATATTTTAGGAAGTCAAAATTATGCAGACTGCAAATTACAGTAATAACTCTCGATGATACATTAACTGAAGTAATCAGAAATTAGGGTGAAAATTACTGACTTCTTTCCTTTGGGGGAAAAAGGTTTGGAGGGATAAGGAGGATGAATAGCATTCCTAACTTTTAAGGTTCTTTTACATTTTAAATATACTTGATTTTGGTATGCTTAGTTTACTCAGAGGCAGACTGGCAGTACTACTTAACATGAAGCTGAGTTTTAAAATACATTGTTTATATATAATTTTGTGGAAAAATAATAATTATTTTCAATCTGAAGGCAATATTAATGGCCCCATAACAGGTTTTCATGTGGCAGCAACTTTTTTTCGTTCTTTTTTTTATAATTTGAGTGCATTTTCTGTTTATTTTTTAATTAGTTTAACTATTAAACTGGAGCCTGTGATAAATAGCTCATTATCAATAACTTCCTAGGCTGCTGATGTAACAAGTGTGTTTAAGACATCCCTGTTCCCTCTAATGCCATCTGTTTTACACCCGCTCTGTCAAATAGTCCAAATCTGAGACATTTGAAAGGTGCTTTATTTGGTTAGAATCCTTCTGATTAATTATTTCCCAAAATATTACTGCTTGTGTAACTACAAATGAGCTACTTAAAGGTTTCTTTTAGCTTGAAGTGAAATTTTATATTCTTCTTTATCCATCTTGAAAATTACTGTATTTAAAGTAAACATCAATTTCTGTATAATGCAGGCTGAAGCAGTCCATTATTCATGGAGCTTTGGAAGACTCTAAGCCATATTTCCCAAGGCAGCAAAATCAGGCAGCATAAATCACTTACAGACAGATGTGTTGGGGGTGGGGAGGCTGCCTTTAAAAGAGAGCATTAGGCATTGGGTCAGGTCTTGGAAAATTGAATTTTAATTAGTTACTTGCATGTCTTACAAGTTAACAGGATAAATGGTCAGTGGCTGAGGCATTTCCCACAGAATATTGTACACATTTGGTAGTCAGTGTGCTGCTTCTGCCTGTGCTATCTGGAATATCCTCACAACTGGTTAGTCTGTATTTGCATTTATCTGATGTATTGGATGATAAAGGCCTTATGTTCTTCCTTCAAGTAATGAAATATAAATCACATATATTGGGATTCTTCAGTTAAACATAAATCAGCACGTGCATGGACAAAATTTAATGAGCTTTTGAACTAACTGCCATTGTCCTTTGTAATTGACACTTCTAATAGTAGATTCTAATTTCCCCATGTACTTGGGATATGTAATGCAAGATTTGTAGGAATACGTTCATGTAGCTTTTTCTAGGCAAACATGACAAAACTTCCAAGACTTCTAAAATTAATTCTTTGCAAGATCAGTGCCTGAAGGCTTAATTAATTTTAACATCTTATAATTGATTCTGCAAAGTAACAGATGTTAGTTGTATTTTACAATCTTCTTAAATCTACTGTTTAAGAAAACAGTATATACATGAAGTCTGCCCATTTTCAGGAGACATTACTAGAACTGAATAAAGCCTAAAATGGCATTTGCTCTTTGGCTGGTTTGTAGATTATACTATAGCTAGTCTGATTTATGAAGAAACCATTTGATGTTATTGATCTATTAGCTGAGATTAGTTATTTTGCTCTCTTACAGGAAGCATTTGATCAAGAAATTAAAAAGAATTAAGTTTTCTATCGTGTTGAAACCCCTAGTGAATTTTAGATCTTTGTTCATTTGCAACTTGCCTCTAGTGGTCTCATAAAAATAGTAAAATATTTTATGGGGGGTTTATGGCTTCCCATTGTCTGCTTAGAAATAAACATTGAACTTTGCTACATGTTCAAGTGGAAAGGCTTTGCCTCCATCTCCTTTCTTTTAGTGTTAAACAGTTTTCATGCTCAGTCAGATAGAGCACAAGTGATTCCTTGCTTCCCTTCCCAGCCTCAGGCTGCTGCCTCCCTCTCCTCTGCCTTCTGAACATCCATACCTTCCAATGCAGGTGAAAGATTCGAAAAAAACATTGAAATAAATTGAGAAGTGATTGTTTTGATTAATACTTCTGTTATCTATTCTCTTCCTGATCCTGTAACACGTGGTCCTCTTTTAATAGGTTTCTGAAACCGAGTATCTGTGCACAGCTAAGGTTTTGATGGTGGTCCTGCAAAACATTGTCCTACCTTTTTCAAATGTAACTAGCCAGAGAAGTTGGTTTTAAATAACTTTCTCTCCTTTTTAAAGTGTAAAATAGCAATATCAAATGTGTCTTTGCTGGATGACTGCTGGAGATTTGTCTTTTTCTTCTGCTAGCTTGAAGGAAGAAATTTTTATCTTTTGGTATATGTTCCTTTTACAAACTTAGATATTCATATCAAGCCTAAGTCTGAAGTGTTTTAGCAAACGCTTCAATGTTTTGTTGATGGATGAGGGTGCTTTTGTTGGTGGTGGTGGTGGGGTTTTGGTGTTTTAATTTTTTTTGTTTAATTGTTTTCTCATTTTACCAGTAGGATACAGCAGTGGATGGCCAGCATGTGTGAACATGCAGGGAGGCCTCCAGAGCTACACCTGAAACATTTCTCATCTTCACAGAAAGATAGCTAGAGTCTTCAGAGAGTGTAGTTAAAGCTATGTTGAATAGAAGACTTTCTTTTTTCTTAGAGGATTGCTGGGCAGTTTTTTTTCCCTGCATAGGATGCTTCATAGGAATTCAGCTGATCTGTTTTCCAGTACAACATGCAATTTCATTTGTTTATTTATAAAAGGACATTTACTATTACTAAATAAAAACTGTCAACAACAAATCAGCATTTTGAAAGACTTGTAGATTATCGAAGTAAATATGTTGAACAACTATTCCTAAATTCCATGTGTTTGGGACAGCAACCTTTCTCAACTGGTGATTAAGTTCTCGTAGTAATTTTTTAAAAAATTAAGTTAATTCAGATGTGTTGCTGTCAGGTCAAATTAAAATAATCAGTTTAAAGTAATTATAAATCTAAAATTTGGTTTGTGTTTCAGAAACCCTTGCAGAGTTTTGTATGGCACTAAATGCTTCCCACATGCAGTAATGGAAGCATTGATTTGACATACAGGCTGTAACTGAAGTGAGCTCCAGTGCCTATGTGGTCACATTGCACAGAGATCTGTCCACATATTTACTGCTCTTCAGGATTGCTGCTTTCAAGTGATGTCAGGTTGAGCTGGTGTGTGGAAAGGAATTTTAATGTGTGGGCTAAGGCAAAATATATTGCATATATATTGCTGAGGACAGCTACTGACCATTTTATAAAACCACAAAAGGTGCTGTTCAGTGCCTTTATCAAGAATGCTCTACAGTTAAAAGGTTAAAGTAGTTTTAATTGGAGTAAAGATTTTTTTCCTTTTTTGGTTTTTTATTTCCTGTGTAGCTACAAGTGCATTGATTTCGTAATACATAAAGATGGATGCAGGCCTGTTACAGATCTAAGTATGAAATTCCTAGGTTTCTGTGCTAAAATGACACTTAAATGTTGAAAAATTGGAATAATTTTCTTCAGTCTTGAGCTCCAAAAATTAGTATGGCATGATAAATGAAATAATTCTGTACTGTAAGAAAAACATGATTATTTGAAATACTTTCATCTTCTGTAGTTATTGGTCTCATTAAGCAGCTTAAGGAAATCAATATTTCATCTTGACTACAACAGTTTGTAAATCCAGAAGTCGGATTTGGAATGTTAACAGATTTTGGTTTAATTCTGTTTACTTTAAAGTAAATTTGTATTTGAGCAAGCGAATTTCTGACTCAGCTTTGATGTCAGCTTTGTTACACAGACTGTTTGCAGGTAGATCTCAAGCCATTCACTGTAACATTTTATGATGTTACTGTTTATTGTAAAGGATTTTTTTACAGTTTCCTTGAAATTGTTCATAGTCTCATCTGAAGAAGTATAAGAATGTTAATAATTAGAATTGTCAGCTCAATCAGCACTTGGGGAAATGTGTGTTATCATGCAGTCTAAGGGCCTAATGAAATATATGGTATTTTTTTGCAAATATGCTCAGCAGAAGATAAATGAGGCTGGTTTACTCATTATGTGTGTTTGCAATCCTTCTAGAAACTATAATCTAGTAATGGGATGTTTTAGTGGAACGTGTTGCTAGAGTGTATTCTTGCTCTCCTTGCAGCTCTGAAAGCAGACAGCTTTGTTCTTTGAACTGCTGGTTTTTTCCTGCAAGAACTCAGTGGGGTGCTCCAGCACTGTTTCATCTTTCACTTCCTGGGGATTCAGTAGTAAAGTACTGAGTTGCTTCTTGTGTCAAAAGCTGCTTATTGCATTCAGTGTCTTACCACAATTGTGCCCCTTGGAGAGAGGGAGTTTTGTTGTAGCATTATTTGTAATATGGCTGAGTTGTTCTCTCATCTGATCAGAAAGTTAGGCGCAATTTCCCCTCAACTGCTGTGAACTGAAAAGTGAAATTTTATAACAAAATTACACCTGAACACTTTGGTATTTAGAAACTGAATTCATGTTAATCTCCAGTGCATACTCAGGTAGAGCTTGTGTTTTTGAAACTCAGGGAGAAACTGGGACAAATGGTTCTACAGTCTGTTGGATACTGGTGCCTTTTAGAGATTCAGCTCAGGAAAAAAAATGGGGAAAGCGAAAAAGAAAATGTTTAATTAACTTTGCTGTAAAATGATTGGATCTGAGAGCAGCTGAAACCATACCTTACAATATTCTTTTTTCCATACAAACAATTTCCCTTGCCTAGAAACAAGTAAGAATTGAGGGGGAAGTGCACAATTAGAAATGAGAAGAGGAGGCTTACCAGCAATCTGTGCTAACATGTGGTGTGTATTATGGAAAAAGTTGATGAAATCTCAACTAGAATGTGGTCCGTGTCTTGACTCACATTCCCTTCTCTTCTAGAAACAGTTTCTAATATAGAAAGGTCAAATTCTGCCCTCAGATGTCTCTCTGCAGTGCCCATGAGACAAGAGAAACATGCTTAAAATCTGAGGTGATAAATGTATAATACAAGTTATTCTTAAGCCGTAGTAGTTTCTTGTCCCTGCAGTTAGTCATACAAACTCAGTGATTAGTAAAACCTTTTAAGATTCCTCAAATGTAAAAGGCATACTATTGTAGCTGAGTTTAATCCTACCCAAAGCCACTTTTTCTTTACAAAACCCCTCCTTTTTTTTTAATTAGAAACTGAAAAGCTGGAGGCTGATGCTTAAAGTTTATCTGGCTACAGTGAACCAATGATAGTCACCCAATAGGTAACAGTGTGCTAATGGTATCATGTTTTGTTGTGTTCATCTAGATACTGGGAAAGGGAAATTATTTGCATAGATTTGAGGAGGAATGATGATTGATATGGAAGCATTTTCCTTGATTTTTTTTTTATTTTAATATTATTTGGCAAATATAGCTTGTTCTTCTGTTAGTTTTGGTTGACCTTTAGCCTATTTACTTCAAGAATGAACTGGAAACACCTAGAGCCAATCATAGTTTTAAGGTGGATTTGTGAATTCGTTTTCTCATACATATTTTTAAATCACATTTTAAAGATGTTTCTTTTAAAATGTCCCTCACAGGGCACAATAAAAATATTTGTATTACTGCTCAAAGAAAATTATAGAGGTGTCATTGTGTTTGTACAATCCCGTTGAAACAACAGGCACATGCTCACTTTGAGATTTCAGATTGTGTAGATTTGCCTCACACCTACATAATTCACCTGAATTATGGAGGAGCTTGCATGGTCTTCACTGATGCATAGTGAAGTACATGGAGCATTTAAACCAGGAGCTTTATATATTGTAAGGTCCTAATCTTTCTAAGGAGGCATCATTGATAAGAAATGATAGATTTCAGTGGAGACAGAGCCTTACTGGGAAGATTAACATCGGCTCTCTGCTTTCCTTAGTTCCTTGGGGTGTTAGTCCAAAGCCTGACAAGTCTCCATTCCAAAGCAGCCCAGGATTCCTAAGTGGTGATATCATCAGTGAGAGAAGATAAAGATCGACTGAGCTAATGTGCTGAGGCTAGTAACAATGTGGCAGAAGTTAAAATTTAAACAGCTTTCATTCTTCTTTGTTTGATTTTTCACACTGCAAACTAAATTATTCCCTTATCTGATTGAAAAACTTTAGCATGGTGGTGGTGTCTGCCTCATTTTTTTTCAACTTGAAAGAGCGTCAAATGCCTAAATCTTTCTACATCAAGAGAAACTAATTACAGATACCTTGAAGTTGATCTTTTATGTGTTCAGATCTTTATAGCTGAATTGAGCTGGAAGAGCATACTTTAAAGGCAGCAAAATTATTGTGTAAGGTGTAGTGGTTACCAGCAAGACATAGAAGTGAAAAGTAAATTGAGACTTGTCTTAAAACTCCTACTCCTTTTGAAAATTTCAGTCATGATGTTCTTATCTCTTTTTACCATTTAGCATCTATCATATGCTAATATCTGATGATACAGGTAGGTATATACTTGATTTAGTGCTCTTCTAGGACAAGTCAGAGAAGGGACTCAAGGAAGAACCTTTGTAAATCTCATATTTCACCACCTCTGTAATAATTCTTCCTGAACCATCATTTGGTCTACTTTTAAAAGCACAAACCACCAACCTCTGAAGGTCTTACTTACTTACCATTATCTCCCAGGCTTTTTTTAAGGCTTAATTTTTGAGTGATTTTTCTAAGACCTTTCAAGTAGCATATTGCTACATATTTGATATGTGTGATCTCAAGTAGTATGTGCAAATTTCAGTGGTCTGGACAATAACTAACTTTAAGATTTATGTATCATCATAATTAGTGGAATTCTTCCATTGATGACATGTGGTACTTTGGAATTAGTTCTGTTACCTCTTCCTCTAAAATTATTCAGAAAACACATTAGCAGTTACTTAGTAATCACGTTGTGCAAAAAGAGTATCCAAGAATCTTTATAGATTTTTTCCAACATTTGTTAATAAGAATTTTTAAATTAAATAGATTCAACATGGATGGACACAGCTTTCTGCTAGCTCACAATTTCAGCAATTAAAACACTCAGGTTGTAAGCCTAACAGATTTTCATAAAAACTGACAGTTTTTTTATTTTTAGTGTATTACTGGTGCCAGACACTTATATTTCATGTATTTTTGCCTTCAAATGTGAAACAGAAGAGCAAAAAGCTTCAATTTTTCTTTATGACAGTAAAAGTACAGGAACGTGTTAAGAAAAGAGTGAGTCTATCTGAAGTAAGATTTGGTAACTTTATTTCTCTGGTTCACATTACACTGTGCAAAGAAGCTGTTCACCTCCCATTCTAAATCATTTTCATTTTACCAGCTGGAGAAGATCAGAATAAAATGGACCCATCCCTTTTCTCAGTCCCTGGTGGTGATGATGATCCAGCATTTGTTTTTCATTCAAACCACATGTTGAATAAGTGAAAAAGAGGAAATACATGCTGGTCATAGGTCAGGTGCAACACAGAGTTTATACAGATTTATTTTCTTTGTAGCATCTGCAATCCTGCACTTAAAGCCATTGAATGTTGTTCTGCTTCCAGTTATTTTGAGGCAGGTTTTCTTATATAATGACATTTTGGGTTTTGGATTACCCTGCTGGCCAGGCATCCAGCCTGCAGAGCTGGAGGAACAGCCTGATTCTGCAGCTGAATCTGCATCAGAACTCAAACTCCAGACCTCAAACTCTTGCATGATCTCATAGGGTGGAAGCTGACCCTCTTTGTTTCTGGCCTCAAATGAAGAAAGCTAAGCCAAAAAAATATTAAAAAATTGGAAAAATATTAGGGTGATAATGGGGAGTTGGGGTGAAGAACTTCTTGGGCATATAGGAGAGAATAAGGAGGAAGAAGCACAAATATACTGCAGTCTACAATGGGAATTTAATTTTTAAGCAGATATAGATTTTGAGCTGAAGGTTTCAGTTTTCTCATAGCATTACAAGTTACATGCTCATTTAATTTATACTCCATTAGAACTGCAAAGCTCATTGCTTATGATTGAAGGAGCATCAGGAAAAGTGATTGTATAAATTGATATCAGCTTTATTTGTTGTCTTTATTATTCACACACTTCTAGTCGTGTTTTAATAGCTTTGACTAAATTATGAATGATGTGCAGTTGGTTAGGAATTTGAAGGCAATAATTTCACATTCTCTTAAATGTGCCAGCCAGCCAAAACTCAGTATGCATTTACAGCAGCTATTTTGCAGATTTATAGCTAATATTTTTTTCTATATTTTCTCTTATCACTACAATTTAATCTGACTTTTCTTCAACTTGTCAGTATTATAATTTATAATAGAATGAGAATTAATAGCTTACAATGGGATGAATTCATTTTTACAAGAATCAAGTTGGACAAAAAGTGAGTCCCAAATGGGCATGAGGGGGTGGGGAAGAAAAAAAAAACATTCTTCACAATAATAATAATAATAATGAAGCACTGGAGGAGGTTGCCAGCAGAGGCTGTGCAGTCTCTACTGTGAAAAGTGTTTAAACCTTGAGAAGAAGGTCCTGGGCAACTTGATCTAATTGTGAAGTTTGCCCTGCTTTGGCCTGGATGTTGGGCTGGATGACCATTGCAGGCCTCGTGCAATCTAAATTTTTCTAAATTTAAACCACCAGAATTAAATCTGAGCTGTACAAAGGCTTGGACATACTAGAAGGGAAAAAATTCCTCATGTCCTTTCTGTTCTTCAGAGCTATAAACATGCCTTTTAAAATACTGAGGGAATGCAATGGGAACTGTGTGACTAAATATCAAATGTCACACCAGAGACTTAAGAACCCAGTTTATGGACAAGTATCTTAACAGATACTTTATATGAACAGTGAGGAATTCTTGAATCCTCCTTTTGTAATTAAAATGATTTCACCTTTTTTTAACTTGATGGTCATGATTTTAGTCTCATGTAATATGGCAGTTGGTGATCTTTTTTTGTTGTTTTGCCTTTTTTCCCTCCCAATTTCTATTAGGAATAGGAGGCCTTCAAGATTTTGTGCTGAAGTCTGCAACACTGTCAACATCACTTGCTTGTCCACCATTTACACCTCTCAACTTTGAAGCTACCCCGATTGTGCGAGTAGCAGTTGAACCCAAACATCCAAGTAAGCTTCAAGAGGGATGGGGATGGTAACAGTAGCTTGGTGTGGCTGCAGTGCAGCTTCCAGCCCTCAGTGATTTGGCTAGTTTATGAGCTAGCCACTGAACCAGAGACTTGCCCAATATAAAATAAACCCTCAGGTTGCCTGGAGGGCAGCGTGGGTTGTTCCAGCTGCCTCGCTCCTCTCTCGGTAGGTGAGGACACACAGGAGAAGTTGTTTTGCCCTTTTGTGACAGATGTGTTCACAAGTCAGTCACTGCATGGGCTAACAGTTCAGTGGTTTTTTTCTGTGAGGGTGAGCAGATCTGTGGGTTCTGTCTGCTGCCCTTCTTTCATGGGTGTCAGTAAGCTTGTAATACTGCTTCTTGATGCCCCCTTCCCACTTCCTCCAAACAGAGTGAGATACCTCTGGCTTTATTTGAATTTCAGCCCAATTTCCATTTGTTGTTGTAGCATTGGTAGAACCAAAATAACTGGCTTTATGTTCAGTTGCAAAATACTCTGACACTGAGATTACATGTTTTTTTAGAGAGCCATTGGACAGCTTGGCAGCTCTTTGTTTCATGCGTTTGAGTAACAGATAATCATACATTGTACATCCTACATTTGTTAAAGCAGTCTTTGAAAGTATTGGAAATTACTGGTTCTGCAGATTGTAGTATTAAGTTCAAAATATTAAAGGAACGATGTATTTCTAGAACTACTGACCAGTTTGGGGGTAATTTTTGTTCCTTAAGAAATGAAGCTGGATCATTCTTGCACCATTACTTAGTTTCTCCTCCTCAGTAGCTTCCCAATTTATGATCTGAACTAAATTTTTTAGGGGGACAAAAGCCTGAAAGGTGGTTATAGGTGCAGAAGTTTCCTGAAAATTCACTGTTGCTTGCAATAACAGGAAGACAAGCAAAATGTGGCCATTGCAGTTGCCCAGAGAGCTGTGTGTAGTCTTGAGGTGGCCTTCGCACATTGTCACATGTGTGCATTGCACTGCCACATCAGACCTGCTGCAAAACTACATCTGCTTATGTTGAAAAATGACTCATATAAATTATTTCTCAATGTACATTTTACAAAATTACTGCATGTCTTCACACTCATGTCAGAATCTTCCTTTATGATTGCCATAAGCTCCAAAAGAAAAAAAGTACTCATCATTCCATGAGCTTAGAGACAAAGTTGAAAGTCTGTGTTCAACTCTGTTGGCCATGTGAAATAGCACTGCAGTTTTTGCACTTTTCATTTATTTTGTTGTTTGTTTTTCAAGGATATTTTTTGTTACACCCTTACAAGCTGAGCAATAAACAATATCATATTTCTTTTAATAGTCTCCAAGTGAATGACAACTTTAATGTCACTCTTCCTTCTGAATATTTTCCGAATATACATTCCTGGAAACCCCTGGGGTATTCTCTACTGCCTGTGTAAAATAAAAAAAGAATTGCTAATTAATTTCTTTAAATTGTGTTCATTATGAAGGGCTGCTGACATGGGCTGTTTATGCATAGCTTTGATGTAATCTAGCCAAATTTGACTCAGCTGTGCTTGTTCATTCTCCATTAACTTTAAGACAGCTCATTTTAAACACCTTCATTTTAAGGACAGCTGTGATTTGTTTCACTGAAAAGCTCTCACATTCCTGATTTTTCCTCTTTTCAGATTTTAATTACTTTAAAGCTTTCTAGTGGCTTACAGCTACTTCAAAATCCTTCCTATGCTTTATTTGCAGTTATGCCTTCTAAGTAATCCATATGGAATACTTTTATTTTAGTAAAGTTAATATTATTATTTATTTATTTGGAGCATTTTAAGCATTAGCAATTTAGAAGTTGCTACATTTAGTTATAAAAGATGGCAAGGAAATGAAGTTATTTACTGAAAGATGACTTTAAAAAGTTGTCATAGATAAGAAAGGTTATAATTTGATAATTTGTGAAAATGAGGAGTGAAGTCTTGAATTTTTTTAATCAGTTCATTTCAATAAAATTCAGGGGTTTTATTGAGTGTGAGCTATGCATGAGCTGTATCTGAAGTTAACTGTGTATAGGAAGCAACATAACACAGTCATAGTCAATAGGTGACCTGTTCCACTGAACCTGCTGTAAAGCTGTGTAAACAAAAAATGTGCAATCCATTGAAGTGTGGTGTTATATGGTTATATTTGTGTGATGTGAATTTTGTCATCAGTACATAAATTGTTGGTGACAAATGCTGAGTGCAGCTTATGTTTTCAGTTGGTGCTCTCAAACCTCACTGCTCTGTGTGACTCATAAGCAGAAAATTGCCCACTGAAAGTTTTTGTGTATTCCTAAAATACCCATTTGTGTTCAGGCTTCCATAAAAATGAGTGTTACTATTTCTCAGTTTAAGTCTGTCCTATTTTGAGTATTTCTTTCCCAGTATTCCTTTCTTAATAATACCCTGTTTTGCCAGGTGATATGCCTCAGCTGGTCAGAGGGATGAAACTTTTAAACCAGGCTGATCCATGTGTGCAAGTTTTAATCCAGGAGACAGGAGAACATGTGCTAGTGACAGCAGGAGAAGTTCATCTTCAGCGCTGCTTGGATGACCTGAAAGAAAGGTTAGAGGGGCAAGGAGGAAGAAATATTTTTATTTCAATAGGTGTCTGTTGTATTTCTCTGTCAGATGGATATCTTTGATTTATATTCTGGTAAAATAGAGCTTTACCCACAAACAGTTTTTACCATTGAGTCATAAATGTACCTTTTTGTAGCTATAAAATTTATCTGTAGTTTGGCAGAAGCCACTAGTTCATTACTTCTATACATCTAACACAGACTTGGGGCACTTTCTAGAAATTACAAATTGCAGTACTTTGAAGAGTCAAATTAAGAATGTAATGTGGCATTTGTACAAAATAAAACTGAGGGGACTCATGTCTGATAAATGAACTCTAAAAAATCATAAAGCACCAAGACTGAAATTGTATGTGCCCACTCTATCCTGTGCCTTTTCTCACTGATTTTTTTTTCAAAGGTTAATCTGTTCTCATTCATGAGTAGTATTGTTTTTGCAAGCACACATGCATATATTTAGTATCCTCTAATGTTTCTTCAAATGGCAGAAGAACAGATGTCTGTAACAACCCCTTCCTGTAACTTCATTTACTAAAATTTTTGATACTTCTGCCACATACATTTACTGGCATTTTCTTCCTAAACCAAAGAGCAAACCTGATGAGTGGTTGAATGTTTGTCTTACTGTACCCATACTCATTTTAGTTAATACCAGAGAACTGTAGTTTCTTATGAAAATGAGACCACTTGTAAAACTGGATGTATGTTTTAATGGTTATTCTCATTACAATTTAGTGCAATGTATTTTTGGTGCTTCTAAAAATTTATTATTATTTATTGATATATTTTGCTCAAATGTAATGTGTTTGAGCAAAACTGGTTGTGCCTGTCTTCAGCTGCAGTTTGGATAGCAGGATTTTATTATTGGCAATGGTCCAAAAAAAGGAAGTTAAAATAATACTCCATGACAGGGTAATAGGATTATAGTGAGCAGCTAGTAGGACTTACTTACATACGTTTATGTACATTTATGTACATCTTCATCCCTAAACTTCTGTTTCATGTACATGATTTTGGAGGCTTTTATGAGTTATCTAATTTGTCTTTTGTTAAGAAAATGCTAGTCTGTCAAAAATGACCATTTTGTACCCCTGTGCCTGTGGCACTGTGAGCAGAAACAAGAAACACCTGGCGGCACCGACGAGCTGGGCTCCCACCATTGTCCTGCCTGACTGTGGTTCATGATTTCTCAGTTGGGTACCAGCTCACAAAAGGAGTTGGGAGCAGGTGTGTTCACTACAAAGCTCATGCTCCTTCTAAATCTCTCAGGATTTGGCATATTTTAGTTGCCATCCCTCACCCACCAGCTCGTGGTGATGCCTTGAGAGGCTACCTAGAACAGAGGCTAGACAGAGTAAAGAAATGAAGTAGGTATTTATTAAAAAAGCCTTCAGAGGACACACCTTGGACAGTACAAGAGCCTGCCCTGGACTACACCCAAGATGGACTCTGAGTCATGAGTTTTCACACTTCTGTAAGTTTTGGTCCATTTCCATATTGGGGTTAATTATCCAATTGCAGCTTCAGGTTATGAAGTCCCATCCTCCCAGATTGCTCTCCTCAATTCACTGTTGTTTACACTTTTTGGGCCTGAAGCTGCAGTGGTGTCCTTGGTTCTGGGGCTGGAAAAGGATTGTTTTGTCTAACTAAAATGTGAAGAGAACTTGCTCACACTTTACATGAAATTCAGAGTTATATACTAATGCAGTATAGATACAGAATCTGGAAAATATGAAAGCTAAAACTTAAGGCATCAGTGGGACAAGACTTGTCCCTTCCTTCTCTCCCCATTTTGTAAAAGAAAAACTCCAGAATGGGATTCTTGTCTTGCTCCATTCCTCCTGGATTCTGTGTTAATTCTGACAGTGGTAAACTGGCACTACTTAACTATTAAAGTGTGAAGAAAAGAAGTTGTGCTCTGAAATGTTAGTTTTAATTAGCTCTCTTTGTTTCTGTATAAGTGTTTAACTTCTTCTAAATGCACATAATTTGGAAAAGTAAATGGTGAACTAGGGGGCAAGACAGCATATAATAACCTTAAAATGTGACCCAGAAGTTTTTCCTCCAAAATATTGGCAAAGGTTATTCCAAATGCTTTAGTCACACTTGGAGCAAGGGGTCAGGATACTGATGTTGGCATCTACCACAATTGCATCAACTGGGTTTTGCAGATTTGATGCTTTTGGACTCGTTACAGCATTTGGGGAGGTTCTGCTGAATTCAAACTACATTGCATTGTCAAGATTTTATTCAGACTTTTTCGAAGGCACATATTTAATTTTAGCTTTCCCACTGTGTATTTAGAAAATTATGTTCAAGTGACACTTATTGTCAGAGATGTGGAGAGACATGGAAACAACTAAAAGATTAGTCATCTGTGTTCATCTAAATGATTAAATATGGATGTTCTGCTTGATTTCACCAAATTTATATTTTTTTGTTCCCAATTAGTTCTTTTTTGAATGGAGGAAGAAATTAGACCTTGTAACTTTCAACATTTTATTTTCTGCATTGTACAATAGAAATTTTTAGAAATTTCTTTCCCAGGAGCATTGCAAATACTAAGCATGAGGGGATTAAGTTACCCTTTTCAGAATGAGAAACAAAGAGAATTAAGGTAATGGTGACATATGGGTGGGTTTGTGTTTGGTTTTTTGGTATAATGCAAATTCTGGAAAGAACTGCAGAAGGGATAAATCTCCTCATTCTGACTCCCTTGGAAATAAATCTTACAATTGTATTTGCTTTTCTTCTGCAACTTTTTTTATCACTGCCAAAATTTACTGGAACATAGGAAATTTTGGTTAGTCCTTCTGTTGTCATTTAATGAACCTGCTCAGAGCTCATGGATGGTTAAGGAGGATACAAAGCTCTGATCCTTGAATCTGTCAGATAATAAATAATTCCTCCTTTTTCCTTGCTGTCATTCACAACATTTGACATTACCTGAAATCACCTGACTCTAAAGCATCACTTTATAGCATTAAGCTTTTATAATTGTGATTATCAGACAAAGCTGTCTTAAGCTTTCCCAGCGCTGCACCTTCTCTGGGCATCTCCCTGTGTGAGCAGTTGTGCTGGCTCACACCAAGTGTCCATCTCTGTCTGAGCAGTGTGGCCAACAGCAGGGATAGGAGGAGTAAAACTGGAGTAACTCTGGTGCTTTCCCAGGCCTCTGTCATTTTCAGTCCAGGGCCCTTTGTGGTTTGGTTGTCAGTTAATCCTGGTCAGCCTTTCCCATACCCCATGTGGTTTTGTAGGTCTCTGTTGCACCCTTGGAACATCTGAAGGCTTCTTGTCCTTGAGCTCCTTTGATCATCTTTATTCTCAGTTTTTTTCTAGTTCTGTTTCGTTTGAGGGCAGAGAACTGCACATACTTTCCAAGATGTGGGTGAACCAGTGATTTATGCAGAGGCATAGCAATGCTTTTGCTTTTATTTTCTTGAGTTCCTTTCCAAATATTTCTGAAGACATAAAAGGCAGTGCTTCTTTTTTGAAGTACATAAAATTTGAGTTTGAAATGCATTACCTAGTAATCTATGTTGCAATCAGATTTCTTCATGAACATCTGTTCCGTGTTAAGGCCGTTGCCCTACCTCCCACCCCCAAGTTTAAAACTATTTTCAAGATTTTAAACTAATTCTTAAACTTTATTTTGCAGGTTTGCAAAGGTGCAGATCAGTGTGTCTGCTCCTATTATACCCTTCCGGGAGACCATCACAAGACCTCCCAAAGTCGACATGGTGAATGAAGAAATAGGAAAGCAGCAGAAAGTTGCTGTCATACACCAAACAAAAGAGGACCAAAATAAAATTCCTGAAGGAATTCAGGTTGATTCAGATGGGCTTGTTACAATTAATACTCCAAATAAACAAGCAACTCTCAGTGTGAGAGCAATGCCACTCCCTGAGGAGGTAACTCGACTTCTTGAAGAAAACAGTGACTTAATTCGAACTATGGAACAACTCAACACTTCTCTGAATGAAGAGAAAAAAACACATGAGATAAGTCAGAAGACTCTTGATAGAATCAAAGAATTCAAACAAAAGTTGGAGAAAAATCTTCAGGGAAGAAAGTGGAGAAATGCTGTTGATCAGATCTGGTCATTTGGACCACGGAAGTGTGGGCCTAATATTTTGTTACATAATTTTGGGGGCTATAAAAGATCTGTGTGGCAGTGCCTTGGGAACTCTGTGAAAGAAGTAGGTAAATACAGAGACTTTGACAACAGCATAGTGAGTGGATTTCAGCTGGCTACACTTTCAGGTCCCATGTGTGAAGAGCCTCTCATGGGTGTTTGTTTTTCAGTGGAAAAATGGGAAATAAGTAAAGCTGGAGATAGTCTGTCAGATAGTAGGCAGGATTCAGGGGAACTTGATACCGCAGAACACCAGCACAATGAAGATAATACTCCAGCAAACAGTTGCACTGCTGAAGGTCCCAGTGCAAATGAACGCCAGGACAGCAACCAAAGTGGCACAGACTCACCTGAGAAAGTGAGTAAGCAAAAAGGAGAATTGCCACTTGCAGATTGTTATGGCCCTTTCTCTGGACAGCTGATTGCCACCATGAAGGAAGCCTGTCGTTACGCTTTGCAGGCAAAGCCACAGAGACTCATGGCAGCAATGTACACGTGTGAAATCATGGCTACTGCAGAAGTTTTAGGTAAGACTGGGAAAATAAACCTTTGCCAAGAATTTGCCTTCTGATTTCTAAAGTGAGGTTTTATAAATGAGACTGAATCACAAGGTATAGCTTCATTAAAGGTTTTGTCAGGAGTCTTTTATAGTTCTCCAGTAGATTCTCCAATGACTTTCTAATGCCTGTAATATTTACACTATTCTGACTGAGAATTCAGCATTCTTCTTGCTTGTCTGAGCCATAGGCATTAAGAACAATGCTACACCTTTGTGAAATGCAAGATACAAAATGTTGCCTTTCTATGGAGTTTCTGTAAGACCAGCTTCAGTAACCATGAATATCAACACTGTGCCTCATAATTAGGTGTAAGTCCCATGAAGAGAAGGGAAACCTCTCCTGTTTGTCAAGGGAGTGCAAGATGTTAGCAAATGCCATATCAAGATATTTTAATACAATAATACAAAAATAAATTCAGGGAAAGGAATATTAAATGCTTGTTGCAGTCCAGTTGGTAAATTTGTATTTTTAAGTAGCATCTGTATCCTTCTGGTATGCAAGTTTCACCATGCATGCCAAATGGTCTCACTGATATTACCTTACCACTTGCACCTACTTAAACTTGTTTTTATGACCTACTTATGACACCACTTAACTGTATTTGTTCTTGGAGTGTTCCATGGGAGTTGCTTGCATGCTGAATCTGATCCAAAGCACCAAGGTTTTCTTTAAAATGAACTTCCAATGCATTTAAGCTATCAGCAGTTTTACTTTTATTATACTAATTGTGGCACAAGTTGCAGCATATCCCACATACAATAATTAAATATTTGGTTACTTGTAAAATAATCTCAGCTGTTGTGCACAGAATCATACTGACAGCAGTCCAAAGACCAAATATTATAGTTGCTGTGATGAAAATAAATGCCTTTGAGTGAGCAACTGTTTTGTGCAGGTGGATGATCCTGCTCTTTGCTGGAGGCCTCTGTAGTAGGGCTGGTAAAGGGTGTGCTGCCATGGGCTTATGGGCACATTACCCTAAACATCCCCTACTATGGCAGGGAACTTTGGCATTTCAAACTCTTTTCTAATGTGTAAGAATTACTAATAGCTGTCAAAACTGGACTGTGTATTGGTCCATGTTGCTGTTCCAGAAGCACTTTGGCACATTGCTTCTGAGTCTCTGTATCAAGCTATTATAAGCAAGGTACCAATTTTTAAACCTCAGAAACACTGTATAAATTGCCATTTTCCAAACTACTCAGTACCCAGGCATGATTGTTTACACTGAAGTAATAAACATGCATTGGCTCATCTATTGTGCCATAAACCCAAATGGAAGCATGGCTTTTTAATGTATATATATATATATATATATATATATATTTAATGAGTGCAATTTAGGACTCAGACATGCAAACGAATTAGTACAGTCTAATGAACGTGAATTGTGTTGTAATAGCCATGGACATGCACTTAGTTCATTACAAATTCATGGGTTTAATATTTATTGTGGAAACTTCAGCTAATAAATTGCATCCTCATTAGGAGGAGTGAAAAGCAGCCCTTCAGTGCAGTCAGGCTTGGCAGTTGACATGTGTCAGCCACTGGCTTTTGTGTCTTTATTCTTTCCTTTGGCATTCCATACATTGATACCCTGGGAAGTTTAATATATCTCCATATTGACCTGCTTCTTTCTAAGATGGTCACTTCTGCAAAAGTGAAGTCTTCTGTGTTCTCAGAATATAAAACTTTTTCCATCAGTCAATAACTCAAACTGAACCTGAGGAGAGGAGCAGGGAGAGAAGGACACAGTGTTTTTAAGTGTTTTTCTTCTGTGCTTACTATCTTGATCAACACAAAGGTATTTGTTAGTTTTTGTCTGTAAAATACTTTCAAAAACATGATACCTACTATGAAGTCAAACATGGGCATTTTCACAGCTATTTTCATGACATACACACAGTATTTCAATAGATTGAATATTAACTTGGGAAAGAAAATTTAAATTATCCATGACTAACTTAAGACTGAATTTATTAACAAACCAGTTGAACTCATTAAACATAATAAACATGTAGTATTTCAGATAAACTATTTTTTTTGTGGTTGGAATAGCTCTGCACTATCTGGGACAAGTACCATGTAGGGATATGGTGATCCAAGCAAATTTCTACCAGTAGCTTAGATACAATTCCTGAAACACAATAATACTTCTCAGTAATGATTCTCAAATATTTGGTTATAAGAAAAAAAGCAAGTTAGGCACATAATCTGGCAAAGTGCTTTTATAAAACTGTCATATGATTGTATGAAATGGACATAGATGGATTCATCCAGCAGTAACAATGTATTAGATGTTACTCAGATGGTTTTGCACATTGTATATCAGAATATGTTGTTTGAATTTAGTGTGTCCATTTAATTGACTTACAAAAAAGTTTTAGCCAAAAAAAAGTTATGCATTTTACTTCAAGCTGACCCTTCCTGAACAAGCATTGATGTATTTCTGTTGATGGTGTATTCAGGATGTGAATCTGTTGGTGGGCTGATGAGAGTTGTGTCTCTGCAGGTCGTGTGTATGCTGTGCTGTCCAAAAGGGAAGGCAGAGTGCTGCAGGAGGAGATGAAGGAGGGCACGGATGTGTTTATTATTAAGGCAGTCCTGCCAGTAGCAGAAAGCTTTGGCTTTGCTGATGAAATCAGGAAGAGAACCAGTGGCCTGGCCAGTCCACAGCTGGTGTTCAGCCACTGGGAGGTAAAAATATCTATTCATTCCATCTGTTTTGGTGATCTATTTCCTGTAGATGTGGCAGACTGGAATAATAAGCAGAAAAGGTTAAGTTTTGGTCAAGGCATTCGATTAATTGCTTTTTGAAATGAGGAAAAAAGCCTTATATGATTTCTTTTTGTAGATATGCTGTTCAGAAATGTATTTATATTTTGTTTAGATGGTATTTTTATTTCAATAGCAAGTAAGTCTTTCATAAATGAAACTGTTTCTTTATAGATGTGTTTTCCTGTATTTATGTGCCCTTTTTCATGAGTTCTCTGGTAAACTTGTTTGGGGAATGGGAAAAAAACCAAAACCACAAAACAGCCCCAACCTACCACGAACAGAAAATAAATGTACCAGCACATCTAATGCACATGAAAGTTAACCTGTTAAGGTCTAGCTGGCACCTTCCATATTCCAAGACAACATAAATTTTCACACTTAAAAGACAAATAGAATAGATTTCATTCTTTCAAAATTAAATATGTAGTGGTGCCCTCAAAATCATTCCTTTTGGTCATCCCTGTCACTTAAAGAAATGAAGAGTTGAATGTGAAGGTGTAAATCAAATGGGAAAACTGGTGAGGAGTGTCATCAGCTCAAAGTGCAGTGTAGTTTATTTCTATGATGTGGAGAGTAGATATTCAGGAGGAAAAATAAAAGGCTGTAAATCAGAGCTCCTGGTTCAAGACAAACATACCTGCATTGTCAGGCTCCTCAGAAGACTCTACTGAAAAAGCTAAAAATGGCTTCAAGGGCAAAAGTCAGTGGGTATAAACTTTTCACCTTAAATTTTTAAAATAACTTCAAAGTCTAGGTTTTTTCTGGGCTTGGTTGGGGGTGTTTGTTTGTTGGTTTTGGTCAAGCCTTCCTTTATTTGGTGTTAGAAAATAATGGAATCTTTTGTAAATGGATGAAAAAAATCTTTGTTTGTTTGATCCTTTATTTTGTCACCTGAAATGTCAAGTCTCTGAGTATAACCAACTGTAGATTTTGAGGTCAGTGACACTCAGTTACCAGCTATGGGCTGCTTACCAATGTTTCTCTGAAGTATGTGCTGCTTTTTCACATGGTGTGGATTCTTCATCCACAGCTAAGTTGTCCCCCTATCTGTAAAATACTCCTCTGACTGTATTTCTTTGTTAGTAACTGTGGTAACTGTGTCAGAAATTTGATGTGGATGATAATGGAAAACTGCAAACTGGCCACATGCTAGCAAAAGAGTTGGGAAGAGTACTTGAAACAGTTCTCTTGGAAAAGCACATTATGTCTTGCTTGGCAGTGGTGCCTTAGTGGTGTTAGTAAGTGCAGGCACCAAGGACTTGGCTCTTCTCCTTTATATTCACTTATTTAGTCTCCTCTTGTAACTAAGTCCACCTTCACATAGAACCACAAAAGGAAAAACAGCTGCACAGAATGCAGAAAGGAAAAAAAAAGACCCTTCACACATGGTGTACACACAACAAAATAGATAATCTGCATCTTTTAAGTATAGAGGTTTTGGTTAGAGCCAGTTCAGATCAGGTACCTCAAACCAGTGAGTGTTGGCTGTACTGTGTATAGTAATCTTGTCAGTTCTGCATGGTCTCCTCTGAAGTGCAGCTGGTGAGGTTTTGTGGCTTTAGTGGTCTTTTGTGTGAACCTCTGACATCAGTGCCCTGGAGGAATATCAGCCAGTAGGACTCAATTCCATCTAACCATTGTTCTGTGCCAGTTCCTTTAGGATTTGTAGCTCCTGTGCTCCAGCACTGAGCAAAAACATGAACCAACCCTGTGGCTCTCAGGCCTCCCCTTCTATCCCCAAGCCTTGGTGGGTGCATTCACTCTCAGAGGTTACGAATTTCACATTAAAAAATATTCACACATGATTATAGATATTCATAGGACAGAGGGATTTGAACAACTGGCAACATATTCTAAAACTGACCTCTGAGAGAGATTATAATTGCATCTAGTATGTTAAATGCATTGGTAGTAGGAAAATTACTGTGTAAGCAGTCACCTTGCCACCTGGGGAATCTGTCAGTGAGGGAGGATTGGGCTTTTTGTCTCCATGAAAGCCATGCTCACATATTTTTGTGATAAAATAAGCCTTTTACTAAGCTACTGGTAATGTTATCTCTGTGCAGGGATGGCAGAAGGAGTGCATGTTACTCTTACACTATCAAGACAATTTCTAAATAAATACAATTTGCAAAATCTCTAGTATTAGCATGACAGAGAAGCCATGAGAAACTATTTGTATCTCAGCTCCTGTTTCTTCCTCTCTTTGAATTCTGCACCAAGTTGCATCAGGTGTTGGGCATGACTTTGACATTATTACTTTACTGATGAATTATGGTATGTGTATCTACATGACAAACTCCAGCATTTTATTTGAATCCCTACTATTTAATGCATCATTGTGTAAGATAAGATGATGTGAACTTTGTGTACTCTTAAGCTGGTTTTTCCTTAGTGTTAAAACTGTGTTACTGAGAGTGTGGCTGCTGCTTTAATTGCACACTCTCCAAACCCTTCCGTGGCATTCTGAATGAACTCTGTGCTGCTGCTGTTTCTCAGTGTGCTCAGCTCATTAGCTGAGTACCTGGGACATGTATTTGTCACACAAATTCCTTCTAGTGTGTTGTTAACCGTGTTTTACACAAAGGGGAATAGACAGTTTGGAGGATTTTTAAGCTTCCAAACACTTTGTCCCATGGAAATCACATGCATAGACTATGTTTAAAGAACTGAGGTTTGAGCTCACTCTTTTACTATATTTCCTTGCCATGATTTGTAGACTCTGAATACAGGAAAGTCAGTGATAGAGCCTACATTTAAATAAAGCCATTTTGGTCTCTGTAGAAATGATATTGCCCTTTTTTTAAAAAATTCAGTTAATGAATGGATTTTGTGTAGTTGGGATTGCTCCAGCCCCAAGGGATGGAGCAATACATATATCGAGGTCTGTCTTGTCAGATACTCCTCTTTTATTAATTTCTTCTGGCATGCTTATACAATTCATTCCTGCCTGTAAAGGACAGCATCAAGGAACCATTAATGGGAGCTTTCAGTTTAGTCCCAGCTTAAAAAAACTGATGTTTAAAGTTAGGCAAATGTTAGGTGAGTTGGGTTTACTTGGCAGTACTTTCTTTGATTTCAGTATAAACTTTGGTATTTAATTGTTAGTTTAAAATATTTAACTTTAGGATAATTATGAACTAGTTGTATTTTTTTGAACTTTGGATTAATAATAACCTTCAGTTAGTTAGTATGTTTTTGTTTAAGCCTGTTACTTTTGTTCTCATATCTTTGCAGTTAAATCTTTTACTCAGTCATGAAATTTTATCTTAATCATAGGGTTTTGAACAAGAAGGTATTTGTGATTACAGAATCCTTAGAATAATGGAATTCTCATCCCATTTGGGAAATCTTTGTTAAAAGCAAAAAGAAATGCATGTGGCTCTGTTCAGATGCTGATGGAATTTTCAGCAAGAATTGTCAAAGACATCTACTAGTTGTAAAGTTGTGAAATGTATAGTATTCCTGTTAAATCAGATCTTTTCAATTGCATGAAGATTAACTATTAAACATACTTTTCTTCTTGAGGGGGCATGAGTGAGCTGTAAACACATTTAATCAGAATTCTTTGTCATTGTCCCTTCTAAGTAGAATAGTGCCTAGAACGTGCCTCAGGGCTCTGGAGAAAGGTAAGAGAAGGGCTGTGTGTAATAATTGCTAGGAATATGAGACTTCTGAATGTGGAAGTTTTATATTCTGAATTTTAATTCATGCCTTTCAAATTGTAAGTCATTTTACAGCTCCAAAGATGGGGCTTAATATAGAAGTTGCTGGATGAGATTGTTAGGCTTGTGTTAAACAGGAAGCAGGGTGAGGTAATGAGAGAGAATCTATTCTAGGCTTGAACTGTAATTTTACATACATTATTGCACCAGTGACAGTTTGAGCACATAAATGAATTCGAGGAGTAACCTGGAACCTTTCAAATATAAAAAGCTCATTGTTTTGGCAGGAACATCTGAAGCTAATTGAAACAGTAAATAAGAGTGGTAGGGGTGTGGCTTTAATTCTCTTTCTCAATACATGTTTCTTAAGTAATAGGAAAAAATGCAGCAGTAGAGCCACACATCTCCTTTTTTTATTTCCAGTTACCAAATTCCTATTAACAGCTCCTGGCTGAAGTCTAGAGTAAAGTTTAACTGTCACTGTTTGAGACACAAACAAGGATGATGCTCTTGAGCCAAAATAAACTTGTATGAGTTTATTTTATAACTTATTGTGTAAATGTTCATTATAACAATATTTCTTGGAAGGGGAGTTCTTGTATCTAACCAGGCATTTTCAGGCCTTGGCAGTCCCCATTATATTGTGAGTGGAAGCTCTGAATTATGGGACAGTTTTGGATACTTCTTTTATTTGCAGAGTATCCACACAGGCAGTACACTCATGTAAGGTATTCTCTGTTCTGGAAGCACAGTGCCAGTACCCAAGTGGCCTTGAATTTGTTTGTGCAAAACCACTTGTGCAGCATTACCCAACATATTACATATGGTTTCCTTGAAAAACAGTAGGTAACTGTTCACATACACCTCTGTATTCTTTGTTTCTCAGGGCTCCTTCAGACATGTCAGACATGCATATCAGCTGTACCTTTCTCAGTTGCATAGTCTGTGTCTATTTCATTGTCATTGCTAGGTGATGGACACCACTTGAACTGTAAAATGCTCCTGAAATACCTTCCTGCCATCAAATTTTCAAAGGTAGAAAGGATTCTGATCCACTGGAGCCCATATCATCTTTGAAATTTTGCATAATATTATTTTGACTTTTGTTTTTGAAGACAAGAAATAACTTCTGGCATAATGTTTTTCCTGGCTTGCTGATGGCTGCTGTGCCCAGTCACACTGAATTTAGTGTTTCTTGGGATTTCTTACTGAGCAGTTCACAAAGGCCATAATGTTACTTGGACTTAAAATCTCCATCAGACAGTGTAAGATTGCTCTTTCTATTCATGGCCAGCTAAGGCATTTTCCACATTGATGCTATTTGGCTAAAAAGAAATTTTCTGTCTTCATCAGACAGTAAGGACCAGTAGGGGAAATGCTACCAGGAGCATGGCTGTGTTCCCAAATCTGCCTGACCTTTTGGATGAACTAGGCAGATCCTTCTGTTTGCTTCTGGTGCTTCTCTCAACCTTGTTTTGCTTAATTAGGCTGCCTTAGGCAGAAACTGTTTCTTACCATCATTTTGTAAAATACACTAGACAATGGGACCAGCATCACTATTGGAGCCATCTGGGTGACACTGAAATGCAAATAATAAATCATCCTCAAATTAAGCCTTAAAATTCCAAGTCCTCTTGAATTGCAAGTGGTCTGCTCCAACTCATGTCTTACTGAAAAGCTTGATTAGCTTATATAATCATTTGCAGGATTAGTACACACTCTATCATTTATCAGTATTGACATAGTATGCTCACAGTATTTCTATTTCTATTGATTATTATTACAGGTATTCAGATTATGTCTCTCATAGAGATACAAGCATTTATAACTTGAATAATTAATGTGGTGTTGTTAAGCTAAAAGAGAGTGACATCTGTTTTGCCTGTGCTACTCTGCATGCTCTTACTAAACAAGTCTTAGGAGACTTCATTGTTTGGGTGTGTTGGTTTGAATAGTTGTTACATTTAATGAAACATCTTGCTTTAGAATGGTTTCTTCTTCTAAAGAGAAGAACTTTGCTTACAATATTTCAAGTAATCTATTCACTTCTTTTGAAATACCGAATCCCAGCTGACTACATTATAAATAGTTTTATTTATACCTGGAGTGAGTGATGGGACACACTTCATGTATTTGACTGGGAGTTTTTATTTTTCTTTAAAGCATGATGGAATTCTACAGGTGTGCTTATAGTCATACTTTAAACAAAGTATATCACTCAAGGCTTCTAGAAAATAAATTAGTGGAGATTATTTAAAATGTTCCTTAATTTCAATGCTCCTTTAATAGGAACATTTCCATCACTTAGGCATTGTGTTTGCAATAACAGATTTAAGAACTGTATCAGCTGCTGTGCATTGATTCATTTTCCTGTGTTGCATTTTATAAGGGCTCATTTAGGGAAAATGCTTGTTTTCTAATAGAATAAATGCTGGTCCAGTGATCCACTGCACGGATGTTGATTTATAGTTCACTTCTTAAAATAAATGTCAGAATAGCCTTGCAGATGTGTAGAAATACTTGGTTGTGTTAAGGAGGAAGGACTTTGTTGTGTACACTTGGAGGAGTAGTTGTGTATTTGCTGGGCTGTTTGCAGTTAAGGCTGATGTTGTCCCTGTCAGACAATTCTGATGTTGAGTAATAAATAAGCACAGGCCACTGGCTAGTTCATGCTGTTAAAAAGAAAAATTCCCAAGTCCTAGAAAAATTCCTGGAGAAAAGGTGTGCTGAATTTTCCAGTTATCAAGTCATGCACAGTATGGTGGTATTTGTAAATGTACTTTATCATAATACTAACAATACCATAATGTCATTGGTTTTAAAGATTCTTATTCCTAATGTTAGTGCCTCTTGACATCTTCTGTCTGTTAAACTTGGGACATAAGGTTTGGCTGTGATCATTTTCTTTTCCTCCCTGCTCAGTGGTTCCCAGGCACACAATACACTGGCAGAGAGAGAGAGGCAGACCTCTGATAGAAGGTTGACTGAATTGCTTCAGTCCCTTCAAGATTTTTCATCTTTAAGGCAAGGCATAGTATTTTGAATGTCCAGTTCTCTTTTGATTGAAGGTTTTGTTGAGGAATGTAGCTTTTTGTAAAAGTGTTGTCAAGATGCTGTCACATTTCTGATTTTAAGGGGAGTCAGGCTATATGTTTTAGTTTTGTATTGAAAAAAGTAGTATATGGAAACATTTAAATACTTTTAAATTAAAAGTGGCATGCAACATAGAATAAATAATGTTTCTGGATGTCTGTCCTGCTTTAAGCCTGTGGATTTTTCAGGATCCAAAGTAAATGACCTCTGTGAAATTACTATACCATATTCCAGAAGGAATGGTCCATTTAGAATCTAATTCATCACTGAAGGCTTCATCCAGACAAAAACTCAATTCCTGTTACAAATTCCAGAACCATCCCTGTGTGGTTCCCATGAATACAAACAATAGCTCAGGACCTAAAAAGCTTCTTAGCTCTGATTCCAGGAAACCCAGACCCACCATTCTGACAGTTCCCATTGTAAGGAAATTGATGACAATGCTTTGGGACTGTTCTCCTTTTGCATGCTTGCACTGTATTAACAGAGCAGGGGAATGATGGATTCCACCTGCTGTGAACATTTGCCTTGATGCATTAATGTGATATGAATAAAGAGGAACAGTCTGGTTTGTGCCTTTGCCTTCACTCACAAAATCAGAACTTTCAAAAAAGAAAAACTTCCTACTTTTTTGTTTGGGTCACTGTGTCAGTAACAACCCTGTGTGTCATAAAAGGATTACAGTGACTTCTTAAAGATGATGGCCTAGGTTCCTCTTTCCCATTGCTTACCATGGCATGGTAACACATCTGCTGATTATTTCATCTTTTATAGTGTATTTGCACCATTTAGGTAGGTGTAGTCCTCTAACAGAAATTTTCTGATGCCACCAGATCTTGCTCTAGAAGCAGTGTGTAGTGGCTGAATTATTTAGACAGGTTGATAAGCCAAGCTACTCCTGAGGTAGTTCTTTGAAACCTAATTAACCTCTTTACTGCACTGCTCTGCATCATGTAGCAGTACAAGGTTCACTCAGGATTCTGTAACCCTGGGCTGAAATAGCTTTACCCTTGCTGGCTAATAAATACTGAATAGTACATTTAAACCTGCTGTTATGCTGACTTCCCTTAGACCTGTTGAAGCATAAAGAATTCTTGTCAGTGGAAGAAATATCCAGTGCAAAACTTCAGTAGGGCAAGTCTTTCATCAATTATTGAAAGAGCCAGTCTGTCAAACCTGGGGATTTTCTTAAACATCCATCACTACAGTATCTAAATATTTATGGGTAGATTAGATCTGTAAGTTCAATTTTGTATACTTTTGGATTCCTCTGTTACATTCATTCTTCGAGATCTGCTGTCTCACTGCTTCTCTCTGGGCATAATTTCTGTGTGTTTCATTTCTTGCCAGGTAAATCATCAAAGGGCATACTAACAGTCTTTAACTTAGCAGTTTGTAGCTGTAGAACCTCCCTCTGTAGTACAGTCTGAAGCAAATCCATTGAGCATCAATCACCTTTTCTTCTTCATGTGTTCTTAGACTTGGAAATTTTTGTTTGTTCAGTTCTCTACGCAGATCATGAAAGGGGACATCCCTTGTAGCTTTACATCAATAAGATGTTCAGGATGAGCACAAGTCTGCATGCAATCTCCACTGCCCTTTCTCTGTATGTTTAGTGCATAAAGTAATGGTGAAACTTTCAAACTCTTATAGAGGGGGGACCATTCTTTTTTTATAGATGTAAGCTGTCAAGGAATTACCTCTAAGTTTGTATGCATTGGTTAGAAGGCCCTGTGCAAGACATCAGAGTGGGTATGACTCAAGCAGATTCTTCTGTGGTTAGACAGTCCTTACGTTTATGGTGAAAAATAAACACAGAAAAATTTGGAAAGCTGAGTTTCAGACTGTTTATTTCTGAGCTCTGCTTGCTTTTGGTTTTCAGCCAGACAACCCTGTGCATAGTCATTTCCCATGTAAATAATTGAGATTGGCTGTCACTTTCAGCACGAGTAATACCCACTTAATTTAGTCTGTGCATGTGCCTAACTGTGGCAAACTAGAACTGTTTCTGTTGGTTTAGCTTTACATCCCATTTTTGCAAGACTGAACCTACAGTATTGCTTAGTACAAATTAGGCTGCCACAGTCATTCTCCTAACTCCCCATAAAGTGTAATTTGTGTGGTTGTGTTGGGAGTTTTATTTAACATGAGGTATTAAATTAGGACTCCACAATTGTTGATGTTTCTGGGGAAAATCATCCATCTTCAGTCATCATTTTTTAATTCCTCTTCTTGTTTGTTTGTGTAACCTGAGCTTTAGGTTATTTTGCTTAGGTTGAAGTACCATATGGCAATTGAAAGGATTTGTCAGAAGAAGAAGTTTGCAATGGTAGAAAAGGCTTTGAGCATTAAGCTAAAATTGGTAACGTAGGAAAATTTGTTCTCTCCTTGTCAGTTGTTAGTGCTAGTGCTAATATTTCAGAAATTATTATAGAGTAATGTGCTCAGTTGTTACAACTATTGTGATTCTTGCAGTAACTAATACTTGTCTGGACTGCTTTTTCCATGAGGATTTTGTTTAAGAAATTACTACATTATTACCTTTGGGTTTTTTTAGAAAAATATATTACCTGTAACTGCCTCTTGTGAGGAAATCTACAATCAAGAAAACTTAGTACTTTTGAAATCTGCAGTAGAACCATATGGTTCTACAACTATATGGTCAATTCCATCCCTTCCTAATGTTCATATTTACAGAGTTCTCTGTAATACCCTCTATGGTAGTCCCACAAGTGTGGGGTATAGAGGATGAACTGGAAATAAAGGCATGTCCAGTTGTTGTCTGATCATGTTAGATCTAAAATCTGTTTTAGAGAAGGGCTACAAAGCTGTAAGAACAAGTCTGCTAAATATGTTAGACCCAGAAACAGTGATTTTTAAACCATCTGTCCAGCTTGGGCTTGGGATTGGAAAACATAGGGCACAGAAATGAGCAGAAATCTTCAGTTCTGAAAAATTCTAATGCAATTGTTGTGTGTTAATATTCTAAATAAGGAGCTCTCTCTTAAAAGTTGAGAATTTTCTGTACATTATTTAGCACTGTTTGCTGATGGGCAGTTGAAATTGCTTTTAGAAAAACTTGTGCAGATAATTGCAGCTGAATTCGAAAAGTTGTTGTGGGCTTAGGACAAGAGCTGCAGAGTGTGTCTTAACTCTTGTTCTCTGCTTCCATAGCTAATTGCAGGCTTTCCAGACAGCTTGATCTGCTCTACTTTGGTTTCTCTACTTCAACAGTTGATGACTTGAAATATGCTAATAAACTTCTGTACTGCTTCCCTCTTTTTTGTTTGTTTGCTTTTGTAGATCATTGCCAGTGACCCGTTCTGGGTGCCCACGACTGAGGAGGAATATTTGCACTTTGGGGAGAAGGCAGACTCGGAGAACCAGGCCCGCAAGTACATGAACGCAGTGAGAAAGAGAAAGGGGCTCTATGTGGAAGAAAAAATCGTGGAGCACGCTGAGAAGCAAAGAACTCTGAGCAGAAATAAGTAGCTGTGTCTGCCTCCTTTCTCTCCTGGCACAGCTAAGTGTGGGTGGAGTGTTTTATATGCAGCAGATGCAAAATTTCATCTGGACTTTGTTCTTTGATACCATTTTTCTTACATGCTTTGTCTGTGGCTTATGTTTTAATAAACTTAAGCCTTTCCAAGTTTTGTACAGAGAAAATAGTTTATTTATTGAAATAAAATAGAAGTGTATTCACTGCAATTGGTCTCAATTTTTAAAATTTAATGCCCTGTTGAACATCATGTCACAAGGATTAGGAACTCCCAATTCAAATTGTTTCTTTCTGATTTGTCACATGTAGTTGCAGTAAGAGCTGGTTAGCTAGCTTCTTGCAAATAAACCATGCACTGAATTTAGCTCTTTAATGGTTTTGACTGTTTTTTAAATAATTTCTGTAATGTATTTGTTTCTTACCCATACTTTCATAGTTACCCGTATGTAAGTAGATGTAAGCCTATTAGGAGTTTCTAAAATATTTGTTTTACTCCATTCCTCATGTGAGCAGTTATTTAAAGCAGTAATATATCTTTATATCTTACATCTTTTAATATATCTTTAAATCAGAGGGCAGAAATAGCATATGTGGAATACAGCACTGCAAGAAGCTGAGCAAGATTTGTCTTGTTTTCCATCCTTAGAACACACCTTTTTAAAAATTTCAGCCTCCACAGACTAGGTGAGGGGAGTGAGTATCTCCGGTAAAAATGAGAAACTGGCCATCAATTTTCTTCCCATACTTTTTGCAGGAAGTAAATTACTTTGTACTTTAAAACTCTGGAAGTAAAACACCACTCTTGATTAGAGAGGGCTTCCTCAAAAATATCTGTCTGAAACGTTTTTTCATATTTAAACCTAGTGCCAGACAAGTGCCATTTACAGATGGGACTAGAAGCTTTCAGGTCTGCTTAAAACCTCCCACAGTGTGACTTGGCAGCAGAACTCGAATTGGGAGCTCAAGTGACTTTTCTCCTGGCCCTGATCACATCAACCTAAATTCTTCAGGGAAGGTATCTGAGAGTTTTGCTTCTTCTATTAGGTTTTCTCCTTTCTAACTTCAGTTTGGTTCAGAATGCTGTGTAAATTTTTCTGTGCTTCTTGCTAGCTTCCTTCTGGAAGCAGAAACAGAAGAGCACGTGGAGGAGAGAACGTGAATGAGCTGGACAATTTTGTCAGCACCATTTTTTTAAATGCATAATTTGAGTTCTCACATGGCTTCTGATTCATTTCAGTTCTTGTTCATACCAGACTGCCTGTGAAAACCCAAGAGTTGAAACTAGGCAAGAGAGTGTAGTTTTTTTGTTGCATCATGTATAGCAGAGGGACAGTCATGAAAACAGGGATGAGGGCGTTTTAGTACCTGTTGTAATGTTGGCACGTTGTCCTTTGGTATTCATAAAGTGTTTTGAAATTGGCCCTTGGTGTAGAACCTCTTATTTTAAACCATACATAGGTGTGTTGGGGGTAGTGATAAAAAGTATGGACTTTTCATATTGTGTTATTCTTCACCGGTTTTTCTACTCAAATGTGCAGTATCTGTGATGTGTTGCTTCAGTACAGCCCTGAGAAGGAAAACACTTCCAGTGCTAACATGGCTTGTCTGTGTAGGCTTGCTGATCTTACTGGTGTTGAGACAAATGGTTTACATGCAAGATAAAATATTTACATGTAAATACCAATTTGATTTAGCAGCGTGTCTGAAGTTTGGGCTCTTATCTACTTGATGTGGCTTAGTCATATCCTCTGTTGTGATTTTGTGCTTTTTGATTTGTTTTGTGCTACTTTGGATCTACTCAAAAGTAGATAAGATAAAAATTAGTATTTATTTTTATAGCATCTATTAATAAACGGAATAGGTTTTGGTTTTTTACAGCTGCGTCATTCCATGGTTCTAAAACTCCTGCAAACCATGACTAATGGGAGGAAAAAATAGATACCATGAAATAGTGTGGTTTGGGCTCTTTGACAGATATTTGCTATTTCAACAGATGCTGTTTTCCTACAGGAGCTTGCTTCATTTATTGATTGATTTATTCGTTAATTTATCCTTTCTTCCCCTCATCCCTCCACCTTCATTTCCTATTTTAGCAAAGATCCAACTGTATAACATCTGACTGATTCTTTAGAGGAATATTTTTATTATCATCTTACTTCTTTATGCTGAAACTATCTTTGTAAAGACTTGCTGATTCTGGAATTTGAACCAAAAAAAAAAAGCAAAATTCAGTAGTGTTTTCCTGTTAGCATTTTCATGGCCTTGTAAAAGCCTTGTCCTTCACCCTTACAAAGTGACATGTCTCACTGTTCTCCAGTGAGACATCTGGATGCATTTTTTCTCCCAGAAAAGCTGCTGGTGTAAAAGGGTAAATAAATAATAATTTGCCCAGACAGCAAAAATAAAACTTCAGTCAGAAGCCCTGCATTTCCTACATGCTCACACAGGTTTGCTACCCCCTGAGGAGGAGGGGAATTCAGTGCTGTTACAAGATTTTTTTTTTGTGAAGTGGCCACTGAGCACAGCTAAAATCTGCGTCTTCTCAGGTGGAATTACAAATGGAAGGCAGATTGTTCATCATCGCCAGTTCAGTGCTGGCTTTTTCCCATCTGTGGAGAGCTCTTTCCAGATTTTTTCATATGATTCTTTTACACTGTAATAAGTAAGGTAATGAATAAATCACTGTTATATCACTGCTTTCAGAATGATTTATGCCAGTGTGAACAGCTACCCTGGAATATTTTGTCTCTTCTTTTTTGTTATAGCAGAGGCCTCAGAGTTAGAGACAAGCCTTAAGAAACTCCTGGGCTTTGGTGATGATTCCATGACAGTTACATGGTTCATTGTCCCCTCTGCCATATTTTCATGAAAACAGTAATTCTGGATTATAACTTTCTTAAAATAGAAGAAAAAGCCCACACTGTTTATCTAAAAAGGTAGCTGTGGAGTAAGCAACAGGCTTTTCAGTGGGGTAGTACAAAATAATCTCTGGCCTTTTTAACTCAGTATGATATTTTTATGGCATTTGGAAAACAACATTCAGCAGTCTTTTCATTGTAGGATTCAAGGAAATAGTTTGGAGTGGCCATCATGCAAGGCTGCCTAAATGCTGTCTTTGTGGACCTGAAAGAAGGTTGATCATGAGGAAGAGGCAGATGTAATGATGCTTAAAAAGGCCTTGACAAAGTCCATGACAGCTTCAGGAATTCTAATCCTTTGCTGCATCTGAAGGCAGTGTATTTTTTTGGCTAGAATATCTCCTGAGCACTCAGATATTATTCCTGCTTTGTTCAAAGGGGAGGATGCAAAGTCAAGGTCAGTCATGTGGGAGTAGAGACTTAGATGACAAAAATCCCTCAAGAAATTTTTATGGCAGGACTGATACAGCCTTTTAGTAGTGGTTTTTGGTTGCCTCTAGTACATGTGTGTGACTGTAAGTCCTGGGGTTTTTTTCCTAAATCTTTCTAAGGCTCCTTTAAATGATGATTTTCTAACAGTCAGCCTAATTTCAAAGGCTGGTTCATTTGCTGGGGGATACAGATACGTCAAAAGCCAACTGGTGCTGAAATACAGTAGCAGGCATGCTATGGAGCATTTTCTGCCGTTCATCTCTTGTCCTGGGGTAGCATTTACCTTGAGGAGCTCAGGAGCAGGGCTCCTGAGTGGGAGAGGCTGGCAGTGACTGGCAGCAGGAGCTGTGAGAGCAGCAGCTGAGGCTGCGCTTCCCCGGAGACTCGGCACAGAGTGCTCATGACAAGTGCTGCTGCCACTGCTCTGAGCACTGAAAGCTGATCCTATTTATGAATCCGTGTCTTCTCCTTGTAATGTTGCTGTCTTGCAGGATGAACAGCTTAGGAAGGTTATTTTAAATTAACCTTCCTGTGTTAAAACAATGTCTAGTCTGTTCCTATCACATCCAACATTGTAAGCATCAAGGCCAGCGAGTCGTTCGACTGCAGCTGGTGTGAAAGGGGAAGGCTGGAAGAGTAATGTAAAAATGTGGAAAAAAACCCATCACACTTGCATAGATGCCTTTATAGGAACTGTTTTCATTGCATAATGAGATTGCTTTGTGCTCTAGAAGTGGTCAATAATAGATAATGTGCAAGTGTGCTCCATGGAAGATTGGCTGCCTTGGCAGGCAGAGTGTATTTAGCAGTCAGAGCAGCCCTTCTGTGTAGCCTTGCTTCTGCAAAGGACTGTGTGAAGAAACAAGCCTCTGTCTCCTTTGCTGTCCTGTAATTTCAGTAAAAATACTGTGGCAGGCTCATCGTTTTGGAAGCTTGTTGGAAGGGAGCTGTGCATTCCCAGCAGCAGCAATTCCCCAGCTACCAGTTCAGTGACTACAGAAAGCAGCTCTAAATAACCTTTTTAATCCCACTTCTGCCAGGACCTCCCACTGAATCGTGGCTTCTGTTGAATCTTGCTGCTGGGACAGGTGGAGCCTGAAGAACTGAATGGAAGTGTATTTTGCAGGGTTGGTGTTCTGAAATCCACTGGGGTTGCAGTTCTGAGACTGCCAGAAAGTGGGAGGCCAAACATCATGAAATTACAGAGCTTACTCTTTCTCAACTAAAAGAATATTATAAGGGAAGTTCCTTAATTGTTCTTTTGTTCTTATGTTTCTTGATTGAGCACCCCAGAGCACATGAAGAAGCCTCTGCTAACCTGGCAGGGTTTGGGCTACAGAAAATGGAAATACAGTAACCATCCTGCTCTCTGATTGTTGTCACTTGTATTGGAGCTTATCAGCATAATTTCTTCCAAAGAGAAAATACTAAAACTGTGATTAACATCACTGTGTCATAGTTACTTAACTGTGTAGACAAAGAGTTGGTGTCTGACAAGCTGAGCTCTGCTTTTCCTCTGGAGCTTGCAGGCAACACATTTCTCTGGTCAGAAAGAATTAAGCTATGCATTTCTTCATAGGTGACTAAAGAAAAGTCAAACAGCTGCATCTTCTAAATATGTCTGAAAGGTTTCCTTGCTTTTGTGTATAAAGAGATTTAATATTGATATTAGGAGTTTGTACTTGAGCAATGTTGTTGTCATATTATGTGTGCATCACTCTTAGACAATCACAAAAAGAGCCACATTGCCCATTCCATGCTGTGGGGCTGTGCTAACCCAGAGGGTGTCCTGTGAGCAGGAACACAGGGGCCAGAAGATCTGGAGGTGGATATTAACTTAAACCTCAGCTTGTAAGGAACAAAGGAGCTGTTCAGTGAAGGAAGTCCCTGAGCAATTGACAGAGTCAGAGTATGAAAATCACATGTACAGTGTCAGAGACACCCCTCAGTGAGCCAGGACTGGATGTACAAAGGAATGCATATCCCTCCCTTTGCTGCCCATTCCATGGAAGTGCCCTTTGCAATACAGCAGAGCCTTTGGTTCTTAAGACTTCTACAGATTTTTTAGGACTTTGACAGAGTTTTAGGACCAGAATCTCACTTTGTGTAATTTGTTGTTTGTGTCTGCAGCTGAATCCTGTTCGATTTCTGCCAGATGATGATCTGGGTTTTGTGCCGCTTTCATTTTGTTCTTGACTTAAATCATGACAGGTATCTGTGATAATTGTTGCTGAGCCCTTTTTCCTCCTAGGTTTGTTACTGGAGAGCAGAAATGTGCAGACTCGTGAGTGCACCTATAAATAGCAGGCTACTGTACATAAGATTGTTACTGTTGCCAGCCCTGTGTTTTTGTGACAAATCTTGTGATACTTTGTTTTTCCTAAAAACCACAGGTCTTGTATTTCATCAGAATCTTGGTTTTCATTTAAAAAAAAAAAAAGTTTCCAGTTTGATGTTGGCACCAAATTAGAGAAAAACATGACAATGTTTGCAGCTTCACCATGATGGCAGAAAAAACAAATGCATACAAGAACCCCCAAATATAGTATTTCACTTTAAAACAGCAAACAAAAAAATCCCAAACCATCAAGCAAATGAAAGACCTGTGGTTTTGAGGGACAGACTCTTAATGTCTGTGTTGTGGTCTTTTACTGTAACTGTAAAAATGACTTTTGTAATACTTTTTATAAAGTGGTGGTGTGTTTTTTTCATTGCAGATAAGCTTCTTGCAAAATCCTCATTGAAAAAGAAAGATGTTGCATCCTTTGGAAACATTGGTCACTTCATAAAACAAAGAGCTGCTAATAGTCCCTGAACAGATGCCTTTTCCCTAGATCTGATTCTTGTTCTGAGTCTGCATGATCCAAAGCAGAAGGGCTGGAGGCTGACAGTAAATCTGCTAAAATATTGAGCTGTTGTGGAGGGAAGTGCCAGTCTTGATTCTTCCCTCTTTGCTCAATGTAAGCTGAGTTACCCCTGCTTTTCATCAGGGTAAATGTTTAAGGAAAAATTGGTTCTGTTTTCATTTTTAGACTGTGGATTTCACTTTGTGAAGATTTTCTCATTATAGAGCCCTCCCTTAGCCCCCAGTCTGACTCAGCAAACCAGTGTTTGTGTGCTGTGCTTTTCCTGGAGAAGTCTCAAGTCATCACTTCCTTCAAGTGCTCAGGCTGAGTCTCTGTGGGTCTGGGCACTGCAAACTCAACTGGAGCTCTCCTCCTCTCACCCACTCCTGTGAATTGACCACTTTTCTTCACACAGAGAGAAAGATTAAATGTTTAAGTCTTGCATAACATAATTATTCGGCACTCCAACAAAAGGGAGAAAAATGGCAAGTTGTTGTGTTTGATATTTCAGATGTAAAAATCAATTTGAAATTACTCCAGATCAGATTTAATCATCCTGAATAAGTAATGAAAGGGCAAAAAAGTCATTGAATAAGCTTTTCACTCTGCTTTTGTTGACAATAAATGCTGTTGCAGATGAAGCAGTTATCAGGGCTGAAGAGAGAAACATGATTACTGGAAAAATGGGCAAACTTCACTTTTGCGAGTTGTGCAACCAGAGGTAAGATTATAGAAGAGAAAATAAGAATTTGGTAAGTTCAAAGGCCATTTTGCTACAAGAAGCATTCTTTTGGAAAGGTTAAGAGGAGGTTAGCAGAAATAATGATTATCTGATATTTAAGAGATTGAAATTTTGCAACGTTTGTTAATTTTGAAATCAAAATATATTTTCCATGACTTTGAGCTATGTTGATTTTATATTGTTATACCTCAAAAGGATTCTTTTTGGAATTACAGCGAAGTAAGGGGAGCTAGTTTATTTTCTATCCCATTTACTCTGTGGATTTAACCAAATCTTATTTATTATAGATGTATTTTCAAGGCAAAGATGGGGGAGCTTCCACTGTTGTTCCATGTTTCCTTTTCTGATGGTGCTGTGTCAAAACTTCTTGGTGATGATGCTCATCACTGAATTCCAGTGACACTCTCAAAGAGCATTCTGCTTTTCTCTGGGGATATAAAAACGGGAGAACATCTCAGGAACTCACCAAGTCAGTAAAAAAATGTATTTTCTCATTCTGCCCTGACAGATATCTTTCTGAGCACTACACATTTTGCTGTACAATGTTTAAAAAACGAAAGGCGTACTTGGGGAAGTGCATGATTTGTGAGTGGTGAAGCAGAGGAGGAGCTGGTGGCAGAATCTGGGGTGTTTTTTCTGTGCTGATTGCTCAGGGATGTATTATATTATCTAATCAGAAGTCATTACCGGTCTGTGCAGCATTAATTCATGCAGCCTTCCATACATACCCTGTGTTTGGTCCCTCAGGGCAGGATGGTTCTCTAATGGATCACATTCCCCAGATCAGCTGATAGGGCTGCAGCTCTGCCCTCACCCACACAGAGAGCTGCAGAGTGAGCTCACATTGAACTACCCAGGGAAGAAGTCCCAAACTGATTTTCTACACTCACATTTCAGCTAGAGAAACAACCTTCAGTTTTCTTTGTTTGTTTAAAAGAAAATAAAAACAAATTGTCCTGGTGTTCTAGAAGACACATCAGGAATCAGCAGGCTTTGTAGATTATGGTTTCCTCATGATGGTTGTTCTTCCAGCACACCCATATTAGTAGTGGAAAAGACCTGATTTTACAAACTCAGGATTTCTGTGCTGGGATATGTGATGGCTTCAGGTGTGAAGTGTGTCTGGCACTGAGCACTCACCCTGAGCTCAGTGTGCCATGGAATGTTTGCCCAGCAGAAGTGTTGGAGTTCTGGGACAGGGCAAACAGAAGGAGCATCAGGCTTGCTGCTAAGAAAATACGGGGTTCAGAGGTGGGGCTGATTTTATTGATGTGTATAAAAAGAAATAAGTTAATAATTCCTCTTTTTAAGAGGGATGTTTGGAATACTGAGAAACTCGTTCTCCACAGCTGTAAGATGCATTTAAATCACCCAGGGAAGCACTGCTCTATATTCATGTAAATGTGTTTTGATGTCCTCTTAAAAGTTTAAATGAAACACCCACGGCCAGGAAGCTGCTTCTCTCATGTGGGAGCACAATTGCAGTTCTTCCTTAAACGTACTGATAGGACATCTTTTTCACTTCAGAAGCTCTGAACTTTGGCAATTTATATTTATTTGAGATGAAAGAGGAGAGCTAACAACTTGACACCACTTCTAAATAAGAGAAGACCTTGGTTACAAATTCATTTTAAGCTTACTTAATTTTTGATGAATTGCTCATTCCTATTGCAGATGATTAGCAGCACTCTCTGTTCTGCAAAGACATTTTCTTTTCACCACAGCATAGCAACTTCTACCCCCCAATATCCACAGGAAAATATTGCAGAAGGTAGAACAATAAAAATGTGGATGTTTTCTCAGATAGTATAAACTTGTTAATTTTCTTGTCTTGGTAGCTAACATTAGTTAGCCAGTGTTGCAGCTCTTGTAGATCAGGGAAGTTTAAGTATTTATTCTGGTTGAGGGCCTTACAGGGATTTTATTCTTGGTGCAGATTGGGATCTTGAGCAGCCTGTAGAATTTCAGTGCAGGGAAAAGCTGTGTATTAAACCTTAAATGAAAGGTTAAAGACAAACTCGTTTTTTAATGAGCCCCTTTATTTTGTTCTGTGTAGGTATCAGTGCTTCTATTTGAAATGGAACCAGGTTTTTTATTCGCATCTGTGTATAACATTTTCTATGTAATATTTTAGGGGAGAGAAAAAAGATTGAGACCCTTGCAGACTAAGCTTTTTCATGAGTGAAGCTCAGAACAAAATCTACAGCACTCTGCTGCATTACCTTGGGAAAGTACTGCCTCTGTAGCTTTTATCTAATGCTCAGCTCAGGCTTTACATGTAGGTCTGTTTGATTATTGCCCCTTGGAGCAGATAAGTGCAAGCAATGATCTCACTCTGTTGTTAGGATAATTTCTCTTTGGGGATTCTGACCTTCTTCATATTTCAGTGACATCATCCTTTTTGCAGACTGTAAATCAGTAATGTTGACTCCTGACCTTGCTAATGAAACCTGCAGAAATACAGTATGGAATAACAGAATGCTTATATTGATATTGTGGGATGTGTAGCTGGCTTTTAGCTGCTCAAAACTACTTTTTAAAGGTAGTAAACTTGGAGATAAACTTGAATATATAACTTTGAATAATCATTTTTTGTTCTTAACATGTCTGTTCCGTGCCAAATCAATGTAGTATGCACATGTGCATCTACCTCAGATGTAACTTCAGTGTTTTCTTTTAATTCTGTCACCTTTATTAATTAGCCTGAAACACAGCAGCAAAGGGAAGCACTTTTGCACAGCGACCAACTTTGAAATTGCAGAAACACTGTAAAAAACAGACATACCACTTTAGCCACAGCAAAATGACCTTAATTCATAGAAAAGGCCAATTTTGCATGAACCAACAAAGACAATTTTCTCATTTAACACAGCATGATTTTAGTGGATGCAAAATTGCTTTCAAAATACCTCAGAATGATGCCTATCAGTTTCTCCATTAAATACCTTCATGTTGGTATCCAGGGTGCTGCAGGGGGTGCAGGATTGTGGGAGCTGCAATGAGGCTGAGGAACTGAATATTCTTGCTGTGGTTCGTTGCTGGATTGAAGCAGAGAAAGCCTCTTTCCTTTGTCAGTCCTTCCTTGTGTTGATTTTTGTGCATTTTACCTTTTGAGCAATCCAGGTCTTCTCTGTTATTGGTATTAATTTTTAATGCCTCATATAATGGCATTAAAAATCAGGTTTTCACCTGATTTATGTGTCTGAGATCAGTTTGTGTACAGTGACTTTCACTATTTCTCCTGCATGTTGGGACAGTTTCCTGTTATGTTGGTGTGGCTTTTCACATGCAAGAAGAAAAGTTCTTAAGATAGGATTGCAAAGTACACACACTGGATAGTTTAGGAGCTGGTTGGAAGGATGCAGAAATTACTTTTTACTGGTTTTTATTTTAGGCTAGCACATGTCTTTTTTGGCTTTTTAATGTGGTCTGTGTCCTACCCTAAACTAAAGGACTAAGGACAAATTGAAGCTGCATGGCAGCAGCTGTCAATGTGTACAGTGGTGTGCAAATACAATTTCTTTGAAGCTCCTATCTCTGGGATACATTTGCATAGGAAAAACATAATTCCACAAGCCCTGCACTTGTAATTGCTAATCACAGTTTTAATAACTGCATCTCCCCTTTGAGTCATGTGTCAGCTCCAGGTCCCCAGTGGTATCATAAATGTTTTTAAAAACTTGACTGGAGTAGTGAAATCCAAGTGAAAGAGATGAGGTTTGGTCCCTTCCTCTTCCCCTTCCCTCCCTCTTTTCCTCTTTGCTCATTCTCCTTTGTTCCTTGTTTTCTTGGGAAGCTCCATAGCTGTAGAATATAATTCTCAGCAAGATTTCATGTGCCAGTGTACCCTGTATTGGTTTCTTTTCAGTATTCTCCCCAAGCTAAAACTAACCTGACATTGTCATTCTACCATTTTTATTTTTAATGTCATTCTTTCTGTTTGTTGTGGGACATATTTGCCACTTTTAAATTCTTTTAATGTTTTTTTAAGGAAATACTGATAACAGCCTATCTTTGTCTAAAAAGACTGAAAGGAAAGAAACTGATTTTTTTTTTCCTCATAAGTCGACATTTCCGTTCAGAATTACATTTCACCTCATAGATGTATTTGAAATGATCTGGGAAGTTCATCTTTGTTTTCTTTGTGTTCAGAATTATGTGCTGTAGACAGTGACTTGAGGGCCTCTTAGAGCTGCAATCAGAGGGCAAATGGAAGAGAAATATTCTGAAAAAGGAACCAGACTGGAGTCTGTTGTGCTCTTTATGTACTTTCCAGCTGGTTTTGCTTCTAACGTTCAGTATTCCTCATGGGACACTGATGCAAATCTGCATTCACGTTTTTCCCCTCTTTGTGTATAACAGCACAAGACCCTAAAGTAAAGCAGTGATTTGCAATATTAGGAAATGAGGCTCGGTGTCCCTGTCCCCAGTGTGAACGTACACATTTAAATATGAATGAAAGTGGGCCAGAACCCCCTTGAAGCCTGGAGTTGAAGCACAGACTGCCTGTTCTTTCCGGTTTAAGTACTGTACTTTTTTTTTTTTCCTTTGCTGAACAACAGCTACCATATGGGCTGAGCTTCAGCCAGTCAACTGCTAAATTACAAACACCCTTTTGACTGTAAATTGAATGGAAAAGGATGCCAGTTATCGCTTTCCTCCCGTGGCCACACCACAAGAGCACCTGCAGTAAAAAACTGGCATTCATGCTCTGAAAGGCAGCACATGCTGCTATTGTGAGCTGAACAGGATCTAACCTTGGCTTTGCTCGCCCTGTTCCTATCGCAGCGAGGAGATGGCAGAGATAAGAGCCTCACTTCTGAATGTGAATTCACTCAGAGACATGTCCCAGCACTTATCCACCCTATTTGCTTCCACTAAAGGAAGTAAAAATCTACTTAGGAAGATGGCTATCTGTGCTATCCTTCTGAGAGCTGTCTTTGACTTGGGTACGTGATTACCATATTGATCTTGAGGTTTGTTATGAAATGATAAATGCTCTCTCTCTCTGAAAGCTCCTCACTGTGACCAGTTCAGCTCACTCACAGGATTACCTGCTCTCCAGCCTGAATGCCAGAACAAAACTATTCTGGTTTCTCACCTGAGCAGAGGTGGTCTGGAACAGGACCATCCCTCCATGCCCAGGGCACACTGGCACCAAAACCAGCACCAATCCCTGTTCAAACTCTCAGATAGGAGAGTTGAGCAGGGAGAAGGAAACTGCTGGTGTCTGGAGCAGTGCACTGGGCAGCCCAGTACAGGAGACAGCTGCTGGGCCAGGAGAGGTTCCTGTGCTGGGACGTGTGTCCTGACATGAAATGTGGCAGCTGAGCAAGGCTGCAGCTGCTGCTGGCAGGGGCCTGCCAGCCCTGGGGTTCCAGCAGGGCCAGGGAAAGTCCATCATCTGCTGTGTCCATTAACTCTTCTCTTCCTAGACAGGTAAATGTGATTACTGAGCCAGCCCAAATGGTTATTCACTCTGTGATTTAAAAGTATTGGGAAGAACAGGCAGTTTAATAATTAGAGTATTTCCTTACATCTGCTGGAGCCTGTAGCTGCATGACTGGCTAAAGGATCAGTGTTGAGCTCCCTAGTTATGGGGATAATCTTAGATGCATTCTCTGTCTGTCTTATGGCTTTTGCTCAAGGAATCTTTAAAGTTCAGCACCTACAAACATAAACCCCACTCTTGAGTCACTAAGGGCAGCCATTAAGTCAAGGCTCAGTGTACTGAAAAAAGCATTACAGTGCTAAAGAATTTATGGGGTAACCAAATAACATTCAAAGTGTTAATTTACAGGGTTTTGGAGGTTGGAGGCCTTGAGCATTTCTGCCAATGTTAAAACCCACAATGCTTGAACACAACCAAATAATTCTAGCATGAAGCTAGCTTTGTGCTTCTGGTAATTATTTGGTAGCATGTAACATAAAAGAGATAATGTATTTTTATATATCATAATGTGTAGTTGCCCTTCTCCCCAGAAGCGGGTGAAAGATGCTATTGCTGTTTGAATAGTCTCAAAACCAAGATGCTGATGTTGAAAAGTTGTTTTTAGAACATACTCTATATCTTTGGAGGTTTTTAAAATGCTTTCTTTTGAGATAGTAGATGACACCTTATATAATGAATACCATCAGATGTGTTATCCTTGGTTCCTCTTCTAGTTCTGGGCCACCTTTTAGCATTTGTGCATATTATGACTACTTTAGCATTATAATATGTTTATTAAGCTTAAATTAAATGTCATTTATGCTGTTTTTTGGATATCCATTGGTGCCCTTTTTTCCTACCATCTGTGCAGTGCTGCAGATTAACAGCCCACATTCCCATTACCTGTAACATTTATGAATGTTGAGCCTTCACTCTTTCTTTGTTTCTGATTAGAATAGTTCTGTACATAAATCAGGCATATGTATAATACTTATTAATTTTTAATAGAACCTGTAAGGTTTTTTGTATGATTAAAAAAAAAAAGATTGGGGAGATGCTGCAGCATAGCTGGCAACTGGAAATCTTGTAGCTGTTTCACAGTCAAGGTTGCACCTTGTCTCTTGCCTTGATGAGCTTGTTTTTCACAACTTTCCTAGGTTCTTAAAAAATAAATAAAGGATATTTTCTAGGAAAGCAAGTCCAGGTTTGGGAGAGGTACATGAATTTTAAGCAGCATGTCTATTGCTGGCTTTTCAGCATTTCTTTCCTGACAGCCTCCCCATGGATATCTCCAAAATGTCTTGAGTGACAAAATTCCAGCTGATTTTTCTTTGCTTTCCATGTCTGTGTGGAAACTCCTGATGAATTGTTGCAAAGTTGTCTTCAGGCTTCACCAGAGCATGGACATCAGAGCAGGGAACACTGGGGAAAAGAGATTCAGGATGGTGCAGAGGCAAATGAGGACAGGGGAGTGTGGAGAAGTGTCAGTGTGGGTGAAATGCATCATCTCCATGTCTGCTCTCCTCTGTCCCCACAGTCCTGGGCTCACCCCAGAGAATCAGAGCGTGGCAGTGGCTGGAAGGGACCTGTGGATGTGGATGGGACCTTGTCCAGCCCCTGCTCAGGCTGCCCTTGGCAGGTCCATCCACAGCTGGGTTTTGAGTCCCTGCAAGGATCTCCCCAGTGCACTTGCATTTATGCCCTTGCCAGACTGGCCAAAGTCCTTCAGAAGGGAGATTTCTCCAGAGAGGCTTTGTGAGACCTGCTGGACCACAGAGAGTCCTGGATGCCTGTCCTGAGGGTTGGAAGGGAGCAGAATTCCCAAATAAACATGAGAAAAAATGCATGTAGGGAGGAAAATGAGGAAAGCAGGTGCAAATGTGAGCATCTGTTAGGTCTGGTTGTACCTTCACAGAAGTTTCTCCTGTGAACAAGAATTCTCAGACCTTGGAAAGTCTCTGAAACATGCAGTTGGATTCAGAAATTCCTGTATCTGCTGGAGTCAGAGGTGGGAAGTGTGATATTTGCTTCTTAATTGTGCTCTAGGAACAATGTTAGGAGAGATAACATGCCAATTCCTATCCAATGTCTTTTGATAAGGTCAGTGTGAGCTTATTCTGAATTTGCTTTTGCTGAGAAGTATTTTGGAGTTCTCAGAATTTGGGTTTTATGTGTCATGTGTGGCCATCACTTACCTTAAGTCAGGCAGCTGCTTTTATATCCTGTTTTTCTGTCTCTTGCTAGCTCTGTGCTTGGTATGGGCCATCTTGCTGCAATCCTTCTGCTTTGGATGTGCCAGTTATGCAAACAGAGAGTGGGGATAGGTGTAGCTTCCTCTGGACTGAAAGTGGTGCTGGCAGCAGAGAAAGAGTTGGGCTGAAGTAACTTCTTTTCATTAGAATAAAAATCTGAAAATAAAAGTCTGAACTGCATCTAGAGGTAAGCTGACTGTTTCTTTCAAACTCTCAAGTATGGATCCTTCCTCCTTCCCTCCCCAGAACTCAAGAAAATATGATTTGTCTTTGAAAATGGATGGGTCGAGGTTTTTTTTTTCAAAGCAAATATTTTTAAATGGGTGGTTTCTTTGGTATGCTGAAAGAAAACAAATACATTCACAAGGGCTGAGACTTTAACCCCAGGGAAGTGCTAAAGAAAAGCCAGACAAATTCCTGTGCTGACTCCCCAGCCCTTGGAGCGGCAGGTTCAGCACCGTGTGCCCAGTGCCACCAGAGCCATCCCAAGGCTCTCTGGCTCTGTCCAGGGCTGTTCTGAGGACCAGCCAGAGCAGAGCCTGCCTGAGCTGGGGGTCAGAACACCCTGATTCGGCTCTGCTGCCCCAGGAGGAGGGGAAAGCCGAGCCTCTGGCAAGTTACACCTATGCCAGCAGCTCCCACAAGGCTTTGCTTTTGCTCCTGCTTGCTCTCAGGGAGCTTTTCCTGCCTTTCAGTCGTCAGCCCCGAACATTTTTCCTCTCTGGCCTCTCCAAAACATCCCCAGCTACCTCAGGGGATTCCAGCAAGTAAGTGAGCAGCCTGCAAGGGCCCCTTGCCAGCCAAACCCTCTGGCATTTTAACCAGATGTTACCCACATCTCCCTGCTCACAATAAGTGTTTCTCCATTTGTTTTCTTTTTTAAGTGTAAAATACAGAAGTGGAAGAAGCACTAAACAATGAATGAAATAATTTGTATTTACTCTCTGCTTTGCACTGTGCAACTTGTGTTGTCTTTAACTTAATGCTTTAAATAGGCTTACGAAGCTTTTCTTAAAAAACACCTAGCCTTGGAAAGAATAAAAGAGGTGCTTGTGGTGGCATGGGAGGCTCTAAACTTCTATGTTTCCTATTATGACATCATTGTTCCCTCAAACCTCTTCCCTCTGTGTTTACAATATTTCTCCTGACTGCTGTGAAGAAAAGTTTCCAAGGGCTCAAGGGTTTTTTTCAGCAGCACCCAGAAGTCTGGCACCTTACCTAACCTTGTAAGTCTGCAAAACTGGCCTGGAAATTAAATGGAAACAGACTCTCTCTTGGGAGTCCAGCTCCCTCCTACTCCTGATTGGTCCAGAAATACTGTGAGAACAGACAGATTTTCTAGCAGTATCCTGGCACTTTCTTACCCATTTCTGGCCAAAACCAGAAAGTGTTAAAAAGGAAAAAAAAAAAATATATATATATATATAGGAAGTGGGAGGAGAGGAAAGCACTGTATATTTTTAAAACACAAATCTCATCTGAGTTGAGAAGAGAGTTTTGGGTCAGTTATTTTGTCTGACTGGTTCATCTACCCCCTCTCCTAATCCCTGTGTTTACTGCAGAGCTTTGTGGTTTCCTTCCTCTGGTCCCCTTGGTTATCTGCATTGGCACAGAGCCTGGGATCTGCTTCCCTTCCTCCCTGCACACCTTGTGTCCCCAGCCCCTGGATCCTGCAAAGGCAAGTCTTGATCTTCACACTTCATTTTTTGTGATTTGCAGCTGCTCAGGGGCGCCCTTTGCAGGCTGTTGTCCTCAGCCCTCACTGCTTTGCCTTCAGATTGGCCCGTGGTTTTTTGGTTTCCTCCCTTTTTGGTTGTTTTTTTGTTTAAATGGCTGCTCTGAAGTGCTCAAAGAGCTGCTGACAGCCCATGGAAAACGCAGCAAACATTCCACACAGACCACTTGCTTGCCTTTACCATCCTTTCCTGTGCCATGTTCATTTTTGTTGGGGATAGTTGAAAAACCAGGACTTTCAGGCTTGGGCTGATCTGCTGGTGCTGCTTTCAGACAACATGCAGGTCTGGACCTACCTGCTCTTGCTGCAGCAGAGGCCAGCTGGAACAGCATTTCTAGTCCTGCCTTTTAGTCCTGTGACTGCTTCCAGTGGTTCCTCATCAGGAACTTGCTCTTCTATCAGCTGTACCAGCCTGGTCCAACTGCTTCCAGCTTTCCCTGGTTCTCTTTTTCACCCCAGGTTATCTAGACAGCTAATCCCTCTCTTAACGTTCAGCTGCTTCATTTTTATGATTCCTGCTGGCTATTTGTTCCTTTTGTCCCTTGTTTTGAGAGGTCTGGCAGCGAAGCCTCAGATATTTCAACACTCAGATGATTGAGGATTTTACCTGGTAGGTGAGTAATGATTTTGTAGGGAGGTGAGGGGGCATCTTCCAACATGGGCATGGCTTGGTACTTGCCCAGCTCCTCAGCTTGCCAACCCTGCACCATCTCTAGGTAGTGTTAAATACTTCACTGTAAATCACAGTTCAAGGCATTTTGCAGCTCAGAAAAGGGGATCTGAAGAGTTGCCCCTGCCTTGTCTCAGGCTGCCTTGTGTGACAAGCCAGGAGAGGGGTCTTCTTTCCTTATTAAGGAATTTGAGAAACTCATCTTTAATTAGGAAGTTTTGCTAAGTTCTCTTCAGCTGCAGTGGTCACAGGCAGCTCAGTGTGGCCTCAGACAAAGACAGCATGTGAACAACAGAGCCCATCTCTTTTCAAATCCTCCCAAATACCCTGGGAGGCCATTCTCAAGAGCTTGCTCAGCATGTGTTGAGTAGGGTGAAGTCAGCAATCTCGAAGTTTTGGAAATCTTGCCCCTGATTTCATGGAACCACACCAGCTGCAGGTACTTCTGGATGCTTCTTTTGGCCACACAGCTGTGAATCCCTGAGGTACCTTGCTTTAAGGTGCACAGAGATGTCCCTTTATGTCACTTCCTTGTTAGCACAAAAATAGCCTGAAGCACAAGAAGCCAGTGTAAAGGTGCACTGGCAATGATTTCAGAAGTAATTTTCAAAACAACGAGTACTTCTTTTTGAAAGCCAGTGGGTCCTTTAGATCCCAAACTCAGAACCAGGTGGCTGCCTCTGCATTTATTTCTACCTCACAATATCTTCTTCATGTGCTGGAACTCTGCTCTTCAGATCTTTACTGCAATGGTAGAACTTCCTTGATTCCATCATTAATAACTGTATTGGATTTTATTTTGAAAATGTTTTCTGTATGTGCTCCCATCTCTCAGATTTTATTCCAAAATAGTTTTAAGGACTGCAACCCTGCAGGAGTCCTTACAAATCTTATGACTGGATCTCATGACAACATCCTCTTCAATGTTGTTGATTAATCTTTGTTCTCTTGAAGGTTAGGAAGTTTGCACAAGTAAGAAAGCCCTCTCTATTACTCAATAACCAGCCCAACTTACATCCTGACACTTCAGTGGAAAATCAGACTCTTGTGGGCCAGAAGAATCTAACCGTGTTACCAAAGGCGTTATGCAAGACTAAATGAAGTTTCATTTTCTTCAGACTATTCAACTCTCTGCATAATTCACATAGTATTTTAATCATCTTTTGAAGAGTCCTTACTTTGTGAAAGGTCAGAAGTAGCCTAAAAATAGTTACTATCATCTGATGGCTGCTTTGCTGGATATGAGCCTTGATTCCCAGTGGACGAGGTTTTCACGTCACAAGCCCAGAGTTCTCCTGGCAGTAATTAGCATCCTTGCAGATGGGCTGGTGCAGAAATGCAAAGCTTCACTCTGAGCTCCCTGCTTGCAGAAAGTGCTATTTATATGGAAAGCTCTTTGGGGCAGGGACTGTCTCGTGTTCTGAATGCTTCATACAACTGAATCCTGAATAGGTTGAGGCCTGAAGGCACAAATGTAATTCCAAGAATAGTATGATTGAATGGCTGTGGAGACTGAGCAACTTTCTCAGTTCTAGACATGACGTCAGAACAAGATTGAGGTGGAAGTGGGAGAACTTGTACTGAGCAGGGTATCTGCTCTTTGGATGGGAACAGGACTTCATTCTCTGGCCTTGTCAATGGGGCTCTGTTAGTGAGTACTCCCAGTTCACTTCAACTTTAAGATCTCTCTGAGTACAGAAATTGCTCTTAAAATCTCACAACAGTCTATTTCCTTTTTTTAGAATACCACTGAGAGAAACCTTTTCCTTGCTTTGATTCTGCAGTGGGTGCTGTGGTTGCTGCTGGTTTTTGGTAGTGAGGATACATGCAAAAACAGCTGCCAAGCTTTAAGGTTACTGTAATCTTAGGATTAAGGCATGAGAAGACACTAAGTGAGCCAGATCACAGGAAATGAAGAACTCTTTTCTATACTTGTTTTGACTAAGAGAATAAAATCCAATCTTGCAGAACTCTTTGTTCCTTGATGAAGACATGTAAGAGAAATAAAGATAGACCTGGCAGGCAACCTTATGAACATTAATCTTAAGAGTTGAATGCCCAGATGTGAACTGGATCCAGAAAACTGATAAGTATCTTCCTACTTTAAAACTGAAGTGTGGTTACTTCTATTGACCAAAGTCTTGCTGTTCACCCATCACTAGGCAGAGTAGAGCATTAGTAATGAGGAGCTAAGGTAGCCACAGACTAGAAAGGCCTCTTGGGCTCCTGCTCAGTCTCCTGCACAAATGCACCTCAACATCTTATTCTTTGAAGGTCTTTGCTTATGTCCTCACAGGCTGGAAGTTGTAATCATGTTTCTGATATTTATTATCTAACCTCACTCTAAAGATGCTGTTTCCTTCCCTTCTTCTTCCTTTGCACTCAGGTTCAAGTGTGGAAAGCAGGAGACCCAGCTAGCATGTCTTTAACCCTGGCCAGATGGGAAAATGAATGCCCTGGCTCTGGCAGTGACCTGTGTGGTTCAGAAAGCTGCTCTGACACCTCTGCTGCAAACACCCAGTGGGAAAGGGACAGGGCAAGCAGCTGTGCCTGCAGGCAGTGTGTGAAGAGAGGCAGAGACTGAGGCTGCTCACAGCCTCTGCTCCACCAGCCCAGCTGTACTGGGACTGCCACAGGCCTGCCTGGACCAGCATCTTGTTATCTTGTTTCTGATGGAGGACATCCACTTAAATATATATATATATATATATATATATTACATATCTTAATATAAAGAGTTCCTGGAGTCAGGCAGAATTTTCCCATCTGCCCATGATTTCTATACATATAAATATATATTTTAAAATGTTTAAAAAATATATAAAAAGCGGGTCAGTTTCCTAGCTCTTGTGTCTCTTTTGTATCATCTTAGCAGAAGGAGGAAAGGGAGATGATCTTGTCTTCCAGTCCAACCAAATACTAAAGGAGGGCATACAACCAGAAAGAGGTTTTTAGCCATGGATGAGTTGTTTATGAAGTTTGGGTTGTTGCTGTGGGGAGCTGCCAGCACTGGTGGTGACACAGCTTTAACAGAGACACCACCAGCCAGCAGGAGTAGCTGTAGGGAGGTAGTTTGACCATATTGGGACAGATTTTTGTTACTGAGAATGTGTCTCTAGTACAGTGTGTACATCCTTGAAATAGGAATAAATAAGCTTGTGTCTGGATTTGGAAAAATAACATGTGTGTGTTTATGGCAGGAAGTTTGGCCTGGCTCCATCTCCTGCTCACCTACACATACAGCTTCTTGTACCTGTTCAGTGTCCCTTATTGCTGTCACAGGCTTTATTAGAGCCAGAGTGTGGACATTTTCTGTACTCTGACTCTGTAAAATGGGTCATGTTTCAAAATGTATTAGTACCTGTGGGTTAATGAGCCTCCTCTCTCCTTTCCAGCTGTGTTCTGCTTTGAAACTCATGCTTTTTAGCACTTTTGAAAAATCTCTGCCTACACCTGTCTCTTGGCTCCCCTCCTTTCTCAGGCAGATCACAGTACTTTTAACACAGCTGAAATAGCAGTACATTGGACATAAAATTGGGTCTAATGCTGTGTTTGCTTCCATGTTTGGTTGTGACCTCTTCTAGTCTGGATGAGACCGCAGTGAGAATGGAGTTTAATAATGCAGTGAAATTACAGGAAGATAGAGAAGATGCCACTGTAGGTAATTTTTGTGCTATGCTTTCATCTGGGCAGGACTGAATATAACTCTGATTCCTATTCCTGACAGCCTGTCTGACATTTCTGTCTCCTGCAGCAGTTGGACTGGTCTGTACTCACACGTTTGCGCAATAGCTACTGCTCAGTTTAAAAGGAAAGGAAAGAATAGATAGGAGTCCTTGATATGCATCTAAGCAATAGCTGGCAAACCTCCCTGGCACAGGTCACTTGTCCACACTCAGTGTTGGGTCCTGAACATGAGTAGCATTGAAGATTTACACAGCTTTTCCTATGCCCTGAGCCAGCCAGTTTTCAATGACTCTCATGCCTGCCCCTTCTCTCTGATATGCAGTGGTTAACCCTTGTGACAGTCTCACAGTGCCACCTGTGCCAGTGCTGCTGGGCACTGCCAGGGTCTGCTGGCACTTCCCAGGGCAGGAAGTCAGCCACACACTCAGCTGTTTACTTTTTCCTTGTTGTTACTGTTTTAATTGCCATCAGTGAGGTACAAAAATACTTTTTCTCAAGGTTTTTTTTTTTTCATAGGATTTATCATGGTTTAGGGCACAGGGAGATGGTTTTTGTCCCCTCTGCTCTACAGCCACATATGAATGGTGCATGGGTATGTCCCATTTCTCCTGGAACCATCCAGCTGAAGGGAACTGTCAGTACCTCTCTGGGCCCTGGTGCCAGCTGGTAGTTTATGGGCATATTTATCTTCATTTGATGCCACTTCCACCCTGCCCATCCTGTGGTTTTTGTTTGTTTCCTTGAGAAAAAGAGCCATTCCACAGTCTTGGGGGTTCTGCTGTTGCTGGTGTTTGGCAGTATAAAGAGTTAGAAGGGGCTGCAGAAGAGGCTGTCAGAGGAGTTAAGCTAATGATCCCCTAGTAATGATCCCCTAGTAATGATCCCTAGCAATCTTGACTTGGTTTGGCAGAGGAAGCAATTTAGGGAGTGAACTGCTTATTACAATGACCTTTACTGCATGTGTCTGTACTCAGTAATTGATACAGATTAGCCAGGAGTTAGTGTAGCATTTTATAATGGATTAATCCTGGAAAGCTGAATTATTTTTTTTTTTCCTTGGGAGCAGCTCAGAACAAGTCTGTGGTTGCTGCAGGCTTCTGTGTTCTCTGTCCTCTGCAGCATCATCCCCTTAGAGCCACTCCCTGAGGGATCAGTGCATACAAAATCTCTGCAGGAGCCATGCACTATGGAATGCTACCTTTTAGCAGAAAATGCCCTCACAACAGAGGCACAGAGCAACCTAACTGTTTCAAGGGCAAAACAGCTGTGTTGTTTAGAATAAAAGGGGATCTTAATTTTTATGTGGCACATGTAAGCACACCGGGACAGGCACACACACGTTGTCCCAGGGGCAGCAGCAGCTCTCTGTGTATGAGTGCTGATGTTCCTAGGAGTGCAAGCATGTACCAGCAGAGGGCACGCAGACTTCATTAAACGGGGACACGTGCTAATTAATAAATCTCAGAAGCAGGTAGGGATCTACCTGCATGTGTGTCATGCCCAGACAAAGTGCTCATTCAGCTGTGCAGAAACTGCCCCTTCCAACAGACTGGGCTTATCTGAAGCAGGCAGGAAGTGAGGGGGCATGAAGCATATGTTTGAAATTACATAATCCGTAGTCAAACTGTGATCATGTTTCATGTTCATGCTTAGTCAGACTGTGGCAGTGATTAGGGTTGACTAAACAGTTACTGTAGCTCCCATTTTTTCCATTGTGTGGCATCTGCTAGCTCTGTTCTTCGTTAAAGTCTCAATCCAGGCAAGTGACACCGAGTGTGGATCAGCCATAATGAACTAGAGAGATTCAGGGAGAGAGAGTCAGCAGTTTTTGTAATATATTAGCACAGGATTATTGGGAAATGTGAATTTAAAAGGAAGGCTATCTGCATTTTAGAAACTGAATCAAAGCTAAACTGTACAGTAGACTCCTCTGTTCTATCCTGCCTATGCGCTTGTAGTACATTCATAATCTTCATAAAGGAGAAAATGAATTGGTGAAATAGGCTGTTTTATGATAATATCCCATATGTTATCAGATTCATGCAGGCAGAATCACACTAATGAAGAGAAATTGCAGTTTATGTAGGGCTTGCAGGCCTCGCTGAGGCAGATTAACAGTGGCGAGGGCGAGAGGCAGCACAGCGCCTTGGCAGGCTGCCCGAGAGCTAATCAATGCAGATGGAGTCAAAGGGACTGCCAGCCTGATTCCCAACAGTTTCATCTGGGAGCAGGAATGACTGTATCCATCAGTGCTCCTTGATAAGACAGCCTTTAAGCTTGTGGTAAGAATGAAGCCGTTTGGGGAGGCAGAGCTGAGCAATACTAAAAGCCATGACTCCACATGCGGTGCAGGGGAGAGGTGGGTGTTTAATTTTAGCTGCTGACCTGATTTCATGCTGAATGACAAGTATCTATAGGAATCCTCAAGGGCCAATCCGTTGCTATGCTAGTGAAGCTTTTGGAGAAATGCATTTAATTTTATTCAAGTGATGCCTTTAAGGAAGCAATTATGATTTTAGCTCTCAGAAGTTTGGACTCCTTCAGGTTGATTTCAGCTAATGCTAAGCTGAACTTTCATGTTTCATGTTGCTGAAACTGAAGTCAAACTCAGTTGTTTATTTAACATGGCACATGCTAATGATGTGAAATATCCCAGTTTTCCTCTGCTGTTCAATCTTTTTCACCAATATAGGAGCAAACATGGTGCAGAAACAAAACAATTGATGTCCTTTTGCCATTTGCATGCACATCCTGTAATGAGGGTTAGAAAATAAAGGAACCACAGGGTCTTAACATCAAGGAACTCCTTTGCAGAGTGCTCTTCGTGCCTTTGTGCTTGAGGAAAGTGTACTTGTGGTGACCCAGGAGAGGGCTTTCATTTTTCAAGATGAAGACTGGCAAAGATCTCAGTCCACACATCACAAAGTCCCTTGTCATAGAAGACACTCATGAAAAAAATATGAGAGTTGGGCCCACATGTGGGGCAGATGCTTCACTTTGCAGTGGTGATAGAATCCTGGCCACTAGGAACATTAGTCACTTGGAGCCCTTCCTTTGGGGTGGTGTGTTTCTGATCAAAAATGAAGGCTGCAGTCAGCCACGAGCTTGGACTCAAATTGTTCAGTATCATTGGATGTTTAAATATTAAGTAGTAGGGCTTTTAATACTGTTAATAATGTGGTAGGAGCTCAGTTGTTGTGTTCATACTCTGTTCTGCTGCTGTTACTGGCTTATGTAGGGAAGGTGTGGATCCAGGTTTGGTTCATGCCCATCTTTCCACAGTCATATTGATTGATGTGAAAGTTCCTGTTTGGAGATCACTTTGCATTATTCCCTCCCCAGTTTTGACTTCAGTGAAAAATGGCTGGACCCAAATGCCAGGCTTTGTGCATGGGATTTGTTTGTTTTCTGTGGCTAGTTGCTGACTGGAACCTCATCTGCATGTTTGTGTTGGCTTTTTATTTTCACTTGTCTCTGAATCTGTCCAGTGATTAGTTTGTTGACAGATGGCTTTTCCCTTGAATAAGATACAGTGAGTAGATGTTCTGAATGTCCCAGAAGGGCTCTGGCATTTGTCCTCATGACAATGAGAAACACCCTGGCATTTTCTGCCTTCTCTGAATTTGCCTTTCATTTGTGTCTTGTATGGATTCCTCTAAGGATAAGGAAAGAAAAATGTTTAAATGTGGTTATGACAGGCAAAGTGACAGGTCAAAAAAGCCTTTTTGTCAGTATAAGGAAAAGGATTTTCTTGCAGTTTCTGTGAATTGCAGTTCACACTTCCTTGCTTCAGTGAATAAATGTGGGGTTTACCATTTTTTGAGGTAACAGCAAAAAGAAGGATAGATTTGATTCCACTTGCCTTGTTCCAACTGAGTTCTCATCCCTTGCACCCATGCAGATGGTTTGAGGCTCTGAGGTTACACAAGCAATGCAGGCACTGCAGTGGGAAGGCATCAGGGTTTTCACATGGATATAACAGGGTTTTCACATGGGAGCTGTGGGACATTTCCTTGGTCATCTGCAGGGACAAAAGAATTTAATCCAACTCTGTCTCCAGTTTGAGACTGGAAATGCAGGGTTGGCATTTAAGGGAGAGGAGGAGCTCTCTCCCTGGTTGTCTCTGTGTTGCCCAGTCTTGAAATGGAACTGCTGAAATGCAATCACTGAAACACTCTGAAACCAGGCATCCCATGATGCTGGGACTGGTCCCTTCTCTAAAATGAAACTATCTCAAAATTATAATACTTTATATAATCTCTTGATCAGCTTTCATGAAACAAAGGCTTCCCAAGAGCATCCTTCCTTCAACAGCTACAGGTGCAAAAGCCTCATCTGAGCAATGCACTGGCTGAGCCCCTGTGCTGCTGCAGCTGGGTGCTGGGGACACACTCACCCTTTTCCCCACCACAGGGATGTGCAGAAATCCACAAACCCAGCCTCTACTCTTTCTTTTCCCCTGCACCAAAATCTTCAATTTTGTAGCATGTGAGTCAACTTGTAAAAATGACTCACGAGCTCATTCCAGCCTTCTGAATTGGGAGCCCAATTAAAATACTACTTGCAATGCATATATTGAAGAGAACGAAAAGTGTCTGTTCTGAGTGTCAGGCATTAGCACAGCATATCTGAAGGCCTGTCTTGAGCTAGTCTGATACTTGCCAACAGGAAACCTGGTGTATAATTAGGATTCAGCTAACAGAAAAAAATGTTTTGAAAATCAACTCAGGTTAAAAAAATCTAATTAACTGTAAATTATATTAATCGTAAATGCATAAAAGTTTATTAATTTCAAAATGCCATTCTTGGATGGAATGGTTTATTTCTAAGATGCTAAAAAGGTGGTTTTTCTGCAGAGCTGCAACAGCTGGTGATGAGCTTCTCTTGTTGCTGGTTTGACTTCTGAGTAGGCATTGTCTGAGGTTTAACCTGGTGTCGTGTGGGCAGGTGCCCTTAGAGCTGCAGGGACAATTCTTCTCAGTCTCCATCTTTGGCCTTCAGGGAGCCTTTACATCAGGGCCAGCCAGTCTCCCTGACATTGCCACCCACGTACCAAAATGCTCCCTGGAAGCTGATCTCATGCAAGAAATGGCAGCAGCAGGACTGAGATTGAGTGCACAGCAGGTCAGAGCGTGACTCAGTGGAGTCAGGCCTGGCTTTCCTGGCACGTTTTCTTTTTGCTGAGGTGAGGGCTCAGTCAGGCTGCACATTGACATAGTCCCAGCATCAAGCTTAAATTCTGAATGATGTCCAAAATTAGGCATCATCCACGGCAGCACCACCTCAGCAGTCATGCAGAGATCTCCACTGAGACCATGGAGGTGGAAAATGTCGCCCCAGCTCAGCCAGGGTGATGTGTGTGCTGTGCACATGAGGCCCTGTGACTAACATACAAATCTGGCATATCAATCACAGCACTTCTGTCTCCAGGATGTTTCTGTGGCATTACTGTGAACCTTAGGGCAGGAAGGTGAGAACTGCAGCAAAAGGCAGGGAATCACCTGAGGAAAAGATGTTTCAGAGTGTCATTTTTCCTTTGTGTTAGCTCCTCAATCAGCCAGGTCCTCCTTTTCCCAGGCTGCTGTGTGGCTGGGGCAGAAGAGTGGTGGAATCCAGGAGCAGCACTTGCCCCAGGTTTCTCCCCTGGTCCCATACCACCACTGAAATAATTTATGCCCCATTTCCAGACAGTGGGTGTGAAATGGGAAGATCTGTAAGCCTGGTGGGACCACATTACCAACTTATGGATGAGCCAAAAAAAAACCCCATATTTCATTACTGGCAAAAAAAAACCACCTTAAATGGGAAGTGTTTCACTAAACAGCTATTCTGGTTTAAGTTCTTATTGAAAAGAAAACAATAACTAGTTACATGCTGCGGGAACTGCATCCACAGGAATATATTTTTCTTCAAGTCTAAGAATTGTAAAGATGAAGAATGATCTTTGTTCTAGCAAAGTTCATGCAAATTAAATGCGCACGTATTGTTGCCACTTATCAGTATGTAAATAACATATATGAATAATTGCCAGTAGGTGGTAGTGTGTGTTTTTCAGATAGGTTTGTGACTTAGTACTGCAAGTGTTTCATGTTTGAGGTGACTTAGAAAGATCCTGTCACCTTTAATGTATGCTCTCAAACCATCATTGCTTTGAATTTAATCCCTAGTTTCCCTGATTGATTTGATAGTTTTGTTTCACAAACATCAGCCAATCTCGGAGAAACATATTTTGATTTTCCTTTTTACACTTATGGACAAACCTAACTGGAAACATTTTGAAAAGTGCCAATTAGGGTGAGCCCAGAGAATTCAAATGCATGTCTTCATTGGAATGATTGGATTGCTCTCTAGTGTTTCATTTTAGGAGAAAAGCTTTTGATAAATAAATGCATTATTTTAGTGATTTATAATCTTAGAATTGCTCTGTCATAGAAGGTGTCTTGAGAATTCCTGGAAGGGCTCGCTGGAAAATGAGCAATTCAGTTACTGGGCATCAGATTCTCTTCGGTGCCACATCATGCTTTGTAGGGAAAGGAAAGAAGTGACCATTTAGAAAAGAGGAGGGGTTTTGTTGGAACCCATCACTTCCTTGGCTCCTGTGTTATTCCTTGCTGAGAGTAATCAATACAAAATCAATGCTGTGGCCCCAGTTCATCACACAGGAAGAGATGCCCACGCTCCCTCCTGTGTGTGCCTGGGTTGGTGCTGCTCCTTCCCCAGGTGAAGACCAGGCCACTCCTGCTCTCTTTTCCTGCCTTTGCAGAGTCTGGGAAGGGACTGCTTTCTTGTTTGGCAGAAGAAGGGGATGCCAGTGGTAAAGATTCTTTCTGTGGTGTTGCCTGCCAGGAAGCAAGGCAGAGGTCGGGAAAGGCGCTATAAATATTTCTGCAGTAACTCAAAAGCAGTGAGTGTTTTGGTTGACTTGTTTTTCCTGGGGTGTGTGAGACTGCTCTCCTCTGTGCAGGTGTCTGATTCATGTGAGGCTTCCTTTTTCTTTCTTTTCCTACTTGTTTCCTGCCTCTGCAATTGTTGCTTGCACTTGCAGCACTTTTACTCAGCCCGGCAGTCCCACAGAATGCAATTAGGTTATTTGTGCAAATGCTTTTCATCATGAATACGGTCTGCAGAGTCAGACCTTTTGCTTCTTCCTTCTGCTTCTAACCTGTCCCTCCCAAGTTTCCTTTCTCATTGTTTTTCCTTTCACTTATGTCTGCCTGCTGTTAGAGCAAGCTAGCAGAGAAGGAAGTGGGGGAGGGCTGTTTCTGCAGGGGTTTCAGTGCAAATAGCTGCATGGCTTATAATTTCTTGAGCAGATTAGGCTGTTCTTGGCATGCACTCAGGCTGAGAGAGACCTGCTTATTGCCAGGTGAAGTTACTGTGCTTGTGCCACCCGTGTCCACGAGCAGCACTGGCAGGAATTGCAGTGAATGTAAGGAATGGATCAGCACTTGGCCCTTCCCAGGAGCAGGGCTGATCCCAGAGCAGCTGTGCAGATGAGATCTGTGTCTGAGGTCAAACAGATCCCCACTGAGCTCAGAGAGCTGTGGCTGTCCTGCATGTAGAGGAAGGCTTGGGCATACTCACGGCCAAACCTCCAAATCAGAAATCTTCCATCTCTAAATGAGTCCTGGTTACACTTTATTGTAATTTGGTTTATATTTATTGCAATTTGTTTTATATTTATTGCAATTTGTTTTATATTTACTTTTTATGTATTTTTTTTTTGTCTCAAAGTAATGCCTATCTCCAGTAATGAAAGAAAATGCAAAGTGATAGAATAGGTGTTGGAGGTGATCACACAAGCTTGCAGCCTGCTTCCAGTGCCAGGCAGCCCACAACCACTCTAGGACAGAGGTGAAATGTAGTTAACCTGCCCTGTTTGCCTTTCTGTGTTATCTGTTCTTAACCTGCTCCCTTGAGATCTAAGTTGACTGCGTAAGAGGTGGGATAAAATCTGATTTTGTGAACAAATAATTTTTATTGACTGGAAATGAATGATATCAAGTAAGCCATCCAAAGCTTGAGCCCATCTGGAAAATGCTGAGCTTAATATTTCTGTTCTGCTTTCTGTGGTTTAAATGGCAACTGCCGGAGGCAAACCCAAGCGAGAGACATGCATACTACCCACATGTGTGTCCTTTTATAAACATACCTGTGAGTAAACTGATAACAGAAAACAGATTAGTGAGAGTTGGTTTCATGCTTGGAGATTGAGTTTCATGAGAAATGTAGATTGAAGGGAGGAAATCTCAGGGTCGGAAGCTGGTTGTGTCATGTGGAAGGCAAGAAACCACAAACTTGGTAGGAGAGAAGCGTTGCAGAAACGAGAATAGAGATGGTAATTTAGCAACTGAAATCAGAGATGCCAGAGACTTTTAAATTGTGTTTTATTTTTATGGACATAGTCCATCCTGGAGCAACAGGGTCTCTGGACCCTGAACATTTCTGTTTCTTCTTACTGGGTGCACTGTGTGTGGTGATAGGTCTCAGAAGTCCTTTGAGTTTTCTGTTTGGAATGAAGGAGAGGAGTGGGAGGCAGCTTTGCCTAAATGCACACAGTATATAATCTAGGAATGAATACACAATGAGAGCTAGATGGGACATTGTTCCTGGAATAAGACCAACACATCCATGCTTCAGTACTCTAAAGAGATAATCCTTCTCCAACTACATGTAACATGGGCTTCTGCTTAGAGATGTACCATATCCCAAACACACAGATTCCCTTGACTGTGGCTGAAGTGTCTTTGTCCTGGTCTAGACAGTCCCAGTCTGAACCCAGTGCTAAGGAATTTCATCTGACTCTCAAAGTGCTTTCCCTTTGGATTCAGTTTTCCCTCTTGAGTCAACATGGTCTGTAGAAAACAGAAACAAAGACCTTGAGAATTGTTATTTCCATCTTCCTTTCAACATTTTCTTTCTGCTAGGAAGCAGGAAAAGCATGAGGATGACACACTTCAGTTCACACTCTCACTCCAGCTGCAAGAGCTGTAGAAGCTGGGGGCTTTGACAAGGCAGATGTGGTGAGGCTGAACTGGGACTTGTTCCATTACAACTTCCCTCTACAGCTGTGGGGAAAATCCTGACTGGGGAGCCTTCAACACTGATGGTGATGTGCAAGGCAGAAGCATGTGGACAAACCTCCAGCTCACTGGCTGGAAGAAGGAAAAAATAATTCTAGAAATCCCATCAACTTTTACCCAAGACCTTTGCTTCCTGGTGTTGACAGTGCAAGTTAAAGGTAAAATTGAAAGTTTGGGTTCTTTATCTGAAGTACCATTTTGACTGGGAGTTACTAAAAGGCAGTAAAAATGGATGCATATTATGCTTTTTTCAGAGTCCCTTTTTGATGATTGTCATTTGAGGGATGAGAATGTCCAATTTGCCACATTGCATAAAGTTATGGCAGCTGTTCCATATTGCTAGATTGGAAATTAAAATGGAGATCTATTTAAATTGTCTGACACTACCAGCAAGCTTGAAAGCAATGCTTTAAAACATAACTGAACTCTAATCTGGGTCCTGAGGGGTAGTCAGTAACATTAAAAGCAAATGTCTTTTTCCAAATGGCCTTTAACTACTTTGTGTCTTTTCCTTTTTGTTGCTAAATTCTGCTTTTCGTGGCAACCATTTGATGAAGTGAACAGAATTTCTGAGAATGTCAAAGACCAAATCCTAAGTGAGAACATTTCAGCAGGTCTAGTCTGTTATGATAATAAATATTTTCAGGAATGTTTAAGCTATGCTAACCTTTAAAAAAGAATGGCTCATATTTCTATTTTCTTTCTTCATAAATGTCCAGTGCCTGAAACTTCTTAACAGTTTCTTCATCTAAAGATAAGACTGAGTTTATCTTTACCTGGAAAAGGTAATGCAATCTCTTAGTTTAGGAATTTCTAGAACCTTTGCCTGTCAACACACAATCAAATCTAACTTTTGATCCTAGTGCTGCTGCTTTAGCAACACCAATTTTATATGACTAGAAAAACTCATAATACAGGAAATTGTTCTTTGAATCACGTGTAATTCCAGACCTGTGCTTCAGAACTCAGAATTATCCAGTTTGATTTGTTGTCACCATACAATGTTGGTTAAAAGCATTAATGTTTTTATCCAGTAATTCTTAATCCACAGAAAGAATGCACTGTTGACATCTCTGCAATTTTTTGTTGTCCTGAATATGCCAGTTCATCTCACTCACACTGGGCATTAATCACTAAATGTAGCATTGTGATGTGTTCAGGAAATATTTGAGGAGGCTTTAGAAAGGCACACCATTAAAAAAGAAACAAACAAGTCCAAGTAGATTGTGTTGTTCCTTGTGGGAAATTCACCTGTCTAAAGCTGAAATAAATATGTGACAGACTCTTGTGCTAAGGCACCTCCAATTCCACTGCTCCCTGTGTTCTGTTTTGCTTCCCACACATCCTGTAATGACAAAGGTACTCTGCTCTAAAATACCATTTGCAGTTCCAGGGGGGCATACTGGAAAGTATGAAGGGCACAACAGACCCTGGAAAGAGCAATGTGCTATTGATTAATCTGTCCACTGGATGAACTTTGGTAAAAACCTGCCTTTCCAAAATTCTGAAATAATCTGCATACAAATAATGGCAGAGTGAGTTCTCTCTGGAATTATATGACTACATAAATAAGCAGTTCTTCAGTGCAGCATGTGGTTTTCTAATTTCCAGTAAAATGGAATGAGTCACACATGACAACAGCACTGCCACTAACCAGTGTGGCGTGGCATCTGAAAAAGATAGCACTGGAAGGGTGTGAACTGCAGAGCAGATGATGGGGCTTGAAACGTCTTGTTTGCTTTGGCAGGGCAACCAAAATCTTGATGCTTTCCCACAATCTGCTCCAAGGATATAGGTTTTGCTGTGCTGTATCAGATTATTACCCTGGGAATTTGTGTGTCCTGCCTTTGCCAATGGACAGCTCTTGATGCTTCAGATAAAGATGAATGCCCGGACTCCCCACAGGGGAATTCCAAAGTTGGATGCTGTGTCTTCAAGTAGGGTTTACATTACTGCAGAATACCAGGGGAGGGTTTTTCTCTCTGGTACCAAATCTACTCAGGCAAAAAAAGGCCCAAGGCAGCTCCCAAGTGCAGGCTCACATACCATACAGGTTATTTATATGTAGGTACTTGTGTTGGTATGGGCCTTAGGCTGAGTTCACTCCAGAGGGAGACTCTAGTCATAGTCATGTCTTAGCACAGGCCCAGGATTTTCTTCCTCATGTCTGGAGAGTTTCTGTGCTTGGCAGCACAGCTGCACAGGAGCAAAGCATCCCATGGCTGCTGCTGCCATTGGACCCTGAGTCTGAGAGGAGGTCATGCAGAGTCTCGAAAGATGAAGGCCCAAATTAAAGGGATTGAAAGTAAAGCCTTTCCCTTTATTTTTGCACCTCTAGAACTGGGGATCAAATCTTTTGGTGTTAATAAATTAGAAACTCAGAAAATGTTCCGTTCAAAAGCAAGATGGAAATGACCTAGCACTTGGCCACTGTTACAGGGCATTAAGGTTGTCAACTTCATAGTCATGAGTGACTCCTGCCTTTTTGGATCTATTATATGAAAGTGGTGTCAGACACTTTTCACTTTGAATGTTTCTCTGAAGGAATATTTGTTAAAGGAGGGGTGGCAAAAGGATGCAAGTAATTATTTGTCTTCTCCTGGCATATCCCCAAACACAGCCATATTTAGGCAGAGTTAATGGTGATGTTCTTGGTGCCCAACATTACATTTTCATTGGTTTATGCTGCCTCCTCCCTGTCAGTATTGTCCACAGAAAGGGCTCAGGGAGTGCAGTAGTTTAAGCTGCATCCTGTAGATGGAGATTTGCTGTGACAGAAATGCCTGCTGTCCTGGCAGTCTCTCACATCTGCTGGAGGCAAAAGAGTATGTCAAACAATAACTCAGCCAGCAGATGTGGTTCTGTAGGGACAGTGGTGTCTGTGGTACGAAAATTCCCTCCCAAAATCCAGATCTGTGGGGACAGTAAGCGTCTGTGTCAGTGACAACTTTATAGCATCTGCTGGGACAGTAATGCCTGTGATGGGTAAATGCATCTCTGCATCTGCTGGGTCAGTCAGAGAGAGATGTATTGTATATATCCAGTTCTACATGTGAAAATCTCCTTCTCTTTAGTTCGGGGGATTTGTTTGATTCCCTTTCCCACAGAGTTAATAAGAATGATTTTATGTAAGAAGAGCTGAAGGTATTTGTGAGTCTTTTGCACGTAGGACAGACACTGCCACATTTCAGCTGCCAAGAAATGCTGCTACATTTTCTCCTACCATGGTATTAATCATTAATGGCTTTGTTCTCAATGAACAGCCTGAGTATCTTCAATGATGCTCTTGTGAGTGCTAATGCTTTGTGGTTGCAGTGAGAGCATCACATGAGAAATGTGTTTGTTCAGAGAGGAGGAGATGCACCACAAACACAGCATTCTGACCCAGACCAGATTTCAAATATTCCTAAGGACAGGTGTGCACAGATAAAGACTTTTAATTTGGCCTCATCTCTAGGTTAAGCACTGGACTCATGTGAGGAAGGATTGCACTGGGGACCGTCAATTTTCCAGCAGCAGCAACTCCATTCAGATGTCAGGGTATTTTGCTACAACAAAGGCTGATGTTGACATTTTTTCTTGGATAGAGACAGATGCAAGAGCTTCTGCCTCAAGGTTATCCATTATACTGTATATTAACTAGATGTTTTAACACAGGGTTTCCTGCAGAGACAGCAGTGAATGATGATTAATACTTATCAATTAAAATCTAATCTTTTTCCTATGCGTATTTATATGCTGAACTTCAACCTACAAAGCAATTCTGTGACAGGAATTAGATATTCTTTTGTTGGAGAGCACTGGTATTATGGTCAGGGATGTATTATTCACTCGTTTATTATGAGTATTGCGTTTGTGCCTGGTTTTTGCCTAGGCATTGTATATAAACATAGTCTCTGTGAAAAGGAGTTTATAAACAATTACCATTAAAGGGACAATTATTTTCTCTTTCTTCATGTAGCAGCTCTGAGTAGGAGGTGAGGGATGGAGGAGAGAGGAAGCAAAGGTTGTACATGTTTTATGGCCATAATTATAATTAACTATTTGAGAGATTAAAATTATATTAAATTTTAATTATAATTTACTATTTCAGAGATTAGAACTGATTAAAAAAGACTCAAGGTCATGAGGTACCTCACAGATCTATGAGTTATCTAGCTCAGTCTAAACAGATATAAATATATATACAGATATACATCTTCCCTTTTTTTTTTTCCTTTTTAACCCAGCCCAGTTGAGCAGGCAGTGCCCACGAGTGCGGTGGGTGCCTCGCAGCCCGGAGACGCCGGCGCTGCACCGCAGCCGCAGAGCTGGCCCACGGGCCATGGTAACAAAGAGCTCCAATCCCGCAGCCGCGCAGCGGGAGCGCGCCACTGGGAGAGGAGAGGGAGAGGGAGAAGGGAGAGGGAGAGCTGCTCGTGGGAGCAGACGGGAAGGATGGGCTCCAAACACGTCGTGTGAGAGCAAAGGAGAGGCAGAAGGGATTTTCATTTCAAACTCTGTTTGGCACGGTTGTTAAATACCACTCCATTCAGATACACTGCGCGATAACCCTGCTTCACAAACGAGAGGCAGGGCCGAACAATAACTGAAGGAGGCCACTCACAACCCTGGTGGAGAGCCTTAAAGTGGGCAGGTGATCTGGCTGGTTAGTTCTGATTTATTACAAAGGCATCTTTACGCTTTTTGAATTCCCTTCCATCACTCGTGTTAAACAAAACTGCATTCTTATAAGGCACTTCATCCCCTCCATGCCTGCACACGCTCATCGCTCGCGTCACACTACCAGCAAAGGCATATGAAAGAAGTGCAGTTATGTGATGCCTATTACAAAAATCTTTTTTGTTTTATTATATTGGAAACAAGCACTTCAGTAAAGCTGCTAGGAACTGGTTCAGGTTTACAGTACTGTATCAACATTTTCAGAGACTGATGGTGACTCTTAAAGGTGTGAGAGACACCTTTTTTCTGGTTTGCAGCAAAATTGCTTTTCACGACTTGTCCCAGAAGATCTTTGTTTATAAAAAAATATTTTGCAAATGAATTCTGTAGCAGGGAGAGGTGTGGAATTATGGGAATGAAAGTGCTTGTGGAAACATCATCTTCCCATTTTGAAGTTTTTGATGTGACATTCCTTATCACAAGGGAAAGAGGCACTTCTGCAGCTTCCCTATCCCTGAGCTTCCTACCAGCTCAGAGAGGCATCACAAAGCCACTCACTACTCAATCTCCATTTCATTCCTTGTTGTTTATTAACACAACCCTACTGTTGTGAGAGCTTGGCCCATCCCTTAGTAAAAGCCTTCAAAGTGGCTGGAACAACTGGTGAAAAAAATGATAAACATTTTCAGCTGAAATTGGTCAGATTATGGATGAGTTGTTTATAAACATCTCGTCCAGAACTGTCAAGAGGTGGAGCTGACATCATTGGAAGATGATAAATTCTGACACGGTGCTCTGAGATTTCACTGCCACCGAATGTAGGTTAATATGGGATTCAATAGGAAATCTGCCTTGTGTATTGCTGCATATTACAGGAAACGAAGGAACTTGTCATTTGTCTGCAGATTGCTAATTGCAGTTTATTGCACATGCAAAAGGTTAATTTGGGTATGTTATCACAGTAATCACATGCACTGCCTCAGATTAAACCATACCCCTACAGTAACTGATGAGCTGGCCTGTGGGATTTGGGACATTATTTTGTAATATTATGGCAAATAAGAATTTTGAGTAAATGCTGTAAGAGTGGGCAGCAGTGTCTTTAAGTGCAAAAAAACCAGAGTTACAAGTCTCTGGTATGAAATACTTTCCCTTAACCCTTAATTTAATTATTCCCTGGGATGCATGTAATTTATTCTTTGTGATAATTGAAAACAGAAGACTCATCTATTCTAAATGAAAATTATATCCTATTCTTATTATTGTTAATGCTTTGTATTTAGAGGAGTATTTAAAGAGCTGAGATGAATTCATGACCTCTTCATGCTAGGTGCTGTATATATACACACAGTAAGCTCACTGCCCCAAAGACCTTACACTTTAATTAAATAAAGGTTGGAGGAAGGAAGTTTTATTACTTCTGTCACAAATGGGAAATGATAACAGAGAGAAACTAAAAGGACTGAGAATTACACTCCTCCTGCACCGAGTCCTGTATTTGCCTGTAATATATCCTCCCTTCCTGCTTTTGTTAAGTTGCTGTAAATTGCTAGGTGGATGGTTGGTCTCTCCCCCAGAGATGGAGTTTAATTCTGTGCATGTTTCAAGGTTTTATGGAACGAAAGGCTTTCTGGAGATAGATAACACTTTAATTTAGACCTGATTAAGTTATTCTGAAGCAATACTTTTGTGGAGGGAGTAGATTTGTACAAATCTGGTGCATGTTTATTGTTGCCATATGAGCCTACTGCTGCATAGCTGCTGTGCTCCCCAGGGGCTGTGCTCTTGGCGCATGGGGGTTTTAAGGTACACCAGTATAACTTTTTAATTGTTATTATTCCCTCTAGTTTGCTCTTAAACGTCTTCCAAAATAGTAAAAAAGTAATAGTGCTTGAGATGTTGGAGCATTCCTCAGGATTCATGGGGCTCTTGGAACACCAGTGCAGCCTTAGTCTCCCAGAAATGCATCTTCTCTCCCTGCTCCCTGGAAGTACTGTGCTCATTCTGAAGTGCATTTGAAGCATTTTTAATTGGAGCTTCTAGCTTAACATTAAAAATAAAGCCAGCTCTGCCTGGAATCTTGCTTTGGGAAATTTTTCTATAGAGGAACATAAACCTGAGGATAACTTGTTTCCCTTTTTCTCCTTGTTCAGTACAGTATAGTGACCTGTTTCAGCAGATGGGCTAGGAAGGGGAAGGAAGAAAAAAATGGACAATTCAAGCGAAGAAGCAAAACAAAGAACAGGTAAAATCCAAGCACAACCCAACTCCTCATATCCTTGCATTTCATTACTTATGACTGTCACTTTTGGACTCCAACAACACTAATTCCCTACACTGATGTGTCTTTCCCTCATCTCATCCCTGTCCTTTCCTGCCCTGCCTGGTAAATGGGTACAGTGAGGTTCTGTCTCACAGATTTTAGACTCGTTGAACTGAAAAAATTGCAAAGAATCAGACTTTAAAAAAATATTATTTTATTTAATAACAAATAGTATTATTTTGTTGCTATAAGTTTTATGGATCCTTGAGCACTTATAAGTGACCTCTTGTTTACCCTATGGAAACCAGCCCTGCTGCCTATGCAAGTAAATCTGTAGAATAAGTAATCTTTTAAATATGAAACCTCAGTTTCCTTAGTTGATGGGACAAGCTCAGCACTTTGGAAAGCACATCACCAGTGTGTACCCTTGCTGGAAAACAATCCACTGGAGCTTTGTTATACAACATTCAAACATCCTGGCGAGTTGACAGTAATTTGCAATAAACACTGCATGTAAACAATTACCTGTGACTTGTTACACTTGTTTGTACAGGCAGCTGGCTAAACAGATCTGGGTGCACTTGTCTGTCCCTGTCACACCTGATACTGGAAAACAATTGCTTGTTATATGATTACTCTGAAAAAATCAGGGTTTTGTACCTGACAGCTGGCAAGGACTGAGTATGGATGCTTACAGACGGAAAAGTGCCGGAGCAATCAAATGTGATGGCGGTGTTTTTATGACAACGGTGAGGCCACTTTCATGTCTAATCCTCCCATCAAGGGAGGTCTTTGTGACAGAGTATTTGACAAAAAAACCCCACTTTTGGTGGTTGAAGGGTCCTGTGCTGGTAGAGGTGAAAGAAAGTAATTTGGTCATACAAGGTCCAAAAAGAGGCAGAGGTGCTTTATTTTCCAGTGGTTTAGCAAGGCGGAGTAAGATGCCGGTGATGTTACGCTGGAGCAGCTGTGCGGGAGGCGTTCCCACCCTTCGGGCTCTTTACGAGCGGACCGCGGTGTCAGGGCGCTCCGGCAGGCACCGGGACACGGCTGCGCTCGGGTCACGGCCCTCACCCCGCGCCCGGGGCGCGCCGAGCCGGGCTGGGCGGGGCCGCGGCTCCCGCCGGGGCTGCAGCGCCCGCGGGGCGGAACGGGAAGCGCCTCCGCAGGCGCAGCACGGGCTCGGGGCGGCGGAGCGGGCTGTGAGGGCCCGGGCGGAGCGGGCCGTGAGGGCTCAGCCCGTCCCGCCCCGGCCGCGGCCCCGCGCGGGCGCACTGCGCGCGCCGGGGGAGGGAGGGAAGGAGGGGCGCGCAGGCGCGGGGCGCGCGCCGGGCGGGGCCGCGCGGGAGCCGGCGGGGGGTTCCGCGCGCCCGCGGCCGCCGCCCGCGGGGCCGGTGAAGGGGCGGCGGCGCTGCCGGCGCGGGGTCGGGGCCGGTGCGGGGGCGGTGCCGGGGGCTCTGCGGCGCTGCCGGCGAGCGGCGGCGCTGCCACTCCCGAACCCGACGGCGCACAAAGGGCACCCCCCCACACCCCGAACCAACCCCCCCGCCGCAAAAACGCACCCCAAGCGCGGCCCCCTCCGCCGGCGCTCAGGTGGGGCTGGCGGCGGGCGCTCGGGGGCGCGGGGCTTGGTGGGGGTGGGGGGAGCGGCGGCCGGCGGGCCGGGGCCCGGCATTGTTCGGCAGCCGACAACAAAGAGCGGGGCCGGGCCGGGCCGGGCCGGGGGGGGCAGCGCCGGCCCCTCCGCGCCGCCCCGGCCAATCGCGGCGCGCGGCGGCGGCGCGCGGTGACTGCGAGCGGCGCTTACGCTGCGGCGCCCGGCGCGGCCCCCGCTCCCCGCCCCGCGCCCGCCCGCCTCTCCAGAGCCGTCTGGCTGCAGCAGAGCCTCAGACAGAGGAGGGGAGAGGAGGAAAAAAAAAACGCTGAGTGAGTGGAGTGGAGCCTGGGAGGGGCTCCTTAAAGAAACGCTGCCGCCGCTTGGCATTGTGGCCGGCGAGGAACTCGAGGGGGGGAAGCCATCGGAGCTCCTCTCGCTTATCCTCTTCCCACCCCCCCCACCCCACCCCCAGCCGACAAAAAAAAAAAAAAAGGAAAAAAAAAAAAAGCCAACCGAAAAAACCTCGGGGGGGAGTCGTGGGGGGGTCCTGAGAACATCTTATAAACCGGATTGCACTGAGAGGAGGAAAAAAAAAAGCAAAAAAGATACAAAATATACAAGCAAAAGGCAACAATTCCCCGGTCTCCAGCAGTCGCCCACCCTCCCTTCCCTTCTCTCCTGCTGGCCATCTGCCTTGGGTTCTCCTTTGTGTCTGATCTCTTACTACTGAGCCGAGCGCAGGCGGAGGGTGCACCACACACAGGGACTATGCCCAGCTCGCTTTTTGCAGACATGGAGAGGAACGGGAGCGGCGGCGGCGGCGGTGGTGGTGGTGGTGGCGGGGGAGAGACCCTGGATGACCAAAGAGCCCTTCAGATCGCCCTGGATCAGCTCTCCCTGCTGGGGCTGGACAACGACGAGACGGGCTCCATTTACGACAACGAGCCTCGGAAAAAGAGCGTGAACATGACTGAATGCGTGCCGGTGCCCAGCTCGGAACATGTCGCTGAGATAGTGGGGAGACAAGGTGGGTGCCTGCATGCGAGGGGGTGTGGGGGCGCGGGTCTCCCCTCCGCGCTGCCGGGCGGGCGGCTCAGATGCGACACTGGCCATTCCCAGGAACGCTGCAGCCGTGCGGCGGTGGCCAGTGCCGGCTTCCCCCAGACAAAGAAAGTGCAGCGGCAGACGTGATGTTTCCGAGGAGTGTTATGCATCAGTTTCGAGATGCACTTTCAGCTGCCGGGTTGGAGAAAAAAATCAGGAAAATAATAAAAATCTGTCCTTTCCTCCGGCTGCAAAAGTTAAGATTTGCAAGAGGAAACGGGAGGAAAATGGGACCTCCGTGCTTTTCCCCCTCCACCACCCCAAAGTTAGAAATCGTGGATTATTTTTTTTAAGGAAGAGAAATGGAGTGGAGAAGTGGAACAATGGGGTTGGAATAAAGCATCCGCAGTGGGGAATATGGCTCATTCGGTACAGCCTCTGCTCCTCACCTTAAGAACTGATTTTATTTTTCCAAAAGCAAAGTGCTGAGCAGGAATGTGGGCTGGCGGGTGTGTTGATTTGTGAGGGCTGCTTGCATTTTATTTATTTTTTTTTCTGGCGGTGCAGTTTTCCTGCACGTTTTTTTTTTTTTTAATTTTTTTTTTGTCGCTCCTTTTTCTTATTTCCCCCCCTGTGTTACCGACCCTGTGAACTGCACGTTGGTAGTTTTGGGGCAGTTTGCATGGCAGATGTGTCGGTGGCCACTTGCGATGCCTTTGGGCGTGTGCCAGGGCTGTGGGCTGACATTACTTTACACCGTGACCGAGGCTCCCGGACGAGATGCCAGCGATCACCTGGGGTTGGGGGCAATGTGTTTCTCGGGTGGGTGTGTATTTTTTTTCCCCTCCCTAGCTGCACCCAAACAATGGGTTGTAACCGGTTCTCCCCCACCACCTCCCCTTCCTCCCCCTCCCCTTCGCCCTCCATCTCCGCATCTCGTTCCCAGGTTGTAAAATCAAAGCTCTGCGGGCAAAGACCAACACCTACATCAAGACCCCGGTTCGCGGGGAGGAGCCGCTCTTTGTTGTGACGGGCAGA